>NC_065540.1:43254858-45654858 GCF_932294415.1 Quercus robur | reverse complement strand
TTTTCACGCATATCCAAGCTATTTGTGTAGGGTTTCTTTTCTCACAACCCTAGACATATTTAAGGATTATTTTAAGGGCCGTCTAAGGTGATGCAACTTGATGCAAAGTGATTATTCACTCAAATTGTGATCGGAGAAAATTTGCCCTAGTTCATCTTCTTCCTTGTAGAAGCTGCTACGTTTGTGTGCCAAGGGTTTTTTAACCAAGGAGCTTCTCGATCTTCATTGTCTGAGTGAACTAAAGAACTTAGCAGCCAACATCTTCATCAAGTTGGTGTGTTAGTCACGTACTTGGATCCGTGCATCAATTGATTAGTCACGTACTAGGAGCCATGCATTGAAAGAAGAGATTGTCACTACATTACAAGTCCAATTGGGTATTGGGGTAAGGGTTCAACTGTAGGTTGGTATTAAATACTAGGATTCCTTTTTCCTGTAACCGCTTGTTTTGATAATAGTGGATTCTAGGGAGTGGTGACCTTAAATTCACCCGATAGGGTTTTGCCTCGGTGGTTTTTCCCATTCGTAAACAAATCACCCGTGTCAAATTTATTTTTCGTTGCATTTAATTATTTGATGATTTGTTTGTGCTACCACGCATATTACATGAAATTGAATCTAATTAATTAACTTGGCTAATTAATTGGTTAATTTACCTAAGGGGTCAATACATTATTGGCCTATCAAGTGGTATCAGAGTGGGCATACTCTGATTAGGGTTAATCTTTGCTGTGTGATCCATTGACACCTGTTGGTCATGGATAGATGACAATCTTTAATTATCCCTCCTTTATTTGCTGGCACTAACTATGCATACTAGAAAGTACGCATGAGAGTTTTCTTGCAATCTTTAGATGAGAAAGTGTGGCAAGCTGTGGAGATTAGTTGGACAAAACCAAAAGAGGCGCCAGCTGATTGGGATGATGCTAAGATTAAAGCGGCAAACTTTAACAGCAAAGTATTGAATGCCTCATTCAGTGCGGTCACTAATGAGGAGTTCAAGAAGATATCCTCAACTAAAACTGTTAAGGAAGCATGGGCTATCCTCCAGACAACCTATGAAGGAATTAAGGCTGTCAAGGTTTCAAAGCTTCAAAGGCTGACCATGAGCTTTAAAGAGATTAAGATGGAGGAGGATAAGTCATTTGATGAGTTCTATGCCAAGCTGAAGAACATAGTGAACTCTGCCTTTAATCTTGGGGAAACCATTCCCAAACCCAAGATTGTTAGAAAGATGCTCAGATCTCTACCAGAGAGATTCCATGCTAGGATCACCGCCATTGAGGAATCAAAAGACATTGACCAAATTCCTTTAACAGAGCTGGTTGGCAACTTGCAAACCTATGAATTAGGTTTGACTAGGATCGAGAAATCAAGCAAGAGCAAGAACAAGAGCAAGAGCATGGCACTGAAGGTCAAAAGCAGTGGTACTGATGAGTCTTCTAATGATGAAGATTCTAAGATGAAATGCTACATTACTAGGCAGTTCAAAAAGTTCATGAAGAATGCCAATGCAAAAGGATTTGATAAAGATCG
Source organism: Quercus robur (assembly GCF_932294415.1). Lineage (NCBI taxonomy): Eukaryota > Viridiplantae > Streptophyta > Magnoliopsida > Fagales > Fagaceae > Quercus > Quercus robur. The sequence goes on along the minus strand of NC_065540.1, from coordinate 45,653,322 downwards.
TAAGTAGTCCAGTTCATCTCAGATCAAGAGCCAAGACAGAGGAAAGAAGGATGCTAAGGAAAGTGGTCAGTACACTATTCCCTCCAGACCAAAGTGCTTTGGATGTCAAGGTTTTGGACACATGAAACAAGAATGTCCAACATATCTCAAGACCATTGGGAAAAGCAAGGTCCTTGCTGCTACCTTAAGTGACACCGAGCCTGAGGATGAGTTAGATGGCAATGATGATGAGGAAATCTTGAATGCCTTCATTACCACAGTGAATCCTTCTAATGGGATTTCAAAAACAGTAGATGATGAAGATGACTTGGTGGACTCTAAGTTTGAGAAAATGGATAACCAGGATGACATCCATACATCATGTGCAAAATTGTACAAGATTTCTAAAAAGCATGAGAAACTGTATAGGCTGGCCACCAAGAAGCTGAGTGAAGTGGAACTTGATCGAGAACAGCTCTCCACAAAATTTGATGAAGCTAATTAGACCATTGGAGCACTGCGGTTTGAGAACAATTTCTTGGCTGAAAGGACCAAGAAGCTTGAAGAGGAGCTGTTTCAAGTTAGAGCTTAATTGGAGAGGACTTCCAATGCAAAGCTTAATGAGATGCTTAGCTTTCAGAAATCTGCTTATGATAGAACCGGTTTGGGGTATGATTTCTCTTCTCCTAATATCGCTTCTTCTAGTACTGTTGTGTTTGTTTCACCTGCTAATAATGTTAATTATGAGAACAATGATGTAAAAACTAATTTAGCTAGTGAGAACATAGACAAGGGCAAATCTATTTTAGGTGCACCCCCTAAACTTGATAAGAAAGAGACTAGAAACCTGAGAACTAAAAAGTGAAATAATCAAAAGTCTAAACAAAATAAGCAGCATCTCTGTCATTACTGTGGAGCTTCAGGGCATACTTGTCAAAATTGCTACAAGTGGTTAGCCATTCAACAAAGCAACAGCATGATCTCGTCCAGAAACCAGAATCAGTTTCCATCCTTTTTTGCTCCTCTTGGAGATCTTCTTAAGACCTTCATATTCCTTTCGAACATGAACGGGTTCCATTCTTCCCCCTCACCACCAGATCAAGGGTTCACTCAAAGAAAAGGTTCTTCCAAAGTGTGGAAGGAAAAAGGCTCAAAGTGATTTAGTCACTTTTTCTCTCTCCCTCTTTTTGTTTATGCATTACTTGTGTGTTTTGCTTTCTTGTTTTTGAGTCAATCTAGTTTTATGCTATGCTTTGTGTAACATGTTTTTGTTTATTTGTTTTCAGTTTTGATTTATTTTTTTTTTAATAAGAAAATAAAAATAAAAATTTTGAAAAATCAGAAAAATACAAAAACAGTGTGTGTTTTGAGTACATTGGGTGGCCATTGAAACAAAGTTTTCTAAACTTTGTATCTTTTGTAGCTTAGATGAGAATCTTAATGCACAACTAAGTAATCTTTTACACTTAACACTCATATCACTCTTTTTTATGGGAATGACTAAAAAATCTTAAGAGAAAGGCATAAATAACCATCTCACCACTAAAGCCCACCAGTCATGTATAAACATTTGTGTGCTTCAGCATAGCAAAATTATGATGTTTTTCGCTTAACATAATTGGGTATTTTTTCTCTCTCTCTTATATGCCCATGCATGATACGCACAAAAGAAAAAAATATGCAAAGAAAAATCAAAAGCAAAAAGAATCAAAATGCTTTTAAATATGGTTGCAAGCATGTTTCTAGGAGATGTGGGAGTTATAGGATGTACCTCGAAGGTGATAGTCCCCATCAAGCAGTTATGATTGTGTGTGAGTTAAATTGATTTTCTCATATCTCAAATCGTCGTAACATGAGACACTTATGTAATCTTGCGATGTTTTTCACACACAACACGCAAATTCTTTGCTACTTTTGATACATGTGCAGGTACGATGTGACTTGGTCATCACAAGAAATACATGTGTTTATGTATGCTCACTAAACTGTCTTGACTTTTTAAAAAAAAAATATATATATATATATATATATAATTGGTTAGACTTGTTTAGTGTGTGTGTGTGTGTGTGTGTGTGTTTGGATCTTGAATGCTTTGTATTTTCTTGTTGAGAGATGTTTTTGAGAGCTTAACATGTTGATTGGATCTTTGGTTGAGTAGCTTGCTTGATGCATTCATCTATATGCGTGTTTCTCCTCTTTGAAAAAAACTGTTTTTATCAAGCTTGACGCGTCTCGATAAATCTTGACAGATAGCTATCTATCGAGACTCTTGGACTTCTTTTTCTCGACAGATCTTAACACATCTTCGATCCATCAAAACTTTCTGGAATTTGTCTTGATAGCTTCTCGACAGATTCTCGATCCATCAAGAAAGTTTCTTTCTGGACGATAACTTCTCGATAGATTCTTGACAACATCTCGACAGAAGCTCAATAGAACTTTGATCCATCGAGACACATTTTCTTTAAATAGCTTCAGCGCTAAATCAGATCTCATTTTTTCTATCTCTCTCGACATAAACTTGTCTCTTCACTTCCCAAACACTCACTTCTCACTCAAAACCTCTTTCCTTCTTGGTTTTCGGCCTAGGTTGATCATTTATCCTCTAGTATGATCTCTCTATCCCTCATTCTTCATGCATTTCATGCATTTAGACCTAGGTTTTGGGTTTTCTTGGAAATTTTTGGGGTTTTTGAAAATCTTTGAGTATTTTGTGAAATTTTTGGTTTGGGTTTTGCTTATTTGATGTTATTTGCTTATGCATTGCGTTACATTTGCATTTTCACAATGTTTCATGCATTATAGATGTGTGTTTATATGTTGAAACTTGTGTCCCGTTAGGATTGGATTGGGTTAAACCCATGATGCAATTTTCTTTGCACATCACATGCTCATGCATTGTTCATGCATACGTACCTTTTCATTTCCATATTTGGTACTCTTTGTGATGGTGTTTTTCTGCTTGTCTCTCTCTTTCTCTCTCTCAAATAGTCTGCGCATGGCACCCAAGCGCAAATCCACTCCGTCTTGGAACCTTCTTCGTTCTAGGGCATCTTCTAATCCTACTCCTCTTCACGTTTGGTTCCATGATGAGAAGGCCCGTCAGGACTTCTTGGAGAACTTCTCCAAACGTGGCGTTCATTCGGAACGCCGTGTGATTCTATCGGATTTTTTTGATACTACTCTACCCACTGTCATACACAGTCGGGGATGGGAATCTTTATGTGAGATACCTGTGAGTTGTCCCACCGTGATCATACAGGAATTCTACTTTAATATGCACGGTTTCAATACCTCTATACCTCGGTTTGTTACACAGGTTTGAGGTAAACGTATTGTAGTTACTCCGGAGCTTATCTCCGAAGTGCTACATGTTTCGAGCGTATCACATCTTGATTACCTTGGATGTCCAAGTCTGAGGACTGTGTCCAAAGACGAACTTCTGTCTCTCTTTTGTGAGACACCTTCTTCATAGGGTGATCACCAAAAACACCTTATGCTCGGGCTTTGCAAAAGGTCCGAGGTTCCTAAACATGGTGATGACTTTCGTTCTCCATCCCTTATCTCACTATAACTCCATTACCGAGCCTCGTGCTCGCTTTTTGCTTTCCCTCATTGAGGACCTCTCTATATACTTTCCCTCTCATTTCATTCTCTCCCTTATGGATGTCTATAAAGATACGATGAACCGTGATAAGCTCATTTTCCCTTCAGCTATCACGAGGATCATTCGCCATTACTCTATCTCTTATCCCAAGTTTGCTCATTTCACCATCATGGGTGCCATCGGCGCAGCGTCTATTCGATGGAGCGAGGCCCAACTTCGACCGAAGCGGCCACGGACTGATACGGCGACTCCTCCAGCCCATTCCACTTCATCCACCTTCGCTCTTTCTTCTTCTTCTATGAGTGGTGTGACACTAGAGGTCGTCATGGCACAACTTGAGCGCACGGATGCTCGCCTCGATACACTCACTTTTGAGTTGTATCAGGTGAACACCCATGTTAGTCATATTGCACGACGATAGTCTCGCATGGGTGGCTTCACCACGTCTCCATCTCCCTCTCCATCTCCACAGGCTTCAGAGGACGAGGACGATGATGATGGCTCCGGTGATAATGATGATGATGAGGATGAGGATGAGGATGCTAGCTCTTTCGGTGATGAGGAGATGACTGCTTCTCAGTGACTTTCCCTTTGTCATTCATGACAAAAAAAGAGAGTTATTTTGGGGTGAGAGTAATCATGTACTTAGGGGGAGAGTTAGTATAGGATATTTTTGATAGGGGGAGTGTTTATATTATGTGGGATGTAGTGAGGATTTATGTATTTTTCTTTTCTTTCTTTTTAGATACATTATCCTGTTTTGTACATCAGTCTTGTGACCACTTAGTGATAGCAAACATTGTACTCATTTATCTTATATATATGATGATGTTATCATTTCACCTATCTTTCCATGTGTTGTTTCTTTTCTCTCTTTATACACATGTTTCTATTATATGTATGCAATCTTATATTTTTGTTTCACACTAAAATGCCTTGATGAGTTTTGTTTAAAGTGTTTTAGAAAGACAGATTGTCAAAATCTATCATGCCATGAACTCTCTTCTTGCAAAATTTTTCAAGAGTTTGTGTTAAGATTAGATTTTATTGTACTTAACAAATGATTATGAGTTTAGTGATTTATGACTTCTCTCATACTTCATTTATTTGTTGTGGTTTTGTCACGGATTGCTAAAAGGGGTGATTGTTAGGACATATGTGGATCTTGTTAGAACATATGTTATTGTAAATTAGTTAATCCTTTGACAAAATGCACTTTACTTGTAATTGGGTAGATCTATGATGAGTTTAATATTTTAAGGAACAAGAGTTCAAATCTAGTATTGAAGCCATGCAAATCTGTCCAAAAAACAAGTGAAGAAGTGCCGTTCATTAAAGCTTGACAGATAAATCTATCGAGATTTAATGTTTAATTCTCAACAGCTCTTGACAGAAGTATTTATCGAGAATTACGAAATTCAGATTTCCAAATTTGTTTTTCATGCACATCCAAGTTATTTGTATAGGGTTTCTTTTCTCACAAACCTAGACATATATAAGGATTATTTTAAGGGCCATCTAAGGTGATGCAACTTGATGCAAAGTGATTATTCACTCAAATTGTGACTGGAGACAATTTGCCCTAGTTCATCTTCTTCCTTGTAGAAGTTGTTGCGTTTGTGCACCAAGAGTTTTGTAACTAAGGAGCTTCTTGATCTTCATGGTCTGGATGAACTGAAGAACTTTGCAACCAACATCTTCCTCAAGTTGGCGTGTTAGTCATGTACCTGAATCTGTGCATCGATTGGTTAGTCACGTACTAGGAGCCGTGCATTGAAAGGAGAAATTGTCACTACATTACAAGTCCAATTGGGTATTGGGGTAAGGGTTCAACTATAGGTTGGTATTAGGTACTAGGATTCCTTTTACTTGTAACTGCTTATTTTGATAATAATGGATTCTTGGGATTGGTGACCTTAAATTCACCCAGTAAGGTTTTGCCTCGATGGTTTTCCCCATTCATAAACAAATCACCTGTGTCAAATTTATTTTTCGCTGCATTTAGTTATTTGGTAATTTTTTTGTGCCACCACGTGTATTGCATGAATTTGAATCTAATTAATTCACTTGGCTAATTAATTGGTTAATTTACCTAAGGAGTCAATACATTCTTGGCCTATCAAAGATAGTTCTCTGTGCAGTTGTGTTCTATTAATTGTACTCTCATTGTGTGTATAAGATCATTAGAGAAAACTTCACAGCTGAGTATCTATCAACTTGAAATAATGAACCAAATTTTTGGTTGCTACCCTCTTCCTATTGATCTTTCTTGATAAAGTCATACTTTCAATCATAAAGGGCCATATTTCTATTGAATTAGTGGTAACCTTGAAATATATTGTCTCATTTATGTCTATATAGACTTAATATTTTATCATATAATGAGAAGGGCATCAAATTTTCTTGGTGAATTTGTGAATATGTGGCTTCAAGTGCGTGGTGTCACTTTGAGATTGATGGTGTCAATGTCTGAATTTTCTTCGATCTTCTTAAAAACATGAAGACAGATCATAAATTGAGTGGAAAGATTAAGACAAAAGGCAACTAAGAAAAAAAGAAGAAGATTCATGTAGCTATTGAAGCATAAATATAAATGAGACATTCCACAATGAGCAGCCCATTCAAACTAACAGTGCCATGATAGCCAAATATTTGGGTAAGATGATTGGGCTCTTAATAAATCTTCCTAGATGCATTTCCTTGAACATTATGTCAAAATACTAAGAAGGCTATTGCTTTTGTTGACAATTATTTGATCTTCGCATAAAATTTGGTTGAGGAAACTCTTGAATACATTATAGATGGATAAATTAATTTTATCATGGACAAGAAAAGTGATTGAAATCTTTTGTGTACAATAATATTTATGGATTTTTATATTTTCATTAATTTTGTTCCATTTTATTTAGGTAAATGATTTAAGTATCAACTGAACATATAAAATGAGGCATTCCACTGTCAAAAGCTCATGTAAACTGGCAGTGCCAAGAGCGCCAAGTATTCTAGTAAGATGATTGAATACTGGATAAATGATTTGTTTTCACTATCATCTTAATATACTTGTTTCCTCTCTAGTCATTGAGGTAATATTATATTTTTTTAATTTTTTTTCCCTTCGAATAATTTCTTACTTTTTAGGTAACTAGTTGGGGTATGCATGCAAATGAGTTGAAAAGTAATCTGGCATCTTTTTGTATAAAGGCTGAATGGGGGATGCAATTTGGCAGAGGCTTTTGCTCAAGTCTGAAGAACTGGCTTGTGAACGTGGAGTCATCATCAAGGATGAAAGCAACTACCTCATAGATGGGGAAGTTTCTAGTCATAAACCTGAAGCTGGACAGTATATGTTCGAAAATGATGGAATCCTTGATAAGATAGCATGATCTTAAGAAGACAGTCATTTGGAAGAAAAAGAGTATCAATGTCATATTCTTGAATAGATGAATATACTCATATATGGTAGGTGTCCAATTACCTGGCCACTTTTGAACACATGAAGTGACTTGAAGGATCTTTGCACTTGAGATTACAAAAATCTAGCTCTACAAATACTAGTGTTGCTCTTGATGTGAATTAAGCATTTGATGATCTTAACAATTTAAGTAGTTTCAAGTGAAAATGCCTTTTTATTATCTAAGAAGAATTAGGTCTCTTTGGTCTGTCTTGGGACTAAACTGTTATGAAAGTTAAATCTCCTATCATTCTTGGCTGGTTTATCTTGCAAAATAATTTTGAATACTTTATAATGAATTATAATTCTTTGTTGTAATATTATAGTAATCTTAATGATCAAAGAAAGCATCATTTACGAGTCTTCAGGATCAGTTATATTTATCAATATATTCAGATTTGCTTTGTTTGCTGTCCTAAATCTGCAAAATATTGTTTTGACCGATGCTTGTTAGATTGGCTATTAGTGTTTTATATAGTATGTGGAGCCAAGCCTCCAACAATGTTTGGCTACGGCTTTAGTTTGGGATGGGCTTAGGTTTTTCAATTTCCTCATACCCTGGTATCATAAGAGATATATTTGTTATTGCGTGTTTTTCTCTACTTGTATGGAGTTACTCAAATGAGACTTTTTTGTGTGTGTTTTATATGTTTATTCAATTTTTTTTTGGGTATATTCATATATGTGGAAATTTGATCTTTTTAGCCATATGGTATGAATTACCTAATGACTTCGAAAATTTTGGTAAATCCAACATTGTGAAAAGCTTAATGGTGATAGAAGTGGAAGACTACCAAGCAAGATGTTCACTTTACCCTTCAATTGCTACTTCCCAATATTAATTCATTTTGCAAGTTTTGAGTTTCTTACATCCAATGTTGTCATCTCTATTGGAGGGGATTGTATAGTCTCACAGTCCTAAGAGGATTGAAGATTGTATAGTTCTGCTCATTTTTTAGGAGGATATATTCTTAACAAGTCACAAGTTAATTATAATCAACTAAGATATCTGAAAGCTATGAAAAAGTATGTCCAAGTTCAAACTGAAAATTTCCCCAGGTGGCCTATCTCCTTCAAGTCTTGGGTTTATGAAACTTTTAACTTTTATTAGGGATCTTTTATGAAAAAGTATGTCCAAGCTACTAGATCTAGTATAACCAAATACTTTATTAACGAGAACTATTCTCATTATTAACGCTATCTAGGAATAAAAATAAATTTTCATTCATCTGTTAGCCTCTAATAAGTAATAATAACAAGAAGCATGATCATATTCCAAATAAATTTTAGACTAACTGTTTAATACATAATTGCAATTTACATAATTGAGCATCATATTCCAACTAAGTCTTAAAATTCAAAATAAATCAAACTAACAAATTAAAAATATAATTTTCAAATTATCAATAGTGTAGGTTAGAATTGTTTACTTTTTTGATAAGTTCGCCAAGTCAAATTCATCCCAACCTAAGCTTAGAATAATAATAAAAATAAAATTCTAGTCACAAACCTGAAGCTGGACAGTATATGTTCGAAAATGATGGAATCCTTGATAAGATAGCATGATCTTAAGAAGACAGTCATTTGGAAGAAAAAGAGAATCAATGTCATATTCTTGAATAGATGAATTATACTCATATAAGGTAGGTGTCAAATTACCTGGCCACTTTTGAACGCATTAAGTGATTTGAAGGATCTTTGCACTTGAGATCACAAAAATCTAGCTCTACAAGTATAATGTTGCTCTTGATGTGAATTAATCCGTTGACGATCTTAACAATTTAAGTTATTTCAAGTGAAAATGCCTTTTGAATATCTAAGAAGAATTGGGTCTCTTTGGTCTGTCTTGGGACTAAACAGTTAGGAAAGTTAAATTTCCTCTCATTCTTAGCTTGTTTATCTTGTAAAATAATTTTGAATACTTTATAATGAATTATAATTCTTTGTTGTAATATTATAGTAATCTTAATGATCAAAGAAAACATCATTTATGAGTCTTTAGGATCAGTTATATCTATCACTATGTTCAGGTTTGTTTTGTTTGCTGTCCTAAATCTGCAAAATAGTGTTTTGACCAATGCTTGTTAGATTGGCTATTAGTTTTTTAAATTATATTTTTTTGTTATAAACTTATAATAAGTAATTTGCATAAAGGAAGATTAGAAGAGAAATTAAGATAGTATGTGGAGCCCAGCCTCCGACAATGTTTTGGCCAAGGCTTTAGTTTGGGGAAGGGCTTAGGTTTTTCAATTCCCTCGTGGAAATCTAATCTTTTTAGCCATATGGTATGAATTACCTAATGACTTCGAAAATTCTGACAAATCCAACATTGTGAAAAGCTAAATGGTGATAGAAGTGAAAGACTAGCATTCAAGACGTTTGCTTTACCTTCAATTGCTACTTCCCAATATTAATTCATTTTGTAAGTTTTGAGTCTCATACTTCTAACATTGTCACCTCTACTAGAGGGGATTGTATAGTCTCATAGTCCTAAAAGGACTGAAGATTGAAGTTGTCATAGCTTGTATTAAAAATTCCTGGGAGATAATAGTAAGGACGTGCCAAGTATAACCTCTTATCGTAGTGATCAATATTGCAAAAGGTATAGAAGCTATTAAGGTATGTTCAAATTCTCACAAGTTAATCATAATCAACTAAGATTTTTTTTTCAAAATATCTTAGTTGAAGCAAAAACAAAAAAAAAAAACAAAAAAACAAATATATTTGAAAACTATGAAATATTCGGACAAAATGGACTTTTTCCCTTTTCGGACAAATTAATTAGCTTTATATCCCTTTTCCCAAACTAAGTAGGGAAATGCCCCTCTTTTAAAACTCGATTTATCATAAATCGAGTTAGGCCCTATAGTGGTGTTTTAAGGAGCCTATAGTGACGTTTTTTAACTCGGCCTCAATGAAATCTAGTTATAGGTAAAAAAATTTCCTATAACTCAATTTCATTAAAGTCGAGTTAAAAAAACGTCACTATAGGCTCATTAAAACGCCACTATAGGGCTTTAGAATTTTTTTTTTTTTCTAACTCGATTTATGATAAATCGAGTTTTAAAAGAGGGGCATTTCCCTACTTAGCTTGGGAAAAGGGGTATAAAGCTAATTAATTTGCCCGAAAAGGGCAAAAGCCCATTTTGTCCTGAAATATTCTGTTCTTATTTAAACTGAAAATTTCACCGAGTGGCCTACTAGCCTGTCTCCCTCAAGTCTTGGGTTTATGAAACTTAAACTTTTATTAGGGATCTTTTAAATTTTAATCAAGTCTTTGGCTTGCAATGTTGAGGCTACTAGATCTAGTATAACCAAATAATTGAGAACTATTCTCATTTTTAATGCTATCTTGGTAAACTTCTTACAAAATATAGTAAAAGTAATTTGTCGTTCTTCCCTTTAGCCTCTTGGTAATAATGACAAGAACTCCATAAGAGGAATTCCTTACAAAAATGGACCTTCTACTCTAAGGTGTAAAGAATCCCAACTTAAGCTTAGAATAAAAATAAAAATAAAATTCAACATAATCCAACCCAACCTAATTTATCAACCCAAGAAATTAGGCCAGATTAGTGATTTGAATTTTGAAATATACTTGTGTAGTTGAACCCACTTGCTGTAAGAGAGAGCATATATATACACCCGATATAGGGTATACCTTCTCGTTCAGTTGTGTTGACTATAAATTTATAACTAGTCACAGACTCACGCAATGCATGAGAATAAATAATTATTTTGTAACTGTAATATGATGTATAATTTTTTCTCTAAAATTTATTGAAGATAATTTGTTCTCCCTAAAAATTAAATAATTTCTATTTGGTCCAATTAGGTCTACGTCAGTCCCATTCTGTCCAATTAGGTCTACTTCGATCTTATTTAGTCCAATTTGGTCCACTAGGTCAATTTTGTTCCTCTTCGGTCCATTTTGGAGTCCACCAGGTCAATTTTGGTCATCTTCAGTCCATTTTGGACAAATTGGGCTTTAAATTGATTATTTTTGTAGGTTGCCTTTTCAAGTTTAGCTCAAATTTAAAAAAAAAAAAAAAATGGGTTGAAAATTTGAAATTTTATTATATTTGGGCTAAATTTTTAGTTTTGAGTTAAAAAATACAAATAAAATAGACATTAGAAATTAGAAATTTGAGCCTAAAAATGCAATAAAAATGATAAATATTCAAAAGTCCACTTTGGTCCTATGCAGTCCATTTGTCTCCTTCGGTCCACTTTGGTTCTATTCGGTCTGGTTTGGTCCTATTCGGTCTAGTCAGTCCACATTGGTCATATGCTGTCCACTTCAGTCTTATTCAGTCCAAATTGGTCCTTTTCGGTCCATTATGTCTACTTCGATCCTATTTAGTCAATATTGGTCCTACTCGGTCCACATCGGTCCAATTTAGTCCAATTTGATCCATTATGTGCAATTTGGTCCAAATCTATCCATTCGTTCTCATTCGGTCTCCTTTGATCCTTTTTCGGTCCACATTGATCCACTTGTCCTATTTGGTCCACTTCGGTCCACTTCAGTCCAAGTTAGTCCACCTTGTTCCCATTCGATCCTATTTTGTCCATTCAACCCACTTCATTACATTTGGTCCAATTCTATCCATTTGTGTCCACTACGGTCCATTTGGACCACTTAGGTCTATTTTGGTCCACTTCGGTTCATTCTTGTGCACTTACATATAGGGAAAAAACATGTTTGGGTATCCATTCTAAATCCAAATTTATTAAACAATATATAAATTTCAAACTTGTAATATCTAAAAATTTTAAGCAGAGTATTTATTATTGTTACACTTTCGTTGATCCACATTAACGTAGCATTTCAGTCCGCTTCGATCTAATTAAATTTAAGTGAAAGTCTATTTAAACATGAGGACTATGAATATACAAATCTAATCTTTAGGCCAGTTACTCATTTGTTTTAAACTCAATACTTTTAAATGAATTTCATATGGTTTATTATACCGTCAAGCAAAATAAATAAATGTGTGTATATATATGCATATAATTTTTATTTAAATAAATTATTCCAATACTTCACTCTCTTATTATGATAATCAAAATTTTATTATCTAATTATATGTTAATTTTTGGTTATCATATGGAATATGTATAATTTATTCTCTAAATTTTATTGTAGATGATTCGTTCTCCCTAAGTATAAACAATTTCAAAAAGTAATTTCCATCACTCTATTTTTACAAATATATAATTTTATAATTTTGATGTTTTTGATTGATATTATTATTTTTTGAAATGGTCCATATTCTTTTAACTATTTTTATTATGCATTATATTTTTGTAGTTTCATTTGGTACAATTAAAATTTTTAAGTTTCAAAGTTATTATTCATATTCTCATTCTCTGAAGGAGATTATTATGATAACAAAAACTTCTCATATAATTACAATTGTGGGAGGGAGATTTGTCTCATAACCTAACAAAGGAATTGTTCGCTTTGGGAATGGGCCAAGGAGACCGATGCCACCCTCACGAATTTGCTCAATCCCACATTGGGGAGAGACGCCTTCCATACATGCCTTATAAGCTTGAGCCTAAGATCTGAGTGTACCACTACTACACAAAGCGAACAATTCCTTTGTTGGGGTCTGAGACAAATCTCCCTCCCATAATGAAAGGCACCTTTTGGGGTTTAAGGGGAAACCCCCACCTTCCCCGGGACTAGACCTTTGAGGCCGATGCCACCCGAGTGCACTACATACAGGTATATGGCAATTTTTGAAACTTGCTCCACATATGTAGTAGTGATACACTCATGTCTTAGGCTCAAGCTTATAATGCATGTGTGGGAGGCGTCTCTCCCCGATGTGGGATTGAGCAAATTTGTGAGGGTGGCATCAGTCTCCTCAGTCCATTCCCAAACAAACAATTCCTTTGTTGGGGTCTGAGACAAATCTCCCTCCCACAACAATTAATATTAATCATATAATCGATAATACTCTCAACCTAAACTTGTATTTTCCTATTCTTAGTAGGTACACGGAATTGGACCCAAGTGATTTGAAATAGACCAAATAGGTTGAATAGATTGAAATGTACCAAATAGACCAAATAGGATTGAATAGACTTAAGTGGACTGAATGGACCAAATTAAACTGAAGAGACCGAATTAGACCAAATTGGACGAAATGGACCAAAGTGGACCAAACAGGACTGAATTGACTGAAGTAGACCGTAGTTTAACAAATGGTTCAAATAGACTAAATTAGACTGAATTCACTGAAGTAGACTGAATGGTCCTAATTGAATTGAAGTAGACCAAATTGGTCCGAAGTAAACTGAAGTAGATCGAACTGGACCGAATAGATGAAGTGGACCAAAATGGACTAAATATCGATCTGTAATTAGCATAGCCAAGATTGTGTTATGATATAAACTCAAATTCTTACTTCCAAAATAATCAAGTATTAACTTAAACAAAAATCAAACCGAAACTATAAAAGAGAGAGAGAGAGAGAGAGAGAGAGAGAGGATACAACACCAAAGCGTATGAACCCAAAATAGAGTTTTAAAAATCACAATGATTCATCAATATAATGAAGTAGAGTTGCAAGAAAGAATAAAAAATTCAAGAAAGAGAAACCACTTTTTTCAAGAGAGAATGTGAGAGGGAATAACAAGAAATTTATAGAAAATAATATAAGAAGAAAAAAAGGAAAAATAAAAAATATAGTAATAAACATCAAATTATCCAAGTCATGTTATGTTATGTAATAAAATAATATTATATTCTTATATACTATCTTTATAATGCAACAATATAATATCTATGAAATCAAAGAAAAGAAAAAATTATAACAACTTAAAAACATAACTTAATCACATTAACCCAAAGTAAAGTTCCGAATAATGAAAAAAATTCATCAACCTAAAGTAGAGATGCAAGAAAAATAAAAAATTCCACCAAAAAATGAAAAAAAAAAAAAATTGAGAAAGAGAAATAGAGAGAACACAACCTTTTATGTGGGAAAATATGTATAGAATGAGAGAGAGAATTGTAAATTTATAGTAAGAGGGGGGGAAATGAAAAGGCAAAAAATAAAGGAAGATAAAGAGATAAAAGAAAAGTGATATTGATGTAAATAGTAGTGGGGAGATAAAAAGGTAAAAGAGAGGGAAAAAGTTGGACAAAGTATAATAATAAGTTGAGAAATTAATAAGAAAAAAGAAAAGAGTTAAAAAAAAAAAAGAAAAAAAAAAAGAGAATGTTGGAAATGAGTGAATGATCTGGCTGCTGTTGTCGCTCAACAAGAGCATAGTAATTATAAATGCTACACTTCACCTTTTAGATATACTAATTGTTAACCCATGCAATGCACAGTAAAAGGTACATGATGAGTTTTTAAGAAAATATCATTTTATTTGAACTCAATGCATAATAAATGCATAAAATGCTTAGAAATAGGAGATGCTATTAATAATAGAGTAATTCTTAAGTACCTCCAGAGCACGGTGAATGGTGCTCTCCCTTCTCTCACATTTGTAGTGAGATCTACTCATTAAATTTATGGTGGGGCTCATCGTGAATGTGAGAGGAATAAACACCATTTCACTATACTTTGGGAGTACCTAAGTATTTTTCTTAATAATATACTATATGTTGCATGTCAATTTAAGAGCCTCCTATGACAAAACTGAAATTAAAATGAAATAAAACCTAAAACAATGTAGAACAAAGTGAATGAAACATATATTTCATTAATTGTATGAGATCTAATTCCATAAAGATGAACAACACTATTTTATAGCACTACCAATTATAGCTTTCATTCCTCTTAGGGAAAAAATGATATAATTAAGAGTCACTAACCTCTATTTGTGTGAGAAATTTCTAATAAGGTCAACATGTGAATTAGGAAAAATGGTGAATAGAATTTTTATTTATTTTTACATAACAATAGAAGTTGTTTTAATTGAATTGTGGGCCTACAATTTTTCTAAAATTTTAAAAATTTGTTAAGTGGCTTTACTTGTGAATTGATGACAGATTGCACCAATTCATCTTAATATCACAAATTGCCCTTCAAAAACCCATGCGATGCTTTTCCTGCATGACACATACTTACATCTGCTTCGGGTCAAACTCAAGATGGAATTGATGAAACCTAACTAATATTGGTTTTTGCCAATGCAATTAGTGCGGTATATAAGCCTAACTGATATAGTTATATAGTTATATATATAACCTCATCATATCCATATGCTTTCTCTACCTATGCATATTGCTAGAGGTATTGGTTTTTGGTTCTTTCACTTGTATTCAAAGCCTCTTTCACTTTTAGGTATTGAATCATTTGGTGAAGTTTGGGAAGGTGAAAGACCATAGGGCTAGAAGAGCATGGCATGTATGATTGTTGTAGAGATAAACATTTAGCTTAGCACAATTCCATCAAGATAGATTTTTCAAAATCATTAATATCTCACACAATGTTAATTTCTGTTTCTTTTGATGTAATAATTCTACAAAATAGTATTTCAACGCTTGTTTGATTGGCTATTAGTGTTTCTGTATGTATTATTTTTTAGTGCCAAAGTTTGAATTAAAAATGTACAAAATGAAATGCTAGTGATATCCTTCTAGCTAGCACAACTTTCACTAATCTCATCCTTGTTTACATAAAAAAAAGAAATAAAAAGAAAAAGAAAAGAAGGATGAAAGGGCTGCTTTCCCTTACCAACTCATGAACGTTGTGATTTTCTCGAGAGTTGACAAGCTCTCGAGAATTCCAACATAGTACACTTATTGTTGTTGGCGGGATTGTAGCACAAAATCCGCCATGAATTGGTTTTGTTTCTCGACATTCTAGAAATTTCAAACTTACTTTATTTTTTTCATCGGAAAATAATTATTACATATTTGCTATTCCACATTCATCGTACACACTGTCACGTGGATTGAAAATACAATTTTACTATTTCACAATTTTGTTAAAGAAAGTGTGTACTGTTAGGATATATGTAATTCAGTTGTTAGGAACATATGTCACTATTTGATGTAATTGGCTAATCCTTTGACAAAATGCACTTTACTTGTATTTGGGTAGATCTAGGATGTGTTTAATACTTCAAGAAACATGTTGTTCAAGTCTAGTATTAAAGCAATGAAGATTGGACCAAAAAACAAGTGAAGAAAAGCTGTTCACTAAAGCTGGACAGATAGCTCAACACCTGCGGACAGATAGCTATCTATCGAGGTTTAATGAGGCTTGACAGATACTATCTATCGAGGTTACGGGAAATCAGTTTTTCAGATCTAATTTTCGGCCCAAGCTTGTGTAGGGTCTCTTTTCTCACAACCCTAGACATATATAAGGCTTATTTTAGAGGCCGTCACATAAGAGAATACTAGGAGAACATATGAAAAAGGTGACCAATGCCTTATTCTCTCTGAAAGAAGCTACTGCGTCTTTACGCCTTAGGGTTTTGTAACCAAGTGCTTCTTGATCTTAATTGTTGATAAAGTGAAGAACTTTGCAGCCAACAATCTTATTCAAGTTGGTGTGTTAGTCATGTACTGGGAGTAGTGCATCATTGGTTAGTCACGTACTGGGATCTGTACAGAAAGGATGACGTTCATATATTGAAGAGTTCAGAGGTTCTGAAGCGATAGAAGGTTTCTGCTGTAAGTTCATCAACGGGGATTGTAGAGTCTAGAGACAAAGGTTTTGTACTAGATCTAAAACTTCTCTTTACTATAGTGGATTGCTTTTCGGGAAGGTTTCCCCACAGGTTTTCCCACAGGTTTTTTGCTGTTGAACTAGTTTGTTTCATTGGTTTTTCTGGGTCATCATATCTTGTCTTATTTATTTTTCAGCTGCATGATTTTGACATGATATTGATGTTTGTTTGTTTTAACAAGTTTTATTCATAATAAATCTAATTAACAACTTAAGTTTAAAACTTGTTAATTCTATCAACCGGGGTCAAAATTTCCCAACATGTACAAAATGTGTAACAACGATTGTGTGTAAATTTTCCCTTTTTCTTCAACTTTGTCTCTTCACTACTCGTTTCACTCCCTACATGTTTACACTTTCCAACTATTGGGCTTTCATATGTCAACACCTTGCTCCTTTCTCATTTCCCTTCAGAACTAACATCTTCCACTATGGCCCATTTCCTTAATTAATTATGGTTCTTAATTTAACGTCATGACCTTGAATGAGTAATAATATAGTTGGTTGACCATTACACACTTTTGGTGTGATGGTCACTCCACAAGTACAAAGTTCTTGTGAGGTAGGGGAGGGAGAGCAAGGATCGGGATTCAAGTTTCTAAAAGAAAGCTCCACACATATATACACGTAGATTAGGCTAGAGTAAAATTCTATTTTGTATATAAAAAATATAAAAAAAAATACGGTTGGTTGGCCGAAATTAATTGTTCTCCTTCTTGGACTTAATTTTTAACACGTCTACACCATATAATTTTTTCTAGGGGAGTTGCTATTTGAGTAAGTCTTTGTTTATTGTGGGAATTAACACCATGAACTTTTTTTTTTTTTTGAGAAGGAACACCATGAACTTGAATGAGCAATAATGTATATAGTTGGTAGGCCAAAATTGTCTTCATTCTTCGACTTAATTTTTTACACGTCTACAAACATTTTTTTATGGGTGTTGTTATTTGAGTAAGTCTTTGTTTATTGTGGGTATTAACAGCATGACCTTGAATGAGTAATAATATATATATATATATATATATATATAGTTGGTAGGCCAAAATTGTCTTCATTCTTGGACTTAGTTTTTTACACGTTTACAATTTTTTTAAAAATTTTTTTTATGGAAGTTGTTATTTGAGTAAGCCTTTGTTTATTGTGGGTATTAACACCATGACCTTGAATGAATAATAATGTATATAGTTGGTAGGCCAAAATTGTCTTCATTCTTGGACTTAAGTTTTTACACGTCTACAAACTTTTTTTTATGAGAGTTGTTATTTGAGTAAGTCTTTGTTTATCCTGGGTTTTAACACCATGACCTTGAATGAGCAATAATATATATAGTTGGTAGGCCGAAATTGTCTTCATTCTTAGACTTAATTTTTACACATCTACAAACTTTTTTTTTTAATGGGAGTTGTTATTTGAGTAAATCTTTGTTTATTGTGGGCATTAAGAGCATCCACAGTAGTGGAGCTAAATTTTTAGCAATTTAGCTCCACCAAAAGTTACTTTATTTATTTTACCTACAAACATACTACAACAGTGGATCTATTTTAGCTTTCAACACAATAAAATAATATATTCATCACAATAAAATAATATTTCTACTACAATAAAATAATAATATTTCTACTCCAATAAAATAATATATCACCACCACCACCACCACCACCACACAACACAAACATACTCCACCACCACCACCACCACCACCACCACCACCACACAGCACAAACATCCTCCACCGACACCACCACCACCACCACCACCACCACTAGCAGCAGTCCACAGCAAAGAAAAAAAAAACCCAAATCCTCAATCCAGACCAAACCAAATCACCAACCGGAGACAAACCCAGCACAAATCGGAGACGAGAGCTTGATGAGTGAGAGAGATAAGAGCTTGCGACGGCGACGGACGGCGTGGGCTGCGCTGGGACGACGACGGCGTGGAGAGCTTGATGAGTGAGAGAGATGAGAGCTTGCAACGGCGTGGGCTGGGCTGGACTGGGCTGGGTTGGGACGGCGACGGACGGCGTGGGCTAGGGCTGGGACGGCGACGGACGGCGTGAGCTGGGGCTGGGATGGCAACGGTGATGAGTGCTTGATCGGAGTGAGAGAGATGAGTGCTTGATCGGAGTGCTTACTCTGATGTGCGGTGAAGAAATGGAAGAAAAGAATGAAAGAAATAAGTTGAGTTTTATTATTTTAATCGGTAATGGGATTAAAAAAGTTTTTTTTTTTTTTTTTAGATGAGTGCTACAGTGCACATCTATAGATAGATGTGCACTGTAGTAAATAAGCTAAATTTTATAGATATAGCTCCACTGCTGCAAGCTCTTTTTGCTATATTGGTGGAGCTAAAATAGCATTATAGCTTTTTAGCTCCACTGCTGGAAATGCTCTACATCATCACCTTGAATGAGCGATAATATATATAGTTTTTTTAGAGGAAATAATAATATATAAAGTTGGCAGGCCAAAATTGTCTTCATCGTTGGATTCCAATTTTTCGGTGTTATTTGAGTAAAGTCATTGTTTAATGAGGGCATGTTTGGTAGGATGATTTAAATATAGTTTTTAGTTTTGAAAACCAGAAATCGTTAGGTCTCACACTTAAATTTATTGTTTGATAAATGTTTTCAAAATACAGTCTTTAAAAAATTATTTTCTATTTTCATGATTTAGAATAGGGTTTTGAAAACAACTAAGGGGTGTTTACAAGAAATTTAAAAATGTTTTTAATAATATAGCTGTACATAAATTGAAAACAAAGGAACCCACATAATACAAGTTGAAAACTTAGAAATTTCTTCCGCTCTTGCACTTCAATTCTCAATTCTGGGTATTTTGAAAGGGGCTATTATTGTTGTTTAAAATTTCAATTTGATTATTGTTTGAAATTTCAATTTGAATATTATCTGAAAGGGCTATTATTGTTTGAAATTTTCAGCAGAACACGAAGAACCGGTTGCTCTGCCTCTACAGGCCTAAGTGAAACACTAGCTGCCTTTAGCTTTCGCTAGATGCCCATCTTTTTCGCCCAGATGCCAATTTCATCTTTTAATTTTTAATTAATTTTCTTCATCATTATTTATTATTATTATTTGGGATAATTACAGATTACCCACCTATGGTTTAGCCCGAATTTAACTTACCCACCCGTGGTTTCATTTTTGACACTTTACCCACATGAGATTACTTCCGTTTAGTCTCTGTTACCCACCTCTATTAAAAAAGAAAGGTAAATAAGTCTGTTTACACCCATTTTATATCTCTCTCCTCCCAAAACAAAACAAAACAAAAAAAAAAAAAAAAAAAAACAAAAACAAAAACAAAAAAAGAAAAAAGAAAAAAAGAAAATCAAGATTAAAATATGGTATTAGTTTCTCACAATTCACAAACATGAAGAACATACACCCAGAAAACTAATACAAATCAAATCAAGCAATACCATCAAAGTACAAACCACAAATCTTTCACGGTGGTTTGTGTGTTTGGATTTGAGTTTTTGGCTAGGTTTAGATCTCGTTGTTGCCGGCGTTGGGTATGTTGTGGTGGATCTACTGGGTTTGTGTTGTGTTTGTAGCCTTATTGCTAATAAAAAGCTTATGCACTGCGTGGTTTCAGGTGAATGTTTTAATGGGTACTTTGGATTGAAAAATTGTGTTGATTTTTGGGATTCTAAGACAAGTCCTGGACATGTCACACTCACAATAGAAAATTCTGGCATTCAAAATGGTGGCGAAATTAACCTTGAAGTTGAGGATAAGTGTAAGAATGAAGACATATGTTGTTAATCCACCACTTTCCCAGAACTCACTTCAGAACCAAAATGCAAAGGATATTTCTATCAAAAATGAAAGTGAACTGAAAGAGACCGAACTGTATCTTGAAACACTATACAAGAAACCACCGTGAAACACTCAAACCCAGCAGATCCACACATCAATTGAAAAAGAAAAAGCATATTCATTGAGTGAAGAATCAATCAAATCAAACTCCACAAAACATTTTCACTCAACACAAAACCCACTTTGATTATGCCCAAAAAAAAAAAAAAAAAAAAAAAAAAAGCAATCACATTCACAGTTCCAAACACACCCATTTGCCCAGAAAAAAAAATATATATATATATATATATATATATATCAAAGAAAAGTACAACAATTAAACAAAACCTAGATGAGAAAATTAAAGAGGTTGCCGAAGCTTGAAACCTGTGTCTCTGTCATTGTCACAAGAAAACGTGTAGTGAGATTGTTGGTAATGGTAACAAGAGTCTTCGGCTTGATCTCTCTCAAGAACACAATCTTTAATTCTCCAAATAGTAGTACATTTTAGCAACTTTTATATAATTTCAGAAACTCTAACAACGATTATAAAACAAAGGCTATGTATTTAATTATTTATGCCTTGAAATTCAAGGAATTCGAGTTCGATTCGGATTCGGAATAGTTTCAACCACATAAGCCTAAAACTATTTAACTTTGGGAGAAAAAGGAGTGTTTGATCTGTTTTGGGTTTTGTTTTTGATAAAAAATGTGTTAGAGTAACGTCTGAAAGAGAGGTGTGTTAGGGAGTAGTAACGGAGGGAAGCACCGGTGGGTAAAGTGTCAAAAAAGAAACCACGGGTGGGTAAGTTAAATTCGGGCTAAACCACAGGTAGGTAATCTGTAATTATCCCTTATTATTATTATTATTTTTTTTTTTTTTTTTTTTTTTGTGGAGAATCTCATCATTGTTTATTATGGTTATTAACGTTATGACCTTGAAATTGTTCTCCTTCTTGGACTTAATTTTTAATGTAATTTTTAATTATCCCTTATTAATACCCACAATATATATATATATATATATATATTGTGGGTATTAATCTATTAACCTCATTACCTTGAATGAGTATTATCAGTGGTAGAGCCAAGATCTGACTTGAGGGAGGGGGGAGGCAAAAATTACATTTGATATTACATGTATGCACATGCAAGCCAACATATATATATATATATATATATATATGAGAAATGATATGTCCATAATATTTTCATAACATTTTTACAACAAATTTTAAGTGGCAGATTGTTACTGGTTGTTATTGTTGGAGTAAAAAAGTAATCTTAGTGCTAGGTTCAAATTTAAACTAATAACAACTAATCACTTATGATTTATTGTGAAAATATTGTGGACGTAGCACCTCTCTCTCTCTCTCTCTCTCTCTCTCTCTCTCTCTCTCTCTCTCTCTCTCTCTCTCTCTCTCTATATATATATATATATATATATATAGTATTTGAGATCAATTTGCAAAATAACAATTCATTCGTGTGTATATTAAGCAATATTTGAATGCAAGAAAATTCAAAATAAAATAACATATTCATATATTATTTACCTATTAGGGGTTTATTTACATGAAAAAATCATTTTGAAATTGTAATTATAAAAATGTTATATCAGGAGGGCTTTGGTTTTGGTTTAAAAAACCATCCTATTTATTAACCATTTATTTATATAATTTTTAAATGCATTCATTGTATTATAGAATACTCCCTCCGTCCTATTTTTTTGTCTTGTTTGAAAAGTCAAACTTTTTAAAGGAACATCATTTATTTTCTTGTCTACCTTTTGAAAATGTATAAGTTTCCAAAACTACCCTTAAAAAAATTTATCAAAAAATTGAATTAGTAAATTAATAGGGGTATAATAGGAACATTATATAATACTCCCTCCGTCCCACTTTTTTTGTCCTGTTTGAAAAGTCAAACTTTTAATGGAATATCATTTATTGTTTTGTATACCTTTTGAAAATGTATAAGTTTCCAAAACTACCATTAAAAAAATTTATCAAAAAATTGAATTAGTAAATTAATAGGGGTATAATAGGAACATTAGTAAATTAATGACTTTTATTTTTAGAAACATGACAATATTTTGGGACATCTCAAAATGGAATAAAGGACAAAAAAAGTGGGACGAAGGGAGTATAATAGAAGAAATATTAATAGATTTTTTGGGTGGGGCCAACCCCCTTGGCTCCGCCCTTGAGTAGTATATGTAGTTTGTTTGTTTGTTTGTTTGTTTTTTTTTTTTTTTTTTTTTTTTTTTTTTTTTTTTTTTTTTTTTTTTTTAAGGAGAAGAGTACATGTAGTAGTTCGTAGAATGAATTTGTCTACATTTTCTTGGAACATAATTTTCACACTACTTCCTTCTCAAAATATATATATATGGTGGAATCCATACACAAGATTAAGGCTTCATTTTGAAGATTTATATTGTGGTTAAAGATTTAAAAGTAATCGTTTTGAGTCAAGTCTTTGTTTATTGAGGGTATTAATGTCATTACCTAATCAGATGATTAATAATATGTTTGGTTGGCCGAAATTGTCTTCATTATTGGTTGCATTTGGATAAGCTGTTGCAAAATGAAATTTTGGGTTTAAAATTACATCTGTAAAAAAGCTACAAAAAGTTGCTATTGCGAAACGAAGTTTTGAGTTTTAAAAATGCGCTTTTAGGCTCTCGAAATGTTTAACCAAACGGACCTATTGTCTCTTATTATATATTGTTGTTATTACCTTCCACTCAATAGTCAATAGTCACTCATATATATACCAAAAATATTTATTATATTTTGTTTATATGTATTAAGCGTTTTAGGTTGTGAAGACGTCGTTTTTAGATTTTTTTTTTTTTTTTTCCAAAGTCCACTTGTACATTAAATTTTTTTTTTTTTTTTTTTTTAAGAATTACATAGACACCAAAGTACAATTTATGTAAATTTAATTTATTACAAGAGGGATTAAAATAAAAACGATTTTTCATTTTTGGGAACTAAAATAGAAAAAGAAAAAAAGTAGGGACCAAAATGAAAATCAGCTAAAAATATAAGGAGACAAATAGTATTTACTCCTTTAACAAAAACGAGCAATGAAAATCCATGAATTTTGTTTTGGCATCCCCTATGGTAAGTGCACATCAATTTAGCAAACAAGTAAATTGTTCACAATTCATATCTAGTGCACAAAACTCTCACTTTTTTAAGGTCTTAAAGAGGTAATTGATAGACAGTCTTACCTTCAATACTCAAGAATTAAAAACGCCCTTAAATGCACTCATCATGAATGACCCCTAGACATAGTTACCGTATTTTTCTTTGAGAAAATTATTAATCAAATGACCAGTATTCCATATAAGCATGTTAAGATTGAATTGGATTCAAAGCGAATAAGGGGTTGAGTTTCATTCACTTTCTTGGCAATATCTGGATCTTTGTATTTTTAGGCCTTAGGTTTAGTTTTTCTATGACATTTCTACCTCTTTCTTAAGTCCTTTTTTTTTTTTTTTTTTTTAATGTTTTCGTAAATCTTTTGTTTATAGTAAATATTAATGTCATGAGTCATGACCTTGAATGACTAAAAATATATATAGTTGTTAGGCTTAAATTGTCTACATTCTTGGAGTTTAATATTTCTTTGACATGTTCACACCTCTCTCTATTTCTCCACAGGTCCACAGTAGTGCTTATAAATTTTCTATCAGCTCCACCTTTGAATTTTTTATTCACAAATTCGTGCATGTAAAGATGATTTATATTTTTAACACACATATCAAATTTCGTTCAAATTAGATATTATTTAATATTCAATCAATAAACTTGTTTTTTATGCACAAATATTAGGTCACAAAAACTTAAAATTAAACATTTTATTGATAATATAACTATTGATTTTTTTTTTTTTATCTTTTTGAAATTTTACAAACATAGAGGATATAATAAGAACATACAATTCAACGGATAGATTTCAAAATTCACATCCAATAAAAAGATATAGGAAGAATTTGAAGGGTTTCTCTCCATACTAGCTAGTTTGGGAAGAAACCTTTTCTTAATGAAATATTCTCCTAGGTTTTTCACAAACCATTTTAAGCAATATTTTTTTTTTTTTTACAAGCTAAATCTATGAGCGGGAAAGTTTAATGAGAGGAGGACAAGTATCATTAGTTTATAAAACTGTAAGCAATGTCATGTCCATAACAATTTTATAATAAATCATAAATAATAAGTTGTTACTGATTCTAATTTGAATTTATACACATAAATATTTCTTTTTTATCTATTAATAATAACTTGCTACATAGGATTTATTCTGAAAATATTGTGAACACAACATTCTTTGTATACGTTACAGTTGTTTAATAAATACATATTTTGTTAAAATTTTTTTATTATATTTCTTTTCCTGTTTTTAGTGTAAGAATGAGAATAGACTCATTAGAGTTCTTTGAGAGGTGACTTTCCCCTTCTAAACTTCATAAATTGAACCCTAAACCCTAAACCTCCACTCATTAATTTGGTCCATTTGATAATATGGTTTATTACCTTCTCTAAAGTCTAACTAATTAAATCTCAACGTGATTAAAAAAAAAAGTCTAAATCCTTGTAGATAGCCAACTGTAAGAACCCACTGTTCTGTAAGAGTAGTATGGTCAAAATAGATTTTGCTCATAAAAACCCTGGTATATACATCATCTAAATCCAACTGGTTATTCAAATCTATCAGCGAAATGAGAGGTTGCGCTGTCATATGATCAGTACAGCAACATGGTATGAAATATGAATAAGTATGAAAACATTAAAATTCAAGATTTGACTCTGTTGAAGGTTAGCTAGATGCAGTCTTCTTAACTTTTTGTATTGTATAATATTCCTAAAGAGAATAAACGCATATTCACATATATTATATACATACAGTATTAAAAAATTAAAATAAAATCCACCCCACATGATGTACATCTGGAAGCGTTCACCTTGAGAATCTAGAAATGTGAGAAACAACAGCGAAGTTGCACTTAATTTCCTCTCTTCTTATTGGCCTCTGCCAAGGAGATTTGCCTCCCGCGTGGCTGACAAAAAGTAAACCATCGGAACACAAAACAGAAATAGTAAAAAAAAGTAGATCTTATATAGTTTCAATAATCACAATGATGTGATTAAATCTAGAATTAGGCTTTACAATTGAAAAAAGAATCATATTATCTTCATAAGGTTAAGGAAATTAAAGTATTATCTCACGAAGGAGAAAAAAGTTGTGATTTTTGTAAGATATATCATACGTAAGATACGGGTAAATAATACATATAAAAGAACATTGTAAAGTATAAACTTTGATGACTTTGTAGTGTGCAAGTGTAAATAATACTTTCTTGAGTGTGTCCAATACACGGATGCTAATTCCTTCAATTATGTTGAAAGCTATCGTTTCAAAATTAAATATGGAGACAAAGAGAGATAATATTTGGAAACAAATCTATATAATGGTTTTTGTTTACAGAATAAATTGGAGGCTTTTTTCCGGTGTAAATATTGCTATGAAGCAGTTGATGTTATGCTTGTAATGGTAAATAAGGGAAGCGCTGTCTTCTTCCTCAATCTCATTCAATGATTTTCTTCCATTGTTTTTTTTTTTTTTTTTTTGGTAACTTGTAGTGGCCAAAATTAAATATTGTGTTAAAAAAAATAGTAGAATGAATTCTAAGAATAAACAAGTAAATAAAGTAGCATTTAAAACAAAAAAAAAAAGAAAAATTACTTTAAAAAAAAAAACTGTAGTTCTACACCAGTACACATGACTACATGAGGCTAAGAGGGTGAGAAGAAGCAATTGACTATAAGATTAAGATTGTGGAAAAATTGAAAGATATTCAGATCATCTAGAATTTATACACTTTAGAAAATTAAGGTCATTTAAAAAGAAAAATAAAAGTTGAGCTTTTTATTTACATGATGATGAGATTTTTGTTCATTCTAATATCCCTTCCATATATTGATAATCATGGAGTTATGTCTAAATCTGAGAAATCATGGAGAATCTGGCGTGTAGTTAGAATTTATATCTTAATTCAAGTAGAGAATCATGATATAGGAGAAAATCATGGAGTTTGTATTTCAATCTTTATCAAATAGCACCTTGCTGATCTTGAACCAATGTTGGAATTTTAAATTTTAATCTGGCATCTTCGCATAGAAAAGAAAAAAAAATCATATAAAAAAAATTGATTTTGGTTAATATACCTACGGGTCATTGGCTCTCTGCATGATAATAAAGTTTTAGATTACTTTTTCCCCTTATTATCTTGTCTCTCACACACACGTATTATCATAAATGTAAAAAATTATGAATGTTGTTGAGTTAAAAATTGTTATAAACCGTTTAAATAATAATAAAAAAATGTAATTTTTTTAAGTGTAGTTGATGGGAACAAATAAATTCACAATAAAATTATTGATAAGTATAATTAATCTAAAAAATTATGTATCTTTTTTGGAAGAAAAAAATTTCTGTAATTTATTACAATCATTTGTTTTTATCACAGTATATTATATAGTGTATGATTAAATAATGAATTTGAGGTTCTATGTGTGTGTGCATGCACACACATATGGTTTTGCTTTTGAACTTATAAGGGTATTTCGATGAAATAGAAAAAAAAAATCATTTTTATTTTTAAATAAAATTTGACATATAAAAGAAATAATTGTGTATTAATTGTAGTTTGAACTAAAAGAAGCATCTGGTTAAGAAATACATAAAAGAAATTCACAAAAAAGAGGGGGAAAATCAACATATAAGTACTCATAATATTTTCAAAGGAACAAGATTCAAATGTAGTAAATATCCATGATCAATTACCCAATTATCGAATAAATTTAAAAACAAAAATGGTCGTCATGTGTGAGACATAAAAAAATATAAAAATGTCACCACTTTGGAAGCGTTGATTTTTAGATTTTGAGATTCGCTTAATGAAACCGGACAGTGAGAACAGCGCACTTTCCCCTCTTCTTATTGGCTACTAAGGAGATAAGATTCAGGGAAAATTGCCTCCCACGTGGCCGGCAAAAGTAAACGGTCAAAACTTCATATTTAAATTTAAAATGCGTTTGAATTTTATATAGGTTTTATTGCAAGAGGGCCAGTTGTCCTTCACGTGGATTTTTATTTTTTATTAAGGAAAAAAAAAAAAAAAAAAAAACACAGAATTAAAACGTAAGAAACAGCGTAAAAGAAAATGTAGCACTTTCATTTCATCAGCAGCAAAACACTTCACATGCACTAGTCTAGTGCCACACTAACTTAAGCAACATTCACTCTTCCTTCCTTCATTTCAGAAAACAAAAACAAAAAATGACGGATTTGCTCTTCACATCATCAAGGAAGTTTGGTTTGCTCTTCACGAGTCTACCACTAGTTTTTTTAAGAAATTCGGATCCTAATGCCGTTCACTTTATAGCTTTTTTTCTAGTGGAAACACCTTTGTAGATAACTAGGTGGTCTTAACCAAAAAAATATAAATAGGTAACTGAGTGGTTTAGTTGAAAATTTTAATAATACACACTGACACTTCCCGCGTTTTAAAAAGATGTCAAACCGACAAATTATAATTTATTTTTTATTTGCTTTTTAATAATCTTCAAAAGTTGTTTTTATTTATATATTCTAGTCTTTGTGAACAACGTTGGTTCATCTTTGAGTTCAATAATTTGAGAGAGAGAGAGAGAGAGGCATGAATCAAGTCTTTGTTTATTGTCTTCTCACAAATTAAAGTCTTTTTTTTTTTTTAATTTTTTTTTATTGCGGGTATTAACAACTTCATGAACTAATTGGATTAATTATAATATAGTTGGTACGTCGAAATTTTCATTTTTAAAACTTCTAAAATGTTATTTTAACGCGCATTTGAATTTCAATTGGGTTTCATAATTTTTATTTCTCATAAGCAGCCAAAGAAGAACAACCAACCCACCTAAATTATTGGCCTTTCGTTTTATAACTTTGA
The DNA here is from genome assembly GCF_932294415.1 of Quercus robur. Taxonomy (NCBI): domain Eukaryota; kingdom Viridiplantae; phylum Streptophyta; class Magnoliopsida; order Fagales; family Fagaceae; genus Quercus; species Quercus robur. Next base: position 45,624,753 of record NC_065540.1, on the reverse strand, counting down.
TTCTTTGCAATAGAAAGTGTAAAGAAACATAAAACATGAAAGGGTCATTATCATGGAGTGGGGTCTTAAATTCTACCCTATTTAGTGTGCGTTTGACTTCAGCTTAAATATGTAATTTATCTAATGGTTAGATTTTCAATTAGTAGGAGTTGTAATAAAACTTTATTATATATTATTTCAATGAATTATTTATATTATTTCAATGAATTTTTGGTTAAATAGTAGGAGATAAGATAAAGCTTTATAGTAGCTATTTTTTAAGATAATGCACCTCACTTTATAACTTTTTTCTAGTGGAAACACTTTTCTAAATGGGATTTACTAACATGTACCTTTAAAACATATATTAATAATCTATTTTAGAAAAATTTTTATAGAAAAACAGAAAAATAATTCACTATTTTGACAATTTTTTTAATTTTTTATAAAAACTTTCCCATTAACACATTAACCCTGACCCTTTATGAATAACTAGGTGGTTTAAACCAAAATAAAAAGGTAACCGGGTGATTTGGTTGAAAATTTGATAATAAACGCTGACACTTCCCATGCTTCAAAAAAAAGGACAAACAAACAAACTATAAATTATTTTTTATTTGCTTTTGACAAAGCTACAAAAGTTTTTTTTTAATTGCTTTTTATTAGTCTTTGTGAATAATGGTGGTTCATCTTCAAGTTCAATTATTTGAGAGAGAGAGAGAGAGAGAGAGAGAGAGAGAGAGAGAGAGAGAGAGAGGTGGGGACTGGGTACAAGAACTTTTTTTTTTTTTTTTTTATGAAATTATATAGTAAAATATATGATATACCTAACAAAACTCATAAAAAATTATTCCGATTTTCTTTTTTTATACAAGTACTTTTTTAAAAATATATTATACAATAAAATATAGAATATACCTAACATAACTCATAAAAAATAAATAAGATCGTTGATGGGTATCATGGTTTCTAAGCGGTTGGTGATTTTAATATGACAATTGTTGTCCTGAAAAGCTTTGGGTTCACTTGGTTGTCCTATAATTGATTTGGCCTCAATTAATTACATTGGTTACACCTACATTTTCTTTGTGTTAGAATCTATTTTCCCTTCTTTGTATTTGTTTTTTAAAAAATAAAATGTAATTATCTCACATTGCTTAAAAAAGTGTGTTATTTATAGTATAACTCATTTTAGAAAAATTCAGGGACCATTTTGATAACATTGTTTGTATTTTTTTAAAATACGTGTGAGTAAATTTAAAAAGTGTGTAAAAATACGTGTAAAGTTGCTTAAAAACTAAAAAGTATTGCTTAAACTACCATACCAAACCACCCCTTAATATAGTATTTTTTTTACTAGTCTTTGTGAATAGTTTTGGTTCACCTTCTTCCGGTTCAATAATTTGAGAGGGAGAGAGAGAATGATATTTCCAAGAAACCTCTACTCTAATCACTAGTGTAAGGAAAAGTACGTAAGTCATAAAATATTGTGAAACATTGCATGTGCTTCGTGTTGGGAAAGTAAGTCATAAATATTGTGCATCAATTAAAGAAACATAAATAGCATATATTTAGTTTTTAAAGATTTTTTTTGTGTGTTAAAATATTTAGAATTTAAAAAAATAATATTATATTTTTTAAAAATAATTAAATTCAATATAATCATATATTATGTTTAAATCTAATTCAATAACTTAATTTAATTTATTTAATGAATTGTACAAGGCAGTGGAATTTACTAAAAATGCCATGTACATGCTTGCCGCAAAAATAAAAAAACCCACAACTTTTCCTTGTAGCTGTAGGTCCATGTGAATTCTATGAAAATTAAATCGAATTATTGTGTATCGGTGAAATTATTGTGATTTTTTTATATAAGTATTTTTTAAAAAATATTATAGTAAAATATATTATATACCTAACATAACTCATAAAAAATAAATAAGATCGTTGATGGTATCATGGTTTTTAAGTGGTTGGTGATTTTAATATGACAATTGTTGGCCTAAAGTCAATGATGGAGTTAGAAATTTTTTCTATGGGGGAGTCAAACTAAAGATAACAAAATTATTGAATTAAATTGTTTAGATTTTTACTGTTATTTTTTCTTTGAACTAATGAGCATATTTTTATATTGTTTTTATTCGGACATTTTGTATGTCAAAATCTTGAATGTAACCAATTGTAATTGAGCTGAACAATTTTATACACATTCTCCATTCAATTTAGGAGATACTATTGGACTAATTTATTCTTTTATTTTGTATTGTATTTAGTAGAATTTCACGGATAATGATTATGAATTGATATTATATATGTATTATTCAATAATGATTTTTAAAATTATATATATAATAGAAGTGTAATGAGAAACATGGCATACTCAATATCATAAAAATTGCAAAAAAAAAAAAAAAAAAATTATTTTAATACCTCCAAATATTCTGGTCGAACTAATATCCTATATGTTTTATAACCCAAACTAACATAAATCACCATCTAAAAAACCCAATAATTAATAATTAGATTACTAGCTTCATTGATATATTTAGTTCAAGGTTTATGTCTTAGTACAATGAGATTTATGCATTACGAGTCACCAAAATAAACATGAAGGAGATGAGACCTAGTAATAGTGACCAATAATGAATACACCTACAGCTACACCTACACCCATGAATGATGACTTAAATGCTATTTTAATTTTTTATTTTATTTTTATCTAATTGCTCTCATTATTTCGGTGATGGGCAATGTGCTAATTTTATTAGACTGAGGCATAAATTTTGAATTAAATGAATTGAAAAAATTTACATTCTCAAAAAAAAAAAAAAATTGTACTTTGAAAATGTGAGCAAAAATAAGAACTTAAAAAATTGTACATAAAAGTTACCCGTAATAACTAAAAATTTGTCAAATATAAGTTGTGGGCAAACAAATTAAATCCAAACTTAAAATTTGAAGAACCACAGTTGAATTTAATCTATGTTTGAAGTTCATTTGCGCTTCATTTTTCAAGTAAACAAGCAAAGTATTTATTTTTTTGAAATGTCCAAAAAGAATATGCAATTTAATATAGCTAAATCTGCAAATATATAATCTTGTTAATTTTTTTAGTAGGAGGTGTAAAATTGTAGCTAAACTTATCCTATATTATTTCAATGGACTATTTATATTATTTTAATAAATTTTCGGTTAAAATAGGAGATAAGATAAAGCGTTAAAAGTAGCTATTTTTTTTTAAAAGAAACGATGCTAATGAGATGAGCCTCGCTTCTAATGGAAACACCTTTGTAGATAATTGGGTGGTTTGGTTGAAAAATTGATAACACACGCCACACTTCCCGCGTTACAAAAAAGGACAAACCGACAAACTATAATTTATTTTATATATGCTTTTTGACAAGCTAGAAAAGTAGTGTTTTTATATTGCTTTTTATTAGTCCTTGTGAACAGCTTTGGTTCATCTTCTGCCTCTTCTTCGAGTTCAATAATTGGAGAGAGAGAGAGATAGAGTGAGGGGGTGGGGACCGGGTGCAAAGATTTTTAGGAGCAGAGTGCGTAATTTGGCTTTGGCATTTTATGTAAGAAATTTCCAAGAAATCTCCACTCTAGTGTAAGGAGCAGTAAATAGTAATATATTGTGCATTGTGCAAGTATTTACGTGAAAATCACACCATAATTATCATATTCAAATCACATACAGAATTAATTGTCTTGGAAAAGCATATATAACAGATTTGCTTGACAGATTTTGAAGTTTACACTTTTAACATTACACGCACACACTCTTTCTCTAGGGCCTAGGCTCTTCCCCTTTTGAACTGAATGACTATTCATATTTCTAATTCTTCATGCCCGTTCAGTTGCCTCTACTCCTAAAACATCAAAGAGCCCATCATATGATCGGAGGTCTATTCTTTCTCTCAACTGGAAGGGAAAAGGTTTTGAGTTTAGGTTCTACTAAAAAAGGCTCCATTCAGAGGAACATGATAGTCTGCAATTCTTGATTGGGGATTGGGAACAAGCGGTCCAATTATCACGGGAGAAGAATTACAAAATTCGTAAGGTGTGTGTTCCAGGTTTTTTTTTTTTCTCCCCTAAAAAATTTAAGATATTCTTTTAATTTTGATTTTTGCCTGAGATTTTGTTTTTGAGTGATTGAATGAGTTCTTGATGTCGATTTAATATGTTCTGTTTTAGTTTTTCTACTAAACAACAATAAAAGTTTCCTTCAAATGACTACCATGTGTTTTATAAATTAAAAAAAAAATGATGACCATCTAATTTAGATAGTAACCTGTTCCACAAAAGCAAAAACGCTTTGGCTGGCCATATTTATGTCAGGTTAATCACCCTGTATGTTTTCCAAATGATCGAAAGTATTGCTGCACTTCTTACAACATTCAACCCAATAGTTTTGTTGGCAAGATTGAGGGAGATAAAGCACTAAATACTACAAGCAGACCCTAATTCGAAGTCCGTCTATTTGCTTTTTCAAATCAGTTATTTACACGCATGTGTAGTGAACATCATCAATTTTACTTCCATAATACTCTAATATCATAAATTGCATCAGTTGCAGAATACATCAAGAATAGACACATACAAATGTTTGTTTTTGTCGCACGCATGAGTCATCAATTTCCATCAATTTGCTCCACATAATCAGTTTTTGTAATTCATGGTTCACCTACATACTATTTTGTAAATTGGTAGAGATGCTAGCAAGAGTTGGAAAAGAGGAATGTTCAAAGGCAAGAAAATAAGTAAACTGCACAACTTAGGACCCGTTTGGTACATGTGTTTAAAAACTGAAAATTATTGTTTGAAAATATTTGTGAAAATACGTGTGGGTGAAAAAATCCATAAAAATACGTGAAATACTGTTTAAAAACTAAAAATTGTTGTTTGAAAACACAAACCAAACACTCCCTTAAACTTTAGAAAATAGGTACAGTTAGGGAGCGGATTAAAGTCTCTATAATGCATTCTACCAGCAGTACTTTAATTGACTAATGTAACGTGTTTGTTTAGCTAGTTTGCATAACGTAAGATGAATATTTAAGAAAGAAAAAAAAGCAAAGCAATGTCCTTGTCTTCTAATTATTGGCCTCTGTTCCTGGTGGTGTTCACGTTGGTTTATGTTATCTATGCGGAAAAAAGAAAAGAGGGGCTCAGGCTCTTTTTTTTTTTTTTTTTTTTTTTTTTTTTTTAAGATTATTTTTTTCAATTTATTTACTATTTAATTTATTTTTATTATTATTTATAATTTTTGTTGTATTTTTAGTATTATTTATAAATTTTACTGTATTATACTAACTTTTGAATACTTTTAATTTTTTTTTAATTTCAGTAAAATAAATGGACCGAATTAGACTTTACACGCCAATAATAATTATACTAGTGCAGCAAAAACCGAAAAACAAATAAGTGGTTTGGTTGAAAATTTGATAATACACGCCTGCTGACACTTCCCGCGTTTCGAAAAGAGGACCTTTATATATTGCTTCTTATCAGTCCTTGTCAACAGTTTTGGTTCATCAATCTTCTTCTTCGAGTTCAATAATTTGAGAGAGAAAGTGGAGGGTGGGGACGGTGGACAAACGTGGGGCTTGGTTACTTTTACCCGTGATATAGCTTTGGCATTTTATGTAAGAAATTTTCAAGAAAACCCCCACTCTAATGGATGTGTGGACATGTGGATGAGGTCACTGGAAATGTCTTTTGAAATTTGATGCAAGTTTTTGGTTCTAGTCTCTTTTTATATATAAAACCGAAACATTTGAAATTTTCACAATTTTTCACATCAGTATTTTTAATATATATATATTTTTTAAGACTCAAATAATCATTACTTAGACTATAATCATTAAAAATACTTACGTTAGGATTCAAAAAAGAAGAGAGAGAGAGGCTCACGTTATAACTCCTTTCTTCCCACCTCAAAATCCTAGTAAACCTATCCCTCTCTTAAACGACAATTCTTGCAAGCTTTCTCTCTCCAAACGTAGGAAACCCTAATCGCTCTGAGTAGCATCACCCAATTATGGCTTCAATATTTACCACACAGCCTCATACACATGGTAAGTATTTTGCAATCCATCTTTTGCTTATCAGATCCTTGAAAAAAAAGAAAAGAAAAGAAAATATAGTTTTGCAATCCATCTCTGCTATCTTGATATTTCTTTCTCCATGAACCCTAAACTGCTAAACGTAAACATAATGGGTAAGGCAATGGGTTCCATGTCTGTTTTTTGTTTTTAATTTTTTAATTATGTGAAAACATTTTTTTTAGATAATTGTTAAAAAATTAAAACAGGATTCATATGAGGAATAATCTGGTCCTATACTTTTTTTTTTCAAACAACAAACAATGATGAGGTATATCTAATTTTATAATTAATATATATATTTATTTATTTATCATTGGAACTTGCCATTAGCTATTTTTGGACCAAATTGACTCATTTTCCCGTCACTACCATCGAGAAATCAAATCAATGTTAGGGATTTTCTATTTAGTTGAAAATTTTATTTGCTTATTTGTTTTGTTTTTACTGCGAATCAACGTAAAAAAAAAGGGGGAGGGTATGAAATTGATTTCTAGAGTTTTCATTTGTGATCTAATTCAACTAATCTAGGAAAATTTTTACATTACTTATAAAAAAATCTAGGAAAAATCGTAGATTATCTTATTACTCAATAAGTATTAAAAAAATTTATGTTGTCCATTTAAAAATTTCACATGTAGATTAATAAAGTTATATTTCTTGGTTGTGTTTGCTAGGTGTTCAGCAACAAGTTTAACTTGGCTGAAATTTATGCTATTCTTTGGAAGTTCAAATTTGAAATCGTTTTTTCATTCATTGTGGTTTTTCATTGTGTAATTTCTCTCTCTTACTCCTTGATGAGTTTTTCCTTTTCACTAAAATTTTTACAGGTTTGGTATTTGACTAGAAGAAAGTGTTTTTTAGCATGAAGCACCTATTTCATTCTATTTGTCCTCACCACAAGGAAATCATTAAGGTAAGACACATAATCTATTTTAAAGTTTGAATGAAAATTACCATATCATACAAAATACAAGAGATAAATTTTAAAGGATGAGTTTAATTGTTTCTTATATATAACCAAAATTTTGACTTTTTTTAGACATCAGCATTATTTAAATAAAAAGAAAACAAAAATTCTGATAGGACTAAAAAAGAAAAAAAAGAAGAAGAAGAAGAAGAGAATCACGTATATATATAACTATTGGGATTTAACATAAAAGATAATGGAATTAGCAATTATAATTTTGATATTGTTCCATATTTTGAATTGTTTATATTATTATTACTATGAGAAAGTTGTATTGCTACTCAAATTTGAAACTTGGTGTGTCTTTCTCATATTATGGTCTTTGTTTATATCTTTGCAATTTATTTTAGTTTTGAGTGTGTGTGTGTATATATATATATATATATATATAACTATTAGGAGTTTTGCTTTATTAATTTAAGAATTGTAAATTACTTTGTAGGTTCCAGTAACTATGCACTTGCAACTCAATAACGTTCTGTATTAAACAACACTTCTAAACTATGGAAAAACATAGAAGTTAAATATTTCTTTATTTTTAAAAAATATTAACTAGTAAAATGTCTATTTACTCATCGTTGGAGTCTTTTTTTTTAGTCAATGGCTTTTCCGTGCATCGCACGGGTTAACGACTAGTTATTATAATTATCATGATTTTAAGCTAAGTTTTGATGCAAACAAAAAAAAGTTATTTCTTGATGTTATGTTTAAAGAGTCAATTTAGGAACAATTTATTTAGTGTGTGTGGTAAAAATTATTTTTGTCAATTTTTTTTACTATTTAGATTATTTTTGTTACTATTTTTGGACCCCACTGTATTTTTTGGTACTAATCATCGGTCCTACCATATTATTTCAGCTAACTTTTACTTTTATCTATAATACTTTCAACAAAAAGTTTTTAGTTTCATCAAAATAAGTGAATCCCAAATAGACCCTTAGTTGAAACTGAAAACTTTTTGTTGAAAGTATGGTAGATAAAGTCATGGTTTCAAGATTCCCAGTTCAACCCTAGTTTTTGTATGATTTTCCTGGTTTTTGACCGGTTTTTACCAGACCGAACTAGCTCTTGATTTCCGATTGAATCGGTCAGACTGGCCGGTCTGGTCCGGTCCGGTCCGGTCCGGTCCTATTTTTAAAACATAGGATGAAGTTAAAAAGTAGCTGAAATAGTACGGTGAGACTTATGAATAATATTAAAAAGTACGATAAAATTCATAAATAATAGCAAAAATAAATTAAATAATAACAAAAATAAGCTATACGCAACCTAAATATAGGATTAAATTTTATCGAATCATCTTCCAAATGAGTGGGAAATTTTTTAGAAAGTGAACACTAAGGACATACTCCAATGATAAACTCAAAATAATAGACGAAAGTCGATGAATTTGTTCGAAATTAAAACCTCATAAAACCGTAACAATTCTTTTAAAAACGTATTCCGTAGTCCATATTATTGAATAAATTCATCAAATTATAGCCTGATCATAAAGAAATAAGAAAGTAGTAAACTTTCCAAACGCAAAGACTGAAGGACAATCACAATTCACATTTCAAAAGTGGCCGACAAAAAAGAAAATCACTTTTGAATTTAGTTCTCATTTGTCAAAAAGCAATTAATTAAGGCCAACCTTTTTGAAATTTGAAGCACTGATTTTGACCGAAAAAGAAACAATGAAGAAGAAACGTTGCACTTTCCTCTTTTATCATTGGCTTCTGTTAAGTTTTCCTTTGCAACAAAATATTTGTTCACACCAGTAAGACCGCAAAACCAACATTTTAGTGTTTTATACTATTTTTAATTTTTTGTGCTAGATTAACAAGTAATTTGCATAAAGAAAGATTAGGGGAGCTAATTTATCCCCCCTACACAAAGTAAGAATAAAGCTAATAAGAGTAACAGATAAAATAGGTGTTTTTTTGGTCATACGTGAATTTGTCCATGCTTTAATAAGTTTCTAATATGTCAAATGATAGTCACGGATATTATCTATGAAACAACTGAGCTACTTAATTATATAGATTATGGTATTTGAAAGTAGTTAACAATGCATATTGGCTTAAAGAGTTACATGGTCTTGTTAGAGTGAAATTAAATTATATTTTAATAGGTTATATGATGTATCTAACAATATCTCAATGGAGTCAATAAGAAGACATGCTTAGCAATTTTTCAATTGAAAATTACATTTTAACGTATTTTTCAATTAAATAAGTTTTTGATAATTAATGAGTATCAAGAAAAATAAAATCCCATACCAATGACTCTTGAAGCCAACATATCTGCAGTGATTTTGTAAATGCAACACACTTCGTTTTGTGGCTTCATATCATATGTAACAAATCTATGCAAAATAAAAATGAAATTAAGTGGGACAGGGTTGAGGGGACTATGCGTGTACTCATTTAATAAAGTAACAACAACAGCCATATAACTGTCCCTTCCACTACTTTGCAGCATCCTCATTTGATAAAATAAGAACAACAATAACTCTCCCCTCCTCCACCTCAGTAAACATGACACAGTTGGTCTCTTCTGTTGCGGAAAAAGTCATTGAAAAGCTAGGATCCATTGCCTACCAAGAGATTTGCTTGGCATGGGGCATTGAAAGCGATCTGAAAAATCTTGAGCTCACCATGTCTGCCATCCAAGCTAAGTTGTTGGATGCCGAGGAGAGGCAAGCAAAAGAAAGTGGGCTTAGAGTTTGGCTGGGGCAACTCAAAGACGTCTTTTATGATGCAGTGGATGTGCTGGATGAATTCGAGTGTGAAGCTCTACGGAAGCAAGTGGTGAAAACATATGGGAGCACTGGTAAAAAGGTACGCCGTTTCTTTTCGTGTTCTAATCCACTTGCCTTCCGTTTTAAAATGGGTCATAGAATGAAGGAGATCAGAGAAAGGTTAGAAGAGATAAAAAAGGTTAGTGATCAATTTAATCTTCAGGAGAGGCAACTTGACGATAAGCATATTGTCGTTAGGGAAACTCACTCCTTTGTCCCTGATTCTGATGTTATCGGAAGGGATAAAGACAAGCAAGAGATAATAGATCTTCTGATGCAACCGGGTGATGATGGTAATGTTTCTGTGATTCCAATAGTTGGATTGGGAGGTATGGGCAAGACCACACTTGCCCAGTCAGTGTATAATGATGAAATGGTTAAAAGCAATTTTCATCAGAGAGTATGGGTATGCGTGTCAGAAGATTTTGATGTTAAAAGATTGGTAAAAGAAATCCTTAAGTCTGCAGGTGGTGAAATTAGCGAGAACATGAGCATGGATCAAGTGCAAGCTAGTTTACGAAATGTTTTGAATGGAAAATCTTTTTTAATTGTTTTGGATGATGTATGGAATGAGGATCCCAGTGAATGGAATGACTTGAAAATGTTGTTAATAGAAGGTGCCAAAGGAAGTAAAATTATTGTCACTACACGTAGTCACAAAGTTGCGTCAGTGATGACTCCTGGATCCATCCATGAATTGAAAGGTCTTCCTGAGCAAGATTGTCTGTGCTTGTTCTTAAGATGGGCATTTGAAAAAGGAAAGGACAAACAATATCCAAAACTAGTAGAGATTGGTAAAGATATTGTGGAAAAGTGTAGAGGTGTTCCTTTGGCTGTGAAGACTTTAGGGAGTTTACTTTATTCTAAAATTGAGGAGCGGGATTGGATCTCTATAAGGGATAATGAGATATGGAAATTGGAGCAAAAGGAAAAAGACATTTTGCCGGCATTAAGATTGAGTTACAATAAATTGCCATCGTACTTAAAAGAATGTTTTGCTTATTGCTCATTGTATCCAAAGGATTTTGTATATAATAATCGGGATTTAATTCGGTGCTGGATGGCAAATGGGCTCCTCAAAAAGTCCAACGAAAGGACTGAGTTGGAAGATATTGGAGAACAATATATAAAAGAGATGTTATCAAGATCTTTCTTTCAAGAAGTTAATCATCGATACAGACCTGAGTGGTCATTTAAAATGCATGATTTGTTACATGATCTTTCGTTATATGTTGCACAAAATGATTATTGCTTAATTGAAGACACTAATAACACCAGCAAATTTGAAAAGGCTAGACACGTTTCAATTTTGGACCATAAGTTGGGTGTTGATGCAACAATAACTTTTTTACACAAGTTGAGTAACAACGTGCAGACTATTAATTTCTCATTTGATGATGAATGGGGCCGATTTATTAATTTCTCATTTCATGATTCTATTAATATTAATGAATCTTTGGTGAAAACATGCATCTCAAGGTTTAAGCACCTACGATTGCTAAATTTAAGAGATTCAACGTTGGAAACGTTGTCAAGCTCAATTAGTACTTTGAAGCATTTGAGATATCTCAACTTACGTGGAAATAGGAAAATAAAGAAATTGCCTGACTCCATTTGCGATCTACAAAATTTGGAAACTTTGATATTACAGGAGTGTGAAGATCTTGAAGAGTTGCCAAGGGATATAAGAAAGATGGTTAGCCTCAGATATTTTGAGATAACCACAAAACAAACGCGTTTACCCGCCAACGGAATCGAGTGCATGTCTTCTCTTCGACATTTGTTCTTTTACAGATGTCATAGACTAGAGTGTTTTAATGAAGGAATCCAACGCCTCACCGCCCTTCGCTCCTTGAGCTTACGATATTGTGAAAGCCTGATATCTTTGCCGCAAGGTATGAAACACCTAACCGCGTTGGAATATCTGTCTATTTCATATTGTGAAAATCTTAATTTAATGGAAAGGGATCATGACTACCCGACAAGTCTTCAAACACTCTATATTGGGGGATTGCCACGATTAGTGAGTTTGCCCCAAGGGCTTAAAGGATCTGCCGACACTCTACAATATTTATGTATTTTTGATTGTAAGAACTTGGGGGTATTGCCAGAGTGGCTTCCCGATCTCAGTTCTCTTCGAAAGCTTGTGGTTTTGAGTTGCCAAAAATTATCGTCTCTGCCAGAAGGGATGGATCGCCTCACTGCCCTCAGAGAATTGACGATTTATAATTGTCCTGAATTGAGGAGAGATTATGAGCAGAGGTCGGTCGGCAAAGATTGGGGCAAGATGGTCAAATTCACTTCTACGTATGATTGGTAGTAGGTAAGGGCTAAAATCTTCTTCCTCTTCTACGTATGCTCTGTTTTTCTATCTTACTAACCTAAAAGTCTGATTGTTTGTGGAATTAAATCACAATAAACAACAACTAACCCAGAAATCGTTTCTACTTTTCTTTTTCTTTTTTAAAAATAAAAGGGTAATACATATTATTAGCAATAATATGATTTTTTTTCCTACTTTTCTTTGGTTCATAATTTAAGTTATGAAATGTAAAAGATAATTTGTCATTTTTTTGTTATAAAGATTTGAGTCTATGGAGAATAAAAGAGTAGACAAATTATGAACTCTATTCTTGTCTCTCTTTTTTTTGGTTGTATTTATTGAATTAATTCACAATAAAAAAACAACTAACCAAGACGGATTTTTTGTTTTTTTTTTTTGTTTTTGTTAACAAAAGGGCAATAATCATTTAAGATAGAAATAAATTGAAAAAAAAAAAGTATGTTATGGAATGAAAAAGATAATTGTTTTTTGGTTTTAAAGATTGAGTCTATGGAGAATAAAAGAGTAGACAAATTATGAACTCTATTCTTGTCTTTGATGGGAGAAAATTTTAAAATCTTATAATCTTTTTATTTTCTCTCTCTAAAAGTGAACTGAATATGGTGTTAATGAGCTTATTTGGCCTGTATTTTCTGACTAGGAGTAGATGCAATGCAAAAATATAAAGTCATATTATCAAGGATGTATGAAATCTATATTTTTGTGAAATTGGCATTATTTTAAATATATTTGATTCTTCTTGTTTCTAAATTGACAGATGTTCTTGGAAGATTGTTCTTTCAGAAAAGGATGTTTCTTGTGCTTAAAATTGCCACTGGTAAGATATTTTTTTAATTTTTAATTTTCAGTGTTCAATCTAGTGAATGATTGCATTGGATTTACATTTCTTAGTACTAGTGGATTTTCTTCAATTTATACTCATCTAATGATTCCATGCTTCAAAACATTGCAGCTTATCAATTCAGCCATAACATGCAGCACAGAAAGTCCCAGCCTTCTCTTGTATTGTAAATAATTTTAATAATATTGTGGTGTGCATTTAGTGTTTGTAATGATTAATGGAGTGATGTGTGTTTATGTTTATGATTTCAATTGTAATTCATGTATTATCTAATTTGCACAATGTTTTAGTAACTTGAGTCGTGTGTGTTATTAATTGTTTGTCTCTGCTTCTTGGTTATTGGAATTACTCCAATGAAATTATTTGTTGTGCTTTATCATTTAATTAAAAAAAAAAAAATTGAAGTTTGAAATTATTTTCATGTGATGTAAAATAACTAATAGCATTAGAGTATTTGGTAAGCCAACAATGTGAAAATTTTAATTTTATGAAAGTGGAATACTACCTAGAAGTTTGCTTTATCCATCAATTGTTGGTTCCGAATGTCAACCTGTTTTGAACTTTTGGTATTTTAAACACCCAAAGTTGTCATATCTACTGAGTGGCCTTAATGCCCAAAGAGGACTGAAGATTGAAGATTGTTCTAAATCAAGATGACAATGCCAAGGAGATATTGGTGAGTATTGTGTATAAGTTGCTTGTAAATTTGGCCTCCATTGTTTACTGAGATTCACACAATTTTGACTATAATTGATGCCTCTTGTTTCTAAAGTTTTGTCAGGTTTTCGTGGAAGATTCTTCTAAGGAAAAGGGATTCCTTTAGCTTAAAATTTCTTTTCCAGGTGAGATTTCAGAGTTTGAATGTAAAAAAATCCATGATGATGTGAAAGCAACAAAGAAAGACATTGAATTAGCCATTAAAGTAGCTTGGTGTCTAACCTGTGTGCACTTGATTGATTTGGTCTTTCTCGTAGGTCATTTGTGGCTCTCTCAAAACTTGCTGTTGATTTTGGTAGAGAATCTATGTTGTCATTGCAATGTTTTTTTAGCTCACAACATGCACTTGTGATATCTACTAGCTCACCTGTGATATCTACTAGCTCATGAAAACTTGCTATAGCTCTGAGGTTTGGAGGATTACCAAAGGTGAATATTTGACGAAGCAAAAATTTCCTGCTTGCCACATGTTTGGTGGTGAGCATATGCATAGCTTCTTCAAAAATTTCCAAACCCTTAACTATTAAATCCATAGTTATTTTAATCCTAAAAAAAACAAACTTCAATTTTTGTACTCGGTGAACACTAGAGAAGATATATGTAGTTTTGTGTGTGAAGGCTATATTTTTTTAATCTCATTTTACACTTAAAAACCTTGATTCTTCCTAGATATTAATTAGGCTAAATCCACTAAATGAGCACTATTGACTTCTAGATTTAGGTACCTTTTACTTTCATTTTCAAGGCTTTGGATACTTCCTATAGGTTTTTAATTTTTGGTACTTTCTGTAGATTATTAATATAATGTTCAAGTTTCCGGCCTTTAATATATGGTCCTTCGGCTAGGTTATCACTATCATGCTCAAGGTTTAGAAATTCCTTAGGAGCTGTGTAGTGTGGGATGCGGGGAAAAAATTAACATTATTTATGTCATTCTTATTGCTTGCATGATGTACCATGTTATTTGCTTTGCTTTACTTGCGTGGATAATGTTGATGATGTATAGCTTGCGTTTTCATTGTTGACACTTCATACGCTTATGAGTACTCAGCTGATAAGTGTTTCTTGATGAAAATTTGGAATTACAGCCTATTAGTATATATAAAGAGTTTTATATTTTACTAATGATTCTTTGTTTATTGGTTTGATCTCAATTTTAGGTTAGTTTGGAGTCATTACAACTTTGGTAAAAGGTTTCCTCTGCACTTTACAGGGTAGAATCTATGAACTTTATGGGCGAGAGGCATTTGGAAAAAAAACACTTAGCCCTTCACGTCATCAAGGAAGTTCAAATCAAAAGTTTTCAGGTACAACCTAATTTTGTCCTCTTTAAACTTTTTGATTAGAATGTTTAAGGTATAATTAGAATTAATTTGGTTTACTTAGGTAAATAGGGAACTTCTTTCTAACCCATTATTGTGCAATCTTATAAGTCAATTTACATAGGTCCCAAAACCCCTGATTGTTCTAATATATAGTTTTCACAATAAGCAAAGCTAATTATAGATCCTTCTGCAAAACTTTCATGCCTATTTTAGCTATTATCATTTTTTTAAAGGCTGTTGAACCTTAAGCACATCTCTCTCTCATGTCTCTCTTCCCATATGAGAGTTCCATGACCAATGGATTTGTCACATTTAGTTCTTCACAATTTATAACTTTTATATGTATTCTTCATTTATGGTGGCACTTTTAAAAGAAAAAAGAAAAAGATGATGGTCCTGTTTTTTATCTGAAGAAAGTTTAAGAACTGATATAATAATGTTGTAAGTCGTTACATCTTATATACTATGATATGTAAAGACTCGACCAACAGTTCCCCATGAAAAGAAGGAAGTATTAGAAGATATTGAAAACATTTACCTGAAGAATTAGTAGTTAAATTTACATTTTATTATGCTTAAATTGGTAGTTTGAGCAATGGCATTTCATAGAGATATCCCATTGGTTTTGGAAGCTGTCAGTTGATTAGCCTATTAAAAATTATCTTATCAGCTATGTTCAGCGTACCTTTTGTTAAGGCTAATATTTTGGCAAGACCACTCTTTTTGTGAACTTTTTATTGCAAATTTCTAACTTTTCTAGTTCATAAGATATATTTACAATGGAATTGTTGTTAATCCATTGTTTGATATCCCAATATCTTAATCTTAATTTATAATCTCATAGATGAAGCCCATTTTTTAATTAATCCTGACACACTAGATATGACTATCTCTAGATCTTTTGCTCAAGAATGCAGGACCAAGCCATATCTCATCGTTTGATGCTGCTTTGTCAATTGTGATGGATAGGAGCTCCTACTATCTTTTAGTTCTTGCAGTGAGGTTTTTCCAAATACTCACTTTTTCTTCATAAATGTTATCTATTCGTTTAACAACTATTAAGCTACAATTATTAATACTTTGTACTTAGCAACATGTAATAGTGAATATTAAAACTGCTTGCATCACCATAACAGTGATAGCAATTTAGAATTAGGCATCTTATGAATATAAATGGCAGCATGGATATTTTCTGGTGTTTTCTGTCAGTAATGGAGAATCTTGCTACCAGTTCACTCCATAGATGGTAATGATAGTTAAATCCTACAAGATCCATTCGTTCTTTTTTCTCTGTCAAATAGTCAGAACTTCATCTGGGTTTGAATCCTACTGAGAGGTCCACTAGAATTTGAAAAAATGAGTACTAATGAACCTTGTGTGTATACTATACGCACAAATTTATAAGACCACACTTAATGATTGGCATGTTCGGATTTTCCATTTTCTTTTGCTTTTTAAAAAAAAAAAAAAAAATTCATTTTTTCCCTTTTTTGGTTGTACACTAGATTTGATATGGCAATTGTTGCCTTGGAGTGCTTACGGTTTTGAGTCCAGAATATCCTGCACTTTAAATGTTTGTGGAGTGTGTTGTTCAAATTTCTTTAACACATTGACTAGAATTGCAACTATAGAGTTGTCAGTATCATCATCATTTTCTGTCATTTAAAGAAAATTTACCCGACAACTATAGGTGGCCAAATCTCCGTATGTTAACCTATATTGATTGGGTTTGCAGTTTGTTTCATCATTGGAGCCTATATTATTACAACTTACTCAATGTAAACAAGAAAAGAGTGTTAGAGTTATTTGCACTCTGTTATTATCTTTCTCAATATTCTTATGCTTTAATACCATCCTGTATGTTTGGATTTTTTAGGTAGCTGCCCTTCTCCTCCAATGTGAACTTGCATCATTTGATAGGTGGCACCTTCCAAGATTTACAATCATGTATAATAACACAAGAACTTACAAGAATTCATTCCTCATTCTACCAATCTCATTCATAAATTTTCTTCACCAGGTTGAAGACAATATATCTAGTCATTTTTAACCTCCTTGTTTATGTGTTATAAGCTGTACCTTATCAGTTGTAGCATGGAAGAAATCCATTTACCTGCCCATATTACCTTTTATTTCCAGGTCCAATCAAGTCCAAAATCATGGCAACGTTTTGGACATATGGATGAGGTCACCTGTGGTGGGAATGCAATGTAATTCTATGCAGTTTTATGACTGAGTATGACAAGAACATGACTGCTCCAGATTGAGGATAAGGTCAACCTTCTATCACTTTTGATAATAAGGGGCATTAATAAGCTTGCAAGGTTCTTAGAGAAATATTATTTTTAAAAAAGTCATGCTACTAGTCACTTTAGGAGTAACCATTTTGAATAAATATTCACCTCACTTCTACCTCACCTTTTCATGGAGATGGTTTCCCTGTGCAGTTGTGTTCTATTAATTGTACTCTTATTGTGTGTGTAAGAACATTAGAGAAAACTTCACAGCTGAGTATCTACCAACTTGAAATAATGAACCAAATTTTTGGTTGCTACCCTCTTCCTATAGATTTTTTTTGCGAAAGTCACAGTTTCAAATCATAAAGGGCCACATTTCTATTGAATTAGTGGTAACCTTGAAATATATTGTCTCATTTATGTCTATATAGACTTTATATTTTATCATATAATGAGAAGGGCATCCACTTTTCTTGGTGAATTTGTGCATATGGGGTTTCAAGTGCATGGTGTCACTTTGTGATTGATGGTGTCAATGTCTGAATTTTCTTCAGTCTTCTTAACAGCATGAAGACAGATCATAAACTGAGTGGAAAGATTAAGACAAAAGGTAGTTAAGAAAAAAAGAAGATTCATGTAGCAATTGAAGCATAAATATAAATGAGACATTCCACAGTGAGCAGCCCAAGCAAACTGACAGTGCCAAGATAGCCAAGTATTTGGGTAAGATGATTGGGCTCTTAATAAATCTTCCTAGATGCATTTTCTTGAAAATTATGTCAAAATACTGAGAAGGCTATTGCTTTTGTTGACAATTATTTGATCTTTGCATAAAATTTGGTTGTGGAAGCTCTTGAATACATTATAGATGGATAAATAAATTTTATCATGGACAAGAAAATGGACTGAAATCTTTTGTGTACAATATTATTTATGGATTTTCATATTTTCAGTAATTTTGTTCCATTTTATTCAGGTAAATGATTTATTTATCAACTAAACATATAACGAGGCATTCCACGGTCAGAAGCTCATGTAAACTGGCAGTGCCAAGAGCACCAAGTATTCTGGTAAGGTGATTGTGCACTAGATAAATGATTTGTTTTCACTATCATCTTAATTTACATGTTTCCTCTTTGGTCAATGAGGTAATATTGTATTGTTTTAATTTTTTCCCTTCGAATAATTTCTTACTTTTCAGGTAACTAGTTTTGGGGTATGCATGCAAATGAGTTGAAAAGTAATCTGGCATCTTTTAGTAAAAAGGTTGAATGGGGGATGCAATTTGGCAGAGGCTTTTGCTCTTAAGTCTGAAGAATTGGCTTGTGAACATGGAGTCATCATGAAGGATGAAAGCAACTACTTCATAGATGGGGAAGTTTCTAGTCACAAACTTGAAGCTGGACAGTTTATGTTCGAAAATGATGGAATCCTTGATAAGATAGCATGATCTTAAGAAGACAGACATTTGGAAGAAAAAGAGTATCAATGTCATATTCTTGAATAGATGAATTATACTCATATATGGTTGGTGTCAAATTACCTGGCCACTTTTGAGCACATGAAGTGACTTGAAGGATCTTTGCACTTGAGATTACAAGAATCTAGCTCTACAAATACTAGTGTTGCTCCTGATGTGAATTAAGCATTTCCAGATCTTAACAATTTAAGTTGTTTCAAGTGAAAATGCCTTTTGATGATCTAAGAAGAATTGGGTCTCTCTGGTCTGTATTGGGACTAAACTGTTTGGAAAGTTAAATCTCTTATCATTCTTGTCTGGTTTATCTTGTAAAATAATTTTTAAGAATTATAATTCTTTGTTGTAATATTATAGTAATCTTAATGATCAAAGAAAGCATCATTTATGAGTCTTCAGCATCAATTATATCTATCACTATGTTCAGGTTTGCTTTTTTTACTGTCCTAAATCTGCAAAATAGTTTTTTAACAAATGCTTGTTAGATTGGCTATTAGTGTTTTATGTAGTATGTGGAGCCAAGCCTCCAACAACGTTTGGCTATGGCTTTACTTTGGGGAAGGGCTTAGGTTTTCAATTTCCTCATGCCTTAGTATCATAAGAGATATATTTATTATTGTGTTTTTCTCTACTTGTATGGAGTTACCCAAATGAGACTTTTTGTGTGTTTTATTATTTTATATGTTTATTCAAAATTTTTTATTCATATTTGTGGAAACTTGATCCTTTTAGCCATATGGTATGAATTACCTAATGACTTTGAAAATTCTGGTAAATCCAAATCTGTGAAAAGCTTAATGGTGATAGAAGTGGAAGACTCCCAAGCAAGATGTTTGCTTTACCCTTCAATTGCTACTTCCCAATATTAATTCATTTTTTAAGTTTTGAGTTTCATCCATCCAACGTTGTCATCTCTATTGGAGGGGATTGCATAGTTTCACAGTCCTAAGAGGATTGAAGATTGAAATTGTCATAGCTTGTATTAAAAATTCTTGGAAGATACTAGTAAGGACATGCAAGTATAACCTCTTACCATAGTGATTAATATTCACATAGGCATAGAGGATGTTTAGGTATGCGCAAATTCTTTCCCCTCCTAGTTCTGCTCATTTTTTAGGAGGATAACTTCTTAATAAGTCACAAGTTAATCATAATCAACTAAGATATCTAAAAGTTATGAAAAAGTATGTCCTTATTTAAACTGAAAATTTCAAAGGGTGGCCTATCTCCTTCAAGTTTTGGGTTTATGAAACTTTTATTAGGGATCTTTTAATCAAGTCTTTGGCTTGCAGTGTTGAGGGCTACTAGATCTAGTATAACCAAATACTTTATTAACGAGAACTATTCTCATTATTAATGCTATCTAGTAATAAAAATAAATTTTCATTCTTCTGTTTGCCTCTAAGTAATAATAACAAGAAACATGATCATATTCCAAATAAATTTTAGACTAATTGTTTAATATATAATTGCAATTTACACAATTGAGCATCATATGCCAACTAAGTCTTAAAATTCAAAATAAATCAAACTAACAAATTAAAAATATAATTTTCAAATTATCAATAGTGCTGGTTAAAATCGTTTACTTTTTTGATAATTTCACCAAGTCAAATTCGTCCCAACCTAACCTTAGAATAAAAATAAAGATAAAATTGGACCTAACCCAACCTATTAATTTATGAATCCAAGACATCAGGTCTGATTTGTTAGATTAGTGGTTTGAAATATACTTTTGCTGTTGTGTTGATTATAACAAATAGATCAAACCATCTTCCCAAAAAAAATCAAACCAATAATGGCCCATTCATCTTGGGCTTGGGCCGATGAAAACTACCAAGGTCCAATGAAGAGCATGAAGAATAGCCATGAACATCACAACAATGACATCAACGACAGAACTCTACAGAAGTACATAACACAGAAAGTGGAATTATCAGAAATGGGTTTCTCACTACGAAAATGGGTTTCTTTGCACCTTCACTTACGAACCATCTTCGTCTCAATGCCTTCAAAAGACCTCGCCTTTCCACTCTGCTCTCTCTCTCTCTCTCTCTCTCTCCTATTTTATTTCACAGTTTGTTGTGGTAAACTTTCTGGGACATTGTGATTTTCTTGGTTTCTGTAGCTGCAGAAGTTTTGGGGTTTGTTTGATTTCAATTCCTTTGTGTTATACCCAATTTAGGAATATCTGGAAATTGCAAATTGTGAAAAACTTAATTTTAAGGAAGGCGATGACTACCCAACCAGGCTTCGAACACTCTCGTATTTTTCAATTGCCACAATTAGTGGCTTTGCCCCGAGGGCTTAAAGAATCTGCCAACACTTGGCGGTATTGCCGGAGTGGCTTCCCAATCTAGGTTCTCTTTGCAAACTTAAGATTTGGGATTGCCCAAAATTATCGTCTTTGCTAGAAGGTTTTCATTTTCTCTCTCTAAAAGGGAACTGAACATGGTGTTAAAGAATTTACTTGGCCTGTATTTTCTTTCTTAGAGTGGATTCGATGGTAAAATATGAAATTAAAAAGTTAAAACAAATTAGTCCTCACATAGCTTGCAATTTGAAGTCATATTATCAAGGAAGTATGAAATCTATACTTTTGTGAAATTGGCATTATTTTGAATATATTTGATGCTTCTTGTTTCTAAATAGACAGATGTTCTTGGGAGGTTGTTATCTCAAAAAGGGATGTTCCTTGTGCTTAAAATTGCAACCGGTGAGATATATATATATTTTTTAACTTTTAATTTTCAATGTTCAATGTAATGATTCCATTGGGTATACATTTCATAATACTAGTGGATTTTCTTCAATTTATACTCATCTAATGATTCGATGGTTTAAAATGTTGCAGCTTATCAATTCAGCAATAACATGCAGCATGGAAAGTCTCAGCCTTCTCTTGTATTGTAAATAATTTTAATAATATTATGGTGTGAATTAAGTGTTGTAATGGTTAATGGAGTGATGTGTGTTTATATTTATGATGTTATTCATATTTCATGTATTATCTAATTTGCACAATGTTTCAGTAACTTGAGTCATGTGTTATTGATTGTTTGTCTTTGCTTCTTGGTTATTGGAATAACTCAAATGAAACTCTTTGTTGTGATATAATCTTTTAATTATTATTATTATTATTATTTTTTTGAATATTGATCTTTTGTCGTATGGTGTAAAATACCTAATGGTATTAGAATATTTGGTAGGCCAACAATATGAAAAGTTGAATTTGATGGAAGTGGAAGACTACCAAGAGGTTTGCTTTGGCCATTAATTGCTGGTTCCGAATGTCAGTTAATTATGAAATTTTGGTATTTTATACTTTCAGAATTGTTATATCTACTGAGGGGGATGCATTGCCTTAATGCCCTAAGAGGGCTGAAGACCAAAGATTGTTCTAAATTAAGATGAAAATTCTGAGGAGATATTGGTGAGTATTGTATATAGTTCGCCACCTATATCATATTACCATGTAAATTTTTCCCCATTGTTTGTTGAGATTCACACAATTTTGAACATAATTGACACCTCTTGTTTTGAAGTTTTGTTAGGCTTTCGTGGAAGATTGCTCTAAGGAAAAGGGATTCCTTTAGCTAAACATCTTTTCCTGGTGAGATGTCAGAGTTTTAATGTGACGAAATCCATGATGATGTCAAAGCAACAAAGAGAGACATTGAATTAGCCATTAAATTAGCTTAGTGTCTCCTTGTGTGCCCTTTTTTGAATCAGTCTTTCTTATAGGTCACACGCGTTTTCATTGCAATGGTTTATAGCTCACGACATGCACCTATGATATCTACTGGCTCATGAAAACTTGCTATAGCTCTAAGATTTGAAGGATTACCAAAGGTGAATATTTGACAAAGCAAAATTTTACTGCTTGCCACATGTTTGGCAGTGAGCATATGCATAGCTACTTCAAAATTTTTCAAACCCTTAATTATTAACTCCATAGTTATTGTAATAAAAAATAACAAACTTCAACTATTTGTACTCAGTGACGCCAGAGAAGATGTATATAGTTTTGGGTGTGAAGACTATATGTTCTTAAATCTCATTTTACACTTAAAAACCTTGATTCCTCCTGGATATTAATTAGGCTAAGTCTGCTAAGTGAACCCTTTTGACTTTTAGATTTAGTTACTTTTTACTATCATTTTCAAGGTTTTGGATACTTCCTATAGGTTTTTAATTTTTGTTACTTTCTGTAGATTATTAATATCATGTTCGTGATTCATGTCTTTAATATATGGTACTCCTGCTAGGTTATTACTATCATGCTCAAGTTTTAGAAATTCCTTAGTATCTATTTAATGGGGACATGGAGAAAAAAATTAACATTAGTTTTGTCTCTTTCCTTGCATGCATGCTCTACTATGTTATTTGCTTTGCTTTTACTTGCATGGATAATGTTGATGATGTATAGCTTGGGATTTCATTGTTGATGTGCTTATGAGTACTCAGCTGAAGAGTGTTTCTCGATGAAAATTTGGCATTACAGCCGTAATGTATAGAAAGAGCTTTATATTTTACTAATGATCCTATGTTTGATGATTTGATCTCAAGTTTAGGTTTAGTTGCAAAGAAGTGTGGTGTCATTACAGCTGTGTAAAAGGTTTCCTCTGCACTTGACAGGGTAGAATCATTGAAATTTGTGGGCAAGAGGCATCTGGAAAAACCAACATAGCCCTTCACATCATCAAGGAAGCTCAAATCAAAAGTGCTGAGGTGCATCCTAATTTGTCCTCTTAAACTTTTTGAAACTTTTGATTGCAAGTGTTTAAGGTATGATTGGAATTAGTTTGGTTTGCTCAGGTAAAACAGGGAACTTCTTTCTAATCCACTATTGTGACATCTGAGTAGATCCCAAAACCCTTGATTTTTTTGTTTTTTGTTTTTGATTTTGTTTTTTTGTTTTTTTGTTTTTTGTTTTTTGTTTTTTTTTTTTTTTTTTTTTTTTGTGTATAGTTTTCATAATAATCAAAGTTATGTATAGATATTCCTGTGAAACTTTCATGCTAATTTTTGCTATTGTCACCTTGTCAGAGGCTGTTGAACCTTAAGCACACCACTCTCTCATGTCTCTTTTCCTATGTGAGAGTTCCATGACCAATGGATTTGTCACATATTTTTTGTACAATTTATAACCTTTTCCTATGTTCTTCAGTAAAGGTGGCAGTACAATTTTTATTTTTAAGATGGCAGCCCTGTTCTTTATCTGAAGAAAGTTTGAGAACTGCTATAATAATATCATCGTATGTCATTACATCTTATATGCTATGATATGTAAAGACTTCACCAATAATTCCCCATGAAAAGAAGGAAGTATCAAAAGATATTGAAAATATTTACCTAAAAAATTAGTAGATAAATTTACATTTTACTATGCTTAAATTGGTAGTTTGAACAATGGCATTTCCTAGAGATATCCTATTCCATTGGTTTTGAAAATTGTCAGTAGTTTAGCCTTTTATAAGTAAGATTATCTCATCAGCTAAGTTCAGCATAGCTTATGTTTAGGCTAATATTTTGTTACTCTTTTGGTCAAATTTTAATTGTAATTTTTGAACTTTTCTTGCTATTCATAAGAAATGTATTTATAATGGATTTGTTTTAGTCCAATGTTTGATATCCCTATATCTTAATTTTAACTAATAATCTCTTAGATGATGCCCATCTTGCACTTAATCCTGACACAGTAGATATGACTGTCTAGATCTTCTGCTCAAGAATGCAGGACCAAGCCATATCTCATTGTTTGATGATGCTTTGTCATGGATCGAGCTCCTGCTATCTTTTTGTTCTTGTCGTATGGTTTTTCCATATACTCACTTTTTCTTTATCAATGTTTTCTATTGATTTTACAACTATTAAACTACTATTATGAGTACTTTGTACATAGCAACATGTAATTGTGAATATTAAAACCACTAGCATTACCATAACAGTGATACTATAGGCACAAATTTGTAAGGTGTCAACAAAAAAGTTTTCAGTTTTAACTAAATAAGTTTTTCTTAAAAAGACTATTAATTAAATAAGTCAAACAAATTTGGTGAGTTGGACACAAACACAATATATTTATTAATGGGTTAATTGTGTTAATTTAAATATGACTCATTAACCCATATCCTACTATAACTGTGGATTAATGGGTTGCGTCGAAGTTTGCAGCTATTTATCAAGAAATTCGTGTTTAATAAATGCCCTTCACTTCAACCTTTTTTTTAGTGGAAACCGGGTAATAAATGGATTGGTGAAAATTTTAATAACAAATGCCAACACTTCCCGCGTTTTCAAAAAGGTGCAAACCGGCAAACCACAATTTGATTAATTTTTTTTTTTATATGCTTTTTTTTATGAATATTTTTATATGCTTTTTGACGAGCTAGAAAATTTGTGAACAGTTTTTTTTTTTTTTTTGGCTGAATAGTCTTTGTGAACAGCTTTGGTTCACCTTCTTCGAGTTCAATAATTTGAGAGAGAGAGAGAGAAAAGAAGTGGCGGACATAGCAGAATGCAGATATAGGCTTGGCGTATTTTGGCTTTGGTGACTGTCATGGACAGTGATGGACTCACGGGTGTTTCATCATTCATGTAAGAGATTTTCAAGAAACCTCCTCCACGCTTCTTCCTTTTTTTTTTTTTTTCCTGACACAGTGAGACAAGAAACCTTCACTTTACTGTAAGGAAAAGTAAATTATAATACTGTGCGTCGGTGAAATTATTGTGATTTTCTTTTTTATACAAAAGTATTTTATTTAGGTATTATATAGTAAAATAGATGATATACGTATACCTAACATATATAACTCATAAAAAATAAACAAGAACGTTGATGGCCATGGTTTCTAAGTGGTTGGTGATTTTAAGTGGTTACTCCAATTCCATTACTCTTCCATCAAAACAACAGCATGGAGATCATCTACTTTTATACTAGTCTGTCATTGATAGATGGTGATGACAGTGAATTTGACAAAATGATAAACTCGAGAAATAGGCGATGGTTGATGTATTTGTTGAAATCTCATAAAATCGTAACAAATTTTTTTGAAAACGTATTCCATATTCAGGAGAAATAAAACAAATTCATCAAATTATACCATGATCATAAGTGTCTTTCGGATAAATATTGAAAAAATAAAGTTTATTTGTGATATAAGTACTATTTGAATTTAGATAAAAAAAATGAGGAGAAAAGCAAATTTTGATAATAATGTTACCAAAATTTTAAAATATTTTTTGAGATCGTCACATCATTTCTCTCTCATTTATCATTATTTTTCTTAAAATTTTGGCAATTTTATTGCTGAAATTTGCTTATGTCCTTATTTTTTCAAATAAATTTAAAGAGTGCTTACATCACAAATAAATTTTATTTTTTACAATATTCATCAAAATGACTCTGATCATAATTCAAGAAAGTAGTAAACTTTCCACACGTAAAGATTGAACTTTGAATGACAATCACAATTCACAAGCCGCCGACAAAAAGAAAATGCATTTGAGAGAGAGAGAGAGAGAGAGAGACAAAGGCATGTCAATGTCAGGAGCAGAGTTCAAAATGTTGGTTTCGTTATGCGTAATTTGGCTTTGGCTGTCACGGGGGTTTCATGTAAGAAATTTTTAAGAAACCTCCGCTCTTGTGTAAGGAAAAGTAAGTCATAAAGGAACAGGAGCTGTGGAAGTAGATGAAAGGTTTAACAAATTGGAACCTTAAATTTTAAGAAGATACCAATGAGAAAATTTATAGAGGGAATCAAATGAAATTTTTTTAAAATCAATGATTGGAGGAGATGAAAAATTAAATTAAGAAGACAATAGTTGAAGAAAATGAAGAGTTGAACAAAGTAAAAATTGCAAAAAAAAAATAAATAAATAAATAAAAGATGCTAAAGATGGTAAATAAAATACTAATTGTAAAAATCGTGACTAAAAATAAGGATGTTATCCATTTTCAATTTATGTTAAAATGACTTGATATTGTTAACTCACAAAGAAAATGACTCCACTTTAAAAAAAGAAAAGAAAAGAAAAGAAAAAGATACAAATAATGGTGGTAAGTGTTTAAATATTTTAATTTTCTTCTTTTCTTTCAAGAAAAAAAAAAATCAAAGTTGTTAATATTTCACCAGGAAAACATCATGTAAGTTGACTCATATGGCAATGTTCTTTATTATCATGTTGATCCAACTTTCTCGCTTGGGATATCAATGATTACTCTCTTTGCTCATGTAGGTAACTTGGATACTTATATCTTTTTGTCTTTCTATTTCTCTGTGTCTCATATTTATTATTTAATGGTACCTTTACAGAAAATGAAGGGGGGGGGGGGGGGGGGGGGGGGTGTTACGCTCATGTGAATGAACTATGCAACTGAATCTTTTTTTATTCTCACTCTTGGGATTTTAATTTGTTTTCTTTGCAAACCAATTTTTTCATTCGTTATCACTTTTAAAACTAATTTCTAACAGTACTTGAGTGTTTATATATTTTCCTGAAAAAACAAAAAAAAAAAAAGTTTGCTACTGCTTGTGAATAAAACAATTTTATAAGGTCAGTTTTTTTAGCACTCTAATTCAAAAATGGCCGTAGCTTTCACTGGGCCAATTAATCAATTGTCTCTAAGACCTCGAGAAGGAGGCCCAATATTAAAAAAAAAAAAAGAAGGGGATAGGAGGGAAAAAAAATAGTTTTAGACTAATTAAAAATATCCGGCACATCCTCTTAACAAAAAAAAAAAAAAAAGTTTTGATAAATCTAATTAAATATTGGTTCTAAACAAAATTAATTGTCCAAAATTAACATTATTACCCTCTAGACAAATCAAAAATCAACGAGGTAAACTACAAATCCAGTTTAATAGATTAACCACAAATTAAAACAAATAAAATACCTCATCCCTAAAATTTTTACCATTCCCTCTGCTTCTATCTCTCTGCTCTCCGCCTCTCTCATTCTTTCTCTGATTCTCTCCACTGTTGCTGGCTGCCTGGCTCAGTGGCTCAACTGCTCATGCTTGAAGCTTCCTCCGATCTAAATCATCCGATCACATCTGATGATTCTGATCTGAAAACTCTGATTCTCTGAACTACCGTGCCAACTGCTTTTTTTTTTTTTTTTTTTGCGGTGCTGCGTTGCTGCCATTGCAGATGCGTTTTGATTGATTCTGCATTTGCCGGTTTTGAGTTTTGGCCCTTTTGGGTTTTGGGTATCACCGTATCAGGTATAGAGAATAAAGGCTTGGGCGCTCGGCTTTCTCTTCATTTAATTTGTTATCCATATTTTGGGCCTGTTTTGTGTGTTGTTTATATTGAGTTTAGTTATGGCTGGATCATGGTTGGACGTTTCACATTTGGTTTGGGCCTTTAAGATTTTTTTTTTTATAATTATTATTATTATTATTATTTTTTTAAGCCTTCGTGTTTTGTTTATTTGTGTTTTTTTTTAATTAGTGGTAATATATTGAATAAATCTTTATTTATGCATATTGAGATTACTAAAAACTTGTTATTGTTCGATGAAATTACAACAATACTTTTTATATAAATCAGATTCTATTTATTATTTGCTCTATACTTGAAAGTTATTTTTTATTTTAATCATTATAAATATATTGTTTTATTAGAAATGTTTACTAGAAAATATGCATTTAAATATGAAAAACTTAAAAAAAGAAAAAAAGAAGAAAATTTTAATTAGTCAATTTGTATCTCAAAAGGCAAGAAAAATATATTTCTAATGAAATATATTATAATATAAAAATATAAGTATAAAAAATGTTCCATTTTTAATTCTCTCCTTAGTCCCAAAATGTCTAGGCTGGTCAAAATAGTAAATGTTGACCTTTTTTTTTTCTTTTCTGGCTAACGAACCATGTGGCAATATTCAATTGATCACCTATTAGTAAACGAGAGAGAGAGTAAAATTGACTACTTATCCTTGCACATTTGCATCCACTACCCAATTAATGCCACAACAGCAAGGAGTGTAATATCTTAAAATTCTTTAAAGAAAAAAAAAAGAAAAAAAAGAAAAAAAAAGAAGTCGTCGGATCAGACTTTGCTTTCCTTTCTCCTAAAGTAGGATAAGACTTTACTTTTCGAGAATAAAATAGAAAGGTAAGGCTTGGATCTAGTGTTCAGTGGCACTAGATCCGTTGAGATGTTGATACATATTTATTTTTGGACATATGTCACTATTTGATCGGGTCTAGTGCATTAGATGCATTGGACCTAAACCAAGTCCAAATAACAGGTCAGGTTTAGGTCTAGTGTTTAGTGGCACTAGATTCGTTGAGATGTTGACACATGTCCATTTTTGAATGCATGTCACCATTTAACCAGGTCCAATGCACTAGATGCTCTAGACCGAAACAAAATCCAAGTAACAAGTCAAGCTTGGGTTTAGTGTCTAATGGCACTAGACCCGTTGATCACATCAACCCATTTATGACTTTATTTAAAGTTTAAAAAAAAAAAAAATTAGTTTGATTTTTTTTCACTTCTATTGGTATTTTTTTATTTTATATTTCAAGTAATTTATTTAATTTGTATAGTTTAAGTATATTTTCATTAGTTATCATTTTACTAACTTGCAATAGAGAAAATATTCTTTTGAGATTGTATATTTCTTAATAGTGATGCGATGTCTCCTCTTCCCCACCCCCCTCCCTCATTCTATCCACCCTCTTCCACCTCACCTTCACCTTCTCCCTCAACCATCACCACCTTTTTTTTCCTTTTTTGCCACCCTTACATATTCCTCCTCCCTCTCCATGCTTTCCCCCACAATTTGGGTTTTTCCTATATCCTTATCCACCTCCTCCATCAATGCCTTTCCCATCCCCACCACTTTAGGGGTCTAACCATGTTTTGCCTAAACCGCCTAACCTTGCACCTGCACCTTTAGCCATACCAGATATTCCCACCATAGAAACCTCACAAAATATCCCTCTTATACCTCAATCCTTGGACCATGGGGGCAGTAAGAGGTCGTTTCGTATTGATGCAAAACTTTTTTCTTTCACTTTTGATGGGGGGTGGTTTGATTCGTATGCCATACATGAGACACATCGGGATGTTAAGAGTTCTATTTAGGTTGGACGTAGGGGCATGGAGTGGATCCTTACTTGTCTCGTCGATATATGAGACTGGGTGCCTTGTCTAACTGTACTCTGTAATAGATTTAGGGAAAATGGGAAGTTGATAGAGTTCTGTGGGAGATCAAACAAAGCTAGTCTTTTTGTAGTTATTGCGGTATATTTTGGAGGGTCTAGGAGAGGCTGTATTATGACACTAGCAAGCTCCAATCATGCTGGTTGGTCTTTGTTTTAGAGAGAGATAAGGAATTTTTTCTCTGGTGCAAAACCGGTTTCTATGGCTGAAGTATCCTCCAATAATGTTGGTGGAGGTGGTCAGTCTGCTGGTGGTGGCTGAAGTGAGAAACTTATATCTGTTTATGGTAATTAGCAAAAGATCAGGAATTTCAAAAAAATCGGAACTAAATTAGGGCAGAACGTGATTCATAAAGATCCTATAGTAAATGTTTCAGTTATAAATGGTAGACCCATGCGAGCATTTAATTTTAAGTTGACACCTGCTATTTTGGCTTTGAGAGTGTGCAAGCCTGAGGGTGGGAGACGTATTGTGACCTATTTGGGTGCTAAGGATTTAAGTGGTGGGCCAAAAGTTACAAAACAAACAGGTGGGCTTGATAAAGCCCAACCCGTGTCTACAGTATCTTCACAAAGTGAGGGTACTTTGGTCAAACCCAATACTTTAAAAGGAAACTTCATTGTTTAGTCTACGTAGGTAATAGGCGAGAGCTCAAGAGGAAGAACGACGGGAGATTCTGAGTCGCCAGTGACAGCAGCAGTGCCAGAATCAGAAGTTTGTGCTTCTGCCACTAACGACGATCCTATTCAAGTTGCCTCGGTGGTCTCACTGCCTGTCAGGTTAGAGGGAGATCACCTTGATGAAGTGGCGAGTTCGACGGAGGTTTCCAAATTTAGGTTTATCGGCAAGGTAGTGAGCTGGTGACCAATCGGAGGAAAGGGGACGAGAACCATACTCCGATGGCTGGTGATTTGAGTGTAGGGACGACGGCAAGGCTGATAGGACTTGGGAATGATGTTTCTTCTGATCATCGGCATCAGGGTGCTGCTCAAAACCATTTTTTTCCTCTGTCGGGTCTGGGTAGCGAGAAGGGTCTCTGTTTTGGGGAGAAAGATAACTCCACGGTGGTATTAGGTGAGAAGGGAGAAAAATGGAGCAATCCTATCGTTGAGCCAGTGTCGTTGAGCTACTTGGATGGGGTTGAGCTGTTACAAGAAGGGTCTGAGCACTTTCTACTTTAGTGGAAGCACAGTGAAGTTAATCCTAGTGGTTTTTTTTTTTCATGGAGAGGAAGAGAATGGCTTATTGGAGTGTTCACCTTTATCTAAATGGGATTCCAATGAACAAAAGGAGTTAGAGGTGATCTAGGAAGTTGATGAGGGAGAGGTTCAGGGGTCAACGGTGAAAAATTTGAAATGAGTATGTAGCCAGATGAAAAGTTTCTATAGAATTGTGGGTTTTCCTATTGTTAAGCACAAAGATCAATGTCTGGTTTTGTTTCATCTTCTTGAACAAGACTGCATTGATGTTGTAAATGTTGGGACTTCTAAAGGAATTGTGAACTCAAAGCAGAAAGGACTTAGAGAACTTAAAGGTTTGATTTCTTCAATTAATTATGATGGGGTAGCATCTAAGGGGAGGAATAGAGATTTCTCAGAAGGTACGGGGGTGATTACCAGTTTTAAATGAGTTTACGGTTGCTATCTTGGAATGTTAGGAGATTAAACAATCCTCAGAAGTGAGAGGTACGTAAAAATCTTCTCAATGAGTGGAAGTGTGATATAGTTTTCTATCAAGAAACTAAGCTGTCTTCCTTAAACTCTTCTGTTGTTCGAAGCCTTTAGGGTAGTCCGGACCTAGACTAGGTTGCTCTAGATGCAGTCAATACTGTAGGGGGGTGTTACTGGTTTAGGATAGGAGAGTTTATGAAAAAGTTGATTGTGCTATTGGTTTGTTTTTTGTTAATGTTTTATTAAAGGGGGTTGTAGATGATTTTGTATAGGCTTGTTTAGGAGTGTATCGTCCTCATGATGATAGTTAGTGAGGGGTGCTTTGTAGGGGTAGCTTACAAGGATGCACTCTAGGTGGAATACGACATGGTGTATCATTGAGGATTTCAATACCATTCGATATCTGAGTGAGAGATTTGGTTGTGAGGCTTTTAGTCCGGCTTTGTTTGCTTTTTTAGACTTCATTGAGGCTAATTACCTTGTGGACTTACCTCTTGAAGGGGCTTCGTTTACTTGGTTTAGAGATTCAGGGACATATTGTATGTCAAGAATTGATAGAACCTTGGCATTGATGGATTAGGTAGATCACTTTGGAAACGTGTCTTAAAGGGTACTCCCTTGTGTAGTTTCTAATCATTGCCCATTTTTGGTGGTGGCTGGTAGTGTTAATAAAGGTTGGAGTGCCTTTAAGTTTGAGAATATGTGGTTGAAAGAAGAGGGTTTTGTAGAGAGGGTTTGGCAATGGTGGAATGGGTATTGCTTTTCGGGTTCTCCAAGCTTTATTCTGGCTTGTAAATTAAAAACTCTTAAAGAAGACTTGAAAAAGTGGAATAAGGAGGAATTTGAGGATCTAGCCCTTAGGAAGAAATGTCTTTTATTTGAATTGTTGGGTTTGGATGCTAGGGAGGACTTGTCAGGTCTTTCACAAGAGGAACAAACTCGTCATATTCAGATTAAAGGTGAGATTGTACATCTTGCCTCTTTGGAGGAGATTTCTTGGAGACAAAAGTTCCGGATATTATTTGTGAAGGAGGGGGACAATAATACTCGCTTTTTTCATCGGGTAGCAAACTCCCACAGAATAACTAATCATATTCGGGGTACAAAGGTGGATGTTGTCCTCTATGAGGATGAGGAAGAGGTGCGGTCTAAGGTGGTCCATTTTTATCAAAGTTTGTACACTGATTCAGATACTTGGCTCCCATCTATGGATGGATTAGAGTTTGCTAGAATTGAGGAGGGTGAGCGGCTTGAATTAGAGAGGGATTTTTCTAAGGAGGAAGTGGTAAAGGTTCTTCAAGAGATGGAGGGTGATACAGCCACAGGTCCCGGCAGTTTCACTATGGCATTTTTTCAAAAATGCTGGAGTGTAGTGGAAAAAGATGTTATGGCCTTTTTTGATCATTTCCATAGGAGCTCAAAGTTTGAACGGTCTTTGAATGCTTCTTTTCCATCTTTGATTCCCAAGAAAAATAATGCATTGAATATCAAAGATTTTTGACCTATCAGCTTAATAGGCAGTGTGTATAAGCTATTGTCTAAGGTTTTGGCAAATAGATTGAGGTGGGTGTTGGATAAACTCATTTTGGAGTTGCAAAATTCTTTTGTTGGTGGCAGAAAGATTTTGGATCCAATGCTTATTGCTAACGAATTTTTAGACAGTAAACTGAAGTGTCATACTCTGGGGGTGGTGTGTAAGTTAGACATTGAGAAAGCATATGATCATGTGAATTGGGACACTTTGTTTTATCTGTTGGAGAGGATGGGCTTTGGGGGTAGATGGAGGAGATGGCTAAAGACTTGTGTCACTACCGTTTGCTTCTCAGTTTTGGTTAATGGATCTCCTGCTGGTTTCTTTGGTAGCTCTAGAGGTCTAAGATAAGGTGATCCATTGTCTCCCCTTCTCTTTCTTTTGATCATGGAGGTTTTAAGTTGTATCCTGAAGAAAACTGAGGAAGGTGGTTTCATTCAAGGTTTTCATGTGGGTTCTATTAATTCTACTGGTATCCAAATTTCTCACCTATAATTTGCTAATGATACCATTCTTTTCTGTGATGCCTCTAGAGAGCAGATCCTTTCTATTAGGCTATTTTTGACTTGTTTTCAAGCTTTTAATGATTTGAAGGTGAATGTGGGGAAAAGTAAAATTGTCCCTATTGGGGAGGCAAGCAACATTCAGACTTTGGCTAATATTCTTCAATGTAGGGTGGACTATTTGCCTATGATTTACTTGGGTATGCCACTAGGAACTTTGTATAAAACAGCCTCTATTTGGAATCTGATCCTTGAGAGGATGGAAAAGAAGCTTTCAAGCTGGAAGCGGCTTTATTTGTCAAAGGGTGGTAGACTTACTTTGCTGAAAAGTACCTTTCAAGCCTTCCAACTTATTACCTTTCCCTTTTTACTATCCCTAAAGCTATGGCAACTAGATTGGAACGTATTCAGAGGAATTTCTTGTGGGGTTCATCAGTTAAGCATTTCAAATATCCTTTGGTGGCTTGGGAAAAGGTTTGCTTACCGAGTGAGTTGGGTGGTTTAGGAATTTGGAATTTGGCATCTTTAATTAGGCCCTATTAGGGAAATGGCTTTGGAGGTATGGCCATGAAACCACTCATTTGCAACGGAGGGTCATAGCCATGAAATATGGGAAGGGAAAAGGGGGTTGGTGCACTAGAGCTTGTAGAAGGGCTCATGGTTGTGGTTTATGGCGAAGTATTGGTGAAGGGTGGGAAAGTTTTGCTAAGCATTTCTCTTTTGTGGTGGGGGATGGTTTTCGTTTTTTTTTTTGGCATGATAAGTGGACTGGGAATGTTCCTCTTGAAATTCTTTATCCTCAATTATTTACGTATTCAGCCAATAAGGAAGCTTGTATTTTTGAAGTGTTAAGCCCTCCAGTGGGTGATAATGATAGAGTGTGGAGTTTAAGATTTTATAGGGAATTCAATGATTAGGAGTTAGCAGCTTCCTACTCTCTACTTCATTTCATCCAAACTTGAATTCCTAGGGGTGGAGGGTGTGACAGGCTTTGTTCGGATCTTAATGGAAGTGGGAAGTTTGATATTTGGTCTTTTTATCATAAGATTCAAAATGCAGCTCCTTCCATTTTCGATTGGAAGGGCATTTGGAAAGTTAAGCTTCCTAAAAGGGTGGCATTTTTTATGTGGACAGCAACTCATGGTTAGATTCTAACTTTGGATAATCTTATGCTTCATGGTAGCCCTTTGGCGAATCATTGTTGTATGTGCTATTGTAATGTGGAATCTGTGGATCACCTGTTACTTTTTTGTCCGATAGCTCATTCTTTGTGGATGTATATGCTTCGGTTGTTTGGGATTGATTGGGTCATGCCAAGTTTAGTTGTGGACTTATTATTTTGTTGGTATCATTGGCTTGGGAAGCATAGTTTTGATATTTGGAATTTGGTTCCAGACTATTTAATGTGGACCATTTGGATTAAACGGAATCGGCGGTCTTTTGAGGATGAGGGGAAAACTGTGGTTCAGTTATTAGAGTTATGCCAACGGACCCTCTTTTATTGGTCTCGGTGTTGGGGTTTCTCGGATTGTTCTACCCTTATGGATTTTCTTTTGTCTATTAGAATAGCTTAGAGGCTGCTTGTGTCTTTTTGTTCCTTATTTTCCTTTGTTCACTACTGTGAACTCTTTGTATTTTTTTTGCTATTCTTTTATTAATAATATTCTCTTCGTACTTATCAAAAGAAGATAATCTATTTTTTGTATTGGTACTAATTTATTCAGTTATATGATAAATAAATTTTATTTTTGCAAATTTAGAGTATAAAGTGACTGCATCATTTAGTAAAGTTGCAATCTTACTTTTGATAAATTAGGTCTATTGTTTTATACTTTAAATTTTATTTTAGCTTTTGAATGGCATGATGAGTTATTAGACAGTACAATAGACTGAAATCACTTTTCTAATATTATTTATGGATTTTCATTATTTAATTAACTCATTTTCATTTTCTTGTTTAATTGATTTTTAGAGGTTTTTCAGCTCTTCCTTTTATTTTTATTTTTATGAATAGCTCTTCCTTTTTTACTTTTCTTAGATTTTTTGTTTTCACTTAATATTATCACTATCATCTTTATTTACCTGTTTCCTCTCCGGTCATTGAGGTAATATTATATTATTTTAATTTTTTTACTTCAAATAATGTTTTACTTTTCAGGTAATTGGTCTTGGAGTATGCATACATATGAGTTGAAAAGTAATCTGCCATCAATGAAAAATATTGTATTGGGGGGGGGGGGGGGGGAATAAAACTTGACAAAGTCTGAGGTCTTGGAGTTGGGTTGTGAACATGGATTCATCATCAAAGAAGAAAGCAACTACCTTCATAGGTGGGGAAGTTTCTTGTGACAAACATGAAGCTGGACGATATATGTTCAAAAATGATGGAATCCTTGATAAGATAATCTTGATCTTAAGAAGACAGTCATTTGAAAGAACAAAAAAATTAGTGTCATATTCATAAATCGATGAATTATACTCATACATGGTACATGTCAATTTACCTAGCCACTTTTGAACACATGAAGTGGCTTGAAGGATCTTTGCACTTGAGATTACAAAAATCTAGCTCTTCAAGTACTGGTGTTGCTCTTGATATGAATTAAGCATGTGACAATCATAAAAATTTAAATTGTTTCAAGTGAAAATTCCTTTTTATTGGGTTAAGATAGCTTGATCTTGGTCTGGTTAATTAATTCAATTATCCAAGTTGATTAATTATGTCAAATTATATGTAAATTGTGAAGGCATCAACAAATCACCAAAAATACTAAGTGCAGTGGAAAATAAACTTGACACGGTGATTTGTTGACAAATGGGGAAAACTTCGCAAGGCAAAAACTCCACCGGATGATTTTAAGGTCACAACTTTTAAGAATCCACTAATCAACAATAAAACGGTTACAAGTATAAGGACCCTTACCAACTATCTTTGGCCTATCCCGAAATACCAACTTACAGTTAAACCTTTGCTCCAATACCCAATTGAACTTAATCTTGTAGTAGCCTTCTTTTCTTTTGATACACAAACCTCCAATTTGGGACTAACCCTTTGCATGGATCCCAAGTACATGACTAACTCTAGCAACTTGAACAGATATTGTTGGTGCAAAGTTCTTCACTTCATCAACAATGAAAATCTGGAAGCACTCGGTTACAAAACCCTATAGTGTACAAACGCAGTAGTTTCACACAAAATAAAATAAGTCTCTTGATCTCTGTATCCGTGTGTGACGGCCTTTAAAAATAAGCCTTATATATGTCTAAGGTTGTGAGAAAAAAAACCCCAAACAAATATGCAAGGCTGGGCAGAATTTTAGATCTGGAAATTTTGAAATCGTAATTCTTGATAGATCAAGATGTTGTCAAGTTATATATCGAGCTTCACATTATATCTTGATAGCAGGCTTCTATTGAGCTATCTGTCGAGACTTAATGAACAACTTTTATTCACTTGTTTCTTGAACCAATCTTCATGTCTTTAATACTTAACTTGAACAACATGTTTCTTAAAGTACTAAACCTGTCTTAGATCTACCCAGATACAAGTAGAGTGCATTTTGTTAAAGGATTAGCCAATTACACAAAATATGACCTTAACACTTTTGATTATTTAAGAAGAATTGGGTCTCTTTGGTCTGTCTTGGGACTTAAACTGTTAGGGAAGTTAAAAAGAACATCAAGCACTTGCGTGGATGTTATTTGTGGACGACTGTCCATCACTGCAATTCATAGACTTTGTTGTTAATAAGACAATCGAGTTCAAAACTAAAAGCGATTAGGTGGCCTTTGTACTAGAGGATTTGTTCTCGTTGAAGAATCAACTTGCTTCCTACTATGGCTTCAATTTGATATGTGTGTCTTATTTGTGAAAATTTGAGTGAGTATGAAGGGTTTCGATCTTGGCAGAAGTTTATATTTGTGAAAATTTTTGTTATAGAATTTTAGTTGAAATAGAATTTTCAAGCTTTTGAAACATATATCTAATAGAGTTTTATTTAAACTATACTATACTATTGTAATACTTGATAAGATATAAAACCAAAAATAAAAAGAATCTAAAATAAAAAGAAAAAGAAAAAGAAAGTAGTGATGACGTGAAAAATTGTGGAAGCTCCAAAGGTTTCGATTTTATATATATACTAGTATTATGCTCGTGCGATGCACGGCTTAGTAAAAAAACTTATATATAAATTATTATTATTTTTGATAATATAATCAAATTTAATAACAAATAAAATGGTAAAAATATTTTCAAAATTAAGTACATGGAATATGTATATTATGTAAGTATTTTTTTTTTGCAAAAAAAGATATTATAAAATATTTTTAAAAAATTATGGTAAGTTTTAAATTTTTAAAAGATCTTAGTATTAAAATTGTAATTTGATTGTGTGTGTGTGTGTGGCACTTAAAAATCTTTCCATTCTAATTATAGATAAATTTCTTGCATATATGGCCAAAAAAAAATCCATAAACTACCAAAAAAAAAAAACCATAAATTACAAAAAATGTAAGTATTTAGACTACAATATAAATGTAAAATTTTATCTATAAATTACCAATCATAACCACTTTAATGTTTCCATAAGGGAGGAGATAATCTGTATAATCAATTAAGAACACCAAATAAAAAAATAGTATCAATAATTAAGATAAATTGCATTATCTAATTTTTTTTAAATCATATAATTTAAGCAATAATTGAACTACTTTAATAGAAAAATAGAAACTAAAAAAAAAAATGAAGATAGCTCTTCTCACATAAATCTCATAATTTCATATTGTAGATGAGCTCCATCCCAAATAGATTCAGTGATAATATTTTGACCAAAACAAATATAAAATATTCCATAAATTACAGAAAAAAATATAAGTATCTAGACCTTCTAGAGTATCACAATCAAAATAATTTAAAAAATAGATAAATGAAAGTACATAAAGAAAAAGAAAAATTGTATTGCAATGTAAATGTTTAAAAGTTTACATATAAATTACCTGTGTCTAACTATTTTGATGTTGTCATTTGTATCTAGCCATCTTGATATTGCTATAAGTGAGGAAATAATCTGCACAATCAATTAAGAACACTAAATAAAAAAAAAAATACATCAATAATTAAGATGAATTGCATTATGTAAAATATTTTTAAAAAAGCATAGAATTTAAGCAATAATTGAACTACATTAATAGAAAAATGTAAAAAGTAAAAAGAAGATAGCTATTCTCATTGAAGAAGCCAAATCCTTCATTTAGTAGTTCTTCACTTAATTAGTTTTGGTTTTTTATGTATTGATTTTAGCATTCTTAAATAGTAGAGTGGAGTAGGTTTAGTAGAGTTTTAGTTCAACTCAATTTCTTTTGGATTCAAGAGTTTTAGTTCAACTCAATTTCTCTTGGATTCAAACTTAATTGGTAGAGCTATTTTCTTTTTACGTGTATTATTATATGTTTTTTTTATTGGCTGTTTTCTTTTTAAGTGTAGCTATATAGATTTTTTTTAAAAAAAAAAAAATCATAAAAACGTGCTCTATGTTGCTGTTTTTTTTTTTTTTTTTTTTTTTTTTTTTTAATTAAGATTTGTTTTTCAACTTTTTTTTTTTATAAGATTTTTTTTTTTCAACTCAAACGTGTGCTATGTTGTAGGGTTTTTTTAAGTAAATTTTTATTTTTATTTTTATAAAGGATTAGATAAAGAATTTAGATTGAAATCAAATAAAGATAAAATTTTGATTGTAATTAAATTATGATTTTTATCAACTTAGATTTTACCTTTTTTTTTAATTAAGAATTTTTTTATAAAGGATTAGAAGAAGAATTTGGATTGTAATCAAATCAAGATAGAATTTGAATTGTAATCAAATTATGATAGAATTTGGATTGTAATCAAATTATGATTTTTATCAACTTAGAAATTATAGGAGAAGTTAAAATCATATAAATGTGTACTATGTTGTTGGTTTTTGTTTTTATAAAAAATAAGGTTCTTTTTATGTGTAGTATTATTATTATATGTTTTTTTTTTTTTTGTTGCTATTTTCTTTTTAAGTGTAGTTATATCTGTTTTTTTTTTTTTTTTAATATCATAGAAACATGTACTATGTTGTTGGTTTTTTTTTTTTTTTTTAATTAAGATTATTTTTTCAACTTTAACGTGTACCATGTACGTATTTTGTTTTTTTGTTACACATGATAATATAATTTAAATTAAAAAAAAAAAGGATTAGATGAAGAGTCTATTGATTTTAGACTTTGTTGATAACATTTTAGATAAACACAACTGCTATAGTTGTAAATCAAATATTACTTTATTTCATTACTTAATTTGTCATATTTATCCAAAAAATATGTATATATCTATTCTTAAAATCTAAAAATTTATTAAAATTTCTGCAATTTGGTGAAGCCACTTGGCGCAACCACGGCGTCTAAGCCCAACTTTTATTATATATAATATGATATATATATATATATATATATATATATTAATAGTGTGAATTGAGTCCAGTTACTTGGGTTGAAAATTTTGCTAACCCAGACTCAGCCTATTTGAAAAAAGACACCAAAAAAAAAAAAAAAAAGAAGGACACCCAACCACTGTTTAAAAAAAAGTCGGACCAAACAATTCAACTAGAAACTAGAACTAGTCCAATAAAAACAGAAAAACTAGTCGATTTTTCGATTATTTGACCGTTCTGACTTTTAAGAATTTGCACCCAACCCATCAAACCATGAAAAACCAACTGCTGGGTTTATCAGATTTATAGGTTGAATACACACCCTAGTTACCATAATAACATGAACAGAACAAAGTATACTTGTCTTGCTTATAATTTATAAATTTATAATAACACCAAAATTAACCCCAAGCAAGTGAGTTTTTGTTTTACACCACCAAGAAAAGTTATGACAATTAGATCCAACCCATTATTGTCGTTCATCTTGGTTTGGGTAGAGATGGCCCTTAGACCAATGAACACAACCAAGGACCAAAGAGAAGAAAACCCAGTAGGGGTTGGTGTATCACAACAATGAATATAATTAAAGAACACAGAGAAAGTAAAATCATCATAAATGGGTTTCTCACTCTCTTTTTGTGTGACTTTCACTAGTAGTAAATTATTGATTGAGGTAATCTGGTAGAGTTGTTTGGTTCTTTCATTTTATAGTTTCAGTGATAAACATGAAGCTTAGCACAATGCCTCAATCCTATCAAGATAAACTCTTCAAAATCATTGCTATCTTACACAATGTCAAGCTCTGTTTCCTTTTGTGTACAAAATCTACAAAATTGTGTCTCATTGCTTGTTGGATTGGCTATTAGTGTTTTTGTATTATTTTTAATGCCAGAGTTATGAGTAATTTGTGTTACATAAGATGAATAGAGATAATTTACCTTTTGTTTTTAAAATAATCACATAGATTTAAATTAAAAATAAAAAATGCACAAAATGAAAATGCTAGTGATATCCTTCTAGCTTGCACAATTTCCACTAACCTCATCCTTTTTTCCATAAAAATAAAATAAAAAAAGGATGAAAGGGCTGCTTTCCCTCACCAACTCATGAAGGTTGCGAATTGGTCGAGTTCACAAGCTCTTGGCAATTCCAACATAATAGACTTATTGGTGTCAGCAGGACTGTAGCTTAGCATCCACCATGAATTAGTATTGTTGCTCGACATTCTAGAATTCATAGATTCCTCAATTTCAAAATTACTTTTTTCTCAAAAAAAAAAATTTCAAAATTACTTTTTTTGCTTTGAAAAGTAATAATTACACATTTACTATTGCTTTGTTTTTGGATAATAATAATAATTACATATTTACTATGGCTTAGTTGAGCCCATCACTTCAACCTTAACTCCTTTTGCGTCAAAGCCCATCCGATTCTCTCCAATTGTTAATTGAGCCCATCCAAGGAATTATAATTTTTTTTTTTTATAATCATAATAGATAGATAAGCACCTTTTGTTGTATTCTGAGTCAAGCCTTTGTTTATTGTCTTCTCAAAAAAGTCTTCGTTTATTGTGATTATTAATATCGTCATGCCCTAATTGGATGAATTATAATATACTATAATATAGTTGGTAGGTCGAAATTTTCATTTCTAGAACTCCCAAAATGCTATTTTAACGCGCATTTGAATTTTAATTGGGTTTCATAATTTTCATTTCTCATAAGTAGCCAAACAAGAACAACCAAACAACCTAAATTATTGACCTTTCATTTTATAACTTTGATTCTTTGCAATAGAAAGTGTGAAGAAACATGAAACATGAAAGGGTCATTATCATGGAGGGAGGTCTTAAATTCTATCCTATTTAAAAAAAGAAAAGAAAAGATAAGAAAAGGCAAACGTGCACTTCCATTTCCTACTTCTAATTATTGGCCTCTGCTCCTGGTCTTCATCTTGGTTTATCTATGCAAAAAAAGAAAAGAAAAGAAAAGAGGGGTTCACACTTCACACCAATAGTGATACCATTGCAGCAATTTAGAAATGGTCATTCAGGAGATATGGTGGCTTGCTTACCACAAGATTTCCTCGGCATGGGGCATTTCCAGCAATCTGAAAAAGCTAATAATAATTAGATTACTAGCCTCATTGCCATATTAGTTCAAGGTTTATGTATCGCCAATCACCAAAATAAACATGAAGGAGATGAGACTAACCAACAAATAATGAATACACGTACACCCACACCCATACATGAATAATGACTTAAATATTGCTATCTCATTATTAGTTTTTGGTTTTAGATCTCATTGCACTCCTTTTATATATATATATATATATATGTTGTTCAAACCTTCTTTGATCAATGGTTTTACTCCAACTTGGACAAGTCCTATGTGGAGGAATCTATGACCATTTTCCGTGTGAGCTTTCACGGCTGCAGGGGATAACAAGTAGCATGTTTCATACTCCTTGTTGATGCTGTAGACTTGTTCTATAGTCCTAACATGGTCATAGATTCCTCCACATAGGACTTGTCCAAGTTGGAGTAAAACCATTGATCAGAGAAGGTTTGAACAACTCGATCCTTATGGCCCTTAGAGACACCCGTCTTATCAGATTTAATGACAGTCTTCTAGGAACCATAGAATCCAGTTTGAGTAATGGTCCAGTTTACTTCGACTGTTTCCCAAACCTCACTGTTGCACTTGACGACCCTCATATCCTGAAGGTCCTCACCCTCAATATTAAAACCCATGGAACCCTTGTGTTACATGACACCAGACAGCTTGCTCTTATATACAGAGTGTATTATAAGTGCATGAGGACAAACATGTCCATCCAAGCAGTTGATAAGAGAAAGGCAGGTGAAACCACTCTTATCCAAACCTCAGATGTTAGATCCACCGTTCAGGTTCCAAGAACCCTGAAATGGTCTGAAATAACATTCCCAGCACAATGGACTCTAGAGAATGAAAATTATCCTCTACAGATCCAGAATCCTGTTAGGAACCCAGATCTAGATTATGTCCAGCAGTTAGCCGATGGAACGGTTAGACTTAACTTTGACCAATCTAGGTTTAGATCACCCTTAGAGTATGATGAACCCAGGCCCAGATCCTCATTAAATCTGCACCAGGAAACATACCAAGAACCAAGGTCTAGATTCGTAGATCTACGCCAACCCGTTAGGCAGCCAACTATCCTTTTAAAAGATAGACCTGCGTCCCAGTGTAGTTCGTCTAGAACACGAGCTCCTACATCTAGAAGAAACTTAGGTCCATAGTTTCAAGGTGTTAAAGACCACTCCCAGGTTAGTACCCCTTGTTACACAGCCAAACAAGACTTAGTTGCTGATCAAGAAGAAGACAGCAACAGCCAGGACAGTCTTAAGCCTCCTTCACCATCAGGATCTGATTTTAGAAATCCTATTCAGCAAGAAACTGAATATGATCATCAGCTCCTAATGTTGACAAAGGAATTCATCCCTGATATGAACGCTCTTGAAAAGGAATTTAATTCTGAAGAAAACAGAGTTAAAAGAGAAGCCTATAGAGCCAACCATACTAAGGAACAAAAGATTGAAGTTTTGGAGAAATGGAAGTTATTCATGAAAGAGGTAAAAGCTGATTATCCTTTCTTTGAATACTTTGAGAAACATTTCAAATGGCATAAAAAGAATTGTGTCAAAACCAAACTTCCTGTAAAGCCTAGACAACTGTCACAAGAAGTAGAGAAACCAGTCTCTCCTTCACCAAAAGTAAATACCTTAGAAGCTCACATATCTTCTAGCAGTTCTAATGAACCCTCCTCAGAAAGTGAAAAGGAGAAAGAACATCTAGATGACCAGCTTGGTGATACACCCCCACTTCCTCCTAAAAAATGGATATCCAAATATAGAGGGAACCCAGCCTTCAAAGATTTCCATAGGAAGAAGATTGTTTCCAAAGAATATAGAAGACAGAAGTTGATAAACAATGGCTTCTATAAGAAAGGAAACCCCAACACCATAGGATACCTCAAACCTAAAGCAAAAGGAAAATGCTTTCAGTGTGGAAAGAAAGGTCATTTCAAGAAAGAATGTCCAGGCATCTCCCCCACCCATTCTTTAGTATCTGAAGATATCTCCACAGCCTTAGAACTCGATCATCCAGAAAGTAAGTCTCCAAATAGTTCTATTAACCGAGGAATCTGTCAGATTTACCAATCTTCATCCTCTCCTAGAGTTTCAGATAGCACCTCTAGTAGCCCAGATAAAGCCATACCATGC
Source organism: Quercus robur (assembly GCF_932294415.1). Classification (NCBI taxonomy): domain Eukaryota; kingdom Viridiplantae; phylum Streptophyta; class Magnoliopsida; order Fagales; family Fagaceae; genus Quercus; species Quercus robur. Next base: position 45,580,359 of record NC_065540.1, on the reverse strand, counting down.
ACAGATAGTTGTTGTAGGGACAACACTATCAAAGTTCTTTCTAAACAAGAAGAACTGCTCCTAGATCTCATAGAATAGATCAAGAACCCAGAAGAGAAATCTCGGAGACTCAGTGAGTTCCACAAAACCCTAGTTAAGGAAACCAGTACATCCGAACCTAGGATCCAGGAACCCAAAGTTGATTTGGAAAAAATCTACAACAGATTTACCAAATCCAAAAAAGAAATAACTGTCCAAGACCTTCAAAAAGAGATTAAGGATACCAAGTCCGAGGTTAGAACCCTTAGGCAAGAGTTAATCATCCTTAGGGTTGATCATGGTCTCATGGACCAAAGAATTAAAAATTTGGAGTATACTTCTCATCAAGGCAATGAAGACAAAATCTCATTACAGAATCCTTCTGATGATGAAGTAGATGATACAGTTAATCCTACTGCAGATATGGGATCAGAACCATCCAATGGATCGTTTTTGCAAACCATCAGTCGGATTAACTTCCAGAAATGACATTCCAAAGTCAGGATTGTCATAAGTAAGGATTTTCAATTCGAGGTAGTGGCCTTAATAGATTCAGGCGCTGATCTCAACTGCATCCAAGAAGCAATCATTCCCTCTAAATACTTCCGGAAAACCAAAGAAAGGTTAACTTCCGCAAATGGTGGGAAAATGCAGATTGAATTCAAAATCCCAAAAGCACATGTTTGCCAATACAATGCTTGTTTCAAAACCACCTTTGTTCTTGTCAAGAATATGACAGATAGGGTCATCTTAGGAAACCCATTCATGTGTCTGTTGTATCCTTTCACCACGAATAGTGAAGGAATCACTACCCATCCTTTTGGCCAACCAGTCAAGTTTAAGTTTCTTAGGAGTCCAGAACCCAAAGACATCAATAGTCTCCAAGAGGTTTCTATCTCCAAGACCCTTAACCTTATCAAAGCCAAAACCCAACACCTTAAGTACCTTGGTAATGAACTAAGTTACAAAAGAGTTGATGAGCAATTAGCTTGCAAAAGTTATCAATCAGACATTAGAAAGTTTGAAGAAGAACTTAAGCAAGAAGTCTGCTCTGATCTTCCCACAGCCTTTTGGCATAGGAAAAGGCACGAAGTTGCACTACCTTATGTCAAAGATTTCCATGAAAAGAACATCCCTACCAAAGCTAGACCTATTCAAATGAGCCAAGAACTCATGAATACTTGCAAGGCAGAAATAAAGGATCTTCTTAAAAAGGGAATTATCAGGAACTCTAGGTCACCATGGTCTTGTCCAGCCTTTTATGTCCAGAAAAACACTGAGATAGAAAGAGGTGTTCCTCGACTTGTCATCAATTACAAGCCCCTTAACAAAGTCTTAGAATGGATAAGGTACCCTATCCCCAACAAAAGAGACTTAGTTAACAGGCTTAGTAAAGCAATGGTTTTCAGTAAGTTTGACATGAAGAGTGGTTTTTGGCAGATACAAATCAGAGAGTCTGATAGGTACAAGACAGCCTTCACCACACCCTTTGGCCATTACGAATGGAATGTAATGCCCTTTGGTCTTAAGAATGCACCTTCTGAATTCCAAAACATCATGAATGAGATTTTCAATCCATTCTCCAGTCATACCATAGTGTACATTGATGATGTACTCATTTTCTCAGAATCCCTAGACAAACATTGGAAGCATCTTAGAACATTCTTCCAAACCATCAAAAGAAATGGTCTTGTTGTCTCGGCTCCAAAGATTAAGCTTTTCCAAACAAATGTAAGGTTCTTAGGTTTTGATATAAGACATGGAGTCATCAAACCCATAGATAGAGCCATCCAGTTTGCAGAAAAGTTTCCTGATGAAATCCTAGAAAAAACCCAACTCCAAAGGTTCTTAGGATCTCTCAATTACATTTCTGATTTCTATCAAAACCTTTGGCAACAATGTAAGCCTCTTTTTGATAGACTCCGAACCAATCCTCCTCCTTGGACACCCACTCATACATTGGTTGTTCAACAAATTAAGAAATATGTCAAGACACTCCCTTGTCTAGGAATCCCCTCAGAAAATTCCTTCAAGGTTGTCCAAACAGATGCCTCTAACATTGGTTATGGTGGCATTCTCCTTCAACGTGCTAGTCTCACTTCCCCTGAACAAATTGTCTGTTTTCATTCAGGAATTTGGACTCCCACTCAACTTAATTATAGTACTATTAAAAAAAAGATTTTATTTGTAGTACTATGCATTTCAAAATTTCAAAGTGATCTTTTGAATCAAAAGTTTTTATTAAGGATTGATTGTAAATCTGCAAAACATGTTGTAGAAAAAGATGTTCAAAACATTGCATCAAAACAGATTTTTGCACGTTGGCAAGCTATTCTTTCAATTTTCGATTTTGACATTGAATTCATAGCCGGAACTCAGAACAGTATCCCTGACTTCCTAACCCGTGAATTTTTGTAGAATCCAGAACAAAATGTCCGGGAAGAAACCCGTACAACCCCAACCCCCCAAATTGCCTAAACAGCAAACCACTAAGAGTACCAGTCAGGCACAGAACCCTGGCCCTTTAGTACCCTTTTCCAGTTCACCCAAAGTTTCACCTGTGTCACCATCTGTTGTTGCCAATCGTTATTTGGTCTCCACAATCCCGAAACCAAATTACCATAGGCCCCAAGGACAACACAGTTATAGTTCTGCTTTAGCCACATTTCCTTCCAAAGCACCTTCTCCATATACAGTTAAAGAACCCTTTGGCCCGATTGTGCCTAAGCAACCTTCTTTCACTCTCCCTCCTAGAACAGGAAGAGCCTCTTACATCAAGAAACCTTTTGTTCAGCATATCTCTTATATTGAGCCACACTTGGCCCATATAACGGATCCGCTAGCATTAGCAATGGAAGTACTGCCTCATGAATGACATTTTCTTCCCAAAAGCCCAGAGAAAAACATCAAATTCTATAAAGGCATTCTCATCCAAGAAAAGTCTGCCAGAATAGAAGACATCAGAGATAGGAATAATCCCTCAATTGTCCTATACCATAAATTCATAATTCAGAGTTTTGTAAGCTACAAAGACTGGGGACACCCCTCCACACTCAGAACACTTACAGTACTCAAGGGATCAGAACCCCTGTACAATTATTATGACTATATGGATGCATTTGAAAAGGTATTATTCTTCCAGAATGAGAACTATGATCACTCATGGTTCATTCAATTTGACAAGAAATTCAGAGGACAGATACCTTCGTGGTTCCTCAAGTGGTGGGAAATGTTTGGTTCAACTCCACAGAACTTCCCAGAACCCCTACAGGATGCACTAAGATATTTTAGTTCCAGATTCCAGACAAATAAGCATTTTTCACAGTTTTCAGCCATCTTGCATATGACAGTTCAATACAAGATCCACTGGATTTGCTCGTGGAATTATGCTATCAATCAGAACCTACTTGATAAGGAATTCTTTACAAAATGGTGGGATAAATTCAGACCAACTGATGCTATCTCCAATTTATATAAAGACTTTCCTCTTCCAGTACAGAAACCTATAGCTCATTGCACAAGATCACAGTCAAGCCTAGATTCCGTTCAGATCTCCGGAAAATCTAGTAAAGAACTCAAGGATCTTGCCCAACAGTTACTCCTCCAGTCAGAACAGCTAGAGTCAGCAGAAATGAACTCTCCTGCCTCTTCAGAAGCTTCGTGCAATCGTGTTCCAATTGACCCATTCCAGGATTCTCAAGATCCCTATGATGGTTATAACTTGGATAGTGATTAAGGCATTGCCAGAAAGGCTCCCGGACGCTCCAGAAGCCTAGAAAAGCCCAGAACCACCTTTGCGAAATCAGTTACTATTCAGAACAGTACCCGCACCAGCAGAGTTGCCAACAAAGCACTATTCACTGCACAGTCCAGAACACTATGCAGAGTTACTATTCCAGAAAAGCAAGGGGACAAGACACTGTTCATAAACAGTGACCAGTTACTGTTCACTCCACAGTGCCCCAGCAGAATCATTAAAGTCACTATTGCTTTCGGCTGAAAAGATATTCACCTGAAGGTAAAAGCTTTTCCCCTCCCGTGATTCCAGCGGTCTCCTGATCTGATCCAAGGCTCCCTCCAGCTATAAAAGGCAGCCTCCTCTTCAGTCTTCAGCAGGCTAAATCACACTTAGACCTCCTCTCTTCCAGAGCTCTCTTACTTTGACTCAGAAATACTTTGTAATCAGAATGGCTCTCTTCTCCTCCCCTCTCCTAGTTTACACTTGTACTAGAACTACATTTGTAACCTATTTATGCTTCCGCCCCCAGTGCCCTCTGAACGGCACCCTTTGTTTGTAGCTTACCCCCATTTGGTAATATATATATATATATATTTTTTTTTTTTTTTTTTGAGAAGACACTCCTTATAATTTTGGTGATCGGCAATATGCTAATTTTATTATACTAAGGCATGAATGTTGAATTAAATGAATGGAAAAAGGTTACATTAAGTAGGGAATAAAACAAATTAACCAAATTATATATTTTTGCTAGAGCATTTGGCATCAATTTATTTAGTTTTTTGTTAAAAGAATGAAAAAGTATACTTGTACTTAAAAAAAATTAGGATTTTAAAAGACTGTACATAAAAGTTGTAAGGACTCAATTTGTAACGATTCCAAACTGGTCTTGGGTTCGTACGTTAAAAGGCCCAAACAATAAAATTTGTAGAGCGTGGGTGTTCAAGAACTAGATTAACTTTTGTTAAAGTAAAAAGATTCAACCTCACGTTTATAGATGAATTAGAACCGATATGACAATCTGTTTTTCTTTGAAACAAGTACAGTTCTTTGGTTTTCAAGCTTTTTTCCTGAGTGTTCTTTGTGTTTTTCTCTATGTTCCGATCCCTTTCTGCATGTTTTTCTTTCATGTTATATACCGCCCTCTTCATACAATCTTCACCACATACGTGTAAGTTGGGTTCAGAGGATCTCTTTCTGTCCCATCTAACACCTTCTGGAACCTCCTTCTAGCAGCTGTAAGGCTGCTTCATCACTGTTCATGCATCACTTCCACATTAATACGGCCAGAGAGTTGGTTGAGAGGCAATTAATGCGGAGGCAGCTGTTACTATAGATATTTGTTTGCCTTTTCTCTCTTACCTTTGGTCCCTTATCCCACCTTTAGTGGTGACGTAGTTCCGAAGTATGTTTGTAACAAAATGGCATTCTGATCGTCCTCGGACTCATATTTCCAAGAAGAATTTTGTCCTTGGACGAATACTAAACTCACCTTTCGTGATATTCACTCTTCCTCTCGTTTGGTCACCCCTTCAATCTGATATAGGCCTCCTCGGACAGGTTTGTATCCTCGGATGGGCCACAGGCCCAATTAACTTGACTTTAATAATTTTAGTGACCGACCGGCCGGCCCCCACAAAAGTTAATAGCTAAAATCTGTCAAATAAATAGTAGGCAAACAAATTAAATTCAAAATTAAAAATTGAAGGAAAATCACAAGTCATTAACGAAAAATAATAACTCAATCCAATTTAAGCTATATTTGAAGTTCATTTGGGCTTCATTTTCCAAGTAATCAAGCAAAGTGCCAACCCTTTTTCTACCTCTAAAAAAAAAATGTAATCTATCTAATGGTTAGATTTTCAATTAGTAAGCGTTGTAATAAAACTTTATTATATATTATTTCAATGAATTATTTATATTATTTTAATGAATTTTAGGTTAAAATAGTAGGAGATAAGATAAAACTTTAAAGTAGCTATTTTTTTAAGATAATGCACCTCACTTTATAACTTTTTTTCTAGTGGAAACACTTTTGTAGATAACTGGGTGGTCTTAACCAAAATAAATAAATAAAATAAAAAGCTAAATTGAGTGGTTTGGTTGAAAATTTGATAATACACGATGATACTTCCCGTGTTTCAAAAAGAGGACAAATAGACCAACTATAAATTATTTTTTATTTGCTTTTTGACAAAGCTATAAAAGTTTTTTATTTTTATTTTTTTATATTGCTTTTTATTAGTTTTTGTGAACAACGGTGGTTCATCTTCATGTTCAATTATTTGAGAGAGAGAGGTGCGGATTGGGTACAAAGCTTTTCCGGAGCAGAGTGTGTAATTTGGGGCCCATTTATTAATATTATTTTAGTAATGTTGTTTAAGTCACAAGTTAATCATAATCAACTAACCATGTTAACTCAAAATAATAAAAAATAAAAAAAAAAGTAAAAAATAAACATGAAATGGAATCTACAAAGGATTTTATTTGTGTGTTTTTCCTTGTACCTATTATCATAATTAAATAATTGAAGTTACTCTCTAAGTTTTCATTTCTTTCTGTCTCTTTATTTTTCTCATTTGTATTCTTTTAAGGAATTCATCTTGCATATATTGCTGCACTATAAAAATTCAAAGATCGGCTTGTATTTTTTAGACTATTAATAGTGTGGATTGAGTTGAGTTAGTTGGGTTGAAAATTTTGCTAACCCAAACTTGACGTATCATGAGTTTAAAATTAAAAAAATAATAAAAAATAAAAACTCAAGCCATGAAAAACCAGCCCAAAGACTTTTGGTTAGATTTCATTAGAGCACTAGTATCCGAGGATGCACAACAACAACAACCCAAAAAAAAAAAAAAACCTCATTTTGCATCTTCAAACACTACTTTATTTATTTTACAGTTCACCATATATCATAGTTTTTATTTTTACATACGATCTAATAAAATAATATAAATTACTTAATAAAATAATAAAAAGTATTATTATCTTTCTCTTTTCTCCGATCATCTTTTTCTTTTCACACATAATCACAAGATTAAATATTATTTTTTTTCTTTACAACTTATGAATAGTAAGGTTACATATATGGAACCTTACTATTTAAAGGTTGCAAATTTTTTTAGGTATACAATTATACAAACCCAAATAAAGTGGATTTTTGCTCTCTTAGATTGTAAAATAGCAACTGAGATGTGTTCACACTCCTAATGCTAGTGCTCTTAGATTAATGGATTGAACAGACACCCCTAATTAACCATAGTCACAAAAACAAAACCTAGCATATTTGTGCTGCTTATAAGTTTATAATTAACACCAAATTTATAAATAGGTCTTATTAACGAATGTTCTTAGGACAATTATTAAAAGTTCATTTTAGTAAAATTTTCACACCACTTTTAAAAGAAAATAATAAAAAAAATTGTCAAAATTTTTTTTTTGTCTCATAATTTTTTTTTAAAAATTATTCATTAACAAATACCGTTAAAAATATTCGTTAACATTTCCGTATATAAATTTACAAATGTACTGTATCAATCGTATGAACACCTTTTTAGATAACAGGGAATAAGTGGTTTGGTGAAAAATTGTTCAAACATGCCGACACTTCCCGCAAAAAGAGGACAAACCGACAAATTATAACTTCTTTTTATTTGCTTTTTGACAAGTTAGAAAAGTTCTTTTAATAATGTGAATAGTTTTGGTTCATCTTCCTCCGGTTCAATAATTTGAGAGGGAGAGGGAGAATGAAATTTCCAAGAAACCTTTCTAATCACTAGTGTAAGGAAAAGTACGTAAGTCATAAAATATTGTGCAACGTTGCATGTACTCCGTGTTGGAAAAGTAAATCATAATATTGTGCATCAATTAAAAAAACATAAATAGCATTATATTCAGTTTTTTAAGTTTTTTTTCCATTTTTTGTTAAAATATTTTAGTATTCTAAAAAAAATAGCATTATATTTTTTAAAAATAATTAAATTTAATACAATCATATATTATGTTTAAACCTAATCGAATAACTTAATGTACTTTATTTATGGAATTGTAGCAGTGGAATGTACTAAAAATGCCATGTACATGCTTGCCGCAAAAAAAAAAAAAAAAAAAAAACCCACAACTTTTCCTTGTAGCTGTAGGTCCATGTGAATTCTATGAAAATTAAATCAAATTATTGTGCACCAGTGAAATTATTGTGATTTTTTTATATAAGTATTTTTTAAAGTATTATATAGTAAAATATACCTGACATAACTCATAAAAAATAAATAAGATTGTTGATGGGTATCATGGTTTTTAAGGTTGGTGATTTTAACATGACAATTGTTGGCCTAGATTCAATGGCGGAACCAATAATTTTTTCTATGGGGAGACAAGCTAAAGAAAACAAAATTACTGAATTGAATTGTTTAGATTTTTGCTGTCATTTTTTCTTTGAACTAATGAGCATATTTTTATATTGTTTTTATTCAGATATTTTGTATGTCAGAATTTTGAATGTAACAAATTGTAATTGAGCTGAACAATCTTATACACATTCCTCATTCAATTTATGAGATACTATTAGACCAATTTATTCTTTTTTTTTTTTTTTTTTTTTTTTTTTATATAGGAACTTCGCACTTTCATTTAACAAATCAGTTCAAACACAATACATCATGGTGAAGAGATTGCTCAATAAAGTAAGGATTCTCCTCCAACCAAGCTATAAAATCGACAATACCCTTCGCATGTTTTGCTAGCAAATGCGCTGGTGTATTACATTGTCTACGGACATGTGAAAAATCCACTCTTCTTAACTGATTGCTCGACGTCTTAATACCACTCTTCTTATCTGGTATTAAGATATTGGTATACTGGCATTAAACACAGTCAAGGAATCCCCTTCAAAGATACAATCCTGTATACCAATATCTCTGGCAAATTGAAGTCCTGCTTCTATAGCCTTTGCCTCAGTTTCCAAAGGCCCCAATGGTGCATTAATCTTCTTGCTCAACGCTGCTATTACCTGACCATGGCAGCCCCGAATTAAGACTCTAATACCTGCTGCTTTCTGTGCTTTGAAGACCGCTCCGTCCACATTAATTTTATATCAATAGTGATTTTCAAAATTATATATATAATAGTAGTGTAATGAGAAACTTGGCATAATCGATATCATGAAAATTGCAAAAAAAACCTATTTTAGTACCCCCAAATGTTCTGGTCAAACTAATATCCTATATGTAATTTATAACCCAAACTAATATCAATAGCTCTATTACAATTCATCATTTCTATGTGTAAGCACAAATTACATACTAGTTTTATTAGATGAAAGGCATAAAATTTGAATTAAATGAGTGGAAAAAATTTATATTAAGGAATACAACAAACTAACCAAATTATATTTTTTTCCTAGTGCATTTGGTATCAATTTATTTAGTTCTTTTTACTGAAAGTATGATAAACTATATTTGTACTTTGAAAACGTACGAAAAAATGAAGTCTTAAAAAATTGTACATAAAAGTTAATAGTTAAATTTTTTTTCAAATAAGTTGTAGAAAAACAAATTAAATCCAAACTTAAAATTGAAGAAAAATCACAATTCATGGAAAAAAAAAACACAATCAAATTTAATCTATATTTGAAGTTCTTTTGGGCTTCATTTTTCAAGGAAACAAGTAAAGTACGTATTCTTTTGAAATGTTAAAAAAAAAAAATCTAAAAGTTAAATTTTCAAAATATATAAATATATTAATTTTTTTAGCCAGAGTTGTAAGGTTGTAGCCAAACTTATCCTATATTATTTCAATGGATTATTTATATTATTTTAATAAATTTTCGGTTAAAATAGATAGGAGATAAGGTAAAGTGTTCAACTATCTATTTTTTAAATAAATGAGCCTCACTTTAATAATGGAAACAGCTTTGTAGGAAACTGGGTGGTTTGGTTGAAAATTTGATAATACACGCCACGCCACGCCACACTTCCCGCGTTACAAAAAAGGACAAACCAACAAATTGTAATTTACTTTTTATATGCTTTTTGACAAGATAGAAAAGTTGTTTTTATACACTGCTTTTTATCAGCCTTTGTGAATAGCTTTGCTTCATCTTCTTTTTCTTCGAGTTCAATAATTTGAGAGAGAGAGATAGAGTGAGGGGTGGAGTCTGGGTACAAAGATTTTCAGGAGCAGAGTGCGTAATTTGGCTTTGGCTTTTTATCTAAGAAATGTCCAAGAAACTTCCAATCTAGTGTAAGGAAAGGGAAATCATAAAATATTGTGCATCAGTGCAAGGAAAAGTAAATCATAATATTGTGCATCGTTGATGGGTATTATGGTTTAATAGGACAATTGTTTCCCCGGAGTGCTTTGGCTTCACTGGGTTGTCCTTTAATTGATTTGACCTTAATTAATTATATTGGTTATACTTAGATATATTTGGTAAAAATAATTTTTGTTTATTTATTTTTGTAATTATTTATAGGTCTTATTGTATTTTTTAATACTATTTATGAATTTTACGATACTATTTCAATTAATTTTGACTTTTATCTACTGTAATTTTAGTAAAAATTTTTTAATTTTAACAAAATAAACAGATCTTAAACAGACCCTTACATTATATTTGTTTTCTTATTAGACCATTTTTCCCGTCCCTTTTTGTGTGTTTGATTCAAAAATAATAATAATAATTGTCTCGTGTTGTTTGAAAAAGTGTGTTGTATCATGACATAACTTACTGATGTAATTGTACTTGACAGTGTAAGATATTATTCTCATACACAATTCTGGTGTTATCCTTTTTCCTTCTTCAGTAAAGCCTTTCTTCTCACCTCATTGATGAAGTTTTCTACTTTGTACAGAAAAATTACATGGGGGATGTGTTGTAGCAAACCTACTATTATTATTATTATTATTATTATTATTATTATTATTGGGTCTGGTTAATGTGTGCAATTACATGGGGATGTGTTGTAGCAAACCTATTATTATTATTGGGTCCGGTTATTATTATTAGGGCACACATTAACAAATCTATTTTTGTGAAAGTTTTATTGGGAATTTAAAAAGTTTTGGCAATTTTTTTAATTTCCGATAAACTTTTTCTAAAATTGATTTATTATTGTATGCCCTAAGGGCACACATTAGTAAAATCCTATTATTATTATTATCTTGTAAAGAAAATACACCAACATATCTAGATGGAAATATTTCCATCAGTCAAACCTATATTGTTTGGGTTATGCAGGATTTTTTTTTAATGGGTCAATGGAGCTTTTATTATTACATCTTACTATTTATATTATTTAAAAAAGATTTTTTTTTTTTTTTTTGTGATTCTAGATGACTAGAGAGTGATCTGTCATTTGGATTCATTGTTTTTTTCCTTTGATGTACTAAATCTGCAAAATAGTGTTCCAATGCTTGTTGTATATTGGCTATTAGTGTTATTGTATTATTTTTAGTACCATTGTTATGAGTAATTTACTTAACGTAAGATGAATAGAGATAATTTACTTTTTATTTTTAAAATAATCAAAAAGATGTAAATTGAAAATGCACAAAATGAAAATTGCTAGTGATTCTGATTCATTGCAATAGAAGTGTAAAGAAACATGAAAGGTCAATTATCATGGAGCAAGGTTTAAATTCTATCATATTAAAAATAAATAAATAAATAAAGGTATGTCCTTATCTTCTAATTATTGGCCTCTATTGCTGGTGGTGTTCATGTTGGTTTATCTTATCTATGCGGAAAAAAGAAAATAGGCGTTGGAGCTTATTTTCGGCAAAACCTATTTTTGTTAATTTATTTTATTATTTAGTTTATTCTTATTATTATTTATGAGTTTTTTTAGTAATATTTATGACTTCTACTGTATTATTTCAATTAATTTTTATTTTTATCTAAATTTTTTTTAATTATAGCAAAATAAGTTAATCTTAAATGAAATTTTCCCACCAATAATAATACTAGTGCAGCAAAAACCAAAAAACAAATAAATGGTTTGGTTGAAAATTTGATAATACATGCCAACACTTCCCACGTTTCGAAAAGAGGACCTTTATATATTGCTTCTTATTAGTCTTTGCCAACAGTTTTGGTTCATCTTCTTCTTGGCGCTCAATAATTTGAGAGAGAGAGAGAGAAAGTGGTGGATGGGAACGGTGGACAAAGCTTTAAATTTTCTAGAGCAGATTGCAGATATGGGGCTTGGTTACTTTTACGCGTGATATGCCTTTCGCATTTTATGTGAGAAATTTCCAAGAAACCTCCACTCTAATGGATGTGTGGACATGTGGATGAGGTCACCTGATGTTTTTTGAAATTCTATGCAAGTTTTTGGTTATAGTTATTGTAATTATCATGATTTTAAGCTAAGCTATGATGCAAACAAAAAAAATTATTTATTGATGTTATATTAAGAGTCAATTTGATTCTATAAAAAATAGTCAATTTGAGAATAACTTATTTAGTTGAAACTGAAAATTTTTTACTGAAAGTACTATAGATATAATTAAAAAAGAAGCTAAAATAGTAAAGTGAGACCTATGAATGGTATAAAAAAGTGTAATAGAACACATAAATAGTAGTAAAAATAAGCTGAATAGCAACAAAAATAAGCTAAATAATAAAAAAAAAGTGACTTTTTAAACTAATGTCAAACTCAACCTAAATATAAGATCAAATTTTATCAAATCACCTTTCAAATGAGTGGGAAAAAAATTTGAAAGTGAACACTAAGGACATACTCCAATGATAAACTCAATATAATAGACGAAGTCGACGTATTTGTTGAAATTAAAACCTCATAAAATCGTAACAATTCTTTTGAATGTATTCTGTAGTCCATATTCATGAATAAATTCATCAAATTATAGCCTGATCATAAAGAAATAAGAAAGTAGTAAACTTTCCAAGTCCAAAATCAGGGCAAATGTGTGGGCATGTGGATGAGGTCTCCTGGGAATGCTTTTGCTTTGAAGTTCTATGCAAGTTTTTGGTTCAAGTTATTGTAATTGTTAATTGTTATGATTTTTAAGTTAAGCTTGATGCAAAAAAAAAAAAAAAAAAATCATTTCTTGATGTTGCATAAAAAATTGAAAGTGAACTATAAGGACTTACTCCAATGATAAACACGATATGATAGGTGACGGTTGACACATTCCATATTCATGAGAAATTAAAAAAAAAAAAAGAGGTGCAAACTACAGAGTTTGGCCAAAATTTAAGTTGTATGTTTATAGTGTGAAATTTGACACTTTATCTACTTGAGGTTAGATTTCTGTAACAATGTAACCTACCTTTGATAAAAACAAGGCTAAATATATAATTTTGTTCGATTTTTATGTCTCACCCCTCCAAAAACATAAAAAATAAAAGATCAAATAAGATAAAAAAGAATCCAATAGAATACTTGCATAATAAGATTTCAAATTATAGGTAGATAATTTAAATTTTAGTCAAATTTCATGTGGATAAAATGTCAAATTTTAAATTACATATAAGTAACTTAAATTTTAACCAAACCAAATCATGAGTAGATAGGTTGTAATTTGCTAAAAAAAAAAAATCATAAAATTATACCCTGATCATAAAGAGAAAAAAAATGGTAAAATGTAAAACTGACACTCTAATTTTCTTCAAATTTTATTTCAGTCTTTTAACTTTACTTTCGTTCACTTCAATCCTTTAAGTTTCAAATTTATTTAATTAAAACATTTCCGTTAATTTTTGTTAAAATTTTTTGAAAAAAAAAAAATCTTGAAAATATTTTTCAATCATTAATTAAAATTTTTAAATTTTAAAAATGAAGAAAAATTTATAAAATTGAAAAATTAACCACAACATATAACAAAAGTTTATGAAAAAACCTTAATTGAATAAATTTAAAAATTAGAGAATTGAAATAAACAAAAATAAAGTTAAAAAATTGAAATAAAATCTGAATAAGCTTAAAGTTTAGTTTTGCATAAAAAAAAATTATAAAAAAAAAAAAAATTGCCAAACTTAAAGATTGAAGGACAACCACAATTCAAAAGTGGCCGACAAAAATAAAATCACGTTTGAATTTAGTCCTCATTTCGATTTCATTTGTCAAAAATAATAAAATAATTAAGACCTATCTTTTTGAAATTTGAAGCACTGATTTGACCGAAAATAAAACAAAGCGTGCAAACTGCAAAGAAATGGTGAAGAAGAAACGTTGCACTTTCCTCTCTCATCAGTATTGGGCCTATTGGCCTACTACGTTAAGTTTTCCTTTACAACAAAAACCACGGTTGAATTTAATCCGCATTTGAATTTCATTTGGGTTTTATTTACAAAGAAGCAAACAAGCAAAGGGCTTACCTTTATGAAATTTTGAAGCACTGATGTTGACTGAAAAGAAAAGGAAACAGCGTAGAAGAAACGTTGCACCTTCCTCTCTCTTATTATTGGCCTCTGTTCGGCTTATGATTTCTTTTGCCAGAAAATATTTGTTCACACTTCACACTGGTATTCCTGCTGCAAAACCAACATTCCTTAAAATAAAATAAAAAATAAAAAAATCCCTAAATTAGTTATAAATTCTGATAAAAAAAATAGTTATTATGTGAAAAAAATTAGAAAATTAAAATTTTTAAAAAATTTATAATTATTAATATTATTATTAGCACAAAGTTTTATTAAAAAAAAAACACAAAGTTTAGCTAGGCTACAACTTTAATTAATATCTTTTTATTTGAGTTGACAAATTCAACATTGAATTACATCTTCTTTTATATCCTCGATACTTGCAAAATTTCTAAAAATTTAAAGATCAATAGTTTGTCATCAATAAATTGTTCAAATTACAAGTTTTTGTAGTTTAAAATTATGCATAAAATATAAACTTATAGATTATATAATAAATAATATCCGATTGGCACAAAATTTGACTTGTGTATTAAAAGTGTAAAGAATATGCATGCAATTTAACGGTTAGATTTTCAAAATATCAAGTAATATTTATTTTATTAAGTAAAGTTGTAGCATAAGGCTACGACTGATTTTGTAACTAAATTTTTTCCTATTATTATTATTATTATTATTATTATAGTGATTGGACAAATTAAATTTGAGAATTTCATAGATAATAGTTTAAATGATTTTTTTTTTCTCATTTTTAAATAAACTTATTTTTATTTTTATTAGTAGCTATTTTATATTTTCAAATATACAAACATTATATATTATATACAAATTTGTAAAATTTAATACACATTCAATTATGTTTATTTGTAAATGAATTATAGGAGTGACAAAATCTGGCACAATCCATAAATACAACACGAATATAGTAGGTTATGGGTTGAGGTTTAACGAGTTCGTGTCATATTCAAATTGGCATGACTTCAATTCATAGAATCCATTTGACTTGCATAACCTATTTAACTAAATGTCATTTTACCGATAT
The DNA here is from genome assembly GCF_932294415.1 of Quercus robur. Taxonomy (NCBI): domain Eukaryota; kingdom Viridiplantae; phylum Streptophyta; class Magnoliopsida; order Fagales; family Fagaceae; genus Quercus; species Quercus robur. The sequence continues at coordinate 45,565,170 of NC_065540.1, read as the reverse complement.
ACCCTTCAAAACTCTAGGTATATAAACTTATTTGTTGTTGTGGTTTATTTTGTTTGACATATTGTGATTTATTATTTGTAATACTAAGATATGTTTTAGTTTTTGAATGATTATTTGTGATGTAGTTACTCGTTAATTCCAAATTTTATAATAAAAAAATCTATTTATTTTGTTTTTCATAATTCAAATCAATTAGGTTAATACTTAAATTTGTGTATGTGTGTGTATTGCTCTGATAAAATTTGTTAAACAAGTCGTGTTAGAGTTGAGAAATCCTGATCCATTTAATAATATATGTCGGGCTAGTATTCCATACATATGCATGGGCAATGTCGACTTTATACTATAAGCAATTGATGGGGTCACTCAAGGCCCCAAGTAGAAAAAATGCACCAAATTTTAATTTAATTAAGCCCAAATATTAGCCAACAAATAAATTAATATTTTTTTAACAAATTAAAAACAAGAAAAAAGAGAGAAAGAAATGACATTCACAACATTTTCATAATACTTTTATAATAAAAGTAGCAGGTTGTTACAAGCTGTTATTGATGGCAAAAAAATAATTTCAGTAGTAGGTTCAAATTAGAAACAGTAACAACTTAACATCTAGAATTTGTTGTTAAAAAATATTATGAATGCAGCACTTTAAAAAAAAATAGCAACACACATAAAAATTCACAACATTTTTCACAATAGTTGAGTTTATAAACTTTTACTAATTCTCACTTAGGTTTACCATTAACATCACTCTATCATTGTTTTACCTACCACCATCAAACTACCACATCAATCAAGAGGTGTAAAGAATTTTGTCAAATTTTTTGTATCTATAGGCTTTCTAAAAGAAATTATAAATGATTTATGTTAATTAATAATAATTTTGTATCTAAATAAGATAATAAAATTTAAAATTTTTAAGTCACATTTAAATATATAAAAAATTTCAATTTTAGTATTTGCCTCAGCCCTAAATGCATTAAGCCTCTGTTTGGGAAGCGCATTTTGCGTTTCCTAGTAGTGCATATTTTTAGTGGGTCTCGTATACTGTTCACGAGATCGGTAAATTACTTTTTCAACAAAATCAACTTTAAAACTGAGTCTCACGATACTATTCACATATTTAAAAATTATTTTGTTACAGTGATTTCAGTTTTAAGTTTTCAAATTTTAATTTTCAATAATAAACAATATCCAAATTAACCCTAAGTCACCCAAGGTTTGAGAACTGTGAGAGATGTGACAGAGAAGAGAAAAGAAAAAGAGAAAAAAAGAAGAAGATATTTTCTTGGAAGTTTCTAGGAAGATGCCTTTTTTTACAAATGCCACCACTTACTTTCTTATTTACAAAACTACCGTTCATTATAATATATCTCATTCGTTTATCCCAATTTCTTTTTTGGTAAACTTCGTTTATCCCCTTTTTTTTTTCTTTTTTTTTTTTGAGAAGTAGCCCACTTTAATTCAACATTTTCCATAAAAACAAATTCATCAAATTATAGCCTGATCATAAAGAAATAAAAAAGTACCACCTACTTTACAAACGTAAAGATTGAAGGACATTCACAATTCACGAGTACCAAACTTTCCAAACTACCATTCATTATAATCTAAAAAAAAAAAAACAATTCACAAGTGGCCGACAAAAAGAAAATCACATTTGATTTCATTTGTCAAAAGTCGAATTATTAAACCCTACCTTTTTTATTTTTTATTTTTAATTTGAAGCACTGATTTTGACCAAAAGAAACAGCGAAGAAGGAAGGTTTTACTTTCCTCCCTCATTATACGCCTCTCTCTATTCGTCTTAAGTTTTCCTACGCAACGAAATATTTGTACACAATCACACCAGTTCCACCGCAAAACCAACGCTCTCATTTAACAAAGTGAATCATAATATTGTGCATCGGTGGTGAAAATTATTGTAATTTTCTTTTTTTTAAGAAATTCGGAACCTAATGCCGGTCACTTTATAGCTTTTTCTAGTGGAAACACCTTTGTAGATAACTAGGTGGTTTTAACCAAAAAAAAATATAAAAAGGTAACTAAGTGGTTTGGTTGAAAAATTTAATAATACACGCTGACACTTTCTGCTTTTAAAAAGATGTCAAACTGACAAATTATAATTTATTTTTTATTTGCTTTTTAATAATCTTCAAAAGTTGTTTTTATTTATATATTTTAGTCTTTGTGAACAACGTTGGTTCATCTTCGAGTTCAATAATTTGAGAGAGAGAGAGAGAGAGATGAGTCAAGTCTTCGTTTATTGTCTTCTCACAAATTAAAGTCTTTTTTTATTTTATTTTTTTAATTATTGCGGGTATTAACAACTTCATGAACTAATTGGATTAATTATAATATAGTTGGTACATCGAAATTTTCAGTTTTAAAACTTCAAAATGTTATTTCAACGCGCATTTGAATTTCAATTGGGTTTCATAATTTTTATTTCTCATAAGCAGCCAAAGAAGAACAACCAAACCACCTAAATCATTGGCCTTTCGTTTTATAACTTTGATTCTTTGCAATAGAAAGTGTAAAGAAACATAAAACATGAAAGGGTCATTATCATGGAGTGAGGTCTTAAATTCTACCCTATTTAGTGTGCATTTGGCTTCAACTTAAATATGTAATTTATCTAATGGTTAGATTTTCAATTAGTAGAAGTTGTAATAAAACTTTATTATATATTATTTCAATGAATTTTTGGTTAAATAGTAGGAGATAAAATAAAGCTTTATTGTATCTATTTTTTAAGATAATGCGCCTCACTTTATAATTTTGTTCTAATGGAAATACTTTTCTAGATGAGATTTACTAATATGTGTCCTTAAGGCATATATTAATAATCCATTTTTGAAAACTTTTTATAGAAAAACGAAAAAATAATTCATTATTTGGACAATTTTTTATAAAAACTTTCCCATTAACACACTAACCCTGACTCTTTATTCATGTGGAGACTTTTTGCCTCAGCTCAGGCAATAGCTTGCTTGTAACCGATTTTGGCTTGAATCCCACATCGAAGGAAAATCCCCCTCACTTCCTGCCTTATAAACTGTGAAGTTAAGAAAGTAGTGTACCACCAAACGTATTCTATTCTCATGAGGAATTATAAATAAATAAATAAAATATCATCAAATTATACTCTGACCATAAAGAAAAGACAAAGTAGTAAAACTTCCCAAACGGAGAGATTGTGAAGTACAATCAAAATTAACAAGTGGCCCACATAAAGAAAATCACATTTGAATTTAGTCCGCATTTGATTTCATTTGGGTTTCATTTGCATGTCAAAAACCGAATGACTAAAAGGCATACCTTTTTGAAATTTGAAGGACTGATGATTTTGACCGAAAAGAAAGAAAACAATTAGAGCATGCAAAGAAACAGTGAAGAAGAAACGTTGCACTTCCCTCTCTTATTATTGATCTCTCTCTCTGTTCGTCTTTTAATTTTTCCTACGCAACAAAATATTTCTTCACACTCACATCAGTTCCACTGCAAAACCAACGTTCTCATTTAACAAAGTCACCTGCAACTGTAACTCTTCTCTTCCTCCACCTCAAAGAAGATGACGGAGTTGGTCTATTCCATTGCATCAAACGTCATTGACAAGATAGGGACCCATGCTTTCCAAGAGTTTTGCTCGGCAGGGGGCATCTCCGAAGACATGAAAAAGCTTGAGCTCACCATGTCCATCATCCAAGCTGTGCTGCTCGATGCTGAGGAGAAGCAAGTGAAAAACCGAGGCCTGACTGTTTGGTTGGGGCAACTCAAAGATGTCTTTCATGAAGCGACAGACATGCTGGATGAGTTCGAGTGTGAAGCTCTGCGGAGGCAAGTGGTGAAAACATATGGAAACGCTAGCAATCAGGTACTTGACTCCATTTCTTATTCTTCTTTTAACCCGCTTGGCTTCAGTTATGAAATGAGTCATAAAATCAAGGGCATAAGAGAGAGTTTGGAAGAGCTAGCAAAGAATAGAGGTCTATTTAATCTTGAGGAGCGGTCTGAAGATCATAATATTGTGCACAGGGAGAGGGAGATGACCCACTCCTTTGTTCCTGATTCTGATGTTATTGGGAGGGTTGATGACAAGCAAAAGATAATAGATCTTTTGATGCACCCAGGGAACAATAGTAATGTTTCTGTGATTTTTGTAGTGGGAATCGGAGGTCTGGGCAAGACCACACTTGCTCAGTGGGTGTATAATGATGGAAGGATAGCTACAAATTTTGACTCCAGAATATGGGTGTGTGTTTCAGAAGACTTTAATGTTTTAAAATTAGCAAAAGAAATCCTGAAGTCTGAAAGAGTTGAGATTAGTGAGAATATGAGTATGGATTTGGTGCAAGCTAGTTTAAGAAGTACTTTAAAGGAAAAAAGATTTTTTATTGTTTTGGATGATGTCTGGAATGAGGATCGTAACAAATGGATTGGCCTCAAGAATTTGTTAATAGGAGTACAAGGAAGTAAAATTCTTGTCACTACACGTAGTCACAAAGTTGCCTTAACGATGGCTCCTGGACCAATCCATGACATAGAAGGTCTTCCAGACGAGGATTGTTTGTCCTTGTTCATAAGATGCGCATTCAATGAAGGAGAGCATGAACAGTATCCAAAACTAGTAGAGATTGGAAAACAAGTAGTGGAAAAATGCAAAGGCGTTCCTTTGGCTGTGAAGACTTTAGGGAGCTTACTTTATTCTAAAACCGAGGTGCGTGATTGGATCTCTATAAGGGATAATGAGATATGGAAATTGGAGCAAAAGGAAAATGACATTTTACCGGCATTAAGATTGAGTTACAATAAATTGCCATCGTACTTGAAACAATGTTTTGCTTATTGCTCATTGTATCCAAAGGATTTTATATATGATAGTCGGGATTTAATTCGGTGCTGGATGGCAAATGGGCTCCTCAAAAAGTCCAACGAAAGTACTGAAGAGATGGAAGATATTGGAGAACAATATTTAAAAGAGTTGTTATCAAGATCTTTCTTTCAAGAAGTTGAAGGTGGAGTCAATATTCATTGGACATTTAAAATGCATGATTTGTTACATGATCTTTCGTTATATGTTGCACAAAATGATTATTGCTTAATTGAAGACACTGATAAGACCAAAAAATTTGAAAAGGCTAGACACGTTTCAATTCTGGACCGTAAGTGGGGTGTTGATGCAACAATAACTTTTTTACACAAGTTGAGTAACAACATGCAGACTATTAATTTCTCATTTAATGTTAGGGGCAAATCTGATTCTATTGATATTAATGAATCTTTGGTGGAAACATGCATCTCAAGGTTTAAGCACCTACGATTGCTAAATTTAAGTAATTCAACGTTGGAAACGTTGTCAAGCTCAATTAGTACTTTGAAGCATTTGAGATATCTCAACTTACAAGGAAATAAGAAAATAAAGAAATTGCCTGACTCCATTTGCGATCTACAAAATTTGGAAACTTTGATATTATCTGGGTGTGAAGATCTTGAAGAGTTGCCAAGGGATATAAGAAAGATGGTTAGCCTCAGATATTTTGTGATAACCACAAAACAAACGCGTTTACCCGCCAACGGAATCGAGTGCATGTCTTCTCTTCGACATTTGTCCTTTAACAGCTGTCATAGACTAGAGTGTTTTAATGAAGGAATCCAACGCCTCACCGCCCTTCGCTCCTTGAGCTTCTTTAATTGTGAAAGCCTGATATCTTTGCCGCAAGGTATGAAACACCTAACCGCGTTGGAATATCTGGCTATTTACTATTGTGGAAAACTTAATTTAATGGAAAGGGATGACTACCCGACAAGTCTTCAAACACTCTCTATTGGGGAATTGCCACAATTAGTGAGTTTGCCCCAAGGGCTTAAAGGATCTGCCGACACTCTACAATTTTTACGTATTGTTCTTTGTGAGAACTTGGGGGTATTGCCAGAGTGGCTTCCCGATCTCAGTTCTCTTCGCAAGCTTCAGATTGGGTTCTGCCGAAAATTATCGTCTCTGCCAGAAGGGATGGATCGCCTCACTGCCCTAAGAGAACTGCAGATTTCTGTTTGTCCTAAATTGAGGAGAGATTATGAGCATCGGGCCTTTACTCCTGAAGAGGACGAAACCATAATCCGAGCCCATGCCCGGTTCGGAAACAAGTGGGCCACAATAGCCCGACTCCTCTCGGGTCAGACCGACAACGCGATAAAGAACCACTGGAACTCGACGCTCAAGCAAAAGTGCTACTCCGATTGAGGGTACGATGGTAATTTCGACCAGCAACAGTTACAGCCGTTGAAGCGGTCCATGAGTGCGGGTTCGGATGCACCCGTGCCCATTTACATGAACCCGAGCAGCCCATCCGGATCGGACGTCAGCGATTCGAACTTTTTATGAGCAGGAGGAGAGATTATGAGCAGGAGGTCGGCAAAGATTGGGGCAAGATGGTCGAATTCAGTTTTGATGAGTAGGTAAGGGCTAAAATCTTTCTTCCTCTTCTCTTCTACGTAAGCTCTGTTCTTCTATCTTACTAACCTAAAAGTCTGATTGTTTGGGGAATTAAATCACAATAAACAACAACTAACCCAGAAATCGTTTCTACTTTTCTTTTTCTTTTTCTTTTTTAAAAATAAAAGGGTAATACATATTATAGCAATAATATGATTTTTTTTCTACTTTTCTTTGGTTCTTAATTTAAGATAGAAACAAATTGAAAAAAAAAAAAGTTATGAAATGTAAAAGATAATTTGTTATTTTTTTGTTATAAAGATTTGAGTCTATGGAGAATAAAAGAGTAGACAAATTATGAACTCTATTCTTGTCTCTCTTTTTTTTGGTTGTATTTATTGAATTAATTCACAATAAAAAAACAACTAACCAAGACCGATTTTTTGTTTTTTGTTAACAAAAGGGCAATAATAATTTAAGATAGAAATTGTGGTGGGTAAAGTCTGTCAGTTGATGTTGGGCCGTAACTCATGTACCAAGCCCAGCCACGATAAAGAAGAAAAGGCATGGGCGTAGGATATCCCGTCCCAATCATGATGGGCCGGGCCTGCTAAGGGGCGTCCGAGGAGGAACACCTCCTCAGACTCACCAAGTAAGCGTCCAATTTGCACCCCATACTTAGCGAAAGTTCACCTAATACGAAGAAACGATGCGTGACACTTAGGAAGGAGGAGGGGACAATCACAACTGCCGCATTAAATGCCAAGGAACTACTTTTCCAGCCGCATTAATGTGGAAGGGACAGGAACGCAGAATGACCTTGGCCAGTGCAACTCACAGAAAGGAGGGAGGATGACCTATGGGACAGGCACTCGAGTGGAGGATCGGATGACTGACAAGTGTAGGGACATGATCTCAGGAAGGGTGCTATATAAGGGAAGGAGATCCCCATGGAAAAGGGATCGCAAGCAGAAAGAAGAAAGGATAAAGAAGGAGAAAAGAGAGAGAAGTAGTAGGAACAGCCTCAGGGACCGTTACTCCAAAAGCTTGAAGGAATATCCCTACGTCCAACTGGTTGCATGGCTTGGTTGTAACTTCGTTTCTCCTGTCAAAGACCTAGTTCTATAACCTACTCTCTACAAATTCATTGTTGAGGGACTTTTGGGCCAGAATCTCCCACCTGTTGGGCCTGAGCCCCAAATTCGTCACCCTACAGAAATAAATTGAAAAAAAAAGTATGTTATGGAATGAAAAAGATAATTGTTTTTTGGTTTTAAAGATTGAGTCTATGGAGAATAAAAGAGTAGATAAATTATGAACTCTATTCTTGTCTTTGATGGGAGAAAATTTTAAAATCTTATAATCTTTTCATTTTCTCTCTCTAAAAGTGAACTGAATATGGTGTTAATGAGCTTATTTGGCCTGTATTTTCTGACTAGGAGTAGATGCAATGCAAAAATATAAAGTCATATTATCAAGGATGTATGAAATCTATATTTTTGTGAAATTGGCATTATTTTAAATATATTTTATTCTTCTTGTTTCTAAATTGACAGATGTTCTTGGGAGATTGTTCTCTCAGAAAAGGATGTTTCTTGTGCTTAAAATTGGCACTGGTAAGATATTTTTTTAATTTTTAATTTTCAGTGTTCAATCTAGTGAATGATTGCATTGGATTTACATTTCTTAGTACCAGTGGATTTTCTTCAATTTATACTCATATAATGATTCCATGCTTCAAAACATTGCAGCTTATCAATTCAGCCATAACATGCAGCACAGAAAGTCTCAGCCTTCTCTTGTATTGTAAATAATTTTAATAATATTGTGGTGTGCATTTAGTGTTTGTAATGATTAATGGAGTGATGTGTGTTTATGTTTATGATTTCAATTGTAATTCATGTATTATCTAATTTGCACAATGTTTTAGTAACTTGAGTCGTGTGTGTTATTAATTGTTTGTCTCTGCTTCTTGGTTATTGGAATTACTCCAATGAAATTCTTTGTTGTGCTTTATCATTTAATTAAAAAAAAAATTGAAGTTTGAAATTTTTTTCATGTGATGTAAAATAACTAATCGCATTAGAGTATTTGGTAAGCCAACAATGTGAAAATTTTAATTTTATGAAAGTGGAATACTACCTAGAAGTTTGCTTTATCCATCAATTGTTGGTTCCGAATGTCAACCTGTTTTGAAATTTTGGTATTTTAAACACCCAAAGTTGTCATATCTACTGAGTGGCCTTAATGCCCAAAGAGGACTGAAGATTGAAGATTGTTCTAAATCAAGATGACAATGCCAAGGAGATATTGGTGAGTATTGTGTATAAGTTGCTTGTAAATTTGGCCTCCATTGTTTATTGAGATTCACACAATTTTGACTATAATTGATGCCTCTTGTTTCTAAAGTTTTGTCAGGTTTTCGTGGAAGATTCTTATAAGAAAAAGGGATTCCTTTAGCTTAAAATTTCTTTTCCAGGTGAGATTTCAGAGTTTGAATGTAAAAAAATCCATGATGATGTGAAAGCAACAAAGAAAGACATTGAATTAGCCATTAAAGTAGCTTGGTGTCTAACCTGTGTGCACTTGATTGATTTGGTCTTTCTCGTAGGTCATTCGTGGCTCTCTCAAAACTTGCTGTTGATTTTGGTAGAGAATCTATGTTGTCATTGCAATGTTTTTTTAGCTCACAACATGCACTTGTGATATCTACTAGCTCACCTGTGATATCTACTGGCTCATGAAAACTTGCTATAGCTCTGAGGTTTGGAGGACTACCAAAGGTGAATATTTGACGAAGCAAAAATTTCCTGCTTGCCACATGTTTGGTGGTGAGCATATGCATAGCTTCTTCAAAAATTTCCAAACCCTTAACTATTAAATCCATAGTTATTTTAATCCTAAAAAAAACAAACTTCAATTTTTGTACTCGGTGAACACTAGAGAAGATATATGTAGTTTTGTGTGTGAAGGCTATATTTTTTTAATCTCATTTTACACTTAAAAACCTTGATTCTTCCTCGATATTAATTAGGCTAAATCCACTAAATGAGCACTATTGACTTCTAAATTTAGGTACCTTTTACTTTCATTTTCAAGGCTTTGGATACTTCCTATAGGTTTTTAATTTTTGGTACTTTCTGTAGATTATTAATATAATGTTCAAGTTTCCGGCCTTTAATATATGGTCCTTCGGCTAGGTTATCACTATCATGCTCAAGGTTTAGAAATTCCTTAGGAGCTGTGTAGTGTGGGATGCGGGGAAAAAATTAACATTATTTATGTCATTCTTATTGCTCGCATGATGTACTATGTTATTTGCTTTGCTTTACTTGCGTGGATAATGTTGATGATGTATAGCTTGCGTTTTCATTGTTGACACTTCATACGCTTATGAGTACTCAGCTGATAAGTGTTTCTTGATGAAAATTTGGAATTACAGCCTATTAGCATATATAAAGAGTTTTATATTTTACTAATGATTCTTTGTTTATTGGTTTGATCTCAATTTTAGGTTAGTTTGGAGTCATTACAACTTTGGTAAAAGGTTTCCTCTGCACTTTACAGGGTAGAATCTATGAACTTTATGGGCGAGAGGCATTTGGAAAAAAAACACTTAGCCCTTCACGTCATCAAGGAAGTTCAAATCAAAAGTTTTCAGGTACAACCTAATTTTGTCCTCTTTAAACTTTTTGATTAGAATGTTTAAGGTATAATTAGAATTTGTAAGGTTGAATTTATTCAACCATCTAATTGGCTTTATTCCGTGCCAAATTTGCTTGTAATTCAGCATTTAGTAACCCTGTATTTAGGTGGGATTGTTGTAAGGGTAGTGAGTGAGATAGTGTGAAGATTGCTCAAGAGTGTGCAAGAAAACAGAGAGTCGCGGCTGGGACTCGCGACTGGACTCGCGGCTTCAACCCGCCAGAATCTGCACACGTGCCAAGCATGCTGGAAGATGAACAGTCATGCTAGCTGGAGCACTACAGGACAAAACAGGACAACTGGCCATACGGTTAACTCGCGACTGGAACTCGCGACTTAGTCAAGCCGCGAGGTCAAGCCGCGAGCCACCCCTGTTTTGGAAAAACCTGACGTTTCGCATTCCACTCCTCTTCAGTATAAATACCCTTTTAACCCACGATTGAAAGAGAGCTTCCAGAGAGAATTTTGAGAGAGAAACCCTAAAGAAAAACCAGATTGTTTTACCCACAATCTCTACCTTAGAGTCTCATCAAAATCCCTCACTCTCTTCCTCTCCATTGTCAAATCCTTGAGAGGCCTTTATACCAAACCTGGTTCTCACCATTATCATCTCTGTGAGACAGACGTTTGGAGTTCTGGGAAGCAGTTAGGAAGGAGCCAATATTCATTGGTTGATGCTACGGTGTAGTAGCGGAATCCGGAAAGCTAGAAAAGAAAAAGGTTCGGCGCAACCTCGTTGGAGCAAGAAGCTTGGAGGGCTTAGGTGCATTGGGTAGATTAGGCTTGGAGGGTCTATTGCTGTCCTTGTATCCCAACTGTATTTTCTAGTGGATTGATTACCGCTTGGAGGGCGGCGGAGAGGTTTTTCGCCGAGGTCTTCGGTTTCCTCTTCGATAACATATCTGGTGTTATCGCTGTGTTTGCATCTTCCTTCCTCTCTATCTCTGTCTTTACATTATCTGCTGTGGTTTATTTTGTTGTGGCTTAGATAGTTGTTTAATCAATACCATGTTATAGCATATGTTAAGTTTCCGCACACTATTGTTTAACATATTGCGTGTGTTGATTAAATTGGTTTTTGGGGGTCTAAACGTTCAAAAGTGTTTTTGTACACGTTTTTGAACTTTCAATTGGTATCAGAGCGGGTACACATCTGTTTGGTTTTATTACCATTGTGTGATCCTTGACTCCCTTTCTTTTTGAGATGGATAGGTCTCAATCCCTTAATGCACCTCCATATTTTGATGGAAGTAACTATGCATTTTGGAAGATTCGTATGAGAGCCTTTTTATGCTCTATTGATGAATCCGTGTGGGATGCTGTTGAGATAGGTTGGACCAAACCTGAAGCAGCCAAATCCACATGGGATAAGGCAGCACTTACTGCATCTAATGCTAACAGTAAAGCACTAAATGCTATTTTCTGTGGTGTGTCTCCAGATGAATTTCACAGGATTTCTCACATTATTATTGCCAAAGATGCATGGGAGATTCTGGAAACAACTTATGAAGGCACGAAGAAGGTGAAAGATACCAAGTTACAAATGCTGACCACTCGGTTTGAGGAGCTCAAGATGAGTGAGGATGAGTCTTTCGACTCGTTCTATGGGAAGTTAAATGAAGTGGTTGTCAGCAAGTTTAACTTGGGGGAGAAGATGGAGGATTCTAAGATTGTAAGGAAGATCCTTCGATCATTGCCGGAAAGCTTCCGTGCCAAAGTGACAGCCATTGAAGAGAGCAAGGATCTTGACGACATCAAGGTGCAGGAGCTGGTTGGTTCTTTACAGACCTATGAAATGTTGCTGCCAAATCAACGGAAGGGTAAATCCATTGCTCTAAAGACCGTTAATGAGAAGGTGGAAGATCAAGGCTCGTCAGGAGAAGATATGGTTGACAAGGATGTAGCCTATCTTGTTAAAAATTTCAAGAAGTTTTTGAAATTCAAAAACAATGAAAAATTTGATGATAAGAGAAATTTCCAAAATTCTGGAAGGGAGAAGAGGGATTTCAAGAGGAAAGATGGAAAAGAATCCCAATCCACACAAGGTGTTACTTGTTTTGAATGCAACGGGCATGGACACTTCAAGAGGGAATGTCCTAACTATTTGAAATCAAAAGGCAAGGTGTACGCCACGACTTTGAGTGATTCAGATTCGTCCGACTCAGAATCTGAGGAGAGCTGTGATGGAGAAGGGAACTACTCAGCTTTCATGACTATTGCTCATGTTGAGTCTTCGGATGAATTGAATTTGCTTGTTCAAGACCTTGGAGAACATAGTGAGGATGACTCACTAGGAATTGTTGAAGAATCAGAAGCTGAAGAAGAAGAAAGCACAGCTACTCTTCAAGAAAATTACAATTCACTGTTGGAGAAATCTGGCGAATACACAAGGGTGGCCAAGGCTGCAGTGAGAAAGATGAAGAAGGCTGAGGAGGACTACAAAAGTCTCCTAATCCGGTATAGGGAGGCCAAATGCGAGATTGAAACCCTTAATGGTGAGCTGTCCGAAGCCTACACTAAAGTGAGATTCCTTGAGAATGAGGTTGTTCAAGCAAATGCAAAAATAGAGAGGGTCACCACCAAGAAGCTTGATGATGTTATATCATCTCAAAAGAGCTTCTCAGACAAATCCGGACTGGGATATACCGGAGGAAGTAGCTCAACTGGAAATGTCACTAAAGAAGTGAAGTTTGTGAAGTCCAAAGATCCAGTTGTAGCTGACTCTACTAGTGTGAACCTCGAGGTGGAGGAGAAGAAGAATGTGGTGGACCAACGGATGCTGAATCATCATAATCAGCATGTAGGCAGGTCTGAGTCTCGTGCCAAGTCACGTCCTCGACCACAAAGAGGTCCTAGAGGAATGTATGTGTGCCATTACTGTGGACTTCAAGGGCACACTCGACCTAATTGCCAAAAGCTGAGAGCAAAGAACAGTGCTACTCCTCAAAGGTCAGGAGGACCAAGAGTTGATAGGAGAACGTGGGCAGGGGATCAACCTAGAGAGCAAAACGGAGATCCCGGAATGATGAACGTGATGAAGATGATTGGTGCATTCACCAACTGCTTGGAAAGCTTCTCACGAAGGTTTGAAAGCCCTAACTCCCGTACCCAATCCTCTAAGGAAATCACCCCAAACGCAAGTGTCGTGTGGGTGAAAAGGGGTACTCATGCATAAGCATTACAACATGTCCATGCATTAATACTTCCTATGCTTTGTAACTATGTTTGTTTGGTATGCTTGTTGTCTTTGATTTTGGTTGTTTGTTTGTGAATATTTCTTAATTGTGTTTTATCATTCTTTTTGCTTCTTGAGTCAAAAATCCAAAAATCACATAAAGAATTTGAAAATCAAAACACTTGATTGACTTTGTTGAGTTTTTGTCTTAAAACTCGTTTTGCCTTGTACCTTTGTGCTAATGGCTTTGTGCATTGTCGAGCATTGCTTGTTTTCATGCACTCATATCACTTTGGGAAAAATCTTGAAATCTATGTGATTGTTGTAAATAGATCTTCAAACTTGTCATGAATGATTAGTGAATGGTTATGTTGATCTTGAAACATGCATAGACTTGTGTCTATATCTCTTCCCACTTTTTATTTTTTTGCTAAAAAGAGCTCACTAAATGTAAATCTCCAAATGAAAAGAGATATTGAGCTGCAAAAGCCTGTCGCACATTCTAGTATTTGACTAGGAAAAAGGGTAAGCGACTTTATATTAAAAGTGAAACTTCTTTCAAAAAGGCCAAAGGCCTATTCTTCAAAGAAAAATGTTATTTATCCCTCTCACAATGAGAGATGATTGCCTCAAAAGATCAAATGTTATGGCTGAAAGTGGAGTCAAATGAAAGACTCCTAGTTATGTTATCAAGTTGTGTGGGAAGTCATATATTCATATTTCTATAATTGAGATTGGTCACATGATCTAGTGCTAACTGTGTATGCCTTGGTTGAATTGATCATTGAAGCTTCACATTAGACAAAGGACTATTTCATTGTTGATATCCACACACAACACACAAGTTTATGTTTGATAAATGCCATATTCATTTGTGTGATTGTACTTGATAAAATGTGTTTTCACATACTCAATCTTTGTTAATTCAAGCACAAAAAGATTTTTGAGTGTTTTAGGTGTTTTTGGAAAGTGTTTTGCTGAAAAATCTGAAAATTTCAAAAATACAGTTTTTGCCCTGTTTTGGCAGCTCAGTCGCGGGTGTGTCAAGTCGCGAGCCTCAGTCGCATCTTCGCTGGTCAATTTTGGCGACTTGTTCGCGAGTGGAAGGTCCAGTCGCGAGATTCACTCAGAGATTTTCGCGGCTCAGCTCGCGACTCACTCGCGGGTAGACCTTCCAGTCGCGAAAAACACTTAGAAAAATTTTTCAAAATTTTCTTCTTGAGTGTTTTGGCGGCTTGAGCTGGCGACTGTGTGGCGACTTGAACCAGTCGCGAAAATCGCGTGTTTTGCAGAAACAGGAGCAGTTTTTAAACCTCTTTCAGTTTTCCCTCGAACTTTTGTAACTGTTCATCCTTTCTTAAAACTGCTGTTTTCTCCCAAAACTCTTCGTGAATCCATTTTTCAAAACCTTTTGGTGCTTCATCTCTTCTCCAAATCATCAAGAAAAGGTATGGGTTTTTGCTTTCTCAATCTCAGTTTCTTTTTTTTTCTCCTGCATATTTCTGTTACTGTTTGGACTGGTATTGTTTTCTTTATTCTTTTCTCTATGTGTAATGGGTATGGAGTATCCTGTTTTTGATATTGTTCTCACCTGTTTTCATGCTGAGCAGTCAATGTGTTTTTCATTGTTCTGAAATTTTGCTGATTATTGAATCTGAGAATCTTTTCTGAAATGGGTTTGGTGTCCATGTGACTTACTCATTACTCTTACTTGAATATTGATGTGTGAATGATTGGTTTCTTCATGATTGCAATATTTTCCCCATGTTCATGTCTCTGATGGAGTGATTCATGTTATTTGTTCTAAATGTTCATATGCTGTTTCTTATTGCATATCCTGGTCATGTTAACGTGTCTCAGTGTCAGTTGTGATGCCTTTCTTTATCTTGGTGCACTTTCACCAAGTTTGATACACGTATTAGTTTGTGCGTCTTTTGTTGGAAGGCTTGTTTGGGTCTGCACTATATTCAGTTTTTTTTTTTTATATTGACATATTGTTTATACTGACTCTTGTTGACAATCTTTTGTGGGGTATTGTTGCTTGGTTCTTTTCTGTTGGCCTGTTTTCTTGCAGATGTCTCGTCGATCTTCCAGGGGTAAAGACATTGTTTCTGACGAACCAGCAACCCCAGTTGCTAAAAGGACTCGTCTTTCATCTCAAGCATCTCAAGATCCCAATGAGGATAGATTCAGAGTTCCCCTGAACTCACACGCCTACTCAAATGTGTTTGACAAGTCAACAACTATAGTGGAGCGGGTCGTCGAGTTCAACACCTTAGGGACTACTTCATCCCTCGAATCTTTGAGAAACGAGACTGGGCAAACTTGTTCGGAAACTTTGATGATCCAATGGATGAGCTGGTCAAGGAATGCTTCTCCAATGCATCTGATCTTGGACCTATCCTCATTTTCTGGGTCAGAGGAACAGAGTTTAGTGTTACCCCAGACTTCATCGCAGATCTTCTCGGCATCACCAGACCTCAGAATGTGAACTTAACTCCCTATGATGAACGAAATCCAGAGGTTGGGGAAATTCTACAAATCCTAGGACACGATCATGAGGTGTCTAGTGCAGGAACTTCCATCAGCACCGCAAAGTTTGCACCTGAGTTGACCACACTGAAGTTGATCATGTTCACCAACCTCTACCCACTGTCCAACACTACATTCATCAATCTTGGGAGAGCTATATTTCTGTGTGATCTCATTACCGGAGCCCCCATTGATATATGTGCTCACATCTACTACAACCTGAGGAAGACCGCTTGTCGATCTACAGCTCGAGGAATCATTCCATTTTGCAGTCTCGTCATGAAGCTCATCCTTAATGCAGGCATTACTCCTCCTGCAGATGGTAAAATGTTGACTCGTCAACGTCCCATTTCTTTGTTCACTCTTCAAGCAAGCAGAAGTCACTCCTCCAAATCACCAAGACATGCTCACATCTCTCCGGGTCCTTCATTTGCCCCTGACTCAGAGACACCTGCACATACCACCTCTACATCTCGTGATGTTCCTGAAGCTTCACAGGCTGGTATTCCGCAAGCACAAACTGCTTCTCATACTGACAGAGTTGGCAGTGTTCTTGAGCATATTCAGAAACGAGTTGATGAGCTTGTGGCACTTCTCTATTCCACAAACAACCATGTCCAAATGCGCCTCGAGACTATGGAGACTCAGCTAGATGAGATTCAACGGAAGTTGGAAGAGAGTCTTTAGCTATTCGTGACAAAAAGGGGGAGAGCATTCAGTAAGGGGGAGAAAAAGTTCAAAGGGAAGTGTGCATAGTGATAGGGGGAGTACACACACACACATATTTTTGCTTTCGTCTCATCTTCTAAACTAATGGTTATTTTGGTTTTGATACACTGTGTTTTGGTGTATAACTGTTTCTAACTTTCTTCATATATTCTTGGATAAAACTTTTATATATGTTTGATGATGTTATTCAGGTATTTGTTAGTTTGTACCCATATGCTTTTGTAAGCTTTGAGGGTTTATGTTTTATGCATAGTTTGTAGGCCTTGTGGTATGTACCATGCTTAAGTGCAGCCTTTATGCTATGTGAAATCAGTATTTTAAATCTAAATGTTCAGCATTGTGGTTTATGTACTGTCACTCTTGTGCCCTTGTAGGATTGTTCCTAGATGCATATGCCTTGTGTGCTATGCATTGGTTGAGTGTTGTACATACGAGTGTCTTGCCTTGTGCATGTTAACTTGTATGTCCTTGTGTTCATTCCAAGTGTGAATGAGCACTGTGATCACTACCTTGTGGTGTTCACTTGGTTGATCAAGCCATGGTTTGTTCATTAACTCCATCTTATGCTTGATCTCTTTTTGCCTGTTTCATATGCATTAATAATTTTCTGCTTACAATGATCATGGTGTATTGTTGTGTTTCAGGAGTTTATGTTCATATGATTCAAGTGCTTCACAGCTTCTAGAATTAGGTGTGAGTGAGTTTTGATCAACTGTTCCCAACTCACATGTTAAGTCTAGAGTCTGTTTTAGGGTTTTGTCACGGAATAGCCAAAGGGGGAGATTGTAAGGTTGAATTTATTCAACCATCTAATTGGCTTTATTCCGTGCCAAATTTGCTTGTAATTCAGCATTTAGTAACCCTGTATTTAGGTGGGATTGTTGTAAGGGTAGTGAGTGAGATAGTGTGAAGATTGCTCAAGAGTGTGCAAGAAAACAGAGAGTCGCGGCTGGGACTCGCGACTGGACTCGCAGCTTCAACCCGCCAGAATCTGCACACGTGCCAAGCATGCTGGAAGATGAACAGTCATGCTAGCTGGAGCACTACAGGACAAAACAGGACAACTGGCCATACGGTTAACTCGCGACTGGAACTCGCGACTTAGTCAAGCCGCGAGGTCAAGCCGCGAGCCACCCCTGTTTTGGAAAAACCTGACGTTTCGCATTCCACTCCTCTTCAGTATAAATACCCTTTTAACCCACGATTGAAAGAGAGCTTCCAGAGAGAATTTTGAGAGAGAAACCCTAAAGAAAAACCAGATTGTTTTACCCACAATCTCTACCTTAGAGTCTCATCAAAACCCCTCACTCTCTTCCTCTCCATTGTCAAATCCTTGAGAGGCCTTTATACCAAACCTGGTTCTCACCATTATCATCTCTGTGAGACAGACGTTTGGAGTTCTGGGAAGCAGTTAGGAAGGAGCCAATATTCATTGGTTGATGCTACGGTGTAGTAGCGGAATCCGGAAAGCTAGAAAAGAAAAAGGTTCGGCGCAACCTCGTTGGAGCAAGAAGCTTGGAGGGCTTAGGTGCATTGGGTAGATTAGGCTTGGAGGGTCTATTGCTGTCCTTGTATCCCAACTGTATTTTCTAGTGGATTGATTACCGCTTGGAGGGCGGCGGAGAGGTTTTTCGCCGAGGTCTTCGGTTTCCTCTTCGATAACATATCTGGTGTTATCGCTGTGTTTGCATCTTCCTTCCTCTCTATCTCTGTCTTTACATTATCTGCTGTGGTTTATTTTGTTGTGGCTTAGATAGTTGTTTAATCAATACCATGTTATAGCATATGTTAAGTTTCCGCACACTATTGTTTAACATATTGCGTGTGTTGATTAAATTGGTTTTTGGGGGTCTAAACGTTCAAAAGTGTTTTTGTACACGTTTTTGAACTTTCAGAATTAATTTGGTTTACTTAGGTAAATAGGGAACTTCTTTCTAACCCATTATTGTGCAATCTTATAAGTCAATTTACATAGGTCCCAAAATCCCTGATTGTTCTAATATATAGTTTTCACAATAAGCAAAACTAATTATAGATCCTTCTGCAAAACTTTCATGCCTATTTTAGCTATTATCATTTTTTCAAAGGTTGTTGAACCTTAAGCACATCTCTCTCTCATGTCTCTCTTCCCATATGAAAGTTCCATGACCAATGGATTTGTCACATTTAGTTCTTCACAATTTATAACTTTTATATGTATTCTTCATTTATGGTGGCACTTTTAAATGAAAAAAGAAAAAGATGATGGTCCTGTTTTTTATCTGAAGAAAGTTTAAGAACTGATATAATAATGTTGTAAGTCATTACATCTTATATACTATGATATGTAAAGACTCGACCAACAGTTCCCCATGAAAAGAAGGAAGTATTAGAAGATATTGAAAACATTTACCTGAAGAATTAGTAGTTAAATTTACATTTTATTATGCTTAAATTGGTAGTTTGAGCAATGGCATTTCATAGAGATATCCCATTGGTTTTGGAAGCTGTCAGTTGATTAGCCTATTAAAAATTATCTTATCAGCTATGTTCAGCGTAGCTTTTGTTAAGGCTAATATTTTGGCAAGACCACTCTTTTTGTAAACTTTTTATTGCAAATTTCTAACTTTTCTAGTTGTTCATAAGATATATTTACAATGGAATTGTTGTTAATCCATTGTTTGATATCCCAATATCTTATTTTTAATTTATAATCTCATAGATGAAGCCCATTTTGCAATTAATCCTGACACACTAGATATGACTATCTCTAGATCTTTTGCTCAAGAATGCAGGACCAAGCCATATCTCATCGTTTGATGCTGCTTTGTCAATTGTGATGGATAGGAGCTCCTACTATCTTTTAGTTCTTGCAGTGTGGTTTTTCCAAATGCTCACTTTTTCTTCATAAATGTTATCTATTCGTTTAACAACTATTAAGCTACAATTATTAATACTTTGTACTTAGCAACATGTAATAGTGAATATTAAAACTGCTTGCATCACCATAACAGTGATAGCAATTTAGAATTAGGCATCTTATGAATATAAATAGCAGCATGGATATTTTCTGGTGTTTTCTGTCAGTAATGGAGAATCTTGCTACCAGTTCACTCCATAGATGGTAATGATAGTTAAATCCTACAAGATCCATTCGTTCTTTTTTCTCTGACAAATAGTCAGAACTTCATCTGGGTTTGAATCCTACTGAGAGGTCCACTAGAATTTGAAAAAATGAGTACTAATGAACCTTGTGTGTATACTATTCGCTCAAATTTATAAGACCACACTTAGTGATTGGCATGTTCGGATTTTCCATTTTCTTTTGCTTTTTTTTTTAAAAAAAAAAAAAAAATTCATTTTTTCTCTTTTTTGGGTGTACATTAGATTTGATATGGCAATTGTTGCCTTGGAGTGCTTATGGTTTTGAGTCCAGAATATCCTGCACTTTAAATGTTTGTGGTGTGTGTTGTTCAAATTTCTTTAACACATTGACTAGAATTGCAACTATAGAGTTGTCAGTATCATCATCATTTTCTGTCATTTAAAGAAAATATACCCGACAACTATAGGTGGCCAAATCTCTGTATGTTAACCTATATTGATTGGGTTTGTAGTTTGTTTCATCATTGGAGCCTATATTATTACAACTTACTCAATGTAAACAAGAAAAGAGTGTTAGAGTTATTTGCACTCTGTTATTATCTTTCTCAATATTCTTATGCTTTAATACCATCCTGTATGTTTGGATTTTTTAGGTAGCTGCCCTTCTCCTCTAATGTGAACTTGCATCATTTGATAGGTGGCACCTTCCAAGATGTACAATCATGTATAATAACACAAGAACTTACAAGAATTCATTCCTCATTCTACCAATCTCATTCATAAATTTTCTTCACCAGGTTGAAGACAATATATCTAGTCATTTTTAACCTCCTTGTTTATGTGTTATAAGCTGTACCTTATCAGTTGTAGCATGGAAGAAATCCATTTACCTGCCCATATTACCTTTTATTTCCAGGTCCAATCAAGTCCAAAATCATGGCAACGTTTTGGACATATGGATGAGGTCACCTGTGGTGGGAATGCAATGTAATTCTATGCAGTTTTATGACTGAGTATGACAAGAACATGACTGCTCCAGATTGAGGATAAGGTCAACCTTCTATCACTTTTGATAATAAGGGGCATTAATAAGCTTGCAAGGTTCTTAGAGAAATATTATTTTTAAAAAAGTCATGCTACTAGTCACTTTAGGAGTAACCATTTTGAATAAATATTCACCCCACTTCTTCCTCACCTTTTCATGGAGATGATTTCTCTGTGCAGTTGTGTTCTATTAATTGTACTCTTATTGTGTGTGTAAGAACATTAGAGAAAACTTCACAGCTGAGTATCTACCAACTTGAAATAATGAACCAAATTTTTGGTTGCTACCCTCTTCCTATAGATTTTTTTTGTGAAAGTCACAGTTTCAATCATAAAGGGCCACATTTCTATTGAATTAGTGGTAACCTTGAAATATATTGTCTCATTTATGTCTATATAGGCTTTATATTTTATCATATAATGAGAA
Organism: Quercus robur; assembly: GCF_932294415.1. Classification (NCBI taxonomy): domain Eukaryota; kingdom Viridiplantae; phylum Streptophyta; class Magnoliopsida; order Fagales; family Fagaceae; genus Quercus; species Quercus robur. The sequence continues at coordinate 45,544,038 of NC_065540.1, read as the reverse complement.
GGGCATCCACTTTTCTTGGTGAATTTGTGCATATGGGGTTTCAAGTGCATGGTGTCACTTTGTGATTGATGGTGTCAATGTCTGAATTTTCTTCAGTCTTCTTAACAGCATGAAGACAGATCATAAACTGAGTGGAAAGATTAAGACAAAAGGTAATTAAGAAAAAAAGAAGATGCATGTAGCAATTGAAGCATAAATATAAATGAGACATTCCACAGTGACCAGCCCAAGCAATCTGACAGTGCCAAGATAGCCAAGTATTTGGGTAAGATGATTGGGCTCTTAATAAATCTTCCTAGATGCATTTTCTTGAAAATTATGTCAAAATACTGAGAAGGCTATTGCTTTTGTTGACAATTATTTGATCTTTGCATAAAATTTGGTTGTGGAAGCTCTTGAATACATTATAGATGGATAAATAAATTTTATCATGGACAAGAAAATGGACTGAAATCTTTTGTGTACAATATTATTTATGGATTTTCATATTTTCAGTAATTTTGTTCCATTTTATTCAGGTAAATGATTTATTTATCAACTAAACATATAACGAGGCATTCCATGGTCAGAAGCTCATGTAAACTGGCAGTGCCAAGGGCACCAAGTATTCTGGTAAGGTGATTGTGCACTAGATAAATGATTTGTTTTCACTATCATCTTAATTTACATGTTTCCTCTTTGGTCAATGAGGTAATATTGTATTGTTTTAATTTTTTCCCTTCGAATAATTTCTTACTTTTCAGGTAACTAGTTTTGGGGTATGCATGCAAATGAGTTGAAAAGTAATCTGGCATCTTTTAGTAAAAAGGTTGAATGGGGGATGCAATTTGGCAGAGGCTTTTGCTCTTAAGTCTGAAGAATTGGCTTGTGAACATGGAGTCATCATGAAGGATGAAAGCAACTACTTCATAGATGGGGAAGTTTCTAGTCACAAGCTTGAAGCTGGACAGTTTATGTTCGAAAATGATGGAATCCTTGATAAGATAGCATGATCTTAAGAAGACAGTCATTTGGAAGAAAAAGAGTATCAATGTCATATTCTTGAATAGATGAATTATACTCATATATGGTTGGTGTCAAATTACCTGGCCACTTTTGAGCACATGAAGTGACTTGAAGGATCTTTGCACTTGAGATTACAAGAATCTAGCTCTACAAATACTAGTGTTGCTCCTGATGTGAATTAAGCATTTGCAGATCTTAACAATTTAAGTTGTTTCAAGTGAAAATGCCTTTTGATGATCTAAGAAGAATTGGGTCTCTCTGGTCTGTATTGGGACTAAACTGTTAGGAAAGTTAAATCTCCTATCATTCTTGTCTGGTTTATCTTGTAAAAGAATTTTTAAGAATTATAATTCTTTGTTTTAATATTATAGTAATCTTAATGATCAAAGAAAGCATCATTTATGAGTCTTCAGGATCAGTTATATCTATCACTATGTTCAGGTTTGCTTTGTTTACTGTCCTAAATCTGCAAAATAGTTTTTTGACCGATGCTTGTTAGATTGGCTATTAGTGTTTTATGTAGTATGTGGAACCAAGCGTCCAACAATGTTTGGCTATGGCTTTATGTTGGGGAAGGGCTTAGGTTTTTCAATTTCCTCATGCCTTAGTATCATAAGAGATATATTTATTATTGTGTGTTTTTCTCTACTTGTATGGAGTTACCCAAATGAGACTTTTTGTGTGTTTTATATGTTTATTGAAAAAATTTTATTCATATTTGTGGAAATTTGATCTTTTTAGCCATATGGTATAAATTACCTAATGACTTTGAAAATTCTGGTAAATCCAACTCTGTGAAAAGCTTAATGGTGATAGAAGTGGTAGATTATCAAGCAAGAGATGTTTGCTTTACCCTTCAATTGCTACTTCCCAATATTAATTCATTTTGTAAGTTTTGAGTTTCATACATCCAACGTTGTCATCTCTATTGGAGGGGATTGCATAGTCTCACAGTCCCAAGAGGATTGAAGATTGAAATTGTCATAGCTTGTATTAAAAATTCTTGGAAGATACTATTAAGGACATGGCTAGTATAACCTCTTACCATAGTGATTAATATTCACATAGGCATAGAGGATGTTTAGGTATGTGCAAATTCTTTCCCCTCTTCTAGTTCTGCTCATTTTTTAGGAGGATAAATTCTTAATAAGTCACAAGCTAATCATAATCAACTAAGACATCTAAAAACTACAAAAAAGTATGTCCTTGTTTAAACTGAAAATTTCCCGGGGTGGCCTATCTCCTTCAAGTTTTGGGTTTATGAAACTTTTATTAGGGATCTTTTATAATCAAGTCTTTGGCTTGCAATGTTGAGGGTGACTAGATCTAGTATAACCAAATACTTTATTAAGGTTGTGCCGGATTAGGGGTGGTGGTCAGAGACTTAGTAGGCTTGGTGATTGGTGCGCTCAGCCAGAAGATCAGGTTCCTTGGCTTGGTGGTGATGGTGGAGGCCCTAGCTGCTCGCAGGGCAATCTTGTTTGCCAAGGAAATCAGCGTTTTTCGGGTTGTGTTGGAGGGCGACTCTCTGCAAGTAATCAAGGCTGTTAATTCCTCAAAGCGGTCTAAGACTCCATACGGGCATATTATAGATGAAACTAGATTACTGTCATCTTCTTTATCTTGCTATAACTTTGTTCATGTCCAACGCGAGGGTAATAAGTTAGCTCATGCCCTTGCACGTCGAGCAGTTGTATCTGCAGATACTGATGTGTGGATGGAAGACCTTCCACGTGATTTGGATGATGATTTATTGTTTGATTTTGCTTAATGAAATTCCCTTATTGGTTTCTCCAAAAAAAAAAAAAACACTATCTAGTAATAAAAATAAATTTTCATTCTTCCATTAGCCTCTAAGTAATAATAACAAGAAGCATATTCCAAATAAATCTTAGACTAATTGTTTAATATATAATTGCAATTTACACAATTGAGCATCATATTCCAACTAAGTCTTAAAATTCAAAACAAAATCAAACTAACAAATTAAAAATATAATTTTCAAATTTTCAATAGTTTAGGTTAAAACTGTTTACTTTTTTGATAATTTCACTAAGTCAAATTCATCCCAACCTAAGCTTAGAATAAAAATAAAAATAAAATTGGACCTAACCCAACCTATTAATTTATCAATCGATTCAAGACATCAGGTCAGATTTGTTAGAATAGTGGTTTGAAATATACTTTTGCTATGCTGATAATGAATTTATGACTAACAGAAAGAAAATATATAACAAATAGATCAAACCATCTTCTAAAAAAAAAAAAAAAAAAAAAAAAATCAAACCAATAATGGCCCATTCATCTTGGGCTTGAGCCAATGAAAACTACCAAGGTCCAAAGAAGAGCATGAAGAAAAGCCGAGAACATCACAACAATGACAGCAACGACAGAACTCTACAGAAGTACAGAACACGGAAAGTGGAATTATCAGAAATGGGTTTCTTTACACCTTTACTTATGAACCATCTTCGTCTCAATGCCTTCAAAAGACCTCGCCTTTCCACTCTACTCTGCTCTGCTCTCTCCACCAGCTCTTTCTCTCTCTCTCTCCTATTTTATTTCACAGTTTGTTGGGGTAAACTTTCTGGGACATTGTGATTTTCTTGGTTTCTGTAGCTGCAGAAGTTTTGGGGTTTGTTTGATTTCAATTCCTTTGTGTTATACCCAATTTAGGAATATCTGGAAATTGCAAATTGTGAGAAACTTATTAATTTTATGGAAGGCGATGACTACCTAACCAGGCTTCGAACACTCGTATTTTTCAACTGCCACAATTATTGACTTTGCCCCAAGGGCTTAAAGGATCTGCCAACACTTGGCGGTATTGCCGGAGTGGCTTCCCAATCTAAGTTCTCTTCGCAAACTTAAGATTTGGGATTGCCCAAAATTATCGTCTTTGCTAGAAGGTTTTCATTTTCTCTCTCTCTAAAAGTGAACTGAACATGGTGTTAAAGAATTTACTTGGTCTGTATTTTTTTACTTAGAGTGGATGCGATGGTAAAATATGAATTTAAAAAAATTAAAACAAATTAATCCACACATTGCTTGCAATTTAAAGTCATATTATCAAGAAGTATGAAATCTATATTTTTGTGAAATTGGCATTATTTTGAATATATTTGATGTTTCTTGTTTCTAAATAGACAGATGTTCTTGGGAGGTTGTTATCTCAAAAAGGGATGTTCCTTGTGCTTAAAATTGCAACTGGTGAAAGACTACCAAGAGGTTTGCTTTAGCCATTAATTGCTGGTTCCGAATGTCAGTTTATTATGAAATTTTGGTATTTTATACTTTCAAAATTGTTATATCTACTGAGGGGGATGCATTGCCTTAAATGCCCTAAGAGGGTTGAAGACCGAAGATTGTTCTAAATTAAGATGAAAATTCTGAGGAGATATTGGTGAGTATTGTATATAGTTCACCACCTATATCATAGTACCATGTAAATTTTTCCCCATTGTTTGTTGAGATTCACACAATTTTGAACATAATTGACACCTCTTGTTTTGAAGTTTTGTTAGGCTTTCATGGAAGATTGTTCTAAGGAAAAGGGATTCCTTTAGCTAAACATCTTTTCCTGGTGAGATGTCAGAGTTTTAATGTGACGAAATCCAAGATGATGTCAAAGCAACAAAGAGAGACATTGAATTAGCCATTAAATTAGCTTAGTGTCTCCTTGTGTGCCCTTTTTTGAATCAGTCTTTCTTATAGGTCACACGCGTTTTCATTGCAATGGTTTATAGCTCACGACATGCACCTATGATATCTACTGGCTCATGAAAACTTGCTATAGCTCTAAGATTTGAAGGATTACCAAAGGTGAATATTTGACAAAGCAAAATTTTACTGCTTGCCACATGTTTGGCAGTGAGCATATGCATAGCTACTTCAAAATTTTTCAAACCCTTAATTATTAACTCCATAGTTATTGTAATAAAAAATAACAAACTTCAATTATTTGTACTCAGTGACGCCAGAGAAGATGTATATAGTTTTGGGTGTGAAGGCTATATGTTCTTAAATCTCATTTTACACTTAAAAACCTTGATTCCTCCTGGATATTAATTAGGCTAAGTCTGCCAAGTGAACCATTTTGACTTTTAGATTTAGTTACTTTTTACTATCATTTAGACCAAGCCATATCACATTGTTTGATGATGCTTTGTCATGGATCGAGCTCCTGCTATCTTTTTGTTCTTGCTGTATGGTTTTTCCATATACTCACTTTTTCTTTATCAATGTTTTCTATTGATTTTACAACTATTAAACTACTATTATGAGTACTGTGTACATAGTAACATATAATTGTGAATATTAAAACCACTAGCATTACCATAACAGTGATACTATAGGCACAAATTTGTAAGGTGTAAACAAAAAAGTTTTCAGTTTTAACTAAATAAGTTTTTCTTAAAAAGACTATTAATTAAATAAGTCAAACAAATTTGGTGAGTTGGACACAAACACAATATATTTATTAATGGGTTAATTGTGTTAATTTAAATATGACTCATTAACCCATATCCTACTATAACTGTGGATTAATGGGTTGCATCGAAGTTTGCAGCTATTTATCAAGAAATTCGTGTTTAATAAATGCCCTTCACTCCAACCTTTTTGTTTTTTTAGTGGAAACCGGGTAATAAATGGATTGGTGAAAATTTTAATAACAAATGCCAACACTTCCCGCGTTCTCAAAAAGGGGCAAACCGGCAAACCACAATTTGATTAAATTTTTTTTATATGCTTTTTTTTATGAATATTTTTATATGCTTTTTTTTTTTTTTTTTTGATGAGAAATATGGAAGAGATTTCATTCCAATAAAGAAAGGAGTACACAGAGGCAGGAAACCTGCTAATACAATAATTCATCATTAAGAATGTCCTGAATACAAGGGGGAGGGGATCCTCTCCAAATTTTTGTTTGACTAGTGCGTTTAGCTTCTAAAGCTAAATAGTGGGCAGCTCTGTTGCCTTCACGCTTCAAGTGATGAAAGGAGCAAAAACTAAAGGAGCTGGTTGCTACCCGAATATCCTCAAGGATATGACCAAAGTCACTGCCAGAAGTTTCAGAGATTAAATCATGAATAATGGCTAAAGCGTCAGACTCAAAAAGAGCTTGTTGGACTTGCATTTCAGCAGCAAAGAGGACACCATGAAGTAAAGCATAAGCTTCTGTGACTTCAGCAGGAAAACAGGAAGAAAGAACCAGGCTGAGAGCACCAATGGGGAAGCCCGAGGAGTCCCGAATGACAGCTCCAATGCAAGAAAATTTTATTAGTCTTTGTGAACAGTTTTTTTTTTTGGCTGAATAGTCTTTGTGAACAGCTTTGGTTCACCTTCTTCGAGTTCAATAATTTGAGAGAGAGAAAGAGAAAAGAAGTGGCGGACATAGCAGAATGCAGATATAGGCTTGGCGTATTTTGGCTTTGGTGACTGTCATGGACAGTGATGGACTCACGGGTGTTTCATCATTCATGTAAGAGATTTTCAAGAAACCTCCTCCACGCTTCTTCTTTTTTTTTTTTTTTTCCTGACACAGTGAGACAAGAAACCTTCACTTTACTGTAAGGAAAAGTAAATTATAATACTGTGCGTCGGTGAAATTATTGTGATTTTCTTTTTTATACAAAAGTATTTTATTTAGGTATTATATAGTAAAATAGATGATATACGTATACCTAACATATGTAACTCATAAAAAATAAACAAGATCGTTGATGGGCATGGTTTCTAAGTAGTTGGTGATTTTAAGTGGTTACTCCAATTCCATTACTCTTCCATCAAAACAACAGCATGGAGATCATCTACTTTTATACTAGTCTGTCATTGATAGATGGTGATGACAGTGAATTTGACAAAATGATAAACTCGAGAAATAGGCGACGGTTGACGTATTTGTTGAAATCTCATAAAATCGTAACAAATTTTTTTGAAAACGTATTCCATATTCAGGAGAAATAAAACAAATTCATCAAATTATACCATGATCAAAAGTGTCTTTCGGATAAATATTGAAAAAATAAAGTTTATTTGTGATATATGTACTATTTGAATTTAGGTAAAAAAAATGAGGAGAAAAGCAAATTTTGATAATAATGTTACCAAAATTTTAAAATATTTTTTGAGATCGTCACATCATTTCTCTCTCATTTATCATTATTTTTCTTAAAATTTTGGCAATTTTATTGCTGAAATTTGCTTATGTCCTTATTTTTTCAAATAAATTTAAAGAGTGCTTATATCACAAATAAATTTTATTTTTTACAATATTCATCAAAATGACTCTGATCATAATTCAAGAAAGTAGTAAACTTTCCACACGTAAAGATTGAACTTTGAATGACGATCACAATTCACAAGTCGCCGACAAAAAGAAAATGCATTTGAGAGAGAGAGAGAGAGAGACAAAGGCATGTCAATGTCAGGAGCAGAGTTCAAAATGTTGGTTTCGTTATGCGTAATTTGGCTTTGGCTGTCACGGGGGTTTCATGTAAGAAATTTTTAAGAAACCTCCGCTCTTGTGTAAGGAAAAGTAAGTCATAAAGGAACAGGAGCTGTGGAAGTAGATGAAAGGTTTAACAAATTGGAACCTTAAATTTTAAGAAGATACCAATGAGAAAATTTATAGAGGGAATCAAATGAAATTTTTTTAAAATCAATGATTGGAGGAGATGAAAAATTAAATTAAGAAGACAATAGTTGAAGAAAATGAAGAGTTGAACAAAGTAAAAATTGCAAAAAAAAAATAAATAAATAAATAAAAGATGCTAAAGATGGTAAATAAAATACTAATTGTAAAAATCGTGACTAAAAATAAGGATGTTATCCATTTTCAATTTATGTTAAAATGACTTGATATTGTTAACTCACAAAGAAAATGACTCCACATGTTAAAATGACTTGATATTGTAAAAATCGCTTCTTCTTTTTTTTTTTTTTTTTTTTGCGGTGCTGCGTTGCTGCCATTGCAGATGCGTTTTGATTGATTCTGCATTTGCCGGTTTTGAGTTTTGGCCCTTTTGGGTTTTGGGTATCACCGTATCAGGTATAGAGAATAAAGGCTTGGGCGCTCGGCTTTCTCTTCATTTAATTTGTTATCCATATTTTGGGCCTGTTTTGTGTGTTGTTTATATTGAGTTTAGTTATGGCTGGATCATGGTTGGACGTTTCACATTTGGTTTGGGCCTTTAAGATTTTTTTTTTTATAATTATTATTATTATTATTATTTTTTTAAGCCTTCGTGTTTTGTTTATTTGTGTTTTTTTTTAGTTAGTGGTAATATATTGAATAAATCTTTATTTATGCATATTGAGATTACTAAAAACTTGTTATTGTTCGATGAAATTACAACAATACTTTTTATATAAATCAGATTCTATTTATTATTTGCTCTATACTTGAAAGTTATTTTTTATTTTAATCATTATAAATATATTGTTTTATTAGAAATGTTTACTAGAAAATATGCATTTAAATATGAAAAACTTAAAAAAAGAAAAAAAGAAGAAAATTTTAATTAGTCAATTTGTATCTCAAAAGGCAAGAAAAATATATTTCTAATGAAATATATTATAATATAAAAATATAAGTATAAAAAATGTTCCATTTTTAATTCTCTCCTTAGTCCCAAAATGTCTAGGCTGGTCAAAATAGTAAATGTTGACCTTTTTTTTTTCTTTTCTGGCTAACGAACCATGTGGCAATATTCAATTGATCACCTATTAGTAAACGAGAGAGAGAGTAAAATTGACTACTTATCCTTGCACATTTGCATCCACTACCCAATTAATGCCACAACAGCAAGGAGTGTAATATCTTAAAATTCTTTAAAGAAAAAAAAAAGAAAAAAAAGAAAAAAAAAGAAGTCGTCGGATCAGACTTTGCTTTCCTTTCTCCTAAAGTAGGATAAGACTTTACTTTTCGAGAATAAAATAGAAAGGTAAGGCTTGGATCTAGTGTTCAGTGGCACTAGATCCGTTGAGATGTTGATACATATTTATTTTTGGACATATGTCACTATTTGACCGGGTCTAGTGCATTAGATGCATTGGACCTAAACCAAGTCCAAATAACAGGTCAGGTTTAGGTCTAGTGTTTAGTGGCACTAGATTCGTTGAGATGTTGACACATGTCCATTTTTGAATGCATGTCACCATTTAACCAGGTCCAATGCACTAGATGCTCTAGACCGAAACAAAATCCAAGTAACAAGTCAAGCTTGGGTTTAGTGTCTAATGGCACTAGACCCGTTGATCACATCAACCCATTTATGACTTTATTTAAAGTTTAAAAAAAAAAAAAATTAGTTTGATTTTTTTTCACTTCTATTGGTATTTTTTTATTTTATATTTCAAGTAATTTATTTAATTTGTATAGTTTAAGTATATTTTCATTAGTTATCATTTTACTAACTTGCAATAGAGAAAATATTCTTTTGAGATTGTATATTTCTTAATAGTGATGCGATGTCTCCTCTTCCCCACCCCCCTCCCTCATTCTATCCACCCTCTTCCACCTCACCTTCACCTTCTCCCTCAACCATCACCACCTTTTTTTTCCTTTTTTGCCACCCTTACATATTCCTCCTCCCTCTCCATGCTTTCCCCCACAATTTGGGTTTTTCCTATATCCTTATCCACCTCCTCCATCAATGCCTTTCCCATCCCCACCACTTTAGGGGTCTAACCATGTTTTGCCTAAACCGCCTAACCTTGCACCTGCACCTTTAGCCATACCAGATATTCCCACCATAGAAACCTCACAAAATATCCCTCTTATACCTCAATCCTTGGACCATGGGGGCAGTAAGAGGTCGTTTCGTATTGATGCAAAACTTTTTTCTTTCACTTTTGATGGGGGGTGGTTTGATTCGTATGCCATACATGAGACACATCGGGATGTTAAGAGTTCTATTTAGGTTGGACGTAGGGGCATGGAGTGGATCCTTACTTGTCTCGTCGATATATGAGACTGGGTGCCTTGTCTAACTGTACTCTGTAATAGATTTAGGGAAAATGGGAAGTTGATAGAGTTCTGTGGGAGATCAAACAAAGCTAGTCTTTTTGTAGTTATTGCGGTATATTTTGGAGGGTCTAGGAGAGGCTGTATTATGACACTAGCAAGCTCCAATCATGCTGGTTGGTCTTTGTTTTAGAGAGAGATAAGGAATTTTTTCTCTGGTGCAAAACCGGTTTCTATGGCTGAAGTATCCTCCAATAATGTTGGTGGAGGTGGTCAGTCTGCTGGTGGTGGCTGAAGTGAGAAACTTATATCTGTTTATGGTAATTAGCAAAAGATCAGGAATTTCAAAAAAATCGGAACTAAATTAGGGCAGAACGTGATTCATAAAGATCCTATAGTAAATGTTTCAGTTATAAATGGTAGACCCATGCGAGCATTTAATTTTAAGTTGACACCTGCTATTTTGGCTTTGAGAGTGTGCAAGCCTGAGGGTGGGAGACGTATTGTGACCTATTTGGGTGCTAAGGATTTAAGTGGTGGGCCAAAAGTTACAAAACAAACAGGTGGGCTTGATAAAGCCCAACCCGTGTCTACAGTATCTTCACAAAGTGAGGGTACTTTGGTCAAACCCAATACTTTAAAAGGAAACTTCATTGTTTAGTCTACGTAGGTAATAGGCGAGAGCTCAAGAGGAAGAACGACGGGAGATTCTGAGTCGCCAGTGACAGCAGCAGTGCCAGAATCAGAAGTTTGTGCTTCTGCCACTAACGACGATCCTATTCAAGTTGCCTCGGTGGTCTCACTGCCTGTCAGGTTAGAGGGAGATCACCTTGATGAAGTGGCGAGTTCGACGGAGGTTTCCAAATTTAGGTTTATCGGCAAGGTAGTGAGCTGGTGACCAATCGGAGGAAAGGGGACGAGAACCATACTCCGATGGCTGGTGATTTGAGTGTAGGGACGACGGCAAGGCTGATAGGACTTGGGAATGATGTTTCTTCTGATCATCGGCATCAGGGTGCTGCTCAAAACCATTTTTTTCCTCTGTCGGGTCTGGGTAGCGAGAAGGGTCTCTGTTTTGGGGAGAAAGATAACTCCACGGTGGTATTAGGTGAGAAGGGAGAAAAATGGAGCAATCCTATCGTTGAGCCAGTGTCGTTGAGCTACTTGGATGGGGTTGAGCTGTTACAAGAAGGGTCTGAGCACTTTCTACTTTAGTGGAAGCACAGTGAAGTTAATCCTAGTGGTTTTTTTTTTTCATGGAGAGGAAGAGAATGGCTTATTGGAGTGTTCACCTTTATCTAAATGGGATTCCAATGAACAAAAGGAGTTAGAGGTGATCTAGGAAGTTGATGAGGGAGAGGTTCAGGGGTCAACGGTGAAAAATTTGAAATGAGTATGTAGCCAGATGAAAAGTTTCTATAGAATTGTGGGTTTTCCTATTGTTAAGCACAAAGATCAATGTCTGGCTTTGTTTTGTCTTCTTGAACAAGACTGCATTGATGTTGTAAATGTTGGGACTGCTAAAGGAATTGTGAACTCAAAGCAGAAAGGGCTTAGAGAATTTAAAGGTTTGATTTCTTCAATTAATCATGATGGGGTAGCATCTAAGGGAGGAACAGAGATTTCTCAGAAGGTACAAGGGTGATTACCAGTTTTAAATGAGTTTACGGCTGCTATCTTGGAATGTTCGGGGATTAAACAACCTTCAGAAGCGAGAGGTATGTAAAAATCTTCTCAAGAAGTAGAAGTGTGATATAATTTGCTATCAAGAAACTAAGCTGTCTTCCTTAAACTCTTCTATTGTTCGAAGCCTTTAGGGTAGTCCGGACCTAGACTAGGTTGCTCTAGATGCAGTCAATACTGCAGGGGGGTGTTACTGGTTTAGGACAGGAGAGTTTATGAAAAAGTTGATTGTGCTATTGGTCTATTTTCTGTTAATGTTTTACTGAAGAGGGTTGTAGATGATTTTGTATGGGCTTGTTCAGGAGTGTATGGTCCTAATGATGATAGTTAGTGGGGTGCTTTCTAGGGGGAGCTTACAAGGATGCACTTTAGGTGGAATACGGCATGGTGTGTCATTGAGGATTTCAATACCATTCGATATCCGAGTGAGAGATTTGGTTATGAGGCTTTTAGTCCAGCTATGTTTGCTTTTTTAGACTTCATTGAGGCTAATTACCTTGTGGACTTACCTCTTGAAGGGGCTTCATTTACTTGGTTTAGAGGTTCGGGGATAGATTATATGTCAAGAATTGATAGAACCTTGGCATTAGTGGATTGGGTAGATCACTTTGGAAACGTGTCTCAGAGGGTACTCCCTTTTGTAGTTTCTAATCATTGCCCACTTTTGGTGGTGGCTGGTAGTGTTAATAAAGGTCGGAGTGCCTTTAAGTTTGAGAATATGTGGTTGAAATAATAGGGTTTTGTAGAGAGGGTTTGGCAATGGTGGAATGGGTATTGCTTTTCGAGTTCTCCAAGCTTTATTTTGGCTCATAAATTAAAAGCTCTTAAAGAAGACTTGAAAAAGTGGAATAAGGGGGAATTTGGGGATCTGGCTCTTAGGAAGAAATGTCTTTTATTTGAATTGTTGGGTTTGGATGCTAAGGAGGACTTGTTAGGTCTTTAACAGGAGGAACAAACTCGTCGTATTCAGATTAAAAGTGAGATTGCACATCTTGCCTCTTTGGGGGAAATTTCTTGGAGACAAAAGTCCCGGATATTATTTGTGAAGGAGGAGGGGGACAATAATACTCACTTTTTTCATCGGGTAGCAAACTCCCACAGAAGAACTAATCATATTCGGGGTATAAAAGTGGATGGTGTCCTCTATGAGGATGAGGAAGAGGTGCGGTCTAAGGTGGTCCATTTTTATCAGAGTTTGTTCACTGATTCAGATACTTGGCACCCATCTATGGATGGATTAGAGTTTGCTAGAATTGAGGAGGGTGAGTGGCTTGAATTAGAGAGGGATTTTTCTAAGGAGGAAGTGGTAAAGGTTCTTTAAGAGATGGAGGGTGATACAGCCCCAGGTCTCGATGGTTTCACTATTGCATTTTTTTAAAAATGCTGGAGTCTAATGAAAAAAGATATTATGGCCTTTTTTGATTGTTTCCATAGGAGCTCAGAGTTTGAACGGTCTCTGAATACTTCTTTTCTATCTTTGATTCCCAAGAAAAATAATGCATTGAATATCAAAGATTTTCGGGCTATCAACTTAGTGGATAGTGTGTATAAGCTATTGTCTAAGGTTTTGGCAAATAGATTGAGGCGGGTGTTGGACAAACTCATTTCAGAGTCGTAGAATTCTTTTGTTGGTGGTAGAAAGATTTTAGATTCATTGCTTATTGCTAATAAATGTTTAGACAGTAGACTGAAGTGTCGTACTCTAGGGGTGGTGTGTAAGTTAGACATTGAGAAAGCATATGATCATGTGAATTAGGACACTTTGTTTTATCTGTTGGAGAGGATGGGCTTTAGGGGTAGATGGAGGAGATGGCTAAAGACTTGTGTCACTACCGTTCGCTTCTCAATTTTGGTTAATGGATCTCTTGCTGGTTTCTTTGGTAGCTCTAGAGGTCTAAGACAAGGTGATCCATTGTCTCCCCTTCTCTTCCTTTTGATCATGGAGGTTTTAAGTCGTATCCTGAAGAAAACTGAGGAAGGTGGTTTCATTTAGGGTTTTCATGTGGGTTCTATTAATTCTACTTGTATCTGGATTTCTCACCTATTATTTGCTGATGATACCATTCTTTTCTGTGATGCCTCTAGAGAACAGATCCTTTCTATTTGGCTGGTTTTGACTTGTTTCAAGCTTTTACTGGTTTGAAGGTGAATGTGGGGAAAAGTGAAATTGTCCCTATTGGGGAGGTGAGCAACATTCAGACCTTGGCTAATATTCATCAATGCAAGGTGGACTGTTTGCCTATGATTTACTTGGGTATGCCACTGGGAACTTTGTATAAAACAGCCTCTATTTGGAATCTAATCCTTGAGATGATAGAAAAGAAGCTTTCAAGCTAGAAGCGACTTTATTTGTCAAAGGGTGGTAGACTCTGCTAAAAAGTACCCTTTCAAGCCTTTCGACTTATTATCTTTCCCTTTTCACTATCCCTAAAACTGTGGCGACTAGATTGGAACGTATTCAGAGGAATTTCTTGTGGGCTTTATTAGTTAAGTGTTTCAAATATCCTTTGGTGGCTTGGGAAAAGGTTTTCTTACCGCGTGAGTTGGGTGGTTTAGGAATTCGGAATTTGGCATTTTTTAATTAGGCCTTATTAGGGAAATGGCTTTGGAGGTATGGCCCTGAAACCACTCATCTATAGCGAAGGGTCATAGCCATGAAATATGGGAAGGGAAAAGGGGGTTGGTGCACTAGAGCTTGTAGAAGGGCTCATGGTTGTGGTTTATGGCAAAGTATTAGTAAAGGGTGGGAAAGTTTTGCTAAGCATTTCTCTTTTGTGGTGGGGGATGGTTCTCGTATTCTTTTTTGGCATGATAAGTGGACTAGAAATGTTCCTCTTAAAATTCTTTATGCTCAGTTATTTATGTGTTCAGCCAATAAGGAAGCTTGTATTTCTGAAGTGTTAAGCCCTCAAATGGGTGATAATGATAGAGTGTGGAGTTTAAGATTTTATAGGGAATTCAATGATTAAGAGTTAGCGGCTTCCTACTTCTTACTTCATTTCATCCAAACCCGAATTTCTAGGGGTGGAGGGTGTGACAGGCTTTGTTGGGATTTTAATGGAAGTGAGAAGTTTGATATTCGGTCTTTTTATCATAAGATTCAAAATGCAGCTCCTTCCACTTTCCCTTGGAAGGGCATTTGGAAAGTTAAGGTTCCTAAAAGGGTGGCATTTTTTATGTGGACAATAGTTCATGGTTAGATTCTAACTTTGGATAATCTTATACTTCTTGGTCACCCTTTGGCGAATCGTTGTTGTATGTGCTATTGTAATGCAGAATCTGTGGATCACCTGTTACTTTTTTGTTCGATAGCTCATTCTTTGTGGATGTATATGCTTCGGTTGTTTGGGATTGATTGGGTCATACCAGGTTTAGTTTTGGACTTATTATTTTGTTGGTATCATTGGCTTAGGAAGCATAGTTCTGATATTTGGAATTTGGTTCCAAGTTATTTAATGTGGACTATTTGGACTAATCGGAATCGGCGGTCTTTTGAAGATGAGGGAAAAACTGTGGTTCAGTTATTAGAGTTATGCCAACGGACCCTCTTTGATTGGTCTCGATGTTGGGGTTTCTCGGATTGTTCTACCTTTATGGATTTTCTTTTGTCTATTAGAATAGCTTAGAGGCTGCTTGTGTTTTTTTGTTTCTTATTTTCCTTTGTTCACTACCGTGAACTCTTTGTATTTTTCTTGCTATTCTTTTATTAACAATATTCTCTTCTTACTTATCAAAAGAAGATAATCTATTTTTTGTATTAGTACTAATTTATTCAGTTATATGATAAATAAATTTTATTTTTGCAAATTTAGAGTATAAAGTGACTGCATCATTTAGTAAAGTTGCAATCTTACTTTTGATAAATTAGGTCTATTGTTTTATACTTTAAATTTTATTTTAGCTTTTGAATGGCATGATGAGTTATTAGTGCATTCTCATCAACTTCTTCAATATATATATATATATATATATATATGCATTTTGAATCACCAAAACCCACTTTATTAATTTTACATTACCATTCTTACAATATTCCCTATATCTCATTATTTATTTTGCATTACATTACATTAAAATAATCTATTTCTAGCCACAATAGCATAGAACCAACACAATTGTTAATGAGGAGAGAGAGAATGGCAGGAGAGATGGTGAATAAAATAACAAAAATAACTTTGCATTGGTGCTACAACACCATTTATATTTACATTTTATTATGGCAAGCTGTATAAATCAGATGTAAAATACATGATCAGATGAAGCATGATTTTTAAACATTTGGACGAACAATATTATTCATTTTGCCTTTTTTTTTTTTGAAATTTGAATCACCCAATGGGAATGGTCATAGCATCTACTTGAGTACAATACATATAGTATGTGTTTGGGGTGCGCGTCCATATTTCTTTAGTTCACGTTTTCCACTTTTTTTTTTCCCTATGCGTGAATAGTAACCTCACATGGGTTTATTGTAAAAGGGACAAAAATTACTATTTATCACTGTAGCAGCACTGTTCACGTACTAAAAAATATTAAAAATGGGTCTCACGGTACTATTCACACCAGGGGCATAGCCAGGAATTTTTACATGGGGGGGCCGATTCGAACCATGAAAGTTGAAATCGATGACGATGAGTATCATCGTTGTATGGATAGTCTATATTTTTAGGTTGATATGGACCTTCTGTGAGATAAGCTCGTTGGATTTCCTCTTGTTTGTTGATAGAGAATTCACATATTTGTTTATGTGATCCTGGATCACGATCTATCTCTTCAGATTGAATTCTTGAACATTTGGAGGGGTCAGGGTGTTCATCAGGCATTGAAGTATCAACATTTGTTTCTACAGCCACAAGTGTCCTAATTTTTGAATTGCTAACATCTTTTTTCTTAAAGAATGCATCAATTGTTTTTCGTTTGCTCATAATTCTTTTAGCTTTAAGAATATGACTCAAAAATTAACCTAAAAAGAAGTTTAAAAAATAAAATTTTAATTAGAAATTTTTACTTAATTATATGGATGTTATTCATACTCAAGAAAAAACAAAATTTCCACTATTATTTAAACATACAATCCCATTTTTAATACGACTTTAATTAACAAACAAAAACAAAAATTAAACACACAAGTATTGGTACACAACATAAACCAAACAATTTAACAACACTCACAACCACATCCACAGCCATATGATATCTAACTAATCAAAAATAGGTAATAAATCAAAACAATTTTACCTTAGAAACTTTGTCTTCATAAAGTGCAAAGATGGGTCACCCGTGTGGCAATGCCTTCTGCCTCTACCCGACTGCCTCCAACTTTAGATCTTCTCTTCAAGACTCATCACAAACAATCTCCCCATGCCTTCAATCATGTATTTCTCTAAAAATCTATGAAAATATAAAGAGCATGTGAATATTTAGGTGTAGATAGTTGAGAAAATAAAAAAAAGACACTAAAAAGAGATGAATGTCTAATGCTTAAGAAAGAGAAGAAAACTCACCAGTCACCAAGTTTCAAGACTAAAGCTGATGAAGAAAGAAAAAATTGGTCATGAAATTTTTTTTTTTTCGAACTATGAGTACAGAGGACTGGAGTTTTAGGGGCTGGTAGATAGGCAACGGTACCAGTGGAAATGAAAGTGTATCAAAGAAGACAAAACAAAAGAATAAGAAGTAAAGAAAAGGATTCTGTGGGTCAGTGGGTGGATTTTTTGAGATGAAGAGAAAGTGAAGTTTTGTTTTTTGTGTTTGGACTTGAGCGGGCTAGCTTGTTTTATTTGGAGTACATAAGGTGATAAGGCCTAAAACTAAAGCCGGGCTTGAGAGAATATTTGAGCTGGGCTTGGGAGAATAGTTGAGAGTGGGCCATGGGGGGGCCCAATTTTTTTTCTACCTACTCTAATGAAAAAAAAAAAAAAAATTTTGCAGGGGCCGAAGCCCCCCCAAGCCACTATGTGGCTCCGCCCCTGATTCACACATTTAAAAATTATTTTACTACAGTGTTTTTAGTTTTCAGTTTCAGCAACAATAAGTTCAATCCAAACGGACCCATAGAGTCCACTAGGTGTAGACGTAGCCGTAGAGCTCTCTTTATCACACATTGTGTTTAATTAATTTACTATTATATAACTATAAAATGTTATGAAAATGGGCATATACTAGGTGGCCCTCTTCTTCTCTCCCCTAGTTTACACTTGTAACAGAAATACATTTGTAACCTATTTATGCTTCCACCCTGAGACTGCCCAGAACGACACTCTCCCCCCTGTTTGTAACTTACCCCCTTTTTGGTATCAGAGCCAAGTTGTGGTCGATAGTAAGTGTTGTAAGTTACTGTAATTATTTTCAGATTTCAATCAAGTTGGCCGGTTCAACCGCCATAGTTATCCATTATTTTGAGCATTATACATTATTTTGTTTTACATCTATTTTCTAATAGCACTTCCACTCCCATACATAGCATTCTTCTTCTATTACTTCATCTTAGTCAGTGTTTACTGTTCTTTCTTTTGGTGGTAGGCTGAGCCTCCCGATCATTCTTTCTGTTTATTATCTTGTGATTACCTGTTTGAGCTAATCCTTTACTTCCCAGTTATGTTCTTTTTCCTATCTTTGTTTCTTGCCTAAAATTTGTTGCAGATGTGTACTATTGAGAAGTGTCAGTCCGGTTCTGTGTCGGTTTTGTTGCCCGGTAAGACTAATATCCTAACTGTGTCAATACTCGCGACCAAGCAGTAATTCCCGTTTAGCCAGGAGAGCGTTAGGGTTTGCGTAAGGTGGAGTTGTAGTACACTAAAATAGGAGTAAGAGGCTGTAAGTGGTAACAAGAGTCACAAAAGGCATCAGTCTCTTTGAACACCCTGTTTCAGATCTAAGGTTAGATCCAAAAATTGGAAGATAAAGGTAGTCTAGGTGGTAATTGATTTCTTAGGCTTTTAATCCAGGGTGATAAATAGGATGTTTAGAAGGAGTGATTCATCCACCAGCATTAGATCTAGTAGTACAACCCTCCTTGAGATTCCACAAGAGGATGGAATGGTAAACTCGGAGTCGTACCAGCTTTCAGATCTAGATCAGAAGTTAGGAGATTGGAACATACCCAAAGTTCCCATAACCCAAGTCTATAAGTCATTATCGTGGTCCTTGAAAAAGACTTTCAAAACAGACTACCATGTTAGGACTATAGAACAAATCTACAGCATCAACAAGGAGTATGAAACATGCTACTTGTTATCCCCTGCAACAGTGAAAGCCCACAGGGAAAAAGATCACAAATTCCTCCACATTGGTCTAGTCCAAGTAGGAGTAAAACCAATGATCAGAGAAGGGTTGAACAACTCAATCCTTATGGCTCTTAGAGATACTCGTCATGTTAGATTCAACGACAGCCTCTTAGGTACCATGGAATCCAGTTTGAGCGGCAGACCAGTCCACTTTGACTGCTTCCCCAATCTCACTGTAGCACTTGACGACCCTCACATCTCGAAGGTCCTCACCCTCAACATAAAGACCCACGGAACTCTTGTGTTTCATGGAACCAGACAGCTTGCCCTTATATATAGAGTGTATTACAAGTGCATGAGAACAAATATGTCTATCCAAGCCATAGACAAGAGAAAAGCTGGTGAAACCACCCTTATCCAAACTCCAGACGTTAGCTCCACAGTTCAGGTACCTAGAACCCTGAAATGGTCTGAAGTCACTTTCCCAACACATTGGACTATAGATAATAAAAATTATCCACTACAGGTCCAAAACCTTGTTAGGAACCCAGATCTAGATTTCGTCCAACAGCTAGCCGATGGAACGGTTAGACTTAGCTTTGACCAGTCTAGGTTTAGGTCACCTTTAGAATACGAGGAACCCAGGCCCAGATCTTCGGTAGATCTGTACCAAGAACCAAGGTCTAGATCCATAGATCTACGCCAACCCTTTAGGCAGCCAACTATCCAGCTTAGAGATAGACCTGCATCCCAGTGTAGTTCGTCTAGAACACGAGCACCCTTTCCCACGTCCAGAAGAGATCTAGATCCACAGTTTCAAGGTGTTAAGACCCATTCCCAGGTTAGTACCCCTTGTTACACAGCCAAACAAGAATCAGTTGCTGATCAAGAAGAAGACAACACTAGTCAAGACAGTCAAAAGCCCCCTTCACCATCAGGAACTGATATGAGAAATCCTATTCAGCAAGACACTGAATATGACTATCAGCTCTTAATGTTGACTAAAGATTTCACCCTTGATATGAATGCTCTTGAAAAGGATTTTAACTCTGAAAGAAACAGAGCTAAGAGAGAAGCATATAGAGCCAACCATATCAGAGAACAAAAGATTGAAGTTTTGGAGAAATGGAAACTATTCATGAAAGAGGTATCTAGTGATTATCCTTTCTTTGAATACTTTGAGAAATATTTCAAATGGCAAAAAAAGTCTTGTGTCATTACCAAAACTAATTGGAAATTACTTCCTGATAAGGATGCCCCAAGTTCTAGCAAACCAGAAATTGTTAGATCTAGCCACCCTCCCCAAAATGCCATACTTTTTAACCACCGTGGTAGTGAGAATATAGTTGCCTCTCCCTTTAAGTGTGCAACCCCAGAAGAAAAGGTTGTCAAAAAAGTGATAGAGCAAAACAACTATACCAACCAGTGTTTAGGAGTCATAGGAAGACAGCTTGATAGGATAGAAGACAGGATTGACAATAAGGTTATCCTTCAGCCAGGAAACCCTAGCAAACCTGCCCATACCCTAGAAAAACCTTTGGTCAAGCTCCCCACAACTAGACAAGCCAGTCTCAGACCTAAGGATAAAACAGCCTTAGAAATAGTTGACCAGAAGCTTGAGGAACTTGTGAAGAAGGAACCAGTTACTCCTCCACCAAACACCACCTCAACTAGTAGGGAACAACCCAGAGACAATCGGCTTATCACATTAAAAGCCCACAAAGCCTCTAGCAGTTCTAGTAGAACCTCCTCTGAAACTGAGAAGGAGATAGAACACCTAGAAAACTAATTTCATGAATTACAGGTAAATAGGCTTTACCAACCCATGGTGAACCCAACCAGTCTTACCAAGAATTGGTATCCCAGACCTACCCCTCCTGACCTCCAGTACGAGGAAAGGACTACCTAGTTCACAGTATCCAATGGTAAACTCTATGAATGGAACATAGATGGTTTATCCGAACAAGAAATCCTAAACTAAATTCAGCATATGACCATGGTAGCCAATAACTACCTAAATGATGGACTCCCAAACACAGAGGTCGTAGAGCTCATGACTTTAGGATTCACAGGAAAACTGTTACACTGGTGGAATAACTACCTGACAGAGGCATCCAAAGAAGACATTAAGCATGCCGTTCAAGAAGATGAGAATGAGAACCCTATCTTTGATGAACGCATAGGAAGAGGTGTTCCCGACGGAGTCAATACCCTGATCTATACGATCATGAAACACTTCGTAGGTAAACCCAGCAACATCACATCTAGGATTTACGACCAGTTGAGTAACCTTAGATGTAAAAACCTTGGAGAATACCGGTGGTATGAAGATGTGTTCACCACCCGTGTCATGCATAGAAGCGATTGTAACTCTCCATTTTGGAAGGAGAAGTTCATCAATGGCTTACCTACATTGTTTGGTCAGAAGGTCAAAGAAACTCTTGCTAGCCCCTTAGGTGTCATAGATTATGACAACCTAACCTATGGAGACATCTCGAGCACAATCCGAAATGAAGGGATGAAGATGTGTAGAGATCTCAAAATCCAGAGTCAAGACAACAAGAGCAAAGCCAAGTACGAAATAGGAAATTTTTGTACCCAATATGGCTTGCCTTCAATCATCTCCAAAAGAAAATCCAAACACAGAGGAGAAGAACCTCCTGAGAAACCCCATAGGATGAAAACAGCCTCCAAGCATTATAGAAAACAGAAGTTCAAAACTGATGATTTCTATAAGAAAGGAAAATCCAAGACTACAAGAAAATTCATACCTAAAACATCAGGAACATGTTTTAAGTGTGGAAAGAAAGGTCATTTCCAGAAAGAGTGTAATGCTAAGGCCAAATCCCTTATCAATACCCTCATTAGTGACCAAACCAGCAAGGAAGAAATCTTCAAACTCTTAACACTTGACCACCCAGAAAGTGTGTCCAGTGAAGAAGAGAAACACCAGTTGTATAGGTCATCCTCTGAAGCCTCTAGAGTATCTTCTAGCTCCTCTAATGGCACAGACGAAATCCTAGCTTGCCAAGACAGTTGTTGTAGAAACAAGACTATCAGTGTTCTTTCTAAGCAAGAAAAGCTGCTCTTAGATCTCATAGAATAGATCGAAGACCCCATTGAGAAAGCTCAAAGACTTAGTGAGTTCCACAAAACCCTAGTTAAGGAAGCCAGTACATCCAAACCTAGGATTTAGGAACCCAAAGTTGATTTGGAGAAAATCTACAATAGGTTTACCAAATCCAAGAAAGAGATAACTGTCCAAGATCTCCAAAAAGAGATTAAGGATACCAAATCAGAAGTGAGAAGCCTTAAGCAAGAGTTAACTATCCTTAGGGTTGATCACAGTCTCATGGACCAAAGAGTCAAACAGTTAGAAAACACTTCTCATCAAGGCAATGAGGAAAGCACCTCATTACAGAACCCTTCTGATGAAGAAGAAGATGAAACAGTTAACCCTACTGCAGACATGGAGCCAGAACCAATCAATGGATCGTTCTTGCAAACCATCAGTAGAATTAACTTCCAGAAATGGCACTCCAAAGTCAGGATTGTCATCAGCAAAGATTTTGAATTTGAGGTAGTAGCCTTAATAGATTCAGATGCTGATCTCAACTGCATTCAAGAAGGAATCATCCCCTCTAAATACTTCCGAAAAACCAAAGAAAGGTTAACTTCCGCAAGTGGAGGAAAAATACAGATTGAATTCAAAATCCCAAAAGCACATGTTTGCCAAGACAATACGTGTTTCAAAACCACATTTGTTCTTGTCAAAAATATGATAGATAGGGTCATCTTAGGAAACCCTTTCATGTGTCTGTTGTATCCCTTCATCACGGATAGTGAAGGAATCATTACCCATCCTTTTGGCCAACCAGTTAAGTTTAAGTTTCTTAGGAGCCCAGAGCCTAAAGACATCAACAGTCTCCAAGAAGTCTCCATCTCCAAGACCCTTAACTTTATCAATGCCAAGAATCCTTCAGAAAATCTAAATCAAGAAAAGAACCTTGATCACTCTACTCCTTTCAACAATGATGATTCTTTGGACCTCAATCAGCTTCATAAAATCTTCATCATATCTCATCTCATGCATTCAGCATAAAAGTATTTGCTCCATAACATTTCATGATTTTAACAAAAATGCTTTTAAAAATAACCATTTTGTTAATACATGGTAGGAAGAAAAGCAAATAACTCATTATACTTGCCCCACTAGTAAGTGGAAAATGGCTTCTTCAAGCAGGAACAAAGGAAAAGCTCCTATCTAGGGTTTTCCTTATCAAATGCATGAAGGCACTTCTTCTGGACCAGAACCCAGGGAAGCAACATCCCTTCAAGAACCTGTTCCACTTAGAATAATATTTTCATGTGGCCATCACCCTACATGAAGTCTTATCTAGGAATTTCCAATTTACAAATGGAGTGGACACAGACCTTCCACCCTCCATCAAAATTATCCTTGATAACCTTCAGAGAGCCTTTTCCCAAAGCAACAATCGCCTTCTTCAAAAAACCCTCAGAGCCCTAGAAATACACCTAATGAACCTTGAGGCAGAAATTGAAGTAAGCCGAATCTCTTTTAATCAACTCTTTGGCAAAGAGGATATCCATTCAATGGATAAAACGACTATTATGGGCACAGATTATGCTAGGTTAAGTCTTAAGACTCAAAACTAGCTAAGAAGTGCTGTTGCCAACTTGCCTTCCGATATACAAGCACGTATCTTGGGAAGCAAGGCTATGATTGAATCATGTGACCTATGGTTCAAGCATTTCAGAATTTTGGTCACCACCCATTTCCCAATTTATGGTGAACAGATGATCTTGAAAATGTCTTCATCCTGTCAACTTGGGAAGAATACTTTGGAAGTAGCCACAGGGTCTATGAAAAGAAACATCCCTTCCCCGGCCTAATAATCAATTATGAAGATTGGTCTGTTGAGGAAGATCCAAGCTGGCTTTCACAGATGTTTGAATATGGCTTCATCAAGCTCATCAAGCTAACAAGCCATAATCAGATCAATTAGTTCCCCCAGATCATACAACAGGTTGTCTTAGAAGTCAAGAGTCCTTTTGTTTCCATCAGATGCTGGAGTACTCTCCCACAATGGGACAGTAACAATTGGATGATTGTCCAACCTGCGCACCATCTTGTACTCATCAATGGGTACACCCATAATGGCCCTTGGTATGAAGGTGACTCCTACCTCTCTTATGAAGACCCCTATGCTCTTGCTGATTGCTGGAGAAGTTACTTCAATAATAAGATTATAGATGTCACTAATGAGTTATGGTAGAATTATCATTTTGTTGGAAATACTGGTAGAATTTCAGTATTCACCACCAGACCATACTCCACAGCCTTCCATACTGAAAGGATTGATTACATTGAACCCAGACAATTAGTAACTCAACAAGCAGACTATGAACCTATCCTGTACTGTGGTCTTTGTAACCAATATGCCAAGTATCATGAGCACAATTGCGACTACGATCCTCCATGGGATCCCTATGATGGGTACCCATCCGGCCATGATACTGATTAAAAATCAAGAAGCCAAGAGTCGGAAGAAAAGAACTCTCCTGCCTTTTAAAAAAATTCCAGAACAGCTCTCGGATGCTCCAGAACAGCTCCAGAAGCCCCAGAATAGCTCAAGAACCACCTTTGCAACCCGGTTACTATTCTAGGAACAATACTCGCACCAGCAAAGCTGCCGACAGAGTACTATTCACTACACAGTACCAGAACACTGTGCAGAGTTACTATTCAGAAAAGCAAGGGGATAGAACACTATTCATGAACAGTGACTGTTACTGTTCACCCAACAGTACCCTGATAAAATCATTGAAGTTACTGTTTACTTTCGGCTAAAAAGAAATTCACCCAAGAGTAAAAGCAGTTTACCTTCTGTGATTTTCGCAATCTCCTGAACAGAGCCAAGGCTTCCTCCAGCTATAAAAGGAACCCTTTGCTTCAGTCTTCAATAGGTTCAGTTTTGGAAGTCCAGTTTGTAGGCTTAGTTCCATACTACCTCAGAGCTCCAGTTTTACTTTGTAATAGAAATACTTTGTAAACAGATGGCCCTCTTCTTCTCTCCCCTAGTTTACACTTGTAACAAAAATACATTTGTAACCTATTTATGCTTCCGCCCTAAGACTACCCAGAACGGCACTCTCCCCCCCTGTCTGTAACTTACCCCCATAGTCCTAACATGGTAGTCTGTTTTGAAAGTCTTTTTCAAGGACCACGATGATGACTTATAGACTTAGGTTGTGGGAACTTTGGGTATGTTCCAATCTCCTAACTTCTGTTCTAGATCTGAAAGCTGGTACGACTCCGAGTTTACCATTCCATCCTCTTATGGAATCTCAGGGAGGGTTGTACTGCTAGATCTAATGCTGGTGGATGAATCACTCCTTCTAAACATCCTATTTATCATCCTCGATTAAAAGCCTAAGAAATCAATTACCACCTAGACTACATTTATCTTCCAATATCTGAATCTAACCTTAGATCTGAAACAGGGTGTTCAAAGAGACTGATGCCTTCTGTGACTCTTGTTACCACTTATAGCCACTTACTCCTACTCTGGTATACTACAACTCCACCTTACGCAAACCTTAACGCTCTCCTGGCTAAACTGGAATTACTGCTTGGCCGCGAGTATTGACACACTTAGGATATTAGTCTTATCGGGCAACAAAACTGACACAGAACCAGACTGACACTTCTCAATAGTACACATCTGCAACAAATTTTAGGCAAGAAACAAAGATAGGAAAAAGAAGATAACTGGGAAGTAAAGGATTAGCTCAAACAGGTAATCACAAGATAATAAATAGAAAGAATGATCGGGAGGCTCAGCCTACCACCAAAAGAAAAAATAGTAAACACTGACTAGGATGAAGTAATAGAAGAAGAATGCTATGTATGGGAGTGGAAGCTATCAGAAAATAGATGTAAAACAAAATAATATTTGTTAGGGATAACATACTCAAAATAATGTATAATGCTCAAAATAATCGATAACTATGGCAGTTGAACCGGCCAACTTGATTGAAATTTGAAAATAATTACAGTAACTTACAACACTTACTATCGGCCACAACTTGTCTCTGATACCAAAAGGGGGGTAAGTTACAGACAGGGGGGCGAGTATTGACACACTTAGGATATCAGTCTTACCGGGCAACAAAACCGACACAAAACTGGACTGACACTTCTCAATAGTACACATCTGCAACAAATTTTAGGCAAGAAACAAAGATAGGAAAAAGAAAATAATTGGGAAGTAAATGATTAGCTCAAACAGGTAATCACAAGATAATAAACAGAAAGAATGATCGGGAGGCTCAGCCTACCACCAAAAGAAAGAACAGTAAACATTGACTAAGATGAAGTAATAGAAGAAGAATGCTATGTATGGGAGTGGAAGTGCTATCAAAAAATAGATGTAAAACAAAATAATGTTTGTTAGGGATAACATACTCAAAATAATGTATAATGCTCAAAATAATGGATAACTATGGCAGTTGAAACGGCTAACTTGATTGAAATCTTATATATTATTTTTTATTTATAGTCAGTGATAATCTTGAAATGATATATTAAAATAAGTCAATACTGAAATATTTCTTTCTATTGAACCAACTGAAATGAGGTCTGAAAACGGTATTTTTTTTGATAACCTCTGAAAACAGTATTTAGACTTTAAACCTTAAAATATCACATTTAAATTAAGTGTTGCACTCAAAATATTGGAGAGCTTCTGTGCTTTACACGTAGAAAACATGTGGGCTTTCACTTGTTTCCTTATAATTTTGATCACTCTCTAATTTTTATCAGCTTTTCCAATTCAAAATATGATTATTTTCCTAGTTTTCTCAAGACAAAATCCCATTATTACCTTCCAAACTCATTCCTACTTCCCATCCTTAATCTGCATAGAAGGCAGAGCATATCATCTCTGATGCTCCACTTCACCGATCTCTCTCTGTTGTTACTTCACAGTTCACAGCAAAACCAACATTCTTAATTTTCATTGATGGACTTGGCCTATTCCATTGCTGCAAGCGTTATTGAAAAGATAAGTTCCCTTGCTTACAAAGAGATTTGTTCTGCATGGGTCGTTTCCAGCGATCTGAAAAAGCTGGAGCTCACCATGTCCACGATCCAAGCAGTGCTGTTGGACGCCAAGGAGAAGCAAGTGAAAAACCGAGGTCTAAGTGTTTGGTTGGGGCAACTAAAAGATGTCTTTCATGATGCGATGGATGTGTTGGATGAATTCGAGTGTGAAGCTCTTCGGAGGCAAGTGGTGTGAACTCTGGTTGCTTTGGGTATTAATGCTGTGACTCATGACTTCAACTCTTATTTTTACTTACCCATCTAAATAATAAGGTTAGCCATAGCCTATACTGCAATGATCATCAGCCCAGTGACCTAAAACAAATTGAAATGAATATGACTCTAGGCTTATTTTTTCTTGATTTTCAGTTTATTTATGTGTAATAATGGTGAATCGTGTAGTCCATATTTTGTTTTTGTGTTAGTTATTCCTCATTTGAAACGACATTTTGAAAATTTCTAATTAGTCAAGTTTATTCTTCGGTCAAATAGTTAGTAGACAATCTTGACAATTCCTCATTTGTGCAGAATAAAAGTGCATATTATCATGACTTCTTTCCTAATCTCTATATATCTAAAAGTTGAAGCGTAAAATTTACTATTACTACATTCCTATTGAGTCACATCATCCACCCATTTCCAACGTTCTCCCTCTTCTTCTTCTTTTTTTAACTCTTTTTTTCTCTTATTAATTTCCCAACTTAATGTTATATTTTCACCAACTTTTCCCCTCCCCTTTATCTTTTCATCTCTCTAGTACTATCTATCTTAATATTACTTTTCCTCAATCCCTTTTGAAAGCTCAATTAGTGTGAAAACACTAATGTTTGTTTAGACTCCTAATTTTAAATTACGGCTTAATTGTTTTTACTCTAACTTATTTAAGTGCGGAACAAGAGTAAATAATGCGCAATAAACTGGAACACTACTTTAAGCCAGAAGCAAGTACAATAAGCGATAAATGTAAAGCTTAAAGAGTAGAGAAGAGAGATGCAAACACAAGAAAATACCGAGACGTGTTACCAAAGAGGAAATAGAAGTACTAGGAAAAAAACCTCTTCACGGTCCTCCAAGCCAAAATCGATCCACTAATGTATAAGTTGGAATACACAAATATCAAAAGTACCCTCCAAGCCTAATCTACCCAATGTACTTGAGCCCTCCAAGCTTTAGCTACCAATGGACTTTTCGGAGTCTTGTCTTCACTAGTTATCTGGATCCCGCAATTCTGCTCGATTGCATCCGACACTCAATGGCTTCTTCCAATACTTCCCATAGGCACCAAAACTTCTCTCAACACTTAGAATGGGTGAGGTAAGTGTTTGGACTAAGAACCTCTCAAGGATGTGTAGATGGAGAGGTAGGAGTAAATGGAAACTCTAGAGAAATGATGTAGAGAATTGTGGGTAAACAATCTCTAACTCTCAAGTGTTTGGTTAGGGTTTTCTCTCTCAAAAGTTTCTTGTGAATACTCCTTCTACTTCTTACATTTTGTGGGTAATGAGGGTTTATATAGTGTTGGTAAAGGAATGAGAAAAGGCATACTCAAAAGCAATCAAGCAGAGAGTTTTGCGGGTCACTCGTGACTTGGCTTGAGTTGCGAATGACTCGCAAAATCCAGTCCGTCAAAAGACTCTTCAAATTCCAATATGTGCTTCTCACATGGCCTGTTTCGCGGGTTAGCAGTCACGAGCTAGTCGCGAAATCCTCATCTTCACAAATTCTTCATCAAACTCTCACACACAACCCTTATATTAAATCCCATAAAAATATAGGGAAATGATTGAACAAAATTATAATCAAATTTGACATAAAATTAAAACCAACATAAAACATAGTTGTAAATCACAACTTTACACCTCATCTTCCTTTATTTTTGACTTTTCTTATTCCCCCTCTTACTTTAAATTTATAATTCTCAATTTCATTCTATACATAGTTTATAGTTTTCCCACACACATAAGGTTATTTATCTCTCTCAAATTTTTTTTGGTCTTTTTTTTTTAATATTATTTTTCCTACATCTTTACTTTAAGTTGACAAGTTTTTTGTATTATTTGAAACTCTATTTTGGGTTGATGTGATTAAGTTATGTTTTTAAGTTGTTATCATTTTTCTTCTCTTTGATTTAATAGATATTATCCTATTGCATTATATATAAAGATAGTATATAATAATATAATACTATTTTATTACATAACATAACATGACTTTTAGATAATTTGGTGTTATTACAATATTTTTTATTTTTCTTTTTTCTTCTCATATTATTTTCTATAAATTTCTTATTATTCTCTCACATTCTCTCTCTCTCTCTCTCTCTTCATTTTTTTTTTTTTTTTTTTTATATTCTTTCTTACAAATCTTCTTTATATTGATGAATCATTGTGATTTTTAAAACTCTATTTTGGGTTCATACGTTTTGGTGTTGTATTTTTTAGTTTCCCATTAAAAGTAGCATATTTTTCTCTCTTACAATTTGGGTTTGATATTTTTTTTTTTTTTTTTTGAGTTAATACTTGATTATCTTGGAAGTAAGAGTTTGAATTTATATCAAAATACAATCTTGGCTATGCTAATAATAGATTGGCATTTGGTCCACTTCATTAATTCGGTCTGATTTCGTCTACTTCAGTCCACTTTGGTCAATTTTGGTCCAATTCGATCTACTTCAATCCACTTCAATTCAATTAGGTCCATTTGGTCTACTTCAGTCAATTCAGTCCAATTCGATCTATCAGGTCTAGTTTAGTCCATTCAATCCCATTTGGTTCATTTAGTCTACTTTGGTCAATTTAGTCCTGTTCAGTCCATTCGGTCTAATCCAGTCCAAACAGTTCATTTAGTCCACTTTGATCTATTCAGTCCAATTTGCTACATATAGTCAATTAGGTCTATTTGGTCCAATTTGGCCAATTTGGTCTAGTTAGGTCTATTAGGTCCAATTTGGTCCATACAGTCCACTTGAATTCGATCCAATTTGGTCCATTCCGTCTACTTAGGTCTATTCGGTCCACCTACTTCTATTCGGTCCAGTTTGTCCAATTCGGTTCAGTTAGGTCTATTTTGTCCAATTTGGTCCATACGGTTCACTTGGCCAATTTGGTCCAGTTCGGTCTACTTTGGTCAATAAGGTCCTGTTCAATCCATTCTATCCAATTCGGTCCATTCTGTCCACTTGAATCTATTCGGTCCGATTTGGCCAATTCGCTCCAATTAGGCCAATTAGATCTGTTATTAAATTTTTTTTTTTTAAAAAATCGGTCCAATTAGGTCTATTCGGTCCAATTTGGTCCATATAGTCCACTTAGGTCTACTTGGTCCAATTTAGTCCATACGGTCCACTTAGGTCTATTCAGTCTACCTAGGTCTATTCGGTCCAATTTAGCCAATTCAGTTCAGTTAGGTCTATTTGGTCCATACGATCCACTTGGCCAATTTGGTCAAGTTAGGTCTATTCGGTCAAGTTCGGTCCATTCAATCCAATTCGATCCATTTGATCTAAGTTGGTCAATTCAGTCCTATTCAATCCATTTGGTCCATATTGTCCATTCAGTCCACTTTGATCTATTCGGTCCCATTTGGTCAATTCGGTCCAGTTTGGTCAATTCGATCCAATTTGGTCCATACGGTCAATTCGATCTAGTTACACACACATATATTTGTTTATTTATTTTATTTTATTATTTTTTTCTTGAATGTATAATCAACCTCATGCAATTTATTTAAAAAAATAATGTTAAAATAAATGAGTAATTGCCATAAATATTAGATTTGTATATTCATAGCCTTAATGTTTAGAAAGACTTTCACTTAAATTTAGCCGGACCGAAGTGGACTAAAATTCTATGTTAATATGGCTTAAGAAAAGTGTAGCAATAATAAATGTTATGCTTAAGATTTTAGATATTACGAGTTTGAGATACATACATACATACATATATATATATATATATATATAATAAATTTGAATTTAGAATAGGTATTCTCAATCTAAACATGTTTTTTCCCAGTATGAAAGTGTACAAAAATGGACCGAAGTGGACCAAAATGAATCGAAGTGGTCTAAAGGGACCAAAGTGAACACAAATGGAACAAAGTATACCGAATGGACAAAATAGGACCGAATAGGAACAAGGAGGATTGAATAGGACCAAAGTGAATTGAATTGGACAAAGTGGACTAATTAGTAACAAATAGGACCATAGTGGACCAAATAGGACCAATATTGACTAAATGGGACTAGGTGGAAAAATTGGACCGAATAGGACCAAGGTGGATTGAATAGAACCAAAGTGGGCAAAATGGACCAACGTGGACTGAATAATAGTTTTGAATATTAATCATTTTTATTGCGTTTTTAGGGCTCATATTTCTAATTTCTAATGTTTAGTTTGTTTGTATTTTTTAATTCAAAACTAAAGAATTTAGCCCAGATAAAATAAAATCTCATACTTTTCAACCCAAAAATTAAGGGAAAAAAGAAGAAGAAGAATTTTTTAGCTAAACTTGAAAGGGCAACCTACAAAAGAATCAATTTAAGTCTCAATTTGTCTAAAATGGATCGAAATTGATCAAGTGAACCACATTGGACCGAATGGGGCCAAAATGGAATGAAGTAGACCTAATTAGATCAAATAGCAATTGTTTAATTTTTAGAGAGAAAAAATTATACATTATATTACAATTACAATTACAAAATAATTATTTATTCCTATGCATCGCGTGGGTCTGCAACTAGTCTTACTAATAATTAATGAGTAATACTACAGGCACAAATTATTTTACAACATTTTTACAAACTGTTGATGTGGTCAACTTTTTATTGTTTTTCATCTAGGTCCACCATTAACGTCATTTAATATCATTTTTTTATTTGCCAATAACTACTCATCACGTCAGCAGTTTGAAAATTTTTTTGTAAAATAGTTCGTATCTCTACTGTAAAGTTGTGATTTACAACTATGTTTTATGTTGGCTTTATTCCATGACAAAAAGTGTTGTAATTGCTTTAATTTTGTTCCTTGTATTTTGTGGGATTTTATTGTATTGGGTTTAGTATTAAGTTGGTGAAGACTCAAGCTTAAATGAAGATCAGTGAATTTTGCAACTAGCTCGCAAGAAGTTCGCGAGTAGGGTTCCCGCGAAAAGGTATGTGAGAAGCATATGACTGGAAGCTGAAGAGTTGTGCCAGGCTGTCAATTTCGCGAGTATTTCGCACGTAAGGCCTTCCCGCGAGATACCCGCGAGACTCTCTACCTAGAGGATTTTTAAGTGTGACTTTCCTACCCCTTCACCCATATTATATATACCCTCATTACCCACAAATGTAAAGGAGGTCATTCAGAGAGAAAAATCCTAGATAGGTTTTCCACAACACACACACCCATTTTTTAGAGAAAGAGCTACTCATCCTTAGTGAGAAATCCTTGTAGCCTCTTCTCCTTATCTCTCACATTGTCATACCTTGAGAGAAGATTTGTACCCAAACACAACCCACACCTTTTCAGAGTATAAAGAGTGTTTTGGAGCTTGGGAAGCTTTGGGGAATTGCCAAAAGAAGCCGGTGAGGCTTGGCAGATGCAATTGGGTGTATTACGAGATCTGGTAAGCTAGAGATGACAAAGGTTCGGTGTAACCTCATTGGAGCAAGAAGCTTGGAGGGCTTAGGTACACTGAGTAGATTAGGCTTTGAGGGTCTTCTGCTGTTCATATATCCCAAATTTATTCTCTAGTGGATCGATTACCGCTTAGAGGATGGCGGAGAGGTTTTACATCGAGGACTTCGATTTCCTCTTCGATAATACATCACTGTGTTGTCTTTGTATTTGCATCTTTTTTCCCTACTCTTTTACCTTTCATTTTACTGTTATGTTATTATGAATATGGGTTAGAGTAACTTGTTTGTTTATACGCTCGCATTTACTCTTTTCCGCACTTAGTAAAAGTTAGAGTAAAATCTATCGAGCCATAATTTTAATTTGGGGGTCTAAATAGCTCTTGTATTTTCACACATTTTCAAGCATTCATCTACCACCAATTTCATAGATGTGAACAATGCTGGCAATGCTAAAGCTGCCCTCATGGCACAGATGCTGCCAAAAGCCAAGGTCCTCTTCACATATTGAATGGAGTTTTATTTATATTGTTGATGGTTATGTGGTTTGGTCTCTAGTGCTGAAAGTTCTCTTTATAATTCATCAATTCTTTCATATATAAAAAAGAAATTCATCAATTCTTGAATTTTGATCATGGTTAGTTTTTATTTTTGATTTTTTGTACATGGATTGGATCTCATATAATGTGTTGCTTTGAACATCATAGTTAATTAAGGATCTGATTAAAGTTGTTTTCGAAAAACTATTTTAAATGAACTATTTTTCTGTAGCTATGACAATATTTATTTTGTAAATTAATTTACCTATATGTTATCCATTTTCAATTTATGTTAACTCACAAAGAAAATGACTCCACTAATCAAGATTAAAAAGAAAAAGAAAAAGATACAAATAATGGTGGTGAGTGTTTAAAGCTTTTAATTTTCTTCTTTTCTTTCAAAAAAAAAAAAAAAAAAAAATCAAAGTTGTCAATATTTCACCAGGAAAACATCATGTAAGTTGACTCAAATGGCATTGTTCTTTATTATCATGTTGATCCAATTTTCTCGATTGGGATATCAATGATTGGTCTCTTTGCTCATGTAGGTAACGTGGATACTTATACCCTTTTGTCCTTCTATTTCTGTGTCTCTCATATTTATTATTCAATGGTATCTTTACAGAAAATGAGGAAGAGGGGGGAGGGGGGGTGGTTATGCCTACGTGAATCAAGTATAAAACTGAAATTTTTTTATTCCCAATCTTGGGATTTTAATTTGTTTTCTTTGCAAACCAATTTTATTCATCCGTTATAACTTTTAAAACTAATTTCTACCAGTACTTGAGTGTTTATTTTTTTCCTGAAAAAAAAAAGGTTTGTACTGCTTGTGAATATAACAATTTTATAAGGTCAGTTTTTTTAGCATTCTAATTCAAAATAGTAAATGTTAACTTTTTTTTTTCTTTCTAAACTGTACAAAAAATAATAGAGACGTAAAAAATTCTTATAAAGTTTAAAACAATTGGGTGGAAAATAAAGGAATATTTGAAACAATCATTTTCTGGCTAACGAACCATGTGGCAAAATTCAGTTGATCACTTATTAGTAAACGACAGAGAGAAAGTAAAATTGACTACTTATTATTGCCCATTTGCATCCACTACCCAAATGCCACAGCCAGGAGTACAACAACTTAAAATTCTTAAAAAAATAACTAAGTCGGATCAGACTTTGCTTTCCTTTTTCCAAAAGTAGGATAAGACTTTACTTTTCCAGCATAAAGTAACAAGAACCAACTTCTTTTTTATTTATCCATTACTATTTTTATTTGTATGGAAAACACGTGGAAGATAAAAAATTTTGGTGTAAATGCTTTTTTGGTTCCTACATTTTGGGGTCATTTCTATTTTGGTCTCTACATTTCTATTTTACCACTTTTAGTCCTTAAACCAATTAACGCGTAACATTTAAGTCTTTACCATTAGTCAACTAACAGAAAAAACTGACGTGACTAATAGAACATTTTATTAGCTGACGTGACACTGACGTGGTGATTAAAATATTATTTAACATTTTTATATGCCACGTCAGCATTTTAATTTTTTTTTAAAAAGATATGTTAGACAATTTAAACTAAAAAAATAATAAATTAAAAAACAAAATTAAACTCAATCCCAAGACTTCTCAAACCCAGAAAAACTAAACTTAAATCAACCACTCCACAAATCTCAATCCCAAGACCCACGGCGAGCTGCTACCCATAGCGCCACTAACCCAAGTCCACCCACAGCACCACGACCCCACGCTGATGTCCACCGTGACAACCCAAAATCTCAGATCGACCACCACCAAAACCCAAATCGTAACCTACACATCATGTTCCTCAAAACCCAGACCCAAATCAATCATGCTCCTCCTCCACAAATCAAAACCCAAACCCATAGATTGGCTTCACCGGTGACAGATTGAAGATGTTGGAGGTGGGTATGGCTTCGGAGGGTGGGGTGGAGTTGCGTCTGAGTGGCGTTGGAGTGTGGGGTGGAGCTGCGTCGGAGTGTGGGTGGATGTTGGACCTTCGACGGAGTGTGGGGTGGAGCAACTTCGATCTATCGTTGGTGCGTGGGGGTGGAGCTGAAGGGTTTCATAGTGGTTGCTTTCTCTTGGAATTGGAATTGGAGGGCTTGTGAGGCTGAGGGTTGTGAGTTTTGGGGCGAGCGAGAGTGTAGGGAGAGAATAAGCTGGTTGAAGAAAAGGAAGCAGCAACGGCAGCCATTTTTAGTTTTGGCTCAAACGAAATGAAAGAAGTGTCAAAGAAAAGTATTGGGAGTTTTTAAACCCAAACCCAGATCTGCTCCAAACCCAGAAATGACGCCATTGGATCTACTCCAAACCCAGATCTGCTCCTGATAAGAACATAAAAAAGGAAAGGAAAAAAAAAAAAAAAACCATTCAAATCTGGGTTGGTGTTTGTGTACAATTGATTTTTGTGGAAGAATTTGTGTACAAATTTTGGAATATTTTGGTTTTCTATTCTTTTGTTCTTGGGATTGAATATTTTGGGTTTGTTGTTCTTGTGTGTTCATGATCAAGATGAATTTGGAATAGGAATTTGATAATTTGAATGTGAAATTTATGAGTTTATGGGTTTATGAGTTTATGGGTTTCTAATCTTATTGTTCTTGTTCAAGGATTTGAGATCTCCATTCATATGATTTTTTTTTTTTAATTCAATTTGTAATTTTTTTTATTTAGTTAAAATTAATTTTTTTTTTTTAATTTAGATGCTGATGTGTCCTTTTTTAATGTCAAAATAATTTTTTTTTAAATTATTATTTTAATGTGCTGTTAGCCACGTTAACTTTTTCTATTAATTAGCTGACAGTAAGGACTTAAATGTCATGCTTTAATTGGTTTAGGGACTAAAAGTTGTAAAATAGAAATGTAGAGACCAAAATAGAAATGACCCAAAAAATGTAGGAACGAAAAGAGTATTTAAGCCAAAAATTTATGGACTAAAAACAAGCCACGTCAAACCTAAAACTTCAAAGATTTTTATATTCAAACTCTCATATTACGTGATTTCGCAGCCCCAGGGTTTAAAAGTTTAAACAATAGGAACAGGGAAATTGAGATTTGAGAGGGCTTTGTTTCACACACAGATAAACGAATTTACGAGAATATTAAATAAAAAATTTAAAAAAAAAATCGTGAAATTTTCACAGAGAATGAGAGATTTTGGGCCCGTTTGATCATAGTTTTCAAAAGTTGTTGTTTAAAAAGATGTGAAAATTGTGGTTTAAAAAGTGTTGTTGAAATACGTGTTTTTAGTGTGAGTAAAAAAAAAAAATGTGTTTGGTATCATATTTTAAACAACGTTTTTCAATGTTCAAGAAATATAAAATATGTGTTTGGTATGTGTGTTTTAAATGGTAAAAAAAGCTGACCAATGTACTTAAATATTATTTTTTTAATCGGGAGAGAGAACATGCATTATATTCCCAGCTCCTCTTTTCCTTCTTCAAATCTTCTCTTCCCTGAGAGCAGAAAACAAAACCCACGGTGTAGTCGTCACCTCCATCGACGCTAAAGAAGGTCCACGGCTGGGCTTCACGTTCCTCAACATCTCATCTCCACTGTCAGCACTCCAAGACCCAGCAAGAAATCGAGCTTTTGTCGCCGCCGTCGTCATCGACGCTAAAGAAGGCCCACGGCTGGGCTTCACGTTCCTCAGCATCTCATCTCCATTGTCAGCACTCCAAGAACCAGCAAGAAATCGAGCTTTTGTCGACCCATTTTTTTATCCAGGTTCGAATCTCACTTTCACCTTGCTTGTGTGAGATTGATAGGGGTTATTGGTGATGCGGTGTGTGGGATTTTGACGCATTTATGAAGCCACTGTGAGGATTAATGGCGCTGGGTCCGTGAGGGGTGAGGTGCAATGGCGCTGGGTGAGGGGAGTTATGAAGGTGGGTGAGAGTTCGGACTGTGTGATCTTCTTTGTACCAGGCATTTGGGTTTGGGGCGTGAAGAGATGAGGGTACAAAGAGGAGACAAAGATTCAAAAAAGCTGATCAGGTGGGCTCCTAGTGTGTTCAATTTTATTACCGAAATGCCACTGAAAACACCTGTTTGTTGTTTAAAATCAGCTCCGAGTACATTCCAAAAAACGCTGTTCAAACATGGGTTTTGGAACAATAATTTTCAAACAACCCTGTTTTGAAAATGGTGACCAAACACATTTTTTAAAATTTTGGACACAGTGTTCAGTGTTTAAACACTGAACACTGTATTTTGAAAAGGGTAACCAAACGGGCTCTTTGATACTACATGTCCTCTTGGGGTTCATTAATAATATTGCATCCAAGTACATGCGGCCGCAACTTTTACATTCCGGTGGCGTTTCTGACTTCCTGGCACAATTTATAGTCTGCCAAAGACATTTAGGTGGTAGATTTGCCAAGGGAGGTTGTTGAAAGTTGTGTGTAAGAGAGAAATAATTTAGGTTTTGACATAGCTTGTTTTTAATCCTTAGATCTTTTATCTGTCATGTGTCTTTAGGACGGTTGTAATATATAGGCCATTAAGGCAGTTGCCTGAGGCTCTCAAATAAAATAAAATAAAAAAGACTCATCTTATATTATTTTATATTTTAATTAAGGTTTATTTACCCTTTTACCTAGACTAAAAAAAATTCAAGGCCCCTTTTATAGTTTTATTAGCTAAATATAGAATACATTGTATATTAAAAAGGCCCCACTATAATTCAAAATATAGAATTTTAGTCTGTGCTCAAAAAATAAAATATATAAAAAGTCTATAGACTCTAGCCATTATCACGTGGGATGATGTGATCACATCAACCCATTTGTGATGTGACTTTATTTAAAATTTGATCACATCAACCCGTTTGTGATTTTACTTAAAGTTTGACCATATCAACCCAGTTGTGACTTTATTTAAAGTTTTTTTATTTTTAAAAAATTAGTTTTGATTTAATTTTTCCCATTTTCATTGGTACTTATTTTTTTTAATATTTTAAGTAATTTATTTAATTTGTATTGTTTAAGCATATTTTCATTAGTTAT
Organism: Quercus robur; assembly: GCF_932294415.1. Classification (NCBI taxonomy): domain Eukaryota; kingdom Viridiplantae; phylum Streptophyta; class Magnoliopsida; order Fagales; family Fagaceae; genus Quercus; species Quercus robur. Next base: position 45,505,848 of record NC_065540.1, on the reverse strand, counting down.
CCTTTTATGATAATCTATTTTTTTTATTAGTACTAATTTATTTAATTGTATGATAAATAAATTTTATTTGTGCAAATTTTGAGTATAAAGTGATTGCATCATTTAGTAAGTTGTAATCTTACTTTTGATAAAATATCACATTAAAATCAAGTGTTACACTCAAAATATTGGAGAGCTTCTGTGCTTTACACGTAGAAAACATGTGGGCTTTCACTTGTTTCCTTATAATTTTGATCACTTTCTAATTTTTATCAGCTTTTCCAATTCAAAATATGATTATTTTCCTAGTTTTCTCAAGACAAAATCCCACTATTACCTTCCAAACTCATTCCTACTTCCCATCCTTAATCTGCATAGAAGGCAGAGCATATCATCTCTGATGCTCCACCTCACCGATCTCTCTCTGTTGTCACTTCACAGTTCACAGCAAAACCAACATTCTTAATTTATTTGATGGAGTTGGCCTATTCCATTGCTGCAAGCGTTATTGACAAGATAGGTTCCCTTGCTTACCAAGAGATTTGTTCTGCATGGGTAATTTCCAGCGATCTGAAAAAGCTGGAGCTCACCATGTCCACGATCCAAGCCGTGCTGTTGGACGCGGAAGAGAAGCAAGTGAAAAGCCGAGGTCTAAGTGTTTGGTTGGGGCAACTCAAAGATGTCTTTCATGATGCGATGGATGTGTTGGATGAATTCGAGTGTGAAGCTCTTCGGAGGCAAGTGGTGAAAATGCATGGAAGCACTCGTGAAAAGGTACTTGACTCCGTTTCTTATTCTTTTTTTAACCTGCTTGGCTTCAGTTATAAGATGAGTCAGAAAATCGAGGGCATAAGAGAGAGTTTAGAAGAGTTAGCAAAGGATAGAGCTCAATTTCATCTTGAGGAACGATTTGAAGATCAGCGTATTGGGGACAGGAAGAGAGAGATGACCCACTCCTTTGTTCGTGATTGTGATGTTATTGGGAGGGATGATGACAAGCAAAAGATAATAGATCTTTTGATGCACCCAGGTGACAATTGTAGTGTTTCTGTGATTTCTATAGTGGGAATCGGAGGTCTAGGCAAGACCACACTGGCTCAGTGGGTGTATAATGATATAAGGATAGCTAAACATTTTGACTCTAGAATATGGGTGTGTGTGTCAGAAGACTTTAATGTTTTAACATTAGCGAAAGAAATCCTTAAATCTACAGGTGGTGGAATTAAACAGAACATGAGTATGGATGAAGTGCAAGTTAATTTACGAAGTATTTTAAAGAAAAAAAGATTTTTCATTGTTTTGGATGATGTCTGGAATGAGAATCGTAACAAATGGTTTAGTCTGAAGAATTTGTTAATAGAAGGTGGCCAAGGAAGTAAAATTCTTGTCACTACACGTAGTCACAAAGTTGCCTCAACGATGGCTCCTGGACCAATCCATGACATAGAAGGTCTTGTAGAGGATGATTGTCTATCATTGTTTTTAAGGTGGGCATTCAATGAAGGGGAGGAGAAACAATATCCAAATCTTATAAGGATTGGAAAAAAAAGGCGAAAATCACATTTTGGTCCCTACATTTTGACCCGATTCCCGTTTTCGTCCCTAAGTTTTTTTTTTACCGCTTTTAGTCCCTCTCCAGAAAAGCGGTTCCATTTTAGTCCCTACCGTTACTTCATAAACGGATATGGCTGATGTGGCAAACGGTATTGGTAGTCAATAATAAAATAATCTCTACAGTACCACTGTTATTTATTCCCGCCCATTCCTAGTCACTTACCACTCACGTGACGGTCCCTAACCAAACAAAACCCCAAATTAGTCAGATGAGATCTAACGGCAAACTTGCTGAAAATCCCTAATCTCTTACCTTTCCTTACCCGTTGCTCATCACAAGATCACAAGACCGATCAAAGAACCCACAAATCGGCAAGCACAAAAATCCCACAAATCGGCAAGCTTCAGTGTGTTTGTGTGTGCTGAGCAGATTGCGAAGGTCGTATTTCTCTCCAACTCTCTCTCTCTTATGTTATGAATGCCATTTTAAGTGCTGGGTAATCGTTCTGGGTTTGAATCGCAGTTGTTGGGTTTTGAGAATTTGGGAATTTTGAGATGTTGTGTTTTGTTATTGCTCTGGAATTTCAATCTATCTTTGTTTCTCTCTCTCTCGTTGTGTCTCACTTTCACTCGCTCTCTTCCTCTCTCCCTTTATAGCTTTTGTAGTGGACATAATACTGACCATGATAGTGGAATATTGTTTGGCTGTTGTGTGTTGCTTTTGTTATTTGCGTCTCCCTTTATAGCTTTTGTTTTACTTTTGTTTATCAGGGACCACATTATCAGGGACCACATTACTGACTGTATTTTTGTTGGCAATTGCATTGTTTGTCTGTACTATGTGTCACTATTGTTTATCAGGGACCACTATATTGACCTTTGATAAACCATGGAATCTTTGTGTTGGTATTTGCACTGATTGTCTATATTGTGTCTTGCTTTTCAAGAAGTGGCTGGGTCCCTGTGATCCCTTTGTCGGTATTATATGCTTTTCTATTTGTTTATTAGCCTAACAAAGTATTATTAATATCTGTTTTCATTTTCATTCTGTTTTCTTCCCGTGACTTGCATGCAGGATGAATGAGCTTTTTACTCTGCATGTCCACCATGGTGGGCATTTCATGTGGAACCCTCAAGCGTATGTGGGAGGGACAGTTGATATAATGGATAACTGTGACCCAGATAGGTGGTCAAAAGTAGAGATTGAGAGTATATGTAGGGATTTTGGCTACTCTGAAGTAGATAAGCTATGGTATAAAATGCCTGGTGTGGACCCAGAGCGGTCAAATTTCCATCAGGTGGTTGATGATGATGCTGCTATGTTCATGACTGACTTGGTGAAGGGATATGGGGAGATTCATGTCTTTGTGGAGCATCCAGTGCATGAACCAGTTGAGTTACCAGTGGAGGATTTTGATCCCTTAGCTGTTGCAGTACCTGGTAGTGAAGTAGAAGGTGTAGGTGTAGAGGTTTTTGCTAGTGACAGAGTGCTTCAAAATGATAATGAAGAGTACAGACCTGATTTTTCACAATTTGGAGGCCATGATGATGCTAAATTTGTTAATGAGGAAGTTTGTGCTAGGAGGGCTGGCAAAGCACCAGTTGTTAATGACCAAGTTGAGGAGAGTAGTGAGGGCAGTGAGGGTGCATACTTGGGCAGTGAGGGTAGTGAGGGCAGTGAGGATGAGAGGAGTGACTTAGAAGAAGAGGCAGAGGCAGAGGCAGAGCCAGAACCAGAAGTGCAACCAATGAATATTGGTGAAGATAGTCCTGATAGTTGGGACAATCAAGCTGAAAATGCTGAGGTTGAAGCAGGACAAATGGGTGGTGGTGTCATGAATTCTGACTATGAGAGTGAGGAGTTGCTTAGCCTTGATGAATCATCATCAGGCAGTGAGGGTGGTGATGATTCAAGTGATGATGACATCCCTGTTGCTGAGGTTGACAATTCTATTAGGAGCAGCAAATATCCAATCTTTAGGCCAGTAGCCAAAGCTGAGAACCTTAGGTTTGAAAAGGATATGTTGTTCATCTCAGCTAAACAATTTAAAGATGCTATAACTGATTATGCAGTCCATGGTGGGTGGGGTATAAAATTTGTAAAAAATGACTTGGTGAGAGTGAGAGCCCGATGCCAGCCAGGGTGCAATTTTGTTGCCTACCTTGCAAAGGTGCCAAGGGAGAAGAGTTTTAGATTGAAAACACTAAACATGGAACACACATGCAGCAGAAGCTATAGAAATCCAAGGTGCATAGCATCATACATTGGGAAGAAATTAGTGAAGAGGGTTAGGAGACAGCCTGGCATAAAGCTTAAGGATATTCAGGAGGCTGTGCATGAGAAGTATGTGGTTGACATAAGTGCAGGCAAGGCAAGTAGGGCTAGAGAGAGAGCTCAAGATGCTGTTGATGGGACCCACACTGCACAGTTCAACCAACTATGGGAGTACTGTGATGAGTTGAGAAGGTGCAGTCCTGGGAGCACAATATTGATGAAGGTGCATACTTATGAGGATGGTGATTTGGCAGCTGAGCATGGATTGGCAACCGGGCTGCCATATTTTGAAAGAATGTACATCTGCCTTGAAGGTTGCAAGAAGGGCTTCTTGGCAGGGTGCAGGCCAATCATTGGTCTAGATGCATGCCATCTGAAGACCAAGACAGGTGGTCAACTGATGTGTGCTGTTGGCAGAGATCCCAATGATGAATACTTCCCATTCGCATATGCAGTAGTAGAGGCTGAAACAAAGGACAGTTGGACCTGGTTTCTTAATTTATTGCTTGCTGACATAGGAGATGACAAGCAATGGGTGTTCATATCTGACCAGCAGAAGGTATGATAGTAGCTTTATTGCTTGTTGAATTATTTGTAGTTAATGGTAGCTTCATTGCTTGCTGAATTAAATGATTGTGCTTTGCAGGGGTTGGTGAACACCTTTGTTGACAATTGGCCACAGTACGAGCACATGATCTGCTGCAGACATTTATACTAAAATTTGAGGAAAAATCATCCTGGTGTCATTATTAGAGACATTTTTTGGAAAGCAGCCAAGGCTACCTATCGGCAAGCATTTGAGAGGGCAATGAATGAGCTAAAGGAGGTGGATGAAGATGCATTCAAATGGCTGCAATCTCAGTCAACAACTATCTGGGCTAGGCACATGTTCAAAAGTGATGGGCAGAGTGACACGGTCTTGAACAACATGTGTGAAAGCTTCAACAGCACGATAGTTAAGTTCAGGAGCAAACCTATAATCACCATGGTATGCATAATTCTCCCTTTCATGTGCATTATGATCCATAGACCTATGTAATTCATGAATGATTAATTCTCCCTTTCTCTCTATGTGCTTGCAGCTTGAGTGTATTAGGCTATATCTGATGACTAGATTTCAAGCAAACAGAGAAATGATTACGAAGGTGGAATCTGAGTTGTGTCCTAAGATAAGGAAGAGGCTGTACAAGGAGAAGTTGGCATGCAGCAAGTGGATAGCATGTTGGGCTGGTCGTATGAAGTTTGAAGTGAAGAGTGGGCTTGAGAGTTTCATTATGGACTTGGAAGAGAAGAAATGCAGCTGTAGGAGGTGGGACATAGTTGGCATACCATGTTGCCATGCCATTTCTTGCATATTTTTCAACAGAGAAGATGCTGAAAAGTATGTCAATGCTTGCTACAAAAAGACTACCTACATTGATTGCTATGAACCCATTATAGAGCCCATCAATGGCCAGAATATGTGGGGTCCTACTGGACTGCCACCTGTGCAACCCCCTATCAAGAGGAGACCTCCTGGCAGACCTAAGAAGAAGAGGGCACTGGAGCCTGATGAACCTAGAAGTCACAGAAAAAAAAAGAGGCCTAGGCATCTCAAAACAATGCAAGTTATGTGGGAAATTAGGACACAACAAGAGGAGCTACAAGGGAGAAGTAGGAGGGAACTCCTCCTTGCCTGAGAGTGCATCCCAAGCCAGTGGGACCACTAGAAGGGTAAGTATACACTTTGACTTAGATATCCTCATTGTTTTGTTTTTCAGTTGGCAAACTATTAATTGTTATTGTGCTTATGCTTGCAGGCAGCCAAGGATGCTCAGCTAACAGTACACAAGGCACAACCAAGCTCTAATGATGATGTGACCACAAGTGCACCTCCAACCCCCACTGATAACCAGTCCAATCGAAGACCAAAAAAACAGAGGAAGAGAAGTGCAGTCACTACTGAAACCTTGAATGCAACTGGGAATGCAGCAAGATATATGGCAGCAATGAGATCTGCTAAAAGATAGCAAACTGAAGCAGGACCTTTTTTTTGTTGTGCTATATGTTGAAGCACTCTTCATATATTTATGTAACTGCTAGAACAATTGGCATATGTTTATGGGTTGACCAAATCCTTTTTTGTATGAATGTGCTTTGTCACATATTTTGTAATTATTGTGGTACACCAAAAACTACAATTGGTGTTAAATATTTTGTAATTATTCTCCCATTATTATGATGATTCAGCTTCCATTATTCAGATTTGCTTTGCTGGTTTTTAGCTTTGATTTTTAAAATGCTTAAACTCAAATTTGCTGGTTTTTAGCTTTGTTGGGCAGTTTGGTGATTATGCAGACTTGGTGAGCATTGGAGTTTAATGTGCTGGGAGTAGCCACTTTAATGTGTAATGATGTATGAATAAATGTGTAATGATGTATGAATAAAGAGCTGCTGGTTTGGTAAGTTATGCAGAAACTATGCAGGTTTGGTAAATTATGCAGGCTGCTGGTGATGCATGCAGGTTTGGTAAATTTTGCAGCCAGCTCCTTTAATACATAAAGAGAATTTTGCAGCCATTCAAAATTGCAGGCTGCTACTGGTTTCCATTCAAAATTGCAGTGTCAAATTGACAGTTGATGCACAGTTAATATCACAAGCACAAACACTTAACAATAATGCAATAAATTGGTACACAAATCATAGATTAATTAAAAAGACCATATTCCATTGCTAAAGTCTTGGATTGCAAAGAGAATTACACCAAAAAATCAGGCCTTTTCCCACTACTACAAACAACACATTCCAACACAAATTATGGCCTTTTTCCACTAGTACATACACCAAAATTCAGGCCTTTTGCCACTAATACATACAACAAAATTCAGGCATTTTTCCACTAACACCTACCCACCTAATGACCCATTCCCCCCCACCTATTTAGCCAACCAGAAGAAGCATCAAACAAAGTAGCATCCCACTTATCACCAGAGACAGCCCCAGGCAAATGAGCAGCCTCTTCTCTCTCTTCCTGTAGCCTACAATTTGAGCTTCAAGGGTCAAAATCCGTTGCCTCTGCTCTGGAATCAGCACCTTCCCACGCTCGCAGATTTCATCATCAAGCCACTGAAAAAATTTACACTTGCGTCCAACCTAACACCCAAGGACGAGATAAATGATGTTAAATGAACAACCAAAATCATGAAAAACAGTAAAAATAGTATTAGCAAATACTACCTTACCAGAAACTAAAATAGTATTAGCACAATGTTCTTGTATTAGCACAATGTTCTTGTATTAGCACAATTTATATTGTCAGCAACAAGCTGAGTTTTTTTTTTTTTTCCTTAAATTTTTTAAAATTTTTATTTATTTAAGAAAAGAAATTATGGGTTAGACTTAGACTAAAGGGGATTGCAAGATTGAAGCAAGATTGAAACGAAAATGAACCTGAAGTGCTTCCAAAGTTAAAAACCCAGAAATTTAAAAACATTACAAAGAGAGATACTACCTTACCCAGTAATTTGGACAACCGTAGAACCTTCTTCCAGGGTTGTCAGATGTCCACGAAACGACCACAACGGGTCTCTCCGAGCAGAAGCATCGGGCTGGGCCCCTTTTCCTCAAGCTTCCACTCGATGACATCGAGCTTGAATCCATGGAAAGCAGTTGATTTGAAGGTGTTTTTGAGTTCGTGATTGGTGAGGGACTTCAATCCGTGTGGTGACTGATGAGCGAGGAGCTGAGGAAATTTGGGGGTTAGGGATTTCTATTTGGGTGATTTGGGGTTTTGCTTGGTTAGGGACTGTCACGTGAGTGGCAAGTGACTAGGAATGGGCGGGAGTAACTAACAGTGGTACTGTAGAGATTATTTTATTATTGACTACCAATGCCGTTTGCCACATCAGCCATATCCGTTTATGAAGTAACGGTAGGGACTAAAATGGAACCGCTTTTCTGGAGAGGGACTAAAAGCGGTAAAAAAAAAACTTAGGGACGAAAACGGGAATCGGGTCAAAATGTAGGGACCAAAATGTGATTTTCGTCGAAAAAAAATTGTGAAAAAATGTAGAGGTGTTCCTTTGGCTGTGAAGACTCTAGGGGGCTTACTTTATTCAAAAACTGAGGAGCGTGATTGGATTTCTATAAGAGATAATGAGATATGGAAACTAGAACAAAAGGATGATGACATTTTACCTGTGCTAAGATTGAGTTACAATCAATTGCCATCATACTTGAAACAATGTTTTGCTCATTGCTCATTATATCCAAAGGATTTTAGATATAGTAATTTGGACTTAATCCAGTCTTGGATGGCAAATGGGCTCCTCCAGAAATCCAACAAAAGTGCTCAAGAGTTGGAAGACATTGGAGAACAATATATAAAAGATTTTTTATCAAGATCTCTCTTTCAAGAATTTGAAGACGTTGGTACTTTCGTGACATTTAAAATGCATGATTTGATACATGATCTTTCATTATATGTTGCACAAAATGATTATTGCTTAATTGAAAACACAAATAACTCCAACAACTTTGAAAAGGCTAGGCATGTGTCAATTTTGGACCATAATATGGGTGTTGATGCAATGATAGCTTTTTTAAATAAGTTGAGTAATAGCATGCGGGCTATTAATTTCTCATGCGAAGATTGGGTACCAACTGAACACACTTTTAATAATAAACCCTTGGTGGAAACATGCATCTCAAGATTTAAGCAACTGAGGCTGCTAAATTTAAGATATTCAAGGTTGGAGGAGTTGCCAAGCTCAATTAGTACTTTAAAGCATTTGAGATATCTCAACTTACGGGGGAATAAGCAAATCAAGAAACTGCCTAAGTCCATTTGCAACCTGCAGAATTTGGAAACATTGATATTACGTGGCTGTGAAGAGCTTGAAGAGTTGCCAAGAGATATAAGGAACTTGATCAGCCTCAGATATTTGTCAATAACCACAAAACAAACTCGTTTTCCCACCGATGGAATCGAGTGCATGTGTTCTCTTCGAATATTGCATTTTGATAAATGTCCTAGGCTAGAGTCCTTTCCTGAAGGGATCAAGTGCCTTACCGCCCTTCGCTTTTTAGGCTTTCAAAATTGTGAAAGCCTAAACTCTTTGCCACAAGGTTTGAAACATCTGACAGCATTAGAAGTTATGTTAATTCAAAATTGTGAAAAGCTTAATTTGATAGAAGGGGATGACTACCCAACAAGTCTCCGAAAACTCAGCATCGGTAGATTGCCAAAACTAGTGGCTCTACCACCATGGCTTAAAGGATCTGCCAATACTTTAAATTTCTTAACTATCTTTGGTTGTCACAACTTGGTGGTATTGCCAGAGTGGCTTTCAGATCTCAATTCACTTCAAAAACTTATGATTCGGTATTGCCCAAAATTATCCTCTTTGCCAGAGGGGTTGGGTCACCTCACTACTCTAAGAGAATTGGAGATTGTTCGTTGTCCTAATTTGAGGAGAAATTGTGAGCGAAATATTGGCAAGGATTGGCCTAAGATAGCACACGTCCCTCTGGTCAAATTGATTTAAAGATTAGGTAAGTGCTAAAATCTTCTTCCTCTTTTTAGTTTGCTCTGTTTATTTATCTTACTAAGCTAATGCTTTTTTTTTTTTTTCTTTTTCTTTTTTAATTTTTAATTTTTAATTTTTTACTTTTTTGAAATTCTATTTTTCGACCGTAAACTATATCCCATTTTACAAGTTCATCCCTAAACTAAGTTTAACTATTTTGCCTTCTAGATTTAGGTACTTGTTGCTGCTCAAGGTTTAGAAATTCCTTAGCAGCTGTTTAAGGTGGGATATTGAGAAAATTTTAATATTGAGTTATGTCTTTCTTCTTGCATGCATGGTCTACTATGTTATTTGGTTGGCTTTTACTACCATGGATAATGTTGATGATGTATAGCTTGGAATTTCATTGTTGTCACACTTATAAGTACTCAACTTATGAGTGTTTAATGAAAATTTGGAATTACAACTACCAACATAGAGAGAGAGCTTTAAATTTTACTACTTACGAACCAGTTACTTCTTAATGAATGTATGTATAATCATTTGATCTCCAGTTTAAGTTTAGTTGCAAAGAAGTGGAATAGTGTTATTACAACTGTTGTGAAAGTTTTCCTCTGCACCTTACAGGATAGAATCGACGAAATTTAAGGGAGAGAGGCATCTAGAAAAGCAACACAGCCTTTCACATCATCAACGAGGCTCAAAAGTGCTGAGGTGTATCCTAATTTTTTTCCCTCTAAAACTTTTTGATATGATTTGAATTAGTTTGGATTAATTAGATGAAACAAGGAACTTCTTTTTACCATTATTGTGAAACCTGCAGATAAGTCAATTTACATAGATCCCAAAACCCTTTTTTGTTCTTATATATAGTATTGGGTACACACGTATGAGTGAAGTCTCACGTTAAATAACAATGAGAAAAATGAGTGGTTAATATAGCATAGTTAGGCCAAAACTCATATGCTTAAGCCTTTTGAGTTAATTGATGTTTTACTTGTTATATTAACTACTCAATTGGAGTCTCTCCAAAATGTTATCTCCCCAACATATGGTTTTCACAACTATTAGCCCATCTCTCTCTTCCCATGTAAGAGTTCCATGATCAATGGATTTGTCACATTTCTTTCACACAATTTATAGCTTTTATCTATCTTCTTCAGTTAAGGTGGCACTACATTTTTTTTTCAAATGACAGCTCTGTTTTTTTATCTGATTAAAGTTTGGGAACACTTATAATAATATCACAAATCATTACATCTTATATGCTATGATATGTAAAGGCTCAATCAACAATTTTCCCCCAAAAGAAGGAAGTATCAGAAGATATTGAAAATAATTAGCTGAACAATCATTAAATTTACATTTTATTGTACTTGAGTTGGTAGGCTAAGCAATTGCATTTCGTAGAGATATTCCATTGCTTATGGAAACCGTCAGTAGTTTAGCCTTTAATAAGTAAGATTATCTACAAATTCAGGTCCAGAGGACTTAACAATAGGTCATTTGATAATAACCTCATCAGCTAAGTTCAGAGTAGCTTGTGTTGTGGCTAATATTTTGGCAAGAACACCCTTTTGGTGAACATTTAAAAACAATTTCTAACTTTTCTAGCTAATGATAAGAAATATATTTATAATGGAATTGTTGTTAATCCATTATTTGATGTCCTGATATCTTAATTTTAACTGATAATATCTTAGATAAAGTCCATCTTGCATTTAATCCTAACACACTAGATATTACTGTGTCCATATCTTCTGCTCAAGATTGCAGGACCAAACCACATCGCTCAAGATCTTCTTATTGTACTTTCTGTATGGTTTTTCCAGGCTCCCTTCTTCTTTATCAATGTTTTTTCAATTCGTTTTACAACTATTAAGCTGCAATTATGAGTACTTTGAACACAAAAACACGTAATCGTGAATATTAATACTGCTAGCATCACCATAACAGTGCTATCAATTTAGAACTAGGCATCTTATGATTATAAATAACAGCATGGGTGTTTGCTGGTGTTGTCTATGAATGAGGGAGAATGTTGCTAACATTGACTCCATAGATGGTCATTTCAGTAAATTTGATGAAATGAGTTCTATTGAACCTTGTGCATATAGGCACAAATCTGCACCTTAAATGTGTGCCTCTGTTGTTGCCATATAAATACATTGTACTTCTCCCAGTTGGTTGCTTCATTGTCTCCTATAAGTTTCCTTCGAACACAAAAGAAAAAAATCTTGATTTTTTCCTCTTTTTTTCAAGAATTCATTTTTAGCATGGAAAATAAATCCCTACAAGTTATCTGCGGTTGCATATTTACTCTTTTGCTGCATATTGACATAAGTGTGGCATGAGTAAGATCAATGAGTTCTCACTCAGCTGGCATCCTCCTCCCCTTGCAAGTGCTAGGTAGACGGTGAGGTTGGGGGCTTCAAGACCTATTGGGAGCGTATGTTCAAATAGGGGGAAAAAAAAGGTGTGGCATGGCAGTTCCTTTGTAATCATTGGTGGTGGCAGTGTTCAAACTTGTAAGAAAGGCAGACATCTAAATTTAACTGAACAAATGTTGATTTATGTTGGCAGCATGGAGTATTTTTCTAAATAGACCAGTTAATTTACTATCCTTTAATAAATTAATCCCTAATTACTTATATTTGCAAGATCAGATGTTCTTTATAGTCTATCAACTAATTTTCTTTGCATAATGTTTTCTTTTCCTCACTAAATTGCTCTTTTGGCTGGATATTGTGCTTATCTTGACTTAGAAAACGCAATGCGTGCTTCACTTGCAGAATCAATGTGTGTAAAAACACAAAAAATAAGAATATTTTTCATGTCCAAGTTCTGCTGAAAAATTGCCAAGTTTTGTCAACAAATTGACTAGAACTACAACCATAGATGCGTTGATAGTGTAAGTGATTAATTCTCACACATGATTGTGGCATTTACTGTTTGAATTCTTTTCTCAGGGAGAGAAAATGCCAAAATGGGGCAGAGTTGTTATCGTCTATCATCACCATTTTCATTCATTTAAAGAAAATATACTAACAACTATGGGTGGCAATATCTTTACCTATATTGGAACCTATACTATTACAGCTTACTCAATGTAAACGACAAAAGAGTGACGGGTCATTTGCACTCCCTTTCTCAGTATTATCATGCTTTAATATTTTCCTGCATGTTTGTATTTGTCACGTAAATGCCCTTCCAAGATATACAATCTCAAGCTCTTCATCCTTTTTCTTAATCAGGTTGAAGACATTGTATTCAGTCATTTTATCCTCCTTGTTTATATGTTATAAAGTGTATCTTATCAGTTCTATCATGGAGGAACTCGATTTACTTGCCTATATTAACTTTTATTTCCAGGACCAATCAAGTCCAAAATTAGGGCAAACTTTTGGTCATATGGATGAGGTTACCTGTGGACCTGTGATGGATCTGCCTTGTAATTCTATGCAGTTATATGACTGAGGATGATAAGAAGAGGACTTGTCAAGATTGAGAATAAGGTCAATTTTCTTTCACTTTTGATAATAAGTGGCATTAATAAGCTTCCAAGTTTCATAGAGATATGTTAAGTTAATGACATATGCCCTTGTCCATGTTGTTTTATTTTATTTTCAAAAAGTTATGTTGCCAGTCTCTTCAAGAGCAGACATTTAGCTTTTTGAATGGAAATTCGCATCACTTCTACCTCACCTTTTCATGGTGATAGTTTTCTATTGGGTTCTAAGAATTTAGGTTTAAATGTATTAGAACTTCATTTTGTAATGTTGGCAAACCATGATCAAAACGTTTAGTCTTGTTTTAGACTTGCTCAAAGTATGTTTTTGTGTAAAGTTGGAATCGAGTGTATTGTAGGATTTATTGTGTAATTTTATGTGGCTCGATCGATCAAAAATTAGACTCGTTCGATCGAAGCTCATGCAGGATTGTTTTTCTGCAGAATTTTCCAACTCAACCCAAGTCCCTTTGACGTGTAGGGTTTTATGTTTTGCCTTAAGTATAAAAGAAAAAACCCAAGCCACGTTTTTAGGTTGCTCTTTATGCTGTGTGTGTGAATCTCTTGTGAGATCTAGAAGTGCTTGCCTTCATACACACTTAGGGTTTCCAATCTCAAGATTGATATCCAGAGTTTGGTGATCAATTAGTAATAGGATGTTAGTAGTCTAAGTCACTATTGTGTAAACTTCAATTCTTTCATAGTGGATTTGTTTTACCTTGAGGATAGTTATGTTAAATCATTTCCAGGTTTTTTACCGGTTTGGTTTTCTTGAGTTATCATATTGTTGTGTTTTTTTTTTTCCGCACTTTACAATGATATGATATATTTGCGTTGACCTAGATTTGATAATTTGACTAAGTATTTACTTGGCTAATTTACTAGGTTAATCTGGTTGTGTTTTATGGGGTCTAAAAACGTACATTTTCTGTGCAGTTGCTTTCTCTTAATTATTCTCTGCTGGTCCTTTTGTTACTTCTTTAAGGACATCCTAATTCTATTTTTGTCATTCTTGTTTCCACAATTAATTTAGTTTTACTCTGTCTTGTTAATGTACTCTCTTTGTGTGTTTATGAACATTAGAGAAAGCCTTGTAGCTAAGTATCTATCAACTTTAAACCACTAACAAAAAATTAATAACAAAAACAATAAAATTTGAAATAATGAACTAAACTTTTAGTGGCTACCCTTTTCTTGTGATATTTCTAGAGAAAGTCACAATTTCAATCATAAATGGCCTTATTTCTCCTGATTTAGTGGTAATCTTGAAATCAAATTGTCTCATTTAAGTCTATAAAGACTTTAGATTGTATCATGTAAAGATGCATATAGGGTTTCAGGTCTATGGTGTCACTTTGTGAATTGATGGTATCAATGTCTCATGTTTTTTTTTTTTTTTTTTTTTTGGGTCTTCTTAAAAACATGAAGACTGGTCATAAACTGAGTGGAAAGATTAAAACAAAATCTTATGAAAAAATGATTCATTAATCAATTGCAGCATGTATATAAATGAGACCTTCCACTGTCAGCACCTCATGTAAACTAACAGTGCCAAGAGAGCCAAGTATTTTTGGTAAGATGATTGGATAAATAATACAGATTGCTTTTCCTTGAAAAATATGTTAAAATACTTAGAAAAGTGATTTCAGTCTATTGTGTCTAATATTATTTATGGATTTTCATATTTTAATTAACTCATTTTCATTTTCTTGTTTAATTGATTTTTAGAGGTTTTTTCAGCTCTTCCTTTTATTTTTATTTTTATGAATAGCTCTTCCTTTTTTACTTTTCTTAGATTTTTTGTTTTCACTTAATATTATCACTATCATCTTTATTTACCTGTTTCTTCTCCGATCATTGAGGTAATATTATATTATTTTAATTTTTTTTCCTTTAAATAATATTTTACTTTTCAGGTAACTGGTCTTGGGGTATGCATACATATGGGTTGAAAAGTAATCTGGCATCAATGAAAAATACTGTATGGGGGGATAAAACTTGACAAAGTCTGAGGTCTTGGAGTTGGGTTGTGAACATGGATTCATCATCAAAGAAGAAAGCAACTACCTTCATAGGTGGGGAAGTTTCTTGTGACAAACATGAAGCTGGACGATATATGTTCCAAAATGATGGAATCCTTGATAAGAATAGTCATGATCTTAAGACGACAGTTGTTTGAAAGGAAAAAAGAAAATCAGTGTCATATTCATAAATTGATGAATTATACTCATATATGGTACACGCCAATTTACTTGGCCACTTTTGAACACATGAAGTGACTTGAAGGATCTTTACACTTGAGATTACAAAAATCTAGCTCTTCAAGTACTATCATATGAATTAAGCATGTGATGACCATAACAATTTAAATTGTTTCAAGTTGATTAATTATGTCAAATTACATGCAAATCGTGAAGGCACCAACAAATCACCAAAAATACTAACGGCAATGGAAAGTAAATTTAACATAGTAATTTGTTGACAAACGGGGAAAACCTTGCAAGGCAAAAACCCCACCAAGTGATTTTAAGGTCACCACTTCCAAGAATCCACTAATCAACAATCCACTAATCAACAATCAAACAGTTACAAGTATAAGGAATCTTACCAACTACCCTTGGCCTATCTCGAAATACCAACCTATAGTTGAACCTTTGCTCCAATACCCAATTGGACTTGATTTTGTAGTAGCCTTCTTTTCCTTTGATGCACAAACCTCCAATTTGGGACTAACCTTTTGCACGGATCCCAAGTACATGACTAACTCTAGCAATTTGAATAGATGTTGTTGGTTGCAAAATTCTTCACTTGATCAACAATAAAGATTTGGAAGCACTCGGTTACAAAATCCTATGGCGTACAAACATAGTAACTTCACATAGAGAAGAATAAATCTCTTGGTCTCTATATTCATGTGTGACGGCCTTTAAAAATAAGCCTTCTATATGTCCAGGGTTATGAGAAAAGAAACCCTAAACAAATATGCAAGGCTGGGCCGAATTTCAGATCTGGAAATTTAGAAATCATAATTCTAAATAGATCGAGCTGCTATTAAACTATCTATCAAGTTTCACATTAAATCTCGATAACAGGCTTCTATTGAGCTATTTGTCGAGACTTAATGAACAACTTTTCTTCACTTGTTTCTTGGACCAATCTTCATGTCTTTAATACTTAACTTGAATGGTATGTTTCTTGATGTATTAAACTCATCTTAAATCTATCCAGATACAAGTAAAGTGCATTTTGTCAAAAGATTAGCCAATTACACAAAATATGACCCTAACACTATTGATTATCTAAGAAGAATTGGATCTCTTTGGACTTAAACTATTAGGGAAGTTAAATCTCCTATCATTCTTGCCTGGTTTAGCTCATAAAATAATTTTAAAAACTTGATAGTGACTTATAATTATTTGTTATAATATTATAGTAACCTTAAAGATCAATGAAAACATCATTTATGAGTCTTCAGGATCAATTATATCGAACACTATGTTTTGGTTTGTTTTGTTTGCTGTCCTAAATCAGCAAAATAATGTTTCCATCGATGTTTGTTGTATTGGCTATTAGTGGTTTATATTATTTTTTGTCCTAGAGTAATAGGTAATTTGTACAAAGAAAGATTATAAGAAATAATCCCCCCTCCACAAAGTAAAAATAAAGCAAGATATGTGGATTGCAATTATGACAGTATGTGGAACCGGGCCTCCAACAATGGCTAACTGAGGCTTTAGTGTTGTTCTGAGAGGGGAAGGGTTTAGGTTTTTCTATTTCCACATGACCTAGTATCATAAGAGATATCATTTATTATTGATTCTCTTTCTCTACTTGTATGGAGTTACTTAGATGAGACTTTTTTGGAGGGAATGGGCAGAGTAGCAGTGTGATGGGCAAGTATGTAGTAAGTTAGGCAACGTTTCAAAGTTTTAAGAAAAATAGCATCTCGAGTTTAGATCCATATTAAAACCCGAGTCCCAAAGACTCGCTTTGCAAGTGTTTGGCTGGACGATTTGGACTAAAAATGCCACATAGATCTCGAGTTTTTAAGACTCGAGTTCCATGCAAAAAAAAATTTCCCCTATAGTGGCGTTTTTAAGTCCTATAGTGATGTTTTAAAGACCTATAGCGGCGTTTTCCTGCAAAAAAAAAAAAAAAAAAAAAAAAAAAAAAAAAAAAAAAAAAAAAAAAAATTTATTAGTGTGATCACCCATACTAGGGTTTGGAAGCCCTATAGTGGCGTTTTTAAGCCCAATAATGACGTTTTAAAGCCCTATAGCGGAGTTTTTCTGCAATTTATAGAAATCGAGTCTTTAAAACTCGATTTCCACGTGGATTTTTTTCCATTTCAGACCCATCTGCTTACAAATCGAGACTTAAAAACTCGAGTTTTATCTTGGAACTCAAGTTTTAGACACTCAAGATGCTAGTTTTCAGCATTGTTTTGAAACGTGACAACTAACTAAATTTTTTGATATTTATTGTTATTTGGAAAGGGTGTTCGACTTTTTTGTGTGTGTGTTTTATATGTTTATTCAAAAATATGTATTCATATCTGTCCTTTTTCTTCAGCTCCCATCTCTTCGCTACTCATTTTTCTCACTCTATATGTTTACGCTTTCCACCTACTGAACTTTGATATGTCAAAACCTTGCTTCTAGCTTCGTTTTTGTTCTAAACTAACCTCTTCCACTGTGGTCCATTTCACTTGGGCTTAAATGAGCCCATCACTTCAGCCTTAACTTCATTTTCACCAAAGCCCATCCAAATCTCTCCAAATGTTAATTGAGCCCATCACTTCAAATTATAATATTTTTTTAGGCAAAAATGCAAAACACACTATTTTTTATCAAAATTCATTTTAGTCCACTAACTTTACTTTCGTTCAATTCAATCCTTTAAATTTCAACCTTATTTAATTCAATCTTCCTGTTATTCTCCTTTAAAAATGTGCCTTTAGTGACTTCCAAAACTATGTTGTTTTGATTTTCAAGTTTCTTTAATTAAAAAAAAATTCCATAAAACTATTTAAAAAAAAAACACACAAAATGTAAACAATTTCCCAACTATTCTTCTTTAGAATCATTGAATGTACACACACACACACACGCATACACACACAAAAAAAACCTCAAAAATATTTTCAACAAAAGCATCAAACTCACAAGTCATAATAACTATTCTACAAAAACAAATTCTTTCTCCTTGTTCTAGTTCTGCTCTTTTTCTTGGGAAAAAAAAATCCTAATAAGTCACAAGTCTATATATATCTAAAAACATAAGCGTAATATTTATTGTTGCTACACTCCAGTTGAGTCACATCAGCGTCTACGTCATTATCTTTTTTCTTTCCAATTTTCCTATAATTGTTTTTAACATTTATTTTTATAAAACATTTTCACTTCTCCAACCTTTCTCCATCTCTTACCTTTTCATCTCCTCACTACTTTTCCAACCTTTCTCCCTCCTTTACCTTTTCATCTCTCCACTACCCTCTACATTATTATCATTCTTCCTCACAAAAACAAGTTCTCTCTCTCTCTCTCTCTCTCAATTTTTTGGTGGATTTTTTAATTTTTCTTTCATCTCTGCTTTAGGTTGATAATTTTTTATATTTTTTACAACTCTACTTTGAGTTAATTAATGCGATTTAATTTTGTTTTTTAAATTGTTGTTGTTGTTTTTTATTCTCTTTGATTGTATTTAAATGTTGTCCTATTGTGTTATAAAGAATTAAATATAGCATATAAAATATAATATTATTTTATTACATAGCATGATTTGGATAATTTGGTATTTATTCTATTACATAGCATGATTTTTTATAGTGCTCATTTTAGATGTTGAACTATGAGACTTTACTAATTTTTGTTTATTTTTTAATCCTTTGTGATGGACAAAGTACTCTTAATAGTTGTATTAGAAGTACTCTATAATGTCATTTATTTAGAGAAAAGCAAAGACTAGCCAAATGAATAAATCGAATGGGTGACAAATTTTAGCTTTTGCAATTTCATTTTAATTATTATTATATTATAACAATGCATGTATAGTAATTTAATTCTTATATTTTGCTAATAATTGTTTATTTGATAATATGTTTTGGGTGGACAAAATTACAATTTCTGCAAAGAAAATAATCTTAATAGATTATCAACTACAAATTATTTTCCTAATTGGTCCAACTAATCATTGTTAAATTTTATTAATTCTTTTAGTTACATTTTTCGGTGTTTTGTATTGTAAGCAGAAAAAATACGGTTTGAAAAAGTTTTTTTTTTTAACTAAAAGAATAATTTCCAAATTTTATATTCTTTTTAATGATTCACAAAATGTTATAAATAACTTTTATTAAAAAATGAATATTTGACGAAGCAAAAATTTCTTGCTTGCCACATGATTGGTGGTGAGCATATGCGTAGCTTCTTCAAAATTTTCCAAACCCTAACTATTAATTCCATAGTTATTGTAATCCACAATAGCAAAATTCAATTTTTTTACTAAGTGAAAACCAGAGAAGATATATATATATATATATATATATATATCTGACCAAGCAGGTCTAGTAGTATATGCACAACTTGTATTACAATTTTCTACTTAACATTATGTCACAGTGAACAAGACTTGGGCTCCATTTTGGAAGAACCGAATTGGAAATTTTCTCATAACCGATTGATACCTTTTGTATACGGTATTTCATAATTGAGTAAACTCTTTGGTTGCTTTGGGTATTGATGCTGTGACTTATGACTTCAACTCTTATTTTTACTTACCCATCTAAATAATAAGGTTAGCCATAGCCTATACTGCAATGATCATCAGCCCAGTGACCTAAAACAAATTGAAATGAATGTGACTCTAGGCTTATTTTTTCTTGATTTTCAGTTTATTTATGTGTAATAATGGTGAATTGTGTAGTCCATATTTTGTTTTTGTGTTAGTTATTCCTCATTTGAAATGACATTTTGAAAATTTCTAATTAGTCAAGTTTATTCTTCGGTCAAATAGTTAGTAGACAATCTTGACAATTCCTCATTTGCGCAGAATAAAAGTGCATATTATCATGACTTCTTTCCTAATCTCTATATATCTAAAAGTTGAAGCGTAAAATTTATTGTTACTACATTCCTATTGAGTCACATCATCCACCCATTTCCAACGTTCTCCCTCTTCTTCTTTTTTTTTCTTTTTTTTTTTAACTCTTTTTTTTTTCTCTTATTAATTTCCCAACTTAATATTATATTTTCACCAACTTTTCCCCTTCCCTTTATCTTTTCATCTCTCTAGTACTATCTATCTTAATATTACTTTTCCTCAATCCCTTTTGAAAGCTCAATTAGTGTGAAAACACTAATGTTTGTTTAGACAACTAATTTTAAATTACGGCTTCATTGTTTTTACTCTAACTTATTTAAGTGTGGAACAAGAGTAAATAATGCGCAATATACTGGAACACTACTTTAAGCCAGAAGCAAGTACAATAAGCGATAAATGTAAAGCTTAAAGAGTAGAGAAGAGAGATGCAAAAACAAGATAATACCGAGACGTGTTACCAAAGAGGAAACATAAGTACTGGGAAAAAAACCTCTTCGCAGTCCTCCAAGCCAAAATCGATCCACTAATGTATAAGTTGGAATACACAAATATCAAAAGTACCCTCCAAGCCTAATCTACCCAATGTACTTGAGCCCTCCAAGCTCCAGCTACCAATGGACTTCTCGGAGTCTTGTCTTCACTAGTTATCTGGATCCCGTAATTCTGCTCGATTGCATCCGCCACTCAATGGCTTCTTCCAATACTTCCCATAGGCACCAAAACTTCTCTCAACACTTAGGATGGGTGAGGTAAGTGTTTGGACTAAAAACCTCTGAAGGATGTGTAGATGGAGAGGTAAGAGTAAATGGAAACTCTAGAGAAATGATGTAGAGAATTGTGGGTACGTAAACAATCTCTAACTCTTAAGTGTTTGGTTAGGGTTTTCTCTCTTAAAAGTTTCTTGTGAATACTCCTTCTACTTCTTACATTTTGTGGGTAATGAGGGTTTATATAGTGTTGGTAAAGGAATGAGAAAAGACATACTCAAAAGCAATCAGGTAGAGAGTTTTACGGATCACTCGTGACTTGGCTTGAGTCGCAAATGACTCACAAAATCCAGTCCGTCAAAAGACTCTTCAAATTCCAGCATGTGCTTCTCACATGGCCTGTTTCGCGGGTCAACAGTCGCGAGCTAGTCGCGAAATCCTCATCTTCACAAATTCTTCATCAAACTCTCACACACAACCTTTATATTAAATTCCATAAAAATACAGGAAAATGATGGAATAAAATTACAATCAAATTTGACACAAAATTAAAACCAACACAAAACATAGTTGTAAATCACAACTTTACACCTCATTTTCCTTTATTTTTGACTTTTCTTATTCCCCCTCTTACTTTAAAGTTACAATTCTCAATTTCATTCTATACATAGTTTATAGTTTTCCCACACACATAAGGTTATTTATCTCTCTCAAATTTTTTTTTGGTGTTTTTTTTTTATTTTTTATTTTTTATATATATTATTTTTCCTGCATCTTTACTTTAAGTTGATAAGTTTTTGTATTATTTGAAACTCTATTTTGGGTTGATGTGATTAAGTTATGTTTTTAAGTTGTTATCTTTTTTCTTCTCTTTGATTTAATAGATATTATCCTATTGCATTATATATAAAGATAGTATATAATAATATAATGCTATTTTATTACATAACATAACATGATGATGAATCATTGTGATTTTTAAAACTCTATTTTGGGTTCATACGTTTTGGTGTTGTATTTTTTAGTTTCCCATTACAAGTAGCATATTTTTCTCTCTTATAATTTGGGTTTGATTTTTTTTTTTTTTTTTTGAGTTAATACTTGATTATCTTGGAAGTAAGAGTTTGAATTTATATCAAAATACAATCTTGGCTATGCTAATAATAGATTGGCATTTGATCCACTTCATTAATTCGGTCCGATTCCATCTACTTCAGTCCACTTTGGTCAATTTTGGTCCAATTCGATCTACTTCAATCCACTTCAATTCAATTAGGTCCATTCGGTCTACTTCAGTCAATTCAGTCCAATTCGATCTATTAGGTCCAGTTTAGTCCATTCAATCCCATTTGGTTCATTCAGTTTACTTTGGTCAATTCAGTCCTGTTCGGTCCATTTGGTCTAATCCAGTCCAAACGGTTCATTCAATCCACTTTGATCTATTCGGTCCAATTTGCTACATACGGTCAATTAGGTCTATTTGGTCCAATTTGGCCAATTTGGTCTAGTTAGGTCTATTAGGTCCAATTTGGTCCATACGGTCCACTTGAATTCAGTCCAATTTGGTCCATTCCGCCTACTTAGGTCTATTCGGTCCCCTACTTCTATTTGGTCCAATTTGGCCAATTCGGTTCAGTTAGGTCTATTCTGTCCAATTTGGTCCATACGGTCCACTTGGCCAATTCGATCCAGTTCGATCTACTTTGGTCAATATGGTTTTGTTCAGTTCACTCTGTCCACTTCAATCTATTCGGTCCAATTCGCTCGAATTAGGCCAATTAGGTCCGTTATTAAATTTTTTTTATAAAAAAAAAATCGGTCCAATTAGGTCTATTTGGTCCAATTTGGTCCATATAGTCCACTTAGGTCTATTTGGTCCAATTTAGTCCATACGATCCACTTAGGTCTATTCAGTCCAATTTAGCCAATTCAGTCCAGTTAGGTCTATTTGGTCCATATGGTCCACTTGGCCAAATTGATCAAGTTAGGTCTATTCGGTCAAGTTCGGTCCATTCAGTCCAATTCGATCCATTTGATCTAAGTTGGTCAATTCAGTCCTATTTAGTCCATTTGGTCCATATTGTCCATTCAGTCCACTTCGATCTATTCGGTCCAATTTGGTCAATTCGGTCCAGTTTGGTCAATTCGATCCAATTTGGTCCATACAGTCAATTAGATCTAGTTACACACACATATATTTGTTTATTTATTTTATTTTATTATTTTTATCTTAAATGTATAATCAACCTCATGCAATTTATTTAAAAAAATAATGTTAAAATAAATGAGTAACTGCCATAAATATTATATTTGTACATTCGTAGCCTTAATGTTTAGAAAGACTTTCACTTAAATTTAGCCGGACCGAAGTGGACTAAAATTCTATGTTAATATGGCTTAACAAAAGTATAGCAACAATAAATGTTATGCTTAAGATTTTAGATATTACGAGTTTGAGATACATACATACATACATACATATATATATATATATATAAATATAATAAATTTGAATTTAGAATAGGTATTCTCAATCTAAACATGTTTTTTCCCTGTATGAAAGTGTACAAAAAGGGACTGAAGTGGACCAAAATGAATCGAAGTGGTCTAAACGGACCGAAGTGAAAACAAATGGAACAAAGTATACCGAATGGACAAAATAGGACTGAATAGGAACAAGGAGGACTGAATAGGACCAAAGTAAATTGAATTGGACAAAGTGGACCAATGTGGACTAATTAATAACAAATAGGACCAAATAGGAGAATAGTGGACCAAATAGGACCAATATCGACTAAATGGGACCAAGTGGAAAAATTGGACCGAATAGGACCAATGTGGACCGAATAGGACCAAGGTGGATTGAATAGAACCAAAGTGGGCAAAATGGACCAACGTGGACTGAATAATACTTTTGAATATTAATCATTTTTATTGCATTTTTAGGGCTCATATTTCTAATTTCTAATGTTTATTTTGTTTGTATTCTTTAATTCAAAACTAAAGAATTTAGCCCAGATAAAATAAAATCTCATACTTTTCAACCCAAAAATTAAGGGAAAAAAGAAGCAGAAGAATTTTTTAACTAAACTTGAAAAGGCAACCTACAAAAGAATCAATTTAAGTCTCAATTTGTCCAAAATGGACCGAAATTGATCAAGTGAACCACATTGGACCGAATGGGACCAAAATGGAATGAAGTAGACCTAATTAGACCAAATAGCAATCGTTTAATTTTTAGAGAGAATAAATTATACATTATATTACAATTACAATTACAAAATAATTATTTATTCTTACGCATCGCGTGGGTCTGCAACTAGTCTTACTAATAAATAATGAGTAATACTACAGGCACAAACTATTTTACAACATTTTTACAAACTGTTGATGTGACCAACTTTTTATTGTTTTTCATCTAAGTCCACCATTAACATCATTTAATATCATTTTTTTTATTTGCCAATAACTACTCACCACGTTAGCAGTTTGTAAATTTTTTTGTAAAATAGTTCGTATCTTTACTGTAAAGTTGTGATTTACAACTATATTTTATGTTGACTTTATTCCATGACAAAAAGTGTTGTAATTGCTTTAATTTTGTTCCTTGTATTTTGTGGGATTTTATTGTATTGGGTTTAGTATTAAGTTGGTGAAGACTCAAGCTTAAATGAAGATCAGTGAATTTTGCGACTAGCTCGCAAGAAGTTTGCGAGAAGGGTTCTCGCGAAAAGGTATGTGAGAAGCACATGATTGGAAGCTGAAGAGTCGTGCCAGACTATCAATTTCGCAAGTATTTTGCAGGTAAGGCCTTCCCGCGAGATACTCGCGAGACTCTCTACCTAGAGGATTTTTGAGTGTGACTTTCTTACCCCTTCACCCATACTATATATACCCTCATTACTCACAAAAGTAAAAGAGGCCATTCAGAGAGAAAAACCCTAGATAGGTTTTCCACAACACACACACCCATCTTTTAGAGAGAGAGCTACTCATCCTTAGTGAGAAATCCTGTAGCCTCTTCACCTTACCTCTTACATTGTCATACCTTGAGAGGAGATTTGTATCCAAACACAACCCATACCTTTTTAGAGTGTAGAGATAGGTTTTCCACAACACACACACCCATCTTTTAGAGAGAGAGCTACTCATCCTTAGTGAGAAATCCTTGTAACCTCTTCTCCTTACCTCTCACATTGTCATACCTTGAGAGGAGATTTGTATCCAAACACAACCCACACCTTTTCAGAGTGTAGAGAGTGTTTTGAAACTTGGGAAGTTTTGGGAATTGCCAAAAGAAGTCGGTGAGGCTTGGCGGATGCAATTGGGCGTATTGCGAGATCTGGTAAGCTAGAGAAGACTAAGGTTCGGCGTAATCTCTTTGGAACAAGAAGCTTGGAGGGCTTAGGTACACTGAGTAGATTAGGCTTGGAGGGTCTTCTGCTGTTCATGTATCCCAACTTCATTCTCTAGTGGATCGATTACCGCTTAGAGGATGGCGGACAGGTTTTACATCGAGGACTTCGATTTCCTCTTCGATAACACATTACTGTGTTATCTTTGTGTTTACATCTTTCTTCCCTACTCTTTTACCTTTCATTTTACTGCTGTGTTATTATGAATATGGGTTAGAGTAGCTTGTTTGTTTAAACGCTCGCATTTACTCTTTTCCGCACTTAGTAAAAGTTAGAGTAAAATCTAACGAGCCGTAATTTTAATTTGGGGGTCTAAATAACTCTTGTATTTTCATACATTTTCAAGCATTCATCTACCATCAATTTCATAGATGTGAACAATGTTGGCAATGCTAAAGCTACCCTCATGGCATAGATGCTGCCAAAAGCCAAGGTCCTCTTCACATATTGAATAGAGTTTTATTTATATTGTTGATGGTTATGTGGTTTGGTCTCTAGTGCTGAAAGTTCTCTTTATAATTCATCAATTCTTTCATATAAAAAAAAAATTCATCAATTCTTGAATTTTGATCATGGTTAGTTTTAATTTTTTATTTTTTGTACATGGATTGGATCTCATATAATGTGTTGCTTTGAACATCATAGGTAATTAAGGATCTGATTAAAGTTGTTTTCCAAAAACTATTTTAAATGAACTATTTTTCTGTAGCTATGACAATATTTATTTTGCAATATTAATTTACCTATATGTTATCCATTTTCAATTTACGTTAACTCACAAAGAAAATGACTCCACTAATCAAGATTAAAAAAAAAAAAAAAAAAAAAAGATACAAATAATGGTGGTGAGTGTTTAAAGCTTTTAATTTTCTTCTTTTCTTTCAAAAAAAAAAAAAAAATCAAAGTTGTCAATATTTCACCAGGAAAACATCATGTAAGTTGACTCAAATGGCATTGTTCTTTATTATCATGTTGATCCAACTTTCTCGATTGGGATATCAATGATTGGTCTCTTTGCTCATGTAGGTAACGCGGATACTTATATCTTTTTGTCCTATTTCTGTGTCTCTCATATTTATTATTTAATGGTATCTTTACAGAAAAATGAGAAAGGCCCCGGGGGGGGGGGGGGTGGGGGGTGGGGGGTGGTTTTGGGGGTTGGTTTTGCCTACGTGAATCAAGTATAAAACTGAAATTTTTTTATTCCCAATCTTGGGATTTTAATTTGTTTTCTTTGCAAACCAATTTTATTCATCCGTTATAACTTTTAAAACTAATTTCTAACAGTACTTGAGTGTTTATTTTTTTCCTGAAAAAAAAAGTTTGTACTGCTTGTGAATATAACAATTTTATAAGGTCAGTTTTTTTTAGCATTCTAATTCAAAATAGTAAATGTTAACTTTTTTTTTTCTTTCTAAACTGTACAAAAAATAATAGAGACGTAAAAAATTCTTAAAAAGTTTAAAACAATTGGGTGGAAAATAAAGGAATATTTGAAACAATCATTTTCTGGCTAAAGAACCATGTGGCAAAATTCAGTTGATCACTTATTAGTAAACGACAGAGAGAAAGTAAAATTGACTACTTATTATTGCCCATTTGCATCCAGTACCCATATGCCATAGCCAGGAGTGCAACAACTTAAAATTCTTAAAAAAAAAATTAAAAAAAAAAACCCTAAACCAATTAACGCGTGACATTTAAGTCCTTACCGTTAGCCTACTAACAGAAAAAACTGATGTGACTAATAGAACATTTTATTAGCTGACGTGACGTTGACGTGGTGATTAAAATATTATTTAACATTTTTATATGCCATGTCAGCATTTTAATTTTTTTTTAAAAGTTATGTTAGACAATTTAAACCAAAAAACAAAATTAATTAAAAAACAAAATTAAACTCAATCCCAAGACCCAGAAAAATTAAACTCAATCCTAGGACTTCTTAAACCCAGAAAAACTAAACTCAAATCAACCACTCCACAAATCTCAATCCCAAGACCCATGGCGAGCTGCTACCCATGGCGCCACAAACCCAGGTCCACCCACAGCACCACGACCCCACGCTGATGTCCACCGTGACAACCCAAAATCTTAGATCGACCACCACCAAAACCCTAATCGCAACCTACATGTCACACTCCTCAAAACCCAAAGCCAAATCAGTCATGCTCCTCCTCCACAAATCAAAACCCAAACCCATAGATTGGCTTCACTAGCGACAGATCGAAGATGTTGGAGGTGGGTATGGCTTCAGAGGGTGGGGTGGAGCTGCGTCGGAGTGGCGTTAGAGTGTGGGGTGGAGCTGCGTCGGAATGGCGTCAGAGTGTGGGGTGGAGCTGTGTCGGAGTGTGGGTGGATGTCGGACCTTCGACGGAGTGTGGGGTGGAGCAACTTTGATCTATCGTCGGTGCGTGGGGGTGGAGCTGAAGGGTTTCATAGCGGTTGCTTTCTCTTGGAATTGGAATTAGAGGGCTTGTGAGGCTGAGGGTTGTGAGTTTTGGGGCGAGCGAGAGTGTAGGGAGAGAATAAGCTCGTTGAAGAAATGGAAGCAGCAACAACAGCCATTTTTAGTTTTGGCTCAAACGAAATGAAAGAAGTGGCAAAGAAAAGTATTAGGAGTTTTTTAACCCAAACCCAGATCTGCTCCCAACCCAGAAACGACGCCATTGGATCTGCTCCAAACCCAGATCTGCTCCTGATAAGAACATAAAAAAGGAAATGAAAAAAAAAAAAAAAAACCATTCAGATCTAGGTTGGTGTTTGTGTACAATTGATTTTTGTGGAGGAATTTGTGTACAAATTTTGGAATATTTTGGTTTTCTGTTCTTTTGTTCTTGGGATTGAATATTCTAGGTTTGTTGTTCTTGTGTGTTCATGATCAAGATGAATTTGGAATAGGAATTTGATAATTTGAATGTGAAATTTATGAGTTTATGGGTTTATGAGTTTATGGATTTCTAATCTTATTGTTCTTGTTCAAGGATTTGAGATCTCCATTCATATGATTTTTTGTTTTTAATTTTGTTTGTAATTTTTTTTATTTAGTTAAATTTTTTTTTAAAAAAATTTAGATGTTGATGTGTCCTTTTTTAATGTCAAAATAGATTTTTTTTTTTAATTATCATTTTAATGTGCCGTTAGCCACGTCAGCTTTTTCTGTTAATTGGCTGACGGTAAGGACTTAAATGTCACACGTTAATTAGTTTAGGGACTAAAAATGGTAAAATAGAAATGTAGGAACCAAAATAGAAATGACCCCAAAATGTAGGGACGAAAAGAGCATTTACGCCAAAAATTTAAGGACTAAAAACAAGCCATGTCAAACCTAAAACTTCAAATATTTTTATATTCAAACTCTCATATTACGTGATTTTGCAGCCCCAGGGTTTAAAAGTTTAAACAATAGGAACAGGGAAATTGAGATTTGAGAGGGCTTTGTTTCACACACAGATAAACGAATTTACGAGAATATTAAATAAAAAATTAAAAAAAAAATCGTGAAATTTTCACAGAGAATGAGAGATTTTGATACTACATGTCCTCTTGGGGTTCATTAATAATATTGCATCCAAGTATATGCGGCCGCAACTTTTACATTCCGGTGGCGTTTCTAACTTTCTGGCACAATTTATAGGCTGCCAAAGACATTTGGGTGGTGGATTTGCCAAGGGAGGTTGTTGAAAGTTGTGTGTAAGAGAGAAATAATTTAGGTTTTGACATAGCTTGTTTTTAATCCTTAGATCTTTCATCTGTCATGTGTCTTCAGGACGGTTGTAATATATGGATTGGGATCCCGTGCAATATCTAGGGTATTGCACGGTGTGCAATTCTATTAATATAAACCGTCGATTTAATCTAACGCTTATAAATTTGACACCTTATATAAGACAACCTAACGATCTGTGTGATTCACTTTTACCTTTCCCTTCTCTATTCTTTTGTCTTCAGTTTGTCCAAATTTCAGAAAGAAACAGTCTCTCTCTCTCTTACCGTCTTACCCTTGATCTTTCTTTGGCACACCCATGGTATGTGAATAAATGAAAAGAAGAGTTAGGTCATGGGAGTGGAACAGAATAATTAATGAAAGTAAATGGGGGTTAGTGGGACAAAATTGTAATAAAATTAAATGTTGTGAATAGTTAGGTTCATAGGTTGTCGAAATAAAAATATATTTATATAATTTTTGTTTTAGTGTGGTATCTCTCAACTATGACAGTATGATTTTTCTTATATAAAGTTAGGAAAAGAGGTTAATGGATGTTTTAAAGTATTTATGTAGTGAATAATTTTTTTAAAAAAAATTATGGACAAATTTTTTACAAAAAAATTATTTTAATAAAAATTGTTTACCATTTTCATATTTCTTATAAAATAATATCAAAGTTTTCTTAAAATAATTTATTGACCCTTATTCAATAAATACCATTTAACACATTTAACTACTTAAGACCGTCCATGAAATTATCAA
Source organism: Quercus robur (assembly GCF_932294415.1). NCBI lineage: Eukaryota > Viridiplantae > Streptophyta > Magnoliopsida > Fagales > Fagaceae > Quercus > Quercus robur. The sequence goes on along the minus strand of NC_065540.1, from coordinate 45,476,334 downwards.
GCAAAAATCAAAAGTATATTATATAAAACCACATTCTAAGTAGATGTGTCAATTTCATATTATGAAATAATGTGTTTATTTAAAAAAAATATTATGTCAATAATATTTTTATAAAATTTTCAAAACAAATTAGAAATGATAAATTATTATTAATAAGAAAAAAAATAATTACAATTTTAAAGTTTACTTAAAATCAATCACAACTTCCCGGATATAAATTGTTGTCAAATTATTTTAAAAAGCAGGGCGAAGTCGCAATGTGAAGATATTCACTAGAAAGTACTTCTGTTTCACGTGACACAAGCCAACGTACTACTACTGTCCGTGCACTAGTAATCTCTACTGACAAAGCAAAGATTTTTGAACTTTGAATGAAGACTTTCGTCCTGACTACGGAGCGAAAATGACAACTCAATAATCCTGTCAACAAAACTTCAGAACTCCTCATTATGAAGGTGACTACTCAATCCTGTACTTGTAGGATTGCTTTTCAAATTTCATTGTTAAATGTGAACTGCCGACGTAAAATTGCTGAAAAGCAATCCTGTACTTGTCATTGTTAAATGTGACTACTCAATCCTACGAGATTACTAGTGCATGGGCAGTAGTAGTACGTTGGCTTGTGTCACATTAAAATTAAGTGTTGCACTCAAAATATTGAAGAGCTTCTGTGCTTTACACGTAGAAAACATGTGGGCTTTCACTTGTTATAATTTTGATCCCTTTCTAATTTTTATCAGCTTTTCCAATTCAAAATATGATTATTTACCCAGTTTTCTCAAGACAAAATCCCATTATTACCTTCCAAATTCATTCCTACTTCCCATCCTTAATCTGCATAGAAGGCAGAGCATATCATCTCTGATGCTCCACTTCACCGATCTCTCTCTGTTGTCACTTCACAGTTCACAGCAAAACCAACATTCTTAATTTTCATTGATGGAGTTGGCCTATTCCATTGCTGCAAGCGTTATTGACAAGATAGGTTCCCTTGCTTACCAAGAGATTTGTTCTGCATGGGTCATTTCCAGCGATCTGAAAAAGCTGGAGCTCACCATGTCCACGATCCAAGCCCTGCTGTTGGACGCCGAGGAGAAGCAAGTGAAAAACCGAGTTCTAAGTGTTTGGTTGGGGCAACTCAAAGATGTCTTTCATGATGCGATGGATGTGTTGGATGAATTCGAGTGTGAAGCTCTTCGGAGGCAAGTGGTGAAAATGCATGGAAGCACTCGTGAAAAGGTACTTGACTCCGTTTCTTATTCTTTTTTTAACCTGCTTGGCTTCAGTTATAAGATGAGTCAGAAAATCAAGGGCGTAAGAGAGAGTTTAGAAGAGTTAGCAAAGGATAGAGCTCAATTTCATCTTGAGGAGCGATTTGAAGATCAGCGTATTGGGGACAGGAAGAGAGAGATGACCCACTCCTTTGTTCGTGATTGTGATGTTATTGGGAGGGATGATGACAAGCAAAAGATAATAGATCTTTTGATGCACCCAGGTGACAATTGTAATGTTTCTGTGATTTCTATAGTGGGAATCGGAGGTCTAGGCAAGACCACACTGGCTCAGTGGGTGTATAATGATAAAAGGATAGCTAAACATTTTGACTCTAGAATATGGGTGTGTGTGTCAGAAGACTTTAATGTTTTAACATTAGCAAAACAAATCCTTAAATCTACAGGTGGTGGAATTAAAAAGAACATGAGTATGGATGAAGTTCAAGTTACTTTACGAAGTATTTTAAAGAAGAAAAGATTTTTCATTGTTTTGGATGATGTCTGGAATGAGAATCGTAACAAATGATTTAGTCTGAAGAATTTGTTAACAGAAGGTGGCCAAGGAAGTAAAATTCTTGTCACTACTCGTAGTCACAAAGTTGCCTCAACGATGGCTCCTGGACCAATCCATGACATAGAAGGTCTTGCAGAGAATGATTGTCTGTCATTGTTTTTAAGGTGGGCATTTAATGAAGGGGAGGAGAAACAATATCCAAATCTTATAAAGATTGGAAAAAAAATTGCAAAAAAATGCAGAGGTGTTCCTTTGGCTATGAAGACTCTAGGGGGCTTACTTTATTCTAAAACCGAGGAGCGTGATTGGATTTCAATAAGGGATAATGAGATATGGAAACTAGAGCAAAAGGATGACGACATTTTACCTGCGCTAAGATTGAGTTACAATCGATTGCCATCATACTTGAAACAATGTTTTGCTCATTGCTCATTATATCCAAAGGATTTTAGATATAGTAATTTGGACTTAATCCAGTCTTGGATGGCAAATGGACTCCTCCAAAAATCCAACAAAAGTGCTGAAGAGTTGGAAGATATTGGAGAACAATATATAAAAGATTTTTTATCAAGATCTCTCTTTCAAGAATTCAAAGATGTTGGTACTTTCGTGACATTTAAAATGCATGATTTGATACATGATCTTTCATTATATGTTGCACAAAATGATTATTGCTTAATTGAAAACATAAATAACTCCAACAATTTTGAAAAGGCTAGGCATGTGTCAATTTTGGACCATAATTTGGGTGTTGATGCAATGATAGCTTTTTTAAATAAGTTGAGTAATAGCATGCGGACTATTAATTTCTCATGCGAAGATTGGGCATCAGCTGAACACTCTTTTATTAATAAACCCTTGGTGGAAACATGCATCTCAAGATTTAAGCAACTGAGGCTGCTAAATTTAAGATATCCAAGGTTGGAGGAGTTGCCAAGCTCAATTAGTACTTTAAAGCATTTGAGATATCTCAACTTACGAGGGAATAAGCAAATCAAGAAACTGCCTGAGTCCATTTGCAACCTGCAGAATTTGGAAACATTGATATTACGTGGCTGTGAAGAGCTTGAAGAGTTGCCAAGAGATATAAGGAAGATGATCAGCCTCAGATATTTGTCAATAACCACAAAACAAACTCGTTTTCCCACCAATGGAATCGAGTGCATGTGTTCTCTTCGAAAATTGTATTTTGATAAATGTCCCGGGCTAGAGTCTTTTCCGGAAGGGATCCAGCGCCTCACCGCCCTTTGCTTTTTAGGTTTTCAAAATTGTGAAAGCCTAAACTCTTTGCCACAAGGTTTGAAACACTTGACAGCGTTGAAAGTTATGTTAGTTCAAAATTGTGAAAAGCTTAATTTGATGGAAGGGGATGACTACCCACCAAGTCTCGAAAGACTCAGCATCGGTAGATTGCCAAAACTAGTGGCTCTACCGCTATGGCTTAAAGGATCTGCCAATACTTTAAATTTCTTAACTATCTTCTGTAAGGTTGAATTTATTCAACCATCTAATTGGCTTTATTCCGTGCCAAATTTGCTTGTAAATCAGCATTTAGTAACCCTGTATTTAGGTGGGATTGTTGTAAGGGTAGTGAGTGAGATAGTGTGAAGATTGCTCAAGAGTGTGCAAGAAAACAGAGTGTCGCGGCTGGGACTCACGGGTGGACTCGCGGCTTCAACCCGCCAGAAGATGCACACGTGCCAAGCATGCTGGAAGATGAACAGTCATGCTAGCTGGAGCACTACAGGACAAAACAGGACAACTGGCCATACGGTTAACTCGCGACTGGAACTCGCGACTTAGTCAAGCCGCGAGGTCAAGCCACGAGCCACCCCTGTTTTGGAAAAACCTGACGTTTCGCATTCCTCTTCACTCCAGTATAAATACCCTTTTAACCCACGATTGAAAGAGAGCTTCCAGAGAGAATTTTGAGAGAGAAACCCTAAAGAAAAACCAGATTGTTTCACCCACAATCTCTACCTTAGAGTCTCATCAAATTCCCTCACTCTCTTCCTCTCCATTGTCAAATCCTTGAGAGGCATTATACCAAACCTGGTTCTCACCATTATCATCCCTGTGAGACAGACGTTTGGAGTTCTGGGAAGCAGTTAGGAAGGAGCCAATCTTTATTGGTTGATGCTACGGTGTAGTAGCGGAATCCGGAAAGGTAGAAAAGAAAAAGGTTCGGCGCAACCTCGTTGGAGCAAGAAGCTTGGAGGGCTTAGGTGCATTGGGTAGATTAGGCTTGGAGGGTCTATTGCTGTCCTTGTATCCCAACTGTATTTTCTAGTGGATTGATTACCGCTTGGAGGGCGGCGGAGAGGTTTTTCGCCGAGGTCTTCGGTTTCCTCTTCGATAACATATCTGGTGTTATCCCTGTGTTTGCATCTTCCTTCCTCTCTATCTCTGCCTTTACATTATCTGCTGTGGTTTATTTTGTTATGGCTTAGATAGTTGTTTAATCAATTTCATATTATAGCATATGTTAAGTTTCCGCACACTAGTTGTTTAACATATTGCGTGTGTTGATTAAATTGGTTTTTGGGGGTCTAAACGTTCAAAAGTGTTTTTGTACACGTTTTTGAACTTTCAATTGGTATCAGAGCGGGTACACAGCTATTTGGTTTCATTACCATTTGTGTGATCCTAGACCCCTGAGTTGTGGTTGTTGTTTTTGTTTATACCATGCTGAATTGTAGCTCAAGTGTTTGTGAAAATGTCTCTATGCATATGACTGAAAGGTGTCTTACTGATGACCTTGTAGAGTTATTAAAAACTAAGAAACATGCTAGAGTTTTTGTTCACATGCTGAAATTTCTTGAGAATCAGAATCTTGTCTTACACAGTAGCATATCTGAATCAAAATCATTGATTAAGAAATATAAAAGAAAGAATAGAATGTTGTGTGAGATGATTGAGAATCTGAAAATGAAAAATCAATCTAAAAGTAGCATGAAACCTGATGATGAGTTTGTGTTTGAAGGTCAAGATTGTCTGTCACATGTGAACCTATTTGTGCATACCTCATTAAAGGTGTTTAATGCATGTTTGTGGTATCTTGATAGTGGGTGTTCTCGCCATATGACAGGGGATAAGTCACTGTTTAAGTCACTCAAAGAAAAGGTGGGTGACTATGTGACCTTTGGGGATGGAAGCCATGCTCAAGTCCTAGGCAAAGGAACCATCGAGATACCCGGTTTGCCTCTGTTGAAAGATGTGCTGTTCATAAAAGGGCTGAAGGCGAATTTGCTGAGCATCACTCAAATTTGTGATGACGACTTCCTGGTACAATTCTCCAAGAAAGGATGTTTGATCATCAATAAAGAGGGGATTCAGGTTTTGGAAGGAAATCGGACTACGGATAACTGTTATGGAATAGTTCCCACGGCACCAATATCATGTAGAAGTGCTCGGGTGGATATGTTGGAGCTGTGGCATCACAGATTTGGGCATGCCAACTTCAAACAAGTAGCCAAAGTCTCCAAACTTGAAGCAGTCGAGGGACTTCCTAAGTTTGGAAAAGTAAAGAAGACCATTTGTGGTGCATGTCAAATGGGGAAGCAAATTAAGGCAAGTCATCACAAGGTAAATGTGATAGCCACCTCTTGTTGTTTGGAGTTACTTCATGTTGATCTGATGGGGCCCACCAGAACTGAAAGCCTAGGGGGAAAAAGATATATTATGGTCATTGTGGACGACTACTCAAGATACACTTGGGTTGAACTCCTTAGAGAAAAATCAGAAGCTTGTGAGAGGCTGGAGATTCTGTGCAAGAAACTACAAAATGAAAAGGGGATTCCAATAGCCAAAGTTAGAAGTGATCATGGGAGAGAATTTGAGAATGCAAGATTCGAGTCCTTCTGTGAGAAGAATGGTATTAAAAGAGAGTTTTCAGCTCCCAAAACTCCACAACAAAATGGAGTGGTAGAGAGAAAAAATCGTGTGATTCAGGAGATGGCAAGAGTCATGTTGCTTAATAAGCAAATATCTCAAAATTTTTGGGGAGAAGCTGTCAACACCTCGTGTCACATTGGCAATAGGATTTTCTTTCGAGCTGGTACAAAGAAGACTGCATATGAGATATGGAATGAGAAGAAGCCTAAAGTGAAGTATTTCCGGGTATTTGGAAGTAAATGTTATATCTTAAATGATCGAGAGAATCTTGGGAAGTTTGATGCAAGAAGTGATGAGGGTATTTTTCTTGGCTACTCTACTACAAGTCGAGCATATAGAGTGTTCAACAAGAGAACAAAGACTGTGATGGAATCCATAAATGTCAAGATTGATGATGCCTTACCTAAGGTGGAAATGATTGATGATGTAGAAGGGCCGAGCACCGAAGAGCCTGATGTTGAGGTAGAAGCTTTGGATATAGAAGGTGAAGAACCTATACCAGAAGTGGAATCGACTCCCATCAACCCAAGAAGGAAAACGAGATCGATGTCTAGAACTTCAAGTCCTCTTACTCCTCCAGAAGTTCATCCTCCTATCTCTCGTAGTGATGAAGTTTCCACTTCAAAAAGGCCTTCCTCAAGAATTCTCAAGAATCATCCGGAAAGTAATATCATAGGATCACTTGATGACGGTCTTCGCCTCAGGAAAGGAAATATTCTGCTAGCCAATCATGTAACATATCACTGTTATCTTGCACAGTTTGAACCAAAGAGGGTTGAAGAGGCTCTTCTAGATGAGAATTGGGTTGAATCAATGCATGACGAGCTGAATCAGTTTGTGAGGAATGACGTGTGGGAACTTGCTCCACGGCCTGAGAATGTTCATGTTATAGGCACAAAGTGGATTTTTAAAAACAAAACTGATGAAGATGGAGAGATAATTCGAAACAAGTCTCGGTTGGTGGCTCAAGGCTACACACAAGTAGAAGGGGTGGATTTTGATGAATCATTTGCTCCGGTGGCAAGACTCGAATCCATTCGAATCCTCATGTCCATTGCATGCACTTTAAAGTTCAAACTTTATCAAATGGATGTTAAGTGTGCTTTTCTGAATGGATATCTAAATGAAGAGGTTTTTGTTGAGCAACCAAAAGGATTTGAGGATCCTCATTTTCCAGATCATGTATTAAGATTGAAGAAAGCACTGTATGGTTTAAAACAAGCGCCTAGAGCCTGGTACGATCGTCTTACACATTATCTTCTAGATAGAGGTTTCAAGAGAGGGTATGCTGATCGAACTCTATTTGTAAAAAATGATGAAGATTATCTCCTTGTGGCACAAGTCTATGTTGATGACATAGTGTTTGGAGCAACTATCGAAGATCGTGCTACTGAATTTTCTGAGGAGATGAAGAAGGAGTTTGAGATGAGCATGGTGGGGGAGCTCACATTCTTTTTGGGTCTTCAAGTCAAACAACAGAAGGAGGGTATATTTGTATTTCAAGAGAAGTATGCCAGAAATATTGTCAAGAAGTTTGGCCTAGACTCCAAAAAACATGCCTCCACTCCCATGAGCTCTTCCACTAAACTGAATGTGGATTCATCAGGAGTTGAAGTAAGTCCCACATTGTATAGGAGCATCATTGGAAGTTTGCTCTACCTTACAGCAAGTAGACCGGACATTGCTTTTAGTGTGGGCGTTTGTGCCAGGTACCAAGCTAATCCGAAGGAATCTCATCTGACTGCTGCTAAACGAATCATTCGATATGTGAATGGTACTGCAAACTATGGTCTGTGGTATTCAAAAGACTCAAATGCGTGTCTTGCTGGGTATTCGGATGCTGACTGGGCTGGCAGTGTAGACGATCGGAAAAGCACTTCAGGCGGCTGTTTTTATCTTGGTAACAATCTTGTTTCATGGATGAGCAAGAAGCAGAATTCAGTGTCTCTATCTACTGCAGAAGCAGAGTACATCGCTGCTGGAAGTTGCTGCACTCAGCTTCTTTGGATGAAGAAATTACTTCATGACTATGGAATTCCTCAAGAAACAATGTGTGTCTACTGTGACAACACCAGTGCCATCAATCTTTCCAAAAATCCTGTTCAGCATTCAAAATCCAAACACATAGAGATACGTTACCATTTCATTCGGGATTTGGTAGAGGAAAGAGTTGTGTGTCTTGAGTTCATACACACTGACAATCAAAAGGCGGATATCTTCACCAAGCCTCTCGATGGTCCACGGTTTGAATCACTCCGTAAGACCATTGGTGTCGGTACAATTCCTTGACTCTCTTGTGTGTTGTGTGCTTCATTTTTTGTTACATCTGTCTGTGCTGGAGCACACATTTTTTTTTGCAACATGTTTCTTGTTTGTTTGTTCTTTTGTGTTTACTGCTGGTTATGTTTCATTCTTTTTGTTTCTTGAGTCAAAAATCCAAAAATTACATAAAGAATTTGAAAATCAAAACGCTTGATTGACTTTGTTGAGTTTTGTTTTAAAACTTGTTTTGCCTTGTACGTTTGTGCTAATGGCTTTGTGCATTTTCGAGCATTGCTTGTTTTCATGCACTCATATCAATGTGGGAAAAATCTTGAAATCTATGTGATTGTTGTAAATAGATCTTCAAACTTGTCATGAATGATTAGTGGATGGTTATGTTGATCTTGAAACATGCATAGACTTGTGTCTATATCTCTTCCCACTTTTATTTTTTTTTGCTAAAAAGAGCTCATCAAATGTAAATCTCCAAATGAAAAGAGATATTGAGCTGCAAAAGCCTGTCGCGCATTCTAGTATTTGACTAGGAAAAAGGGTAAGCGACCTTGTATTAAAAGTGAAATTTCTTTCAAAAAGGCCAAAGGCCTGTTCTTCAAAAGAGAAATGTTATATATCCCTCTCACAATGAGAGATGATTGCCTCAAAAGATCAAATGTTATGGCAAAAAGTGGAGTCAAATGAAAAGCTCCAAGTTATGTTATCAAGTTATGTGGGAAGTCATATATTCATATTTCTATAATTGAGATTGGTCACATGATCTAGTGCTAATTGTGTATGCCTTGGTTGAATTGATCATTGAAGCTTCACATTAGACAAAGGACTATCTCATTATTGATATCCACACACAACACACAAGTTTATGTTCGATAAATGCCATATTCATTTGTGTGATTGTACTTGATAAAATGTGTTTTCACATGCTCAATCTTTGTTAATTCAAGCACAAAAAGATTTTTGAGTGTTTTAGGTGTTTTTGGAAAGTATTTTGTTGAAAAAATTTGAAAATTTCAAAAATCCTGTTTTTGCCCTGTTTTGGCGGCTCAGTCGCGGGTATGTCAAGTCGCGAGCCTCAGTCGCATCTTCGCTGGTCAGTTTTGGCGACTTGTTCGCGAGTGGAAGGTCCAGTCGCGAGATTCACTCAGAGATTTTCGCGGCTCAGCTCGCGACTCACTCGTGGGTAGACCTTCCAGTCGCGAAAAACACTTAGAAAATTTTTTCAAAATTTTGTTCTTGAGTGCTTTGGCGGCTCGATCTGGCGTCTATGTGGCGACTTAATCCAGTCGCGAAAATCGCGTGTTTTGGACATACAGGGGCAGTTTTTAAAATTTTCTGTTTTCCCTCGATCTTTTTGTGACTGTTCATTGTCTTTTTCTTCTGCACTTTCCCTTTCACACCGTACCTCCATTGTCGATCTCCATTGTCTGCTTCTTCTCAGCTAAAAATCGTCGACTAACAGGTATGGTTCTCTGTCTTGCACTCTCATTTTCCTAATATATTGGTTTTTCCTCTGGATTATTCACTTTTGCGTGTGGGTTTAGTGATGGGTTTTGTGATGTAATCATTGTCCTTTCTTAGCCCATGGTAGCCTGTGATTCTGGTTTTGAGCTAATTTATTGTGTTGATTGTGTTCTTCATCTTGTGCTTAGCTAGGGTTAGCTAATTTTTGTCTGATCTGCTATTGCTATCATGTTTCATATTGATCTTGTGTGGTACCTTGTTGATGTGGTGTTGGTTTTGGTCCTTTTTCAGTTGATTATGTGGTTATATTTGATCTCTCTATACTGTGTAGTTCTAATTTGGGCCTTTGATGTCCCTCATGGACCATACTCATCCAGCTGTTAGGGTTTCTTCCTTGTTCTTACATATTCACTAACCCACTGCTGATATAGTCTGTTGGATTGTGTTCTGTCTTTTTCCTTGTTTATAATACAGACTGGTCATGTCTCCATTCAAAAAGGCTGCTGTGAAAGGAGGCTCTTCCAAAGGGAAGGAACCCGTAATTGATGTTGATGAAGACACACCTCTCCCGAAAGTGACTCGCTCTTCATCACAGCGATTTGATCCCAATAAGTTCAGATCCTTTTCAGCCTATCAGTCATATGAGAACTTTTTTCTTCATGCCACACCGTTACTAGAGAGAGCTGTGGATCTGCCATCACTTCACAACACTGACATTCCGATATGTTTTGCTCACAAGGATTGGAATTACCTTCTCTCTGATCCGGATATCGTGTATGAAGAGTTGGTTAAAGAATTTTATGCTAACGCACTTGTGGAAGGAGATGAACTTAAGTGCTGGGTTCGGCAAAAGAGCTTTTCTGTCTCTCCTACATACCTGGCAGAAATTCTTCACATCAACAGACCCATTTTTCGTCATTCACCGGTCTATGATGATTTATGTCCTGATGAGGAGCTTCTCAAACAAAGCCTTGGTCAAGACTTGGAGTTCTCACCCAATGGCAAATCCATCAGTGTTTCCTCCCTTTCTCCGAAACTGCGAGTGCTTACAATTGTGATGTTTCACAATTTGTACCATTTATCAAGTACTGGGTATATGAATCTCGGACGTGCTTTGTTTCTTCATGATCTAATCTCTGATGAAGAAATCGACATTTGTGCTCACATCTTTCATGTTCTGCGCAAAACGGTTCTTCGCAGTGAGTCTCGGATCTGCATTCCTTTCTGCAGTCTTATTTCACGGATCTTGAAGCTCAAGAGAATTTATCCAACGGCTGATGAGTCTCCTATTCCCAAACCAAGTCCGATCAACATGCGTACATACAATGCAAGTGTTGGACATAGTCGGAAGAGAGCCAAACCAGAAACTTCTGCATCTCACAGTGACTCTCAGTTCAGCAATCTCTCCCTCGATGAGAAACTTGATCGCATTGTTTCCTCTGTCCACGAGTTGAATACAAAAATGTCTGGACTCACTGCTTCTCTACACCATCAAAGCAACCGATGGGATATGAAGTTTACTTCTCTTCAGACTCAGCTGGATCAAATTCAGAGAAAACTAGAGGAGGATGACTAGCCTATTCCATGACAAAAAGGGGGAGTGATAGGCATAATCAGAGGGGGAGGATATTACCCTAAGGGGGAGTGTCACTATCTAAGGGGGAGTGTCTCTATTTTTTTTGTTGTTTCCTTCTTCTCTTTAAGTTGATATATTATGTGTTGTAAAACTATTATTCAGGTATTTGTTGGTTTGTACCCATATGCTTATGTAAGCTTTTAGGGTTATTGTCTTATGCATAGTTTGTAGGCTTTATGGTTTGTACCATGCTTAAGTGCAGTCTTTATGCTATGTTGAAATCAGTACTTAATCTAAATGTTCTGCATTTTGGTCTATGTACTGTCACTCTTGTGCCCTTGTAGGATTGTTCCTAGATGCATATGCCTTGTGTGCTATGCATTGGTTGAGTGTTGAGCATACAAGTGTCTTGCCTTGTGCTTGTTAACTTGTATGTCCTTGTGTTCATTCCAAGTGTGAATGAGCACTGTGATCACTATCTTGTGGTGATTCACTTGGTTGATCAAGCCATGGTTTGTTTATTAACTCCATTCTTGCTTGATCTCATATTGCCTGCTTCATATGCATTTATAATTTTATGCTTACAATGATCATGGTGTATTGTTGTGTTTCAGGAGTTTATGTTCATATGATTCAAGTGCTTCACAGCTTCTAGAGTTAGGTGTGAGTGAGTTTTGATCAACTGTTCCCAACTCACATGTTAAGTCTAGAGTCTGTTTTAGGGTTTTGTCACGGAATAGCCAAAGGGGGAGATTGTAAGGTTGAATTTATTCAACCATCTAATTGGCTTTATTCCGTGCCAAATTTGCTTGTAAATCAGCATTTAGTAACCCTGTATTTAGGTGGGATTGTTGTAAGGGTAGTGAGTGAGATAGTGTGAAGATTGCTCAAGAGTGTGCAAGAAAACAGAGTGTCGCGGCTGGGACTCGCGGGTGGACTCGCGGCTTCAACCCGCCAGAAGATGCACACGTGCCAAGCATGCTGGAAGATGAACAGTCATGCTAGCTGGAGCACTACAGGACAAAACAGGACAACTGGCCATACGGTTAACTCGCGACTGGAACTCGCGACTTAGTCAAGCCGCGAGGTCAAGCCGCGAGCCACCCCTGTTTTGGAAAAACCTGACGTTTCGCATTCCTCTTCACTCCAGTATAAATACCCTTTTAACCCACGATTGAAAAAGAGCTTCCAGAGAGAATTTTGAGAGAGAAACCCTAAAGAAAAACCAGATTGTTTCACCCACAATCTCTACCTTAGAGTCTCATCAAATTCCCTCACTCTCTTCCTCTCCATTGTCAAATCCTTGAGAGGCATTATACCAAACCTGGTTCTCACCATTATCATCCCTGTGAGACAGACGTTTAGAGTTCTGGGAAGCAGTTAGGAAGGAGCCAATCTTTATTGGTTGATGCTACGGTGTAGTAGCGGAATCCGGAAAGTTAGAAAAGAAAAAGGTTCGGCGCAACCTCGTTGGAGCAAGAAGCTTGGAGGGCTTAGGTGCATTGGGTAGATTAGGCTTGGAGGGTCTATTGCTGTCCTTGTATCCCAACTGTATTTTCTAGTGGATTGATTACCGCTTGGAGGGCGGCGGAGAGGTTTTTCGCCGAGGTCTTCGGTTTCCTCTTCAATAACATATCTGGTGTTATCCCTGTGTTGGATCTTCCTTCCTCTCTATCTCTGCCTTTACATTATCTGCTGTGGTTTATTTTGTTATGGCTTAGATAGTTGTTTAATCAATTTCATATTATAGCATATGTTAAGTTTCCGCACACTAGTTGTTTAACATATTGCGTGTGTTGATTAAATTGGTTTTTGGGGGTCTAAACGTTCAAAAGTGTTTTTGTACACGTTTTTGAACTTTCATCTTCGATTGTCACAACTTGGTGGTATTGCCAGAGTGGCTTTCAGATCTCAATTCACTTCAAAAACTTATGATTCGATATTGCCCAAGATTATCCTCTTTGCCAGAGGGGGTAACTCACCTCACTACCTTAAGAGAATTGGAGATTGTTCGTTGTCCTAATTTGAGGAGAAGTTGCAAGCGAAATGTTGGCAAGGATTGGCCTAAGATAGCACACATCCCTTTGGTCAAATTGATTTAATGATTAGGTAAGTGCTAAAATCTCCTACCTCTTCTAAGTATGCTCTGTTTATCTATCTTACTAAGTTAATTATGCTCTTTTTTTGTGTGAAATTACACCTTTGTACCTTAAACTATATCCCATTTTAAACTTTCCACCCTAAACTAAGTTAACTCTTTTGGTTTATAGATTTAGGTACTTGTTGCTATTGTGTTCAAGGTTTTGCATACTTCCTATAGGTTTTTAATATATGGTACTCCTTGTAGATTTTTAATATTATGCTCAAGGTTCAGGTTGTTATTATCATGCTCAAGGTTTAGAAATTCCTTAGCATCTTTTTCTTTTTTTTTTGGGAAACGATTCCTTAGCATCTGTTTAAGGTGGGATATGGAGAAAATTTTAACATTAAGTTATGTCTTTCTTCTTGCATTCATGGTCTACTATATTATTTGGTTTGCTTTTACTAGCATGGATAATGTTGATGTTGTATAGCTTGGGATTTCATTGTTGTCATGCTTTTGAGTACTCAACTTATGAGTGTTTAACGAAAATTTGGAATTACAACTACCAACATATAGAGAGAGCTTTAAATTTTACTACTTATGAACTAGTTACTTCTCAATGAATGTACGTATAATCATTTGATCTCCAGTTTAAATTTAGTTGCAAAGAATAGTGTTATTACAGCTGTGGTGATGAAAGTTTTCCTCTGCACTTCACAGGATAGAATTGACGAAATTTAAGGGAGAGAGGCATCAAGAAAAGCAACACTTAGCCCTTCACATCATCAACGAGGCTCAAAAGTGCCGAGGTGCATCCTAATTTTTTTCCTTTAAAACTTTTTGATATGATTGGAATTAGTTTGGATTAATTAGGTGAAACAGAGAACTTCATTATAACTACTATTGTGAAATCTGATAAGTCAATTTACATAGATCGCAAAAACCCTTATTTGTTCTTATATATAGTGTTAGGTACACACGTATGAGTAAAGTCTCACATTAAATAACAACTAGCATGTAACCCATGCAAATGTATGGATGCATTTAAAATTAAACACAATTTTTATTATAGAAATATAAATAATTAGTCAAATTATTTATAAAAAAAATAGCATGTAACGCATGCATATGTATAGATACATTTAAAATTAAACGCAATTTTTATCATAAAAATATAAATAATTAGTCAAATTATTTTTTTAAAAGTAAACGTAATTTGTCGTATATTAAAATTCTTACCTATATTTAATACTAATTATAATAATTTTTTTATAATTTTTAATAAGATAGAATGTGTGATGATCTTTGTTGTGTGGTGATTTTTATTGAGTATACGTGATTGGTTTTTTTTTTTTTTTTTTTTTTTTTTTTTTTTTTAAATTTGTTTATATTTTATAGTTCATTAATATTAGATTCTTAGTATTCTGCACTCATTAACTCACTTGGCACAAAGATTAAAAAATTTAAGTGGACACATAGCACAAACTTAAGTAGATAATTATGGTGTGGTCCCCACATAAATTTAGACACATGGTGCAAAATTGAATTTTAATTCCAAATTCTAATTAAACTTTCTCTAAGTTATACCTATTAATATATATATATATATATATATATATATATACACACACATGCATATACATGATACACTTAAAGATAATGAGATATACAATAAGATGCATAGTATAATTCCTATATTTATAATTTAAATGTTATTGATAGTTATTTTTATATTTTGTTAACTCTTTAAAAAAATTTGTAAGGATATTATTGGGTATAAAATGTAAATTGTCCATATATATATTTTAATTATTGTGAATCACTTTATTTTTTTTTTACGATTCATTTATTCTAGACTCTTTAGTTTTTATACTTAATAACTCACTTAGATAAATATTTATAATATGGTCTCACATTTGATTCTAAAATTAAGAAATAAAACTCTTAAAGAATAAATAATTTAAGATACATGATGCAAAATTAGAACTCTTATTTAGAATTATAATTTGAGTTTCTCTCAACTTCACCTATTATTATTATTTTATATATATATATATATGAGAAAAGTTCGTAATTAGTATAGCATAGTTAGGCCCTAATTCATAGGTTTAAGTCTATTGGGTTAATTGATGTTTTACTTGTTTTATTAACTAGTCGCAAATTCGCACGTTGCGCGTAATAATTTTTTTTATGGTGACCTCATTAATTTTTTTTTTTTTCTATTTTTTGCAATTTGGACTAAAGCTGCGTTTGGATTGCGCTGATTCCAGTGCGTTTGCGTTTTTCTCCTTTTTTTTTTTTTTTTTTTTTTTCACACGTTTTTTGACTTGCGGTTACTGTTCATGCACTGTTCAATAAACAGTAACCGCAAATTTTGACTTTTCAAACTTTTTCATCCAATTAGTGCACATCGTGTACTGTTCATGGACCCATAAATTTCACTTTTCAGCAACTTTTTCATTAAAAATGGGTCCTACGGTACTATTCACACATTTAAAAATTATTTTGCTACAGTATTTTTCAGTTTTCAGTTTCAATTTTCAGTTTTCAGCTGTATCCAAATGGACCCTAATTTAATAAAGAGTAATGTATTTTATAATTATATTTTCATTTATTATAGTAACAATAAAAAATGTAATATATATATATATATATATATAATTTACGTCGTACCAAAATGAAAACAATACAATTTTTTATAGGAATTCAAAAGGCAAGTTAGAGAAAATATTCATTTTTTAATAAAATTGATTTATAATATTTTATGTATCATTAAAAAGTATATAAAAATTGTAAATTATTCTTTTAGTTTTAAACAAACTTTCTCAAACCCTATTTTTTTTACCCTTCAATCCAAAACACTAGAAAACGTATCTAATAAATTAATAAAACTTAACAATGATTAACTGAACCAATTAGGAAAATTTTTTGTTGTTGATAATCTATTGAGATTATTATCTTTGCAGAAATTACAAATTCATCCGCCAACAAAGATTATCAAATAAACAATTATTAGCAAAATCTTAGAATTAAGTTTCTATATATATGCATTGGCTTTTTTGATAAGTAAGAAAGAAGTATATTCAAAAGGCTACCTCATGAAAACAGAGGCAGAACAGACAATACAGAGAAAGAAACAAACAGAAAAAAGAAAAGAGAACAAGAAAACAAGCAGAGAACAACAAAGAACTAAATACAAGGAGAGAGCAAAGGAACAAAGGGAGAGAATCACTAGAGGTGAGTCCCCAAGCCCTAGACCAATCAAAGAGAGAACCATAAAATAAGCGAACAACTGGTCATCGGATTTGTCCCTGTCCTCAAAAGTACGCCAATTCCGCTTCCTCCAAATACACCACATTAGGCACAACGGAGCTAGATTCTAAATGCTAGAAGAGTGCTTTCCAAACCAGTTCCACCAACTGAAGAGCGTTTCTGCAACCGATCTTGGCAAGACCCATGAAATCCCAAAAGATCTGAAAATCAAGCTCTACAACTTATAAGCTTTTTCACAATGGAGAAGCAAATGATTCACCGTCTCCCCATTGCAACGCACATAATACACCAGTCAACCAGATCAAAGCCTCTACACCGCAAAGTGTCCCTTGTAAGAATTTTCTCCCAAGTTGCAGTCCAAACAAAGAAAGAGACGTGCGTAGGGGCCTTAACCTTCCAAATACCTTTCCAAGGAAAAGTAAAAGGCAAGGGACTTCGAAGCTTGTCATAAAAGGAGCGAATGTTGAAATCCCCCTTCTTCGACAATTTCCAAATCATGTGATCTCCTTGCTCGGAGTGAGGTAAATAAGAATCCAAGGTATGGAGAAATTCATCCACCTCTCCCATCTCCCAATCATTAGGATCCCTAAGTAAAAGAACCTTCCAGCTTCTCTGAGCCTCGGTCCCCAATCTTTCGAGAGACGAGGCCACAGAAGCCTCTCTATTAGTAGCAATCCCATACACAACCGGGAAGGAAAGATGGAGTGGAGAGTCCCCACACCACTGATCTGTCCAAAACTTCACTTTATCCCCCACCCCTACCTCAAACTGGATAGACTTGCTAAAAACCTCCCAACCTTTTCGGATACTTCTCCATAAACCACACCCATGAACACCCCTACCCAACTTGGAAGACCAACCCCCCCACTCTTCCCCAAACTTCAAAGCTACAACCCTCCTCCAAAGACGAGTTTCCTCAACCCCAAACCGCCATAACCACTTTCCTAGTAAGGCTTTATTAAAGGTAGTTAATTTCCTAATACCCAAGCCACCATTTGCCTTAGGAGCACACACCTTATCCCACCCCACCAAATGAACCTTCGACTCCCCTCACAGGAAGTCCCTCTGAATCTTCTCAATTTTATTAGCCACATGCGACGGGATGGTGAAAAGAGATAAATAGTAAGTAGGAAGGCTGGAAAGCGTACTCTTGAGCAGCGTCAATCTTCCACCTTTTGACAAATACAATTTCTTCCACCCGGCCAACCTCCGATTAATCTTCTCCAAGATAGGATTCCAAACAGAAGGGGACTTATGGGAAGCCCCCAACGGCATACCAAGATAGGTCATAGGCAAGGACCCAATCTGACAACCCAGAATCTCTGCCAAGGCATGAATATTATTAACCTCCCCTCCTGGAACCATCTCACTCTTCAGGAAATTAACCTTCAAACCTGTCACAGCCTGAAAACAAAGGAGAAGCATCCGCACATGAAGGATCTACTCCACTTCCGCATCACAAAACAGAATAGTATCATCCGCAAATAGAAGATGCGAGACACATTTCCCTTTACCCCGTCTTCCATCAGCCTTGAAACCCCTGATCAAGCCAGCACCTTCAACTCTTTTCAATATCCTACTTAAGACCTCCATCATGACTAGAAACAACATTGGAGATAGTGGATCCCCTTGTCTCAGACCCCTCGTGCTACCAAAAAAATCAGTTGGAGCCCCATTAATCAAAATAGAAAACTGGACCGTTGAGATACAAGTGCGGATCCATCTACACCACTTCTCCCCGAAACCCATTCTCTTCAAAAGATCTAGAAGAGCCTCCCAATTCACATGATCGTAAGCTTTCTCAATGTCTAGCTTGCAAATAACTCCCGGGATCTTACTCTTCACTCGACTATCAACACACTCATTGGCAATGAGAACTGAGTCAAGAATCTGTCTACCTCCCACAAAACTATTCTGAGACTCAGAAATCAGTTGATCTAAGACCAGTTTCAAATGATTCGCCAAAACCTTAGACAGAATCTTGTACAAGCTCCCCACCAAGCTAATAGGCCAAAAATCTCGAATATTGGAAGCATCATTCTTCTTAGGAATAAGAGCTATAAAGGTAGCATTCAAAGATTTCTCAAACTTACTATGTTGATAGAACTCCTCAAAAACTACTAGGACATCCCTTTCCACCACTCTCCAACAACGGTGGAAAAAGGCCATAGAGAAACCGTCTGGACCTGGAGTTTTATCTCTAGCCAGCTCGCTAACGGCTAGAAGAATTTCCTCCTTCTCAAACCTCCTTTCAAGCCGACCCCTCTCCGACCCATCTATCTGATCAAACTCCAAACCTTCCACATAAGGCCTTCACTCCTCCGTCTCCTTATACAAATTTTTATAAAAATTTACGACCTGGGCAGTCACCTCGGATTCCTCCTCATAAATCACCCCATCCACCTCCAAAATACTCAGATTATTATACCTTCTGCGGGAATTAGCCACCCTATGGAAAAATTTAGTATTATTATCTCATTCCTTAATCCATAACATCCTTGATTTCTGTCTCCATGAGATTTCTTTTAAAGAGAGAAGATTCTTTACTTCAGTTCTCATCACATCTCTCTCACAAGCCTCAGCATCAGAGAGGCCAAATTCCCCTTCCTTGGCATCAAAGGATTTCAAAGCCTCTAATAATTGCGACTTTTTGCGCCCAACATGACCAAACTCCAAACGGTTTCACTGAATGATATCTTCTTTCAAAGCCTTCAACTTTTTGGCAAATACAAAACTAGGAGTCCCAAAAAAGGAATGACGATTCCAGCAAGAATGAACTCTATCAATAAACCCATCTGACTCTATCAATAATAATAATAATGAAAATACAATTGCAAAAGTTAAAATATGTCATTTATCTAATTATTTTCTTTTGACTAACCTTTGCTTTCTTCGAATAAGTGGTATTATAAACTACTTCTAATACAACTATTAAGAGTTCTTTCTCTACAAAAACTACAAATTCTTCCACCCGAAAGGATTAAAAAATAAATAAAATTTAGTAAAGTCTCATAGTTTAACATTTGAATGGATCACTAAAAAAAATCAAATTCTAACTTGCAAAACAACTAATTATCAACCCAAATCAAATCAAACCAATGGGATAAAGAAAAAGAACTTGTGATCAAGAATTAGAATGCCAAAATACCTAAATATGCATAAAAGTCTGTACAAATTTATCAAAAAGAGAAACAAATGTGATGTGACAATTAAATCAATAATGACAAAAAGAACCATTAATGGAAAAAATAAGTGGTTGAAACAATAAAAAATCTACTGAAAGAGAAACAAAATCAGAGAGAGAGAGTATTGACCTCTTTTGTTGTGGACAACTTGGAAGGAATAAAGGAGGGGTGGAAATGAAATAATAAGAAATTTATATAAAAACTAAGATGGAAGAGGAATGCTGGAAGTAGATGAAGGTTGAACAAAATGAAACTGTAGAATTTAAGAAGATATAAATGAGAAAATTTAAAAATCTATAGAGGGAATCAAATGAAAAAATTTTTAAAAAATGATTGGGGGAGATGAAAGATTAAATAATTAAGAAGATGAAAAGTTGAACGAAGTAAAAAATACAAAAAACAAAAAATATAAAGGATGCTAAAGATGTGGTGCAAAAAGAGTTTTGTGAACATTCTTTACATGCCTCAAAAAATAAAAATAAAAAGGCTATTTGTTATATTAGGAGTTAAAAAATGGCAACAAATCTTTAAGAATATAATAGATCATAATTAATTTCACTCACCAAATAGAAATATAACCAATTTTTCAGTAGAGCAAATCTTAAAATTTTCTCTCATTTCATTGTATATTTTTTTCTGGTCACTTTAAATACAAGAGAAAGTCAAGTATCTGGGCAATAGTACCACTAAAACATCAACAAAAGACCAAATCCAAAATTATCTCTTGCACACGATAATATTTTTTATATTCATATTTATTATTCATACAACATGCTGATTAAGAAAAATGAAACAAAAATAAAATAAATTATAGACAGAATTACAATTTACAATAGCCAACTATACTGATAAAACTAAATTAAAATAATATCTATCTAATTGGACTTTTTTTTCTTTCGTTCCATCACAAGCAATAAAAAATAGGAGAATAAATAGGTTAAAAAGTAGAAGGAAACAAAAGAAATACTATGGAAACTACCAAAAATAAGAATACACCATCACCACATTCACAATAATATGGAGGAAAAGAAAAATAAATTAATTTATACCATGAAAATTATATTTAATTAAACAAAAGATACCCATAACATGCATTACCATGCATGATGGCACGGTGGATGATTCACTCTAAATAATGTGAAAATTTTTGTGGAATTTAGTTAAGAATAATTCAAAAGTATTGTAATTGAATGAATTTTACCTTAAGAAGATTGATATAAGTTTCTTTGTAAATAGTGTCTTTTGTGTAGCCTTGCTCTCTAGGAAAGTATGTACGCTTCATTTAAGGTGTCATACTCGTGTTATATTACAATTCTTCAAAATTGTTCATGTAGTTCCCGTGGCCATATCCATGCTTCCTAGCTTTCTCTTCTCCATCTTTGCAATCTATTTGCATATAAAGATGCTCTATTTGTACTTGTGAGTTGCTCCGGTTATATTGGCAACTCATTAGTCATCATCATAAAAGGCATAATTTAATAGTAATTTATCTTCTTCTTCTTCTTCTTTTTATTTTTTATTTTTATTTTTATTTTTATATAAGATAGATTTTTTACTCTAACTTAATCTAAGTGTATATGTGTGTGAAGCTCCCTCTTGGATACTTGAACCCCGACCCTTGCCTCCCACACCCCACAGACACTTATACTTGTGAAGTGACCATCGCACCAAGGTGTGTGGTGGTGTAATTTATCTTTAGATATATGGATCATACATCATTTGGGGTCCCTCCTCATAAATGTTAAGATATAAACCTTTGTAACCGAAAAATGGGTAAATAGTATAATGATTAGGGAAATTTAAGGATTAGTTTGTTGCTTAGTACTCATTGAAGGGAAAAAAAAAATATATATATATATATATATATAAAAATAAATAATGTTACTCTAGGAAGATAGATTTAATGTAGGAGAGATTGAGAAGACCATTTTGTATGTAATTATTAATGTAGTGGTTTATATGGAGAGAGAAAATAAAAATAAAAAAAAAATAAAAAAACTCTATATAATCTTATGGCCAGCCCATCAACTTAATGATAATGGAATATTAAACATTTAAATTAAAGTAGATAATATGGAGAGGCAAAGCTATACGTAAAATTAAAACCACCCAGAATGAATGTGTAAAGTCAATAATCTATTTATATATATTTTTTTTAAAGAACTTAGGAATAAAAAATAAATAAGAAAAATAAAGATTATGTGGTCAATGAGGTGGCGCAACAGAAGCATAATAACAATAAATACTACATTTCAATTTTTAGATATATATAGACTACTCAATTGGAGTCTTTCCAACATTTTCACAACTGGGAAATTATTGTGTACTCCCGGAGTACCATAAATGCATACTCCCTCCTCTCACATGAATAGTGGGTCCCACTAATTAAATTCATGGTGGGACCCACCATTTATGTGAGAGGGGGGAGTACGCATTTATGGTATTCCGGGAATATCTAATAATTTTCCTTCACAACTATTAGCCCATCTCTCTCTTTCCATGTGAGAGTTCCATGATCAATGGATTTGTCACATTTCTTTCGCACAATTTATGCCTTTTATCTATGTTCTTCAGTTATGGTGGCACTACATTTTTTTTTTCTTTCAAATGACAGCTCTGTTTTTTATCTGAATAAAGTTTGAGAACACTTATAATAATATCGCAAATCATTACATCTTATATGCTCTGATATGTAAAGGCTCAACGAACAATCCCCCCCTAAAAGAAGGAAGTATCAGAAGATATTGAAAATAATTAGCTGAACAATCAATAGTTAAATCTACATTTTACTGTACTTAAGTTGGTAGGCTAAACAATGGCATCTTGTAGAGATATCCCATTGGTTTTGGAAACTTTCAGTAGTTTAACCTCTTATATGTAAGATTATCTACTAATTCTGGTCCAGAGGACTTAACCATAGGCCATTTGATTCTCAAAAAAAAAAAAAAAAAAAACCATAGGCCATTCAATAAAGAATTGAAATTATAATTCATCAGCTAAGTTCAATGTAGCTTTTTTTGTGGCTAATATTTTGGCAAAAACACCCTTTTGGTGAACATTTTTAAAAAAAATTTTAAATTTTCTAGCTAATGATAAGAAATATATTTATAATAGAATTGTTGTTAATCCATTGTTTGATGTCCTAATATCTTAATTAACTGATATAATCTTAGATGAAGTTCATCGTGCTTTAAATCCTAACACAAGATATTACCATGTGTCCAGATCTTCTGCTCAAGATTGCAGGACCAAGCCATATTGCATCGTTTGATGCTGCTTTGCCATGGATAGGAGCCCCTACTATCTTATTGTACTTTCTGTATGGTTTTTCCAGACTCCCTTCTTCTTTTCAATTTGTTTTTCAACTATTAGGCTGCAATTATGAATAATTTGAACGCAGAAACACGTAATTGTGAATATTAATATTGCTAGCATCACCATAACAGTGCTACCAGTTTAGAACTAGGCATCTTAGATTATAAATAACAGCATGGATGTTTGCTGGTGTTGTCTATGAGTGATGGAGAATCTTGCTAACAGTTGACTCCATAGATGGTCATTACAGTGAATTTGACAAAATGAGTACTATTGAACCTTGTGCATATAGGCACAAATCTGCACTTTAAATGTGTGCCTCTGTTCTTGCTATATAAATGCATTGTACTTCTCCCAATTGGTTGCTTCATTGTCTCCTATAAGTTTCCTTTGAACACACAAGTTATCTGTGTGTGCATATTTGCTCTTTTGCTGCATATTGACATAAGTGTGGCATGAGTAAGATCAATGAGCTCTCACTCAACTGGCATCCTCCTCCCCTTGGAAGTGCTAGATAGACAGTGAAATTGTTGGCTTCAAGACCCATTGGGTGTGTGTATAACTTATGAATAGGGGAAAAAAAAAAAAAAAAGGTGTGGCATGGCAATTCCTTTGTAATCATTGGTGGTAGCAGAGTTCAAACTTGTAAGAAAGGCAGACATCTAAATTTCACTGAACAAATGTTGATTAATTTTGGCAGCATGGAGTATTTTTTTAAATAGACCAGTTGATTTACTTTCCTTTAATAAATTAAGCCCTAATTACTCATATTTGCAAGATCAGATGTTCTATACAATCTATCAACTAATTTTCTTTGCATAATGTTTTCTTTTCCTCACTAAATTGCTCTTTTGGCTGGATATTGTGCACATCTTGACTTAGAAAACGCAATGTATGCTTCACTTGCAGAATCAATGTGTGCAAAAACACAAAAAATAAGAATATTTTTCGTGTCCAAGTTCTGCTGAAAAATTGCCAAGTTTTGTTAACAAATTGACTAGAACTACAAGTACTACAACCATAGATGCGTTGATAGTGTAAGTGATTAATTCTCACACATAATTGTGGCATTTACTGTTTGAATTCTTTTCTCGGGGAGAGAAAAGGCCAAAATGGGGCAGAGTTGTTATCCTTTATCATCATCATTTTCTTTCATTTAAAGAAAATATACTAACAACCAAAGGCGGAGCCATGTTGAAGGGTGGGGGGCCATGCGCCCCCTCTCCCCCCCCCCCCCCCCCCCCCCCCCCCCCAAAATTGAAATTTTTAAATATATATATATATATATATATATAAAATTATTTTAATATTTTCAAATTTTAGTCTAAAAAAATAAGAGTCGGCCCCTCCAAATATTTGAATTAGTCTGCTCTTAAAAAAAAAATTGGTCTAATAGTTATAGAGACAACTTTATTTTTCACAATTCTATTTTTATTGTAAAATGTGCTTTTATATTTGTTAAATATTTGATAAAGTTTGGTACCAAACATATTTGAATCTATCTTTTTCAACCTGTTATGTGACAATTAACAAGTTATTGACTTATTAAAAAAATCTTGTTACTAAAACTACATATGAAATGTCTATTTAGTTGCCACATATATAATAGGTTAACGGAAGATAGCTTAAAGTATGTTTGGAGTCTAACTTGTTCCTCCAAGTTTTGGATCATTTATGTTTTCGAAAATTTCATTAGTTCAACTGAAAGATTTTTTTTACTTACTTTAGTATAAAATCTAATAATTTGTACCGAAAATGAAACTTTTTATGAATTCACTAAGAAAATGATAAAAATGAATTTTATTTTATGAAAGATCACCATCAAACGTAATTTTGATTAAAAATACTAAACTCTTTTTTTTGTTGAGTGTGTTTATATATATATATATATATATATATATAACTTATCAAATATAAAGTGTGTGTATATATGTGTTTATAAGAGATATCATTTATTATTGCTTCTCTCTCTACTTATATATGTGTGTTTTATATGTTTATTCAAAAAAAAAATTATTAATATCTCTCCTTTTTCTTCAGCCCGTCTCTTCGCTACTCATTTTTCTCACTCTATGATTTCGCTTTCCGCCTACTGAACTTTCATATGTCTCCCCTCAAAAAAAACTTTCATATGTCAAAACCTTGCTTCTAGCTTCGTTTTTCTTCTAAACTAACCTCTTCCACTGTGCCCATTTCACTTGGGCTTAAATGAGCCCATCACTTCAGCCTTAACTTCATTTGCGCCAAAGCCCATCCGATTCTCTCCAAATGTTAATTGAGCCCATCACTTCAAATTATAATTTCTTTTTAAGGCAAAAATGTAAAACACACCATTTTTTACCAAAATTCATTTCAGTCCACTAATTTTATTTTTGTTTAATTCAATCCTCTTAGTTTCAACTTTATTTAATTCAATCTTCCCTTTATTCTCCTTTAAAAATGTGCCTTTAGTGACTTCCAAAACTATGTTGTTTTGATTTTCAAGTTTCTTTAATTAAAAAAAATTCCATAAAACTGTTAAAAATTAAACAAAAAAAAACATACACACACAAAATGTAAACATTTTCCCAACTATTCTTCTTTAGAATCATTGAACGTACATATAAAGACAAAAAAATAAAAAATAAAATAAAATAAAACCCTCAAAAATATGTTCAACGAAAGCATCGAACTCACAAGTCATAATAACTATTCTACACAAACAGATTCTTTCTCCCTATTCTAGTTCTGCTATTTTTCTTAGGAAAAAAAATCCTAATAAGTCACAAGTTAATAATAATCTTTTTTTTGGGTAAGAAGTTAATAATAATCAACAAACCATGTTAGCTCAAAAAAAAAAAAAAAAAAACCATGAAATTGTCTCTACAAAGGATTTTTTTTTTTGGGTACATATCAACATAATTAGATGGCATTAATCAAAGTTACTTTATAAGCTTTTCGCTCTTTTTCTACTTTTCTCATTTGCATTCTTTTTAAGGAATTCATCTTGTACATATTGGTGTAATAAGAGTTCAAAGACCAGCTTGTATTTTTTAGACTATTAATAGTGTGAATTGAGTCAAGTTACTTGGGTTGAAAATTTTGCTAACCCAAACTCAACCTATTTGAAAAAAGACCCAAAAAAAAAAAAAAAAAAAAAAAGTGGCACCCAACGACTGTTTAAAAAAATGGGACCAAACAGAAACCGAAACTGGTCCAATGAAAACCAAAGAACTAGTCTATTTTTCAATTATTTGACCGTTCTAATTTTTAAGACTTTGCACCCAACCCATCAAACCATGAAATGCCAACCCATTATTAACCCCATAAATTTATAATAACACCAAAATTAACCCCAAGCAAGTGAGTTTTTGTTTTACACCACCAAGAAAAGTTATGACAATTAGATCCAACCCATTATTAAATCCATAGTTAATGTAATCCCAAAAAAAAAAAAAACAAACTTTAATTTTTTTACTCAGTGAACACTAGAGAAGATATATTTAGTTTTGTGTGTGAAGGCTATATTTTTTAAATCTCATTTTACACTTAAAAACCTTGATTCTTCCTGGATACTAATTAGGCTAAATCCACTAAATGAACTCTATTGACTTCTAGATTTAGGTACTTTTTACTTTCATTTTCAAGGCTTTGGATACTCCCCATAGGTTTTTAATTTTTGGTACTTTCTATAGATTATTAACATAATGTTCAAGTTTCCAGCCTTTAATATGTGGTCCTCTGGCTAGGTTGTTACTATCATGCTCAAGGTTTAGAAATTCCTTAGGATCTGTGAAATGTGGGATGTGGGGAAAAAAATTAACATTATTTATGTCTTTCTCATTGCTTGCATGATGAACTATGTTATTTGCTTTGCTTTACTTGCATGGATAATGTTGATGATGTATAGCTTGGGTTTTCATTTTTGACACTTGATATTTTGAGTACTCAACTGATAAGTGTTTCTCAATGAAAAATTGGAATTACAGCCTATCAATATATATAAAGAGTTTTATATTTTACTAATGATCCTATGTTTATTGGTTTAATCTCAATTTTAGGTTAGTCTAGAGTCATTACAGCTTTGGTAAAAGATTTCCTCTACAATTTACGGGTAGAATCTATGAACTTTATGGGCCAGAGGCATCCGGAAAAACAACACTTAGCCCTTCACATCATCAAGGAAGTTCAAATCAAAAGTTTTGAGGTACATCCTAATTTTGTCCTCTTAAACTTTTTGATCAGAAGTGTTTTAAGGTATAATTGGAATTAATTTGGTTTACTCAGGTAAACAGGAACTTCTTTCTAACCTGTTATTGTGAAATCTGATAAGTCAAGTTACATAGATCCCAAAACCCTTAAATGTTCTAATATATAGTTTTCACAATAATCAAAGCTAATTATAGATGCTCCTGCTAAACTTTCATGCCTATTTTAGCTATTATCATTTTGTCAAAGGCTGTTGAACCTTAAGCACCTCTCTCTCATGTCTCTCTTCCCATGTGAGAGTTCCATGACCAGTGGATTTGTCACATTTAGTTTTGCACAATTTATAACTTTTATATGTATTCTTCATTTATGATGGCACTTTTAATAGAAAAAAGAAAAAGATGATGCTCCTGTTTTTTATCTGAAGAAAGTTTGAGAATTGCTATAATAATATTGCAAGTCATTACATCTTATATGCTATGATATGTAAAGACACGACCAACAGTTACCCATGAAAAGAAGGAAGTATCAAAAGATATTGAAAACATTTACCTTAACAATTCGTTGTTTAATTTACATTTTACTATGCTTAAATTGGTAGTTTTAGCAATGGCATTTCATAGAAATATCCCATTGGTTTTGGAAGCTGTTAGTTGTCTAGCATTTTAAAAATTATCTTATCAGCTATGTTCAGCGTAGCTTTTGTTAAGGCTAATATTTTGGCAAGACCACTCTTTTGGTGAACTTTTACTTGTAAATTTCTAACTTTTCTAGTTGTCCATAAGATATATTTACAATGGAATTGTTGTTAATCCATTGTTTGATATCCCGATATCTTAATTTTAACTGATAATCTCTTAGATGAAGCCCATTTTGCAATTAATCTTGACACACTAGATATGATTGTCTCTAGATCTTCTGCTCAAGAATGCAGGACCAAGCCATATCACATTATTTGATGCTGCTTTGTCATGGACAGGAGCTCCAACTATCTTTTAGTTCTTGCTGTAAGGTTTTTCCAGATACTCACTTTTTCTTTATAAATGTTTTCTATTCGTTTTACAACTATTAAGCTAAAATTTTAAATACTTTGTACATAGCAACATGTAATGATAAATATTAAAATTGCTTGCGTCACCATAACAATGATAGCAATTTAGAATTAGGCATCTAATGAATATAGATAGCAGAATAGATATTTGCTGGTGTTATCTGTTAGTGATGGAGAATCTTGCTACTAGTTTAGTCCATAGATGGTAATGACAATGAATTTGAAAAAATGAGTACTAATCAACCTTATGTGTACACTATAAGCACAAATTTGTAAGATCACACTTAGTGATTGGCATGTAGGATTT
Organism: Quercus robur; assembly: GCF_932294415.1. Classification (NCBI taxonomy): domain Eukaryota; kingdom Viridiplantae; phylum Streptophyta; class Magnoliopsida; order Fagales; family Fagaceae; genus Quercus; species Quercus robur. The sequence goes on along the minus strand of NC_065540.1, from coordinate 45,447,936 downwards.
TCAATCTTCTTTTTCTTTTTCTTTATTCTTTTTCCCCTTTTTTGGGTGTACATTAGATTTAATATGGCAGTCGTTGCCTTGGAGTGCTTTAGGTTCTGAGTTCAGAATATCTGCACTTTAAATGATTGTGGTGTTAGTTGTTCAAGTTTCATTAATACATTCACTAGAATTGCAACTGCAGAGCTGTCATTGTCATCATCATTTTTTGTCATTTAAAGAAAATATACCCAACAACTATAGGTGGCCAAATCTCCGTATGTTAACCTATATTGATCAGGTTTGCAGTTTGTTTCATCATTGGAGCCTATATTATTTCAACTTACTCAATGTAGACAAGAAAAGAGTGTTAAATTTTTTGCACTCTGTTATTTTCTTTCTCAACATTCTTATGCTTTAATACCATCCTAAAAGTGATGTATGCTAGCTCTGTTTTTTTTTTTTTTTTTTTTTTTTTTTAATCTTTTCATTTTCTCTCTCTAAAAGTGAACTGAAAATGGTATTAATGAATTTACTTGGCCTGTATTTTCTTAGTACCTGTGGATTTTCTTTAGTTTATACATTATACTCATCTAACGATTCCATGTTTAAAATGTTGCAGCTAATCAATTCAACAACTGGCATCACAGAAACATTGGAAAGTCTCAACCTTTGCTTGTATTGTAAATAATTTTAATAATATTGTGGTTTGAATTAAGTGTCGTAATGGTTAATGGAGTAATGTGTGTTTATATTTATGATTTCATTCATTTTTTATTTATTATCTAATTTGCACAACATTTCAGTAGCTTGAGTCATGTGTTATCAATTGTTTGTTTCTGCTTCTTGGTTATTTGCTGTGCTTTATTGTTCAATTAACAAAAAAAATTGAAGTTTGATCTTTTTGTTGTATGGTATGAAATACCTTACGACATTGAATATTTTGTAAACCAACAATGTAAAAGTTGAATCTAATGGAAGTGGAAGACTACCAAAAGGTCTGCTCTAGCCATCAAAATTGTCATATCTATTGAGGAGGATGCATGGCCTCAATGATGTACAAGGACTGAAGACTGAAGATTGTTCTAATTCAAATTGAAAATGGCAGGGAGGTATTGGTGAGTGTTGCGTATAATTTGCCATTTATATCATATTACCATGTGAATTTGGCTTGCATTGTTTGCGAAGAATTTGTAATTTTAGCCCATCAACATATAGAATGATCTTTAAATTTTACTTCTTATGAACCGGTAACTTCTAAATTAGTGAATGTATGTTTGATGATTTGATCTCGAGTTTAAGTTTAGTAGCAAAGAAGTGCAATAGTGTCATTACAGTTGTGGTAAAAGGTTTCTTCTGCAATTTTCAGGGTAGAATTGATGAAATTTATGGGGAGAGGCATCTGGAAAAACAACACTTGGCCCTTCATATCATCAAGGAAGCTCAAAATTGTTGAGGTGCATCTTAATTTTGTCCTCTCAAACTTTTTGATTGGAAGTGTTTAAGGTATTATTGGGATTAGTTTGGTTTGCTCAGGTAAAACAGGTTAATTCTTTTTTAACCCATTGTTGTGAAATTTGAAAAGCTTATTCACATAGATCCCAAAACCTTTTCTTGTTCTTATATATAGTTTTCACATCAATCAAAGCTAAGTATAAATCCTTCTATGAAGCTTTCATGCCTATTTTAGCTATTAGCATTCTGTCAAGGATGTTGAACCTTAAGCACATCTCTCTCTTTCTCTCTCATGTCTTTTTTCCTATGTGAGAGTTCATGACCAATGGATTTGTCACATTTCTTCTGCACAAGTTATATCTCTTATGTATGTTCTTCAGTTATGGTGGCTCTACATTTTTCTTTTCTAAGATGACACCCCTGCTTTTTATCTGAAGAAAGTTCAAGATCTAGTATTATAACAAATTAGCAAAGACTCAATCAACAATTCCCTAAAAAAAGGAGGAATTATTTGAAGATATTCAAAATATTTAGGTGAACAATTAGTAGATAAATTTATAATTTCCTATTCATAGTTTGGTAGTTTAAACAATGGCATTTCATAGAGAAATTTCATTGGTTTGGAAACTATCGGTAGTTTAGCCTTTTATAAGTACAATTATATACCACTTATGGTCCAGCGGACTTAAGTATGGTCCATTTAATAAAAAATCAAAATTATCATTTCATTAGCTATGTTCAGCTTAGCTTTTGTTAAGGCTAATATTTCCACCCTTTTGGTGAACTTTGTATTGAAAACTTACTTTTCTAGCTATTGATAAGAAATATATTTATAATAAAACTGTTGTTAATTCATCATCTGATGTCCTGAGATCTTAATTTTAACTAATAATCTCTTAGATGAAGCCCATCCGTCTTGATACACTAGATATCACTGTGTCCAATGCTACTTTGTTATGGATAGGAGCCCATAATATCTTATTGTTCTTGCTGTATGGTTTTTCCAGATACTCACCTTTAATGTAGCAATGTTTTCCATTCTTTTTACAACTATTAAGCTACAATTATTAATGCTTTTAATTTTTTAAATAGACAAGTTGATTTACTTTCCTATAATAAATTAGGCCCTAATTACTATATTTGCATGATGAGATGTTCGTCATACAAATATCCTCTAATTTTCTTTGCATAATGTTTTCTTTGCCTCACTAGATTGGTCTTTAAGCAGGATATTGTGCATATCTTGACATAGAAAATGCAAAGGATCCTTCAACTTCTTTTTGTTATTATTGTCATCATTTTCTGTCATTTAAAGAAAATATACCAACAACTATAGGTTACCAAATCACTATCAGTTAACCTGTATTGTTTTGCAGTTTGTTTCATTGTTGGAACCTATATTATTACAACTTACTCAAAGTAGACAACAAAAGAGTGATGGGTCACTTGCACCCACTTTGTCATATTCTTTCTCAATATTATCATGCTTTAATAACATCTTGCATGTTTGGATTTTTCAGGTAGCTGTCCTTGTCCTTCTATGTAAAATTGATCATATGATAGGTGGCACCTTCCAAGATGAACAATCTCGAATAATAACACAAGCACTTATTAGACTTCATTGCTTGTTCTGCAATCTCACTCTTATAAATTTTCTTGACCAGGTTAGTCATTTTTAACCTCCTTGTTTATATATGTTATGAACTGAATCTTATCAGTTCTAGCATGGAGGAATCCATTTACCTGCCCATGTTATCTTTATGTCCAAGTCCATTCAAGTCGAAAATCATTTCAAGGTTTTGGACATATGGATGAGGTTACCTGGGGTGGGGATGCCTGAAATTTTATGCAGTTGTATGACTGAGGATGATAAGAACAAGACTGCTCAAAATTGTCTTCTGTCACTTTTGATAATAAAGAGCATTTATAAGCTCGCAAAGTTCTTAGAGATAGGTTAAGTTATTTATATTGCACTTGTCGATGTTGTTTTATTTTATTTCTCAAAAAGTCATGCTGCCAGTCTCTTTAGAAGCAAATCTTTAGCGTTTTGAATAAATATTTGCATCACTTCTACCTCAACTCTTCATGGAAATAGTTTTCTGTGAAGTTGCTATCTCTTAAATGTTTTTTGGTTCTGTGTTTTCTTGAAGGATATCCTGATTCTATTTTTGTGATTCTTGTTTCCTCTATTATTTTAGTGTTACACTATTAAAGATGTCTTCTTATTGTACTCTTATCAAGTGTATATGAAGTATGAACATTAGAGAAAACCTTGTAGCTGAGTATCTATCAACTTTAAATAACTTTCAAAAAATTTAAAAACGAAAATAGAAACAAAAAACTTGAAATAATGAACTAATATTTTAGAGGGTTCCTAGTGATCTTTCTAGAGAAAGCCATAGTATCAGTCATGAATGGCCTTATTTCTACTGGTTTAGTGGTAACCTTGAAATCAAATTGTCTCATTTAAGCCTGATAGAAAAAAGGCTCTCTTTTCAGGCTAGACTTCTAAGTTTGGGCTAAGTTAGATATTCACAAGGCGTACAACTTCGTTCCTTGGGGTGCTGCCTTCAATACCCTTGAGTACATGAAATTTCCTGAAATTTAGGTAATTTGGATTAGAGAATAAATCTCCACATTCTCCTTTGCAGTTATGATTAACAGACTTTGGATTTTATCATATAATGATGCATATTGAGTTTCACGTATATTGTCACTTTGTGATTGATGGTGTCAATGTCTCAAAGGTTTTTTTGGTCTTTTTAACAACATGGAGATAGATCATGAATTGAGTGGAAAGATTAAGACAAAAGGTTATAAAAAAATGATTTATTCATCCACTGAACATACATATAAATGAGGCATTCGACTGTCAGAAGCTCATGTAAATTGACAGTGCCAAGAGAACCAAGTATTCTGGAAATATTATTTTATTTTAATTTTTTACCTTCTAATAATTTCTTACTTTTTAGGTAACTAGTCTTGGTGTATGCATGCAAATGGGTTGAAAAAGACTGAATGGGGAATGCAATTTAGAAGAGGCTTTTGCTGTAAGGCTGAAGAATTGGTTTGTGAGCATGTAGTCATCATCAAAGAAGGCAACTACCTTCATAGATGGGGAAGTTTCCAGTGACAAACATGAAGCTAGACAGTATATGTTCGAAAATGATGGAATTCTTGATATGATATCATGATCTTAAGAAGACAAACGTTTGAAAGAAAAGGAGAATCAATATCATATTCTTGAATAAATGAATTATTGTCATATATGGTAGGTGTCAAATTACCTGGCCACTTTTGAACACATGAAGTGACTTGAAGGATCTTTGCACTTGAGATTATAAAAATCTAGCTCTTCAAGTATAAGTGTTGCTCTTGATGTGTATTAAGCATTTGATGACCGTAACAATTTAAGTTGTTTCAAGTGAAAATGCCTTTTGTTTTTCTAGGAAGAATTGGGTCTCTTTAGTTTGTCTTGGGACTAAACTATTAGGAAACTTAAATCTCCTATCATTCTTGTCTAGTTTATCTTGTAAAATAATTTTTATAATTCTTTGTTTTAATATTATAGTAATCTTAAAGATCAATGAAAACATAATTTATGTGTCTTCAAGATCAGTTATATCTAACACTACGTTCAAGTTTGTTTTGTTTGATGTACTAAATCTGCAAAATAGTGTTTTGATCGATACTTGTTAGATTGGCTATTAGTGTTGTGCTAGAGTAATAAGTAATTTGCATAAAGCAAGATTAGATGAGCCAATTTATTCCCACCCCCCAACAAAGTAAGAATAAAGCAAGAGATATGGACTGTGATTAAAATAGTATGTGGAGCCAAGCCTCCGACAATGGCTAGCTAAGGCTTTATGGCCAGTTTAGATTGAGGAAAAGGGAGTTAAAGTAGAGTAGAGTTGGCCATCTAATTTTCAGCCAATTCTACTCTACTTCTCTTCTCTCCCCTCAATCCAAACTAGCCCTTTGTGCAATGTTGGGAGGGGAAGGGTTTTGGTTTTTCAATTTCCTCATGCCCTAGTATCAGAAGAGATATCATTTATTATTACTTGTCTTTCTTGACTTGTATGTAGTTACTCAAATGAGATTTTTTTTTGTGTGTTTTATATGTTTATTCAAAAAAAAAAAAAAAAAAAAAAAAAACTTCATATTTGTGGAAATCTGATTATTTTAGCCATATGATATGAATTACCCAATGACTTTGAAAATTCTGGTAACTCCAACACTATGAAAAGCTTAACGGTGATAGAATTGGAAGACTACCAAGCAAGAGGTTTGCTTAACCCTTCAATTGCTACTTTCCAATATTAATTCATTTTGTAAGTTCTGAGTTTCATACTTCTAACGTAGTTATCTATACTGGAGGAGATAGCATAGTCTAATAGTCCTAACAGTACTGAAGATTGAAATTGTCATAACTTGTATTAAAAATTCATGAGAAACTATGAAGGACATGCCAAGTATAACCTCTTATTGTAGTGATTAATATTTACAAAGGCATAGAAGATGTTTAGGTATGTGCAAATTCTTTCCTCTCTTCTAGTTCTTCTCTTTTTTTTAGGAAAAAAGAATCTTAGTAAGTCATAAGTTAATCATAACCAACTAAGATATCTGAAAGTTACTTAATATTATTTCTTTGTTTAAATTGAAAATTTCATGGGTGTCTCCTTCAAGTCTTGGGTTTATGAAACTTTAACTTTTATTAGGGATCTTTTAATCAAGTCTTTGGATTGCAATGTCGAGGACTACTAAATCTACTATAACCAAATACCTTATTAACGAGAATTATTATCATTATTAACACTATCTTGGTAAACTCCTTAAAAATAAAAATAATTTATCATTCATTGTTCGATGCATTGTCTAGATTTCATGTGATCCACTAAGTCAAGTCATAGAATTAGAAAGAAAGTTGGGATTGCGACTTGCCAGGTTCTTAGACACGGCATTTACAACCTTTTAAAGATATATATATATTTGCTTTTAAAAAAAACTATTTAGACTTATTGTTTAATATATAATTGCAATTAACATAATTGAGCACAATATTCTAAGGCTTAAAATCCAAAATAAATCAAACTAATAAATTGAAAATATAATTTTCAAATTATCAATAGCATGAGTTAAGTCAATTTACTTTAGTGGATCATTTTGCCAAGTCAAACTTGACCCAATCTAAGCTTAGAATATATAATATTTTTTACATAAAAGTTGAAACTTAATATTTATTGTTGTTATACTTCTGTTGAACCACATCAGAAGCCATATAATCCACTTATTTCTAACATTTTCTCTCTCATCTTTAATTATTTTTCTCCTTATTAATTTATGACTTTACAATTACTTTTCCTCCAACATTTTCCCCATTTTTACCTTTTTATTTCTCCACTGTTCTATTCCTCAACCTTACAATTCCTCTATACCTGGACATGGCAAAACGGATCAGAATTTTCTAACTCGATCTGACCCAACCCCGATTTTTTTGACCCAAAGCAAAAACGAGTTGACCCGTGACCCAACTCGTGTTTTTTGTGGGTCAACCCGACCTAACTCGCAACCCAAACCATTTTTTTTTTTAAAAATTGTAAAAAAAATAATAAAATTAAGACAATATTAGTTTAATTGTTTGTTGTGAGTTTTAAGGAAACAATTGAGACATTTACATAACTGCATGCAAATGAATTGAAAGATGAATAGTTGAGCATTTTGTATTAAGTAAAGATTATTATATATCAAACAGTAAAGTACATCTCAAGATAATCTGGTTATAGTAGAGTAAAAAACATAGATTTAAAATTGTAGACATGTGTGAGAAACATTCATAAGTGTGAAAATAGTGAAGCCAAAATATCAAATTAGCATAAATTAAGAATGCTTAAACCTATTTTTTAACAATATAAGTTCAAAATAAACGGCTTTTCAAAATAAATTATGATATTTCATAGAACGTGTGTTGCTTAACAATGATATGGTATTCATAAAAGAGACTATGTATAAAAAAGTAAACAATCAAACTTTAATGTGTATTCTCAAATTGAAATAGAGTGCCAATTACAATTAATAAGAGATTATAAAATTAATTTTCAAGATTGTAAATTTCTTATATGTTTTTATTCTTTGTTAAATGAGTTATCCAATAAGTCATTTGTAATTTTATTTTATATTTTGGGATGTTGATATTGTGTAGAAATAAAACTTGTGCATTTGTTTTACTTATCTTTGTGTTATTTTGTTTTAGTTAGTAATGTTGGGATTTGTATAATTTTTTAAAATTATTAAACAAGTATTAATAAGTTTAACTGAGTTCATTCTTGATATAAGTGGTGAATTTAAAGTAATGCATTTTGTATCAAGTAATTTGTTGCATAACTTTCCAAATGGCAAATACAAGTTGTTTTCTTTATTAAAAGAAAAAAAAATTCATGTGAAAAATACAGGTCAACCCGGCTCGACTCAACCCACAATCCGATTGACCCGAACTAGTTTTTAACCCGCTTAAAATAACCCATTTTTGACTCGCAACCCGTTTGACCTGCAACCAGATTGACCCGATTCGAACCCGACACGACCCGCTTGTTTTGCTAAGTCTATCTATACCTCATCTTTTTGTTTATTTATTTTAACTCTTCTTTTCCCCATTTTATTTACTTTATATATTTGTTTTTCCCTCTTCCATTAAATCCAAATTTTTTCCACACAAAAATGTGAACTCTCTCTCTCTCTCTCTCTCTCTCTCCCCTTTCTTTTGGTGAATTTTTAATTATTTGTTGCATATCTAATTTAGTTTGATGATTTTTTTTTCACTGAAATCTATTTTGGGTTGATGCATTTGGTTATATTTTAATTTAATTGATAAATGTTATCCAATGATATTATATAATGATATAATGTTATTCTATTACGTAGCATAGCTTGGATAATTTTTTTGTTTACAATTATACATTTTCTTTTGAGTATTTTTCTACTCATCTTCTTTTTATACATTTTTTTCTATTTCTCTCACATTCTCTCCTAGAATAAATGGTTGAAAATAAAAAGAGGAGAGAAAATATAAATAATTTAATGATATGGAAGATGTGGCTGAATTTAAATGTCAAATAAAATTAGTTGAGAAGAAAAAAAAAAGTAAAAATTAAAAATATAACAATAAACACCAAATTATCTATATCATGCTATGCAATAGAATAATACTATATTCTTATAGTACTATTTTTAATTATTTATAATGTAATAGGATAACATTTTATAATCAAAGAGAACAACAGTAATATTTGAATATGCCTATCAATTATTTGAGTAATATCAATTATAAATTTGCGATGAGATTTGTCAACCTAACCCAACTCAACCCAATTTATCAACAGAAAACATCAGGTCAGATTCGTTAGATTATGGTTTGAAATATACTTGTGCAGAATATAAATTTATAATTAAGACAAAAAGGTATAACAAATAGATCAAACCCATAATGGCCCGTTCGTCTTGGGCTTGGGCCAATGAACACTTGCAAGGACAAAAGAATAGCATGAAGAAATACTTTCAACCATCACAACAATGACGACAATAAAAGAATACTCAAATACAAAACACACAGTGAAATTATCAGGAAAATGAAATGGGTTTCTCACTTTCTCTACCTTAAACCCCAAAGCCAAAATCTTTACCTTAAATCCCAAAAGGCAAAACCTTTACAGGAATTCCTTACAAAAATGAGTTTCTTTACACCTTCACTAATGAACCATCTTTGTCTCAATGCCTTTAGCAGAAGACCTCGCCTTTCCACTCTGCTCTGCTCTCTCCACCAGGTATCTCTCTCTCTCTCTCTCTCTCTCTCTCTCTCCATTTTTATTTCACAGTTTGTTGCTGTAAACTTTCTGGGACATTGTAATTTTCTTGGTTTTTGTTACTGCTGAAGTTTTGGGGTTTGTTTGATTTCAATGCCTTTGTGCTTGACCTTAATTTTTCTGAACTGGGTTCCTAGATTTTGCAAAGTTTCCTTCTTTTTCGTTTTTGTGTATTTTGCAATGACTCCAATGCATGTTTGCATGAGTGTGAAATTGAAAAGATTAAAAATAATATATAGAGTTCTTGCTTTCTCTTTGCTTAATTTACATGTGAAAGAAGAAACAAAGGCCCATCTATAGCTACTGTAATTATAGTTAAAAAAAAAAAGTAAAGAGGAAACTATAAATTACAAAGGGAAGCCAGAATTTTTCCGATATTGATTGAAACTAAAGAGGGAATAAGGGATTTTATTGCTGGAATGCTAGAGTTTGTGATGGTAATAATGGAAAGAAGGAAGATAGGAAGAATATGTGAAATTGATTAGTGGAAGGAGGCTAGTAGTTGCAAGGGCATAAACATGGTGAGTTGAGTGCAGTAGTTGCCCTGTAATTCTACTTATCCAATAAAGGAAAAAAAATATTCCCTATCAGACCTTAACATCGTGTTCAAGTAGTGAACTCTTTTGACTTCTAGATTGGGGTACTTGTTACTGGTGTGTTCAAGGTTTTGGGTAGATACTTAAGTTCCGTAATATATGGTACTACTAGTAGGATCTTAACATTGTGCTCAACTTTTAGGAATTCGTTAGTAGCTGTTTGAGGTGGGATGTGGAGAAAAAAATAGCGTTGCTTGCATGGTCTACCATTTTATTTTGAGTGTCTTAACTATTAATTTATTAATTGAAAGAGTGGTCTTTGCATGTTATGCTTTAATCACATTATTTGCATTGCTTTTGCGCATGTGCATAAGGCTTAGCACTTCCTTGTTGCCATTCTCATGATACGCAGCTGATGAGTGTGTTTACATGAAAATTTGGAACTGCTGTCTGTTAACATATAAAAAGAGCCTCAAAATGTACCACTTATGGACCACTTACTTCTTGATGAAGGTATGATAATGATTTCTTCTCAAGTGTAAGTTTAGTTACATATAAATGGATTATGGAGTAGTGTCATCACAGCTGTGGTGAGAGATTTCCTCTGCACTTTGCAAGGAAGAATTGTTGAAATTTATGGGCGAGGCATCTGGGAAGACAACACCTGCCCTTCACATCATCAAGGTAGCTCAAAAGCTTAGAGGTGCACACTAATTCTGTCCTCTTGTACTTTGTGATTGGCGTTTTAAATATGACTTGAATTAGTTTGGTTTGCCAAGGATAACAGGAAACTTCTTTTTAACTAACCCATCATAGTATAATTTAATCAGTCAAATTAAAACATAGATCCTAAACCCTTAACTTTTTTAATATATGTTTATTACATTAATCAATGATATATATTTTTTTAATAAGATCCTTTTGCAAGAATTTCCTGCCTATTCTGCTTCTGGGCTTGTGCTTAAATTGCTTATCCCATCAAGGGTTAATGCCCCCAAATTACCCGCCAACTACTATGGAGGGTGGGGTTAGTTGCTCATAGGTTTTAATGGTTAGAGGCAATTCTAAAGGGCTCTTCTTTAGAAAGGTTCTCTACATTATCTAACATGGAAAAAAAGTTCATGCCTATTTTAGCTATTATCATTCTATCAAGAGATGTTGGACCTTATAAAAAAAAGAAAAAAAGTCAAGGGATGTTGAACCTCAATGAGTAGATTATTACAAATTCTAGTCCAAATGGTTCAAAGGACTTCAACAAACCATGGTCCATGGAATAAGATATTTCTATTGTCATTTCTTCAGCTATGTTCAGCATAAATTTTGTCAGGGCTAATGGTTCAGCTAGACTACCCTTTGGTGTACTTTCATTGGAAATATCACACTTGTCTGGCAACTGATCATGGGAGATTCTTCTTGTTTCTCAATTGACAAATTTTCATGGGAGATTGTTCTCATAGAAAGAGATGTTCCTTGCGCTTAAAATTGCCACTGGTGAGATGTATTTTTTATTTTTAAATTCAGTTTTCAATGTTCACTGTAATGATTCCATTGGATATACATTTCTTAGTGCCAGTGGATTTTCTTCAATTTATACTCATCTAATGATTCTTTGGTTTAAAACGTTGCAGCTTATCAATTCAGCAAAAAATGCAGCACAGAATGTCTCAGCCTTCTCTTGTATTGGAAATAATTATAATAATATTGTGGTGTGAATTATGTGTTGTAATGGTTAATGAAGTGATATGTGTTCATATTTATGATTTCATTAATATTTCATTTATTATCTTTGCACAATTTTTCAATAACTTGAGTCGTGTTATTGATTGTTTGTCTCTACTTGGTTATTGGAGTTATCCAAATGAAATTGATTGTTGTGCTTTATTGCTTAATTACAAAAATTTGAAGTTTGATCTTTTGTTGTATGGTGTAAAATACCTAATGGCATTAGAATATTTGGTAAGCCAACAATGTGAAAATTTAAATTTGATGGAAGTGGAAGACTTCTAAGAGGTTTGCTTTAGCCATCATATGTTGGTTTCGAATGTCAATTTATTTTTGAAATTTTGGTATTTTATACTTCCAAAATGAAAATTCAAGGGAGATATTGGTGAATATTGTGCATAATTTGCCACTTATATCATATTACCATGTAAATTTGGCCTCCATTGTTTGTTGAGATTCACAAAATTTTGAATATAATTGATGCCTCTTGTTTCTGAACTTTTGTGAGGTTTTCGTTGAAGATTGTTCTAAGGAAAAGGGATTCCTTTAGCATAAAACACCTTTTCCTGGTAAGATGTCAGAGATTGAATGTGACGAAAAAGATGATGATGTCAAAGCAACAATGAAAGACATTGAATTAGCCATTAACTTAGCGTGTCTCATTTGTGCACGGTGTTTGAATCAGTCTTTCTCTTAAGTCATAGATGTCTCTCTCAAAACTTGCTAGAGATTTTGGTACAGAATCTATGTTGTCATTGCAATGGTTTTCTAGCATGTGATATCTACTGGCTCATGAATACTTGTGAGAGGTCTAAGGTTTGGAAGATTAACAAAGGTGAATATTTGACAAAGCAAAATTTTCCTCTTGCCACATGTTTAGTGGTGAACATATGCATAGCTACTTCAAAATTTTCCAAGGCCTTAATTATTAATTCCGTAGTTACTGCAATCCAAAATAACAAACTTCAGTTATTTGTACTCAGTGAACACCATAGAAGATATATATAGTTTTGGGTGTAAAGGCTATATTTTTTAATCTCATTTTACACTTAAAAACCTTGTTTCCTCCCAGATATTAGTTAGGCTAAATCCTCGAAATGAAAACTTTTGACTTCTAGATTCAAGTACTTTTTTAAATATCATTTTCAAGGTTTTGGATAGTTTCCGAAGGTACTTAATTGTTGGTACTCCTTGTAGATTATTAATTTCATGTTCAAGGTTCAGGTATTTAATATATGGTACTCCTGCTAGGTTATTACTATCATGCTCAAGGTTTAAAAATTCCTTAGTAGCTGATTAATATGGAATGTGGAGAAAAAATTAACATTAGTTTTGTCTTTCTTCTTGCATGCATTCTCTACTATGTTATTTGCTTTGCTTTTACACGCATGGCTAATGTTGATGATGTATAGCTCGGATTTCATTGTTGAGTGTTGACACACTTATGAGTACTCAGCTGAGTGTTTCTTGATGAAAATTGTGAATTACAGCGTATTAACATATATATATATATATATATATAGAGAGAGAGAGAGAGAGAGAGAGAGAGAGAGTTTTATATTTTATTAATGATCCTATGTTTAGTGATTTGATCTCAAGTTTAGGTTTAGTTGCAAATAAATCTGGTATATTTACAGCGGTTCTACTGCTGTAATGAAGGTTTTGAAGGTTTTATTGGAAAATCTTGGATTTTAAAAAAATTGAGGAGTTGCCACTTATTTTATATATTTTAAAGGGAAAGTAAAACAAGAAAGAAAAACCTTTTTTTAAAAAAAAAAAAAATAGCTCCATGGATAAAAAATTGGTCTACGTCCACTAAGAATAAGTTCGGAGTCAAATTATGTCATGAGAAGGTGTAGGCAGCCATGCACGCTCGGTATATGTACCGGTCTCTACTAAGTAAATAAAAGTGATATTAATATTTATTTAATTATTTGATGGACACAAGATTATTAACCAAATTTCTTTCATCAAATCAAGCAAATAGTTAATTTTATGGCATGGTGGCCTAAATCTAAATTATGTGACAAAAGATAGATGATAAAAGAGATAATGTGATGATGAAATTAACAAGTGCTAATAACAAATATGTCATGAGAATTGAGTAAATAATAATTCATTTTATTTTCTTCGATAGTCTATCTATATTTTAATATTATCATAAATAAATAATAATTAATTTTATTATTAGAAAATTAATGAATTTAATCAAATATCTCTTTCTATGTCTTTAATTTTGTGTTTACCAACTAATAGATCTCACCTCGACACTTTGATGCCTCTTTAACTAAGGCAAACGCAACGCATGAACTATAATCCATGCCATCTTAATCGGCATATCTATCCACTATTTGGCATTATGAACTGTTGCAGCTTTGGTTATCATAACTAAGTACCATATCCCATAATCCCAACCTGCACTTCATTGGATTTTTCTCTAAATTCTGACTAAAACCAATCAGGTTTACCACTAGTTTATTTTGAGATCAAGTGACGCTTCTAACATGGAGTAAAATATTTGTTCAAGATTGGGTTTTCAACGGTATGATAAAAGTAGGCCTTAGCTATTTGAAGCAGATTAGGAGTATTTTATTATGAAACTTTATGTGAAGTAAAGCCACTATAACCATTAAATATGAAATTATGCTATTTAGGTTGGGGGTGAGTGAGATTATGCTCTCAATAGTGTTGAAGCACTACATATTCTTGTGAACACCATCATATATCCACACTATTTTTAAGGGGGATTTTGTTGTCCGTTTTGTATGTCCTAAATTTGCCTCATATATAACTTACAAGATCTTAATTTTTTATTTTTTTTTAACAAGGGATCAAATAAGTCAAAATAATAATTTTTAAAATCTTAAATTTTAGCACTTTTTTTCCCTCCATATACTTTTGAACATAATCTTATTAAAAAAAACTGCATTTTTTTTTCAATATAATTCAAAAAAAAAAGGCTATAGAGAAATATCAATATCGATTTAACTTTAGGTTCTCTTTGGTTGAGAGGGCAAAAAAGTAAAGGGATGAAAAATATTAGGAGAATAAAAAATGTTTTAATTTTCTACCATTTGTGTTTTGTTAAAATGAGGGAAAAATAAAAAGATGAAAATAAATATAAATTTTTTTTTTAGTTGAGAAGAAAAATGAAACGAAAAAAAAGTAGTTTGTATGAATATATTATTAAGTCTTTATTATATCGGCTACACTAACAGTGCCTTGGCTGAACTATGGACTCTTAGGGACGGATTAATTCTTGCTGAGGAGATGGGGATTCAGCAGCTAATTATTGAACTTGATGCTTTGAGTGTTGTGATTCTGCTGAATAATTGTACTGAAAATTTATTAATGGAACCACTCCTAACCGATTGCAGGAACCTGTTGCAGGAGTTTCTAGGCAAGTGTGTGACTCGTGTTTTGGAAAGCAAATCAATGCGATGATGCTTTAGCTAAAATGGGCGCACAATCTTTGTATAGTTTTCATGTTTTTTGTAATCCACTGCCTATGGTGGAAGGTTTGTTGTCTGCTGATAAAGCCAACATATTTTGTAATAGACTGGTTAATTCTTAGCTTTTATTTTGGGTCTGTTTGGATAGAACTTATTTTGCTGAAACTGAAAACTGAAAACTGAAAACACTGTAGCAAAATAATTTTTAAATGTGTGAATAGTATTGTGGGACCCATTTTTAATGAAAAAGTTGATAAAAAGTAGAGTTTGTAGGACCTGTGAACAGTGCACAAATGCACTGTTCACAGCAGAACTGGTCAACTATTGCGGCTGAAAAGGAAAAAAAAAAAAAAAAAAAAATTTGAGGAAACGCAAACGCAGCATAATTGCTATCCAAACGAGCACTTTATATCATGGTTGACCAAAAAAAAGACTAGTTTTTTTTTTTTTTTTTTTTTTTTTGATCGGATAAAAGACTAGTTTTTCTCCCTCTTTTTTTTACTGTATTTGGGGAGAATTATTTTTGTGGGCCCGGGTAAAATACCAAGGTTGTCCCATTTTCCGTGAACATGAGTTTCCTCTCCACACTTTGTTTTTTCCCCAAATGTCCTTGGTGTTACTTCCATCCGTGTCAGTGACGTGGGACAAAGCTTGTCAATGTCAGGAGTAGAGTGCAGATGTGGAGAAATTATTATTTACATTGGAGGACGCTGATGTGTTCATTTTTTTTCAAATGTCCTTGGTCTTACTTCCAACCATGTCAGTGACGTGGGACAAATCTTGTCAGTGTCAGGAGCAAAATGCAGATATGAAAAAATTATTAGTTACAAGGTGTGTTACATTGGTCTACGTCCATTATGAATAAGTTCGGAGTTAAATTACATCATAGGAAGGTATGAGGCATCCATGCAAGCTTAATATGTGTATTGGTCTCTATTAAGTAAATAGAAACGATCTTCATATTTAATTAATTATTTGATGGACACAAGATTATTAACCACATTTATTTCATCAAATCAAGCAAAATGTTAATTTTATGGTATGGTGGCCTAAAACTAAATTATGTGGCAAAAGATAAATGATAAAAGAGGCAATGTGACAATGAATTTTTTTTTTTTGGATAATGTGATGATGAAATTAACAAGTGCTAATAACAAATATGTCATGAGAATTGAGTAAATAATAATTGATTTTTATTTTCTTCAATTGTCTATCATATTTTAATATTATCATAAATAAATAATAATTAATTTTCTTATTAGAAAATTAATGAATTTAAACAAATATCTCTTTCTATATCTTTAATTTTGTGTTTAACAACTAGTAGATCTCACCTCGACACTCTGATACCTCTTTAACTGAGGCAAACGAAATGTAGGAGCTATAATCCATGCCATCTTAATCCACATATCTGTCCAATATACACTGTTTGGCATTATGAACTATTGTAGCTTTGGTTATCATAATTAAGAAGTACGAAAGGATAAATCATATATTTCATATCTCATATGTATAGAATAATTAGGGTTTCTTTGGTCGGCTAGGGTTTAGGGTTTTTCTCTGCCAAGCCGCCTGTAGAATTTTGTACCTAGCTTTGTCTAGGTTTTTAATTACCCTTTAGCCTCTTTAGATTCTGATAAGACAGTGGGTCTTGTGAGTTTGGTTCGTGGTGTGGCTGTGTTTTTTTTTTTTTTTTTTTTTTTTTTTTTTTTTTTGTGGTTGGACAAGGATTCATGGCTGGGTTAGATGAGATGTGGGTGAGGTTTTCTTTGTCGGAGGAAGAAGAACATGGGGTAGAAGTATCACAACAGAGGGCGTTGATCGTCCATAGGTTGGCAGGTAAGTTCCTTACAAAGAGGGTGTTGAATGTCGATGACGTGGCTCGCACGTTTAAACCCCTGTGGAAACTGATTGGAGAGCTTAAGATTCGGGACGTTGGCGACAACATTCTGCTATTTGAGTTTGAAGATATTCTTGATTTGGAACGGGTTCTTGAATTTGAACCTTGGTCGTATGACAAACACTTGGTGGTCTTTCAAAAGGCCATTGATGCCGAGTCAGTGCCTTTGCTGGATTATTCTTTCACTACCTTTTGGATGCTAATACACAATATACCACCTGACCTTGTTACTCAGGAAATCGGTGAGACTATAGGGAGCACGTTGGGTACAGTGGTGCAGGTGGCGGACCTGGAAGACGACGGAATGGGGGGTGAGTTCTTAAGGGTGCGGATTAAGCTTGATATTTCTCGACCTCTGCCTCACTGTTGTAAGCTCTGGAATGCAGGTAAACTTGTGGGATGGGTGGGCTTAAAATTTGAGAGACTCCCAAATTTTTGTTATTGGTGTGGGAGAGTCGGTCATGGGGACAGAGAATATGAAGTTTGGCTGCAAAGTATGGGTCGGTTGAGAAGGGAGGGTCAACAATACGGTGATTGGTTAAGGGCTGACACTTTTCGAACAACAAGAAAGACAGTGGTTGTGATTTCAAGCGTGGCTCGAAACTAGGCTCCTTGGCTAAAACAGAAGCAATGTAGATCTCATGACCATGGTGCAATGGGTGGGATGTCTTCTCAATCAAACTCTAGGACAGGCTCGGGGTTTGACAAATAGGAGGACTGCACTAGAGCGAAGCATGTGGCAGTGTCCAAACCAGTGGCATCCACAAATGATGAGGCAGGTCGTGGTTGTTCTTCAGATAGTGAAAGTATGGCTACTAGTGATTGTAGGGTGTGTTTGGAGCCTTAAGCAGCAAGGTTGGAGAAGAATATCATTGAACTGCCTATTAATGAGTCCATGGGTTACCAAGCTCCAAATAAGCTTGCTGCCACGAGCTCACGTGGACTGAATGCTTAACACTCGAGGTCGCTGGATGTTGATTCAGCCATTTCAAAACCCGCACCGCAATCTACAAGGGGGTGGAAGAGATTAGCACGTGAGGTGGGGAAGATTGATCAAGGAACTAAAGGGTGTAGTGGACCTGATACTGAGGGTGAGAAAAATGACTTTGGTAAGCGGGGTATGTGCATGGAGATAGACGTTCAAATAGATGGGAAGAAGCAATGCATGGGCTATGGTAGCTAAGGGGATGACCAAATTTCAAAGGTGGTTGCTGGGTCCCAGTACCACCAGTCATAATGAGTTACCTTAGTTGGAACTGTCGTGGGCTTGGGAACCCACAGACAGAGGATGAAGTAGTTGCCCTAGTAACTACATAAGATCCCAATCTGGTTTTCTTAATGGAAGCAAAAGCTGATAAACCTACTTTAGAAAGAGTTAGTAAGAGAATACATTTTACTAACTTGTTCTTTGTTCCTCGTGTCAATACAGGTGGCGGTCTTGCTTTGTATTGGAAATTGGATTTTGATGTTAATGTTCAGTCCTTTTCCAATCGCCAGATTGATGCTTTTATCAACCAAGGAGTGGATGACGCCTGGCGGTTCACAGGTTTCTATGGAGACCCTGATATTGCCAGCCAGGAAAACTCTTGGTCTTTACTTAAGGATTTGAGTCAACGTTCATCTCTGCCTTGGATTTGTATGGGAGATTTTAATGAAATTTTGTTTGCAGAGGAGAAATTGGGATGGTTGGATAGACTGGAGCGACAAATGCAGAGTTTCAGGGATGCTTTGGATTTTTGTAGACTGAAAGATCTTGGTTTTAATGGGTACCCTTTTACTTGGTGTAATCATAGACCGGGGGACCAAAACACATGGGTTTGGTTGGATAGAGGTGTAGCCACTGTTGATTGGATATTGCAGTTCCCTACCTCCCATATTCATCATTTAGATGCCTTTCACTCAGATCATAAACCGCTACTACTCTGTTCAGACTCTGAATTCAAGCAGTTTTACAGGAGAGGCAAATCATTCCGGTTTAAAAGACCAATCTTGTGAAGTAGTGATTAAAGATTCTTGGGGTGAACAAGCTGTGTCTGAATTGGTGTAGGGCTTTCAGCTGAAGATTGTGGCTTGTCAGCTTAATTTGAAGGTGTGGAATAGAAATTGTTTTGGGCATGTTCGTAATTCCTTAAACAGGAAGCTTAAAGAGTTGCAGGAAGCTGAAGAAGGTGGTAGTTATAGAACTAACCCGAGGAGAATCAATATGCTGAGGGAAGAGATCCAAAGGTTGAAAAACGGGGAAGAATGCATGTGGAAGCAGCGGTCCCGGAATACTTGGCTAAAGGAAGGAGATAGCAACTCTCGGTTTTTCCATTGCAGGGCAAACCAAAGGAATCGCCGTAATTTCATTGCTGGTTTGGAGGATGGTGATGGGGTGTGGAGGAAAGATGAAGGCCAAATGGGTAGCATTATTGAGAATTATTTTAGACATCTACACCACCTCTAATCCTTTAGGTTTTGATGAGATCTTGAATGGCATTCACCCGGCTATATCAGAGGAGGATGCTGGGTTGATTGGTCGTGACTTCCATGCCAATGAAGTTAGGTTGGCTCTTGATCAGATGGCTCCTCTTACTGCCCCTGGACCTGATGGTATGTCCCCAATTTTTTATAAGACTTTTTGGCATATTGTGGGTGGAGATGTAACGTCAATGGTGCTTAATGCTCTTAATTCTGGTGTGGTCCTAGAGTCACTAAATTCCACTTTTATTGCCCTAATTCCAAAAGTTAAACACCCAAAAAGAGTTGCTGATTTTCGCCCCATTAGTTTGTGTAATGTGGTTTATAAGTTGATCTCTAAGGTTTTGGTGAATCGTTTGAAAAAGTTTCTAGCTAGTGCTATCCCGGAATCTCAAAGTGCATTTTTATCGAGTAGGCTTATCTCAGATAATGTACTTGTGGCCTTTGAAACTCTACATTACCTTAAAAGGAAAACAAATGGGAAGGTGGGCCAGATGGCACTCAAGCTTGATATGAGTAAAGCCTATGACAGGGTTGAATGGGAGTTTTTGGAATGACTAATGAGGCATCTTGGGCTTGGAGAACGACTGGTAAGGCTTATTATGTCCTGCATTAGTTCGGTGTCCTATTCTGCTCTTCTTAATGGGCAACCTGTTGGTAATATCAAACCTAGTCGTGGTCTTCGCCAAGGTGATCCTCTGTTGTCTTACTTTTTCCTTATGTGTGCCATGGGATTACAAAGTTTGCTGAATAAAGCAGAAATGGAGGGGCAAATTCGGGGAGTGGCTATCTGTAGAAATGGACCAAAAGTCTCTCATTTATTTTTTGCAGATGATAGTGTGTTATTCTGCAGTGCTAAAGAAGAAGAGTGCCAAAAGATTCTTGATATCCTAGCAATCTATGAGAAGGGTTTAGGCCAGAAAATTAATCGTGAGAAGACTAATATATTTTTTAGCTTTAACACCCCTCATGAGGTTCAAGCCCGGATTCAACAGGTGTTGGGTGTCCCTGCTATTCGCCACTTTGAAAAATATTTGGGTTTGCCGGCATTGGTGGGTAGAGAAAAAAAAAATAGAGTTTCATCTACATTAAAGAAAGGGTGTGGAAAAAGCTTCAAGGGTGGAAAGAAAAACACCTGTCTCAAGCAGGTAGGGAAGTGCTAATTAAGGCAGTGATATAGGCGATTCCAACCTATACCATGAGTTGCTTTAAACTCTCTAAGGGGCTTGTTAGAGAACTGGAGGGTATGATTCGTAACTTTTGGTGGGGTTATAGAGGAGAGCATCGGAAAACTCATTGGGTAAAATGGGAGTGATTATGTGAAGCTAAAGAAGTTGGTGGCATGGGGTTCAAAGAAATTGAAAAATTTAATGATGCTTTATTGGCTAAACAAATGTGGAGAATGATTAATAATTTTGAATCTCTTTGTCATCGAGTGTTTAAGGCTCGATTTTTTCCAGATTGCTCCATATTAGATGCCAAAGAGTCCAAGTCAAGATCCTACACATGGAAGAGTATTATTGGGGCAAGAGATGTGATACGCAAAGGGATGGTTTGGCGCATTGGGACAGGAGAGGCTGTAGGAATTAAGGAGGATAGGTGGCTGCCTGTACGTGCAAATTGTTCAGTCATTTCACCCCTTCCTTCTTTGGTTCCGGATGCGAAAGTTAGTACCTTGATAGATCAAGACACCATTGCTTGGAAAACAAAGACTGTGTAGCAATTGTTTCTGCCTCATGAAGCTAAAATTATTCTGGGTATTCCTTTGAGCATTCGACGCCCCGTTGATCGCATTATTTGGGCGCACACGCTATCTGGTATGTTCACTACTTGTAGTGCTTATAAACTATTGGTTTCCTGTGATGCATCTTCTAGTGCAGGTGGTTCTAATCCTGAAGCCCATAAAAAATTTTGGAAGGGCATTTGGCAGCTCCAGGTCCCAAACAAAATCAAGCACTTTGTGTGGAGAATTTGTAACAATGCTCTACCAACAATGGTGAACCTTCATCGGCGTTAGATTGTACCTAGTGCGTGCTGTGCACTGTGTAATGTTCTTCCTGAAGACTCTCTTCATGCGGTTTGGTATTGTGAAGCCATTTCAGGTGTCTGGTTTACGTTGGATTGGTTTCACCAAACTGCACCGCCACATCCCACTTCCTTCACTGAGCTACTTTCCAGTTTTCTGTGCAACAAAGAGGAGTTTAGAGCAGAGATTTTCGTGATCATGGTGTGGTTACTGTGGAATAGGCGTAATGCAGTCCAGTTCGGTCACCCGCCTCTTCCAGTGGCTAGCATTTGCAGTTCTGTAGGTAGTTATTTGCAGGAGTTTCTTCAAGCTCAAAACGATGTGCCCAAACCGCCCCATCCTCCTCCCATGCAGCAGTGGCGACCTCCGGATCCTCAGTGTTTCAAAGTAAATTTCGATGCCGCTTTGTTTCGTCGCTCAAACTTGGCAGACATTCGGATCATTGCCCATAATCATGATGGTGAAGCTGTGGGTGCTCTGTCCTCACCCATTCCAAAGGCCCAGTCCGTGGCGGATTTAGAAGCCTTAGCATGCTTGAAGGCTGTTCAGTTTGCATTGGAAATTGGCCTCACCCGACTTGTGTTTGAAGGAGATTTTGCAGTCATCATCAATGCTCTTCTTCACGGTGCGGGTGAACTAGCTAGTTTTGGAAACATCTGGGATGATATTCGTTTACATTCCTCTGTTTTTCAGTTTGTGGAATTTGTTCATGTTAGTCGTAATTGTAATTCAGTGGCTGATGCTTTCGCTAAGAAAGCTAAGTCAAACGTTGGGGCTCAAGTATGGCTGCATGATTTGCCAACTGATATTGCCCCTTTAGTTTTGCATGATGTTCACTAGTTTTGGGTTGATGAATAAAGTTCCCAGGTCTCTGATCTGGCTTCTCAAAAAAAAAAAAAAAAAAAAAAAGTACCATATCCCATAACCCCAACCTGCACTTCATTGGATTTTTCTCTAAATTCTGACTAAAACCAATCAGGTTCACCACTAGTTTATTTTGAGATCAAGTCACACTTCTAACATGGAGTAAAATATTGTTCAAGATTGGGTTTTCAACGGTATGATAAAAGCATGCCTTAGCTATTTGAAGCAGATTAGGAGTATTTTATTATGAAACTTTATGTGAAGTAAAGCCACTATAACCATTAAATATGAAATTATGCAGCTTAGGTTGGGGGTGAGTGAGATTATGCTCTCAATAGTGTTGAAGCACTACATATTCTTGTGAACACCATCATATATCCACACGATTTTTAAGGGGAGATTTTGGTGTCCATTTTGTATGTCCTAAAATTGCCTCATGTATAACTTACAAGATCTTAATTTTTTTTTAAAAAATTTTAACAAGGGATCAAATATGTCAAAATAATAATTTTTAAAATCTTAAATTTTAGCCCTTTTTTCCCTCCATATACTTCTGAACATAATCACATTAAAAAACCTACAATTTTTTTCAATATAATTCAAAAAAGGGCTATAGAGAAATATCAATATTGATTTAATTTTAGGTTCTCTTTGGTTGAAAGGTCAAAAAAGTAAAGGGAAGAAAAATATTAGGAGAATAAAATATGTTTTAATTTTCTACCTTATTAAAATGAGGGGAAAGTGAAAAGATGAAAAATAAATAAAATTTTTTTTAGTTGAGAAAAAAATTAAATGAAGAAGATAGTTTAGATGAATTTATTATTATTTCTTTATTATATAATATTTAATAAGTAATTTCACACATTATTACAACGTAGTTTGTATGATTAAAATAAATATTAAAAAATAAAAAAAAATTTAAATCGTAGATAATTTTTAGTAATCAATTTTTGAGAGAGAATTTGAAACTATGACATCCACTCTTGATGATAGCTCTTTATCATCAGACCAAGACACCAATCAGTTTTTGATGTAGGCAGGGATTGAACCCCAGATCTCTTATACAACCATCAGAGATTTTATCAGTTAAACTAACTAGAATCCACAGTAATCAATTTAAAAAGAGGGGGAGGGGGAATATATGTGTTGCCTTGGTGACTTGGTGGGACTATAAATGTTATAATAAGGGTAAAATGACCTATTGGTTGTAAAGCCTAGTTTTTTTTCTTTTTTTTTCTTTTTTTTTTTTACCGTATTTAGGGAGAATTATTTTTGTGGGCCCGGGTAAAATACCCAGGTCGTCCCATTTTCCATAGGAATGGCAATGGGTCGGGTTCGGGCCGAGTTTTTCCATACCCGGACCCGACCCGACCCGCGGGTCAAGACCCACAGCCCAGACCCTGCCCGTTTACTAAATGGGTTTTTTTTTCGGAGCCCGGACCTGCCCCACCAGGCTCCATGGGCCCCGCGGGCCTCGTCCAACTAGGCCAAATTTGGGCCTAATTCTTGGACCAAATCATGGCCCAATCACAATCAATTTTTTTTTAAGGCCCAGATGCCAAAAATAGGCCCAACCAGCTTAAAATATGAAGGGGGAAAAAAAAAAATCTCACACCAAATCAGCTTGTGTAAAGATCTTGAGTATAAGTATATGCATTATGCCATAGTGTAAGATTTTTTTTCCTTTTTTTTTATTTTTTATTTTTTTTTTGTAAAAAAAAGAGGAAACAAATCAGTTCTTTTTTTTTTTTTTTTTTCTCTTCTTTGTTAATACAGATTTTTCACCATAAAAAAATAAAAAATAAAAATACAATTTACAATCCCAAACATAAACAGAAACACAAATCAGCTTGTTTTTCTTGCTCTTCTCTACTAATACATATTTTTTACTAAAAGAAAAAAAACACAAATCACAAACAGAAAACAAAATCAATAAATCCCTATTTTGATTCTTTTGTATCTGATACCGTCGTCGTCTCGTCGATGTCGCCGAGCGACATACGCGCCGCAGCGGCGTGTGCAACTGAGGCTAGGTTGCATAGATCGTCGGAGGAAGACATCACTGTTTTGATTGACACAGATGATTAGATGAGTATTACACTTAGCCAACAAGGAAAAACATCCGCTGGGCTTTGAAGGATCTGGTACGATCGGCTATGCCTGGAGAGTGAGAGTGAGGCCGTGAGGGTGGGTGAGAGTGAGTCCATGAGGGGGGCGACAACCATGCGTGAGACGAAGCGTGAGGTGTGAGGCCGTGTGCTGTGTAAGGCAGTGAGGGACGAGGGTGAGGACTGAAAAGGTTTGAGCAGAAATGAGGGAGTGAGGGTGAGGAGGCTAGAGGCGTGAGCTGAGAAATGAGGGAGTTAGGGTTAGTGTTTAACTGTTTATAGCTATATATATATATATATAGGGGTTTTTTAGTAATTTTTGGTAACCAGGTCTTATTTAGGTCGGGTTTCGGATTTTTTAATAAAACCCGGACCCGTTTCGGGTTTTTTTTTTTTAAACCCATACCCGACCCTATTCTTTATAAGGCCGGATAAAATCCGACCCATTAGGGTCGGGCCAGACCGGGTATCCACGGATCGGATCTAAATTGCCATCCATAATTTTCCATGAACATGAGTTTCCTCTTCACACTTTATTTTTTCCCCAAATGTCCTTGGTCTTACTTCCGTCCGTGTCAGTGATGTGGGACAAATCTTGTCAATTGTCACATTTCACACTTTCACACGTTTATGAGTCTGTGACTTTGGCTTTGGAGTTGCACTACAGCTAGTCAAATGACTCAAATTGTATGAGATTTTTTTTTTTTTTTTAAATGGTTGTCTTGTCTAAGTTGTCTCATTCTCATGATGTCTGTGAAGCTTAGCTCTTTGTGAAGCACAAATAGAGCCATTGTCTTGTCTTTTCAATTATTTATATAATAATATCGATAATTTATTGATTATTAACTTTTTTTTTCTTTGTTTTTTATGGACTTAGTATTAGAATGTAATTTAAATATTTTTTTAATGGATTAGATCACGGGTTATTTGGATCGAATCACAGTTTTGTGTGAAAGTAAAAGTGAAATTGAAAAAGTGTGGCTTGTGTTTGTCATGTGAGGAATTGAGGAAGCTAAGGGTATGTTTGGTAACTGTTTTTTCCTTTAATTTTTATTTTTAAAAATAATTTTCTATTTTTTAGACTAAAAAACTTATTTGGCAATCCAAAATGGACAGCAAACAAAAACGGTTCTCAAAACTCAATATGTGAAAGAAATTTGTAATTTTTAAAAGTCAATGAATAAAAACATTTAATTTAATGAATTTATCTTATTTAATGAGTTAATATTAGAATTCAAATCCTAATAACAACATATTTTAATATTTTCTATTTTTTTTTAAATTATCTTTTTAATTTCAACAAACCAAACATGTATTTGATTTTAAAAATACAAAAAAATTATTTTTTCTTTAAATTCTCAAAACCAAATTTTTAAAGATAAAAAACAAAAACTACTACAAAACATAACCTAAACTTTGACTTTTTTGTGGATTGTCAATTGTCACATTTCACCGTTTGTGAGTCTGTGACTTTGGCTTTGGAGTTGCACTACAGCTAGTCAAATGACTCAAATTGTATGAGATTTTTTTTTTCTTTTTTTAATGGTTGTCTTGTCTGAGTTGTCTCATTCTCATTATGTCTGTGAAGCTTAGCTCTTTGTGAAGCTCAAATAGTGCCATTGTCTTGTCTTGTCAATTTTTTTTTTTTTGGTTAAAAGGAAATACAAACACAACTAACTCACACTAGAGGTGAGCACAGCTTCAGTTATCCTGTTCACATACATGCCAACCATATCTACGTTAACTAAGTACAAAATATCAGAGTTTGGTGGCTGATCAAACACAACAAAAATTCCAGCCATAGAACCACCCCATCTAGCAAGCGCATCCGCGCATCTATCGCCTTCTCTGTACACATGAGTCACTTGGACTTGGAGAAATCTTCTCATTAAGCACCTGCAATCATATAAGAGAGGGGCATATAGTTTGTTAGTGACTGCATTAGACTTAACAAGATCAACTACCACTTTCGCATCCAGCTCCACAATCAACCTTTGGATTCCTGCATTCAAAGCCAGCTTTAACCCATCCCTTAAAGCCCAAAACTCAGCTGTAATGCTGGTAGCCAATCCAATGGACCTTGCAAACCCTTTAAACTAGCTCCCATTACAATCCCTTATAAGACCACCACCTCCCGCTCGGCCTGGGTTCCCACAAGAAGCCCCATCTGTGTTTAATTTGTATCATCCATCCGGTGGCTTGGACCATTTCACCTGGATAATGGATCTCCTATTCACTTGTCTCACCTTACCAACACAAAAGAAAAATTCCACAGCTTGATTAAGGCTATAGCTATAAAGATTAAGATTAAGAGGGGCATTATCAAAGACAATTCTATTACGATGCTTCCAGAGATTCCAAATGGCAATCGGGAATATAACACTCCAAGGAATGTGGTTGTTATGAACCTGTTTACTGTGACAGTTTTCATAAATCCACTCCCCCAAATTTGGATGAGGAGTCCCAATATTAGACCAAAAATGACGAGCAAACAAGCATTCCCTCAACACATGAACTATAGACTCATTCTGATTCTTACATATCGAGCAAAGAGAGTTGCAATTAATCCCTCTGTGCACAAGAACCTCCCTCACAGGAACGCTGTTATGCATACACAGCCACAAGTAACTCACAATCTTAGGGAGAATGTCTAACTTCCAAATCCAGGACCCGTTGAAAGTATTAGCTTCTCTCGATTCAACCGTTAAACTGAAATAGGCTGAATTTGTTGAAAAATCTCCTTCCTCCGTAAATTTCCACAATAATGTATCCTCCCCATTGCTAAATTCCTGAACTGGAATGGCTCGGATTATCTCTTTAACTGAGAGAGGCAAAACAAAGGACAAAGTCTCCCATTTCCAATCATTATTAACACGAAAATCAGCTATAGTTAGCTTCATGTCCTCCCTTGTTAAAGGCCCCTCAATAAGTTCCCTCAAAGACTGCCCCCTAATCCATTTATCCATCCATACATTCTTCCTAGATTCACTCCCAACCCTCCACCAAATTCCTTTGGAAAAAATGGGGAATCCCACCTTGATAGCATTCCAACTAGGGGATGAAGGAAGCCCATCTGGATTCCTGGAATTACTCCTAGCATTAGAGCAATATTTTTTTAAAAGCATCCTTGCCCATAAAGCCTCCTTTTCATGATACATTCGCCAATTCAACTTGGCCAAAAGAGCTATATTCTTAGCTCTAGCTGAATGGATCCCCAAACCACCCTCTTCTTTGGCTTTTATAACCTTTTCCCACCCAACAAGATGCATTCTCCTCTTCTCATTAGTTGATGCCCACAAAAAATCTCTATTGATTTTATCCAGCTTGTCACACAAATGTACTGGGAGGGCAGCTCCTTGCATGACGTGATTTGGAATGGCAGACATAACAGACTTAACCAACACCGCTCTTCCAGCAAAAGACTGAAATTTCGTCTTCCATCCAGCAAGTTTCTTCATAATCGGATCAGCCACAAAATTAAATTGGCCCCATGGAGCTCCTTTATGTCTTAAAGGGAACCCCAAATACTTCCCAAAGTTAGTAGTTTCAAACATACCCAATCTTTCACAAGCACTTTCCTTCAAATCAACTCCAACATTTGAGGAAAAATATATCCTAGACTTTTCACAACTAATTTTCTGACTAGACTCCTTACAAAAAGTCCTTAACACCTCCGAAATAGCTATGCAATTCTCAGTATTAACTTTAGCAAAGAGAATGAGATTATCCGCAAAAAATAGATGAGAAATTTTTATATTTCCACGTGAGGCCTTGAGAGGATACCATAATCCTTTAGCACACTTTTCTTCAATGAGATAACCTAAATACTCCATACACATGATGAATAGGTATGGAGACAAAGGATCTCCTTGCCTTATTCCCCTTGAAGGATTAAAGGCTTCAAGAGCACTACCATTCACCAACAGAGAAATAGATGTAGTCGAGATGCAACTCATAATGATCTTAATGAGATTGGGTGGAAAACGAAAAGCTTGGAGCAATTTATGAATAAAGCTCCACTCCAATCTATCATACGCTTTTTCAAGATCAACCTTCATTGCCATGTAGCCCTCTCTGCCCTTCATTCTGTCCATCGTATAAATTAATTCTTGGGCAATTAAAACATTATCCACTCCCCTTCTCCCCGGAACAAAAGCAGTCTGAATTGGGGAGATGAGATTATGAAGGAAAGGCCTAATCCTGGCTACTAACACCTTAGTAATGATTTTAGCCAAAGATTCAAGGTTATCACACTTAGGAATGAGCGTAATCAAAGTGGTGTTCAAGTATTCGGGAATAGTACCTAGTGTGAAGGCCTTTTTAACTTCATAGCAAACTGAGGCTTGCACATCTTGCCAAAAGTACTAAAAAAACACGGCATGCAACCTATTGGGTCCAGGGGCCTTAAAAGGTTTTAGGGTTCACAAGGCATCTTTGATCTCCACATCATCCACCTCTCTACCCATCCATCCTCTCTCCTCCTCAGAAAGAAAACAGCATGAGAATTTAGCAATAGGAGAATCCATTCGAGCCATACACATTTCAGTTGTATAAAGTTTGGAAAACCCAAGCTGGATGTGATCCTTAATTTTAGATTCATCATAGAGCCATTCACCATTTCCATCCATGATACAACTAATTTTATTTCTTTGTCTCCTGACCACTGTAGTAATATGGAAATACGAAGTGTTTTGATCCCCAAAAGTGGCCGCATTCAACCTAAATTTTAATGCCCAAAATTCCTCCTCTTGAAGCATAATCCCAGCATGCTCCTCAATCAAACATTTCTCCAATCTAAGAAGAGATTCACACGGATTGCAGGCTAACGCTTTCTAAACTCCACCCAATCTAGCTAACACTCTTCTTTTCCTTGCAAACAAATTCCCAAAAACTTCATAATTCCACTTCTTCACTCTAGTGGTAAACTCAGAAATAGTTGCCATAAGAGACCTATCCCCAGACCAAGCATCCTCAACCACCTTAGGAAATTGGGGATGGAGAAGCCACATGGTATGAAAATAGAAGGGCTTATTTACAACATTTGTTCTACTACCTATCACCTCAATTAAAACAGGACAATGATCTAAGAAAGTCCTAGGTAAATGGGTAACCGTAGCTTCAAGATATAACATTCTCCATCTAGGATTAGCAAAACATCTATCCAGCCTTTCAAGAATAAGGCTGGTAAGAGGCCTCTTATTAGTCCAAGTAAACTTTGGGCCAGCAAAGCCCAAATCCAAAAAGTTACAGTTATCTAAACAGTCTTTAAACTCCATGGCCCTATTTAAATTTATTTGGTTCCCTCCATATTTATCCTCATTGCTCAAAACTTCATTAAAATCACCAAGCATCAACCAGGGATGATTGTGGAGCTTAGCTATTTCTGAAAGGTTGGACCACACAAGTCTTCTTTCAGCCAAACGAGGGCTAGCATAAATAGTTGAAATAAACCAGGTCAAATTAGAACAACGTACCTTAACAGTAGCATGAATTTCTTGTTCCGTGGCTGGAAGAAGATCAATATCTGCTTCCTCCTTTTTCCAAAGCACCCAAAGGCCCCCAGCATAACTAATGGTCTTCGTCAAGATAAAACCATCAAATGGAAGGTCAGCAATAATCCTCTCAACCCTATCTCCACCCACTCTAGTTTCCGTGATCACTATAATTGCAGGATTATGGTTAATGGCAATTTCGAAAATCCTTCTTTTACAATCAAGGTTTAATGCACCCTTATAATTCCACATAAGAATATTCATTTGAGCAAACTGACCCAACAGAACTTCCACCGAATTAGGATTCATCATTGCAGCCTCCACCATGGACCAACCGAGTCTCCTCAGAAGGTCATTGGATGAATTCCACTCCGGCTTCCATATCATCAAATACTTGAGAATCCCCATTATATCCTCTCTGCACAAATCAACATATCGTAACTCTTGATCGGGACAAGAATCTGAATCAACTTCAACATAGGGTGGTTCCCCATGTGGGCTGAAGCCAATCCTCTAAAGTCCACAATCCTCTTCTCCTGGATGATCCACCTTGTTTCGTCGAAGTGAGGCATGACAGATGGCCTCCGCTGCCTGCTTAAAGTCTCCGCCTCCTCCCAAGATACTAGAGGAGTGTCTGTGATGAACCTCCATCAAGGATTGGGCGTTTGAGACCACGCCAGATGGTCCAGAGCAAGGTCCCCTATTCTGATGCTTGTAGGTGTTATAGGGAATAGATGCTTCCAAGCATTGCACAGCGTTGGATTGAACCACCCCGGTGTTTCTGTTGAAGCAGCTCTTATCTGAGCAACCATTTCGTCTGAAATCACCACTACTCTGCCCTTATGCCAAATTGCCCATCCTGACCGAGGAAGTGGCATCAATCCTAGAAATCTTGTTTCCATTTGAATCAACTTGAGAGCTAGGTGACGATGCTTGGTTACTCAAATTTTTGTTACCTGAAGACACAACATGGCGTTTCAAAGGTTTAGGGTCCGTTTGGTACATGTGTTTAAAAACTGAAAATTGTTGTTTAAAAATATTTGTGGAAATACGTGTGGGTAAAAAAGTGCATTGAAATATATGAAATGTTGTTTAAAAACTGAAAATGATTGTTTAAAAATACAAACCAAACACCCCTTTAGGGTTTTTAATCCCTAGATTCTTAGACGATCTTATTTTTGAGTTTTGAGGCAACTTCTTAAGAGGCGCCTCAGCTTTCTTGTTTTGTGTATCCATCATAGTGATTGCTTGGCCCACCTGGATAGACAGCATGTCATTTTCCACAGTATCCCCAGTCTCATTTTGGTTTGGACATGTCACCTCCTCACATGCCGGTTCATGCACTGTGTCTTCTAAAGCCTCAAAAGAAGATTTAGATGTTACATCATCCTCCACTAAATGAGACTTAAACTTCCCCTTTTGCCCTTCTATAGCCGAATTACCCTTGCCAACTGTGGGTCCTCATCTATTACAAAAAGCACTTCGTTTACTTGTGACCAGCATCCAAGGCCCATAGTTGGGACTTGGTTGAGATTCTTGACTAGATTCCTGAACTCTAACAGCTTCATCACCCTCACCACTCTTTTCACTTTGCTTAATACTATAACATCATCTTTCCTGTGTATGACCAAGTCGGCCACAACTAAAGCATAGCGCAGAAATGCCCTCATACAACACAGCTTGCCTACACTTCCCAATTCTTACCTACACACAAAGCCTTGCATAACTACCCCTTGACCCAGAGGTAGTATAAGAATCTATACACAGCACTGGTCCATTGGCACTACCAATATCTTTAAGGACTGCTCTGTCATAGAACTCAATAGGAAGCTCAAGAAACCTGATCCAAACAGCCACAGAATTCAGCTTAGCTTCAGAAGCTTTAAAATATGGTTTCCATGGTCTAATAGCCAAAAAATGGCCACCAATAAACCAAGGGCCCCCTTTCAACACCTTATCATAATCATCCACACAATCAAACCGTATCAGGAAAAAGTCCTTCCCCAAATCCACACAATCCATTTTTGCCACAGACTTCCACAACTCGTTGATTTTAAAAGAAAGGTAGTTAAATCATACAGTCCTAACAAAAACTTTTACTATCAACACCTTAGACCAGGGTTCTCTGATGCGTGACATAGTCTCCCTAGAAATATTAACATCAACCATACCTTCGATTAGGGGCTCCAAATCAGGCTATGCTTCTTCCTCCTCTTCTCTGGCTATATCAAACTTAAAAGCATGTTCATAAGCACTTGGAATCTCCCCCAATAATGTATCCTTATAGATAACTGGCACGCGATGCTGAAAAGCTTGCCTCACCCTTGTATTTTCTTTAAATCTTTTAACACTACATGAGCGTTTGGTTTCAGCTGAAACCAACGTTCACGTTTTCATTTCACGTTTCCGTCTTTTTTTTTTTTTTTCAGCGCATGAACAGTAAATTTATTGTACAGAGACAAAAATTATTGTTCATATACTGTAGCAGTACTGTTCACGTACTGTAACAATACTGTTCACATACTATAGCAGCACTGTTTACGTATTAAAAATATTAAAAATGAGTCCCACGATACTTTTCACACATTTAAAAATTATTTTACTATAGTGTTTTCAGTTTTCAGTTACCGTAACAATAAGTTCAATCCAAACGGAACTTACGTCCTAACTTGTCATCCTCTTCTTTTGAGCCGGGAGGATCAAAGGTATACTCAACTTCCATCACTTTCCTCTTCTCTGATCACTCTATACTGTTCACGTTCTCTCGTCACTGTTCACTCTTCTCGCGTTCTCCAGAAGCTTATCGTGAAGAAGAAACGTTGTACTTTCCTCCCTTATTATTGTCCTCTCTGTTCATCTTAAGTTTCCCTATGAAACAAAATATTTGTTCACACTCACTGACTCACACCAGCAGTAGTATCACCCCACTGCAAAACCAACCAACATTCTCATTTACCAAAGTCACAGCAACCGCAAGGTCCGCAACTCCTCTCTTCCTCCACCTCCAAAAAAAAAGGGAAATGACGGAGTTGGCCTTTTCCGTAGCAGAAAAAGTTATCGAGAAGCTAGGCTCCCTTGCTTCCCAAGAGATTTCCTTGACACGGAACATTGCAAGCGATTTGAAAGAGCTTCAGGATACCATGTCCACCGTCCAAGCCGTGCTGCTGGATGCTGAGGAGAAGCAAGCAACAAACCACCTGCTGAGCGTTTGGCTGGAGCGACTCAAAGTTGTCTTTCATGATGCCATGGATGTGCTGGATGAATTCGAGTTTGAAGATCTACGGAGGCAAGTGGTGAAAAAATATGGAAGCACTGGCAGAAAGGTATGTTGTTTCTTTTCATCTTCTAACTCGCTTGCCTTCCGTAATACAATGGGTCATAGAGTCAAGGGGATCAGAGAGAGGCTAGATTTGATAGCAATTAGAAAAGGATAGAGATCAATTTCAGCTTGAGATGCGACTCGATGATAATCGTATTGTGCACAGGGAGACCCACTCCTTTGTTCGTGATCGTGATGTTATTGGGAGGGCTGATGACAAGCAAAAGATCATAGATCTTTTGAAGCTCCCAAATGATTATGATAACATTTATGTGATTTCTATTGTGGGAATCGGAGGTCTGGGCAAGACTACACTTGCTCAATGGGTGTATAATGATGAATGGGTAGCTAAAAACTTTGACCCCAAAATGTGGGTGTGTGTCTCAGAAGACTTCAACGTTTTAAAATTGGCAAAAGAATTGCTTAAATTGGCAGGTGGTGGGATTAGTGAAAACATGAGCCTGGATGAAGTGCAAGCTAGATTACGAAGTATTTTAAATGAAAAAAAGGATTCTTTATTGTTTTGGATGATGTCTGGAACGAGGATCGTGACAAATGGATTGACCTTAAGAATTTGTTAATAGGAGGCCGAGGAAGTAAAATTCTTGTCACTACACGTAGCCCCAAAGTTGCCTTAGTGATGGCTCCTGGACCAATCCATGACATAAAAGGTCTTCCAGAAAATGATAGTTTGTTATTGTTCTTAGGATGCGCATTCAGGGAAAGAGAGCATGAACAATATCCAAATCTAGTAAAGATTGGAAAGGAAATTGTGAAAAAATGCGAAGGTGTTCCTTTGGCTGTGAAGACTTTAGGGAGCTTACTTTATTCTAAAACCGAGGAGCATGATTGGATTTCTATAAGGGAAAATGATATATGGAAATTAGAGCAAAAAGAAAACGACATTTTACCTGCATTAAGATTGAGTTACAATAAATTGTCATCATACTTAAAAAAATGTTTTGCTTATTGCTCATTATATCCAAAGGGTTTTAGATATAATAATGAGGACTTAATTCTGTGTTGGATGGCAAATGGGCTCCTCAAAAAGCCCAACAACAGTACTGAAGAGTTGGAAGATATTGGAGAACAATATTTAAAAGAGTTGTTATCAAGATCTTTCTTTCAAGAAGTTGAAGGTGAAGGCAAAATTGTTTGGTCATTTAAAATGCATGATTTGTTACATGATCTTTCGTTATATGTTGCACAAAATGATTATTGCTTAATTGAAGACATTAATCACACCAACAAATTTGAAAAGGCTAGACATGTTTCAATTTTGGACCATAAGTTGAGTGTTGATGCAGGGCCATTTTGGCCCATTAGCATTAATTTTTGAAATATTTTGGTCCGAAACACTGTTTAGGAAATAAATAGGTAAGTACCACCTTTGGTAGTACTCGAGCTTGGTGAGCTCGAGTACCCCATTTTTCTGTTCCAACGTGGCACCTGACGTTGGAACAGAAAAATTTAAAAAATAAACTTGGTACCCGAGCTCCTGAGGCTCGAGTACTGCTCACCCACATTGTCTCCCTATTACCCCACAGTTAAACCATATGTTCCCAGAGCTTAAACCATCTGTTACCCAGAGCAAAACATACCCACAAACCAAACCTCTCAATCTCGCTATCTCCCTCTCAATCTAAAGCTATTTCCACACAAATACTCTCATTCTGCCTCTCAATCTCGCAAATACTCTCATTCTCCCTCTCAATCTCGCGATCTGCTTCATTCTCCGTCTCCGTCTCGGTCTCGGTCTCCCTCTCACAAGGTATGTCTCGCTCAGCTTGCATGTTCAGCTTGTGGGTATTTTTGTTTGTAAATTTGTTATTTTTATGCATAGTTTGATTCTGGGTTTTGATCAAATTAGTTAGTTAGTTAATTTATATTTTTCGGTGATTACTAGAATGTTGGTCTGGTTGTGCTTGTCTTTTGGGTTCAATTCTGGATTCACTCATGAAAGGTTCTGTCCATGAAAGTCAGCAAATAATGAGGCCTACGGATTGAAACCCCAAATTCTACCTCAATAATTTAAAGATATAGGAATGATACCAATCTAGATATCGACATGGATGTTTCATTCAGATATGGACCAAACATAAAATTAAAAATTAAAAATTAAAAATTAAAAAGGATATTTTAATTTGGGACAAAATTTAGGCAAAAATAAGTTTTGTACATTAGGTTCCCCAAATAAATACAAACACATGGTTGCATTGACCAATGAAACACAAACAATATTATATTTCCAAAGACAAGTAACTTCAATGCAGCTGTGTTTGAACATAATTGGGAAACATATATTGCACCTAAGCACCTAAGATATTGTGCATAAACTTTACCCTTTTATTTGATTTAGTTTAACCACACATGAAATATAGAAGAAGAACAACAACAAAAACAAGAAATAAAAATCATAAGAATTTAGGTCTCCAAAGTTGTGCTGAGAATCGTCAGGCTGCCAATGTTGATAGGAGGAAGTGCCTTTCATGTTATAGTAGATAGATCACACTAATTTGAAGAAAAGCAGATCTTTGATCTTTATTGTGACCCTGTTAATGATTCTTAAACAAAAAGAGAAGTTTCATATCAAGATGATTTGATACATAGCTTCATAATCTAAAAGGAAAATTTCAGTTTGAAATAATATATAAAACATCATTATACCATTAATTTTTCTATATATTGGTAATTTACACACACACCTTGTATGGGTCTTGAACCCACAACCACACCCCCTACCTTGCTCTTACAAGGGAAGAAGCCATTCGAGCCAGAGCTCATTAGCTCTAATATCATTATATCATCACTGATATCTAGAAGCCTTTTACTGAACAATCGAACATAAAAACTATCCTAAAACCAGATAAAGTGCGAGCCCACAACAAAAATAGAATTAAACATAGTCCTCTTTACAAGAATGTATAATAAGCACCTTCTTCATGCGGGTCTTGATTTCAGATTTGCGGGATTTGTTGTAGATGCGCCTTTTCTCAGCTTGACGAGCCCTCTTTGCAGCTGAGTCTGCTTTCTTAGTTGGAGCCGCCTCACACACTGATTTATTTTGGCAGCTGGAATTGTTTTGAGACTGAAGTTCAGTTTGTCCTGAATCTTTTGGACCAGTGATTGAAATTTCAGTCTCTTTCATTGATTTAGTACTGAAGCCACCATTAGTCATGAAGTAAGGCTGTTGTTTAATAGAATTCATTTCCTCACATATTCTTCGCTGCTTTGCACCCAAACTAAGGTAGGCATGCTCATTTTGTTCCAATGGCCTTTTCGGAAATGATTCTTGACACATCACACCCTCTAATTCTCTCACATCAAGTAGAAGAACCAGTGTATTTAACTCTACTTGATTGCAGTAAAAAGAAACAAGATGGCCGTAAGTCATTTAAGACAACTCCTTGAGAGTGTGCAAAATCCACTAACTCCACAATCTGCCTGAATATAAGCACACTTTCAGCTTTGTTTAGTTTACTATGCCCAGGTTTAAGCCAATCCCTTAGGCTGATCCCATCATTGAACCGTTCAGGACCAGACCTATCAATTCTATGTGTGCAAGACTGACCATTGTTGGCACTTAATTTTATAATGAGAAATATATAATACAAATCCATAAAACATATTTTGTAGCATTGCTGGTTCCAACTTCCAAACATTTTTTTTTTTTCAAAAATTCTTGCAATTGGATTTGAAGTTTAGACCAAGGTTTTCAGACCCGGACCGTTCATTGAACCGTAAAAGGAAGAGGTTCAAGGTTTTTAAGGTTGAACCGAGGTTGAACCGAGGTCGAACCGTGATGACGTCATAATTAATTTAATAATTATTTAAAATATAAATTAATTAATTAAACTTAAAAGAGGAGTATTCTTAATATATATATATATATATATATATATTTTTGGTTAACTGTGGACTTATTATCAAAAAAAGTGTATTGATTTTCTATTTTTATATTTTTTAGATAAACGTGGCACTCTAATTTAAAAAAAAAAAAAAAAAAAAAAAAAAAAAAAAAGTTTAATGAAAAAGAAAACAAAACGTGGCATTACCTCCACCTACCCCCACTTTCTTTTAATGCCCACCTACCTCCACTTTCTTTTATTCTTATCTGATTACTTCATTCTTCTCTCCTTTTCAATTTTCAGTCTTTTCTTTTCTCTTCGTCAATTTCTAAGCTTAACTCTGCTCTCTCTTTTGCAGATACGGAAGAAGCATCAACGGCGACGCTAAGATGTAATCTACCAAGAAAATATTACCTTCTGTGTTGGGGGCATAAGTAGGATTTCTTTCTAGTAATTTATTAAGAATGTTTTTCTCTTTTTTCCCTTAATTTTATTTTTATATATGGGTCGGTTTTGAAAATCAGCTCCGACTGTGTCACTGCACCGGCGTCGGAAAGGTCATCAAGTTCCGTTCGTTGGCATCGGTTCGTTCAGTCGGCCCAAAGCTCGGTATGGTTTGGTCGATGAGGATCCGTTTTTCTGTGTGTGTGTGTGTGTTTTTTTTTTTTTTTAAAGGTTCAGATCAAAGGGAAGAAGTAGAGAACCGTGAGAAGCAGTCTGATCACGGTTCTCAAAACCGTGAGGTCTGACCGCGGTTCACACGGGTCCCTATTTTTTTCCCGTTGAACGGTTTTTGAAGCTTAAAGAACCGCAAAAAGGAGCGGTTCGAGGTTTTTCCGGTCGGACCGTACGGTCCGGTCCGGGTTTGAAAACCATGGTTTAGACTTAAAATATGGGTTTCTTCAAGTTTCTGTAAGACTTCTTCCATGTTTGGTCTTTCTTGTTCATTTGGAGTAGTACATTGAACAGCTATCGATAATACATTTTGAAATTCAGTTACAATATAAGCCCCACTTAAGCATGGATCTGCCATGGCATTTATGCTTCCTCCTTTCATTATTGCATTCCTTGCCTGTATCAGTGACAATTGACAATAGAAATATATTCAGCTAATCCACTGGAATTTACCATCTTAGGTGAAAAAACTACTTATAAAATAGTAACATGCTAAACTATATGGGAGACAACATGTTAAATAGAGCATACCTCTTTAAACAGAGATTCTGGCTTTCTTCCTGTCAAAAGTTGAAGTAGCACAACCCCAAAATTGAAAACATCATTTGTAGTGGTTTCCATCCTTTCAGTCTTTAACTTGTAGTTTGATAAGATGGGTCTAAAATCTTAGGCTCTAGTTTCTCAGTCAGTAATATATTTGCTAACTGAGACATATTGGAGTATTAGTTATTAGCACCATTACACTTAATATTAGCTATAGGTGAAATTAATTAATTTTACCTTTTTGTGACTCTACCTTTTAGGATTACCTTAAGGTATAGTTTTGTTCTTAAATTAGAAATAGATACTCAAACAATTAACATAGTATTGAAGTCATACATGCATGTACTTAGTTCGTTTTTGTCTTTGTTTTTGTTCCCCTTCTGTTGAGATCTTAGTCCACCATTTGATGTCATAGACTCACAGCCAGACAATATATGCAACTAGAGCTCAAATTTCAAGTTGGAAGAATTTCATAGGTTTTTCTTTCTTTTTGAAACTAACATATGGAAATCTGTTATTCTCTTCTTTATACAACGGTGAACTTCTAATAATCCTTAAAACTTTAGAGTTAATACTCTCAAGTCTCATTCTTTTCAAGTCTAAAGCAGCAAGTTAACCATGTGAAGAGGAAAGCTTGTAACTTGTTGGTTGAATTTGCACTTATAAAAATAAGAAGCAACATTTGTGATCGTTTTGGTCTTGTATGGTTCTCCATGATTTGTACTTTGTAGTTTCCCTCCCCATGTATTGATCTTTCCAACATTGTTCAATACGCATATCATGGAAGATGTTATTCTTTTTGCTAAATATAGTTAAGGAAGACAAGGCTCACACCTCAGTCCATACTTGTGGTGCTATTATTTCATAATTGCTGGAATTTTATTGTTTCTTCATTTTCTATTTGATTTTGTTTTCTTTCATTCTTTCTGCTGCTTCTTTCTGTTCAAGAATGGCAGTGGCTTTTGTCTCCAATATTTTTTTCAGCATACTGGGTTAATGCAAATGTGAATATGCAAGTTTATTTGAATATTTTAGATTTATTAAAAAGAGAATTTATGCAATTTGTATTGTGAAGAATGTTATTGCACCACACAATCGCGTACTCAAATTTTTTTTGTAATTCATTTTATTCAAGTCAATAAGCCATTGAAACTCTATATTTGAGAAGAAAATTGAACTACCCATGATGCGCTTACATTTTTGGCATTTTTTGGGTGTGATTGGTATGTAAATAACCCAAATGGCGAAAAGTGACAGCATCAAAATTTATTTCAAGATTTTGTACTAATTAAATCAATTAAAATTTATTAATGACTGCAATCTCTTATTCTTTAAGGAAACTGATATGGTTTTGAGAATACTGATTGCCAATGTGAACGGGAACTTGGTATTGTGGTCCAAATGTATATCTTTCCAATGTTACTCGGAAAATTATAATTGTATCCCGGACCCATGAGCTGCACAAATCTTTTCACGCACTCATGCACATGCACACATTGCAAGATAAAAAGTTCTGTCTCATGTTAAAAAATAGTGAATTTAATTATTATTTTAACACGTTTTTATGTTATTTATAATTTATTTTAGTAGTGTAGAGATAAGTTTCAATTGTAGAAACACATGCTTTGATACTATGTTAATTTATCAAAAGAAATGTTAATTTGTTAAATGAATCAATTGTCGAAACACATGCTTTGATAACTAACTTTTCTAAAATAATTTATTAAATCAGTGAAAGGCTGTATTAGATGAATAATGTTGCCATTTTCAGACAAATTTGTTTATAATTAAAAATAAATAAATAAGACTGTCTTGATGTTGTTTCCAAATGCCAGATATGGACCCACATGAAGCTATACAGACTTTGTTGACGAGGCAGGATGAGCATCGTTCAAGTTTGCTTTGGGATGCTCATTTGGAAGGCGAGGTATGCACTTGTTCAATATATGTAGTCGAAAGATGGGCGGAATTTAACTTTGAAGCGTACTTATTATGTGGTACTGTAATTATTATTAATACTACGCTGCTCTATTTGTAGGAAGCGCCAGGTGTATTGACTTGTCGTCACCGAGACAAAGGTCTGCTTGAAGGAGGGGTAGATGGGTTAGATCCACGAATTCTCGCTTATATCACTGATGCGGGGTTAGATGGGCTGCTTCGGGTCCCACATATGGACATTGACCACACATTGATCACAGCGTTGGTGGAGAGATGGCGGCCGGAGACACACTCATTTCACTTGCCCCACGATGAGATGACCATCACACTACAAGATATGGAGGTTATAATGGGGGTACCTGTAGATGGCTTGCCGTTGGTGGAAACTATACCCTCGACGGGCAGTTGGCGTGACGTCTGCCATAGATTGCTAGGGTACCAACCGCCAGATAGACAACTTGGAAAAAAAAAGAACACTGGAGTGCTGGAAGGGGCGAGCATAAAAGCCAAATGGCTTAAGGATCAGTTTCGCAACCCTCTCCCGGTTGACGCCCCTGAGGCGCTTGTGCAGAAGTATGCTCGTTTTTACATATTGGAGTTGTTAGGTGGTACGCTATTTATGGATAAGTCTGGAGAACGGATCTCAATTAGGTATTTGCAATATTTCGATCCAATCAGCAACGGAAAGAAGTATAGTTGGGGTAATGCAGCACTAAGTTGGCTCTATAGACACCTTTGTAAGGCATCAGAGAAGACAGCCAAGCAGATTGGGGGTGCACTACTATTGGTGCAGTTGTGGGCGTGGGCGAGGTTTCCCCACATATGTCCTGTGATGAGGCATCCACACCAGGCACTGCCTCCAGGTCCACTTGCTGTCAGGTATGTAGCATCTTAGATAGTTACCGTTTTACATTTCTTCATTAACTTTGTTCACATGGGAATTATGTAAGTAACTAATATGAAGGTTATGTCTATGTTGTTTGCTAGATGGAAAGGGGCTAAGATAACAACTGAACATTCGATGCACGTCCTACGTGCCTATCGTGTGTCGCTTACTTCACTACGGCCAAATCAGGTATCGTGTCTTACAAGGGGGAACCGCTTTGGCATGTAGTTTTTGTACTTACAATTCACTTTGGAGTAAATAAACATTCTTAATTTCAGAGTTACATGTATTGTTCACATTCGTTACACATTTTTTCTAATTATATTGTTAATATGGTTGTTTGCATCCGTTGAATCATTGCAGATTGTTTGGGAGCCGTACAGAAATTATTTGCGTTCTCTACCCACATATTGTACGGCAGGCCAACACATATGGAGGTCTATTGTGCCGCTCATACATTTTTGGGTGGTTGAAGGCCATCATCCCGAACGTGTTCTCCGACAGTTTGGGATGAAGCAAGGCATACCAGAAGATGTTGATACTTCAATTGAACTGCACAAGATCACCCTCCAGGGCAAGCACCAAGAAGATTGGGC
Organism: Quercus robur; assembly: GCF_932294415.1. Lineage (NCBI taxonomy): Eukaryota > Viridiplantae > Streptophyta > Magnoliopsida > Fagales > Fagaceae > Quercus > Quercus robur. The sequence goes on along the minus strand of NC_065540.1, from coordinate 45,406,284 downwards.
CCAAATACATGCCCCGCATATTGCTAAATGGGCTACGCACGCCACAATTGCCGATGCACCGGCCTTTCACAGGGAGATGAACTACAATGACGAGTATATGGTTTGGTTTCGTCCCCGCACTGTTCACCATATTACAAAAGAGACTTCGTACTGGGACACTTTGGTAAATTTACAAAGACTGTTTCGTTATAAATGTACTTTGCTTCGCATAGTTTAGTTAAACCTACTAACATTACTCTTGTATATTTCTGACAGGTTGAATCGCAGTTGCGCATTATAATGAAGTGCGAACCAGGGTCTGAGATCTACACCGACTGTATTAATGCCTTGCAAGCTGTTGAAGAGATCGGTCGGTTATCCTTGGACCATGCACGTGACGTGGGCAACACAAGTGAACCAGTTGTACGACGTGGTCGGCAAGCAGGTGGACGTCAAGGGCGTGGAGGCCGTCAATCTAGCCAGCGTCATACATCTGGTCGGCCTCCTACATCTGGTCAGCGTCACACACCCGTGCCCACATCTAGTCGACGTCCCACATCTGCTCAGCGTCCTACATCTGGTTCGCGTCACACACCCGTGCCCACATCTAGTCGGCGTCACACACCCGTACCTCACACACCCGTGCCCACATCTAGTCGGCGTCACACACCCGTGCCCACATCTACTCGGCGCCACACACCCGTGCATAACCACACCATGGAGGAAGCAAGTCAGACAACAGATGAGATGTGGGACGACACTGCTTATGACGTAGGCTCCATGGCACTCGATGATGCGGGTCCATCCCATACGTTTGCCCATAGAGACACATTTGGGTCCCCATCCATAAGGAGCGATGGTACTTGCCCACCCACATCTCCTAGTATATCTCCGTTGCCCACCACCCGTACGTCTCCCCCACTGACTGCCGACCTTGCTCCCGCAGTTGTACATGGTAGAGATGAGATGAGGTTCATGCCCACTCCTGGGCGACCCACCCCTGTTGCTGTCCCCCCTGAATTTGTGCATACCGAGTTCATCCAGACACAGATACCCACCCCCCCACCAGAGCCTTTGCACATCGAGGATCGGCCACGAAGGCCGCAACGCACACGGACACATCCTCCTGAATGTGGGACTGGACATGGTACTATAGTTTGATTCTATACCGATTACATATACATCGCTTTATAGTTAAATCATTTGCATATTAATATTTGCTTGTGTTGTGTTCTTGTTGTGTTCTTTTCAGGCAAGGTGAGACCAGTCAAAGAACCGGTGAGGAGAAGAAAACGAGAATGATTCAAGAATGGGCAAGAATTTGTGCTACTTTGGGTTCGTAATGGTGTAGGATCTTTTTGTCATGTATAGGATCTTCTTGTTCTTTGGTGATATATATATAGTAGCACATATATTTTGGCAATGAACATGAACATTTGGGCTTACAATCTGATATATTTTTTGTTCGTAACTTGCAAAATTCTGCCAATGAACTTCAGAAATTTCCATTTGAGATCTATAGAATAACTTATGTAAATTATGTTTCAGTTGCACAACTGTTTTTTTTTTTTTTTCTAGTAAATTTAGGAGAAGGTGGTATTTGGCCAAAAGGTAGTCATGTCTACATTAAAAACTGAGATACACTTGAGCTCAAGGAAAAAACCCCTTCATATAACATTCTTTTTGGATTGATTCATTTGCCATATTAAATTTTGTCATTGATTTGAGCCTAAATTGTGAGGGGCAGGACTTGTCATTGATTTGAGTTCCATTGTGATGCTTGTGGCTGACTCTCGATTGAGATTCATTATTGTGCAATATTTGAATTTCTATGTGTGTGTGTGTATTTCGCAGGTTGAATTTGACAGGTTTTATATGTATGTGTGGATCAGAAAAATTGGGAGGTTCTATATGTGTGTGTATGTATTTGGCAAGTTGAATTTGATGGGTTCTATATGTGTGTGTGTGTATTTGGTAGGTTGTTTGGAATAGTTGTTGAATTTGACAAAATAAAATAAAAGTTTGTTGGAAAGAAATGATAAAGGCCAGGGAAAGATATATGTGTGTGTATGTATTTGGAAAGAATGTTTCCTCAGTTATCTAAAGTTGCTCATGTTATGGAATTGAACAACTGTGGAGTGAGAACAACTTGTAGAAGTTGGCTCCAGCCATTCAAAGGTATATATCAAAATTTTTGCAAACTATGTGCCCTTCCAGTTTGTCCTAACATTTTAAACATCTTTTAATGATGATGTGATATGTCTATTTGTGCAGCTTACTTTCAGCGTGGTTCACCTATATATTCTGCCAAATCTGTGAGATTTCGAATGGGTCATCCAAAAAGCCCTAATGATTTAGGGAGTCATCTTCTGTGTGACTGTCACATTACCTTCTGCTGATGCCCGAATGCCCTTTTGAGTTTTCGTTTTGGGGTTTGATGGGGTTGCTTTAGTAAGAGAGAGTGTTAATGGGAAGGTTGTGAATTGGCTTGGTCTGTTGTTGCCAGCTGCACAAAGCTTAGCTTGGTTTGTGTTGAGCTTTTCAGCTCTGCATTGTAAATTCAAGGCGTCTGAGAAATTCCCATTGTTGTTGAGGGTGTGGTGGTTTTTTTCCTTTTTGATTTGTCTGTGCACTCTATATATTGATGGAAGACAATTCTCAGTAGAAGGTTCAAAGCACCTGTGTTCTCATGTTGTGGCAAATTTTGCTGTGACTCCAGTTCTTGCTTTCCTTTGTGTTGTTGCATAGATTCTTAATGAATGTTTTCAGTCCCTTTTTTTTTAAAAAAAAGGCAGATTGGTACCCAAGTTTAGTGAACTCGAGTACCAATCTCCGTCGGGAAAAAATTTAAACCAAAAAAAATTCAAGGTACGAATATGCCTGTTTTTTGAAATTAGGCAGATTGGTACCCGAGCTATAGGCAGATTGGTACCCGAGCCTAGCAAGCTCGGGTACCAAAAAAAATCCAAGGTACGAATATGCCTTTTTTTGAAATTAGGCAGCTTGGTACCCGAGCCCAGGAAGCTCGGGTACCAAAAAATTAAACCAAAAAAAATCCAAGGTACGAATATGCCTGTTTTTTGATATTAGGCAGCTTCGTACCCGAGCCCAGGAAGCTCGGGTACCAAAAAATTAAGCCAAAAAAAATATCCAAGGTATGCCTTTTTTTGAAATTAGGCAGATTGGTACCCGAGCTTAGGAACCTCGGGTACCAATCTGCCTAATTTGAACTTTATGTTGGGCTACTATGATGAAGTTAGGCAGATTGGTACCAGAGTTTCCTGGACTCGGGTACCAATCTACATGACATCAACATTACGCTGGGCCACTCCTTTTGATTTCGAAGTTATGCACACTGGAGGGCTCAATTAAGTCCATGATTTTTCCAATACTACTACTGCGTCTTTGCCAGCATGATTTCAGCTTAAGAGAGTGAACATGCATTTAGGTACAACAAAAGCACCTTTTACTGATACAAAATCGATAAATTTAAGGGTCTGTAATGTACTTCTCTTTTAGCTGCTACCAAAACTAAAAATGATAATGCTAGCTCATATGGCCAATGGGAAACATGTACACATAAACAAAAGCTCCAAAAGAAAACACTACTCTATGCAAAAGACTGACCAAAGAAGGATGCATATACAACAGTACAAGTATCCATCTTCTGTTTATATAGGCACCTTCCCCCATCACAAAAGCAACTCCACTAACTGAAGCTCTAGAGCAAAATGGATCCTTCAGCAGGTATGTTGAGAGAGCCAACACAGTCAATTTGAAGCATAGGGTCATTCATCATTGTAATGGCCAAGTTGATAGTTGATTCATCAGGCACAAGGAAGTTCTCTAACTCTGCTTCCAAAGTCACATGGTAGTCACCATCCAGGCAAGTTTCATGAGTCTTTGTATTTTGCAGGTTCTGGCAATCCTTGAAGGCAGCCATTTCTTTCATTTTTCCCTTTCTTTGAAGGCAGCCATTTCTTTCACTCTCTACCTTTCTTTCTTACTTTCCTTATTATATGGCTGCAAGAATATGGAAAAGATAGTGAGATTCGGGGACATACACAGACACAATACTAACACTCGTAAGTCATATAAATTAACAAAAAATATAACATTCCTCCTTCCTGAAGTTGTGATATACAGGTGGTGTTTGGGAGAGTAGTTTGAGTTATGTTGTTTGGGTGTTTTTGATATATGTGTGGGTGAAAATGCGTGTGAAAATATGCGTAATGTTGTTTAAAATGTGTAGTTTTGTGTTTGAGATGGCTTGCCAAACAGGCCCGCAGTCATTAGACCCTGTTGACCACCTGGACATTTCTTTGTCTCTTTGTTTTTGGATGGCGTCTGTGGGGATAGTTTTGGATCTGCAGTTCTAGGACCTGCTAAAATTTGCAAACCCAATTAAACTACCCATATCATTTCACATAAGAATTCTACTGGGGATAGCTACAAATTTCTTCTCTGCACACTCTTTGGAAAACAATCAGCTCCTATGAACCAAGTCCAACCTTAGAATAGTCCATATTTTAACACAGTTTCAATTACATTACTTTCAACTAGTTGAGTTTTGGGTAGGACCATTTAAGAACAATGATGAGAAAACATTGGGGAAATAACCCACGTTCCATTTACCAAGTTTAAGTTTATATTCATGGGATGAATTTAGGCTTTACCTATTGACTAAGTAAGGAGGAAAAAATTTCAGGGTCAGCTTAGAACTTGATTACAATGCGGTTGTTCTTTATATCTTAAGTAAACAAATAATTTTCCACAATCGACCAATTAAAGGGGTAAACCATGACTAAAGACTGAAGGTTTTTTTTTTTTTTTTTTTTTTTTTTTTTTTTTTTTTTTTTTTTTTTTTTTTTCAGCTGATCACTTCATGGCAAATTTTCTCCAATTTCTGAGCCTTAAAAGATTACCACTTTCCAGTAAAACTCTGCATAATTCACCTAACAACGGGCAGAGCAATACAGGGGATCCAAATACATAGAAAACCTCAAAAAAATTTCATAACTAAAAAGGAAGCACGCAAGAATCATGATTCGAAGCCAAAAAAAATTCATAAGAACCTAGGCTAACGAATAAAAAACCACAATCAGATTTTTTTTAGGGTTTGAACCTACCACTTAAAAATCCAATCAAAAACCATGAAATTACCAAAAAACGGAAAATCCATAACAAATCAACGAAACCCATACCAATATGAACAGATTGATATCCAAAAAATAACCCAAACCCATCAAAAGTTCGAAATCCAAAATTTGGGGAAATAACAAATCATAAAACAAACCTTGAAGTTGGGTGCGGTGGCGGTAGCTCCAGAAACGGCGTGTGCAGCGGCATATGTGGCGGGGTGGAGTGCCGGCGAGGAGAGGAGGAGATGGATTTGGGGTATAGGCGTTTAGTTCTTTAGGTCTGAGAGAATATTGTGCATTCGTGTTTGAGGATTGTAGGTTTAATTGAGTTTTGATTGTGTGTGCTAGAGTGTATTGATTTTCCATTAAAATTGTGACGTGGCTTTTATTCATTGGTGGCGTAAAATAGAACTTTTCCGCCAGCTCCTGACTGAAGTTAAGCTCATAGAAATTAGGCAGAGGTACCCGAGCCCAAGAAACTCGGGTACCAATCTGCCTAAATTCAAAATTACGCTGGCCCAGTTTCCTGTAGCTGGGGGCATTTTGTAATTAGGCAGATTGGTACCCGAGTTTCCTGGGCTCGGGTACCTCTGCCTAACACCAAACCTGTACATTGGGTGAATTTTTTTAAAATTTTTTTTTGTTTTTTGGGTTGACGAGACTTTGAGAATTAATAAAAAATTTACTTGAATATGTACACATGTACAAAAAAAAAAAAAAAAAAAAATTATTTGTAACAAAAAATACTTGAACAGTCACTGATTTTACAAATTTTTTTTCTTCAATTTTCTTGACTTTATAACAAAAAATTATTATAATATGGTAACAATAAACACACATGCAACAAACCTTCTTTATTTCGTAATTACTAAATCATATAAAGTTATATTATATTTAGGGTCATGTTAACGGATACCCTTAAAGCAATTGTTATAATTTCCATAAAAGTAGTGACAAAACATTTCTCTTATATTTATAAAGAATAATGCACACACATTATTATTTACACAAATAATATTATAACAAAAAATAATGCACACACTCAATATTACATACACTCATACACATATAATATAAAGAATAATGCTAGAGATATCCACTATTTTTCAAAATTTTTTACAAACTGCTGATGTGGTGAGTGATTATTAGTAAATGAAAAAATTGATATTAATAAATAAAAACCAATAAAAAGTTGACCATATTAACATTTTGTAAAAATTGTAAAATAATTTGTGGTTGTAACATTACTCTAATATAAATTTATGACAGAGTGACACTTACAATCTACACACAATTATTCTATTTGTTACTGTTGGAAATATTTGTTATAGGAAATAATTTTTTTCTTGCATTCTTTTCGGCCTTACAAAGCTCCTGCCCACTTGTCTGACGCCAACTACCAACTTAATGGTATAGAGTGAAGCCAACTAAAGCCAACTACTACTAAGTTAATGGTATAGAGTGCAGCCAACTTCAGACATAATGGTGTACGTTCACCAGCTTACTTCTACAATTTATGAGATGGCTCTTGCACTTGCCAAGTCCATGTGAAGAGTCAGAATGCCCATGTGAAAGAATACTGAAGCAGAAGCTACTGTTGGGTCACCATCTATGGATCTTAGTGTCAGTGTTTTTCCATTGAAGACAAACCATTTAACCTTTGGATCCTGCCTGCTGTGTACATAGAGGTAATATAGTTAAATGTTTGTCTCATTGTGTATACATGTGTGGTTCGTATGAGATTATTTTTGCATGACCACAATTCATGAGTTGAGGTTGTGGCAAGATATCATGTTCACATATACAACTGCTGATTTATATATATATATATATATATATATATAACTTTTTCCTCAAAACAAATGGAGCACAACTATATTGTAACAAAATAAAATATAAAGAAACAATTGCAATTAGAAGCATATTTTTTTTTAAATAAAGAAAACAAAATAACCAATTCATAATTACTAATAGTTGAAAGAGAGATAGTAAATCCATAAATTATTATATGCTTTAGAAGAATAATACATAAAGTTTAGACATGTACTTTGATTCGTTAAAATAAATGAAGAAAAAAAAATAATCTCTAAGTTTTTAATTTTATTTTGTGAAATGAAAAAATATTAAAAATATAGCAAATACTTGTAAAGTTGTGTATATATCGTACTGTCTGATTGCTTCTTCAAATATGCCCCATTCAGCATTTATTTCTCTATCCTTCTAGATATTTAAAATTTAAGTTTACAACAAAAATTCAGATTTTAAAATTGTAAAAAAATTATGAAATAACAGGATTTCATCATTCATTTATGGGTTAAGCTATTTATGAGATAAGCAAGAAAGGCAAGTGCTGTGAATAGTGATATTGGAAAAAAAAAAGTGAACGTGTAGTAAGTGTCAAAATCCCATTGGGGGGAATTTGACAATTAACATAAACCATATATCTAAATAACAAAAAACTCAAGAAGAAGAAAAAAATTCGTGTCATTGTCATTATATTTGCCTATGCTTTGAAGAATTCATTTCATATTTTATGTTTCTATGTATTTATTTATTTAGATGTAAAAGAATACTATGTCATTGTATATTGTTTATTCTATAATTTACAAGTTATCTAAATATTAAATAAAACACAGTTTTTGTTAACAATTTGCTGGCAGCCAAGTATTGTAATTAAATATATTATAAATTATAGATATGTGGTTAAAACGATTGAAAATTATTTATATCTCTATACAGAAAGTTTAGGAGGTTGAGTTTGAATATAAATTGTTCTTATCATACGTCATCTTTATTTAAGTGGTTATAGATGATGACAACTTTTATATTGTTAATAACAGGTCGGTGATGGATTTTCACTTTTTCTATGTGTACTACGAGGGGGAGATGTATTATCATGAGTTGCATGGGTTGTCATACCAAGGCTCGAACCAAAAGCAAAAATATGTTAAGGTGAAACGTGGGATAGGGCTTACGAACTTGCAACGAAGAATATTGAAGGCGATGGGGTTAGACCACTCTAGGCATAAGATTTCCATCGTGTATCAAGCACCTCAACGGGTTGTAGACACGCAGGTTTTCTACAATTCACTACAATTAGCGGGTGGCACCGAAGTGAAGATAATGTGGGAAATGGTTGCACAAATGGTGGCTCGAGGATTCATTGTTTCGAATCTCTATGTCACTGTTGAGCCCGCCACAGTAGAGGCTGGAGAGGGTTCAGAACATACTGTTTTGGATGTAAGAGTAGATGAGCACATCGAGTCAATACCAGAAAGATCTTATCAAGGGTGTGTAGAGAACACAGGAGATGGGTATGGCAGTGAACCGTGGCAGACATTTGCCCATGGGAACTCGATTGAGGAGGAGGAAGGGCCCCACCAAGTGCATGAAGGAGAGCATTTACCTGATGATGAGCTCCATACGGGCACATCCGACAATAACCATAATGATCACGGACTTGGTGATGATGCAACCCATATGGATGTTACTAGGGATGACTTCGAGGAGCTCTTAGATACCATGGGTGAACATGAGGATGTTGATCATATCGAAGATGTGGTTGTAGAAGAAAATAGAGAGGCATGCCTCGGTCCCGATCCTACGCCGAAATGGTTCACCCAAAACAGTTGGGATAATATGTTTGATCCATCACCGGTTATGCAAGCGGAAGTATTACCATGGATGCCTGGGGAGCAGCCAATTAAAGGGATGGTATTCGCGACTAAATTGGCGGTGCGACGTGCGTTGACTTGGTACACAGTGCGAGAGAATTTTAGCTTCAAAACTGAGCATTCAGACTCAGAGAGGCTTATGGTGAGTTGCGAGGATGATTCCTGTCCATGGTCAGTCCGTGCGATATGTTGCAAGGGAGACAATATCTGAAAGATCGCAAAATGCAAGGGCCCCCACACGTGCGACAAAATTCAGAATGCTCATGATGGTCAGATGATTGATTCGGTGTTCTTAGCATATGTACTTGAGCGCTATATACGAGAAGATCCTGCGTATAAGATAAAGAACTTACGCCACGTTGCTTTGGCAAAGTTAAAACACGAAATATCTCATTACAAGGTATTCTATTCTTTAACTTGCATTATATTTTCAATACAACATAAAGACATCAGTCTTTTGGGAAGTATAATCATGATATTTTTTTTCCCAAAACCCATGAATACTTTATATTATGAAAATTGAAATTGAAAAAAGAAAAGAAAAAAAGGAATGCGGAGCGAAGAAATATTATAGTCTTACAAGTCTTGATTTGTTTTCTTCAAGTTTCTTTATTTAACTTGTATTCATTTCTAACGTAATCATTATGGTTCACATACAAGGTATGGGATGCCAAACAAAAGGCCGTTGCATCTATATACGGGGATTTTAAGGAGTCTTATGCGGAGTTGCCGCGTTTTTTGGCAGGACTAAAGGACGCAAGTCCGGGTACAGAGTATAAGTTAATAGTGGATGATAATTATGAACAGGGAACCTGTACATTCAAGTCCGTATTTTGGGCGTTTCGTCCATGTATTGTTGGGTTCAAGAAGTGTAGGCCTGTGATTAGCATTGATGCAACCCACCTCTATGGAAAATATAAAGGGAAATTGATGATTGCAATGGCGACAGATGCTAATAATAAAATTTATCTAGTAGCCTTCGCCGTTGTCGAGAGCGAGAGCACAGAGACTTGGGGTTGGTTCTTGGCTTGTATAAGAACGTATGTTACTGACCGGAGACACCTGTGTGTCATATTTGATAGACACCCTGGGATACAAGCTATCTTTAGAGACAATAATCGAGACTTTTCCCTGCGGCCTTCCATGACAGAACATCGTTACTGCCTTCGTCATCTATGTAGTAACGTCAACACTAGATAGAACAATGAAACTTTAAAGAATCTAGTATGGAGGGCAGCAAGTGCTACCCAGGAGCGAAAGTTCAATGCCACCTTCGAGTTAATTGAGAATGTCAACCGGGATGCGCACCAATATCTAAAGGATGTGCCCAAAGAGAAATGGGCTCTAAGTTTTGACAAGGGTTATTGTTATGGGGCAATGACGACAAACGTCTCTGAGTGCTTCAATGGTGTTCTAAAGGGTGCTCGTAGCTTGCCCATTATGGCAATGGTGAAATACACATGGTTCAAATTGAATTCTTACTTCGATGATCGTCGCAATAAGAGCATAGCACAGTCAAATTCGGGACAAAAATGGACTAAATATGCCTTGGATATCTTCATGAGAAATAAGGCAAAGGCGAAGTGTCACAGGGTGACAAGATTAAGCGCGCAACAACAATCATATCAAGTAGATACATCGCATAATCCAGAGAGTGCTGGACATGGGGATCACACACATGGAGTTAATTTGTTGCAAAGAAGTTGCACATGTCAAAAATGGAAGCTGTACAAGATACCATGTTCACATGTCATTGCAGTTTGTATTAGGTATCGACATGATGCAGAGCAATACATTGACCCATGCTATAGCGTGGATGCACTGTTTCGGAGCTATGCTCCCGTTTTCCCTGCGTTGAAAGATAGATTATCATGGCCGGATCCTGAAGAAACTCGAAGGGTCCTCCCTAACCCCCGATTGATTCGAGAGAAAGGCCGCCCTGTCTCAACACGAATCAGGAATGAGATGGACGAGGGTGGGAGACGGCCGAGAACCACACCGTGGAAGGAGGGGGGGAGGAAGGTGCAATGCGGGTTGTGTGACCAAGAGGGGCATAACTGAAGAACATGCCCTAAGCGGAATGAGGTACCGACAAGTGGTGGTGTCGCAAACTAGGTACACTAATTTTAAACCGTGGCATTCTTCTAAATGCAACTTGAAACAAAATGCATGCTATATGCCATTCAATTATGTATTTTTATAACTTAAGAAAGATTGGAAAAAATTTGAAGGACCAACTATGACATTTATCGTTAAAATATCATCATTGCTTGTGTACATGTGGTTCATTCCAATTAGTCTCTTGAGGATGCATACCCAATTCCAAAGTTTTGGGACTAAGACTTTCTCTTCTTATGCTTGGTGTTGATGACTGCATTATTTCTAGTGTTGATTTTGTATGTGTTGGATCATTATGTGTAAAATGTTGCATTTCTTACAAGTGTTTTTCAATCGTATCATCCATTGGATTGAAACAAAAAATAGGATATGATGTGAATGAAGTGATAACTATTCAAATTCAGCATGCTGAAGTCCCTATTTTTGCAAAATATTTCAACAATTGATGGTATTCTAATCAACTCATTTTCCCATTTATCAAGTGCTGTCATTTATCTACCACATTGTTAAAAAAAGTTCAAAAAAGTAGGACTTGTTTTGATTTTGTGTAATTATTAGCATGAACTTCCAGATACTAATACTATAGTCTATTTGTTTGATATTACATCATGAGCATGACTACTAGGTTGCTGATTTATATGTTTCTGTTGTTTTCCAAAGGATGCTTCTTCACATCGTCTGGAGGCTTGAGGAGTTATGAACACCCCCTTAATGAGGTGAAGCCTGTGCCAAGGGTGGACAGTTCTGGTCAGGTGTGTGGTGTAACTTTCACCGTGGATGAAGAGTCGAAGAGGGAAACTGTCGGCATGCCAAGAGTTGGAAGTGCTGCCAACTGCTCATCTAACTACTAATATTGTTATAGTTTCCTTTTATGGCATGGCTGTCATTATTAGTGGGCGCCTTTGATCTCCTTTTTGTTATCATACTACTCTCATCTTGAATGGCTTGAAATGCTTTTATGGGTGCTTAGATTTATATCCTTTTTAGTACTACCAAAGACATGATTTCATGTTGCTGTACATGTTGCGTAATGTCAAACTAAGCCAGGATCTCAAGTTTGATACAAGAAATAATATGATTGCTCTTCAAGACTGATCAATGGTAGATTTCTATTTGATATTTTTCTCCATTTTTATCGCTTCTTGAATCAGGCTTTGATGATGATAATAATTTCGGTCACATTCGTGATGATAATCAGGGCAGCTAAAGCTTTTCAATGCTTTCCTATTGGTCTGATTCATGATTTACAACTTTAAAGTAAATCATCACATGACGGATAAATACTGAAATACTGAAAGACAGTAAGACACACCAAAAAGAAATACTGAAAGAAGATACGAAACCATTCTAATTAATTCTCGCCAATTCAAAAAAAAAAAAAAAAAAAAAAAAAAAAAAAGAGAATTACCCATGTACCCGAGCTTGGTGGACTCGGGTAGACAGTCATTTTTTTCTGTTGTGAAATTTGGACTGGGTAATTTCGAAGTAGGCAGATTCGTACCCGAGCTTGGTGGACTCGGGTACTTCACAAAGTACCCGAGTCCACCAAGCTCGGGTACCAACCTACCAATTTTCAAAATAGGACTCCGGTAATGTTGACAATTTTGAAAATTGGCAGGTTGGTACCCGAGCTTGGTGGACTCGGGTACCTTCTGAAGTACCTGAGTTCAGCAAGCTCGGGTACCAACCTACCAATTTTCAAAATTGTCAACCGGAGTCCTATTTTGAAAATTGGCAGGTTGGTACCCGAGCTTGGTGGACTCGGGTACTTTGTGAAGTACCCGAGTCCGCTCGGGTACCAACCTGCCAATTTTCAAAATAGGCAGATTGGTACCCCGAGCTTGGTACTAATCTGCCTACTTTTTTTCAGAACTACAAGATCAAGTATAAATCCCACATCTACAATAAAGTCCAATTGAAGACACATATATTATATGTCATGAAATAATGAAAAAATATTGTTACATGTCATAAAAATTGATCTTTCTCTTCACTCTTCTAATTCTGTTTTTGGTCCACACTTCTTACTCTACCAACGGTTTAGGCTCTCAAGTATCCATTGTCTTAAGTCATAAAACCTTCATAAGTTGACATCGCCATATCACACAAGGTGACCACCTATTTAGAAATGAATGTTGTTTATTGCACCATACAATACAAATTAACAAACAAAATTCTTTTATGAACATAGGAAAGAACAAAATCAAGTAATCATCAAAATCAAGTAATCCCAGCAGAACAATACGAACTGCAAAATAGAAATGTAGAAAACTCATCAAATTTTCCCCACAAGTAAAACAATAGTACAAATACAGCATCAGTTTGTCACTGAGTCCCTAAAATTGAAACACTAAGCAAAAACTAGGCATCCACACTAAGCAAAATTGAAACACTATAGTTTGTTTCTGGCCTACATATAAAGGCCTCCTCGTGTACGATATTCATCAAGTCAATATACTGAGTATTCCTTCTCAATTCTAAGACTCAACACATTTACTAATTGGGAATCCAACTTGATGCAGTTCTTGGTCTTGTTTCTTTATCACAATTTCTATTTCATTTTTTTAAATTAAACTAATGAATCTATGGAATGGACATTGCATCGCTTGTTCAAGACATGGACTCAGAAAGTTTCGAGAGTACTACCCACATGATATATGCAGGACTTCACAGTTCTTTCCTGTTTAGATATGGAGAGTCTCATATGACTCGTGTGGGTAGCATTCTCTACCATGTGAAGTTCCAAGTATCAGACATTAATGGTGAACTGAAAATAAAGCTACAATAGATTAGCAAAATAAAAAATAAAAGACCACATTGAGTAATGTAAGACTTAATGGCGATCAATCCCTTCCGTCATAACAAATTACGAACTTTTAGGTGAAAAAAATTGAAGCCAGTAATAGCAGCACATTAGTTGGTTTTATAATATTTCTTGTGATTTTCTGACACAGCGACTGACTTTCTTTCTGAACTTGTCCCTTTGGTCTCCATTGTTTCTTTAGTTACAAAATTAACAAGTTGCAAAAGTATATCAGCAAATCAATCAGGTAAGCCACAATGAAAAACTTTAACCTATTATGTTTATTCACTTTGATACCCTTTTTTTTTTTTTTTTATATATAGATTAAAAAAATTGCAGCACAAAATTTAGGGTTGCATAATAATGATGAAAATATAACTATAGAGACTTACCGCAGCATCCACATTTGCAGGAGATTCATCGTTAGGGCTTGAAAGCATTGATATAATACTCAAAATTATGCTCTCAACCTGCAATTAAAGTCAAATCAGTTAGTAAGGTTGTACAAGAAGGTATAGAGATAAAGAGAATGAGATATGGAGGACACTAGAATTGGTCTTGATTTAGTAATAATTAATAGTTCCACCCTAACAACATTTTAGGCTATGGCACACCGTTTTTTGAGTTCTCTGAGTATGTATATAATATAAAATTGGCTAAACTGATGGCGAACCAGTATAAGAAACTGGTAAAAGAAGAAGGCACGGGATGGAAGATTGGTGGCAGAATCACACCAGTTTCACTTTCATATATTACTTCCAAGAAGAAAACCAAACAAGGAGGAAAAGAAAGTTACACCTATAATATTTGTTATGTCAGTGAATAATTCATTCATGGATGAAAAGTTATTGATATTTTAACATATCTTAATTACCATAGAGTATTTGTATAAAAGGCAATGTGTTAAGATTGAAAGATATTATCATAGTTGTCTTAGCCAACTGATAAATTTGTAACCAAAATGGAGCCAGTGATCTTGATTTCAAAAGGTTATGTGCTGTTGATCAAGGCTAGCAAGACTGTCTTAGCTAGGCTCTAGTTTTTTCACTTTTTTGTTTTACTTTGCATATGATTCTCTTCATCTTAAATCGGGTGTTTTCTGCTTCTTTGATCAAGTTATTCCCCGATTTTCTGCTTCATTGTTGCAAGTGAAAACACAAAGATATAATGAATAAGTAAGAATTCAATTCATAATAATGGGCTAAAAATATATAGGGTGAAACAAGGAAAGCAACATTTTGAAAAATCAAAACATACTGTATGGACTGGACTCCAACGTTCGCTTGCTCGCTCATAGCCATTTGGATCATCACCAGGGGGATGAAGAATTGAAATGCAAACCTTTCCATCTGAGTAAACTGCAGTTTAGAAAGATTTAAGACATTAGTCCAACTCAAGGAGAGAGAGAGAGAGATAACTATATTCAAAAATTCAAATACAGAAGACAAGTACTCACCATTAGGATGCCATATCTCTGAGGTAAACCTCACCGATGGAGGGCTGTTAGGGTAATTAGAGGGAAAGCTCATGATGGCATTAAGAAACCCCCCTCACTGCAACAAGCGAACACAAACAAGCTAGTAAGGTCAATGCACCAATATCCTAATTTAAAACCAACTGCTAAGCACATTTGTGATAAGAGCTGGTAAGGTCAATGCACCAAATATCCTAATTTAAAACCAACTACTAAGCACATTTGTGATAAGAACTCAATTGGAGCCTAAGCATATAGGTACAATGTAGAAGGCTTAAGTTTGAGATAAATCAGTGAAATACTACATAATGGTCAGGCGAAAAACAGAAGAAGTACAATTTTAACAAACCAAAACTGAGTTAAAGCATCAGTCTACAACACATTCAATACATATATCAAACCATGATTCCCAAATTAGAAACACCAAAGAAAGCTGAATGATCAATAAACAGAACATGTAAATTTTGCTTATTTTTAGAATTTGTGGTCATCATTCACTAGTGATTACATACCATTCTCAAAACTAAAAATCCATCAAACATTCACAGTGATCATATACCATTCAAATTTCCAACTTAGAAAAGAAAATTATATTGCAAACTGATTACAGACACTCCTTCAAAACTTCAAAAGCACCCATCTTTCTATTGTCAAATCAAACACAAAAACCAAAACTGAATTCCCACAGAAAAACCGATAAACAACCAAATAAACAAAATACACCTCCAAAGCAAAAAAACAACAAAAATCATGATCTTCAAACTCAAGTCAAACAATTATCATATCAATCTCAAAACAAAATAAAACCCATATACCAAAAACCAAAGCTCTGATAACAAACATCATTAAAAAAAAGAAGCTAAATAAATTTAAAAAATTCAAACTTTAGGGAAGAAGAACTGGATCACTGACTAGAGAGTATCAGGAGGGCCAATAATCGATACGCTCCACTCGAACACGTTTTCCTCGTCAACCAACAAAAAAAATAGGGTTTACAAGAACCACAAATTCAATGAATTCTAACCCATTCCCATTATCATTGACCCTCATGCAAGAAAAGAAAACAGTCTTATCCACCTACAGAAACAGATAGAGAACAGCCTCAGAAGAAAATCATAATCAAACGGCCCAAAGAAATTATTGACCTGGACCAGGTCAGTCAGGATGGAAGTCCTAGTTTTGAATTCCGGAAGACTAAAAGAATAGTTGAATTATCAAATACTGCAAAGCACGGGAGGTTCTTCTGAAGTTGGATGTTTGTGAGGAGGAGATTGCGAAACTGACTAGGTGGCACCGTATTGCTATGATACGCAAACTTTAAAGTGAGCAAGCTGCATCGGGGATTCAGATTGATCCCACAACTATCAGCAAGTATGTGCGTGGCCAGCAGATGTCATTTCTTCAACTGCAACAGCAGACAAGGGAGAAGTGTCAGGAGATTTGGGAACGACAAGTTCAGAGTCTTTCTGCCTTAGATCGTGAAAATGAGAGTGACTCTGAAGGAAATAGTGATCTTGATTCATTTGCTGGGGATTTAGAGAATCTTCTTGATGCAGAGGAATGTGAGGAAGAAGTAGGTAACTATGAGTCAAAGCATGACAAAGCAGATGGTGTTAAGGGGCTCAAAATGAGAAGGCGCCCATCCATAGCTCAGGCAGAAGAGGAAAATGAAGATGAAGCCGCTGAAGCTGCCGAATTATGCAGGTTACTCATGGAAGATGATGAGGCTGAGAGGAGGAAGAAGAAAAAGACTAAAGTTGTGAGGGAGGAAACAGGGCTGGCTTTGGGCTTGCAACCAAGTTTTGGTTTGAGAACACAAATTGGATCAAGCAAATTGTCAGTACTGCCCAACCTGATGGGTCCTATTCTTCCAAAGAGATATTTAATAAAGACATGAAGGAGGTAGAAAATGTTATTGCGAAAAAAGGCAAGTATGGAAAGGTGAAAGCTTTAACGAAAAAGAATGATATCACAAGTGTTGGTCTAGTCAGTAAGAAAATCAAAATATCGGGAGATAAAGTCAAGGTTTTTAAGGAGAAGAAATCTGCAAGAGAGAGTTTTGTTTGTGGGGCATGTGGTCAGCTTGGACATATGAGGACAAACAAGACAGGAAACATGAAAAATATGGATTTTAGGGTGAGATGGGCAAGGGATGCGCACCCTCAAAACCTTTTTCTTTTTCCCAGAGAATACACACCCCACAACCTTAATTATGGACTAACCTTTTTTTTGCTGTGAGGTGTACTTATTCTAGTAATGATCTCCTTGTCAATAATAGAATCCTAAACTGAATTTATACATTAAGAGAATCATGAAGCACATGCAGGAAACACAATTCTTGTGTCACCCCAAAGACAATGCATAAGACCATAATTCACAGTAATTTAACATTTAACTTGGTCCATATAAACACAATTATGTGGTCCATCTTATCTTAATTTGGTCCGTACTAACAATGCCCCCCTTCTTTCTTTCTTTTTTTAGTGGAAATCGCCATTTTGTTAAATGATAGATTTGTAGTAGTATCTCTTTTCATTTACAAAGAATGCTGAGGGTTTAATAATGTGGATTTGTTTGTCTATAACGTAAGTTTACATTATTAGTGCAATTTAAAGATATAAAAGTCTTCTATCACTTCTGTAAAAAAAAAAAAAAAAAAAAAAAAAAAAAAAAAAAGCTATGAAAGTCCAAGATTTATACCTTCAGCCTTCAGTGCTTCCAATTTTTCATTCAAACACACTAAGTTCCAAATTCACCAACACAACCTCACAACACCCACACAATCAAACTAGCTAAGTTCTTCACAACACATTATTCACCAAAAACTAAAACCCAGATAAAAAAATTAGAACTTCTTTCAAAAAAATCAACATGCTAAGTTCTTCACAACACATTATGCACCAAAATTCAAAAAAGTATGAAATTTCTTGAAAATTTAAAACAAAAACCAAGACATGGAATTGCAGCGCCAAAACCAGTTGGATTACTGAAAATTAAGAGAAAAAGAACTCAAATTTTTTGGAGAGAGAGAGCTTACAAAGCGCCATTGAAGGGGAAATGGTCCGCGTGGCAACTCTGTGAAATGAAATTGAAAACCCTAATTGGTCGGAGACAGGGAGAAGAAAGGGCGAAGAAGAAGATGAGGACGAAGACGACGTCACACCACTATCATCCAACGGAAAGGCCATTACCATCGCTCCTCCAACAACCACCACTTTCCCTTCTCCTATTCCCTCAGGCGCGACGGCGACGGAGACCACAATTCCACTCCCCCGGCCATCATCAATACGCGAAAGCGATCACAACGACGTTTTTAATTTCTGTCGCCGATGGTGTGAGGGTGTGAGGGTTTGAACGTTTGGGGTTTGAATGTTTAGGTGTAAGTGAGAGTGAGAGTGAGAGTGAGAGTTTTTTTTTTCTTTTTTTTTGGTTCAGAAACGTTGAGAGTGAGGTTTGTATGTTCAAGTGTAAGTCAGACTGAGAGTGAGATTGAGAGTTTGAAAGTTTGTGTGTTTTAAGTGGTGTTAGAACCCGAGTGGTACTCGAGTTGCATGAGCTCGAGTACTGTTTAAACAGTACTCGAGCATATGAAGCTCGAGTACTAAGGCAATATTAAATTCCCCCTTTTCCACGCCAGCATGCCACGGTGGAATGGGAAAATGTGGTACTCGAGCTCACCAAGCTCGAGTACCACAAAAAGTGGTACATCCCCAATTATTTCCGAAACAGTGTTCTGTTGCTAAATACTTCAAAATTAATGCTAATGGACCATTTTCCCCGTTGATGCAGTGACAACCCTTTTACTCAAATTGAGTAACAACATGTAGACTATTAATTTCTCATTTAACAATTGGGAAGGAGATGAAGGCCCTATTATTAATATTAATAAATCCTTGGTGGAAACATGCATCTTGAGATTTAAAGCACCTACTAAATTTAAGATATTCAAAGTTGGATACGTTGTCAAGCTCAATTGTTACATTAAAGCATTTGAGATATCTCAACTTACGTGGAAATTGGAAAAACAAGAAATTGCCCGACTCCATTTGCGATCTACAAAATTTGGAAACTTTGATATTATTGGAGTGTGTAAATCTTGAAGAGTTGCCAAGGGATATAAGTAAGATGGTTAGCCTCAGATGTTTTGAAATAATGACAAGACAAACGCGTTTACCCGCCAACGGAATCGAGTGCATGTCTTCTCTTCGACATTTGTACTTTCATAGCTGCTATGGACTAGAGCGTTTTCATAAAGGAATCCAGCGCCTCACCGCCCTTCGCTCCTTGGGCTTCAATGAATGTAGAAGCCTGATATCTTTGCCGCAAGGTATGAAACACCTAACTGCATTGGAATCTCTGGTAATTTATGTTTCTGAAAAACTTAATTTAATGGAAGGGGATGACTACCCGACGAGGCTTCGAGAACTCACTGTTTGGGGATTTCCACAATTAGTGAGTTTGCCCCAATGGCTTAAAGGATCTGCCAACACTATACAGTTTTTAGATATTTCTGATTGTGAGAACTTGGCGGTATTGCTGGAGTGGCTTCCCGATCTCAGTTCTCTTCGCAAGCTTCAGATTGAAAATTATCGTCTCTACCAGAAGGGATGGATCGCCTCACTGCCCTAAGAGAACTGCAGATTGTTTTGAATAGAGGAGAGATTACGAGCGAGAGGTCGGCAAAGATTGGGGCAAGATGGTCAAATTCAATATTTATTAGGTCAGGGCTAAAATCTTCTTCCTCTTCTACGTATGCTCTGTTTTTACTTGCTTCTTCTTTTCTTTTTTTCTTTTGGTTTTGTCTCTTAACCCTGATTGTTTATAGAATTAAATCACAATAAACAATAACCAACCAAGAAATCAATTTCTACAAAGTGACAATTTTTTTTTTTTTTTTTTGTTATAACAAAGATCAGATAACAATTATCATTGGTGTTTGTGAAAAGGTAAGTTATGAAATGTAAAAGATAGTTGTCAATTTTTTACTTTTTTTGTTTTAAAGATTGAGTCTATGGAAAATAAAAGAGTAGACAAATTATGAACTCTATTCTTGGGTTCTTCAAATATCACGTATTTTAGAAGGGACTATTTTAGTATCCTAATAGAAAAATAATAAAATATTCTTCCTTCAATTTTCTTTTCTTCTCTTTCTCTCCCTTTTGACAAATTAAGTGCAGAATTTTAAAATCTTGTAATCTTTTCATTTCCTCTCTAAAAGTGTACTGCACATTCATCTTAAAAAAGAAAAAGAAAAAGTGAACTGAACATGGTGTTAATAAACTTACTTGGCCTATATTTTCTTACTTGACTTTTGACCCATGTGTAACTTGCAATTTAAAGTCATATTATCAAAAAAGTATGAAATCTATTATGAATATATTTGATTCTTCTTGTTTCTAAATTGACAGATGTTCTTGCGAGATTATTCTCTCATAAAAAGGATGTTCCTTGGGACTGTAAATGTTATAATAAGGGTAAAATGACCTTTTGGTTGTAAGCCTAGTTTTTCTCCTTCTTTTTTTTTTTTTTACCGTATTTAGGGAGAATTATTTTTGTGGCCTGGGTAAAATACCCAGGTCCTCCCATTTTCCACGAACATGAGTTTCCTCTCCACACTTCATTTTTTCCACAAATGTCCTTGGTCTTACTTCCATCCATGTCAGTGACGTGGGACAAAGCTTGTCAATGTCAGGAGCAAAGTGCAGATGTGGAGAAATTATTATTTACATTGGTGGACGCTGATGTTTTCATTTTTTTTCAAATGTCCTTGGTCTTACTTCCATCTGTGTCAGTGACGTGGGACAAATCTTGTCAGTGCCAGGAGCAAAATGCAGATATGAAGAAATTATTATTTACAAGGTGTGTTACATCGGTCTACGACCATTATGAATAAGTTCGGAGTTAAATTAAACTAGTCGTTAATCCGTGCGATATACGGGATAGTTAAACAAAATTTATACACATTCATCTTTATTGGTACAATCATTTGAAGACAATTTTAACTAATATCCAAATGTAAGAGACATTGACTTACTATTTAAAGTAGCCTTCTGAAGAATTTACACATATTGTGCAATTAAGCCTTAATTTCTCATTAACGGTTAGAAATATAAACTGCAAATATATAAATAAAGACCATGACTTGAGAAGGACATTAAACTTCAAATTAGAGTAGTAATGTTACTTTCTCAATCTTTGCTCAGTTGTAATAATAATATAGAGGAAATTTAAAACATGGAAATAAAATAAAAATTACAACAATTAATTCCATTATCTTTCATGCTATTCTTTGTAATTGTACGAAATTAAGTCAACTCAATTTAAGTAGTTGTAATAAAATTGGCTTCTACTATTCTCTATTCTATAGAGATATGAACATATTGGATTTCTCAAACCCGGTATTGCAATAAAATGATTTATTATTGAAAATAATAAATAATTAAGCTCATCCCTTAAAGATTCACCTCTTGTACTTGGTAATTTCCATTCAAACTTTAAAATAGATTATTTGCCTTACCTAGATGTTTTTCTTGTGGTGAGGACAAATAAAATGAGACAGGTGCTGCATAACCTTCAAAGCAAAAAAGCTTTCTTCTAGTAAAAAACAAAACTCGTCGAAAGGAGTAAGAGAGAAAGAAATTACTCAATGAAAAACCATGGTGAATGGAGAAAAGATTTTTGAACTTCCAAAGATCCACACAGATTTTAGTCATAGGTGCAAAATGCCAAGTTAAGAAATATAAATATTGATCTACAGGTGCAATTTTTAAATAGAAAATAGCAATTTCATGAACAAAAACCCTAGCAACCAAATAGAAAAACTATAACCTTGATTTGATTTCTCATTTATCAATGATGGTGACTGGAGAATAAGTTGATTTAGTCCATAAAAGTGGCCCTGAGTAATTGCCGATGGCAAGTGCCAAAGATAGTAAGTAAATCAAATCAAAGAAGGAGAGAGTATAAATTATTTCACGAAATCAAAGATCTCTTTACATCCCATAAAATTTAAAATAAAGAAGAAAATCTCTCTATAGCTTAAGAAACACAATATAATAAAATTAAAGAGAGAAAATTTTCAGAGGACAGAATATTATATATAATTTAAAAGAATTTTGTTTTAATTCCTGAACACCGCAACTCCATAAAATTCATACTGATAATAATATTTTATGATTGCACAAACTATTTTTTTAGAGTGGTTGATCTCAATATTGGCGTACATTTAATCTTTCACTAAAAGCAAAGGGAAGTAGATCATGTGCATACATCTTTATGAGCAATTTTTGGCAGTCAAGCGTAACAAACGTGTAACCATTTTGTCCTATTCCTACCATCTAAGGACATATCCTCTCTTATAAGTTGATAATGCCAAGTTTTAACATATCCTCTCCTCTCTTTTTTTTTCTTTTTTTTCCCCAAAGAAATAAAAGGACTTTAAAGACATGTCCAATTTGTTAAAATGCAAGCAAGCCATAGAACGATTTAATGAAAATTGCAACTCCATGAATTGAATTTGCAAATAGTATTAACTATTGGCTATTAATGCGATTATTAAGTTGTACCACATTGAACATGTTTCTCTATCAAAATATATAAACAAACTAACCTTACAAAAGCTGAACTTTATAAGCTAAAATCTATACCGTGAGTTGTAGATCTTGAATGCTATACTGTGCGTTTAGGGCTTCCTACATCTGGAGAGAGAGAGTTTGCAGAAACCAAAAAAAATCTTTCTATAGCTTAAGAAACACAATATACTAAAATCAAAGAGATAGAATTTTTGGAGGACAAAATATTATAAATAATTTAAAAGGATTTTGGTTTAATTCTTGAACACCGCAACTCCATAAAATTCATACTAATAATAATATTTTATAATAGCACAGTTAGAATTTTGGTTTAATTCTTGAACACTTAATTGGAAATTGATTATATGAGTATTCAATGGTGAACAAAGTACTATGTATTAATTAATATATAAACAAAACTAACCTTACAAAAGCTGAACTTTATAAGCTAAAATTGCTAGGGTTTTGTAGATCTTGAATGCTTTAGGGCTTCCTACGTCTGGAGAGAGAGAGAGTTTGCAGAAACCGTGACTTTATATTTCTTAACTTGAGAGAGGGGTAAGGTTGCTAGGGTTTTGATATATATATATAAAACCGAAACCTTTGTTGGCATCACAATTTTCCACATCAGCACAATATTTAAAAAAAAAATTATAACTCTATGGCCCTCAATTTGATGAGTGGAATATATATCCAATTATTAGTCGGACAACCTTGCAAAAATGGCATGGTTAAGTAATTATGGCATGTTTGTGTATGGAGATGTTTTTTGTTTGAAATGGTCTCATCAAGTAGAGAAACACTAACAACAGTCAATGATCTCAACCCGATCTGAGATTATTAATGCTCTAGTGAATAAGCTGATTCTTATATTAATAATCAATATAAGAAAGAAGGATTTATTTTTATTTTTATTTTTTATATTTAAAGATCCATTTCATGGGTAATTACTAACTGATGGAAGATCTACCTTTCCTTGCCTCCTCTTTATAGCTCAAACCTATGGTTCTGTCAATCTTAACATAGTATTCAAAGTAAAATTTTGGTTGTGACATTCCTACTTCCATATCTTTATCGTAAAATGTTAATTGAGTCCTTTAGTGCATTATCTTTTTTCTAAGTAACTTGAAAAAAGGGAGAGGGGTGTATAAGGCCTATTAAGCATAATCCAAAAGACCACCCAAAAAAAAAAGGATAACTTTTTTTTCCCAATAATTTTGATAGACACACCAAAAGTGTAAACGAGTTAAATTATAAGACTTTTGTCATCGAAAATACAGGAAAAAAAAAAAAAAAAAAAGACCAAGCATTCATTAATTCTCGTCAATCCCCAAAAAAAAAAATATTTACCCAATGTAATCTGCCTGTTTTTAACAAATTAGGCAGATTGGTACCCGAGCCCACCAAGCTCGAGTACGAATCAGCCTAATTTTTTGAAATAAGATTGGTACACCCGAGTTTGGTGAACTCGGGTACTTCACAAAGTACCCGAGTCCACCAAACTCGAGTACCAAGCAACCTATTTCAAAAAATTAGGCTGATTGGTACCCGAGCTTGGGGGCTCGGGTACTTCACAAAGTACCCAAGTCCACCAAACTCGGGTACCAATCAGC
The DNA here is from genome assembly GCF_932294415.1 of Quercus robur. Classification (NCBI taxonomy): domain Eukaryota; kingdom Viridiplantae; phylum Streptophyta; class Magnoliopsida; order Fagales; family Fagaceae; genus Quercus; species Quercus robur. Next base: position 45,381,911 of record NC_065540.1, on the reverse strand, counting down.
CTATTTCAAAAAATTAGCCTGATTGGTACCCGAGCTTGGTGGGCTCGGGTACTTCACAAAGTACAGGTCCACAAAACCTGTACATTGGGTAAATTTTTTTTTTTTTTTTTTTTGGATTGACAAGAGTTTGAGAATTAATAAAAAATTTACTTGAATATGTACACATGTACAAAAAAAAAAAAATTTTGAAATTTTACAATTTCCTTCTACAAGTTTTAAAATTTTGAATTGTTATATGATAGTTCATTATGAGTATTAATTGTCATTGTGGTAGCTATGACCATTTTATTTTGTTAAGTTTGTCTAACATTTTTATTTTTATGCAGTTGTTATTATTTATTTGTCTTTTTTTTTTTATAAAAATATTTTAAACTGAATGGATAAACTGAACTCATTGGTTTTGTATTAATTATTGACGCACACAACCACAGTCATTCATACATAAATAACACATTACGTGTCTACTTAACCAATAAAATACTTGAACAATCACTGACTTTAAAAAAAAAAATTTCTTGAATTTTTCTGACTTTATAACAAAAAATTATTATAATATGGTAACAATAAACACACATGCAACAAACCTTCTTTATTTCCTAATTACTAAATCATATAAAGTTATATTATATTTAGGGTCATGTTAACAGATACCCTTAAAGCAATTGTTATATTTTCCATGAAAGTAGTGACAAAACATTTCTCTTATATTTATATTGTACACACAAACTTCCACACACATTATTATTTACACAAATAACATTATAACAAAAAATAATGCACACAATCAATATTACATACACTCATACACATATAATATAAAGAATAATACTAGAGATACAAACTATTTTTCAAAATTTTTTACAAACTGCTGATGTGGTGAGTGATTTTTAGTAAATGAAAAAATGGATATTAATGGTAGGCCTAAATAAAAACCAATAAGATGTTGGCCATATTAACATTTTGTAAAAATTGTAAAATAGTTTGTGGTTGTAACATTACTCTAATATAAATTTATGACAGAGTGACACTTACAATGTACAAACACTTATTCTATTTGTTAGAGTTGGAAATATTTGTTATAGGAAATAATTATTTCTTAATATTTCAGCCTTACAAACCTCCTGCCCACTTTTCTGATGCCAACTACTAACTTAATGCACAATGAATGGTGTACGTTAACAACCACCCTCATCAGCTTACTTGTAGAATTTATGAGATGACTCTTGCACTTACCAAGTCCATGTGAAGAGTCAGAATGCCCATGTGAAAGAATACTGAAGCAAAAGCTACTATTGGGTCACCATCTACGGATCTTAGTGTCAATGTTTTTCCATTGAAGACAAACCATTTAACCTTTGGGTCCTGCCTGCTGTGTACATAGAGGTAATATAGTTAAATGTTTTGTTAGATTGTGTTTACATGTGTGGTTCGTATGAGATTATTTTTGCATGACCACAATTCATGAGTTGAGTTTTTTGCAAGACCCTGCGTCCATTTACAACTGTTGATATATATATATATATATATATATATATAACTTTTTTGTCAAAAAAAATGGAGCATAACTATATTGTAACAAAATAAATTGTAAAGAAACAATTGCAATTAGAAGCATATATATATTTTTTTTTGTTAAAAGAAAGAAAAAAAATAACCAATTCATAATTACTAATAGTTGAAAGAGAGATAGTAAATCCTTAAATTATTATACGCTTTAGAAGAATAATACATAAAGTTTAGACATGTACTTTGATTCCTTAAAATAAATTAAGAAAAAAAAATCATCTATAAGTTTTTTATTTTATTTTGTGAAATCTAAAAATATTAAAAATATAGCAAATAATTGTAAAGTTGTGTATATATCTTACTGTCTGATTGCTTCTTAAAATATGCCCCATTCAGCATTTACTTCTCTATCCTTCTAAATATTTAAAATTTAATTTTACAACAAAAATTCAGATTTTAAAATTGTAAAAAAATTAAGAAATAAGAGGATTTCATCATTCATTTATGGGTTAAGCTATTTATGAGATAAGCAAGAAAGGCAAGTGCTGTGAATAGTGATATTGGTAAAAAAAATGAACGTGTATACAATATCAAAATTCATTTGGGGGGCCACAATTAACATAAACCATATATCTAAATAACAAAAAACTCAAGAAGAAGAAAAAAATTTGTATCATTGTCATTATATTTGCCTATGCTTTGAAGAATTCATTTTATATTTTTTGTTTCTATGTATTTATTTATTTAGATGTAAAAGAATACTATGTCATTGTATATTGTTTATTCTGTAATTTACAAGTTATCTAAATATTAAATAAAACACAGTTTTTTTTTAACAATTTGCTGGCAGCCAAGTATTGTAATTAAATCTATTATAAATTATAGATATGTGGTTAAAACGATTGAAAATTATTTATATCTCTATACACAAAGTTGAGGAGGTTGAGTTTGAATATAAATTGTTTTTATCATACGCCATATTTATTTAAGTGGTTATAGATGATGACAACTTTTATATTGTTAATAACAGGTCGGTGATGGATTTTCACTTTTTCTATGTGTACTACGACGGGGAGATGTATTATCATGAGTTGCATGGGTTGTCATACCAAGGCTCGAACCAAAAGCAAAAATATGTTATGGTGAAACGTGGGACAGGGCTTACGAACTTGCAACGAAAAATATTGAAGGCGATGGGGTTAGACCACTCTAGACATAACATTTCCATCGTGTATCGAGCACCTCAACGGGTTGTAGACATGTAGGTTTTCTACAATTCACTACAATTATTGGGTGGCACCGAAGTGAAGATGATGTGGGAAATGGTTGCACAAATGGTGGCTCGAGGATTCATTGCTTCGGATCTCTATATCACTGTTGAGCCCGCCACAGTAGAGGTTGGAGAGGGTTCACAACATATTTTTTTGGATGGAAGAGTAGATGAGCACATCGACTCAATACCAGAAAGATCTTATCAAGGGTGTGTATAGAACACAGGAGATGGGTATGGCAGTGAACCGTGGCAGACATTTGCCCATGTGAACTCGATTGAGGAGGAGGAAGGGCCCCAGCAAGTGCATGAAGGAGAGCATTTAGCTAATGATGAGCTGCATAGGGGCACATCCGAAAATATAGATGATCACGGACTTGGTGATGATGCAACCCATATCGATGTTACTAGGGATGACTTCGAGGACCTCCTAGATACCATGGGTGAACATGAGGATGTTGATCATATTGAAGATATGGTTGTAGAAGAGAATAGAGAGACATGCCCCGGTCCTGATCCTACGCCTGAATGGTTCACCAAAAATAGTTGGGATAATATGTTTGATCCATCACCGGCTATGCTAGCAGAAGTATTACCATGGACGCCTGGGGAGCAGCTAATTAAAGGGATGGTATTCGCGACTAAATTGGCGGTGCAACATGCGTTGACCTGGTACGCAGTGCGAGAGAATTTTAGCTTCAAAACTGAGCATTCAGACTCAGAGAAGCTTATGGTGAGTTGTGAGGATGATTCTTGTCCATGGTCAGTCCGTGCGATATTTTGCAAGGGAGACAATGTCTGGAAGATTGCAAAATGCAAGGGCCCCCACACGTGCTACAAAATTCAGAATGCTCATGATGGTTGGATGATTGATTCGGTGTTCCTAGCATATGTACTTGAGCGCTATATACGAGAAGACCTTGCATATAAGATAAAGAACTTACGCCACGTTGCTTTGGCAGACTTAAAACACGAAGTATCTCACTACAAGGTATTCTATTCTTTAACTTGCATTCTATTGTCAATACAACGTAGAGACATTAGTCTTTTGGGAAGTATAATCATGATTTTTTTTTTCCCAAAATCCATGAATACTTTATATTATGAAAATTGAAATGGAAAAAAGAAAAGAAAAAAAGGAATGCGGAGCAAAGAAATATTATAGCGTTACAAGTCTTGATTTGTTTTCTTCAAGTTTTTTAATTTAACTTGTATTCATTTCTAACGTAATCATTATGGTTCACATACAAGGTATGGGATGCCAAACAAAAGGTCGTTGCAGCTATATACAGGGATTTTAAGGAGTCCTATGCAGAGTTGCCGCATTTTTTGGCAGGACTTAAGGATGCAAGTCTGGGTATAGAGTATAAGTTAATAGTGGACGATAATTATGAACAGGGAACCTATACATTCAGGTCCGTATTTTGGGCATTTCGTCCATGTATTGTTAGGTTCAAGAAGTGTAGGCCTGTGATTAGCATTGATGCAACCCACCTCTATGGAAAATATAAAGGGAAATTGATGATTGCAATGGCGACAAATGTTAATAATAAGATTTATCCAGTAGCCTTCACTATTGTCGAGAGCGAGAGTACAGAGACTTAGGGTTGGCTCTTGGCTTGTATAAGAACGTATGTTACCGATTGGAGACACCTGTGTGTCATATCTGACAGACACCCTGGGATACAAACTATCTTTAGAGACACTAATCGAGACTTTTCCCTGCGGCCTCCCATGACAGAACATCGTTACTGCCTTCGTTATCTATGTGGTAACGTCAACACTAGATGGAACAATGAAACTTTAAAGAATCTAGTATGGAGGGCATCAAGTGCTACCCAGGAGAGAAAGTTCAATGCCACCTTCGAGTTAATTGAGAATGTCAACTGGGATGCGCACCAATATCTGAAGGATGTGCCCAAAGAGAAATGGGCTCTAACTTTTGACAAGAGTTATCATTATGGGGCGATGACTACAAACGTCTCCGAGTGCTTCAATGGTGTTCTAAAGGGTGCTCGTAGCTTGCCCATTACGGCAATGGTGAAATACACATGGTTCAAATTGAATTCTTACTTCGATGATCGTCGCAATAAGAGCATAGCACAGTTAAATTCGGGACAAAATGGACTAAATATGCCTTGGATATCTTCATGAGAAATAAGGCGAAGGCGGAGCATCACAGGGTGACGAGATTGAGAGCGCAACAACAATCATATCAAGTAGATACATTGCATAATATAGGGAGTGATGGACATGAGGATCACACACATAGAGTTAATTTGTTGCAAAGAACTTGCACATGTCAAAAATGGAAGCTGTACAAGATACCATGTTCACATGTCATTGTAGTTTGTATTAGGTATCGACATGATGCAGAGCAGTACATTGACCCATGCTATAGCGTGGATGCACTGTTTCGGAGCTATGCTCCTGTTGTCCCTGCGTTGAAAGATAGATTATCATGGTCGGATCCTGAAGAAACTCGAAGGGTCCACCCTAACCCCCAATTGATTCGAGAGAAAGGTCGCCCTGTCTCAACACGAATCAAGAATGAGATGGAAGAGGGTGGGAACCGGCTGAGAACCACACCATGGAAGGAGGGGGGGAGGAAGGTGCAATGTGGGTTGTGTGACCAAGAGGGGCATAACCGAAGAACATGCCCTAAGCGGAATGAGGTACCGATGAGTGGTGGTCTCGCAAACTAGGTACACTAATTTTGAATTGTGGCATTCTTCTAAATGCAACTTGAAACAAAATGCATGCTCTATGCCATTCAATTATGTATTTTTATAACTTAAGAAATATTGGAAAAAATTTTAAGGACCAAATATGACATATATCGTTAAAATATCATCATTGCTTGTGTACATGTGGTTCATTCCAATTAGTCTCTTGAGGATGCATACCCAATTCCAAAGTTTTGGGACTAAGACTTTCTCTTCTTATGCCTGGTGTTGATGACTGCATTATTTCTAGTGTTGATTTTGTATGTGTTGGATCATTATGTGTAAAATGCTAATGCCCATTTCTTACAAGTGTTTTTCAATCATATCTTCCATTGGATTGAAACAAAAAATAGGATTTGATGTGAATGAAGTGATAAGTATTCAAATTCAGCATGGTCAAGTCCCTATTTTTGCAAAATATTTCAAGAATTGATGGTATTTGGCCATTTTGGCCTATACCTTACTATGATTCATTGTAATATGCATAGTTCTAATATCAAAGATGTAGCCATCAAAGACTTTAAATTGTAGAGGTAAGCCGGCAGACCAAACTACGTAACCCCCTTGTGTTCTCTTTTTTTTTTTTCTGCATTCTCCTTACAGTATTTTCTATTTCATTTAAAACTTACTAGGAAATGAAAGAGCTATTTGTTTTGGCATTTAAGGGCCTTGACAGACCTTCTCTTTAACTTCTAGCTTTTTTTTTTTTTTTTTTTTTGCTCAATTTTACTTGACTGTAGATTTAATTTTGTAATTGTTTTGCTAAATGTTTTCTAATTGCAGATTTTTTATAGGATCTAACCATAGATTGGTCATGAATAATATGTGCCATTTTATTGGGTCTGGGCTAGTATATAATAGATTGGTCATATTATTGGTCATGAAAAATATGTGCCAGTTTTAACATGTTAGGGAAATGGTTGCCCTCATGGAGTGGTTAGTTAGGATTCTTTTTGCTTTTCTTAATGATCCAGATGTCAAAATTTTTGGTTTTAAAATATGGGGGATAAAGCTTTTATGTGAGCTTTAGGTATGTGGGTGACATCAAATTTCTATAGCAAGAACAAGCTTCAAAATCTACTTTCTAATCGACTGATTTTCCCATTCATCTTCCCTGTCATTTTTCTACCACATTGTTTAAAAAAAAAAGTAGGACTTGTTTTGATTTTGTGTAATTATTAGCATGAACTTCCAAATACTAATACTATAGTCTATTTGTTTGATATTACTTCATGAGCATGACTACTAGCCTGCTGATTTATCTGTTTCTGTTGTTTTCCAAAGGATGCTTCTTCACATCATCTGGAGGCTTGAGGAGTTATGAACACCCCCTTAATGAGGTGAAGCCTATGCCAAGGGTGGACAGTTCTGGTCAGGTGTGTGGTGTAACTTTCATCGTGGATGAAGAGTCGAAGAGGGAAACTGTTGGCATGCCAAGAGTTGGAAGTGCTGCCAACTGGTCATCTAACTACTGATATTGTTATAGTTTCCTTTTACGGCATGGCTGTCATTATTAGTGGGCCTTGCCTTTGATCTCCTTTTTCTTATCATACTACTCTCATCTTGAATGGGTTGAAAGCATTTTAATGGGTGCTTAGATTTATATCCTTTTTAGTACTACCAAAACTAAGACATGATTTTATGCTGCTGTACATGTTGCGTAATGTCAAACTAAGCCAGGATCTCAAGTTTGATACAAGAAATAATATGATTGCTCTTCAAGACTGATCAATGGTAGATTTCTATTTGATATATTTCTCTATTTTTATCGCTTCTTAAATCAGGCTGTGATGATGATAATAATTACGGTCACATTCGTGATGATAATAAAATCCATTTCTGAACAGTTGCCTGTTCACGCAATAACCATTGCAAAGAAACAATGAAGTCCATTGATTTTTAATATGGCTACTATGTTCACCAAAGAAGTTAAAGATGTATCTGGAGCATAGTTCAGGGCAGCTAAAGCTTTTCAATGCTTACCTGTTGGTCTGATTCATGATTTACAACTTTAAAGTAAACTACAGTAAGGATAACTTTTTTTTCCCAATAATTTTGATAGACACACCAAAAAGAAATACTGAAAGAAGTTGAGAAACCATTCTAATTAATTCTCGTCAATTCAAAAAAAGAAAAAAAAAAAAAAAGAATTACCCATGTACCTGACTTTGGTGAACTCGGGTTCCAAGCATTCATTTATTATAATTTTAATTTACCAAAATCAATTTATTATAATTTTAATTTACCAAAATCAATCCAAAAAAAAAGGAGAATTGGTTCACCAAACTCGAGTACAAATCTGACAGTTTTAAAAAATTAGGCAGATTGGTACCTGAGTCCACCAAGCTCGGGTATCAATCTGGCTATTTTCAAAAATTAGGCAGATTGGTACCCGAGTTTGGTGGACTCGGGTACCTCACAAATCTGCCTAATTTTGAAACTAGGCATATTGGTACCCGAGCTTGGTGGACTCGAGTACTAATCTGCCTAATTTTGAAAATAAGTAGATTGGTACCCGAGCTTGGTGGACTCGGGTACTAATCTGCCTAATTTTTTTACAATCTCTATTGTGAATACTTTATCTTCAAAGTTCCATCTTTTAACCTAAAAAAAGATTATTAAAAAAAAAGATGCTAGCAATTAGCAAGTGTCATACTTATAAATAAAGATGCCTTCCATTATTGCAATGTCAAAATTTGACGTTATATAAAGATGCACCCCACAAATGTGGGCATCAGTCACCAAATTAATCAAGATGTCTTTTTTTGAAGCATTACTCAAGTCTCAAACACACACCCACCCTTATACTAGTGGCATTGGTTACTAACCAAGAAAATCTTAAACACTATATTAGCATAAAAAGAAAAGTCTTAAACATAATAACATTATTTAGTAGCAATACAAGCTAGCAGAAAGAGAAATAGGGATCTAATGCAGTACATTCATAGCACCGTCAATGTGGCAACACTTGAAACTAATATAGGCCTCCATGACTCGTGGACACTTGGGACATTTCATATGCTCTGGGATCTTTCCAGTAGTAATGGGGATATCCACCAAGCAACAACGTCGAGTGTGAAGAAGCTTATCATGGTACTCCTTGAAGAAAACTTCGAAGCCTATTTGGCGCACATACTCTTTCCATTTCTCAAACTCCTCTAACACCTTCAAAAATGAGGTCCCATCCACTCTCATTCTTGTAGGAAAGCAGCTTTTGGATTTCATGTGTCACTGGGTCGGGTTCACTTTTCCTTTGTGTTTTGGAAAAGAAAAAGCTATCTATACGGTTCCTGAAATGCCCTAAGATACTGTGGTCATCCTCACCTTTGTTGCTCTTTCCAACACAAAGCAACTCTATAGAAACCCTTGTGTCCTTTATCACTGGATCGTTTGCAAGGGCATTTGCACTTTTAGTAAATTGTTGAATCCACTCTTTGTCCTTGCCACCATAGAAGAAAATGTACTTCTCCTCTTTGATCTGATTGAGCAAAATGTTTTAATCATCAATTTTTTTTCTGCATGAACATCACTAGTTTAATTATGTGTGAGATTAAATCACATATGTATACTCTCAGTATTTCAATTCATACTCCATTAAATATAAAAAATTTTGTTATTTTAAATGGAAAAAAAAAATACGCATGACAAAATGTGCAGAGTATTAAGTGGAATATTTAGAGTAAGATAAAAGATTTTTATTCATTTGTGAATGTGTGTGTTAGTGCCTAAACAATTGAGTTTTAGAACTTGTATTAGTTAAGTTAACTTTACCCAATTATGTAAATTTGGGTTTATGCCAGTCACTATGGATCCCATCCAGTCTCTTCCATTTGACAGAGCTTCTTCAACAGAGCTACTGAAAGGAAAGGCCCTCATTCCTCATACCCGAATCATATGGATTGCATTTGGGCACTCCACCTTCCCTTTTGGGTTCATCACCACGATAATAGGCTTGTTCTTGAAGTGCCACTCCTCTTTTATGAACCTAATACCAGCTATGGGTGAAAAGTACTGCACTACGTACCATGGCACCTTGGACTTGAGCATCTCAAACTTCTTACGCGTGTCATCATTCCATTGGTCAACAATCGGGATCCATACAATCTTGTACTGCTCCTCCTTCCTTATTGCATCATAAATTGGCTTTAAGAGCGAAATTTCATCAATAGAGAAGTCCATGCCCGAAATGAACAATAGAATATTCTTCTTTTTTAACACTTCAATGCTGACCTGTTTGTCAATACAATTGAGAACATCAGAGTCTCTATATTAGCACCAACTTTTTGCTCAAAAAAAATATTAGCACCAACTTCATACCCGATAAACTAATTATTCTTTGATTTTTTTATTGCACTTGATTCAATGAAATTAAATTACCAGTGGGTTCTAAAGAACTTGGTATTTGTTATGGTGACACATGGTTTTATCTTCATGATGATGTTATGTTTTCCTTCTTCAAAAAATAAAAGTTCTCTTAAATAGTAGGAGTTCAACTTTCGTCCATATTAAAAATCAGTGTTTTAGGTTGATGAGAAAAACTATCATAATGAATCCAAACGTTATATATTTATATTTTTATTGTTATTATTATTATTTTTAAAAAAGTCTATATTTCAGTCAAGTTAAATTATAACTAATGAAATGCTTTTACCTTTGTTCCTCGGATCCCATTCCACAATTATTTCTTGACAAAAGGTGAAGTTATTTTGACGTTGGTTGCAATATTGCATGTGTGGTATTCTTTCGATATATAAAATATTTGGTGTTTTATCATGTGTGCCGCTGTTTTAGAACATGGTATCTGGGAAGATATTATCTTACAGACAATTTTTTTCCTGAGAATCTTAAGGACAATTATGAATGGCAAACATATAGTGCTTTTTTTAGTTTATAATGCTAATATATATAGTGATTCAATTATTATAACTTTTTTGGATTCCATTTCCTTAAGCTTTGGATAAATATGACATGTTTATATAGGTTCTAGTTAACTTAACTAGTAAAGTCTCTTGTGATTGAATAAAATTTTTAAATTTAATCCTCGCCTATTTAAAAAAAAAAAAATTATTATCTTTGATCTGATGATAAAAGAGAATTATCAAGAGAGCAGCTAGCAGTACAATTGAACTTGTGGCTGTGATAAGGGTTAACAGTCATGGTAACAAACTATATAATGACGTGTTAAAAGAGCGCACCGTTTTTTGAGTAGAACCATCAATTAGTAGCTGCAGATTATTCTTGGCATAAATAAGCGCCTTGAAAACCTCCATAATCTCATTAGGGGTTTGAACGAGTTTCTTGATCTTTCTATGAGCCTCCAGATCCTCTGTGTAAACAAGGATTTTTCATGAGTAGTGTGGTCCATTTTGAAGACATTGCATTGCATTTTGCAACATAGCTAGGGAAGATAGCTTTCAGCATCTATGCATTCTTAAGAACGAAACCGCTTAGTGGCCTTTACCTATTTGTTGTTTGCAAAGTTGAATCTGCTTCTTTAATATGCTGAGGACAATGTTGAGCTTCTGAGCAAAGTGGGATAGTTCCTGCACCTGGTCCCTGAAAAGTGGGCAACCATTCGTGTTAATTTTTTTATGGAAAAATTACAATTTATTCTATGTGGTTTGCTTCTATATATTATAACTCAATTTAGTTCTCAAATTTTTAATTTTATAATTGACCCCTTTAAATTTTGATTAAAATGAAATTGTTAAGCTTTTGTCCAAAGTAAGAGATTTTGGGGGATGAGTTTCAATTACAACCAATTTTATTTCTTGTAGTTTAACTCTATTACAATCTAGTCACACAAATATTTTAATTCCTAAATTTTGAAGTCCTAAAGTTTCTATTAGAATAAAATTATTAAAGGATTTTTGAAGGGGATTCTGACGATTTCATTTTGGTCACGGACACCCATATACACCATGAGTTGTATGGTAATTTAGCCCAATTTAATAAACAAAAATTTATAAATCAATATTTTTAATGGTAAATGATAATATCTTTTTAGAACTATCAACAATAACTAGATTTCTTTATATTAATTACCCACTTATATTATAACAACAACAATATCATTTTCAAAACTTCTATTGAAAAATCTTTCACAAGATTTAATTTTCACTCAATTGTAAAAACTAAATACCCATTTCACAACAGAAAACGTGGCGATGAAACTTCATAAAAGGTTTTTGACTAAAGTTTGTGAAGATGATAAAATATAGAGCCTAATGGGCCTACCTTAATGGGCCTGACGGATCGAAACTGCTGGGCCTGTGTGAAGATGACCCCATGCGCTTTGAACGCCCATCGCTGACAGACATAGTAAGGGCCTATGATCCGAAGTCCCTATCGTCTAGAAAAGCCCTAAGATCCAAAAATGGAAATCCTTGCTCACCACGCTCAGAAGAATTTGTATTAGAGTCCCACATGGAAAAGATTTGGAAACCAAGAAGAAAAGCCAACTCTCTACCACTATAAAAGACCTAACACCCTCGCAAATCGAGGTACGTTTTAATTGACCCTCTCTAATGCCCTAAAGTGGGGAGAAGAATTCTAACTTGACCTTCGAAGAGTGTTTGGCCGGCACCACACCAGTGCTCTCTAAAGGTTTTCTTTCGATTGTTTCTGTTGTTCAGGTTCGTTTCGAGTCGCGAGTACGGTGTGACCTATTGGTGATAATTTTCGTCGTCATCAGTTGGCGCCGTCTGTGGGGAACGTAGCACACTATCGCTTCCTAGACAAAAGAGTTACATGGTACTCACACACTCGATGGCAACCACTAACGACGTTCAAGAAGAGGAAGCCCCTACGATTGCCCTTGAGAGACAGGTCAGGACGCTCGCCGCAGCCGTGGAGCGCCTCACCAAACAAAACCACGACCTAGAAGAGCAGCTGAACCAAAAGAGTGCGGCGGTCAATAACCAAGGAGCGGATCAAGAAGGGACCAACGCTGAAAGGAGAAATCATGACGGACCACAGGAGAGTAACGCCCCGAGCAGACCAGTGCGACGGGACACTAGCATCCCTTCAGTGACGGATACGGCTCCACAACCCATCATCGCGGAGATGCAGGCGATGAAGGAACAGATGGAAGTACTGATGAACGCTCTCAAGGGACGAGTGTCCAGTGATCTTGACGACCTTGTCAACCGGACTGACTCGCCATTTACGACAACCGTCAATTCCTTCCCCCTGCCGAGTAAGTTCCGCATGCCAAGTATGGATAGTTATGACGGAATCAAGGACCCTTTAGATCACCTAGAGACCTTCAAGACCCTGATGCACCTTCAGGGAGTGGCAGACGCGATTATGTGCAGGGCATTTCCTACGACCCTAAAGGGCGCAGCAAGGATTTGGTTCAGCCGGCTAGCACCAAACTCCATCAGCACCTTCAAGGAGTTAAGCACTCAATTTACTACGCACTTCATCGGAGGACATCGGTATAAGAAATCCACGGCTTGTTTAATGAATATCAAGCAGCGAGAGGAGGAGACGTTACGGGCCTACATATCACGCTTCAATAAAGAAGCGCTCTCGATCAACGAAGCCGACGACAAGATATTGGTGGCAGCGTTCATGAACGGGCTGAAGGGGGGTAAGTTTTTGTTCTCCCTATACAAAAACGACCCAAAGACCATGTCGGAGGTGCTTTACAGGGCAACCAAGTATATGAACGCTGAAGACGCACTCTTAGCCCGAGAAGATAGACCCAAGAAAAGAGACAGACAAGAGGATCCCCGACAGGATCAGGGGCGGAAGAAAGGAAGGATGGGAGACCGGAGGGAGGAGAGACGTCCAAAACCCATGGGCGGAAAGTTCACAAGTTTCACCCTGTTGACCGCTCCGATAGACCAAGTCCTAATGCAGATTAAGGACGAAGGATCCCTAACGTTTCCGGGAAAACTGAAGAGTGATCCCAACAAAAGATCCAGAGACAAATATTGCCGCTTCCACCGTGACCATGGTCACGACACGGCCGATTGCTACGACTTGAAGCAACAAATCGAAGCCCTTATCCGACAAGGGAAGCTGAAGAAGTTCGTCAGCAAGGAGAGAACGGATCAACCCCCACAAGAACAACACCCCCGTCGAGAAAACGAGCGACCAAGGCCCTCATTAGGGGACATAAGGATGATAATCGGAGGAACAGCTGCGGCCGGATCGTCAAAAAAGGCTCGCAAAACATACCTTCGGATGGTACAGAATGTCCAGTTAGCGGGTACAGTGCCAAAGATGGCAAGAAGGGAAAGCCCCATTATCGGGTTCTCGGAAGAGGATGCACAGCGCCTACACCATCCACACGACGATGCCCTCATCGTCAGCATGCGAGCAGGCAACTACAATATGCACTGAGTGTTGGTCGACAACGGCAGCTCGGCCGATATCTTGTACTATCCGGCGTTCCAGCAAATGAGGATTGACAGGGAGCAGCTAATACCGACAAACGCCCCGCTCGTTGGTTTCGGAGGGAGTAGGGTATTCCCTTTGGGCGCGGTCACGTTATCGGTGACGGTAGGAGATTATGAATGCAAGGGGGAAAGGTTGAAGAGATATCTTGATCAAGTAAGGGCGAGAGTCGACGGACTAAAAACAATGGTCGTCCAAATCCCCAGGGGAGAAAATGAGCTCGCCGATCGGCTAGCCAAAGCCACTTCAGCAGAACATATGGTGACACTGGGTAATGTACTTTCTTTTGTTCAACTTTTTCCACTAATAGACCCAGACAACATGCAGGAGATACGCTCCGAAAGAAACTGGACTACACAGATAACTTCATACTTAAAGGACGAGTTACTGCCAGAAGAAAAGGAGGCAGCAAGAAAGCTAAAAGTCCAAGCGGCAAGGTTCGTCTTAATAAAAGACATCCTTTACAAGAGAGGTTTCTCCCATCCTTATCTAAGATGCCTGGGGGCTGAAGAGGCAGACTACGTAATGAGGGAAGTTCACGAAGGGATATGCGGGAACCATTCCGGATCGCGATCGTTAGTGCACAAACTTGTACGAGCTGGGTATTACTGGCCAACCATGCAGAAGGATGTCGAGTCTTACGTTAAAAGCTGCGACAAATGCCAAAGGTTCAGCAATTTTATCGGACAACCAGCTGAGGAGCTAACCCCTATAACGGCTCCATGGCCGTTCGCTCAGTGGGGACTAGATATCATGGGACCTTTCCCAACGGCGGTAAGGCAGCTAAAGTTCTTGGTAGTGGGTATTGACTACTTCACAAAATGGGTAGAAGCGGAAGCCTTGGCCACCATTACAGAAAAGAACATTAGAAGTTTTTTCTGGCGGTGCATCGTATGCAGGTTTGGTATTCCTAGAATTCTTGTCTCAGATAACGGGAGGCAGTTCGACAACGGCCACTTCCAGGATTTTTGCACACAGCTAGGAATAAAAAACCACTACTCATCACCTGCCCATCCTCAGGCTAATGGCCAGGTCGAAGTCACGAATCGATCCCTGTTAAAGATTATCAAGACTCGACTCGAGGGGGCAAATGGCATATGGCCCGAAGAATTTCCGAGCATACTGTGGGCATACAGGACAACGGCGAGGACTCCGACAGGAGAGACGCCATTTCGACTGACATACGGGAGCGAGGCGGTCATCCCAGCAGAAGTTGGGCTCACAAGTTACAGGGTTCACAACCATGATGAGTGCAGGAATGACGAATCCATGAGGCTACAGCTGGACCTGATAGATGAGGTTAGGTCGGCGGCGGAGCAAAGGATCGCTAGATACCAGGATCGCATGACCAGACATTACAACTCCCGGGTCCGACACAGAAACTTCCAAGTAGGAGGCCTCGTACTCAGGAGGGTCATAGGTGCAACTAGAGACCCTACACAAGGAAAACTCGGCCCCAACTAGGAAGGACCTTATAGAGTTGCGTCATGGAAAAGGAAAGGAACATACCACCTGGAGACAACAGATGGAGAGAAGCTACCGCATCCATGGAATGCCGAGCATTTGAGGAAATACTACCAGTAATAGTGACACGGCGAACGGCAACCAGTTTTTTTTTAAGCTTTTTATAAGGTTTTCTTTTAACTGTCTTTTTGGCTACAATCTTGTTGTGCCTTTTTTAGGCCCAAAGGGGGCAGGCACTTTTTCCTTTACGCATTTCTATAATCAGATACGATTTTGATCTTCTACTTGGATGTCATTACCATTGTCTACAAAATTAACGGAAACTAAATAAAGTCCACCAGATGGACGGATCCTCCTACAGGGATGATAACTTAAAAAGTCCACAAGATGGACGGATCATCCTACAAGGACAATCACTGTCAGTCCACAAGATGGACGGATCATCCTACAGGGATGATAACATCCTACAGGGATGATAACTTAAAAAGTCCACAAGATGGACGAATCATCCTACAAGGACGATCACTGTCAGTCCACAAGATGGACGGATCATCCTACATGGATGATAACATCCTACAAGGATGATAACTTAAAAAGTCCACAAGATGGACGAACAAAATGCAGTCCACAAGATGGATGGATCACCCTACAAGGACGATCATTGTAAGTCCATAAAATGGACGGACACAAAGTAAAGTCCACAAGATGGACGGATCATCCTACAGGATGATAACATCCTACAGGGATGATAACTTAAGTCCACAAGATGGACGAATACAAATGAAGTCCACAGGAAACGGATCACCAACAGCGTGAAAGAACTATCCACAAAGTGGACGAATCACCTAAACGGTGTTATAATTTTATCCACAAAGTGGACGAATCATCAAAACAGTGAAAATGATTACCAGTCCACAAAGTGGACAGATCATTAACAAGATATAAAACTGTCCACACAGTGGACGGATCACCAAAAGGGTGAACGAAATTACAAGTCCACGTTGTGGACGGATCACTTGGTTAATAAAAACGTCCCCCAAAATCGACGGATCCCTAAGCTGATGGAAAATTTGTCCCAAAAATGGACGAATCACCAAAGACGGCAAACAAAATTACAAGTCCAAGAATGGACAGATAATGACATGCTGAAAAGTTGGCGGACCGTCCACGAGGCCGGACAACAGATCGTCCAAATGGACGGATCAATCAACCCAAAATAATAAGTCTACAATGTGGACGGAGTATAACGGATAAACAAATATTCTCTTGAAAATCCTTCCTCAAGGAGGAGGACGGACTTTTAAACAAGTTCCAAACAATAATAGAAAGCATATAAACATTAATAAGCCAAAAGCCCAGAAGGCAAGTGTTTAATACAATTAAAAAGGACGGATTGTTCTGAAAAGTAAATTAATAAACCAAAAAAAAAAAAAAAAAAAAAAAAGAGGACGGATTGTTCTCAAAATAAATTACATAGAGATTAATCCACTTTCTTTGGCTCAACAACTTGAACATCCTTCGACGGGACGGATTCTCCGTCGCCCTGAACAGCGTCTTCCCCAAAAAGGTCCTCCGTGTTTTCGGAGGCGACGGGGAGGGTAGAAGTCTGGCCTTGGTCGTCAAGTTTGACCATTGACAAATCCAGCTCAGGGTAGGCCTTCTTGACCTGATGGAGAGAGTCGTCGAAGCCTTGAAGGAAAGAGTCCGCCAGCTCGCCCAACAAGGACTCTGAGTCGCGGTACTCCTTGACGGCTACCTCTTTCACATGACGGATCTCTTCCTTCAGTTCTTTAATCTCCGCCTCCTTCTTCTCTATGACCATCAACGCCTCGACCATCTTCTCCTCCAGCTCTTTCCTTGCCTTCTCAGAAAGCTCCAGCTTCTTCTCCATATTGGACCTCCATCTATGGAGTTGACCAAGCTCTTCCTCCGTCTGCTCCGCCTTTGCACGCACCCGGTCCAAGGTACTCTCACGATTGAAACACCGGTCTAGTAATCCCTTCATCATGACCAAGGACTGCAAACAAGAAAAGAGCCCGTCACATAATGTACTAAACAACGAAAAAGAGAAACAAACATATTTGACGGACATAACCCACCTGAGCAACGGCAAAGAGGCCCATCTCCCCCATGGCCTCCGTCGAGTGGTTTCCAAGATCCTCATAGTCTTCCGCCGTGATAATAGACGACAGTTTCTCCAACGCATACTTGGAGTCGTCACGGAGGAGGGAAGGAGGTCTCTCTTGCTTAGAGTCTAGGGCCGTCATGAATCCTTTTCCCGTCCAATGCTTAGCTGGGGTGACGGTCTTAGTACCCTCAGCCATCAAACCAACCACAGGTTCAAGAGAGACCTTTGGTTGCTTAAACGGACGGTCAGATTTTGATGTCGGTTTCCTCTTCGGGGCTGAAGCCGACACCCTAGGTACCACCTCGCCGGATTCCTTCTTCTTGACGGCTTGAGACTTAATTAAAGCTCTCCTTTTTGCGTCTTCCATCTCTGCAAATAATGACGGATGAAATTAAAACTAAGTAAAGTCAATTAAATGGCAAAGTAAAGTCGACGGACTTACGTCTGTGAACTCGCTCGTCATATCTAATAGCCTCTTGGGTGGGCTCAGGACCGTCGCAGTACCAATGTATGGTCTTCGGGTTCACCAACTTAGCCCAAGTCCTTTCCTCCGGCTTAGTTTTTCTACAAATCTTTTCAAGGAAACTAAATTCCTCAAGGCTAACTTGCGGGCGCCGTCTACCTGCAGAGAAAGGCGATCAAGATATACACATAAAAATGGACGGATATGAAAAGCATTACAAAATTAAGACGGGTGCATACACGATTGATTTATCACTGCCCAGGTTGTGTCGACGGGCATGAACTCCGTCTCCCCTGGACGGCTCATCCATCTGTCACCCTCCAGGAAGAAGTAGCGACTCTTCCAGTCTCTATTTGAGTCTGGGGTCTCAAATATCACCTTCAACAAGGGGCTCCGACTAGCAAAACTATACATCCCCCTTGATCCAGAAATCTCATCTGGACGGTAACAGTGAAGAAATTCACGAACCGTCAGTCTCCTTTCTCCATTCGACATTGCACCATAAAGAATCTCCATGGCTATAAAGACCCTCCAGGCGTTAGGAGATATCTGGGTGACGGACAACCCCAGATAGTGCAAAAGTTCCCTATGAAGTGTAGAGAGCGGGAATCGAAGTCCAGCCTTCAACGCCTGCTCGTATACTCCGACACCGTCTACCCCTTCATAGTAACACTTCTCCGACACATAGGGTAGACGGATGGAAACGTAGTCCGGGATTTGGAAGTTGGTTCTAAAAGTGCTGAAATGTTTCTCCCTGATGACGGATGTGAACCTATGCACTGTCCACTCTGGCAACATGATGAACTGTCTTAGTCCATCAACACCTACAACGGACTCTAGTGCTTGATTCCCGTCGTCATCAGAACCCTCTATTTCAACTATTTCCATATCCTCATTTGTTGAGGATGAAGAGGAGGCAGACGGACTCCTATCTTCGTCGGGGCTCTCTTGGTCTTTATGACCGGACGGGTATACATCCTCGTATTCCGTCCCGTCACGAACCACCGACTGGTTACTTGACGCACTAGACATTTCCTACAATTGACGATGAAACCTAAGACTGACGGGTTTGAAAGTATTGACGGGTATAGTAAGCCTAACAACAATGCAAGGACGGAAATATAACTTGATTATGGTATTAAAGTAAGTACTTACCACACTTAGCAGAGGATGGGTGACGGTTGGTGTAATCGGTAGATACTCGTCCTCGACGAATTGCTCTGACAAGGTTGACGGCTTCACTCTGACAAACGATTTCTGATTGAAAATTGTAAAAATGAGAGTGTGAGGCGCCTTATATATATAGGAGATGCACGGAAGACGAAGCGACGCTTCGATCCTATACAACGGCCATTCAGAGATTGACACATGGCATGCTCAATAAATGTTGACAACCTATTAGTACGCATCAACAGATTTGTACCCATCGTGTAACCGTCAACTTTATGAATCTTCCTCTGACGGGTTGATCCATCTGGAACCGTCATCCTATCTTGCATAAATCCGTCAACCAGTTGTGACTAAACTTAAATTCCGTCATAAATCCGTCAATTTTTGTCTCACAGATCACATTCCGTCATAAAATACCCGTCATACCCATACGTTAGGATCATCACCCCATTGATCCTTTGACCTAAAAGCTGACGGACCATTGGGGTGAAGGGGGCAACTGAAGATGATAAAATATAGAGCCTGATGGGCCTACCTTAATGGGCCTGACGGATCGGAACTGCTAGGCCTGTGTGAAGATGACCCCATGCGCTTTGAAGGCCCATCGCTGACAGACATAGTAATGGCCCATGATCCGAAGTCCCTATCGTCTAAAAAAGCCCTAAGATCCAAAAATGGAAATCCTTGCTCACCACGCTCAGAAGAATTTGTATTAGAGTCCCACATGGAAAAGATTTGGAAACCAAGAAGAAAAGCCAACTCTCTACCACTATAAAAGACCTAACACCCTCGCAAATCGAGGTACGTTTTAATTGACCCTCTCTAACGCCCTAAAGTGGGGAGAAGAATTCTAACTTGACCTTCGGAGAGTGTTTGGCCGGCACCACACCGGTGCTCTCTAAAGGTTTTCTTTCGATTGTTTCTGTTGTGCAGGTTCACTTCGAGTCGCGAGTACGGTGTGACCTATTGGTGATAATTTTCGTCGTCATCAATTTGTGAAAACAAGATTGCTCGTATAATAATTAATAAGACTTATAACACGTATAGGATAGGGAAGTACTTCAAAGATTTGATCAAAACTTACTCTTCATTAGTGAGGCCACACATCTTAGTTGAGCAAGCTACAACAGTTATGATAGCCCAATAGACATCGACTGGAATACGGTCCATGGCAATTAACAATGCAGGTACATCCCTTGTATCATAGATAGATAGCTTCTCCAACTCAAAGATGCACTCTATCACTTCCAATGTGGTCTTGATCAGGTTGTTAAGTTCAACCAATGCTCTTCGATGTTTTTGAAGGCCTGGGCGCCTTAAGATAACAGGTACTCGCTTTAAGATCCCAATTGATTTGGCGAGTTGGTCTGATGGGTGAAGTTGGGCAAGTAGCCAGAAATCCTCATATTCTAAAGCAAAAGCAGCCAGTGTGAGCGCTGCCTTTGCATCCCAAGAATAGCTTGACAGTTTGTTAAGTATTGACATTGTTGTCTTGTGGGCAATTTCCTCACCAGGAGTCTTGCATTGCATCTGACATTACAAATCTTTTATTATGAAAAATTTTAATCTAATAAATTAAAATGATGCT
This sequence comes from Quercus robur, assembly GCF_932294415.1. Taxonomy (NCBI): domain Eukaryota; kingdom Viridiplantae; phylum Streptophyta; class Magnoliopsida; order Fagales; family Fagaceae; genus Quercus; species Quercus robur. The sequence goes on along the minus strand of NC_065540.1, from coordinate 45,361,190 downwards.
TACTGGTATAATAATTGATAAATTAAGAACTAATGAATTTAATCACTTAAGCATTATTTAAACACTTTTAATTATAAATATTAATTTAATTATTTTCAAATAAAATTATATCATTCTGATTACCTCGCTGGATATTTTCTTCAATGTACATAATGGTGGATTAAAGTTGGCCTTAGGGGTCTTGTCTTCCAAGCTCTTTAAGTGTACTTGGGTACCCTGCAGTGAGTGTAAATAATTGTATTGAGAAAAAAAAAAGAGGAAAATTATTTTTCTAAGTAATGTTAGTTGAGTTGGCCATTTTATTGGTTCTTGTATGGTCACATCACTTCATTAGCTATCATTAACCACCTACAATAATTAAAAAATATTTTATGAAAATTGTTGTAATTAACTCTAAAATTTTTATATTTGTCCGGCCTCAGTAATCTAGAACACACCCAAATGCTTCACTTTGATTCTCATACCTATGCTCATCCCAACAAAATGGACTTGCATCACATATCCCTCATTTTAAAGAAACAAAAATGTAAAGCGACCTTGTGTGCTTATTCCACTTCGTTAAGGCTAAAGTGGTTTTTCAATTTCTTTGGTAAAAGTAATGGCTACCCTACCTCACTATAGTGTATTCCAAACTATGGAATGCTTCAGTCCAAGCTAAAATTCCGATTTAGGAAAAAGAAAATAAACAAGAGAGAGAAAGAGAGAGAGAGAGAGCATCTTATTCTAATAAAGAATTATGGTAGTGTACCAGTGCAATATGGTCAACAATCAGGGTGGCACGCTTAAGGATGTTTTCGACGAGAACGAAAAGAGACTCAACATCAAACTTTTTGTCACCATGAACATGGGTTGCGTAAATGCGGTTCATGATGTCGAGGTCGGACATGGTTAACACACTCAGCTCACTTTGTTGTACTGAACTCGGCACCAACTTGCTGCCCATAATGGATTACTAATTGGGTAACACAAGAAAAAAAAAAAAAAAAAAAAAGGTTAGAAAATCACAAGGTTTAGGGCAAAAGAGTGAGGGTTTGCTTGAGTTCTTGTTGCGAAAAAAACTTGAGCTTTTTATAGTCATCCAACAACGAATACTATAGGTCACAAGGAAAATCTAGTACTATATTATTTTCTTAACGAAATAAGTCCCCAGAATCCACGTCAACGAGATATTAACATTAAGCCTAATGCACAGGTACACTACCACAATTAATTTTTTTATTTTTCTACTCGAAAAACTGAGTAGGACAGGTCCATTTTGAAAATTTTGACTTTTTGGTCAAAGTCAAAGATCTCAAAATGCATGTTTGGTAATGCAAACATGCATTTTCTAACCGCACTTTTTCAAAGCACAACTTTTTTAAACTTCAATTTTTTCCTAGGTGAAGCTTTCTCAAACCCCATTTTCAAAAGGCTGAAAAATAAGTTATACAATACAAAAATATTACCTCTTCTGCTCAGCAGCTTCGAGCTTCGCTTCAAGGCGCTGACCAAGATCTTCCTCATTAGATGAGGACCGTGATGGGCTTCTGGGCTTCACTCGAGCCTTGTTTGACAATTTCTCATGGCCAAAATGGCCCAATACCATGTTTTTTTGAAATTTTTAGCAACAGAGCACTGTTTCGGAAATAATTTGGGATCTACCACTTTTTGTGGTACTCGAGCTTGGTGAGCTCGAGTACCATCTTTTCATTGGTCAACATCTTCTCAAAAAAAAAAAAAAAAAACAGTTGCCCGAAAACGTCACTATAGGGCTTAAAAATGCCACTATAGGGCCCCTTGAACCTGGTATGGGGACTTATAAAAAAAATTTGCAGGAAAACGTCACTATAGGGCTTAAAAACGCCACTATAGGGCCCCTTAACCTGGTATGAGGACTTATAAAAAAAATTTGCAGGAAAACGCCGCTATAGGGCCCGAAAACGTCACTATAGGGTTTAAAAACGCCACTATAGGGATCCCAGAACAGAGCGATTACCCTTATAAAAAAATTTTGCAGGAAAACGCCGCTATAGGGCTTTAAAACGTCACTACAGGGCTTAAAAACGCCACTATAGGGCACCCAGAATATGGGCCAATTACACTTTTAAAAAAATTTGCAGGAAAACGCTGCTATAGGACTTTAAAACGTCACTATAGGGATTAAAAACGCCACTATAGGGCTCCTTGAATATGGGGCGACGGTGGAATGGAAAAATGTGGTACTCGAGCTCACCAAACTCAAGTACCACAAAAAGTGGTAGTTCTCAAATTATTTCCAAAACAGTGCTCTGTTGCTAAAAATTTCAAAAAAACATGGTATTGGGCCATTTTGGCCATTTCTCATAGTATTGCTGCACCCAAAACAACATGACAGAATAAAGCTCATGTAAGATTCATTATTCAGAGGGACTAAGAACAATTAAAAAAAACCAATGTAGGATTCAAAAAATGAAAACACAGAAATGCCTACAAAGTGAATTTTTTTCATGGAAATAAAGATAGTGACTACAAAAAACTATTTTAAAAAATGGGTACAAAACTAAATTTCTTATTGAAAAAGTAAGGGATAATTTAAATTCAATTCAACAAGTAATCATTTTTTTTTTTTTTAAGGAAAGAATGTTAAAAAGCAAAATAATTTGAAAATGGAACAAAGAGACGCCCACCAGACGTGAAAAGGAAAGACCAGAAAGTGCAAAACAGAAAAAACTCAAACAGAAGAAGCACCCACCTTTACCTAACACCCCCCCCCCCCCCCCCGAAAAAAAAAAAAAAAAAAAAAACCCTTCAATACAAAGCTTTTAACTTTTAACCTCCCAAAAAATATTTATTTATAAATAAATAACATGACCCATGATTCTTTGAGATTCAGGAAGCTTATATCCAAATCCTATTACCATGTTTGGTTACCAAGAAAAAAAAATCAAAATTTTGATCTAGCTCCTAAGAAAATTACAGATTGTACCAACTTTTATGAAACGATCACACCGTTTGGTGATCTCTGAAGATTTTCTGTAAATGAAATTCAAATTGATAAGTCTTCAAAATGTTTAATTAACTAATCAGCACGTTTAAAACAAGAATCTTTAACTACCTGAAGAATTAATTGGCTCAGTTAAGTTCCAAGTAATTTCACAAACCAAGAAATTCTAGTTATTTCTTTCCCTTGAATTTGATTTTCTTAGTAAATAATCGAAAAGTTAAGAAATTAAACCATAACCAAAATCTCAGAATAATCATCAATTTAACAACAAAAAAAAACGCTCAAGATTCAATTTTCTAAGAAAACAAACAAACCGACTTTTTTTTAATTAATCATAATTAACGTGAGATTATGATAATTATATTTAATTAATGTGCAGTTCAAATAATTATATTTAATTAACCAAAAAAAAAAGAACAGTAGAGTTGATTTCTCAATCTTTTTCCGTTAATTTTCTCAATAAACAAACACGAACCTTTTTGTTAGTGATAATAGTAATTAATTAAATGAATTAAAAAAATTTCAAAAAAAAAAAAAAACAACAACGACAACAGTTGAGAAGAGTAAAGTTGAGAGAGAGTCTTCATATTCAAGAACTACACCAAAGAGAGAGAGAGAGAGAGAGAGACTTGGCGGCGAAGATCGGCATGGTGGAGCTTGGCTTCGATTTCTTCGACAGTACAGTTCTGTGGGGACTTAGACTCGGAGAGTCTCCGGTGAAGCCTAAGAGGCAATTTGGGCGAAGAAAGGGTGAAGAAGAAGAGGAGGACGAAAACGACATTGCACCACTGTCATCCGACGGAAAGTCCATTACCATCGCTCCTCCAACAACCACCACTTTCCCTTCTCCTCTTCCCTTAGGCAACGACGGCAACGGAGACCACGATTCCACTCCCCCGGCCATCATCGATACGCGAAAGTGATCACAACGACGTCATTTCAGTCTCTTAAGATAGTGAGAGAGCTGAGAGGTCGCCGCCGACGAGAGTCTTCTGGCGCCGACGGGTTTTCGGCCGCCGATGGTGTGAGGGTTTGGGGTTTGTATGTTTAGGTGTAAGTGAGAGTGAGAGTGTATTCTGGTAAGTGAGAGTGAGAAGTGAGAGATAAACCTAAAACCTGTGTGTTTTTAAAGCTGTGTACCACACTAACCAGATGCCATGTCATGGTGCCACGGTGGATTAAAAAAATATGGTATTTGAGCTCACCAAGCTCGAGTACCACAAAAAGTGGTAGATCGCTATATTGTTCCGAAACAGTGTTTTTGGGCAAAATATTTCAATAATTAATGGTAATGGGCCATTTTGCCCTGTTTTCCTTCTGAACTAATGCCCTCCACTATGGCCCATTTCCTCTGGGCTTCACTTAGCCCATCACTTCAGCCTTAACTCCTTTTGTGTCAAAGCGCATCCAATTCCCTCCGACTGTTAATTGAGCCCATCACTTCAAGGGCATGGAATTATAATTTTTTTTTTTAAATCATAATAATAGATAAGATAAGCACCTTTTGTTGTATTCAAGTCAAGTCTTTGTTCCTTCTCAAAAAAAAAAAAAAAAAAAAGTCAAGTCTTTGTTTATTGTGGGTATTAATATTAACAACGTCATGACCTAATTGGATGAGTAAAAATATAGTTGGTACCAGGTTGAAATTGCCTTCATCATTGTTTATTTATTGATTATTATTATGGTTATTAATTTAACGCCATGACCTTGAATGAGTAATAATACGGTTGGTTGGCAGAAATAAATTGTTCTTTTTCTTGGACTTAATTATTAACATGTCTACAACATATTTTTTAGGGGAGTTGTTAATTGAGTAAATTTTTGTTTATTGTGGGTATTTATCTCATGACCTTGAATCTCCTTTTAAAAAAAATCTCATGACCTTAAACGAGCAATAATAATTATAGTCAGAGGCGGAGCCTAGGGGGTCGAAAGGGGGCAATTGCCCCTCCTACCCTGCCAAAATTTCCCTTTTTTATGTGTGTAGCAGTAAGAGGTGGGGATTTAATTGAAACTGTGTATGAGTAATTGAGCTGCATTGAAAACCCCTTCATCTACACGTTTCAAAATATAAGCAACCACGTACATCCTTTTTTCTTCTTCTTTTTTTGTGTGTGTATATATCTCCCTATCTTTTTAAAAGTCAAACCCAATTGATATATCATATATCTTCATATCTTTTTTAACTTTATCAATATTTTTTAAAGTTCAAAATTTATAAAAAGAAAAACAATGATAAAAATAAACTTAAATAAAGAAGAAAAAGTCTTAATTGAAGAGACGAAAATACCACCCAAAAAAAAGTTTCCTCTCAAAAGTATAAAGCAATAAAATTTGGAAAAAATTGCAGGACAAATTCCATAATTTAATATTATTTTGAAATTAAACTCTAAAATTGTAGTTGCACTAATAGCTATATGTGGTTTAAAATTGTTATAATCTAATCATATTAAGTTTAACAAAAACTGTATTTTAGGTCTATTGATTTATTAAAAAACATTATATGATCCTATAAAAAATCATTATATGAGAATTATCAATGGAATTTTAACTATGTAAAAAATTACAATACAACTTGGCTATATATATATATACCCTCATATCATGAAAACCCTCACCCTTAATATCAAGACCCATGGAACCCTCATGTTACAAGGTGTCCAACAGCTAGCCTTAATATACAGAGTGTACTATAAGTGCATAAGGACGAACTTCAATGTTCAAGCACTTGACAAGAGAAAGATGGAAGAAACCACTCTCTTCCAAACCAAGGAAATTAGATCCAAAGTTCAGGTCCCTAGAACCTTGAAATGGTCAGATGTCACTTTCCCTTCAAATTGGACTCTAGATAATGAAAATCATCATCTACAGATCCAAAACCCAGCCAGGAATCCAAATCTAGATTTTGTCCAGCAACTAGCCGATGGAACGGTTAGACTTAGCTTTGAGCAGTCTAGGTTTAGGACTCCTTTAGATTATGATGAACCCCGGTCTAGATCCCCAATAGATCTATACCAACCTTTCAGGCAGTCACCTATCCTTCTTAGAGATAGACCTGCATCCCAGTGTAGCTCGTCTAGATCCTTAGCACCCTTTTCCAAATCTAGGAGAGACTTAGGACCAGAGCTCCAAGAAGTAAAAACCCAATCTCAAGTTAGTAACCTTTGTTACACAACCAAACAAGACTCAGTTGTCGATCAAGAAGAAGACAACACTAGTCAAAAACAGCCATCACCATCAGGAACTGATATGGAAGATCCTTTTCAGCAGGAGACTGAAATTGATCATCAGCTCATGGTGATAAGGAAAGAGTTCAGCCCTGATATGGATGCCTTAGGCAAAGAGTTTGACTCAAAAAAGAATAGGGTTAAGAGAGAAGCCTATAGAGCCAATCATACCAGAGAACAAAACAAAGAAGTTTCCGAAAAAAGATCTTGCACAATAGTTTCTCCTCCAATCAGAGAAGTTAGAGTCAGAAGAAAAGAACTCTCCTGCCTTTTCAGAAGCTTTAGTAAATCGCAATCCAGTTGATCCCTTCCAAGATTCCCAAGATCCTTATGATGGTTACAACTTGGATAGTGATTTAAGATATTTTGAATAGCTCCAGAACAGCTCCAGAATAGTCTTTGCAGTCCGGTTACTATTCAGCTACAGTACCTGCACAGCAAAGATTCCAAACAGATCACTATTCATACACAACACCAGTCACTTGCATGAACACTATTCCAGAAAAGTAAGGGGACAAGTCACTATTCATGAACAGTAACAATTACTGTTCATCAAACAGTGCCCGACAGAATCAATCAGAGTACTTTTTGCTTTCGGTGGAAAAGAAATTCATCCTCAGTAAAAGCAATTTACTCTCTGAAATTTCAGCAATCTCCTGAAGAATCCAAGGCTTCCTCCAGCTATATAAGGAACCCTTAGGCTCATTCTTCAGCGAGTCTAGTTTTAGTCTAGTTTAGGAAAACTACCTCAAAAGTCCAATTCTCATTACAACCCTTAAACTTGTAATCAGATGGCATTTCCAGTTTACATTTGTAACACCTTTATAGGTCTTCACATTTGTAACCAGATGGCCTCAGTCGGCCTTCATAGTCTGTAACTTACCCCATTTGGTATTAGAGCCAAGTTTGGCCGATCGTAAGTTATAAGTTACTGTTATTATTTTTCAATCAAGTTGGCGGTTTTACCAGCCATAGTTATCCATTATTTTGTGCATTATTCATTATTTTGATTATGTTATCTCCTACAAGTTATATTTTGTTTTACATCTATTTTCTGATAACTCTTCCTCTACCATTCATCACTTTCTTCATCTACTACTTTTTCTCAGTCTTTGTCTACTACAATTTCTTTTGGTGGTAGGCTGAGCCTCCCGTTTAAACTTCTATTTACTGTTCTATATTATCTGTTCAAGCTATTCAGTTACTTCCTAGTTATCTGCCTTTTCTTATTCCTGTTTTTAGCCCCAAAATTTGTTGCAGATGTGTACTATTGAGACAAGTCCAGATCTGTATATATATATATATATATATTAAAAAACTAATAAAATATACACAATATAATGATATGCAATGATTTTAAGGGATATTTCAATATTGAATGATCACATACTATTCATATTATTGGCATTTAATTGTCAAGTTTGGTTAATATTTTGTATATATGATGCATGTATTGTATGTTGCATACACAATATTTATTTTTTTATGAAGACACATGCATATTAATTATAAATTTTACCCCCTCCCGAAGGTTAAATCTTGGCTCCACCATTGTTTATAGTTGGTAGGTCAATATTATTTTCATTCTTGGACTTTAATTTTTCGGTGTTATTTGAGTAAGTCTTTGTTTATTGTGATGGGTATTAATCTATTAACGTCTTGGGCTCTTTTTTATTTTAGAATCACTAACATCATGACCTTGAATATATGTATGTATTATGTATGGGTCATTATACTGTACCCCCATTTTTTGAGGGGATATGATACCCACTTAAATCTTAGCCATAGATCTTGCTTGTTTTAATCCAGTCTGTTCATTCAATTTTATTAAGATACGTCTTACCAATCATCTAGGTTTTGTATAAAATCATGGGTTCCAGTTAGCTCAACTGGTAAAGTCTCTGATGGTTGTATAAGAGATCTGAGGTTCAATCCCCGCCTACACCAAAAACTGATTGGTGTCTTAGTCTGATGATAAAGAGCTATCATCAGGAGCAGACACCATAGGTTGAAACTCTCTCTCAAAAAAAAAAAAAGTGTTGTGTATAAAATCCAAAAAAACAAAACAAAACCTATGGGTTCTTCTTTTGTCAAAGCATTTGAGAGAGATCACAGGTTCTTCTATCTTGCCGCCTCACTCAAACCTTCATGGCTCCTGTCCTGTGTTCTACTTCTGTGTTTGGTATTCAAATCAGGATTTTGTTTTTAATCATTTTCCTCTCTATTGGTTGAAGTCACTGGAACCTAGAAAGATCAAATCCTACACCTACATGACCTTCATCAAGTCATGAAGAACGTTTAGATATTTTTTTCTTTTACTTAATCATTATAATTTAATTTTTGGGTTTGTTTTTTACTCTTCCCTGATCTGTTATTTGTTAAGTGGCACAATATGGTTTATATTAATTGTCGAACAAACACGGTTTTTGTGGGTCATATTACTCATAATGGAAGATTTGAATTTCTGGAAAACGTCAATCTTTTTCTTTTCTTTCTTATTTTCAGTCCAAATGTTACAATACAAACTTTTTTTTTTCTTTTTGGGTAAGATAGTGCTAACTGGAAGTTTTAGAGACCAAAACTGTGGAAATTTCTACCGATTTCTAAGAAAAATCTGCATTGTTTTACATGTATATATAGAAGATATGCTTTCTGAAAGTTCAAAAACGTGTACAAAAACACTTTTGAACGTTTAGACCCCCAAAAACCAATTTAATCAACACAGCAATATGTTAAACAACTAGTGTGCGGAAACTTAACATATGCTATAACATGGAATTGATTAAACAACTATCTAAGCCACAACAAAATAAACCACAGCAGATAATGTAAAGGCAGAGATAGAGAGGAAGGAAGATGCAAACACAGCGATAACACCAGATATGTTATCGAAGAGGAAACCGAAGACCTCGGCGAAAAACCTCTCCGCCGCCCTCCAAGCGGTAATCAATCCACTAGAAAATACAGTTGGGATACAAGGACAGCAATAGACCCTCCAAGCCTAATCTACCCAATGCACCTAAGCCCTCCAAGCTTCTTGCTCCAACGAGGTTGCGCCGAACCTTTTTCTTTTCTAGCTTTCCGGATTCCGCTACTACACCGTAGCATCAACCAATAAAGATTGGCTCCTTCCTAACTGCTTCCCAGAACTCCAAACGTCTGTCTCACAGAGATGATAATGGTGAGAACCAGGTTTGGTATAATGGCCTCTCAAGGATTTGACAATGGAGAGGAAGAGAGTGAGGGATTTTGATGAGACTCTAAGGTAGAGATTGTGGGTAAAACAATCTGGTTTTTCTTTAGGGTTTCTCTCTCAAAATTCTCTCTGGAAGCTCTCTTTCAATCGTGGGTTAAAAGGGTATTTATACTGAAGAGGAGTGGAATGCGAAACGTCAGGTTTTTCCAAAACAGGGGTGGTTCGCGGCTTGACCTCGCGGCTTGACTAAGTCGCGAGTTCCAGTCGCGAGTTAACCGTATGGCCAGTTGTCCTGTTTTGTCCTGTAGTGCTCCAGCTAGCATGACTGTTCATCTTCCAGCATGCTTGGCACGTGTGCATCTTCTGGCGGGTTGAAGCCGCGAGACCAGTCGCGAGTCCCAGCCGCGACACTCTGTTTTCTTGCACACTCTTGAGCAATCTTCACACTATCTCACTCACTACCCTTACAACAAACCCACCTAAATACAGGGTTACTAAATGCTGAATTACAAGCAAATTTGGCACGGAATAAAGCCAATTAGATGGTTGAATAAATTCAACCTTACACTTTCTTTCATATAGGCAATTGCCCAAATTGTAATTAGTCCCTCAATTATTAGCAAAATGGCAACCAATTTTTAATTTAATAAAGCTTGGTGATTATGTGGCTTCTTCCACAAGACTTAATTTAAATTTTAATATTGCAGGAGGAAGTTCTTTTGGAGCAACTTAAGAAGTCCAAAATACAGGTAAACTAAATATTATCTTTAATTTTTTTTTTTCTATCTTTTGGTTGCTTTTATGAACGAGCATCTTGATTAGGATCAATAACAAAAAAAGGGTCTCAACAGTTAGAAAGCATTTCTTTCTACCAAAGGTTGTTTATGATTGAACCTTTGAGTTATAGAACAAAAAGTTTTCACCTATTAACTTGGTAGGTCACTAACATGGTCCAACCAGCAAAGGTCCAAAAAGAGGGTGCCTTTGAATGTTTCCCTTTGGTATGAAAAGTAAAATAAATTTATAACCTCTTTAGTAAGATTTGTTTTTTGGTTATGTCATATATCAATTTGGAGATTTATTTTTAAAAATCGTTCTTTTGGTGTTTGAGAACTCAATTGGGATTCGAGAATAGTAATTAGTATAGCTTCTGTATTGGTTCCACCTAAGCATACTTAAAGTTTGCTCTCATGTGGTGATGGAAAATGAAATTTTTTTAAAGAATTCATATGTTTTTCTTGGGGGTGGTGGGGGCAATTTGGCATAGCATTTACTAGGGAATTAGTAATTAAGTACCTGTTTGGATTGTGCGTTTTGCGCGTTTGCGCTCAGCGTTTTGGTTTTTTTTTTTTAGCGCATGAATAGTAAAATCACATGAATTTACTGTACAGAGACAAAAAAGCACTGTTCACGCACCATAGCAGCACTATTCACGCGTTTAAAAATATTAAAAATAGGTCTCACGGCACTATTCACACATTTAAAAATTATTTTGCTACAGTGTTTTCAATTTTCAGTTTTCAGTTTCAGCAAAAATAAGTTCAATCCAAACGAACCATAAATGATATCTTCTGCTGAAATGTCCACGGTTGTATTATCATAGAAAGCAGGAAAAGACTCAGGCTGATGAAAATAGTAATGTAGAACCCAATGAGCATGCTTCATTGGATTACCATTCCATTTTTAACCAAATAACTTTGGTATGCCTTTTATCTTCTTTTTGGCTTTATTTACCTTTAGGAACAAAAGGCCCTGGTAGAGAATGAGGCTCTGAGCAAATAGGTGAGATCAAAACCATTTCTTCTATACAATAATTTTTGCATACAACAAAAATCTATTGCCTTCATTTTTCATGTTCAAATCATAAAAAGCTTGATGAAATACGGTGAACCTGCAATTCACCTTTCCTCGAATTCAACCCTTTGGAGAGGAAGTTTTTACTCTCAGGTTCAAAGTTGTTTCTACCTCTACATCTGAGGAAAATGAACGTTCAGACACTTCTTTGCATTTGGGGTATGCATCAATTTTGAATGAGTTCAGTTATTCCTATCATTCTTAGATGTCTATTTTCAATTTTTTGTCCAATGTTTTCCTACTTTCTTGGATATGAGATAAGGATTTAGGTAAGTTTTATCCTAATATAAAAACTGTCAAGAAAACGGAAAAAGTTTCATATATGCTCATTGTTCTCAACTTGTTGGTAATAACACTTCCATCTGACTCATTTTAGTGAGCTATGTAGAACAAGTGCAATGTGACTTGATCGAGAAATGAATGTTGCTGCAAATTACCTAGACCTTGCAGCAACAACCAAATGCAGAAGCATAGCATTGGTTTTCTTTGTCATGAGCTTGTGCTTGACAATTGGACTTGTTTGAGGATGTCAATTCTAATATATATTAATAGCTTTAATCAAATCTAGAAATATTTTTAATCAAAATTCAATTTAAAATTGGTCCTGACTCTTAATTTGATATTTTCTTATTTGTCTTTGACATTTGTTTCTTAGATTGTCCATAGATGTTTGTCGCAAGAGAAAATCACAGAAGATCGATCACACAGGCAATGACTCAGGGAGTCAAGCGGCTCTGGAGTGATATATTTGTTAAGAAGTTATTGTCTTGCAGTTAGAAGCTTTGTCTAGTTAGTTTCAACTATAAAATAGTTAATTTTCTTCTTTTGACAAATAGGGGTAGATGACTTGAACTAAGTTGAGGTGTTTTTAGATTTCTATAAATGCTAATGCTAATAAGGCATTTCAACAAAATTTTCAGTTCATTTGATGCGCTAGGGTGGTAATGCAAAGTGCAAATTACCCTAATATAATGTGGAGAACTGAAAGATTAATAAAAAAGAAAAAGAAATTGCCTTGAATTTTGATATGAAAAATGACTAATTATAAAGCTCTTTCCACCTTTGTGCTGCAACAATACTTATGTAAAAGACGCCCTTAGCATCAGCATTAGTGGTGCCAAAAATTTAGCAATTTGGCACCACAAAAAATTACTTTATCTATTTTACCATCTCATTTTACAAAGCATCCAACATCAGTGGTTTTATTTTAGTATTCAACACAACAAAATAATATAAACAACACAATAAAATAATATATCAACTACAATTAAAAACAACTACCACCAACACAATAAAATAATATATCTTTTAATAAAAATATTGTTTTTTTTTTCTTTTAAGTATTTCAGTTACAGTGCACATGCAAAGATAGTTGTGCGCCATAGTTCAAAAGGCAAAAAATTTGGCTTTGCCTCCACTAATGCATGAGCATTTTGTTATGTTTGGTTAGTAAATTTAGCATTTTAGAAATTTGCCTCCATCGATACTAATGCTCTATTATGTAAATTTATTCAATAAGTGGTCAAATAAGGAAGACTATAAGAGGTGGAAACAAAACCACCTTATTTTTGTGTCTTCAATTCTCCATCTCTAAGAAAAAGATCAAAATTCATTTGTGAATCATCTGAGCATAACTCATCACAGTTGAATACTCCAGTTATTTTTTAGGTTTCAGGGTCATTTGGTCTTTTTTAGGTTCTAAGGGTATTTTGATAAGCCTTTAGGTTCTAAGGATATTTCGGTAATTTTAAAGGGTTTTGGGGATATTTAGGTCAATTTTTGGGTTTCGAGGTCATTTCGGTAATTTTTAGGTTATATGGGTATTTTGGTGTTTTTTTTTCGATGGCATTACAGTCATTTTTTAGATTCTAAGGGCATTTTGGTCATTTTTTAGGCTTCAAGGATATTTCAATCATTTTTTTAGGTTTTAGAGCCATTTCAGTCATTTTTTAGGTTTCAAGTGTATTTTGATCATTTTTTAGGTTCTAAGAGTATTCCAGTAATTTTAGAGGGTTTTAGAGGTATTTTGATAATTTTATAGGTTTCGAGGGTATTTTAGTAATTTTTTAGGTTTCAAGTGCATTAAGGTCATTTTTTAGATCTTAAGGGTATTTCAGTTACTTTTTAGGTTATAAGGTCATTTTAGTCATTTTTTAGGTTTCATTTTGGTCATTTTTTAGGTTCTAAGGGTATTTCGGTCAAATTTTAGGTTTTAGGGTCATTTCGGTCATTTTCAAGGTTCTATGGGTGTTTTGGTAATTTTCTTAGGTTTCAAGTGCATTACTATCATTTTTTAGGTTCTAAGGGTATTTCAGTTATTTTTTAGGTTACGAGATCATTTCAGTCATTTTTAGGTTTCAGGGTCATTCAGGTTACAAAATCATAAGGTTTAGGTCAACACTAGGGCACTAAGTTGTGTTTCAAACTAAGAAATATATTAGTTAAGACAAACCTCCCACACACATGCATAAATACATGCATGCATGCATGTGTGTGTGTGTGTGTATACTAGATAGGTTTTTTTTAGATAACTAATCATATTTTAAATTCCAACAGTATACAACAAAATACAACAACTTAATAAAAAAAAAAGAAAATTTTATAAGTTCCACTAAGACTTTTGGGGGGGGGGGGGGGTGGGGGAAGCAAGTAGAGTGGTTATATAAAATTTTATTGTCATTTCGGTCTTGCAAATGAAGGTTTTAGGGGGTATTTTGGTCATTTGGTTATTTTTTAGGTTCTAAATGTAATTTAATCATTTTTTAGGTTTCAAGGGTATTTTGGTAATTTTTTAGGTTTCAAGGAGCATTACTACGGTCAATTTTTAGGTTATAATGTCATTTTAGTCATTTTTTAGGTTTCAGTTGCATTATGGTCGTTTTTTAGGTTCTAAGGATATTTCAATCACTTTTTAGGTTACAAGTTCATTTCAGTCATTTCAGTCATATATGATATTGGTATTGTCCAATGTGACGATAAAATTGTCAAATGTAAAAAAGGAAAATAATAGTCTCATCGAATGTTACAAAAGTATAGTCAAATGTGATATTGGTATTGCCTAGTGTAACGATGGAACTGTCAAATGTGAGAAAAAAATAATGGTACCACCAAATGTGACAAAAGTACAGTCAAAAGTGATGTTAGTACTACCCAATGTGACAATGGAACTGTCAAATATGAGAAAAAAAAGGGGTACCACTAAATGTGATAAAAGTACAATCAGATGTGATGTTGGTATTGCCTAATGTGAAATGGAACCATCAAATGTGAGAAAAAAAATAAAAGAACCATCACGTATGACAAAAGTATAGTCACATGTGATGTTGGTACTGTACAATGTGAGAATGGAAACATCAAATGTGAGAAAAAAATAAAGGAACCACCAAATGTGACAAAAGTACTGTCAAATATAATGTTGATACTATCGAATGTGATAATGGAACCATCAAATGTGAGAAAAAATAAGAGAACTATCAAATGTGACAAAAAAACAGTCACATGTGATGTTGGAACTATATAATGTGAGAATGAAACCATCAAATGTAAAAAAAAAAAGTAAGGGAACCACCAAATGTGACAAAAGAACTGTCACATGTAATGTTAGAACTGCACAATGTGATATAGAACCGTCAAATGTGAAAAAAAGGTAGGGAAACCATCAAATGTGACAATAGAACTGTTACATGTGATGTTGGAATTGTACAATGTAAAGATAGAATCATCAAATGTGAGGATTTGGTAATTTAGTATAGCAAATTTCCTACTAATGAGTATCGTAGCCCCTTTTTTGGGGGGTATAGTAGAATTACCGAAATTAGAAAGAAAGTTGGGATTGCTAGGTTCTTGGACACGCATTTACAACCTTTTGAAGATATATACACTTGGCTTTAAAAGAAACTATTTAGACTTATTGTTTAATATATAAAGGCAGTTAACATAATTGAGCATAATATTCTAAGGCTTAAAATCCAAAATAAATCAAACTAATAAATTGAAAATATAATTTTCAAATTATCAATAGCGTGAGTTAAGTCTTTTTCTTTAGTTGATCATTTTACCAAGGCAAACTTGACCCAATCTAAGCTTAGAATATATATATAAAAGTTGAAACTTAGCATTTATTATTACTACGCTCCTTTTGAACCACACTAGCAACCACTTCATCCACTTATTTCCAACATTTTTATTTTTAATTATTTTTCTCCTTATTAATTTATGACCTTACAATTACTCTTTTTCCAACATTTTTCCCACTTTTTATCTCCTCGCTACTGTATTCCTTAACCTTGCAATTCCTCTATCCCTTCATCTTTTTTTACTCTTCTTCTCCCCATTTTATTTACTATAAATATTTGCTTTTCTCTCTTCCATCCAATCCATATTTTTCCCACACAAAAATGTGAATACTCTCTCTCTCTCTCTCTCTCTCTCTTGATGAATTTTTAATTCTTTGTTGCCCATCTAATTTAGGTTGATGAATATTTTTGTTGAAATCTCTTTTAGGTTGATGTATTTGGTTATATTTTAATTTGTTATATTTTTTATTTTATTTTATTGTTAAATGTTATCCAATGATATTATATAATGATATAATATTATTCTATTACGTAGCGTAGCTTGGATAATTTTTTGTTTACAATTATAAATTTTCTTTCGAGTATTCTTCTACTCATCTTATTTTTATATAATTTTTCTATTTCTCTCACATTCTCTCCTAGAATATGTGATTAAAAATAAAAAGATGAGAGAAAATATAAATAATTTAATGATATGGAGGATGTGGCTGAATTTAAATGTCAAATAAAATTAGACAAGAAGGAAAAAAAAAAGTAAAAAAAAAAAATAATAACAATGAATACCAAATTATTCATATCATGCTATGCAATAGAATAATACTATATTCTTATATACTATTTTAAATTTTTTATAATGTGATAGGATAACATTTAAGAGAACAATTATAATATTTGAATGTGCTTATAAATTATTTGAATAATATCAATTGTAAATTTGCAATGAGATTTATCAACTTAAGCCAACTCAACCCAATTTATCAACCGAAGACATCGGGTCAGATTCGTTAGATCATGGTTTGAAATATACTTGTTCTGAATATAAATTTATGATTAAGACAAAAAGGTATAACAAATAGATCAAACCCAAAATGGCCCGCTCATCTTGGGCTTGGGCCAATGAACACTTGCCAGGACAAAAGAATAGCATGAAGAAATACTTTCAAACATCACAACAATGACGGCAATAACAGAAATACTCAAATACAGAACACACACAGTGAGAAATTATCAGAAAACAGAAATGGGTTTCCCACTTTTTCTACCTTAAACCCTTAAACCTCACTTTTTATGTATTTATTTATTTTTGTGTTCTTTACCTTAAACCCCAAAGCCAAAATCTTCACAGGAATTCCTTGCAAAAATGGGTTTCTTTACACCTTCACTTATGAACCATCTTTGTCTCAATGCCTTCAGCAGAAGACCTCGCCTTTCCACTCTACTCTGCTCTCTCCACCAGGTATCTCTCTCTCTCTCTCTCTCTCTCTCCAATTTTGTTTCACAGTTTGTTACGGTAAACTTTCTGGGACATTGTAATTTTCTTGGTTTTTGTTACTGCTGAAGTTTTGGGGTTTGTTTGATTTCAATGCCTTTGTGCTAGACTTTAATTTTTCTGAACTGGGTTCCTAGATTTTGCAAAGTTTCCTTCTTTTTCGTTTTTGGGTATTTTGCAATGACTCCAATGCATGTTTGCATGAATATGAAATTGAAAAGATTAAAAATAATATATAGAGTTCTTGATTTCTCTTTGCTTAATTTACATGTGAAAGAAGACACAAAGGCCCATCTATAGCTACTGTAATTATAGCAAAAAAAAAAAAGGCAAAGAGGAAACTATAAATTACAAAGGGAAGCCAGAATTTTTCTGATATTGATTGAAACTAAAGAGGGAATAAGGGATTTTATTGCTGGAATGCTGGAACTTGTGATGGTAATAATGGAAAGAAGAAAGATAGGAAGAATTTGTGAAATTGATAAGTGGAAGGAGGCTAGTAATTGCAAGGGCATAAACATGGGGAGTTGAGTGCAGTAGGTCAGGGAGAAAATGATTTTTTTTTGTCTCAAGTGAAAATTTTAGCTACAAATAAATGGATTATGGAGTAGTGTCATTACAGCTGTGGTGAGAGATGTCCTCTGCACTTTGCAGGAAAGAATTGTTGAAATTTATGGGCGAGAGGCAACTTGCAAGACAATGCTTGCCCTTCACATCATCAAGGTAGCTCAAACGCTTAGAGGTTCATACTAATTTTTTCCTCTTGCACTTTGTGATTGGTGTTTTAAATATGACTTGAATTAGTTTGGTTTGCCAAGGATAACAGGAAACTTCTTTTTAACTCATCATAGTGTAATCCAATCAGTAAATTTAAAACATAGATCCAAAACCCTTAACTTTTTTAATATACATTTATTACATTAATCAAAGCTAATTAATTTTTTTGATAAGATCCTTGTGCAAAAATTTCATGCCTAATCTGCTTCTGGGCATGAGCTTAAACTGCTTATCCTATCAAGGGTGAATGCCCCCAAATTACCTGACAACTACTACTGGAGGGTGGGGTCAGTTGTTCGTAAGTTTTACTAGCTAGAGACTATTCTAAAGGGCTCTTCTTTAGAAAGGTTCCCTATGTTATCTAAAAAGAAAAAAAGTTCCTGCCTATTTTAGCTATTATCATTCTATCAAGGGATGTTAGACCTTACTAATAAAAAAAAAATAAAAAATAAAAATCAAGGGATATTGGACCTCAATGAGTAAGATTATTACAAATTCTAGTCCAAACTTTCCTGAGGACTTCAGCAAACCATGTTCCATGCACTAAGATATTTCAATTGTCATTTCATCAGCTATGTTCAGCATAAATTTTGTTGGGCTAATGGTTCAGCTAGACCACCCTTTTGGTGCACTTTCATTAGAAATATCACACTTGTCTGGAAACTGATCAGAAATACATTTATAATTCAATTGCTGTTAGTCTGTTGTTTGGATGTCTGATATGTAAATCATGACTGATAATCTCTTAAAACCCATCTTGCAATTAATCCTTAGATGCAAGATACAACTGCATTCAAAACTTGTTCTCTAGAATGCAAGACCGTATCACATTGCTTCATGCTTCTTGGTCATGGATAGGAGCCCCTACTGCCTTCTTCTTTCTGTATGGTTTCTCTGGATAGTCACTATTTACTTTATCAGCTGTTCTTTTCTTTTTTTCCAGATTTTATGCTGTCTTAGCTCAGAGGTAGAGCATGTGGCTTTAACCACGTGGTTGTGGGTTCGATCCCCACAGACGGCGTTACCTTTTGTCTTTCACTTATCCAAAAAAAAAAATTACATCTATTAAGCTACAGTTATGAATGTTTTGTACGTGGCAACATGTAACTGTGAATATTAAAACTGCTAGCATCACCAGAACAGTGCGACCAATTTGAAGATTGATATCTTATGAACATGAACAACAGCATGGACCATCCATCACTGACAGACAGCATAAGTGATCTCCATGCTGTTGAATTATCAAAACAACAACCGCATGGAGATCTACTTATGCTAACTGTCAGTGATGGATGGTCATGACAGTGAATATGAAAGAATGATTACCAGTGAACCTTGTGATTATAGGCACAAATATGTAAGATCACACCAAGTTCTCGGCATGTTAGGATTGCCTATTTGTTTCTTTTGGGTATACCGATTACATTTAATACGGCAGTTGTTGGCCTGGAGTGCTTTTGGTTTGAAATCGAGAATATCTGCACTTTAAATTTGTGCTTTTGGTCTCACTATAATGCATTTTACTGATTCCTGGTAGTCGCTTCATTGTTTCCTAAGTTTCCTTTGAATGCAAAAGAAAATCTCAAACTGTTTCTTTTTTTCATGAGAGATTTTTTCGGAGCATGAAAATATAAACCCTGCTGGTGATCTGAGGTTTACCTATTTGGCCTTTTGCTGCTTATTGACATAAGTTTGGTTCTAGCAAAAACAAAGGCAATTCCTTTGTAATACTTGATGACAGCAGAGTGCAAACATGTTAAGAGCAGACATCTTAGTGCTTCATTGGATTTTCCTTTAATTGATTTGACCTTAATTAATTATATTGGTTACACTAGGCGTCTGTTTGGGATCCGTTTATTTTGCTGAAACTGAAATTTTTTGTTGAAAGTACTGTAGATAAAGATAAAAGATAGCTGAAATAGTACAGTGAGACCTATGAATAGTACCAAAAAGTGCAGTGGGACCCATGGATAGTAGCAAAAATAAACTGAATGGTAAAATAAGTTGGTTTTTTAATTTTTGCCAAACACACACTAGGTCTTCCTTTTGCTCTATTGTTTTTTTTTTTTTTTTTTTTGGGCCGGGGGGGGGGGGGGGGGGGTGGTGTTGTTGATTAGAAGATTGGGTTTTAATTCAAAGTAGACAAACCGAACTATTTTTTAATGAGAATTGCACTCATAGTGAAAGATAAAGGCACTATGCCAATACAACTTGCTTTGTGTCCTCACCAAAACTTTTTATTTATGTAAAGGACAACATTTAGCTCCAAATGTGTTTGGAGCCTTAAGCTTCAACCCTCAATAGGAAGATAACATGTATGACTCACTTAACCATAGTTAAAGCAACTAACCAAGTGAGTCATGTGCTGCATATGACAAGAATACATGTCATCCTTTTATTGAGGCTAAAGCCCATGTTTGAAGCCAAACTTTTTGTTAGGAACCCACATTTGGGTATAGAATGCATTTAGTTAGTTAGTTGTAAGATTGCAATAAGTTGAGCCAAGTTAGTTACGAGTTATTAGTTGATTATTTGGCTAAGCAACTTGTAATCCATAACATTTTGGATATTGAAGAATAAACCAATTGAATGTTTAGTGCATTTCATCTCTCTCGTTCTCTCTTAATATTTCCCTACAATTCTCATACATTCCCCTACAATTCCCATCCAACCACATTAGGAACCACTAGGTTCCTAACACATTTTCCTTGTGTAAAATATGTAAAATTTCCATATATATGGCTGTTTCTGAAAGAATTCTTCTAGGGATATAACAAAAACTCACAAACAATTTCACATTTCTTCATCAAAAGGGTCTTTTTTCATACATAAAATAAGACTCGTGGTTAAGATTATTATTCATTTTCTCCTGTTGAGCATTAGCATCGGGTCCCTATTTTTGAGTAAGAACCCAATTTAGGGAGAAAAACCCAAAGACACTCCTACATTAGAATTACTACTGGTTCCCCCATTTTAGATAGGGTAATTATTGGGCACTCCTGAAGTACCACAAATGCGTACTCCCTCTTCTCACATAAATGTGGATTTTACTAATTAAATTTATGATGAGACCTACAATTCATGTGAGAGGGAGGAGTAAACATTTATGGTACTCCTGTAGTATTCAGTAATTTTCCTTTTAAATAAACTTAGGAAATTTCAAATTCCTACTCAATTTAGGAATATCTGGAAATTGCAAATTGTGAAAAACTTAATTTTATGAAGGGGATGACTACCCAACTAGGCTTTGAACACTCGTATATTTCAATTGCCACAATTAGTGACTTTGACCCAAGGGCTTAAAGGATCTGCCAACACTTGGCGGTATTGCCGGAGTGGCTTCCCAATCTAAGTTCTCTTTGCAAACTTAAGATTTGGGATTGCTCAAAATCATCATCTTTGCTAGAAGGTATGGATTGCCTCACTGCCCTAAGAGAACTGGAGTTTCTTGGTTGTCCTGAATTGGAGAAAAATTGTGAGCAAGATTGGGCCAAGATAGTGCACGTCCCTCTAGTCAAATTCATTGGTAAGGGCTAAAATCTTCTCTCTTCTACATATGCTCTGTTTTTCTATCTTATTAAGCTAAAGTTGCTGTTTTTTCTTTCTCTCCCTTTTGAAAAATCAAGCACAAAATTTTAAAAGTCTAGTAATCTTTTAATTTTTTCTCTCTAAAAGTGAACTAAACATGGTGTTAGAGAATTTACTTGGCCTGTATTTTCTTACTTAGAGTGGGTGCGATGGTAAAATTATGAACCCAGAGGGCTGTGCGGAATGTTTGTGACATGTCGAAATGTGGGCTAATACTAAGATAATGGTTGGGCCAGCAAATTGGCACTACTACTTAGTTTAGTGAGAAGTTATGGCTTTTGGCCGAAATGGTTGGTATAGCAACTCTAGCGGAGAAGCACCCTCCATCCACTTCCCCTTTTCCGTGTGCCCAAAAGCCCGCCCGCCCGATTTATGAGCCCCTTTTCTGATTCCCTCACCCAATCTCGTGAGAAGCAAGCCCAACAGGCCCTGCGTTAAAACAAATTAATCCACACATAGCTTGCAATTTAAAGTCATATTATCGAGGAAGTATGAAATCTATATTTTTGTGAAATTTATACTCATCTAATGATTCCATGGTTTAAAATGTTGCAGCTTATCAATTCAGCAATAACATGCAGCACAGAAAGTCTCAACCTTTTCTTGTATTGTAAATAATTCTAATAATATTGTGGTGTGAATTAAGTGTTGTAATGGTTAACGGAGTGATATGTGTTTATATTTATGATGTCATTCATATTTCATGAATTATCTAATTTGCACAATATTTCAGTAACTTGAGTCATGTGTTATTGATTGTTTATCTCTGCTTCTTGGTTATTGGAATAACTCAAATGAAACTCTTTGTTGTGCTATATCTTTTAATTAAAAAAAAAAAAAATTTTGAATATTGATCTTTTGTCGTATGTTGTAAAATACCTAATGGTATTAGAATATTTGGTAGGCCGACAATATGAAAGTTGAATTTGATGGAAGTGGAAGACTACCAAGAGGTTTGCTTTAGCCATTAATTGCTGGTTCTGAAGCATAATCCTAAAATAGTGCACTGGACACACATCAAGTATTTAATGATAAAGAAAATCATTGTATTTAAATTTTTTTTTTATGACAAACCATTTAAAATAATTATAATAACATAATTTCATTAATTTAATCATATAATAAATTTGGGTTAATTCATGAAGTATGGTAATGGTGTGAACTTTGAACTTTGAACTTTTTTTGGTGTGTGTAAAGGAAATTAGCATGTGTTTGGATGGGACCCAGGTCCCACAAAAACCCAAGCTTAGAGCATTAGTATCAGCAGTGCCATCCCAAATGTCATTTTAACACAAAAGAACTTATTTTATCTATTTCACCACACTATTTTACAAAACACGCTACATCAAGTAGCATAATCCTAAAACAGTAATGGCTAAAGCGAGGATTATGCACTGTTGTTGTTTTTTTTTTTTTTTTTAAATAATGTCCCTAAACTTGGTGGGCCTAATGATGTAATCTAACGAGGAAGACATTGGATGAAGCAACTCAAACAGCCCACCAGTTGCCATCTACAACATCATCTCAGTGATATATCTAGAGGTACAAGATTTTAGATTTGTGCAAATTTCACATGTGAAGAGGGAAGGCAATCCACCAACAAATGAAATATATTGGCTCAGTATGCCTAGAGATTTGATTGTTATGTAATTTGGATAGAGAAAAATCTTAATATAATTGTGTTTGTGTTGGCTTAAAAGGTATAAATTTATCTTCTTCTTAATAAAGTTACAATATTCTTATAAAAAAAGAAAAGAAAAAAATGCCATAGCAACACTAGGCAAGATTCTAAAGAAAAAAAAAAAAAAACCCTCAAAATTCACTTGGCACGTGCAAAGCATATGCTTCAGTGCTACCAAACTCCGAATATTTTGGATGAACAAGTTCATCACACAAAGTTTGTGAAAAAGATTGATGGTAAAATTATAAATATCATTAAAATGAGACCCAAACTTGTGAAAAATATTATAAATTTCACAGGAAAGAAGCCCAAACTCGCATTTAATAGTTGGGATCCAAGGTGGGGGTAAAACCCATCATGAATGGATTGGAAATTATTCTCATTATGAATGCTTCCATACACTATCCTTTAAAATGATTAATGGAATATTGGAAATTAGTCCAATGAGAGTAATTTGATACTAAAAGGAGTTTGATAATAATAATAATAATAATCATTCTTGAGTGAGTGCATGCATCTCATGTGCCTAATTTCAATAATGATTTTAACAAAAATAGATGGAATAATGGATTTGAACAAGTATAGATAATGATAAGGTTAGTTAAAAAATTAGTTGTAGCCTACGGCTACGAAATTATTCAATATCTTTTTATTGAAGGTAAATTTTAACAAATTCACTATTGGATTACATTTTTTTCTTATATTTTCCATGTTTGTAAAATTTCTAAAAAATTTAAAATCAATAGTTATGTTATCGATAAATTATTTAAATTGCAAATTTTTGTGGTTTAAAATTATGCATAAAATGTAATATTATAGATTATATAGTAAATATTTAATTGACATAAAATTTGATATGTGTATTAAGAGCGTAAAAAATATGCAACCCAATGGTTATACTTTTAAAATATGTAATAATGCTAATGATATTGAGTAAGGTTGTAACCTTAAGTTACAACCATTTTTGTAACTAAACTTTATCTTATAGATAATGATCAAAAAAATTGAATACCTATGAACTAACTGTCAAAACTCAAAATTATGAATTAGTTACATGTTATCCTTTTTGATGAACTAAAAAATGATTAGGGGGGGTAAACAACATGACAATCCTATCTGAGTATAATCATAGTAGCACCTTACTCACTGGGTTTAGGGCCCTACTGGGGTGCAGGAGGACCACCTTGAGCCATAGCTTCTCAGCCCTACGAGGGATACTAATGAACCTTGAGTTGCTGAGAGAGGTAACCCAAGTGAGTCCATATTTGGACTTGAACCTTGGACCTTACACTCAGCGCATCTTGTGTATCACCCAAGACCACTAGACCACACCCCTCAATGGTTAGTTACATGTTATCCTATTTTATAAGGAAAGAACGTGCACATGATCTAACCAAAGGCATGTTGGCTATGAAATTATTACCCTAGCTAGAGCTTACAAGCTTCGCATGTCCATCCCAAACCCAACAACTACAGGTTAGATTGGCAAAATAAAATTTGACGGAAAAAAAAAAAAATGTCCTCAATATAGTATACACTAAAATCATGAAATCCTTGGTGGAAATTTTGAAGAATCCCCAATCTAACACTCTAAATGAAATGCAATTTATAATGGTAGAGTAGAGCATCAAAGGTGATATGACCAGTAAGACCTTGCAAGAGGGGAGTAGTGGTGAGATGTATACAATTTGAGAAGTTTCGAGCAGGAAGTGACTTTTTTGTTTTTATTTATTTTAAAAATTGATCTAGAATTATTCAATATAAATTAAAATTTATTATTATTTTAATAGTCATAGTTATCTTTAAGTGTGCCATATATATATATGTTGTGTGCCACGTAAGCATTTTTCGTTAATGAGTTGACGGTAAATACCAATGATTCAAAGCAAATAAGGGGTTGAGTTTCATTCTCTTTTTTTTTTTTTTTTGAGAAAAAAGTTTCATTCTCTTTATTGGCAATATCTGGATCTTTGTAGTTTTAGATCTTAGGTTTAATTTTAATTTTCTATGACATTTCTACATCTTTCTCAAGTCTTTTTTTTAATGCGTTCGTAAGTCTTTGTATATAGTAAGTATTAACGTCAAGAATCATGACCCTGAATGACTAAAAAAATATAGACCTTGAATGACTAAAAATATATGTAGTTCTTAGGCTTAAATTGTCTTCATTCTTGGAGTTTAATATCTTTTGACATGCTCTCTCTCTCTCTCTCCCTCTCTCCTAATCACAGGTCCAGTAGAAATTATAATTTTCCTATAAGCTCCACCTTTGAATTTTTTATTCACAATTTCATGCATGTAAAGATGATTTATGTTCTTAACATATATATCAAATTTCGTTCAAGTTAGATATTATTTACTATTTGATTAATAAACTTATTTTTTATACATAATTTTAAATCACAAAACTTGAAATTTAAACATTTTATTGATGACATAACTATTGATTTTTTATCTTTTTGAAAATTTTACAAACATGAAAGATATAATAAGAATGTAATTTAACGGTTATAAAAAGATTTATGAGGAGTCTAGCTAAAAGGTTTTTCTCCAAACTAGTTTGTGAAAAAACATTTTCCCATTAAAATAGTCTTCTAGTTTTTTCACAAACCATTTTAAGCAATAAAAAAAAAAAGATTTTACAAGCTAAATCTATGAGTGGGAAAGTTTAATGAGAGGATTAAAAGTATCACTAGTTTATAAAACTATGAGCAATGCTATATTGACAACCGTTTTACAATAAATCCTAAATAGTAAGTTGTTACTGATTCTAATTTGGGTCTACTCTTGAATATCACTTTTTTTTTATTTACCAATAACAAATTGCCACACAGGATTTGTTGTGCAATTATTGTAAATATATTATGGATGTAACATTCCTTGTAATATGTTGCAATTGTTTAATAAATACATATTTTGTTTATTATATTAAAGGTTATTATTTATACATAGTATGAAACCATCTGGAACGGACACAATATGTTGAAACTCAAAAAAAAAAGAAAAAAAAAAGAAAAAGAAAAAAAAAAAAAGAGAGGTATGAAACCATTAAAATTCAAGATTTGACTCTGTTGAAGGTTAGATAGACGCAGTCTTCTTAACTTTTTGTATTGTATAATATTCCAAAAGAGAATAAACGCATATTCACATATATTATATACATACAGTGTTAAAAAATTAAAATAAAATCCACCCCACATGATGTACATCTGGAAGCGTTCACCTTGAGAATCTAGAAATGTGCGAAACAACAGCGAAGTTGCACTTAATTTCCTCTCTTCTTATTGGCCTCTGCCAAGGAGATTTGCCTCCCGCGTGGCTGACAAAAAGTAAACCATCGGAACACAAGACAAAACCCATAATTAAGCTATACATGGTAAAAAAAAGTAGATCTTTTATATAGTTTCAATAATCACAATGATGTGATTAAATCTAGAATTAGGCTTTACAATTAAAAAAAGAATCATATTATCTTCATAAGGTTAAGGAAATTAAAGTATTAACTCACGAAGGAGAAAAAAGTTGTGATTTTTGTAAGATATATCATACATAAGATACGGGTAAATAATACATATAAAAGAACATTGTAAAGTATAAACTTTGATGACTTTGTAGTGTGCAAGTGTAAATAATACTTTCTTGAGTGTGTCCAATACACTGATGCTAATTCCTTCAATTATGTTGAAAGTTATTGTTTCAAAATTAAATATGGAGACAAAGAGAGATAATATTTGGAAACAAATCTATATAATGGTTTTTGTTTACCGAATAAATTGGAGGCTTTTTTCCGGTGTAAATATTGCTATGAAGCAGTTGCTGTTATGCTTGTAATGGTAAATACGGGAAGCTCTGTCTTCTTCCTCAATCTCATTCAATGATTTTCTTCCATTGTTTTTTTTTTTTTTTTAACTTGTAGTGGCCAAAATTAAATATTGTGTTAAAAAAAAATAGTAGAATGAATTCTAAGAATAAATAAGTAAATAAAGTAGCATTTAAAACAAAAAAAAAAAAAAAAACTGTAGTTCTACAACAGTACACATGACTACATGAGGCTAAGAGGGTAAGAAGAAGCAATTGTTTACCCAAAAAAAGGGTAAGAAGAAGCAATTGACTATAAGATTAAGATTGTGGAAAAATAGAAAGATATTCAGATCATCTAGAATTTATACACTTTAGAAAATTAAGGTCATTTAAAAAGAAAAATAAAAGTTGAGCTTTTTATTTACATGATGATGAGATTTTTGTTCATTCTAATATCCCTTCCATACATTGATAATCATGGAGTTATGTCTAAATCTGAGAAATCATGGAGAATCTGGCGTGTAGTTAGAATTTATATCTTAATTCAAGTAGAGAATCATGATATAGGAGAAAATCATGGAGTGTGTATTTCAATCTTTATCAAATAGCACCTTGCTGATCTTGAACCAATGTTGGAATTTTAAATTTTAACCCGGCATCTTCACATAGAAAAGAAAAAAAAAATCATATAAAAAAAATGATTTTGGTTAATATACCTACGGGTCATTGGCTCTCTGCATGATAATAATGTTTTAGATTACTTTTTCCCCCTTATTATCTTGTCTCTCTCTCACACACACACACGTATTATCATAAATGTAAAAAATTATGAATGTTGTTGAGTTAAAAATTGTTATAAACCATTTAAATAATAATAAAAAAATGTAATTTTTTTAAGTGTAGTTGATGGGAACAAATAAATTCACAATAAAATTATTGATAAGTATAATTAATCTAAAAAATTATGTATCTTTTTTAGAAGAAAAACATTTCTGTAATTTATTACAATCATTATTTTTTTTATCATAGTTTATTATATAGTGTATGATTAAAAAATGAATTTGAGATTCTATGTGTGTGTGCGCGCACACACACACGTGGTTTTGCTTTTGAACTTATAAGGGGATGTAAGCGACTAAATTTCTCGGTTCGAAATAAATCAAACAAGTAAAATAGTTTCACAAATGCGAATTTGTATTGATGATTGTGTGGTACAATTCTCTGTGATTACAAAAGAGTTATCCTCTGATTCGATCTCCTTAAAAGACTTGTTGATTGGATTTGTAGTAATGTGATTTTGATTTGAACACCCAATGTACTTCAATTTGGCTGAAGAATGGATCGAAGATCTTTGGAACAGAATTACAATGAATTTCTGGCTATGAGCTTGTTGGAAATCCTTTGTTCTTCACGTTCTTCGTGTTCTTCGTGTGTTCTTCGTCTTCGAAGGTTTGTTGTGGAAGTTCTCCGGGGCTTTAGAGGCTTGAATCCGTGGAGCTTCACTGATTTGTGGTTGTTTGAGGTTTCTGGAGGCTTTTGAGCTTGATTCCAGTGAACTTTGAGATCTAGGCAGATAGTTTGGATGATTCTGCTTTGAATGTTCTTTGTATTTGAAGATTTGTGGTGGAAGTTCTTCGGGGCTTTGGAGGCTTGAATCCGAAGAGCTTCACTGATTTGTGATTTGATGATGTTTTCGGACCTTTGAGCTTGATTCCCGTGAACTTTAGGATCTAGGCAGATGATTTGAATGATTCTGCTTCGAATGTTCTTTGATTTTGGGGTTGAAGTTCTTGAAGTTCTTGAAGGCTTTGAGGCTTGATCTTCGCAGAGCCTCTTCACTTCTGAATTCTGGTCCTCCTAAATGTCTCAAGAAGGCTTCTATTTATAGGAGTTTTGGGGTGGGTGAGCGACACGTGGCGGAGCTTGATTGGTGACACATGTCACAGCTTGATTGGTCCGCTTGAGTCATCGCTTACACATGCGAAGTTGCTTGAGTCATCGCTTACACGTGCGAGGCTGCTTGAGTCATCGCTTACACGTGCGAGGCTGCTTGAGTCATCGCTTACACGTGCGCTGCTGCGTGATTGGCTCTTGCATGACACTTGGCAAATTTCTGTTGGCTTCTGAATAGTGATAGCAAAACCTAGCAGCAATACATGGTGTTCTGTAATTGGCTGTATTTTGTGGACTTGGTAATGTGATGTGTCAGCTTGTGATAGGTCGGGAATTTTCCCTCTCTACAAATGCCCCCTCGAGACTCGTTCACACACACGATCTCGGAGTGTGGTGTGGGAATGAGTTTCGAAAAATGGATTTTTGGTACTTGACTCTTTAAGTGAAGTAGTTGAAGGTAGTGGAGCTGTTGAAGGTGGTGGAGCTGTTGAAGGTGGTGGAGCTTTCAGAAGGATAAGATTAAGTTGAAGTACTTTCAGAAGAGTATTTTGGATCGTTGGCGGCGATCACAAGATGTTGAAGATGGGGAAGATGAGAGAATGGTGGCTGGATACAGTATGCAGGGTCATGGAACTAACCTCGTGTTCTTAAGAACTCCTGGTGAAGTTATTTCAGAAGTTCATGCTTTGGATTACAACGAGGACAGGTGGGAAAGTGGTTGAATGTGCCTGCATAATTGCATCACTCGAGTTAAGTTGAAGTAATTTCAGAAGCTTATGTATTCTGGGTATGCTGGTAGTGGCAACGAAGAAGATGGAAATGAAGCAAAGCAAATGGGCAAAGCATACACCACCATGGTGCTGGCCCTGTATGCTGGGACCCTTCTGGTGTAGATGTTTATGGGAAGTACAACTTTGAATATGGGACTGACTGTGTGTTGCATGGGGTCCGACAGCAAGTAATCGAATGCGCCTGTGTAATAGGACCATGCTGTCGGACGTTATGTTGAAGTAATTTCAGAAGAGTATCTTCTGAAATCCTTCAAGCTGATTTTAAGTTGGAGTAATTTCAGAAAATGAGTTTTGAGGTACCAGCAACGATGACCTTTGGGTCCCATAGTAGTGGGGACATGGAATAAAGCTTTGATGACCATTTACCGGCACCAAAAGCTGAATTCTGATGAGCTGGCGCCTTGGAGGTTGTTTTAAGTGTTGGATGGAAAACAATTTGTAGGATACCCCAACACTTTTTACCATCTTCATCTACTGCCTCTTGTTGGAAAAGCACAGAAAAATGAAAGATGGAACCAACTTGTGAACCTGGTTTGGAAACCAGACAAGTTGCTGTTTGTTCCGAACCACTGCTGCTGCTGGAAGATCAAGCAATTGGAAAGAGACTACAGGAGCCCTAAGGTTAGGAACAGGTGTGTCCGCTGGACTTGGATTCCCTGGCCAACCAAGTCCACGGAAACATGGGAGGTCGATGCAGACCTTGTTATGAGTAATCTTATGGACAAAGGTGGTCGTTAAGTGGAGAAACAAAGTTTGTTTGGATCTCAAAATTGCAATGATGTTGTAAATAGGGTTTCGATCGAACCATGGGAGGGTTGATCTCAAACCGATTATGAAGCAAAATCGGTTGCTAGGTGTTGAGAATGATGAGGTCATAGTGAGAAATGGTTGTGAAAATGAGGATTTGAAAATCTGAAAGAGGCAAATCTTCATTTCATGATTCAGTGTTTTTTTTTTTTTAGATGAGTTTTTGATGAACCCGGCCCTCCTATTTATAGTAGAGAGATGAAGAATGGTAGGTAGGTAGTTGAGAATGGTAGTTGAGAATTTTTGGTGAGAATGGTAGATGGGAACGGTAGGTGGGAACGGTAGGTGGAAATGGTAGGTTGGAACGGTAGGTGGGAATGGTAGGCACCGAACGGGAATGGTAAGTTGGAGACTGGTAGGCACCGAACGGGAATAGCAGATTGAACTAATGACCTAGTGTAATTTTAAGACACACTTGTGAGAGTTCATTTGTACTTTGAAAGGCAAGCCTTGATGGAATCTGGAGAATAACCCTGCGAGGATCCCAATTAAATGGATGAATCTCAAATTTTGTTCTTGAGGACCTAAGTTTTGAACACTTGGAATTGAGTCATTTTTGCAATTTTCAAGTCTCAAATGACAGAACGGACTCCAAAATCGGAATGTACTCGAAAAGTTGAGCAAGATAGGTCCATCTCAAAAATTTTGACATTTGGTCAACATTCGCACAAAAGTCAACTTTTTTGGAAATTAGACGTTTGCACAATTTCTGAGCTTCGAATGAAGAAACGGGTCCCAAAATCGGAATGTACTCGAAAAATTGAGTGGGACAGGTCCGTTTTGAAAATTTTGACTTTCTGGTTAATATTTGCACAAAAGTCAACTTTTTTGGAAATTGGATGTTTGCACAATTTCTGAACTTCGAATGAAGAAACGGGTCCCAAAATCGGAATGTACTCGAAAAATCGAGTGGGACAAGTCCGTTTTGAAAATTTTGATTTTCTGGTCAAGGTCAAAGGTCCATTTGGTCAAAGTTTTTTTTTTTTTTTTTTTTTTGCAGGCGGTTCGGATCCGAGTCAAATTTCCGGGTCGGTCCGGGTCGAATCTGGACAAACGGGTCAGCAGTGGATGACGTCATCCATGACGTCACAGTGCTGAGGGTGCGTGTGGCACGTGCGGCATGTGTGGCACGTGTGACACGTGTGGCACGTGCGAGCGCTGGCTGTCCAAATCGGCGCGTGGGACTGAAGGCCGCGAACGCCGATGTTGCCGGAGGCGCGTGGCGGCGCGTGGCTTGACGTTTGGGCCTGAAATTTTCAGGTTTTGCAGATCGGAGGCCGTAGAACACGATGGTATGGTCAGCTTTCCAAAATCATGGGCAGATTTGCACAGATTTGAAGGTTTAGGCCGCGGATCGTCGCTAGCCTGTGGCGGCGCGTGGAGGCGCGTGCTTAGGTTTTTGGACCTGAAATTTCTGGGTTTTGTAGATCGTGGGCCGTAAAAGACCATGGTATAGTCAGTTTTCTAAAACCATTGGCAGATTTGCACAGATCTGAAGGATTAGGCCGCGGGTCGTCGCGAGTCTGTGGCCATGCGTGGCGGTGCGTGGTGGCTCCGTTGCTGCAGATTTTTCTGAGTTTTATACATCAAAGTCCTTAGAAGATTTCTGTGGGTTGATTTTTTGTGAAATCTTGTCAGAAATTTTAGAAATCCGGAATGGGAAACCGCATTGTTGAACTTGTTATCTATTCAGACTTTTTAGTCCGCTGGCTGCTCTGTCAGGACGTTGCATTTCAATATTCGGTGCAGCCTTCTTTGATTTTGAGTATATTAGAACCGCAATGTCTGACTTTAAACATTTTTGTGGCAGCATTTTTCCATTGGCCGGTTGGTGGAACCATTAATGGTTTGCTGACTTTCTTCATTTTTCTTGTTTGTTGTCACAGAAATTTTCTATATAAAGGCATGCCATTGCCTTCCTTCATCACTGAGATACATACTAACCTTCAGCTTCCTCATGCTTTCAAGAATTATTTATTTATTTATTTTTTTTTTTTTTTTTTTTTTTTTTTTAGTGCGTGCAATGAGATTTTCTTCTTGACAAATTTTTTTTTGTTGCTTATTTTTGTTTTGCAGCACAGTTTCTTTGATCTTTGGATTTTAACATCAAACTTTACACTGGTGTTCATGACGCATTGATGCTATCCCTGACACCTGTCTTTGAAGCTATTCTGGCTTTTGTCTTGGCAATTAAGCTGCATCAACACTTGCCTTTGCAACATTGTCACATCAACAGTCTTTACCATGAAGCCGTGTTGGCTCTTGTGTTGGCAATGAAGCAATACTAGCACCTGTCCTTGCAATGAAACTATACTAGCACTAATTTTTGCATGAAAGTGTTCCATACTTGTCTTTTCAACGCAGCCATCTCAAGAGTCTTTGCAACGTAGCCACATCAAGAGTCTTTACCATGAAGCCGTGTCAGCATTTGTCTTTGCCATGAAGCAATGTCAACACTTCATTTACACCGAAGCCGTGTCATCATTCATTTTTGCCATGAAGCCACGTCAACACTTCATTTGCACTGAAGCCGTGTCATCATTCATCTTTGCCATAAAGCCACGTCAATACTTCATCTTTGCCATGAAGCCATGTCAACACTTCATTTGCACCGAAGTCATGCCAACATCCATCTTTGCCATGAAACAATATTTGCACTTACATTGACTATGAAGTCGCGCCATTATTTGCACCGAAGCCGTGCTAACATTCATCTTTGCTATGAAGTCATGACCACACTCTACATTAGCACTAAAGTCATGCCAATACTCTTATTTGCCATGAAACCACGTCAACACTTCATTTGCGCTGAAGCCGTACCAATATTCGTCTTTGCTATGACATCGCGTCAACACTTCATCTGTACTGAAGTCGCACCAACATTGGCCTTTGAAGTTGCATTAGCGCCAATTTTTAGAGGCGAAAAAGTTCAAACATCGAGGGTACATAGTACTATCACCAGACATCAAGATTTTAGAGATGCCAACAAGACTTTGAAGATGCAAGGAACTCTCATAAAGACTTTGAAGATGCAAGAAGATGCCAACAAAACCTTGAAGTTTCAAGAAGCTCCTATTAAGACTTTGAGGATGCAAAGAGATGTCATCAAAACCTTGAAAATGCAAGGAGCCTGTATCAAGACTTTGAACATGCCACCAAGAATTTGACATTGCACGAATATGCTCTTAGAGGCGAGATGACACAACACCAACTTCAGATGCTGGAGGAAGGTGACGTTGTTCAGATTTCAAAGACATGATGTGAAACGGCATCACTCAGAAGGGAGATGATGTGGTTCAAATTTCGGAGTTGTGAAGTGGCACAACCTAGAAGAGAGACGATGTAGATTAGACTTGTAAGGTACAAGAAAATGCCTCCAAGAGATAAGTGATGCAAAGCATACTTCAAAGATGTGGGAGGATGTCCACAAAAGATGAGCAATGCCATGCAGACTTCATTCCTTGCAAAAGAGGTTGAAGATTTTATTTTGCTCCACAATCAAGAACCAACTTATGTTTATCATTAGTTCAAGAAAAGCTGAGTAACACCAATTCTTTGCAACTGTCATTTTCTACCACAATGATCTTTGAGCATTATGTAGTGAGCAATTGACTGATCTTAAGCGATGCCTTGCCAATCAAAGGGTTCTTGAAAGCACGTTGATGGCCTATGGAGAAACTCTTCAAGCTAGACAAGCAATCCTTCTTCTTTTCATGTGACTGAACTTAGTGAAAAGTACTAAGCTGCCTACGTACCCCAGAGAGGGATCAAGTCATCACGTAGTTCAACATATATATATATATATATATATGGATGATTTTTTTTTTTTTGTTTTTTTTTTTTGTGTTTTTGCAAAAAGAAGGGCGCAGTGTGTAATAGTGGGTATCACCACTAATCGAACCCGAGATGGCCTCAAGGGTGACACAGGCGTCCAATCGCTACGCCACACTCGCAATTGTTGACATGGAATGAGATTAATTTCTCCTTATTGGTACGCTTTGAAGGGTAATGGGAAGACATCATGTACTCTTGCAGCACTACAGTGGGTAGTTTAAGCTCTTACCGAGGAGCAATTCTTGATTTTCAAGTGTAGAAGTGTTTAAGGAACTTCCCATTGATGGGGACGATCCTTATGCCATCATCATTGTCGATCAACTTGTGAGCTCCAATGGTGTTTGCCCCCTGCTTGAGAGTTGGAAGTACATTACAAGCAACGGTCACATGGTTTGACCCAACAACTTGATTGAAGTTTAGATCAATCTTGTTTTCTTTGGCAAGCTTCATGATTTGTTCTTTGAAGACGAAGCATTTTTGTATTGGGTGGCCAATGATGCGATGATATTTACAGTAGTTAGGGTCATCAACTTTCCCCATGTCTTCTGGTCGCCTGCATTCTGGCAATTCAATTAGCTTCAATTGCAATAGTTGTTCTAAGATGTTTGGCACATCTTCATCGGGGAACGGATATACTTTTTGCTCACGTTCTTTAAAGGTCAGGCGACGCACTTCATTCTTTTGCCACCCTTCAAGTTGTTCTTCATTTGCCTTTGCTCCTCTTCTTGGAACCTTGATTTCGGCAGTGCTAACAACCATTGGGTCTTTGAGGCTGACTTTTGCATTCCTATCATTCCTCCTTACTTCCCTTCTGTTTTCCTCAGGTATGGGAGGGTTTGTACTTCCGCGGCTAGCAATGCTCAACTCCATGTCATGGGCACGAGTTGCTAACTCTTCAAATGTTCGGGGCTTTATCCCTTGAAGGATGTAAAGAAGTCCCCAATGCATGCCTTGGATGCACATCTCTATAGCAGATATTTCAGTAAGTCTATCTTTGCAATCTAGACTCAAAGAACGCCACCGATTGATATAATCAACGACGGGCTCATCTTTCCACTGTTTAGTATTGGTAAGCTCCATCATGCTTACCGTGCGTCGTGTGCTGTAGAATCGATTAAGAAACTCCCTTTCAAGTTGTTCCCAGCTATCGATTGACTCGGGCTCTATGTCTGTATACCAATCAAAAGCATTCCCCTTTAGTGAACGGACAAACTGCTTTACAAAGAGGCCTCCTTGAGTCCCTGCATTCTCGCAAGTTTCTACAAAGTGAGCAATGTGTTGCTTAGGATTTCCTTTGCCATCGAACTGCAAGAACTTGGGAGGCTGATACCCATTTGGCATTCTCATGTTGTCGATGCGCTTTGTGTAAGGTTTTGAATATGTGAGAGAACTTGTAGAAGAACCTCCATATTGTGCTCGGATGGTATTTGTTATCATGTCTTGTAATTGTTGGACTGACAACGAAGCAACCGAAGTAGATTGTTCTCGTCGGGGAGTGTTTTCAATTTCTCTCCCTTCGTCATCTTTCGTAGATGTGAATTTATGACCACGGCTTGATTCACCAAGATCTTGCACTTCGAGCTTGTTCATCAAAGTTGCAATTTGGAGGTCCTTATCTTCAAGTGCTTTTGTGAGAAGGACAACTTTTTGTTCCATTTCAGCCATCTTTTCTTCCATGGTAGAGGTGTTAGTCATCATGACTGACACAACTTCCCAAGATGATGGAGAAGAAAGTGAATTGATGTGAGTCGGTGAAATCTCATTTTTTGGGTTCCCTTCGGTGGGAGAGAAATCATGCGACCAACTTCTTGTGAAGGAAGAAGGGGATTTGCCCCCATACTTGAGGTGTTCCAAGGTGGAGACGTCCTTGTTGATGACCTTGTTTCTTGTAAGAGGGTCTAAGGAGATGATTGTCTGGACCTTGGCTTCCTTGGTTGTTTGATATTGAAGTTGATTGTTTGCTTTGGGTTGGCTACAATTGATTACACCAATGCAGTTGTTGGTGGTAGCCATACCAAGTTTAGTTGAAGTAGCTATTGTTGAAGCTTGAATGTTCTTGCTAGAGACCATTGAAGTTGGTAGCAAGGTGATATTGATTTCTTTCTTTGAAGGAGAATGAGATGAGAGGCAGAGACGTCCCACCAGGCGTGCCAGAATTTGTAAGCGACTAAATTTCTCGGTTCGAAATAAATCAAACAAGTAAAATAGTTTCACAAATGCGAATTTGTATTGATGATTGTGTGGTACAATTCTCTGTGATTACAAAAGAGTTATCCTCTGATTCGATCTCCTTAAAAGACTTGTTGATTGGATTTGTAGTAATGTGATTTTGATTTGAACACCCAATGTACTTCAATTTGGCTGAAGAATGGATCGAAGATCTTTGGAACAGAATTACAATGAATTTCTGGCTATGAGCTTGTTGGAAATCCTTTGTTCTTCACGTTCTTCGTGTGTTCTTCGTCTTCGAAGGTTTGTTGTGGAAGTTCTCCGGGGCTTTAGAGGCTTGAATCCGTGGAGCTTCACTGATTTGTGGTTGTTTGAGGTTTCTGGAGGCTTTTGAGCTTGATTCCAGTGAACTTTGAGATCTAGGCAGATAGTTTGGATGATTCTGCTTTGAATGTTCTTTGTATTTGAAGATTTGTGGTGGAAGTTCTTCGGGGCTTTGGAGGCTTGAATCCGAAGAGCTTCACTGATTTGTGATTTGATGATGTTTTCGGACCTTTGAGCTTGATTCCCGTGAACTTTAGGATCTAGGCAGATGATTTGAATGATTCTGCTTCGAATGTTCTTTGATTTTGGGGTTGAAGTTCTTGAAGTTCTTGAAGGCTTTGAGGCTTGATCTTCGCAGAGCCTCTTCACTTCTGAATTCTGGTCCTCCTAAATGTCTCAAGAAGGCTTCTACTTATAGGAGTTTTGGGGTGGGTGAGCGACACGTGGCGGAGCTTGATTGGTGACACATGTCACAGCTTGATTGGTCCGCTTGAGTCATCGCTTACACATGCGAAGTTGCTTGAGTCATCGCTTACACGTGCGAGGCTGCTTGAGTCATCGCTTACACGTGCGAGGCTGCTTGAGTCATCGCTTACACGTGCGAGGCTGCTTGAGTCATCGCTTACACGTGCGCTGCTGCGTGATTGGCTCTTGCATGACACTTGGCAAATTTCTGTTGGCTTCTGAATAGTGATAGCAAAACCTAGCAGCAATACATGGTGTTCTGTAATTGGCTGTATTTTGTGGACTTGGTAATGTGATGTGTCAGCTTGTGATAGGTCGGGAATTTTCCCTCTCTACAGGGGATTTCAATGAAATAGAAAAAAAAAAATCATTTTTATTTTTAAATAAAATTTGACATATAAAAGAAATAATTGTGTATTAATTGTAGTTTGAACTAAAAGAAGCATCTGGTTACGAAATACATAAAAGAAATTCACAAAAAAGAGGGGGAAAATCAACATATAAGTACTCATAATATTTTCAAAGGAACAAGATTCAAATGTAGTAAATCTCCATGACCAATTACCCAATTATCGAATAAATTTTTTTTTTTAAAAATGGTCGTCATGTGTGAGACAAAAAATTTTAAAAATGTCACCACTTTGGATTTTGGAAGCGTTGATATTGAGATTTTGAGATTCACTTAATGAAACTCTAGACAGCGAGAACAGCGCACTTTCCTCTCTTCATATTGGCTACTTGCAAGAAGATAAGATTGAGGGAGAATTGCCTCCCACGTGGCCGGCAAAAGTAAACGGTCAAAACTTCATATTTAAATTTAAAATGCGTTTGAATTTTATATAGGTTTTATTGCAAGAGGGCCAGTTGTCCTTCACGTGGATTTTTATTTTTTATTAAGGAAAAAAAAAAAAAAAAAAAAAAAAACGTAAGAAACAGCGTAAAAGAAATGCAGCACTTTCATTTCATCAGCAGCAAAACACTTCACATGCACTAGTCTGGTAGTGCCACACTAACCACTAACTTAAGCAACATTCACTCTTCATTCCTTCATTTCAGAAAACAAAAACAAAAAATGACGGATTTGCTCTTCACATCATCAAGGAAGTTTGGTTTGCTCTTCACGAGTCTACCATTAGTTTTTTTAAGAAATTTGGATCCTAATGCCGTTCACTTTATAGCTTTTTCTAGTGGAAACACCTTTGTAGATAACTAGGTGGTTTTAACCAAAAAAAATATAAAAAGCTAACTGAGTGGTTTGGTTGAAAAATTTAATAATACACGCTGACACTTCACTCGTTTAACAAGATGTCTAACCGACAAATTATAATTTATTTTTTATTTGCTTTTTAATAATCTTCAAAAGTTGTTTTTATTTATATATTCTAGTCTTTGCGAACAACGTTGGTTCATCTTCGAGTTCAATAATTTGAGAGAGAGAGAGAGAGGTATGAGTCAAGTCTTTGTTTATTGTCTTCTCACAATTAAAGTCTTTTTTTTTTTTTTTTTTTTTTTTTAATTATTGCGGGTATTAACAACTTCATGAACTAATTGGATTAATTATAATATAGTTGGTACGTCGAAATTTTTATTTTTAAAACTTCCAAAATGTTATTTTAACGCGCGTTTGAAGTTCAATTGGGTTTCATAATTTTTATTTCTCATAAGCAGCCAAAGAAGAACAACCAAACCACCTAAATTATTGGCCTTTCGTTTTATAACTTTGATTCTTTGCAATGGAAAGTGTAAAGAAACATAAAACATGAAAGGGTCATTATCATAAAAAGGCTTCAGCTTAAATATGTAATTTATCTAATGGTTAGATTTTCAATTAGTAGGAGTTGTAATAAAACTTTATTATATATTATCTCAATGAATTATTTATATTATTTAAATGAATTTTTGGTTAAATAGTAGGAGATAAGATAAAGCTTTATAGTAGCTATTTTTTAAGATAATGCGTCTCACTTTATAACTTTTTTCTAGTGGAAACACTTTTCTAGATGGGATTTACTTACATGTGCTCTTAAGATATATATTAATAATCCATTTTAGAAAACTTTTTATAGAAAAACGAAAAAATAATTCACTATTTTGATAATTTTTAAAATTTTTTTTAAATAAAAACTTTCCCATTAACACATTAACCCTGACCCTTTATGAATAACTAGGTGGTTTTAACCAAAATAAAAAGGTAACCGAGTGATTTGGTTGAAAATTTGATAATAAACGCTGACACTTCCCATGTTTCAAAAAGAAGACAAACAAACAAACTATAAATTATTTTTTATTTGCTTTTGACAAAGCTAGAAAAGATTTTTTTTTTTTAATTGCTTTTTATTAGTCTTTGTGAATAACGGTGGTTCATCTTCGAGTTCAATTATTTGAGAGAGAGAGAGAGAGAGTACAAGTACCTTTTTTTTTAAGAAATTATATAGTAAAATATATGATATATACCTAACAAAACTCATAAAAAATTATTCTGATTTTCTTTTTTTATACAAGTACTTTTTTAAAAAGATATTATACAATAAAATATATGATATACCTAACATAACTCATAAAAAATAAATAAGATCGTTGATGGGTATCATGGTTTCCAAGCGGTTGGTGATTTTAATATGACAATTGCTATCCTGAAGTGTTTTGGGTTCACTTGGTTGTCCTATAATTGATTTGGCCTCAATTAATTATATTGGTTACACCTACATTTTCTTTGTGTTAGAATTTATTTTCCTTTCTTTGTATTTATTTCTAAAAAAATAAAAAGTAATTATCTCACATTGCTTAAAAAAGTGTGTTATTTATAGTATAACTCATTTTAGAAAAATTCAAGGACCGTTTGGTAACGTTGTTTGTATTTTTTAGAAATATGTGTGGGTGAAAAAGTGTGTGAAAATACGTATAATATTGTTTAAAAACTAAAAAGTATTATTTAAACTACAGTACCAAACAACCCCTCATTACTCATTAAATTCCAATCCTAAACTCTTATTATTTTTCTTAATCAAGTAGCAAACAAATATATTTAGTCATTTTTAACCTCTGTGTGTGTATATGTTATTATTTTATCAGTTATATCAAGTTCGAAAGTCATTCAATTTCCCAAATTACCATTTATTTCTAGTTTCGATCAAGTCTAAAATCAGTGTGTGGACATGTGAATGAGGTCACCTCGAAATGTCTTTGAAATTCTATGCAAGTTTTTGGTTCAAGTTATTGTAATTATCATGATTTTAAGTTCAGCTTTGATGAAAAAAAAAAAAAAAAATATATATATATATATATATATATATCAAATCATCTTCGGAATGGGTTGGGGAAAAAAATAAAAATTGAAAGTGAACAATAAAGACATACTCTGATGATAAACTCAATATAATATATAGGTGACAAGTTGACGGAGTCTTTTGGGTTAATATTGCAAAATCTGAATTTAATTTGCGTTATAGATACTGTTTGAACTTAATTGGGAAATTGAGGAAAGAGAAAGAATTTCGGCAACAGTATTGCCGAAATTCAACAAAAGTAGTAGAGAGAAAGAGAAAAAGTTGGAGAGAGAAAGAAGAGGAATTTCGGCAACGCTGTTACCGAAATTCCTCTGCCCAAATTCCTGTTCGGTCCTGTGTAAAAAAGCAATTGCGGCAATACCATTGTCGAAATAGGGAAAAAAAAAAATTTTTTTTTTTTTGGTAATTGTGGCAATGGCATTGCCAAAAATGGGGAAAAAAATTGAATGAAATTATGGTTATGACATTGCCGAAAATGAGAGGAAAAAAAAATGTTGTTGCCAAAATCTGGGAAGAAATTTTAAAAAAAGTGTTATGTTCACAATATTTTTATGATACTTTCACAACAAATCACAGGTGATTAGTTATTATTAGTTCAAATTTTATTTTAACACTGAGATTACTTTTTTAATCTAATAATAACAACCTGCCACTTAAAATTTGTTGTAAAAATATTGTAAAAATTGTGTGTACCTATCATTTCTTAAAAATAAATAAATAAATAATAGAATTGTGGCAATGGGATTGCCAAAATAGGTGTAGAAAATTTTCACTTATTTCGGCAATGCCATTGCCGAAAATGTGAAAAAAAAAAGGAGAAGAATTGTGGCAATGGGATTGCCGAAATTCCCATTGCCACAATTCAAAAAAAAAAAAAAGAAAAGAAAGAAAGAGAGAAGAATTGTGGCAATGGGATTGCCGAAATTCCCATTGCCACAATTCAAAAAAAAAAAAAAAAAAAAAAAAAAAGAAAGAAAGAGAGAAGAATTGTGGCAATGGGATTGCCGAAATTCCCATTGTGAAAATTTTCTACCCTTATTTCGGCAATCCCATTGCCACAATTCTATTATTATTATTTTTTTTTTTAAGAAATGATAGGTACACACAATTTTTACAATATTTTTACAACAAATTTTAAGTGGCAAGTTGTTATTATTAGATTAAAAAAGTAATCTCAGTGTTAAAATCAAATTTGAATTAATAATAACTAATCACCTGTGATTTGTTGTAAAAGTATTATAAAAATATTGTGAATGTAACACTTTTTTTTAAAATTTCTTCCCAGATTTCGGCAACAACATTTTTTTTTTTTCCTCTCATTTTCGACAATGACATTTTCATAATTCCATTCAATTTTTTCCCCCATTTTCGGCAACGCCATTGCCACAATTACCAAAAAAAAAATTTCTTTTTTTTCCCTATTTCGGCAATGACATTGCCGCAATTGTTTTTTTATACAGGACCGGGCAGGAATTTGGACAGAGGAATTTCGGTAACAGCGTTGCCGAAATTCCTCTTCTTTCTCTCTCCAACTTTTTCTCTTTCTCTCTCCTACTTTTGTTGAATTTCGGCAACACTGTTGCTGAAATTCTTTCTCTTTCCTCAATTCTCCAATTAAATTCAAACAGTACCTATAACGCAAATTAAGTTCAGATTTTGCAATATTAACCCAAAAGATTCCAAGTTGACGACTTGACGTATTGGTCAAAACGTCATAAAATCGTAAAAATTCTTTTGAAAACGCATTCTATACTCATGAGAAATTATAAATAAATAAATAAAATATCATCA
Source organism: Quercus robur (assembly GCF_932294415.1). Taxonomy (NCBI): domain Eukaryota; kingdom Viridiplantae; phylum Streptophyta; class Magnoliopsida; order Fagales; family Fagaceae; genus Quercus; species Quercus robur. Next base: position 45,319,178 of record NC_065540.1, on the reverse strand, counting down.
AATTATACTCTGACCATAAAGAAAAGACAAAGTAGTAAAACTTCCCAAACGGAGAGATTGTGAAGTACAATCAAAATTCACAAGTGGCCCACATAAAGAAAATCACATTTGAATTTAGTCCGCATTTGATTTCATTTGGGTTTCATTTGTCAAAAACCAAATGACGAAAAAGGCCTACCTTTTTGAAATTTGAAGGACTGATAATTTTGACCAAAAAGAAAGAAAACATTTAGAGTATGCAAAGAAACAGTGAAGAAGAAACGCTGCACTTTCCTCTCTTATTATTGTCCTCTCTGTTCATATTAAGTTTCCCTATGAAACAAAATATTTGTTCACACTCACTGACTCACACCAGCAGTGGTATCACCCCACTGCAAAACCAACCAACATTCTCATTTACCAAAGTCACAGCAACCGCAACTCCTCTCTTCCTCCACCTCCCAAAAAAAAGAGAAATGACGGAGTTGGCCTTTTCCGTTGCAGAAAAAGTTATCGAGAAGCTAGGCTCCCTTGCTTACCAAGAGATTTCCTTGACATGGAGCATTGAAAGCGATCTGAAAAAGCTTCAGGATACCATGTCCACCGTCCAAGCTGTGCTGCTGGATGCTGAGGAGAAGCAAGCAAAAAACCACCAGCTGAGCGTTTGGCTGGAGCGACTCAACGTTGTCTTTCATGATGCCATGGATGTGCTGGATGAATTCGAGTGTGAAGATCTACGCAGGCAGGTAGTGAAAACATATGGAAGCACCAGCAGAAAGGTACGTCGTTTCTTTTCGTCTTCTAACCCAGTTGCCTTCCGTAATAAAATGGGTCATAGAGTCAAGGAGATCAGAGAGAGGTTAGATTTGATAGCAAAGGATAGAGATCAATTTCAGCTTGAGGTGAGACTCGATGAGCGTGTTGTGCACAGGGAGACCCACTCCTTTGTTCGTGATCGTGATGTTATTGGGAGGGCTGATGACAAGCAAAAGATCATAGATCTTTTGATGCTCCCAAATGATAATGATAACATTTCTGTGATTTCTATTGTGGGAATCGGAGGTCTGGGCAAGACTACACTTGCTCAGTGGGTGTATAATGATGTAAGGGTAGCTAATAGCTTTGACCGCAGATTATGGGTGTGTGTATCAGAAAATTTTGACGTTTTAAAATTGTCAAAAGAAATCCTAAAGTCTGCAGGTCGTGGGAATAGCGAGAATATGAGTATGGATTCTGTGCAAGCTAGTTTACGAAGTATTTTGAAGGAAAGAAGATTTTTGATTGTTTTGGACGATGTCTGGAATGAGGATCGTGACAAATGGATTGAATTAGAGAATTTCTTAAGAGAAGGAGGACATGGAAGTAAAATTCTTGTCACTACACGTAGTCACAAAGTTGCGTCAACAATGGCTCCTGTATCAATCCATGACCTAAAAGGTCTTCCAAACAAGGATTGTTTGTCCTTGTTCTTAAGGCGTGCATTGATTGAAGGACAACATGAACAGTATCCAGAATTAGTAGAGATCGGAGAACAAATAGTGGAAAAATGCGAAGGTGTTCCTTTGGCTGTGAAGACTTTAGGGAGTCTACTTTATTCTAAAATTGAGGAGCGGGATTGGATCTCTATAAGGGATAATGATATATGGAAACTGGAGCAAAAGGAAGAAGACATTTTACCGGCATTAAAATTGAGTTACAATAAATTGCCATCGTACTTAAAAGAATGTTTTGCTTATTGCTCATTGTATCCAAAGGGTTTTAGATATGATAATGAGGAGTTAATTCAGTCTTGGATGGCAAATGGACTCCTCAAAAAGTCCAACAAAAGTACTGAAGAGTTGGAAGACATTGGAGAACAATATTTAAAAGAGTTGTTATCAAGATCTTTTTTTCAAGAAGTTAATCATCTAAACAATAGAATTTGGTCATTTAAAATGCATGATTTGTTACATGATCTTTCGTTATATGTTGCACAAAATGATTATTGCTTAATTGAAGACACTAATAACACCAACAAGTTTGAAAAGGCTAGACACGTTTCAATTTTGGACCGTAAGTGTGGTGTTGATGCAACAATAACTTTTTTACACAAGTTGAGTAACAACATGCGGACTATTAATTTCTCATCTAATCCTAGTTTTTGGTACCCATTTGATTCTATTAGTATTAATATTAATGAATCTTTGGTGGATACATGCATCTCAAGGTTTAAGCACCTACGATTGCTAAATTTAAGAAATTCAACGTTGGAAATATTGTCAAGCTCAATTGGTACTTTGAAGCATTTGAGATGTCTCAACTTAAGTAAAAATAAGAAAATAAAGAAATTGCCTGACTCCATTTGCGATCTACAAAATTTGGAAACTTTGATATTATATGACTGTGAAGATCTTGAAGAGTTGCCAAGGGATATAAAAAAGATGGTTAGCCTCAGATATTTTGTGATAACCACAAAACAAACGCGTTTACCCGCCAACGGAATTGAGTGCATGTCTTCTCTGCGACATTTGACCTTTTACAACTGTGATAGACTAGAGTGTTTTAATGAAGGAATCCAACGCCTCACCGCCCTTCGCTTCTTGGGCTTCAATAATTGTAAAAGCCTGATATCTTTGCCGCAAGGTATGGAACACCTAACCGCGTTGGAATATCTGGATATTACAGGATGTGAAAAACTTAATTTAATGGAAAGGGATGACTACCCGACATGTCTTCAAACACTCCTTATTGGGGAATTGCCACAATTAGTGAGTTTGCCCCAAGGGCTTAAAGGATCTGCCGACACTCTACAATTTTTACGGATTTATTTTTGTGAGAACTTGGGGGTATTGCCAGAGTGGCTCCCCGATCTCAGTTCTCTTCGCACGCTTCAGATTATGTACTGCCGAAAATTATCGTCTCTGCCAGAAGGGATGGCTCGCCTCACTGCCCTAAGAGAACTGAAGATTTCTAGTTGTCCTGAATTGAGGAGAGATTATGAGCAAGAGGTCAGCAAAGATTGGGGCAAGATGGTCAAATTCATTTTTGAGTAGGTAAGGGCTAAAATCTTTCTTCCTCTTCTCTTCTACGTATGCTCTGTTTTTCTATCTTACTTCTAACCTAAAAGTCTGATTGTTTGTGGAATTAAATCACAATAAACAACAACTAACCCAGAAATCGTTTCTATTTTTCTTTTTCTTTTTTAAAAATAAAAGGGTAATACATATTATAGCAATAGTATGATTTTTTTTTTTTCTACTTTTCTTTGGTTCATAATTTAAGATAGAAATAAATTGAAAAAAAAAAAAAAGTACGTTATGGAATGAAAAAGATAATTGTTTTTTGGTTTTAAAGATTGAGTCTATGGAGAATAAAAGAGTAGACAAATTATGAACTCTATTCTTGTCTTTGATGGGAGAAAATTTTAAAATCTTGTAATCTTTTCATTTCCTCTCTCTAGAAGTGAACTGAACATGGTGTTAATGAGCTTATTTGGCCCGTATTTTCTGACTAGGAGTAGATGCAATGCAAAATATAAAGTCATATTATCAAGGATGTACGAAATCTATATTTTTGTGAAATTGGCATTATTTTAAATATATTTGATTCTTCTTGTTTCTAAATTGATAGATGATCTTGGAAGATTGTTCTCTCAGAAAAGGATGTTCCTTGTGCTTAAAATTGCCACTGGTAAGATATATATTTTTTTAATTTTTAGTGTTTAATCTAGTGAATGATTGCATTGGATTTACATTTCTTAGTACCAGTGGATTTTCTTCAATTTATACTCATCTAATGATTCCATGCTTCAAAACATTGCAGCTTATCAATTCAGCCATAACATGCAGCACAGAAAGTCTCAGCCTTCTCTTGTATTGTAAATAATTTTAATAATATTGTGGTGTGCATTTAGTGTTTGTAATGATTAATGGAGTGATGTGTGTTTATGTTTATGATTTCAATTGTAATTCATGTATTATCTAATTTGCACAATGTTTTAGTAACTTGAGTCGTGTGTGTTATTGATTGTTTGTCTCTGCTTCTTGGTTTTTGGAATTACTCCAATGAAATTCTTTGTTGTGCTTTATCATTTAATTAAAAAAAAAAATTGAAGTTTGAAATTTTTTTCATGTGATGTAAAATAACTAATCGCATTAGAGTATTTGGTAAGCCAACAATGTGAAAATTATAATTTTATGAAAGTGGAATACTACCTAGAAGTTTGCTTTATCCATCAATTGTTGGTTCCGAATGTCAACCTGTTTTGAAATTTTGGTATTTTAAACACCCAAAGTTGTCATATCTACTGAGTGGCCTTAATGCCCAAAGAGGACTGAAGATTGAAGATTGTTCTAAATCAAGATGACAATGCCAAGGAGATATTGGTGAGTATTGTGTATAAGTTGCTTGTAAATTTGGCCTCCATTGTTTATTGAGATTCACACAATTTTGACTATAATTGATGCCTCTTGTTTCTAAAGTTTTGTCAGGTTTTCGTGGAAGATTCTTCTAAGGAAAAGGGATTCCTTTAGCTTAAAATTTCTTTTCCAGGTGAGATTTCAGAGTCTGAATGTAAAAAAATCCATGATGATGTGAAAGCAACAAAGAAAGACATTGAATTAGCCATTAAAGTAGCTTGGTGTCTAACCTGTGTGCACTTGATTGATTTGGTCTTTCTCGTAGGTCATTCGTGGCTCTCTCAAAACTTGCTGTTGATTTTGGTAGAGAATCTATGTTGTCATTGCAATGTTTTTTTAGCTCACAACATGCACTTGTGATATCTACTAGCTCACCTGTGATATCTACTGGCTCATGAAAACTTGCTATAGCTCTGAGGTTTGGAGGATTACCAAAGGTGAATATTTGACGAAGCAAAAATTTCCTGCTTGCCACATGTTTGGCGGTGAGCATATGCATAGCTTCTTCAAAAATTTCCAAACCCTTAACTATTAAATCCATAGTTATTTTAATCCTAAAAAAAACAAACTTCAATTTTTGTTCTCGGTGAACACTAGAGAAGATATATGTAGTTTTGTGTGTGAAGGCTATATTTTTTTAATCTCATTTTACACTTAAAAACCTTGATTCTTCCTAGATATTAATTAGGCTAAATCCACTAAATGAGCACTATTGACTTCTAGATTTAGGTACCTTTTACTTTCATTTTCAAGGCTTTGGATACTTCCTATAGGTTTTTAATTTTTGGTACTTTCTGTAGATTATTAATATAATGTTCAAGTTTCCGGCCTTTAATATATGGTCCTTCGGCTAGGTTATCACTATCATGCTCAAGGTTTAGAAATTCCTTAGGAGCTGTGTAGTGTGGGATGCGGGGAAAAAATTAACATTATTTATGTCATTCTTATTGCTTGCATGATGTACTATGTTATTTGCTTTGCTTTACTTGCGTGGATAATGTTGATGATGTATAGCTTGCGTTTTCATTGTTGACACTTCATACGCTTATGAGTACTTAGCTGATAAGTGTTTCTTGATGAAAATTTGGAATTACAGCCTATTAGTATATATAAAGAGTTTTATATTTTACTAATGATTCTTTGTTTATTGGTTTGATTTCAATTTTAGGTTAGTTTGGAGTCATTACAACTTTGGTAAAAGGTTTCCTCTGCACTTTACAGGGTAGAATCTATGAACTTTATGGGCGAGAGGCATTTGGAAAAAAAACACTTAGCCCTTCACGTCATCAAGGAAGTTCAAATCAAAAGTTTTCAGGTACAACCTAATTTTGTCCTCTTTAAACTTTTTGATTAGAATGTTTAAGGTATAATTAGAATTAATTTGGTTTACTTAGGTAAATAGGGAACTTCTTTCTAACCCATTATTGTGCAATCTTATAAGTCAATTTACATAGGTCCCAAAACCCCTGATTGTTCTAATATATAGTTTTCACAATAAGCAAAGCTAATTATAGATCCTTCTGCAAAACTTTCATGCCTATTTTAGCTATTATCATTTTTTCAAAGGCTGTTGAACCTTAAGCACATCTCTCTCTCATGTCTCTCTTCCCATATGAGAGTTCCATGACCAATGGATTTGTCACATTTAGTTCTTCACAATTTATAACTTTTATATGTATTGTTCATTTATGGTGGCACTTTTAAAAGAAAAAAGAAAAAGATGATGGTCCTGTTTTTTATCTGAAGAAAGTTTAAGAACTGATATAATAATGTTGTAAGTCATTACATCTTATATACTATGATATGTAAAGACTCGACCAACAGTTCCCCATGAAAAGAAGGAAGTATTAGAAGATATTGAAAACATTTACCTGAAGAATTAGTAGTTAAATTTACATTTTATTATGCTTAAATTGGTAGTTTGAGCAATGGCATTTCATAGAGATATCCCATTGGTTTTGGAAGCTGTCAGTTGATTAGCCTATTAAAAATTATCTTATCAGCTTTGTTCAGCGTAGCTTTTGTTAAGGCTAATATTTTGGCAAGACCACTCTTTTTGTGAACTTTTTATTGCAAATTTCTAACTTTTCTAGTTGTTCATAAGATATATTTACAATGGAATTGTTGTTAATCCATTGTTTGATATCCCAATATCTTAATTTTAATTTATAATCTCATAGATGAAGCCCATTTTGCAATTAATCCTGACACACTAGATATGACTATCTCTAGATCTTTTGCTCAAGAATGCAGGACCAAGCCATATCTCATCGTTTGCTTTGTCAATTGTGATGGATAGGAGCTCCTACTATCTTTTAGTTCTTGCAGTGAGGTTTTTCCAAATACTCACTTTTTCTTCATAAATGTTATCTATTCGTTTAACAACTATTAAGCTACAATTATTAGTACTTTGTACTTAGCAACATGTAATAGTGAATATTAAAACTGCTTGCATCACCATAACAGTGATAGCAATTTAGAATTAGGCATCTTATGAATATAAATAGCAGCATGGATATTTTCTGGTGTTTTCTGTCAGTAATGGAGAATCTTGCTACCAGTTCACTCCATAGATGGTAATGATAGTTAAATCCTACAAGATCCATTTGTTCTTTTTTCTCTGACAAATAGTCAGAACTTCATCTGGGTTTGAATCCTACTGAGAGGTCCACTAGAATTTGAAAAAATGAGTACTAATGAACCTTGTGTGTATACTATACGCTCAAATTTATAAGACCACACTTAGTGATTGGCATGTTCGGATTTTCCATTTTCTTTTGCTTTTTTTTTTTTTTTTTTTAAAAAAAATTCTTTTTTTTCCCTTTTTTGGGTGTACATTAGATTTGATATGGCAATTGTTGCCTTGGAGTGCTTAATGGTTTTGAGTCCAGAATATCCTGCACTTTAAATGTTTGTGGTGTGTGTTGTTCAAATTTCTTTAACACATTGACTAGAATTGCAACTATAGAGTTGTCAGTATCATCATCATTTTCTGTCATTTAAAGAAAATATACCCAACAACTATAGGTGGCCAAATCTCCGTATGTTAACCTATATTGATTGGGTTTGCAGTTTGTTTCATCATTGGAGCCTATATTATTACAACTTACTCAATGTAAACAAGAAAAGAGTGTTAGAGTTATTTGCACTCTGTTATTATCTTTCTCAATATTCTTATGCTTTAATACCATCCTGTATGTTTGGATTTTTTAGGTAGCTGCCCTTCTCCTCCAATGTGAACTTGCATCATTTGATAGGTGGCACCTTCCAAGATGTACAATCATGTATAATAACACAAGAACTTACAAGAATTCATTCCTCATTCTACCAATCTCATTCATAAATTTTCTTCACCAGGTTGAAGACAATATATCTAGTCATTTTTAACCTCCTTGATTATGTGTTATAAGCTGTACCTTATCAGTTGTAGCATGGAAGAAATCCATTTACCTGCCCATATTACCTTTTATTTCCAGGTCCAATCAAGTCCAAAATCATGGCAACGTTTTGAACATATGGATGAGGTCACCTGTGGTGGGAATGCAATGTAATTCTATGCAGTTTTATGACTGAGTATGACAAGAACATGACTGCTTCAGATTGAGGATAAGGTCAACCTTCTATCACTTTTGATAATAAGGGGCATTAATAAGCTTGCAAGGTTCTTAGAGAAATATTATTTTTTAAAAAGTCGTGCTACTAGTCACTTTAGGAGTAACCATTTTGAATAAATATTCACCTCACTTCTACCTCACCTTTTCATGGAGATGGTTTCTCTGTGCAGTTGTGTTCTATTAATTGTACTCTTATTGTGTGTGTAAGAACATTAGAGAAAACTTCACAGCTGAGTATCTACCAACTTGAAATAATGAACCAAATTTTTGGTTGCTACCCTCTTCCTATAGATTTTTTTTGCGGAAGTCACAGTTTCAATCATAAAGGGCCACATTTCTATTGAATTAGTGGTAACCTTGAAATATATTGTGTCATTTATGTCTATATAGACTTTATATTTTATCATATAATGAGAAGGGCATCCACTTTTCTTGGTGAATTTGTGCATATGGGGTTTCAAGTGCATGGTGTCACTTTGTGATTGATGGTGTCAATTTCTGAATTTTCTTCAGTCTTCTTAACAGCATGAAGACAGATCATAAACTGAGTGGAAAGATTAAGACAAAAGGTAATTAAGAAAAAAAGAAGATTCATGTAGCAATTGAAGCATAAATATAAATGAGACATTCCACAGTGAGCAGCCCAAGCAAACTGACAGTGCCAAGATAGCCAAGTATTTGGGTGAGATGATTGGGCTCTTAATAAATCTTCCTAGATGCATTTTCTTGAAAATTATGTCAAAATACTGAGAAGGCTATTGCTTTTGTTGACAATTATTTGATCTTTGCATAAAATTTGGTTGTGGAAGCTCTTGAATACATTATAGATGGATAAATAAATTTTATCATGGACAAGAAAATGGACTGAAATCTTTTGTGTACAATATTATTTATGGATTTTCATATTTTCAGTAATTTTGTTCCATTTTATTCAGGTAAATGATTTATTTATCAACTAAACATATAACGAGGCATTCCACGGTTAGAAGCTCATGTAAACTGGCAGTGCCAAGAGCACCAAGTATTCTGGTAAGGTGATTGTGCACTAGATAAATGATTTGTTTTCACTATCATCTTAATTTACATGTTTCCTCTTTGGTCAATGAGGTAATATTGTATTGTTTTAATTTTTTCCCTTCGAATAATTTCTTACTTTTCAGGTAACTAGTTTTGGGGTATGCATGCAAATGAGTTGAAAAGTAATCTGGCATCTTTTAGTAAAAAGGTTGAATGGGGGATGCAATTTGGCAGAGGCTTTTGCTCTTAAGTCTGAAGAATTGGCTTGTGAACATGGAGTCATCATGAAGGATGAAAGCAACTACTTCATAGATGGGGAAGTTTCTAGTCGCAAACTTGAAGCTGGACAGTTTATGTTTGAAAATGATGGAATCCTTGATAAGATAGCATGATCTTAAGAAGACAGTCATTTGGAAGAAAAAGAGTATCAATGTCATATTCTTGAATAGATGAATTATACTCATATATGGTTGGTGTCAAATTTCCTGGCCACTTTTGAGCACATGAAGTGACTTGAAGGATCTTTGCACTTGAGATTACAAGAATCTAGCTCTACAAATACTAGTGTTGCTCCTGATGTGAATTAAGCATTTGCAGATCTTAACAATTTAAGTTGTTTCAAGTGAAAATGCCTTTTGATGATCTAAGAAGAATTGGGTCTCTCTGGTCTGTATTGGGACTAAACTGTTAGGAAAGTTAAATCTCCTATCATTCTTGTCTGGTTTATCTTGTAAAATAATTTTTAAGAATTATAATTCTTTGTTGTAATATTATAGTAATCTTAATGATCAAAGAAAGCATCATTTATGAGTCTTCAGCATCAATTATATCTATCACTATGTTCAGGTTTGCTTTTTTTACTGTCCTAAATCTGCAAAATAGTTTTTTAACAAATGCTTGTTAGATTGGCTATTAGTGTTTTATGTAGTATGTGGAGCCAAGCCTCCAACAATGTTTGGCTATGGCTTTACTTTGGGGAAGGGCTTAGGTTTTCAATTTCCTCATGCCTTAGTATCATAAGAGATATATTTATTATTGTGTTTTTCTCTACTTGTATGGAGTTACCCAAATGAGACTTTTTGTGTGTTTTATTATTTTATATGTTTATTCAAATTTTTTTATTCATATTTGTGGAAACTTGATCCTTTTAGCCATATGGTATGAATTACCCAATGACTTAAAAAATTCTGGTAAATCCAACTCTGTGAAAAGCTTAATGGTGATAGAAGTGGAAGACTCCCAAGCAAGATGTTTGCTTTACCCTTCAATTGCTACTTCCCAATATTAATTCATTTTTTAAGTTTTGAGTTTCATCCATCCAACGTTGTCATCTCTATTGGAGGGGATTGCATAGTCTCACAGTCCTAAGAGGATTGAAGATTGAAATTGTCATAGCTTGTATTAAAAATTCTTGGAAGATACTAGTAAGGACATGGCAAGTATAACCTCTTACCATAGTGATTAATATTCACATAGGCATAGAGGATGTTTAGGTATGCGCAAATTCTTTCCCCTCCTAGTTCTGCTCATTTTTTAGGAGGATAACTTCTTAATAAGTCACAAGTTAATCATAATCAACTGAGATATCTAAAAGTTATGAAAAAGTATGTCCTTATTGAAACTGAAAATTTCAAAGGGTGGCCTATCTCCTTCAAGTTTTGGGTTTATGAAACTTTTATTAGGGATCTTTTAATCAAGTCTTTGGCTTGCAGTGTTAAGGGCTACTAGATCTAGTATAACCAAATACTTTATTAACGAGAACTATTCTCATTATTAATGCTATCTAGTAATAAAAATAAATTTTCATTCTTCTGTTAGCCTCTAAGTAATAATAACAAGAAACATGATCATATTCCAAATAAATTTTAGACTAATTGTTTAATATATAATTGCAATTTACACAATTGAGCATCATATTCCAACTAAGTCTTAAAATTCAAAATAAATCAAACTAACAAATTAAAAATATAATTTTCAAATTATCAATAGTGCTGGTTAAAATCGTTTACTTTTTTGATAATTTCACCAAGTCAAATTCGTCCCAACCTAACCTTAGAATAAAAATAAAGATAAAATTGGACCTAACCCAACCTATTAATTTATCAATCCAAGACATCAGGTTTGATTTGTTAGATTAGTGGTTTGAAATATACTTTTGCTGTTGTGCTGATTATAACAAATAGATCAAACCATCTTCCCAAAAAAAATCAAACCAATAATGGCCCATTCATCTTGGGCTTGGGCCGATGAAAACTACCAAGGTCCAAAGAAGAGCAGGAAGAATAGCCATGAACATCACAACAATGACAGCAACGACAGAACTCTACAAAAGTACAGAACACAGAAAGTGGAATTATCAGAAATGGGTTTCTCACTACGAAAATGGGTTTCTTTACATCTTCACTTACGAACCATCTACGTCTCAATGCCTTTCCACTCTGCTCTCTCTCTCTCTCTCTCTCTCTCTCCTATTTTATTTCACAGTTTGTTGTGGTAAACTTTCTGGGACATTGTGATTTTCTTGATTTCTGTAGCTGCAGAAGTTTTGGGGTTTGTTTGATTTCAGTTCCTTTGTGTTATTCCCAATTTAGGAATATCTGGAAATTGCAAATTGTGAAAAACTTAATTTTATGGAAGGCGATGACTACCCAACCAGGCTTCGAACACTCTCGTATTTTTCAGTTGCCACAATTAGTGACTTTGCCCCAAGGGCTTAAAGGATCTGCCAACACTTGGCGGTAATGCCGGAGTGGCTTCCCAATCTAAGTTCTCTTCGCAAACTTAAGATTTGGGATTGCCCAAAATTATCATCTTTGCTAGAAGGTTTTCATTTTCTCTCTCTAAAAGTGAACTGAACATGGTGTTAAAGAATTTACTTGGTCTGTATTTTTTTACTTAAAGTGGATGCGATGGTAAAATATGAATTTAAAAAATTAAAACAAATTAATCCACACATTGCTTGCAATTTAAAGTCATGTTTTCAATTTTGGACCGTAAGTGTGGTGTTGATGCAACAATAACTTTTTTACACAAGTTGAGTAACAACATGCGGACTATTAATTTCTCATCTAATCCTAGTTTTTGGTACCCATCTGATTCTATTAGTATTAATATTAATGAATCTTTGGTGAAAACATGCATCTCAAGGTTTAAGCACCTACGATTGCTAAATTTAAGAAATTCAACGTTGGAAATGTTGTCAAGCTCAATTGGTACTTTGAAGCATTTGAGATGTCTCAACTTAAGTAAAAATAAGAAAATAAAGAAATTGCCTGACTCCATTTGCGATCTACAAAATTTGGAAACTTTGATATTATTTGGGTGTGAAGATCTTGAAGAGTTGCCAAGGGATATAAAAAAGATGGTTAGCCTCAGATATTTTGTGATAACCACAAAACAAACGCGTTTACCCGCCAACGGAATTGAGTGCATGTCTTCTCTGCAACATTTGACCTTTTACAACTGTGATAGACTAGAGTGTTTTAATGAAGGAATCCAACGCCTCACCGCCCTTCGCTTCTTGGGCTTCAATAATTGTAAAAGCCTGATATCTTTGCCGCAAGGTATGAAACACCTAACCGCATTGGAATATCTGGAAATTACAACGTGCAGAAAAATTAATTTAATGGAAAGGGATCATGACTACCCGACAAGTCTTCAAACACTCTATATTGGGGGATTGCCACAATTAGTGAGTTTGCCCCAAGGGCTTAAAGGATCTGCCGACACTCTACAATTTTTATGGATTGCTTATTGTGAGAACTTATTGCCCTTCTCCTCCAATGTGAACTTAGATCATATGATAGGTGGCACCTTCCAAGATGTAAATCATGAATAATAACACAAGAACTTACAAGAACTCATTCCTCATTCTACCAATCTCATTCATAAATTTTCTTCACCAGGTTGAAGACAATATATCCAGTCATTTTTAACCTCCTTGTTTATATGTTATAAGCTGTATTTTATCAGTTGTAGCATAGAAGAAATCCATTTACCTGCCCATATTACCTTTTATTTCCAGGTCCAATCACGTCCAAAATCATGGCAACGTTTTGGACATATGGATGAGGTCACTTGTGGTGAGAATGCCTTGAAATTCTATGCAGTTGTATGACTGAGGATGATAAGAACATGACTACTCCAGATTGAGGATAAGGTCAACCTTCTGTCACTTTTGATAATAAGGAGCATTAATAAGCTTGCAAGGTTCTTAGAGAAATATTATTTTTTAAAAGTCATGCTACCAGTCACTTTAGGAGTAAACATTTAACTTTTTGAATAATTCTTCGCCTCACTTCTACCTCACCTTTTTATGGAGATAGTTCTATGTGCATTGTATTCTATTAGTTGTACTCTCATTGCGTGTATAAGAAAATTTGAGAAAACTTCATAGCTGAGTATCTACAACTTAAAATAATGAACCAAATTTTTGGTTGCTACCCTCTTTCCTATTGATCTTTCTTGAGAAAGTTACAGTTTCAATCATAAAGGGCCATATTTCTATTAGATTAGTGGTATCCTTGAAATATATTGTCTCATTTATATCTATACAGACTTTATATTTTGTCATATAATGAGAAGGGCATCCACTTTTCTTGGTGGATTTGTGCATATGGGGTTTCAGGTGCATGGTGTCACTTTGAGATTGATGGTATCAATGTCTCAATTTTCTTTGGTCTTCTTAACAACATGAAAATAGATCATAAACTGAGTAGCAAGATTAAGACAAAAGGTAGCTAAGGAAAAAAAAAAAAGATTCATGTAGCAATTGGAGCATAAATATAAATGAGACATTCCATAGCTAGCAGCGCACACAAACTGACAGTGCCAATATAGCCAAGTATTTGGGTAAGATGATTGAGCACTTTAAATCTCCCTAGATGCTTTTCCTTGAAAATTATGTTAAAATACTGAGAAGGCTATTGCTTTTGTTGAAAATAATTTGATCTTTGCATAAATTTTGGTTGTGGAAGCTCTTGAATAAATTATAGATGGATAAATAAATTTTTTCATGGACAAGAAAAGTGATTGAAATCTTTTGTGTCTAATATTAATTATGGATTTTCATACTTTCATAAATTTTGTTCCATTTTATTTAGGTAACTGCTCTTGGGGTATGCATGCAAGTTGGTTGAAAAATAATCTTACACATTCAATAAAAAGGTTGAATGGAGGGATACAATTAGGCGGAGGCTTTGGCTGCAACTCTGAGGTCTTGGATTTGGCTTGTTAACATGGAGTCATCATCAAATAAGAAAGAAACTACCTCTTATATCCAATGAGAAACATGAAGTCAAATGGTATATGTTTGAAAATGATAGAATCCTTGGTAAGTTAGTCATGATCTTAAGAAGGAAGTTGTTTGATAGAGAGAGAATCATATTAGATTCTTGAATGGTTGAGTTATAATCAAATATGTTAGATGTAAAATTACCTAGCTACTTTACAACACCTAAAGTGAGCTGAAGGATCTTTGAACTTGAGATTTCAAAAGTGTCTTTCTCCTCATGCATTGCTCCTAATATGAATTAACCAATTGACAACTGTAACATTTAAAGTTGTTTCAATTGAAAAAGCCTTTTTCATTATTTCAGTAGACAAACATTACAGCTCTTATGTGGTTGGGTTTCATTGGTTTGTCTTGGGTTAGGTCAACGGGTTGGAAAAATTTTGTCTAGTCAAATTAAAAAAAATAGATTTTCATTTAACTATTTAGGCTTATAATTCAATACAAAATTGCATTTTATATAATTGTACAAAATATTCTAAGTCTCAAAATACCAAAATAAATTAAACTAACAAATTTAAACTAGATATCAAAATCCAAAATAAATTAAATGAAAAAACTCAAAATTATGAATTGGGTCACTTATTGTGAAAATTTTGCTAATCGAAAGTTGTCTCATCAAGCTTAAAATAATAATAATAATAATTAATTCTCATTTTAGTTTGTGAATCCATGAAAATCCAAAATAAGGTTTGGGTTAGGTTGAATTGGGTGAGCTTCATCATATTTGATGAGTTGAATGCAAACCTCTAATTACCATAATCACAAAAAATGTATACTTGTGCCGGTTATTATAAATTTATTTATAACTAACACCACAAATAGTAAAATACTCCAGGCAAGTGAGTTAACGTCACCAAGAATTTAAGGTATAACAAACAAATCGAACCCATAATGCCGTTCATCTTGGGCTTTGGGCTAGGAACTTGGATTGATGAACACAACCAAGGACTAAAGAAGAGCACAAAAAAGTATGAACACAAACTTTGCAACAACTTGTGCATGTTTTAAGTAGTGATTGAATTACTTTTCACCAAGTACTAGTGCTGGTCCTATGTGTAAGAGATGTAATTGAATCACAAATTGACAAATGTGCAAGTTATGGCAAAGTGTATGGTCATAAAGAAAACCCAATAGGTGTAGGATCACAATGATGGCAACAACTTAAAATTCCACAAAACAAAAATAATTGCAATGATGGCAACAACTTAGTATTTTGCAATTTATTACAATTTTGGCAATAAATAACAATTTTGTGTAAAATAGGCTCTTGATTCTCGATCGATCAACAAGTGTGTTAAGAGGTGTTAAGCTATGTAAAAAATGCAACAACTTCTCTTTCCTTAAGCTAAACTTAGGTCTTCGTGTTGAACTGAAAAATGCACATTACAACTGATCAAGACTTACAATTTGTCAATTTACAAACACTTAACCTATAGAACCGAACAATCTCATCTTTTTTTGACAATCTGTAAACCATAAGTATATTAGATGCAGTGACAACATAATCCTGCAATTGATATCACTCGAGAACAAGTGAACACCAAGTACCAACCACTATAATCAGGCAAGAACTATTATCAACACTGATACTATTTTGCTATACTCTTATCAAATAAAAATAATTTTTCAATCTACCCTTTACTTACAAGTACTAATGACAAAAACACTGCACCAAAGGATATCATTAGACTTAGTCTAGCATGTTCCATTGTCTAGATTTCATGTGATACATCAAGTTAGGTCGCAACAATGTGATTGTTGTAAATACCAAACTAGCTGAAATGTTGGGATAGTTAGCCTTTTATTTATTTATTTATTTATTATTATTTTAGGATAGTTTGATAGATACAACAAAGGGGAATTTGAACTTTATATGTTTTCATTTGAAATACAATGAGGTGTTAGACTGCCAATTGATGTACATGACTCTTGGTAGAATAGCTAAGTTATTAGAGATACACATTTACAATCTTTTAAAATTATATATAGATCCACTTTAAAAAGAAAAAAGAAAAAAAGAAAAACTATTTAGACCAGTTGTTCAATATACAATTGCAATGTTCATAATTAAGCATAATATTCCAATTAAGTCTTTGATCCTAAATAATAAAACTAACAAATTATAAAATATAATTTTTAAATAATTGATAGTGTGGATTAGGTTGGTTTACTTGAGTTGATAATTTCGTCAAGTCAAACTCAACCCAACCTAAACTTAGAATAAAAATATTAATAAAATCCAACCTAATCTAACCCAACTCAACCCAAGACGCAGATTTGTTAGGTTAGATTAGTGGGTTGAAATATACTTGTGCATTTGTGCTGATTATAAATTTATAATCAAGACAAAAAAAGGCATAAGAAATAGATCAAACCATATGGCCCGTTCATCTTGGGCTTGGGCCAATGAACACTAGCAAGGACGAAAGAAGAGCATGAAAGAAAACCCATGAACATCACAACAATGACGCCGGCAAACAGAAATACAAAACACAAACAGTGAAATTATCAGAAAGCTGAAATGGGTTTCTCACTTTCTCTACCTTAAACCCCGAAGCCGAAATCTTCACAGGAATTCCTTACAAAAATGGGTATCTATACACCTTCACTAATGAACCATCTTTGTCTCAATGCCTTCAGCAGAAGACCTCGCCTTTCCACTCTACTCTGCTCTCTCCACCAGGTATCTCTCTCTCTCTCTGTCTCCAATTTTATTTCACGGTTTTTTGTGGTAAACTTTCTGGGACATTGTGATTTTCTTGGTTTCTGTAGCTGCAGAAGTTTTGGGTGTTGTTTTATTTCAAATTTCAATGCCTTTGTGTTATATCTTAATTTTTCTGAACTGGGTTCCTAGATTTTGCAAAGTTTCCTGCTTTTTTGTTTCTGGGTATTTTGCACTGATTCCAATGCATGCTTGTATGAATATGAAATTGAAAAGATTTAAATAATATATAGAGCTTTTGCTTTTTCTTTGCTTAATGTATATGTGAAAGAAGAAACAAAGGCCCATGTATAAATTGCAAAGAGGAAGAGAAGAGAAACTATAAATTGCGAAGGGAAGCCAGAGTTTTGCTGTTGTTGATTGAAACTAAAGAGGGAATAAGGGATTTTATTGCTGGAATGCTGGAGCTTGTGATGGTATAATGGAAAGAAGAAAGATAGGAAGAATTTGTGAAATTGATATGTGGAAGGAGGCTAGGTCTTGGAATTGCATAAACATGAGGAGTTGAGTAGGTCAGAGAGAAAATAAATAATGATCTCAACAATGTGTCTCAGATTTTTGTTTGAAAAAGACGTTGTTGATGAGGGTGGCACAAACCTACTTGACAGCCAGCAATTTGATCCTAATAAAAGGAGAGAGCTGCATCACGGAGGAGGAATCCTTGTTTTGTGGCTTTCACTGGTCATAAATTATTGCTTGAGGTAGAGGTGTTTGGTTCTTTAATTTGTTTTCAAAGCCTCTTTCACTTTAGGTCTTGAATCATTTGGTGAAGTTTGGGAAGGAGAAAGACTATAGGGCTAGAGGTGCATGGCATGTATGTTAGTTTGATAGGAGGTACACTGCTCAAGAATCTCTCCCTCTCTTTTATTTATTTATTTTTAACTTTTTATGCACTGAAGGAACATCCTTAATAGTTGTCAGATAGCATTTCTATGCCTTTTAGGCTGCTCGTTGATCTTTATTATGACTAAGATGATTGCTGAAGAGCTCTTTTTCTGTCTTTAACTTCCTTCAAGATTTTCAGGATCTATAGTGTTGTTGTTGTAGTTATGGTAAATACCACTATAGGCAACACCTGTACTACCGTCAATGTATGTGTGCCTTCTCATGGTCTTTCTTATTCTCAAGTCAATTGATTAATTCTTTATTTCTTCATTTCCACATATTAATTGTTTGATTCCTTCTGTTCTCAATTTTATATATTTTATTTAAATTCTAGATGAGTATTGCAATATTGCCTTCCTTGTTGTCCTATAACCAATTTTCTTTTTCCTTCCAGAGTGGAAGAAGAGACGAGGTAACCTCTATTGCCATGAACATTTGCCATCTTTCCACTGTAGGTAGAGAGCAGCTCATGATGCAATTTTATGTATATTTTGGTCATTTTTCAGACAAAACTTTCCTACTACTAATGCCATTTTTAAAATTATTTTCTTCTTGAAATTCGTAAATGTATATGATTGGTCTGCTCTAATTTGTAAATTCTAATGATATTCATTTTTTCAGCTGAAGTTTCAGAATTTGAATGTGACGAACTCCTTGATGATATCAAAGCAACAAAGAAAGACACTGCATTACGTCTAGCTCTCTCAAGACTTGCTAGTGATTTTGGTAGAGAATCTATGTTGTCATTACAACGGTTTTTTAGCTCACGACGTGCACCTGTGATATCTACTGGCTCATTGAAGCTTGATATAGCTCTTGGGGTTGGAGGATTACCGAAGGTGATTATTTGAAAACGAAAAGCAAAATTTTTCTCGTCACATATTCTGTGTGAGCATATGCATAAGTGTACACCCCACATATATGCTAGAGACAGGCAGTTTCCTGGTGCATTATACCAAAAGAGATGTGTGGGACATACGTGTATGACCCTGTACAGTCAGCTATCCTAATATTGTTTTTTGATACAGTTAGCTAGGTTAGTTGACCATAGCAATTATTCCTTTGTAGTTTCTGCTACCTAGATCTTCACTATGTTAATTTTCAATATGAATTAAAAAATATTGGCGCAGAGCATACATGTTATAATTACCTTTTATTACATATCTGACTATACATACTCTAATGTTGTTGGGTATTAGGCTCATCGAATTAAGAATGGTGGTTTTGTTTAATTTTTCTGCGAAATGGAATTTTAAACCCTTAAGTATTAATTCCATAGTTGTTATGAACTAAAAAGATGGATTTTAGGGATGTGAATGCTCTATGTTAGAGATTAAGTCTTTTTTTTTTACACTCTCCTTGATTGGAGTGTGGTCTTTTGTCATTTTTCTTGTTCTTCCCTTCCTGTTTACTTGATCGTTGTAATCTTGGTTCTTGATTTGTGCCCCCATTGTACATTCCCAAAGTACTCGGGTTGGTTGTTTTTCTTTGTTTAATAAAATTTTCGTTAATTATCAAAAAAAAAAAAAAGAAAGAAAGATGGATTTTAGTTATTTGTGCAAAGTGAACACTAGAGAGAGATTTTATAGTCTTTGGTGTGAAGCCTATTTTTTTTAGTGGGATCTCACTTCATGGTTAGACCTGGATTGTGCTTGGACATTGGTAAGGCTAAATCCACTAAACAATCAACCCCACCCCACCCACCACCCCCCCCCCCCCCCCCCCCCCACACGCACTCACCAAAAAAAAAGTGTGATTTCTGTTGTTGATGCCCAAACTTGGGATTTCATCTTATGCTTAAACATATCATCTAGGACACAAGTTGGAAAACATCATACTCCCTTTAATTTTACTTATCTAAAAAAGAAACAGTATTCTCTGTCAGTCATTAGCATTATGTTCAAGAAATGAACTCTTTTGGCTTCTAGATTTTGGTACTTGTCACTGTTGTGTTCAAGGTTTTGGTTACATACTATAGTTTTGTTATGCATCTCCATATAGGTTCTTAACATTGTGCTCAAATTTTAGGAATTCATTAGTAGCTTTTTGAGGTGGGATGTGGAGTAAAAAATAGTGTTGCATGCATGTTTGACCATTTTATTTTGAGTCTCTTTACTATTAATCCATTATAGCCAAGAGCCTTGTAGCTCAATTGGTTGGCATCTCCTGGTGTCTCCAAGAAATCCAGGGTTCAAATCCCTCCTCCCCTGTTGTAATTATTAAAGTATCAAAAAAAAAAAAATATTAATTCATTATATAAAGAGGGGTTACTTATCAAAAAAAAATATATATATATATATATATATATAAAGAGGGGTCTTTGCATGCCATGATTATGATTCTCAACTGATGAATGTTGTTTCATGAAAATTTGGAACTGCAGTTTGTGAACATATAAAAACTATAAGAGCTTAAAAACGTACTACTTATGTTATGAATCGGTTACTTCTTGATGAATGTATGTTAATGATTTTGATCTCAAAGTTTATGTTTAGCTACAAAGAAATGGAGTAGTGTCATTACTGATGTGGTTAGAGATTTACTCTACACTTTGCAGGGAAGAATTGTTGAAATTTATGGGCGAGAGGCATCTGGAAAAACAACACTTGCCCTTCATATCATCAAGGAAGCTCAAAAGCTTGGAGGTGCGTACTTATTTTTTCATCTTCCACTTTGTGATTGATGTTTTAGGTATGACTTGAATTAGTTTGGTTTGCCAAGGAAAACAAGAGACTTATTTTTAACCCATCATTGTGAATGAAATCCAATCAGTTAGTGTACATAGATCCCCTAACCCTTGATTTTTCTTATTTACAGTAATTACATTAATCAAAGCTAATTATAGATCCTTCTGCAAACTTTCATGCATATTTAAGTAATTATCGTTCTATCAAGGGATGTTGGACCTTAATGAGTAGATTATTATTTCATCACTTATGTTTAGCATAATTACTTGGGATCTGAATGATTGGGAGTTGGATTTAGTGGTGAATTTACTTCATATTTTGGAATCCAATATCCCTTCAACTGAAAATGGGGATTGCATGAAATGGAAGTTGAAGAAGAATGGGGATTTTGATATCTATTTACTTTATATTGAGTTGCAAGGTCCCCTCTCCATTGTCTTTCCCTGGAAAGGTATTTGGAAAGTTAAAGCCCCTCATTGAGTTCCTTTTTTTTGTTTGGGCTGCAGCTTGGGATAAGATAGTCACGGGTAACAATTCGAAAATTAGGGTTTCGCTTTTCTTGACTGGTGTGTTATGTGCAATTTTTGTGAGGAGATTGTGGATCATTTATAGCTTCATTGTGAGAAGGCTCATAGGTTGTGGTGTTTTGTTTTTTCGATCCTTTGGGAATCCGTGGGTTTTACCAAAAACGGTACTTGATCTTCTTTTGGTTGGTGGAATTGGTTGGGGAAGCACTTGTCAGACATTTGGAATTTAGTTCTGTTGTGGTTGATGTGGTGTACATGGAGGGAGCGTAATAGGTGGATGTTTGAGGATGTGGATAGTTCGGATGACCAGTTGCTTGCTTCTTTCAGTGGTTCTCTGTTTGACTGGTCACAACTCACAGGCTTGGAAACTAACATATAGTGAATCCCTCCCATTGTTTATTAGTTCTCTTTCTCTTTTGTATTTAAGTTTTCTTTTTTGCTTATTTTACTTTCTTTCTTTGTAATTTTTTACTATTTTGTGCTCCTTTGCACAAAGTGGCTTTATTTATTCAGATCTTTATTATTTATTAAAAAAATAATTCCGTCGAGGCTAATGTTTCAAAATGACCACCCTTTTGGTGAACTATTTTTTTTGGAAATTTCCCACTTTTCTGGCTACTGATCAGAAATATATTTATAATTCAATTGCTTTTAATCTGTATTTTAGATGACTAATATCTTATCATAGCTGATAATCTCTTAAATGAAGCCCATCTTGCAATTAATCCTCATATGCGAGATACAACTGCATCCAAAATTTCTGCTCAAGAATGCAAGACTAAGCCATTTCACGTTGCTTGATGCTTTTTGGTAATGAATAGGAGTCCCTACTGCTTTGTTCTTTCTGTATGGTTTCTCTGGATAGTCACTATTTTCATTATGAACGGTCCTATTACAGCTATTAATTGACTGTTATCAATGCTTTGTACATAGCAACATGTAACTGTGAATATTAAAACTGCTAGCATCACCAGAACAGTGCTAACATGAACAACCTTATGCTGATCTACTGGTGCTGTCTTGTCAGTGATGATGGTCATGACAGTGAGCTTGACAAAATGATTACTAGTGAATTCTGTGTTTATAGGCACAAATTTGTAAGATCACACCAAGTTCTCAGCATGTTAGGATTGCCTTTTTCTACTTTTGGGTGTACATTAGATTTAATATGGCAGTTGTTGCCCCGGAGTGCTTTTGGTTGTAAGTCAAGAATATCTGAGCTTTAAATGTGTGCTTCTGTCTTGCTATGTAAATGCATTGTAGTTCTTCCAGGTAGTTGCTTCATTGTTTTTTGATAAGTAGTTGCTTCATTGTTTCCTAAGTTTCCTTTGAATGCGAACAAAAAAATCTAAACAGTTCCCTTTTTCAAGAGATTTTTTTTGGTGTGTGAAAATATATACCCCTGCAAGGATCTGAGATCACATATTTGGTTGTGTGCTGCTTATTGACATAAGTTTGACATGAGTAAAAAAGTAAGCAGTTCTTTTTTAATCATTGATGATGGCATATTACAAACATGTAAGGAAGGCAGACATCTTAGTGCTTCACTGAGTAATTGGTTGTTTATTTTGGCAGCATGGATTACTATTATTTTTTAAATGGACTAGTTGGTTTACTTGTCCTTTAATAGATTTAGCCTTAATTAATTACATTTGTTATATGACATCTTCCTTCTACCCAATTTATTATTGTTCTTTATCTTGCTTTTTTTAATAGATCAATGCTTTCTTTGCCTCATAGAATTGTCCTTTTGGCAGGGTATTGTGCATATCTTGATGTAGAAAATGCGATGCACCCTTCTCTTGTAGAATCGATGGGTATAAACACAGAAAATCTTCTTATCTCCCGTCCAAGTTCTGCTGAAAATTTGCTAAGTGTGGTTAACACTCTGACCAGAAGTGGAGCTGTAGATGTTATTGTGGTTGATAGTGTAAGTGATTAATTCTCATACACGATTCTGGTGTTATCCATAAATCTTCCTCTGGGGGAGTAAAAGGGGGTGCCTTGCCTTGGTTTTTTTTTTTTTTTTTTTTTGGCTCACACCCACAGGTGGGTGTTGTTCAACTATGGTGCTTTGGCCAGTCTTTACCAGTTTGTTTTCAGTAAATTCGTTCTCCTCATGGATGATGTATTCTAGTTTGTACAGAAAAATAAAATGTGGGACATTTTGTGAAGCTGTTATTATTATTGTTAATATCATCATAATCTTTATCAATTAAAGAAAATACACCAATAGTTCTAGGTGGCAATATCTCCATCAGTTAACCTAAATTATATGGGTCATGCAGTTTTTTGTTTTATGGTCATTGGAGCCTTATTATTGCAACCTACTCTTTATATTTCCAAAAAAAAAAAAAAAAAAAAAAACTTTTTCCTTGGGTTATTTTTTTGTTATTGTAGATGACTAGAGATCCGTCAATTGGACTCATTGTTTTATTTTCTTTATCAGTATTATCATGCTCTAATAATGTCCTGCATGTTGGCCTTTTCAGGTGGCTGCCCTTGTCCCCCAATGTGAACTTGATCATATGATTGGTAGCACCTTTCAAGATATGCAATCCCGGATAATGACCCAAGCACTAAGAAAAATCAATTACTCATTATGCCAATCTCAAACTCTTATTGTTTTCCTTAATCAGGTTGAAGACGATATATTTGGTCATCTTTAACCTCTTTGTTTATATGTTATTATTTTATCAGTTGTAGTGATGATGAAATCCATTTACCTTCTCGTATTACCTTTTATTTCCAGGTTCGATCAAGTCCAAAATTAGGGCAAGGTTTTGGACTTGTGGATGAGGTCACCTGTGGCGGAAATGCCTTGAAATTCTATGCAGCTGTACGAATGAAGATGATAAGGACAGGATTACTCAAGGCTGAGGAAAAGGTTTATCTTTTGTGACTTTTGATAATAAGAAGCATTAATGAGCAATAGTGTTTTTGATTATTGCTTGCAGATATTATTTTATTATATTTTTCAAAATCTCATGCTACCAACCTCTTTAGGAGTTTGCATTTAGCTTTTTGAATAAATATCTGCATCTCCTCTACCTCATATTTTTGGGAAAATTACACATTACCATCTTAAAACTATACCCTTGATTATACTTTGCACCGAAAACTTTTCGAATGCATGTTTTACACCCTAAATTATAATCTTTGTTCACTTTGCACATTGACATCAAGTTTGCTATTAATTTGGAGAAATTACATTTTACCACCTTATACTATACTCTTGATTACACTTTGCACCCTAAACTTTGAATTTCCATCCAAGTTAACATTAAATTAATGTCGGGGTGCAAAGTGTAACAAGGGTTATTGTTTAGGGTGCAAAACGTGCATTTGAAAAGTTTAGGATAAAAAGTGTAATATGGGGTATAGTTTAAGGTGGTAAAGTGTAATTTCCCCCATATTTTTTTATCATGCTCAGAGGAAAGCGATTAATGCACAGGTAAGAAAGAGTGAGTTAATTTAAGTTGAGGGAACAAAAAATGGTAGATGAGGACAAAAAATAATATTAGTAGTAGTTGTATTAGTAGTAAAAAAAGACATGTCAATTAAGGAAGTTACAATGATTATGACTTTGAATAGCATAGAATGGAGGAAAAGAATACATGTAGCCAACCCTAATTAATTTGTTGTGGATCTATAGCCCACCCCAAAAGATTTGGGACTAAGGCTTTGTTGTTGTAACATTGTTGTTCACCTAAATAAATAAATAAAAATGGTGGCTTCCCTCTTCCTATTAATCTTTCTAGAGAAAGTTAGTATTAATAATAACGGGCTTTATTGGGTACTTTGGCATTAAATTGTATTTATGTGTCTGTATAGACTTTCTATTATACCAAATAATGACAAAGGCATCCCCCCTCACTCTCTTTTGGAGTTATGGATCTGTGTTTCAAGTATATGGTGTCGGTTTGTGATTGATGGTGTCATTGTCTCAAATTTTGTTGTCTTCATAGTAACAACATAAAGTCAGATCTTAAGTTGAGTGGAAAGATAAAGGAAAATGTTAAATAAATAAATAAGGATTAATTTATCAATTGAAGGATATATATAACCGCAACATTCCACTGTCAGCAGCTTGACACTTGCAGTAGAGCCAAGTATTCTGCTCAGATGAATAAGCAGTAGATGTTCTACCTAGATCTATTTTCTTGAAAAATGTGTCAAAATACTGAGAAAGCTGTTGTTTTGTGAACAATAATTTTATCTTTGCTTAAAATTTGATGGTGGAAGGTCCTAAATTTGATGGGTGAATAAAGGAATTAAATTAGCCATGGACAAGAAAGGTGGTTGCAGCCTATTGCATCTAGGATTATGTAGGGATTTTCATATTTTTTCTGCTCTTTCTTTTTACTATTGTGAGCATTTTTCTTTTGATTTATTGTGTTTACTTGATCATATTTTACTTGTTTTTGTTTATATTTTTTATTAGTATTTTTAATAATAACTTACGTTCCAGGTAACTGGCCTTGGGGTTTGCGTCCAAGTGGTGAAAAACAATCTGGCGCCTTCAATGAAAAAGGCCGAATTGGGGATACAATTTGGGAGAGGCTTTTGCTGTGAAGCTGAGGTATTGGAGTTAGCTTGTGAACATGGAGTCATTGTCAAAGAAGGAAGCAACTACCTAATAGATGGGAAACTTTTCAGTGGTAAACATGAAGCTGAGCAGTTTCTAGTCGAAAATGATGGAATTCTTGATAAGATAGTCTTGATATTAAGGAGACTGTTGTTTGAAAAGAGAAAAGAGCATCACGTTAGATCCTTGAATGGATGAGTTTTACTCAGATATGGTAGTTAGATGTCAAAGGACCCAGCCACTTTTCTAACCAGTAAGATCCTAGAACTTGAGATTACAACAGTGTCTTCCTCTTCAGGTACAAGTCTTGCTCTTGATGTGAATTAAGCATTCAACAACACTAATTGAATTGATTTAATCTGCAGTTCCCTTCTGTTATTTCAGAAGAAAGACATAATAGCTCATGTGGTTGGGTCCTTTGGTTTATCTTCAGACTTTCATTCTTTGCTTGTTTATCTTGTAAAATCATTTTAAATACTCTGATAATGAATTATAAATCTCTGTTGTAATATTATAGTAGTTGCAAAGAACACCAAAAACATCAATTTTGAGTACTCTTTGATGTATTATCTGTAAAATATTGTTTCAATGCTTGTTGGACCTTAGAGAAGAAGACAGAGACTTTTGTTAGACCTTCATTAGAGGCTTGGCCAAACGAAACTCTATCACCATGTGTTTGGATAAAGAATTTTACTATTTTATATAAATTTATAAATGATAGGATTTACAATCCGCTCATTTATTTAATTTTAAAAATTCTGTTGATTTCTCAATAGGGAGAGAGTAAAGAAATTTGAAAAATATTTTTATATTATTTTCCTTTCAGGACACTAAAATTTTCAACAAAATAGGTAAAATTTGATTAGAGGATTAAGAAACAAAAAACCATTGTATACATTTTCTCTATACTCAAACCACAAAACAATAAAGAATTTCATTATTATCCATTCTTTTAATTTTTGTTCTGGGCATGAGTATAAAACCCTTAGTCCATTAAGGGTGAATACCACTTATTTACCCAGTGTTGATGGCAAATTTTGAGAATATTCTACATGCCCATTGCAAGCAAAGCTTAGTACTCTTTGGACCCGTTATACATTTTGTAACATATTTTATTTTTTCATGCATCGCCTAAGCTTATATATTTTATTTGGGGACATTGAAGGAGTGTGGTCTTGAGGTAAATAGTGAGCCTATTTGGGCTTATTCCAGAGCCTAAACTTGCATTTTGCGAAGTTAGCTTTGAATACTAGTAAAACCTAAAGGTCTATGATCAAGCCTATGTGCTGGTCACAAACAAAACTAAAAACACTAATCTAGATTTGCTATATTTGCCACATTATCCCGAATTTCCATAAAGCTCAAAATAAGGCCATTTTTCTAAAAAAACCCAATAATTAAAAAGCCTTGGTTCTTATGAGTAGATGGATAGTAAGTGCCTCCCTAATCTGATTTAAATTCCACAACCATAACAAATAAAATAATAATAATAATAATAATAATTATTATTATTATTATTATTATAAAAAAAAAAAAAAAAAAAGGTGGGGGAAGGGGGGAGTGGGCTTCCAACTCAACTCTAGAAAAACTCTCTGACTCTTTTAACTTAACTTATAAACTGTATTCACTATTTTGACTTGGAGTAAATACAACAACATGAAATAGTAGCGTTATTTTTATTGTCTTTAATGCTATACCACACACATGATCTCGTGTGATGGCACGAGTAGTGTCCACTCTCTCCTTCATCACCTTCCTTATTCTCCCTATTTGTATAACATTAACGGCAAAAAAAAAAAATATATATATATATATATATATAAAATTTTTAATATTTCGATAATATTCCTTTTGTTTTCATTATGACTACAAGGCCTTTTACGATCTCTCTTTATTATGCATCACTAGTTTTTATTTAATACTAGAGTGAATTGTGGGCTTTATTCTCCCTTATTTTGAACTCAGGTTATAGACCTACTTTATTGGCATTATCAAAAATCAACCCAAGCACCCAACAATTGGTTCTGGCAGATGGGAATATTCACCTATAAGTTTTACTGCTTAGAAAAGGTTTCTTAGTTAGTTGTTTGGTTGTAATCTCACACGATAAATAAGTAGAGTTAAATGGCCCAAATATTAAACAAAATAAAAATAAGGAGTAACATTAAATTGTACAATAGAAATATAGAACAGAAGTAGAAGATAAAGAAGTAGCCCTTATTTATTCATTTAGGAAATATGAACTATCTCGGGCCAATTCTTTCCAAATTCTCACTCACAGTTTCTACTCAATTCAAGACATTCTCCAATCTTAGGACAGAGTGGCATTTTCTTGGCCTTTTTCGGATGTTAACAATTCACACTTATCTTTCTCCACTGTGCTTGACCCATATCCAATCAATCCGGTCATTTTCAAGGCTTCACTCAAGGGATCATCTCAAG
The DNA here is from genome assembly GCF_932294415.1 of Quercus robur. Taxonomy (NCBI): domain Eukaryota; kingdom Viridiplantae; phylum Streptophyta; class Magnoliopsida; order Fagales; family Fagaceae; genus Quercus; species Quercus robur. The sequence goes on along the minus strand of NC_065540.1, from coordinate 45,291,027 downwards.
ATTGTTCCAAATTTAAGGCTTCATAAAGCTTTCACCTTGAGTTAAGTATGATTTGCTATTCACAAATTGAAGACAAAATCAAGATATTGGAGTGATCAATTACATTGAAATGAAATTAAAAATCAGAATATCCATGTAATAAATTAGTAATCAACCCATTTTCAAATTATGTGAATCCCATTATAAATATGGGTTCTCTTGTAATGTGTTATCAATCAAGTGAATACAAGATATAGCCATATAGCCTTTAGAGGTATGGATGTAGCAGCCAAGCCTAACCACGTAATTCTTTCTCTCTCTTTATCTCTTGTTGCTTCTAGTTTCTACATCAATTTTCTATTTCACCTTTAATTTTAACAGGTTCAAAGAGGGAAAAATTATAACTGGGTTTTTTTTTTTTTTTTTTTTTTTTAATTTTTAAATTTTAATTTTAATTTTTATGGTAGACTTTTCACTTAGAATGGTTAAAATTTAACCCCGAAAAATGGAATAATAGACAATTAATGGGACATATCAGCAAAAAGTCTTATAACTCAATTATCATATTTTAGTATTTAAAACAGATAATTCTCCCCCATTATAACTATTGATTTATTATTATTATTATTATTTAAAAGGGAGGGTGATGGAACGGGTACTAGAACTGCTATTTTAGAAAACCATTGTCGTTGAAGTAAATGCTAAGAAGGTAGATGGACAAGGCGAACTCTTAGACTTTTCAAAGGTGCTGAGCAAAGCCTTAAGATAATAAGGAGGTAGATGTGCTTTAAGTGCTGCAACTTCCAAGGCGTGCTTGACCAGCTAAAATGTGGAGTGAATAGCCACTAAAAAAGTCTCAAGCACTTGCATTTCCCCCCTATAAAAGGGCAAAGTATTAGTAGTCCTGGAGACATACTTGTTATGCTTAGCTTGTTCTTCCTCTTCTCATCAGTTTTGCTCAATGGCTAAATCCCATTCTGCTAGTACTATAAGCCCTTCCATGATTTCTATAGCGCCACTACTATTTGCCATGCTGATGGCTAGCTTAGACACAACAGGTCTCTCTCTCAATTTGCACCATATGTGTGTCCTAAAATCTCCCTTTGCCCCATCTTAGCATTTGTGGGATCATGATCCTTTTCCTAGGCCCTTGGATTAGGATCGTTAAAAGTTTCTTACGTAACTCCACTACGGTGTTCCTAAATATCTTATGAATTCATTTTGAAATGAATGGATTAGATTTGGCTGTCATTTTAGGAACTTTGTAGTAGAGTTACTATAAAAACTCTATAGGATCTTACTTCCATACCTTCATAGTTTTTATTCCTAATTTGATTAATACAACATCCTCAAAAAGATTCGTTCAGAAAGAAAATGTGCACAATTACTGACTTCTTGTATGATGTATTGCAGGTGCCCAAATAGGTGTTTGTTATGGAATGCTTGGCAACCTACCACCACAAAGAGAGGTGGTAGCGCTTTACAACCAATATAACATCCGAAGAATGAGACTCTATGATCCAAACCAAGCTGCTCTACAAGCCCTCAGAGGCACCAATATTGAGCTCATCCTTGGTGTCCCCAATGACCAGCTTGGAAACATTGCTTCCAACCAAGCCAATGCAAACACATGGGTCCAAAATAATGTGAAAAACTATGGCAATGTCAAATTCAAATACATTGCAGTCGGAAATGAGGTAGACCCCTTAGGTCCAAATGCAAGGTTTGTTGTCCCGGCCTTGAGAAACATACAAAATGCAATTTCCACTGCTGGCCTTGGTAACCAAATCAAAGTTTCCACTGCCGTTCACACCGGAATCCTAAAAGTATCCTTCCCTCCATCAAATGGCTCCCTCAAGCCCGAATTCCGACCATTTCTTGATCCTATCATCAGCTTCTTAGTGAACAACAAGTCCCCATTACTCGTTAACTTGTACCCTTATCTTAGTTACAAGGATAACCTCAATAGCATCCGCCTTGACTATGCTCTTTTCACTGCTCCTTCAACTGTAGTGAATGATCCCCCACTCAGTTATCGCAACCTTTTCGATGCCATTCTTGATGCTGTTTACACGGCTTTAGAGAGGGCCGGTGGGGGGTCTTTGGTGATTGTTATATCGGAGACTGGTTGGCCTTCAGCTGGAGGGACAGCGACAACACTTGATAATGAAAGGACTTACATCAACAATTTGATTCAACATGTGAAGGGAGGGACTCCAAAGAAGCCTGGAAGGCCAATAGAAACTTATGTGTTTGCCATGTTTGATGAGAATCAGAAAAATCCAGAGTTTGAGAAACACTGGGGGCTTTTTCTACCAAACAAGCAGCCTAAGTTCCAAGTTAATTTCAACTAAAGAGTGCATATCATGAGCACTTCATGCATGGAATAAGAAAGCTGCTTGTTCTTCCTTTTTATTATGATCATAAATAAAGAAGGCAAATAATCTTGGACTAAATATTACTCTATATTATTTCCTGACTACGAAGTACAAAGGGAGATCATCTAGGAAGTGAATTTCCTATAATAGATGGGTTTCAATATTCACACACATATTTTGTCTTATATTTGTACATTATTGCACAACACAACATTGATGGTCACACTTTCCCCTACATGTAATTGTCCACAACGACAAAAAACATTGCTTGCATGAAATTTAACAAAAAATATCATAATTCATATCCTATGACCTAAAAGATGGAGATCCTGAGTGCTTAACGTTTTCGACTCGAACTTATTGGGGAAAATTGTAAAAGAGGGTTAGAACATTGCGCAACTAATAAACAAAATATTATGCTCTGGAGACTACCTTAGGCAAACTTATAACTTACCCAACTATGGAACTTTAGTAACTTACCTTAGGAAGGAGAGTACTATATGTCAAGAACTTACGAAGAAATTTCCATTCGGACGTAAGGAACTTCTCTTTATTTATTTAATTTTTGTGTAGGATTATATCATACTAAAAAGACATTTTCCATGATTTCAATTAAGAAACAAATTTCTCTAAAATGATTTTTTTTTTTTGACACAAGATACAATAACAAAAAAAAAAACCGAAGCCAAAATCGTTTTTCTATTCGTGGGAGAGAACATGACTCATGTTGATGAATTCTTAGTCACATTCACATCGCATGGTTTTGTTTCTTTTTTTTTTTTTTTCATAAAAATAAAATTTGTTTATGCACAACTTTTTTTTTTTTTTAATTTTTTTGTAAATACAATTTTTTTTTAATCTAGTTTTTAAAACTAATTAAAATAAGCTATACCAAAGCAACGTATGACTGTAGTTCTTTCATCATAAATATGTTCCATTTGTAGAAAATGCATTTCGCTAGTTTGCGGCAAGAATGGCTAGCCATAAATAATAATTCAAGATTACAAAGATTTCAACATGAGCCGTTCTAAAGTCACAAAAAAATTCTTTTGATAACCCTTTTATGTGAATTGATAGATAAATTTGGAAGTTGTGTAAAAATTTTTGTGAATTTTTATTTTGATCCTAGATTTATTGTTCAAACATGGTTGTATTGTATAAAGGAACATGAGGAGTTCAAAATTCTTCTAACAGAAATGAGAAATTATGATATCTGAGAACTTGCAAAGCTTTATCTGTAGTTAGACATCCAATTTTAGGTTGGCAAAAGGTAAAAGTTCGATAAATCTTTTTTTTTGGTAATTGTGTTTTATTTTTGTGTAAGTGAGATGTGTGGGTATGTGTTGAGTTTAAGGTTGTCCAACCCAGACCCAAACCTAACCAAACCGTTTGATCGAGAGGAATCCGAACCAAAGGCCATCAGGTTTAACCATTGGATCGGTGAATGGTGGGTGTGTACCAAGAAAACCTGACGATCTCAGGTTGAGTGACAGGTTTCTTGATTTGAAATCTGACTCTGACCAATATGATAACTCCTCCTTCCTCCCTTCACCCAGAGTTTTTGTTCTTCATCGTGTGCCAACATGGTTTGCAAATTTGATGAGATCTCTATCCAATCTTGTGAGGCTCCACTGGATATGATAGCTACATCACTACGTGTCAATGCCACCAAATCTAACTTCTTTTCAATCGATTTGGTCATTGTAACTCTCAAGTTGTGGCAGTTAATGATCCATATGCTTGAGGTTGGTAACAATTTGTGTGATTCCAAAACCATTGAGACCAGCTTGATGCCAAGTTGACCACTTCAACTGACCTATGGATAGCTTGACCTAAGCCCCACATTGGATATTTACTAGGTAGATCTTGAGCATCCAAGTGATTACGAGGAGCCCTAAATGTAATTTGACAAGTCCTTTTGGGGTATAGACACAAATATGTTACCCTTTCTTCATATCATTACAAATAGAATCAAAACAAACCTAGTACATCATGTGGCTCAAGGGTATTGCAGCACATAAGGGGACTTTAACGAGAATGTTAGAAATTTAAGTGGGAAATATAATGATTCTTTAAATTGCGTGGATTCAAATTGATTGGATTGAATTGAATTGGATTGTATGAGTGTCTTGTATTATGTTTGGTTGTGTATTGAGTCCCAAATGTAGTGTTTACTTAGTAGATCTTTTGTATAAGTGAAGACTTGCTCCTTGCCTAGGACCGCACATTGATGTCCCTAACGCTTCTAACCAATTAGAAATTTAAGTGGGGAATATTATGACTCTTTAAATTGTGTGGATTCAAATGGATTGGATTGAAGTGAATTGGATTGTATGAGTGTTTTGTGTTATGTTTGGTTTTGTATTGAGTCCCAAATCATATGTTTACTTAGTAGATCTTATGTATAAGTGAAGACTTGCTCTTTGCCTAGGATTGCACATTGAAATCCCTAACACTCCTAACCTATTTACTTTACTTAGTAGATCTTAGGTATAAGGGAAGACTTGCATGCGCCTTGCCTAGGATTGAAAATTGATGTCCTTAACACTCCTAACCAATACAAGTAAACAATGAACATTAAAGATTTTTGTAAATTGAGAACTTTCCTTCCAAACTCAAGTTTTGGTGAAACCTCAAGTTAAGTCTTAGGGGATGTTAGAATATATAAGTATATTAGAAAAATATAATTTACTTTCAATGTTACTGGAGACCAAATCAAGATGTTAATTCTAGTAAAAAAAATCGTGGGATTAGCTAATAAATCAGGAAATTGATTGTTGAAAATTGTGGTTTTGAAGCAATATACAATTTAAATTTGAATTATATCATTGAATTTTGTACATAATCTCCATTACAAATATGCAAATATAGATTTCATTGTAAAATATTATCAAGAAAAGTAAATAAGAAAATCTAGTGTTTTGAGCACTACTTGTCCAGTGAATGTAGCCCACATGGCCAAACCACATAAACTATATTATTATTATTTTTCTCTTTTTCCCTCCCATTATCACAAAATAAGAAAAGAAAAAAATTGCCAATAACTACAATTTTATTCAATATTTTTTTATTGGATACGAATTTTGATAAATCTACCATTGGATTTCACATTCTTCTTATATCTTCTATACTTATAAAATTTCCAAAAGAATAAAGATCAATAGTTATCTTATTAATCAAATGTTTAAATTTCAAGTTTTTATAGTCTAAAATTATACATAAAAAATAAGTTTATAAATCGAATAGTAAATAACATCCGATTGTTACAGAATTTGGCATGCATGTTAAGAACATAAATATTATGCAATCCAATGGTCAAATATTAAAAATATGTAGTCATATTAATTTTTATAACGAGAGTTGTAATTATTGGCTACAACCAAATTTGTAATCAAATTTTGTCCAGAATATCTTTGAATATACACGTTCATATTTAGGAAGCGGCTAGAATATGATAACTGAATTAGTCCCATAAGTTTTTGAGGTGGCTCCCTTCCCCTAGTCACCGCATGAATTTGCGGTTGTCACTTATTGACCTATTGAGCACACCAAGTCCAGCAGCCAGAAGTTCTAAGTCATGGTCTACTAATCTTGATAAAATCAGCTATATATCGCACGCCTCTAAGGAAATAGGTCATGTTTGGACACAAATAACTATTGAAATCTCGATTTTCCACATTACAGTACATCAAGGATTACTAGCTTCCAAATGCTCTTTAAATCACACCTTTGTTCATTTCTGGAAGCTAGGATTTGGCATTTTGCCTTAGAGATAAGATAAGGACCTCTTTTTCTGATATTTTGGGTCACTAGCATTCTGTTTGGTGATTGTCACTTGTCAGTATTAGCATCATTTGTTTTGAAATGTCAATTAGAAAATTTGGCAGGTCTAGAGTCTAGTCTCATGTGGGTTGGTCTCCACTCCTTAGCCACCTCCTTCAATTCTTTAGCACATATTCACTGTCTTTATTTTTTAATTATATAGTTTGTGCACATTTAAATGCCTCATGGAAATACTTTTCCATTGTATTTAACAAGATTTTCAATTTAGGGCCGAGAATTTGTAATTCAACCGCTTAGCTTTTTTTAGTGTTTTTAACGAAAATATCTAGAGTTCAAATCAATGGTGTAGGATTCTGTGTGCATTTGGTTAGCTTATTTACAATTAGTGTTTTTTATTTTTTTTATTTTGGAGAGAGTTTCAACTTATGACGTTCGCTCCTGATGATAACTCTTTATCATCAGACCAAGACACCAATCAGTTTTTGGTATAGGCGGAGATTGAATCCCAGATATTTTATTCAACCATTAGAGAGTTTATCAGTTGAACTAACTGGAATCTACATCTACAATTAGTTTATTTGCTTAAATGTGTGACAAAAATTATTAAATAAGAAATAAAGTAACTTGTTAGTTAAAGTTGCTTTTTATCTCACATTTTAAGAAAATAAATTGACAACAGATAAGCTAGTCAAATGCACTACTCCAACTTATTTGCTTAAAAGTGAAACAAAAATGTTTCATCAAATAACAATTTATATTATTGTTTAAAGTTAATTTTTGACTCACCTTTAAGAAAATAAGCTAACCTAGTGCAATGATGCATCAAATAATTTTCACTCCCTTTATGGTCATTTCACTTCTACTTTTCCATGATTTTATTCAAATTTTTAGAAGTGTATATTTGTTTCAATGCATTTTTTTACCAAAAACAAAAAGGAAGAAGATATTTTTATTGTTACAAAATGACTAAAATTTAGCCTATTGATTTTTTCTTCAATTGTCAAATGACAAATGAGCCCTTCTAGTTTAATTTTTGCCAATTTTAATCCCATTGTCAAAATGAGTCAACAGAACCCAGTCCTATGATCTATGCAAATCTGTTAGTAAATTAAGTTGTTTAAATATAATTTTTTTAAGTAATACTTATCCAATAATAAGATCTATTAAATGACGAATCTCATAAATGCTTTCAACTAGATTTTTAGTTTTATTTTTTAAAAATGTTTAAAAGATATAATCTACTAATTACAAATTTGGACAAAATGATCATATTGACTCATTTCCAATTTAGAATTCTTGGTCATTGGATATTGAATTTTAGTGGCAGTTTTATCAAATACAAGAATGTTGAAATTTGAATTTCCTTCATATATGAAGACTAAAAAGTACTCACAACAAATAGAATTGTATTCAACAAAATCCTGCTAATTTGCTAACCATCACAAAACCAAAATATTCTTTGTCAGATTTCTCCAATCCCACTTGCCAAATACCACCATAGGGAAGAGTTTGTGTAGCAACATTGGACAGCTCATCCCCAATTTTCCTCCCAAACTTTTCAATGATCCTTTGCAGCCACCAAATTAAGTTAATGAAATCAACGAAACAACAAACTTAGAGACTAAATTGACAAAAATTAAATCTTAGAGAGTAATTTAACAATTGAAGTAATAGTTAAGGAACTAAATTATATTTTAACCTTTATATAACTAATTGTACAATTGAAGTAAAAGTTAAGAAACTAAATTAAATTTACACCATTATATAACTACTTGTACAATTGAAAAAGTCAAGGAACTAAATTAAATTTTAACCATTATACAATTAAGGACTTTAAGAGCCGTGTACCCAAAAATCCCATCGAACTTGATATAAGTGTCGGAGAAAAGTCTACCCATCAAATTGACATTTAATGCTCTAACCTACCACCACTCCTTCTGCATTAAATCCACCATACAACCTTGGTACAAGCACCTTAAAAATCCTTCCTTTAAATCAACTGGTAAATAAATAAACTTATATACATCCTTAGCTCAAGGAAGAGAGGGACGTATGTTCATCACAACTATTCAACTCATGTTCTTACAAAAAGTATAATAATAGCAAGGTTGGCTCAGAGGAGACTGAGGCAATTGCCTAAGCCCCAAATGGAAGAAGGTCCCCTCTATCTATTAAGGCCTTTTCGCTTAGAAAAAAAAATTGTCCCAAAAAATTTAATCAATAAAAATTAAGTTTTTTTTGGAAAAAAAAATAATGCTAGGAACAAAAAAAAAAAATCCACAACAACTTTTATTTCCTCATTGAATGTTGCGCATTCTCTTAAATTTGAATTCTATCTACCGTAGTTAAGATTGTACAAATTTTTACTCTCCCAAGAGCAGAAGTTGAAGAGTCTAACAAATTTAAATTCAAAATTAAAATTAATACTAGTTTTATGGAGTATGGACAAGTTAATTAATGAAATCCAATACTATCTCTAATATTAAATAAATAAACTTTATATTTATCTTCATTCTTGAAGGAATATCTACCCTTCTTCTCTGCTTACCTCTTGCTGCTCTCCATCTTGATTATCTTTTCAGCTTTCCTTTTTTTTTTTTTTTTTAGTTGCTCATAAATCGGTTGTACATTCATTTCAAGTTGACTTTTATTTACACTCCTTCTCTTTTGGATCTTCTTCTTCATGTTTTATTTTACCATTGCAAAGTTTTCTCCCTTTTGTTGTTCTTGGTGGTGAATGGAAGGGTAACTTTATCTCTATATTTTTATTATTATTTATTGCTGAGTATGAGGTCCTCTAAAACTCATTGACTGAATGTTATCTACTCAATGCTTATCCCAATTTATCAATATATATATATATATATATATTTTTTTTTTATATTTAGATTTAGGTTTTCTCTTTTTTACACACGTTACGTGTATAGAAGCCTCTCTATATATAATTTTTTTTCTTCTATTTAATCAACTAGATTTCTAAGTTTCTCTCTTTTACACGTGTTACTTGTGTACTACTCTTTATAGCAAAATTAGATATGCTGCTAGGCCTGATGTGATTACTGTAAAATGTAAAAGATCTCTATTCATTTATCACATCAAAAACTAAATTATTAAATTTATATTTCAAAAGAAGCAGAAAAATAGTTTAATTATTAATAATAAAAAAATATCAAAATTTAAATTAATATTTAAATATAAAAAGCAGGAAGTTTGCTATCAATCTTGGTTGGTCTTTCATTCGGAAACCATTTACCACCAGACATTTCACATTAGGGACATATTTTAGCTTTCTCTTTGTGAAAGCAAATATTACAACCTAAAATCCCCATCAGTAATTAAATGACATGTACGCTATGAATCCAAGCCAAAAGACCTTGTGGGACAGAGATTGTTTAATTGACATGTACGCTATGAATCCAAGCCAAAAGACCTTGTGGGACAGATTGTTTAATTCAGGGGCGTAGCCAGGAATACATGCTTGGGGGGCCGGGTTGTAACAGAGATATACCAAATATAATTTTTAAGTCTATTGGATACAAAATTATCAACTTTTATATATTATTATATACTTGAACATGTTGGGAATTCAACCGAAATTTCAAACCTGTGAGAAACAAAAAAATAGAGAATAAAATCATGTGATCCGGGACGACCTATTGGTTTCTTACTAAAAAGGTAGCAAGGTAGACAATATAATGCATCCGTTGTAGGTGAGTATTCCAACCAATCCTTATGTGAAACAAACCATGAAGGTTGAAATCGACGACGATGAGTATTATCATTGTATGGACAGACTATATCTTCAGGTTGGTATGGACCATTTATGAGATAAGCTCGTCGAATTTCATCTTGTTTGTTGATAGGAAATTCACATATTTGTTTACGTGTTCCTAGATCACGATCTATCTCTTCAGATTGAAATTTTGGACATTTGGAGGTGTGTTCATCAGGCATCGAAGTATTAACATTTGTTTCTACAGTCACAGGTGTCCTAATTTCTGAATTGCTAACATCTTTTTTCTTAAAGAATGCATCAATTGTTTTTCGTTTGCTCATAATTCTTTTAGCTTTAAGAATATGACTCAATTAACCTGAAAAGAATTTTAAAAAATAAAATTTTAATTAGAAATTTTTGCTTAGTTATATGAATATTATTCATACTCAAGGAAAAAACAAAATTTTTACTATAATTTAAACAGTCAACCCATTTTTAATACAACTTTAATTAATAATAACCCCTCAAATAATTTAATTAATTTATCTTTTATAATGTATTGGTTAATTTAATTATATAACTTTAATTATTGTTGTTTAGCATAACAATAAACTATATTGCTTTAATTTATTTGTCATTAATTATAATGCTTTAATCCTAGTTGGTAATTACGCAATATAGTTTTAATTTATTTGTCATTAATTTTAGCATAACATATCCTTTGTTACAATTCCTAAAATATAGCAATAAATAATTAAACAATTCTTAAAAAATTGCAATAAATAATAGCTAATAATTTAATTATTAACTTTTGAATAAATATTAATTATTATTTAATAATGTTGGTTTACACTAAAAACCAACACATTGACCATTGACCAACAATGAGGGATAACCGGATAAGATAAAGAAAAAAAAAAAAAAATCAACCAATGAATGATTGAGATGTATTCAGCCAAAAAAATAAAAAGAATGAGTGAGAATGTGAGATGATATTAAAGTTAAAAGAATAAAAGGGCTCAGGCAGAACAAGATTCATAAACAGTCTAAACCATTCGGTGAGATAGAGAGAGAGAGAGAGAGAGAGAGTCAGAAAGAAAAACCTTGAGGGAAGGCCGGATTGCCGGAGCCGGAGCCGGAGCGGAGGAAGCAACTAGTCAACGGTAGATCTCCGACGGCGATGAGTGATGACCGATCTACCGTCTGGCGTCGACGATCTACAAAGATTTCGTTCCATTTTTCATTTTAGTGACAGTGAGATAAAGAGAGAGAGAAATACCTTGAGGGAGGGCCGGTGGGAGCACCGGAGCAGAGGCCGATCTCCGATCTGCGATGAGGGGCGAGCGACGACGACGACGACAAGCGAGCTGCGGCGTCGCGGCGACGTGACCGTGGGTTTGCTGGGGTTTGGTTTTTATTTGTGTATTTGGGATTTTTTTTTTTTTAGATAAAACCTCTGTCTCTCTGTGTTCGTTGTGTTTCTCTCTGTGTTTGGTTTGCTGTTGAGTGTTGAGTTTGGTTTGTTGTTGAGCTTGATTTGCTCTGTATAGGCAGTATCGGGCATTGTGGTATCTGCCACCGATTTGATTTCTCTGCCAGCGACGTGATGGTTGGATTTTCTGATTCTCTGTAATTTTTTATTTTTTATTTTTTTTTATTTTTTTTTTTTTTCGGTTGAGAGTGCGTGGGCTTGCCGTGAGCGAGCTACTGGGCTCACCGTGGGCTTAGCTTGCCGTGGGCTTCTCTGTGAATTTTATTTTTTTTTTCAGATTTTAGTTCAATTTTTTTTGGGCTTTTTTTTTTTTTTTTTTTTTTGCTTGAAAGTAGAACAGATAATTTTTTTTTTTTTTATTTAATCTGAGGATGTTACTAATTTTTGATTGAGGCCTGGGAGAATGGGTGAGAAATTGGGAGGGGGGGCCGGCTGCCTAAGGTTGGGGGGGCCTAATTATTTTTTCTTCATAGTCTAATGGGAATTTTTTTTTTTTTGCAGGGGCCTCGGCCCCCCCAAGCCACTATGTGGCTCCGCCCCTGGTTTAATTATCTTTCGTAGAAAGACTCGTTTTATCGTCTAGTTGACCGACAGAAACTTGAAGTACCAAATTGTAGGATATGGAATAATGCTTTTCTCTGATTCTTTTTGTGTTTAAACCTACCAAAATCAAAGATTAATCGTATATAGTTCTGTTACTTTCAAGTTTTCTCCTTTAATTTGATAGGGAGGACTGAACAAAAGTAGGATGGATATAAAAATAAAGAAGAAAAAAGAGATTGTTAGTTTATCATAAATATTTGGTAGGAAGAATGCAAAAGTGAAAGAATGTCAAATGAAGATGACATTTATTTGTTTGGTAAAGAAGAAAAATGAAAGGACAAATCATTTGACTATGTTACCATAATATGAAAATAATATGTATATATTTCTCACTTTTTTTTTAATATTAGTCGATGCAAGAAAAATGGGAGGTTTTTATTTTTATTTTTTAGGTAAGAAAAACAACAGTTAGAACTTGAGATAACACAGTGTAGAGAATATATATCTGGATACTCAAAATTCGAATATTTTATAAGAAAAATTGCAAAGATTTCCTTTTAAGTTTTCCGTTCTAACATTTACCTCTCTTCTAGTTTAGAATAAGAAATTCATCTCCTCTAAAAATGTCAACTATTTATACTAACTTTCACTCAATAACTGAAAAAGAGTTTAAAATTCTTATATTTTATACTTTACCCTCCACTTGCATATAGGAAAATTTGAGATTAAAAAAAAAAATTTTATTTCAATTATCTAGGGAGGTCAATGTAAATAGTTTGTAATTTAGGAGAAGTAAGTGTCTTATTCAAAATTAGAGTAAATGTACGTGAGTACAATAATAATAATAATAATAACCTCAAGGAAGGTCAATGAAAATTTTTCATAATGCATATTAATTAAATCTAATTACTATTTGGTTTTTGGCCCATATGACTAGTTGGCCTATAGTGGACCTAGTGGAAATTAGTATCCACTCTCTTTGCTTTCCCACTTATTTTCTACTCATTTGAACAATTATTTTGGCCCATATGACTATAGTTGTGCCAATTGATGAATGATCAATTATTCACTTCTATGGGAGAAGTACTCCCTTGATAACAATGAGTTTCTGTAGAAACAACATTCTTTTACATCTAACAGCACTACAAGTAATCCAGACTTTGCACGTGATACAAATAAAATTGGAAAATGATTGATTGTAGAAATGAAAGACAGAATCCATCCATTAAATGTTGCATTGATGTAAAACGTAGGAACAAGATCATCTCTATTTATTTGATATACTTTCATGTAAATAGAGAGAGTACATTTCACCGTTAAGATTTTATTTCTTGAACTTGACAATGTAGAATTTTCACACCATAATAGATAGACTTTTAGATTTATGATATTTAATCTGAATTATAAAATTAAGTGAATCAATTTTAAATATCATCAAATTGGTAAGCACTATGCATATCCTTCACATAAACATGTAAATTTCCGTAGGAAGGCAACCAATAAGACTGTTTGTTTCAAATAAAACCAAATACGGTGGGACATTGAAAAATTGAAGACAATTCAAAGGCATGGGGAGAAATTTCCACAAATTAATGAGCAGTTAGATGTGCCTTGAATGATGCAAGTTGGTTCGTCTACAACTTGGTTCACGTAGAGTGCTTGACCAACAAAAATGCAAAATGTGGATATAGTCACTCAAAAAGAAATATATAGTACAGTTTCAAAAAAAAAAATATATATATATATATATATATAGTACAAGCATCCATCTATATCTCTCACTCTATAAAAGGGCAGCTAAACAATAGTATAAGGCATAGTTGGTTATCTTAGCTTTTTGTTTCCTATTCCTTCCATATATAGTTTTCTAAATGGCTAAATCCGGTCATGTTGGTAAAAGCCCTTCCATGATTGCCACAATAATGCTGGTGCTTGGGCTGCTAATGGCTACCCTAGGCACAACAGCTCTCTCTCTCTCTCTCTCTCTCATTGATACATGTCTTGAAAGTTTTTTACAGCCCAAATCAAATGCTTTTGTCTTAATTAACCCAAGGTTGAGGAGCTGTGATATTGTGACACACCCTCAATGTACTGCCTGGCCTCTTACACCCACATGTACATGTGGGTTCCATGTTGTTGTGAGAGGATGTACGGAACAGTGCCCTTATTAAGACACCAAATAGTACTATCCTTGGAACTATAGGAGTAGAAAGTAGAAACCACCAATGTTAAAGGGCTCCTAAATCAATTAATGTTGCCCTCTAGGCAATAGATTTTCCTTTGAGCTAAGCTTGATTGAACCAACCTTAGTCTCCACAAATCTGTCTTGGTCGTCATGCCATTTTTGGAATTGAAGCACGTTCACGTTGCATGCTCACCAAAAGTAGCCTAGAATGTAATAATAGCATTTAATTAAGCGCCACTCTATAGTTGTATTTAGAATGGGCACCTAATAAAAGGAAGTCACCGAATTACTTCTCTTAAATGAGCTACAACTAGCCTTCTAAGCATTTAAATTAAGAACTACTCCATTAGTTGTATTTAGCTCTGTGTGTGTGTGGGTGGGGGGGGGGGGGGGGGGGGTGTTGGGGGTAGGACCTTTCTTCATTTGTTTTGTTTGGTTTTGGCTCTCTCTCTCTCAAAATAATGGGATGAGAAATAAGGGAGAGGGGAGTCCAATAAAATCATGTGTAGAACTAGGATATTTTACCAAGTGATATAGGACAACATATGGGGTTTAATGTTTATCATTTGTTAGTTTTTTAATTTTTATATAATTATTGCTATCTTAGAATAGAGGATTTTATTTTCTTGATTCTAGGTGTTTTTAAGGGTCTTCTAATCAAAATATAATCATATTACTTGAAAAATAAGTTTTCTTAAGCCTTTAAATAGGCGTATAATATGTAAACAAAAATTCGGGTTAGAATTTCATGAATAAGAATTTCAAAAATATTTTTCTTCTTACTTTCCGTTGAATTCTAGTTATTCATTGTGGATTCAACTGGGAAGTTAGAAGACAAAATAGTCAATTCATGGTTGTGGCAAGTGGCAACAATTAGCTGAACAATTGAAAATTTCCATGATTACTTAATCATATAATATATCTTGTAGAAAATGCTATGCTAGTCCTTATTTTTATTACTATAAATTTCACATTAATGTGATTGATGGATTTTAACAACTTAATGAAAGAATATTTGAATTATTATTTTTTATAATTGGTAACACGTCAGTTTGTAAGGCTTACGTGTAATATCTCTAACATTACTATTATTATTCAATGAATCTTTCACTTTTAATATATTATTATATTATGCGAGCCTACAAACCCAAAGAATCTTCCACTTTCAATATATTTATAACATTCCTGCCCTGAGTCCCTGACTGAGATAAATTGCATAAGCATATTTATGTATGTAGAACCATTGACTTATTGTCTAATCTAACGCAGGTGCCCAAGTTGGTGTTTGTTATGGAATGCTTGGTAACAACCTACCACCACCAACAGAAGTTGTAGCTCTCTATAGACAAAACAACATCCAAAGAATGAGACTCTATGATCCAAACCAAGATGCTCTCTGAGCCCTTGGAGGCTCCAATATTGAGCTCATGCTAGGCCTTCCAAATGACAAGCTTCAAGAGATTGCTTCAAGCCAAAACAATGCAAATGCTTGGGTCCAAAACAATGTGAAAAACTTTGGAAATGTCAAATTCAAATACATTGCAGTTGGAAAAGAAGTAAAGCCTTCGGATTCATTTGCACAATTCCTTGTCCCCGCCATGCAAAACATTCAAAACGCAATTTCTGGGGCTGGACTAAACCAAATCAAAGTTTCCGCTGCCATTGACACTGGAGTCCTTTCACAAGATTCTTTCCCCCCATCAAAAGGCTCATTCAGAGCCAATTATAGGCCAATTCTTGATCTTGTCATTCGCTTCTTAGTGAACAACGGGTCCCCATTACTTGTTAACTTGTACCCATATTTAGTTACACTAGTAACACCAAAGACATTCATCTTGACTATGCTCTTTTCACAGCTCCTTCACCTGTAGTGAGTGATCCCCCACTAAATTATCGCAACCTTTTCGACGCCCTTCTTGACACTGTTTACTCGGCTTTAGAGAAGGCCAACGTGGGATCATTGGTGATTGTTATATTAGAGAGTGGTTGGCCTTCAGATGGTGGAGTAGCAACATCACTTGATAACGAAAGAACTTACATTACCAATTTGGTTCAACATGTGAAGGGAGGGACACCAAGAAGCCCGGAAGGCCTATTGAAACTTATGTGTTTGCCACGTTTGATGAGAACAACAAGACTCCAAATTTTGAGAAACACTGGGGGCTCTTTTCTCCAAACAAACAGCCAAAGTTCCAAGTCAATTTCAGTTAAGAAGAGGGCTTTATTAAGTGCATTAAGGAATAAGAGCCACTTATTATGGTGCATAACAAGTATTATTATAAAAAGAGTTTTTGCTAACTCACAATAAATAAGAAGTAATAACCTCGTAGACAATAAATATGAGTGTAATATCTCTGATGTAATATTATTAAGAATCATTTATCTCTAATGTAATGTTTAGGTATGTTTTATTGATGTATTGAATATCTACAAAATATTATTTCAGAGCTTGTTGGATTGACTTGTGTTTTTTTTTTTTTTTTTTTCCTGGTTGGGGGCTGGAGTTAATAGGTATTTTTCATAACATAAGATGAACTATTTGTGTATGTTAGTTATTATCATAGCATATGCAAATTGAAAATTTCAAAATCAAAATGTTAGTGATATGCAAATTCCAACAATTAACTCAATTAGTACAATCTTTTATTATTGTATAAGGGATTTGGAATTCTACCTATGCTAAAAAGAAACTTGTTGGCTCTTGACTTGATGAGAATGAACAATCACCAAGAACTATCACACAAGAACTTATATTAGAGCTACTATTACCTATAATGACCTCGTAGAAAGGCAACCGGTTATGATGAGATAAGTCATTTCAATATGTAAACATTCTCAAATCGCAAGGTAGAGAAGCTTAACATTTTCTTGAGGAAAGACAATGTCCAAAATAACAACCAGTTAGACGAGCTTTAAGTGATGCACTAGGTTGCCGTAGATAATTTAGTGTTACTTAATTTCCATGGAGTGCTTGATGGGTTAAATTGCGGTGGCATATAACTATTAAACAATCCATTTCCATGGAGTGCTTGACTAGCTATAGTCACTCAAAAATCTCAATCTCAAGCACAAGCATCTCTCTCTATAAAAATAGTATTGGAAGCATAATTGCTTTCAATCCAAGCTCTTAGTCTACATTTCTCTTCTATGTTTTTGTCAATGGATAAGTCTTATTCAACTGGGAACAGCCCTTCAACGATGTCCTTAATGCTAATGTTTGTAATGTGGAATTGCGAATGGCTAGCCTAGACATAATAGGTCCCTCTTTCTCTCTCCCTCTCTCTCACTCCTTTTGCACGTTATACAAAGTAAATAATTCTTCTGAAAGCACACCATTTGCCACAACTTGATGTGTGGTCGACTATGAGTGGTAATAAATCCATCTCCTTTTCTCTACTACTACAGTCAACCACTCAAGAGTTGTGGCAAAAATTGTCCCTAGACCTTCTTACAAAATAAAACCTCTATAAGATCACTTTATAAATTCTCATAAACCATACATATATATTCCATGTATTGCTTGAACAATTTCGATAAGTGGAGATCACAAAAAATTTCACAATAGCTTAAGTGACAAATAATGATTAATATACAATAAAGTAATGCCAATTATGTTTCTATTTGAAATTATACTATTCATAACCTATCACCTCAAAAGTTGTAAAAAAAAATTGTGAAATTATTTGTGTATGCAGCATTATTGGAACATTTAACATGTATGACATGAGAGATAATCTTAGAAAACCAATAAAGTGGTAACATGGACTCTATTCTTGTGTATTGTATGCTAGATGTTACCTTAGTAAAAAAAAAAAAAATTAATATCCACTTCTAGTCATGTTTTTAGTTTGTTTATAAAGCATAATAAAACCATGATTTTGAATATTTTATAAACTTATAGAGAAAATAATTTCTAATCATCTTAATGTTTGTTTAGCATGATAATGACAGATGCATGGGTAATATATATTAAATGTCTCTCCAATTATAAATTTGGTATAATTGAGTCTGCATTATAAATTTGGTAAAAATGATCTCATAAAAAGTTATAGGGTAGTATGATACTTTTACACTATGTTTGAAACGGAGAAAGATGGGGGGAGAGAGGAAAGTGTTGAATATACAAAAATTTATTGTATTCTAGTCATCTTCCATTTTCCTCTCTTCTAGTCTCCCCTCATCTCCCACAATCCAAACATAGGGTTAAAGTCTAACTATACATGTAGATTTAACCATAAGTGTATATATGACTGTTAACTTGTAAAAGGCTATGGGCAGTAGGCCCACCTTATTTTACTTGTATAGCACACATACTTGTACTGCACATTTTACCTCATATATAAAGGAACTCATGTATATTTTATTACTTGTGAAATACAATATAATTCATTCAGTATTTCTAACATGGTATTAGAGTTATTGCTCTGACATTTTCTTAGCAGTCTTATCTCTCTTTGGTGTTACTCCAAACTCACAGTTGCTTTCGCTATCACAGCTACCGCGCAGTCATTTGCCATTGAATCTCTGACGTCTCTCAGTCATTGTCTCTGGTGCTCCTTATCTAGTTTTTCACGTAGATTTCATTTTTGTAGTCCATTTTTTCATATTTTGCTTCTAAATGAAGAACAAGGAAATGTCTTCTTCTTGTTACAATAATTGTCGCCAATAATCCAACAAACTATTTTGCAATTTTTGCAAACGTCTTGGCTATAGTATCGAGGCTTGCTATCGTCCCCGACAATCCAACAAATGATTTGATTTTGAATTAATAATATGATATGCTATGATAAATAAACTTAAATTTCAACACTGTATGAATCAGGTAGTTATTGACTGTAGATTTATTATGTACTTTGTGAGCATATGATGGAAATATTGTCAAGACACAAAATTTGACATGTTCTATTTTAATCAGCTGCCAAGATAGGTGTTTGCTATGGAATGCTTGGCCACAACTTACTGTCCCCAGGAGAAGTTATAAATATGTACAAACAATATAACATCGGAACGTTGCGACTCTATGGCCAAAACTATGGTGCTTTCCAAGCCCTTAAAGGCACCAATATTGAGCTCATGCTCAATGTCCCTAATGAAGCATTTCAATGCACTTCTTCAAGCTATTTTTAATTTTTAATTGCCACTGGTAAGATATTTTTTTAATTTTTAATTTTCAGTGTTCAATCTAGTGAATGATTGCATTGGATTTACATTTCTTAGTACCAGTGGATTTTCTTCAATTTATACTCATCTAATGATTCCATGCTTCAAAACATTGCAGCTTATCAATTCAGCCGTAACATGCAACACAGAAAATCTCAGCCTTCTCTTGTATTGTATAAATTTTAATAATATTGTGGTGTGCATATAGTGTTTGTAATGATTAATGGAGTGATGTGTGTTTATATTTATGATTTCAATTGTAATTCATGTATTATCTAATTTGCACAATGTTTTAGTAACTTGAGTCATGTGTGTGCATGTTATTGATTGTTTGTCTCCACTTCTTGGTTATTGGGGTTATTCAAATGAAATTCTTTGTTTTGCTTTATCATTTAATTAAAAAAGAAATTTTGAAGTTTGAAATTTTTTTTTCATGTGATGTAAAATACCTAATAGCATTAGAATATTTGATAAGCCAACAATGTGAAAATTTGAATTTTATGGAAGTGGAATACTACCTTGAAGTTTGTTTTAGCCATCAATTGTTGGTTCCGAATGTCAATTTGTTTTGAAAATTTGGTATTTTAAACACCCAAAGTTGTGATATCTATTGAGTGGCCTTAATGCCCAAAGAGGACTGAAGACTGAAAATTGTTCTAAATCAAGATGACAATGCCAAGGAGATATTGGTGAGTATTGTGTATAAGTTTCCTGTAAATATGGCCTCTATTGTTTGTTGAGATTCACACAATTTCGAATATAATTGATACCTCTTGTTTTTGAAGTTTTTTCAGGTTTTCGTGGAAGATTCTTCTAAGGAAAAGGGATTCCTTTAGCTTAAAACTTCTTTTCCTGGTGAGATTTTAGAGTTTGAATGTAAAAAAATCCATGATGATGTGAAAGCAACAAATAAAGACATTGAATTATCTCCAAAATTTTTGCTCAAGAATGCAGGACCAAGCCATATCACATCGTTTGATGTTGCTTTGTCAATTGTCATGGATAGGAGCTCCTACTATCTTTTAGTCCTTGCAGTAAGGTTTTTCCAAATACTCACTTTTTCTTTATAAATGTTTTCTATTTATTTAACATTAAGCTACAATTATTAATATTTTGTACTTAGCAACATGTAATAGTGAATATTAAAACTGTTTGCATCACCATATTAGTGATAGCAATTTAGAATTAGGCATCTTATGAATATAAATAGCAGCATGGATATTTACTGATGTTGTCTGTCAGTAATGGAGAATCTTGCTACCAGTTCACTCCATAGATGGTAATGACAGTTAGGAATCCTACAAGATCCATTCGTTCTTTTTTCTCTAACAGATAGTCAGAATTTCATCTGGGTTCAAATCGTACTAAGAGGTCCACTAGAAAATGAGTACTAATGAACCTTGTATGTATACTATAGCATAAATTTATAAGACCACACTTAGTGATTGGCATGTTCGGATTTTCCATTTTCTTTTACTTTAAAAAAAAAAAAATTCTTTTTTTCCCTTTTTTGGGTGTACATTAGATTTGATATGGCAATTGTTGCCTTGGAGTGCTTTTGGTTCTGAGTCCAAAATTTCTTGCACTTTAAATGTTTGTGGTGTTAGTTGTTCAAGTTTCATTAACACATTAACTAAAATTGCAACTGCAAAGTTGTCAGTATCATCATAATTTTCTGTCATTTAAAGAAAATATACCCAAAAACTATAGGTGGCCAAATCTCCGTATGTTAACCTATATTGATTGGGTTTGCAGTTTGTTTCATCGTTGGAGCCTATATTATTACAACTTACTCAATGTAGACAAGAAAAGAGTGTTGAGTTATTTGCACTCTGTTATTATCTTTCTCAATATTTATCTTTCTCGATATTCTTATGCTTTAATACCATCCTGCATGTTTGGATTTTTTAGGTAGCTGCCCTTCTCCTCCAATGTTAACTTGGATCATATGATAGTTGACACCTTCCAAGATGTACAATCATGAATAATAACACAAGAACTTACAAGAATTCATTCCTCATTCTACCAATCTCATTCATAAATTTTCTTCACCAGGTTGAAGACAATACATCTAGTCATGTTTAACCTCCTTGTTTATATGTTATAAGCTGTATCTTATCAGTTGTAGCATGGAGGAAATCCATTTACCTGCCCATATTACCTTTTATTTCCAAGTCCAAAATCATGGCAACGTTTTGGACATATGGATGAGGTCACCTATGGTGGGAATGCAATGAAATTCTATGCAATTTTATGACTGAGGATGATAAGAACATGACTGCTCCAGATCAAGGATAAAGTCAACCTTCTGTCACTTTTGATAATGAGGGGCATTAATAAGCTTGCAAGGTTCTTAGAGAAATATTATTTTTTTAAAAGTCATGCTGCCAGTCACTTTAGGAGTAACCATTTTGAATTAATATTCACCTCACTTCTACCTCACCTTTTCATGGAGATAGTTTCTCTGTGCAGTTGTGTTCTATTAATTGTACTCTCATTGTGTGTGTAAGAACATTAGAGAAAACTTCATAGCTGAGTATCTACTAACTTGAAATAATGAACCAAATTATTGGTTGCTACCCTCTTCCTATAGATTTTTCTTGCGAAAGTCACGGTTTCAATCATAAAGGGCCATATTTCTATTGAATTAGTGGTAACCTTGAAATATATTGTCTCATTTATGTCTATATAGACTTTATATTTTATCATATAATGAGAAGGGCATCCACTTTTCTTGGTGAATTTGTGCATATGGGGTTTCAAGTGCATGGTGTCACTTTGTGATTGATGGTGTCAATATCTAAAATTTCTGCAGTCTTCTTAACAACATGAAGACAGATCATAAACTGAGTGGAAAGATTAAGACAAAAGGCAATTAAGAAAAAAAGAAGAAGATTCATGTAGCAATTGAAGCATAAATATAAATAAGACATTCGACAGTGAGCAGCCCATGCAAACTGACAGTGCCAAGATAGCCAAGTATTTGGGTAAGATGATTGGGCTCTTAATAAATCTTCCTAGATGCATTTCCTTGAAAATTATGTCGAAATTTTGAGAAGGCTATTGCTTTTGTTGACAATTATTTGATCTTTGCATAAAATTTGGTTGTGGAAGCTCTTGAATACATTATAGATGGATAAATAAATTTTATCATGGACAAGAAAAGGGGCTGAAATCTTTTGTGTACAATATTATTTTTGGATTTTCATATTTTCAGTAATTTTGTTCCATTTTATTCAGGTAAATGATTTATTTATCAACTAAACATATAATGAGGCATTCCACAGTCAGAAGCTCATGTAAACTGGCAGTGTCAAGAGCGCCAAGTATTCTGGTAAGATGATCGTGCACTGGATAAATGATTTGTTTTCACTATCATCTTAATTTACCTGTTTCCTCTTTGGTCAATGAGGTAATATTGTATTGTTTTAATTTTTTCCCTTCGAATAATTTTTTACTTTTCAGGTAACTAGTTTTGGGGTATGCATGCAAATGAGTTGAAAAGTAATCTTGCATCCTTTAGTAAAAAGGCTGAATGGGGGATGCAATTTGGCAGAGGCTTTTGCTCTTAAGTCTGAAGAACTGGCTTGTGAACATGGAGTCATCATCAAGGATGAAAGCAACTACTTCAGAGATGGGGAAGTTTCTCGTCACAAACCTGAAGCTAGACAATATTTGTTCGAAAATGATGGAATCCTTGATAAGATAGCATGATCTTAAGAAGACAGTCATTTGGAAGAAAAAGAGTATCAATGTCATATTCTTGAATAGATGAATTATACTCATATATGGTTGATGTCAAATTACCTGGCCACTTTTGAACACATGAAGTGACTTGAAGGATCTTTGCACTTGAGATTACAAGAATCGAGCTCTACAAATACTAATGTTGCTCTTGATGTGAATTAAGCATTTGCAAATCTTAACAATTTAAGTTGTTTCAAGTGAAAATGCCTTTTGATTATCTAAGAAGAATTGGGTCTTTCTAGTCGGTATTGGGACTAAACTGTTAGGAAAGTTAAATCTCCTATCATTCTTGGCTGGTTTATCTTGTAAAATAATTTTGAATACTTTATAATGAATTATAATTCTTTGTTTTAATATTATAGTAATCTTAATGATCAAAGAAAGCATCATTTATGAGTCTTTAGCATCAGTTATATCTATCACTATGTTCAGGTTTGCTTTGTTTACTATCCTAAATTTGCAAAATAGTTTTTTGACCAATGCTTGTTAGACTAGCTATTAGTGTTTTATGTAGTATGTGGATCCAAGCCTCCAACAATGTTTGGCTATGGCTTTACTTTGGGGAAGGGCTTAGGTTTTTCAATTTCCTCATTCCTTAGTATCATAAGAGATATTTATTATTGTGTGTTTTTCTCTACTTGTATGGAGTTACCCAAATGAGAATTTTTGTGTGTTTTATATGTTTATTCAATTTTTTTTATTCATATTTGTGGAAATTTGATCTTTTTAGCCATATGGTATGAATTACCTAATGACATTGAAAATTCTGGTAAATCCAACTCTGTGAAAAGCTTAATGGTGATAGAAGTGGAAGACTACCAAGCAAGATGTTTGCTTTACCCTTCAATTGCTACTTCCCAATATTAATTCATTTTGTAAGTTTTGAGTTTTATACACCCAACGGGTTGTCATCTTTATTGGAGGGGATTGTGTAGTCTCACAGTCCTAAGAGGATTGAAGATTGAAATTGTCATAGCTTGTATTAAAAATTCTTGGAAGATACTAGTAAGGACATGGCAAGTATAACCTCTTACCATAGTGATTAATATTCACATAGGCATAGAGGATGTTTAGGTATGTGCAAATTCTTTCCCCTCTTCTAGTTCTACTCATTTTTTAGGAGGATAAATTCTTAATAAGTCACAAGTTAATCATAATCAACTAAGACATCTAAAAGCTATGAAAAAGTATGTCCTTGTTTAAACTGAAAATTTCATTGGGTGGCCTATCTCCTTCAAGTTTTGGGTTTGTGAAACTTTTATTAGGGATCTTTTAATTAAGTCTTTGGCTTACAATGTTGAGGGTGACTAGAACTAGTATAACCAAATACTTTATTAATGAGAACTATTCTCAGTATTAACGCTATCTAGTGATAAAAATAAATTTTCATTCTTCCGTTAGCCTCTAAGTAATAATAACAAGAAGCATATTCCAAATAAATCTTAGACTAATTGTTTAATATATAATTGCAATTTACACATTTGAGCATCATATTCCAACAAAGTCTTAAAATTCAAAATAAATCAAACTGACAAGTTAAAAATATAATTTTCAAATTATCAATAGTGTAGGTTGGAATTGTTTATGTTTTTGATAATTTCGCCAAATCAAATTCGTCCCAACCTAAGCTTATAATAAAAATAAATATAAAATTGGACCTAACCCAACCTATTACTTTATCAATCCAAGACATCAGGTCAGATTTGTTAGATGAGTGGTTTGAAATATACTTTTGCTGTTGTGCTGATTATGAATTTATTACTGACACAAAGAAAAGGTATAACAAAAAGATCAAAACCCCCACCCCCCCCCCCCCCCCAAAAAAAAAAAAAAATCAAACCAATAATGGCCCATTCATCTTGGGCTTGGGCCAAGAAAACTACAAAGTTCCAAAGAAGAGCACGAAGAAAAACCATGAACATCACAACAATGACAGCAACAACAGAACTCTACCGAAGTACAGAACACAGAAAGTGGAATTATCAGAAATGGGTTTCTCACTTTCTCTACCTTCTCAAGAAATCCCTACGAAAATGGGTTTCTTTACACCTTCACTTATGAACAATCTTCGTCTCAATGCCTTCAAAAGACCTCGCCTTTCCACTCTACTCTGTTCTGCTCTCTCCACCAGCTCTCTCTCTCTCTTTCTCCTATTTTATTTCACAGTTTTTGTGGTAAACTTTCTGGGACATTGTGATTTTCTTGGTTTCTGTAGCTGCAGAAGTTTTGGGGTTTGTTTGATTTCAATTCCTTTGTGTTATACCCAATTTCGGAATATCTAGAAATTGCAAATTGTGAGAAACTTAATTTTATGGAAGGCGATGACTACCCAACCAGGCTTCGAACACTCGTATTTTTCAAGTGCCACAATTAGTGACTTTACCCCAAGGGCTTAAAGGATCTGCCAACACTTGGTGGTATTGCCGGAGTGGCTTCCCAATCTAAGTTCTCTTCGCAAACTTAAGATTTGGGATTGCCCAAAATTATCGTCTTTGCTAGAAGGTTTTCATTTTCTCTCTCTAAAAGTGAGCTGAACATGGTGTTAAAGAATTTACTTGGTCTGTATTTTCTTTCTTAGAGTGGATGCGATGGTAAAATATGAAATTAAAAAATTAAAACAAATTAATCCACACATAGCTTGCAATTTGAAGTCATATTATCAAGGAAGTATGAAATCTATATTTTTGTGAAATTGGCATTATTTTGAATATATTTGATTCTTCTTGTTTCTAAATAGACAGATGTTCTTGGGAGATTGTTATCTCAAAAAGGGATGTTCCTTGTGCTTAAAATTGCAACTGGTGAGATATATATATTTTTTTAATTTTTAATTTTCAATGTTCAACCTAATGATTCCATTGGATATACATTTCATAATACCAGTGGGTTTTCTTCAATTTATACTCATCTAATGATTCCATGGTTTAAAATGTTGCAGCTTATCAATTCAGCAATAACATGCAGCACGGAAAGTCTTAGCCTTCTCTTGTATTGTAAATAATTTTAATAATATTGTGGTGTGAATTAAGGGTTGTAATGGTTAATGGAGTGATGTGTGTTTATATTTATGATGTCATTCATATTTCATGTATTATCTAATTTGCACAATGTTTCAGTAACTTGAGTCATGTATTATTGATTGTTTGTCTCTGCTTCTTGGTTATTGGAATAACTCAAATGAAACTCTCTGTTGTGCTATATCTTTTAATTAAATTTTTTTTGAATATTGATCTTTTGTCGTATGGTGTAAAATACCTAATGGTATTAGAATATTTGGTAGGCCGACAATATGAAAAGTTGAATTTGATGGAAGTGGAAGGCTACCAAGAGGTTTGCTTTAGCCATTAATTACTGGTTCCGAATGTCAATTTCTTATGAAATTTTGGTATTTTATACTTTCAGAATTGTCATATCTACTGAGGGGGATGCATGGCCTTAATGCCCTAAGAGGACCGAAGACCGAAGATTGTTCTAAATCAAGATGAAAATTCTGAGGAGATATTGGTGAGTATTGTATATAGTTCGCCATCTATATCATAATACCATGTAAATTTTTCCTCCATTGTTTGTTGAGATTCACACAACTTTGAACATAATTGACTCCTCTTGTTTTGAAGTTTTGTTAGGTTTTCATGGAAGATTGTTCTAAGGAAAAGGGATTCCTTTAGCTAAACATCTTTCCCTGGTGAGATGTCTTAATGTGACGAAATCCATGATGATGTCAAAGCAACTAAGAGACATTGAATTAGCCATTAAATTAGCTTAGTGTCTCATTGTGTGCCCTTTTTTGAATCTGTCTTTCTTATAGGTCACACACATTTTCATTGCAATGGTTTATAGCTCACGACATGCACCTATGATTGTAGGAAACAGACAGCATAAGTAGATCTCCATGCTGTTGAATTATCAAAAAAAAAAAAACAGCATGGAGATCTACTTATGCTCTCTGTCAGTGATGGATGGTCTTGATCATGATTTTGACTTAATGATTACTAGTTAACCTTGTGATTATAGGCACAAATATGTAAGGTTATACCAAGTTCTTGGCATGTTAGGATTGCCTTCTTGTTTCTTTTGGGTATGAATTATCGGAGATTATTCATTGAAGAAATATCATTTTTTACTGGGTTTACTTGAACATGTAGGTTTTGAAATTTTTATTCACTATGGAGGTAATCTATAGAGCAATTTTGGTCAAAGTGGTAGGTATCAAAAAGGGACTTTTCATAGTTTAATTGCTCTTGAATTATGGTGATGAGTGATAAATTGTTGGCCTGGACTGGAGTACTTTTGGTTCCAAGTCAAGAATATCTGCACTTTAAATGTGTGCTTCTGGTCTCACTATAATGCATTTTACTTATTCCTGGTAGTCGCTTCATTGTTTCCTAAGTTTCCTTTGAATGCAAAAAAAAAAAAAAAAAAAAAAAAAATCTCAACTTTTTCCTTTGAAGCAAAGCCAACTTAGAAAGAATATTTTCTCCAGACTGTTGTGTTTATTTTGTGTTTGAAGGGGGGTGGGTTGAATTTATATTGGTGATGATAGTGTGAGCTGATAGGTGGAGAGTTGGTTCACGTGGATTGTGTGAGAGGGAGGTTTTTCTTTTCTCAAAGAGTTGGACAAATTAAAATCAAGGGAGGCTGAGATCATGAGATAAATAGTAGAAGGAACCTGATTTTTTTTGGGTAGGAGTAACAGAGGCTCTCACCACCAAGTGACAGTGGTGAACAATGGTGGAGTGAGAGAAAAGGTGACTAAAAAAGAGAGAGGGACTGTCAATTAGAGAGATGGTTGGGGTTTTGTTTTAGTTGGGTTGGGGGAGAGAGAGGGAGAGAGAGAGTGGTTAAGTTCTACCTGTGGTTAGAGAATTTGGTGAGTTTGGCCGGTCATGTGACAGTCACATGACCTAGGACGCATGTTGGCTTCATAAGTTGCCACCTAACCATGTTTGCTGCAACTCCTTGTCCATTAATTATTTCTAGAGGTATAGGTTTTTGGTTCTTTCATTTGTATTCAAAGCCTCTCAAAAAATAGCCTCTTTCACTTTAGGTCTTAAATCATTTGTTAAAATTTGGGAAGGTGAAAGACTATAGAGCTAGAGGAGCATGGCACATGTATGAAAGTTTTAGTAATAAACATGAAACTTAGCACAACCCCATCAAGATAGACTTTTTCAAAATCATTGATATCTTAGAAAATGTTGAGCTCTGTTTCCTTTGACGTTCTAAATCTGCAAAACAGTGTTTCAATGCTTGTTGGATATTGGCTATCAGTGTTATTGTATTATTTTTAGTGCCAGAGTTACGATAAATTTGCGTAACGTAATCAATAGAGAAAATTTACTTTTTATTTTTAAAATAATGATACAGATGTAAATTGAAAATACACAAAATGAAAATGAAAGCGAAATTGATTTTTAAGCATGAGCTGTATGACCAAGCCCAAATCAAGAAGCCAATGTCCAAGTTTAAAGAGTCAGGCAAAAATTAAAATCAGTATTGCATATCTGTCCAAGGAGGTCTAGTATACGCACTAGTTAACATTATGTCAAGGAGCAGGACTATGGCTCCATTTTGAAAGCATCGACTTGGAATTATTTCTCATGTCAATGAGGGGACCAATAAAAGAAAAAATCTAAATTAAGATATGGACACTGTCACACTCGGGAATTTGCATTTCTCTTACAATTACACGTACGTGATCCACAAAAAACCAAACATTTCAAATCCATAGTATTTGAATTTAAAGTGCATTTGAATTTCAATTGGGCTTTATAATTTTCATTTCTCATACGCAGCCAAACAAGAACAACCAAACCACCTTAATTATAGGCCTTTCATTTTATATCTTTGATTCTTTGCAATAGAAACTGTAAAGAAACATGAAAGGGCAATTTACATTAAGGAATAAAACAAATTCACCAAATTATATCATGGTATTAGTGAATTTAGCATCAACTTATTTAGCTTTTTGTTAAAAGTATCCTAAAGTAAACTTGTATTTTAAAAAAAAAAAATGAGATATTTTTTTTTTTTAATAAATTGTACATAAAACTTGTCAAAGTTGGAATTTAATTGGTATTTGAATTCCATTTAGGCTTAATTTTTAAAGAAGCAAGCAAGCAAGCAAAGGGCCTACCTTTGTGAAATTCTGAAGCACTGATGTTGACTGAAAAGAATAGGAAACAGTGAAGAAGAAACATTGCACTTTCCTGTCTCGTATTATAGGCTTCTGTTCGTCTTATGTTTTCTTTTGCTACAAAAGATTTGTTCACACTCACTCACTCACCAGTATCACTACTGCAACACCAATCTCATTTTACAAAGTCACAAGCTACTGTAACTCCTCCTTTCCTCCACGTCTGGTTGATCATCTTCACCTGTGGAACTTAACCACTCTTGTTAGGTAGAGTATATCCATATAAGAGAAGTCTTTAGCCTACAAAATCAACCATTGATAAAATGTGAGGCTTAATTCTCTTTGCCTCTCCTTGTGATTCAAATCTAGCAACTAGGGATGGAATCAGGATTCAAACTTAGGGGGGCTGAAGTTCTTTGTTCATAGATTTTAAAAAATTGGAATATCAATATTAGAGATTGGCAGCCTGCATCTTAGTTCTTCAGTTATGGTGACTCTACATTTTTCTTTTCTAAGATGATAGCCCTGCTTTTTATCTTAAGAAAGTTTGAGAACTGTTATAACAAATTAGTAAAGGCTCAACCAACAATTCCCTCAAAAAAGAAGGAATTATTAGAAGATATTCAAAATATTTCGGTGAAAAATTAGTAGATAAATTTATAATTTACAATTCATATTTTGGTAGTTTAAACAATGGCATTTCATAGAGAAATTTCATTGGTTTGGAAACTGTTGGTAGTTTAGCCTTTTTTAAGTACAATTATATACTACTTAGTCCAGAGGACTTAACTAAAGTCCATTTAATAAATGATCAAAATCATCATTTCATTAGCTATATTCAGCATAGCTTTTGTTAAGGCTAATATTTCCACCCTTTTGGTGAACTTTCTTTTGAAAGTATACTTTTCTAGCTATTGATAAGCAATTTATTTATAATGGAATTGTTGTTAATCCATCATCTGATGTCCCGATATCTTAATTTTAACTAAACTTCTTGTAGATTAAGCCCATCCGTCTTGATACACTAGACAAATATACTTCTAAATTTACAAAGTATGGTGCTTAAAAAAAAAAATTAAGATATACATTTATTAGTACCAGTTTTCTTCAAATTATACTCATCTAACAATTCCATGGTTTAAAATGTTGTAGCTTATCAATTTAGCAATAACAAGTAGCACAGAAAGTCTCAACCTTCTCCTGTATTGTAAATAAGCTTTATAATATTGTGGTGTGAATTAAGTTTGTAATGGTAATTGAGTGATGTGTGCTTCTATTTATGATTTCATTCATATTTCATGTATTATCTAATTTGCACAATGTTTTAGTAATTTCAATCGTGTTATGGATTATTTGTCTTTGATTCTTGGATATTTTAGTTACTCAAATGAAACTTTCTGTTGTTCTTTATTGTTTAATTAAAAATATTTGAAGTTTGATCTCTTTGCCGCATGTGTGGAATACCTAATGACATTAGAATATTTGGTAAGCTGACAATGTGAAAAGTTGAATTTGATGGAAGTGGAAGGCTATGAAGAGGTTTGCTTTAGCCATCAATTGCTGGTTCCGAATGTCCATTTATTTTGAAATTTTGGTATTTTATATTTCCAAATTGTCATATCTACTGAGGGGGATGTATGGCCATAATGTCGTATGAGGACTGAAGGCTGAAGATTGTTCTATATCAAATTGAAAATGACAGGGGGATATTGGTGAGTATTGTGTATAAATTGCCACTTATATCATATCACCACGTGAATTTGGCCTCCATTGTTCATTGAGATTCACATAATTTGATATACACTTTACGCCTCTTGTTTATGAAGTTTCAGGTTTTCGTGGAAGATATTTCTGTCCAAGAAAAAGTTATTCCTTTAACTTAAAACCTCTTTTACTAGTGAGATGTCAGAGTTTGAATTTGACTACATCCATGATGTCAAAGCAACAAAGAAAGACATTGAATCGGCCATGAAATTGGCTTAGTTGCTTGTTTGCAATCCCTTGTTTGAATCAGTCTTTCTCATAGGGCATGCATGGCTCTCTCAAAACTTGCTGGTGACTTTGGTAGAGAATATGTGTTGCTATTGCAACATTTTTTTAGTTCACAAGATGCACTTGTGATATCTACTGACTCATTAAAACTTGATAAAGCTTGACTACTTCAAAAATTTCCAAACCCTTAAATTTTAATTCCATAGTTATTGTAAACAAAAAAGAACCAGCTTTAGTTATTAATCTCATTTCACACTTAAACCTTGATTCCTTTTGGATGTTAGTTAGGCTAAATCCACTCAATGTACTCTTTTGACTTCTAGATTTAGGTATTTGTTACTATTATGTTGGGTTAAAGATTGACTTCTAAATTTATTTTCTTTTCTTTTTCTCCCTTTTGACAAATCAAACACAAAATTTTAAAAATTTGTAATCTTTTCACTTCCATTTCTGAAGATGAATCGAACATAGTGTAAGCGAATTTACTTGGCCTATATTTTCTTACTAAGATCGGATGTGAAGCTAAAATAAGAAATAAAAAAGGAAAAATAGATTAACCTGAACCATGCATAATT
Organism: Quercus robur; assembly: GCF_932294415.1. NCBI lineage: Eukaryota > Viridiplantae > Streptophyta > Magnoliopsida > Fagales > Fagaceae > Quercus > Quercus robur. Next base: position 45,259,342 of record NC_065540.1, on the reverse strand, counting down.
TACAATTTGTACTTTGTAGTCATATTATCAAGGAAATATGAAATCTATATATTTGTGAAATAGACATATTTTGAATATAATTGATTTTTCTTGTTTCTAAACAACAAATGCTCTTGGGAGATTGTTCTTTTAAAATGGGATATTCCTTGTGATTAAAATTTCCGATGGTGAAATATATCTTTAATTTCAATTTTCAAATGTTCAATCTATTTAATTGTTATATTATAAACAATGTCTTGAATGAGCAATATTCGAACATTCTAAGTATGACATTTTTGGAATATTATATAAAATGAGTCATACCTTCAGGCTTCAGGTTTCAAATTGTCTATATGCTTTGCTCTTCATGATCAAAAGCTTGATTAGCAAGCTAACCTCTTCTCCATACCAAATTTTATTATGTGTTGAAGGAATTGTACATCATCCAATCTTTTGTGCAAATGAAACATATTGTTTCCAAATTTACAAAGCATGGTGCCTAAAAAAATAAAGAGAAAGATATCTTAATTTTTTGTTAACACCAAAACAAAATGAAGCATACTTGTGTTGATTATAACTTTATAGTACCCCAAAAATACCTCGAGCAAGTGAGTTTGCTGTTTACGTCACCAAGAAAAGGAATTAGATAGATCCCATAACGGCCTGTTGATCTTGGGCTTGGGCCTTAGACCAATGGGCAATAACAGAAATACAGAACTCAGGAAGTGAAATCATAGGAAATGTGTATTAAGCTATGTTTCCTTTGATGTACTAAATCCACAAAATTGTGATTCGTTGCTTGTTTGATTAGCTATATTATTTTTAGTGCCAAACTAATGAGAAATTTGCGTAAATTAGATGAATAGAGATAATTTACTTTTTATTTTTAAAATAATAATGTATATATAAATTGAAAATGCACAAAATAAAAAATGCTAGTGATACTGATTTTTAAGAACGAAATGTCCAACCAAGCCAAGAAGCCAATGTCTAAAAATCCGAAAAGTCAGACAAAAAATCAGTATTGCATATATCACTCTGACCAAGTAGATCTAGTATACGCACTACTTGTATCTCAAATTTCTATGTCAAAGGCTCCATTTTCTAAGCACCCACTTAGAATTTTTCTCATAACCGATAAACACCTTTTGTATATGCTATTTGAGTTTACTGTTTGGTTATTGTGGGTATTAATTTTGTGTCCTTGAAGGAGTAATGAGATGGTTGGCGGTCAAATTTGTCTTCATTCTTGGACTTGAAATTGTCTATAACATGTCCACAACCTGTTTTGGGTTGTTGGGGTTCTAAATACAGGTCCACAGTCAAACTAATTTTCCTTTCAGGATCCACCTATTTATATTTTTCATTTATGAGTTTCACACACCATATTTGGGAATGAAACAATACTTTCCACCAAGCTTAATGTATACAGGATATGGTATATTGGTTGATCATTTTCTCCTGTGGAACTTAACCACTCTTGTTGGGTAGACTAGATCCATATAAGAGAAGTCTCATTAGCATATAAAACCAACCATTGATAATTTTAGCAAAAAAAAAAAACCAACCATTGATAAAATTTGAGGCTTAATTCTCTAGGGCACTTCCTCGTGATTCAAATCTAGCAACCACGTAGTTGTGTGGCCATAGGAAGCTCTCAAAGAGACCCATTACTTCGATCCAAGTGCCAATAGGTCGTGGGTTTGAGTGCTAATACTAACCCATACTTTCTAATATGCAGAAATCATGGTAATAGGACCGAGAAGCAGCATGCCCTATTGTGTGTCGATGATATCAAAAAGCCCAATTGATAATGTACTACAAGTGTGGAGCAATAATTACAAATGCCAGCCTTCCTTTTTTTTTTTTTTTGGGAAGAAAAATTAAAAAAAAAAAAAAAATATATATATATATATATATCTAGCAACTTCAAGATAGGTTGTGCTGTCATATCAGCATAGCTGGCAAGTAAAACAACATTAAAATTTAAGAACATTAACGTGTTGAAGGATTGATGCAACCTCCTACAATCACGCTCCAGTTGATGGATTGGGATCAGGGCAATTTCTAAGTGCAATTCATCCCAATCCTTCACAAAAAATTTTTATTTTATTTTTTACCTTTATTTATATTTTATATTTAATGATTAAGATTTAAAGTTTTTTTTTTAATTTTAATATGCTTTTTGACGAGCTAGAAATTTTTTTTTTTTTTTTATATATTGATTTTTATTAGTCTTTGTGAACAACTCTTCTTCTTTTTTTTTGGCTGAATAGTCTTTGTGAATAGCTTTGGTTCATCTTCTTCGAGTTCAATAATTTGAGAGAGAGAGAGAAAGAGAACAGAAGTGGGGGACAAAGCTTGTGAATGTCAGGAAGCAGAATGCAGATATGGGCTTGGCGTATTTTGGCTTTAGTGACTGTCATGGACAGTGATGGACTCACGGGTGTTTCATCATTCACGTAAGAGATTTTCAAGAAACCTCCTCCACGCTTCTTCTTCTTTTTTTTTTTTTTTTTCCTGACACAGTGAGATAAGAAACCTCCACTATACTGTAAGGAAAAGTAAATTATAATACAGTGCATCGGTGAAATTATTGTGATTTTCTTTTTTATACAAAAGTATTTTATTTAGGTATTATATAGTAAAATAGATGATATACGAATACCTAACATAACTCATAAAAAATAAAAAAGATCGTTGATGGGCATGGAGATCATCTACTTTTATGCTAGTCTGTCAGTGATAGACGGTGATGACAGTGAATTTGACAAAATGATAATCTCAATAAATAGGCGATAGTTGGCGTATTTGTCGAAATCTCATAAAATCGTAACAAGATTTTTTGAAAACGTATTCCATATTCACGAGAAATAAAACAAATTCATCAAATTGTACTCTGATAATAACTAATAAGTGTATGGGGCATTTCCAATTTTCCAGCTATCTGGAAAAAGCTAATAATTAATAATTAGATTACTAGCTTCATTGATATATTTAGGGTCTGTTTGGATAGAACTTATTTTGCTGAAACTGAAAATTGAAAACTGAAAACACTGTAGCAAATAAGTGAAAAAACGTGGATGATTATTTTGGTGATACGGGGTACTGTAGCTCAGCTGAAATTACTGTAGCAAATAAATATCAATTTTACTCTAATTTTTTTTTCTTTTCCTTCTTCAATTCACTCCTCACCGTACTAGCTAACGCCTATGCCATTGGAGAGTTCCACGCCCAATAGAGAAATCCACAAGAACGACCTATATCGATCCGACACCGGTGAAGAGCCGAGGAAGACAACCCAGTCCGACGCCGGCGAAGATCGGGTTCCTTCAGTGGTGGTGGATGGGTTGATCGGTTGCGGGTTTTTAATGGGTTTGATTTGCGTTTGCTTGGTGGATGGGTTGATCAGTTCCGTTTACTGGGTTTGATCATTTGATGGGTTTGATTTTTTTTTTTTTTTCACATGGGTTTACGGTTTTGGTTTCACTGTTTTGATCTTCTCAGTTGATGGGTTTGCTGGGTTTCAAGAAGATGAATCATGGGTTGATCGGCAGTGGGTAGATCCATTTGATCGTTGCTCCGGTTGATGGCTTGATCCATTTAATGACTATTGATTTTTTTTTCACATGGGTTTGATTTTTTTTCACATGGGTTTGATTCATATGGCTTTGGTTTCACTGTTTTGATCTTTTGTTTTGATGGGTTTGCGGTCCTTCATCATGTTCTGGGTTTGATCGATGAAGAACGCGAAAAATGGATTTGCTGGGCTTGTGCAATGAATCATGTTCTGGGTTTGATCATGTTCTGGGTTCATCATGTTCTGTGCTTGTGTAATGAATCACCGTTTTGATCAGACCAGCTGTGCTTGTGCAATGAATTTTGCTGCCTTGTGTTCATCGCGATTGGGTTTTGATGAAACGGTGCGTCTCGTATTTTCATTCCTGCGTTTCAGCTCATTCCTGCGTTTTTCATCTCAGCGTTTATTTTGGCTACTGTGGGTCTGTTTGGATAGAACTTATTTTGCTGAAACTGAAAACTTAAAACTGAAAACACTGTAGCAAAATAATTTTTAAATGTGTGAATAGTGCTGTGGGACCCATTTTTAATGAAACAGTTGATAAAAAGTGGAGTTTGTGGGACCCGTGAACAGTGCACAAGTGCACTGTTCACAGAGGACCGGGTCAACAATTGCTGCTGGTGAGAATATAAAAAAAAAAAAAAAAAAAAAAAAAAAAAACGCAGAAAACGTGAAACGTAGACGCGCAACGCTCTATACAAACACACACTGTGTAACGTGGGTCCCAGCAATTATTAAACGCAAACGTGAAACGTAGAGACAAACGTGGATCCAAACAGCCTCTTAGTTCAAGGTTTATGTCTTACTCCAATGAGATTTATGTATTGTCAATCACCAAAATAAACATGACGGAGTTGAGACCTAGTGACAAATAATGAATACACGTACACCTACTCCCATGCATGAAGGATGACTTTAATGCTATTTCAAATTTTTTAAAAAAAAATTTTTTATCTCATTGCACTCATTATTTCGGTGATGGGCAATGTGCTAATTTTATTTGACTGAGGCATAAATTTTGAATTAAATGAATTGAAAAATTTTATATTAAGGAATATATCAAATTAACCAAATTATATCTTGTTGCAAGTGCATTTGGCATCAATTTATTTAGTTTTTTTTTTTTTTTTTTGGTTAAAATATGATAAACTATATTTATACTTTGAAAATGTGAGCAAAAATAAGGTCTTAAAAAATTATACATAAAAGTTACTCGTAATAGCTAAAAATTTGTCAAATAAGTTGTAGGCGAACAAATTAAATCCAAACTTAAAATTTGAAGAACCACAATTGAATTTAATCTATGTTTGAAGTTCATTTGGGCTTCATTTTTCAAGTAAACAAGCAAATTGTTTATCCTTTTGAAACATCCAAAAAGAATATGCAATCTAATATAGTTAAATTTTTAAAATATGTAACCATGTTAATTTTTTTAGTAGGAGTTGTTGAATGTTCAAAATGTGTGTAAAACACCTTTGAACGTTTAGACCCCAAATTACAAATTATCAATTCAAGCTTATCAACAAATAATGTACATGCGGAAAATATAAATAAACTAAAACAAAATTGATAACATAATCTAAATCAAATAAAATCACATCCATAGCAGAAATTAAATGGCAAAAATTAAGGAAAGAGAGTTGCAAACACAAGGACAACACAGCGATGTGTTATCAAAGAGGAAACTAAAGCCTCCGGCATAAAACCTCTCCGCCGCCCTCCAACCGATCAATAATCCACTAAAGAATTAAGTTGGAATATATGAATAGTAGAAGACCCTCCAAGTCTAATCTACCTAGTGTACCTAAACCCTCCAAGCTCCTACTCCAATGAGGTTACGCCGAATCTATTTCTTATTTAGCTTACCGGATTCCGTTATAACCCATAGCATCAACCAATATGAATTGGTCCATTCCGAACTACTTCCCAGAGCACCAAAAAGCCTTCTCACATATACGAGTATGGTGAAAAAAGGATTTGACTAAAGAATCTCTCAAGAATGTAACAATGGAGAGGGTGAGAGTTGAGAAATTTGAAGAGTCACTATGTAAAGATTGTGGATGAGTCAATCTTGTTTTTGTCTAGGGGTTCTCTCTCAAAATTCTCTCTAGAAACTCTCTACATTTTGTGAGTATAAGGGGTATTTATATTGGAGTGAGAAAGGAATGCGAAGAGTCAGTTTTTCCATAATAGAGTGGACTGGCGACTTGGCCTCGCGACTTGACTGAGTCGCGAAGCTGCGAGCTAACTAAATGATCAGTCTGGATTTTTTGTCCTATAGTGCTATAGTTGGCATGACGGTTCAGCTTCTCTGCATGCTTCACTTGTATGCATCATCTAGCGGCTTGTCAATCGCGAGCTACCTGCAAGATCCAGTCGTGAGTCCCTGCTTCAGTGCACATTCTTGAGCATTTATTCACACTCTCTTACACACTACTCTTACATGGTTCCCACCTAAATACAAGGTTTCTAGGTGCTGAATTACAAGCAAATTGACACAGAATAAAGCCAACAAAATAGTTGATTAACTTCAACCTCAGTTGTAGACTCGTAGCTAAACTTATCCTATATTATTGCAATAAATTATTTATATTATTTTAATAAATTTTTGGTTAAAATAGGAGATAAAATAAAGCGTTAAAAGTAGCTATTTAAAAAAAATAAAAAAATGATGCTAATGAGATGAGCCTCACTTCTAATGGAAACACCTTTGTAGATAATTGGGTGGTTTGGTTGAAAATTTGATAACACACGCCACACTTCCCACCTACCAAAAATGGACAAACCGACAAACTATAATTTATTTTATATATGCTTTCTTTTTCTTTTTTTTGGCTTTGTGAATTTTATATATATGCTTTTTTTGACAAGCTAGAAAAGTGAGTCTTTTGGCACAATATTGTAAAAATTAGAGTTTATTAGGTTTATGTATACTGTGCAAAGTTTTTTAGCTAAATGAGGAGAGATACAAATTTCGGTATTGGTGATACCGAAATACAAGTAAAAGAAGAGAGAGAAACTGACAAATCTGATATAATTTTGGTATTACGGTATCCATATTGCCAAAATTCAAGAAAAAAGTGGAGAGAGAAACTAACATCAATTTCGTCAGTTGAATTGCCGAAATTGAATTTCCGTTAGATCTTTTTTTTTCTTTAGTTTTCCGTTTGGTTAGTTTATTCATAGTTTATTTTAGCTAAATGAGGAAAGATGCAAATTTCGGTATTGGTGATGCCGAAATACAAGTAAAAGAAGAGAGAGAAACTGGCAAATCTGATATAATTTTGGTATTACGGTATCCATGTTGCCGAAATTCAAGAGAAAAAGTGGAGAGAGAAACATAGTTTATTTTAGCTAAATGAGGAAAGATGCAAATTTCGGTATTGGTGATGCCGAAATACAAGTAAAAGAAGAGAGAGAAACTGACAAATCTGATATAATTTTGGTATTACGGTATCCATGTTGCCGAAATTCAAGAAAAAAGTGGAGAGAGAAACTGACATCAATTTCGTCAGTTGAATTGCTCAAGGGGATTGAACCCTTGCGCAAGGGTTGTTCCACATAAGAAGCAACCAGTAGACTACCGCGCAATTTCTCCGATCTATATGGGAACTAAATTAATTTATTCTAAACCTGGTAGGTATTTCAAGTTTTCAAAAAAAAAAAAAAAACACACACACACATTTTTTTATATACTTTCCAAAAATTGATAGTTATGATAACAAGAATGGTAAATTGAAATTATAGTTCATCCACGATGATGTCAAAATTAATTAATATTAACTAAATAAAAATAACAATTTTATAAAAACTAGTAACCAATTAAAAAGAACAAAGTTTAGTTACAAAATGAGTTGTAGCCTATGGTTATAACCTTACTCAATAAATTTTTATTGGAGGTGAATTTTGACAAATTCAGCAATGGCTTACATCTTCTTCTTATATCCTCCATGCTTGCAAAAATTTTAGAAAATTAAAGATCAATAACTATATCATCAATAAATTTTTTAAAATTAAAAACTTTTGTAGTTTAAAATTATGCATAAAATATAAGTTTATAGATCATATAGTAAATAATATTCAATTGACACAAAATTTGACATGTGTATTAAAAACATAAATGACATACAATTCAATGGTTAAATTATCAAAATATGCAGTAATATTTTATTTTATTGAGTAAGGCTACAACCAATTTTGTAACTAAATTTTGTCTAATTAAAAAATTATCGAAAAAAATTTGAATATTTTACAAACATATTACATGAAATAAAAAAGAAGATGATATTGTTAATATTTTTAAATTTAAGATAAATTTTGTTATTTATTTTATATTATTTTAATAGTATATCATAAGAATTTTTTTAGTAATCAAAGTTGGCAATACAAGTCATACTTGCATGATGTGTCTTGAGTTGTATAGCATAATTTTTCCATGACTTTTTTTTTTTTTTTTTTTCTTTTGAAAATTCACATAAATTGTATTAAAAATTCTTGGCGGATACTAGTAAGGTCATGCCAAATATAACCTCTTACTGAAGTGATTAATATTGACAAAGGCATAGAAGATGTTTAGGTATGTGCAAATTCTTTCCCCTCTTCAAGTTCTGCTCTTTTTAAGGGGAAAAAAATTTAATAAGTCACAAGTTAATCATAATCAACTAACCATGTTAACTCAAAATAAAAATTAAAAAAAAAAAAAAACAATGAAATGGGATCTACAAAGGATTTTATTTGAGTGTTTTTTCTTGTACCTATCATCATAATTAGATAATTGAAGTTACTTTCTAAGTTTTCCTTTCTTTCTCTCTTTATTTTTCTCATTTGTATTCTTTTAAGGAATTCGTCTTGCATATATTGGTGCACTATAAAAGTTCAAAGATTGGCTTGTATTTTTTAGACTATTAATAGTGTGGACTGTGGATTGAGTTGAGTTGAAAATTTTGCAAACCCAAACTTGACCTATCCTGAGTTTAAAATTAAAAAAATAATAAAAAATAAAAACTCAAGCCATGAAAAGCCAACCCAAAGATTTATAGTTAGGTTTCTGTAAGGACTCAATTTGTGACGATCTCAAACCGGTCTTGGGTTTGTACGTTAAAAAGGCCCAAACAATAAAATTTGTAGAGCGTGGGTGTTCAAGAACTAGATTAACTTCTTTAAAAGTAAAAAGATTCAACCTTACGTTTATAGATGGATTTGAACCGTTATAACAATCTGTTTTCCTTTGAAGCGAATACAGTTCTTTGGTTTTCAAGCTTTTTTCTTGAGTGTTCTTTGTGTTTTTCTCTATGTTCCGATCCTCTTCTGCATGCTTTTCTTTCATGTTATATACCGCCCTCTTCATACCATCTTCACGACACACGTGTAGGTTGGGTTCAGAAGATCTCTTTCTGTCCCATCTAACACCTTCTAGAACCTCCTTCTAGCAGCTGTAAGGCTGCTTCATCACTGTTCAGGCATCACTTCCACATTAATGCGGCCAGAGAGTTGGTTGAGAGGCAATTAATGCGGAGGTAGTTGTTGCCATAGATATTTGTTTGCCTTCTCTCTCTTACCTTTGGTCCCTTATCCCACATTTAGTGGTGACGTAGCTCCGAAGTATGTTTGTAACAAGATAGCGTCCTAATCGTCCTCGGACTCATATTGCCGAGAACGATTTTGTCCTCGGACGAATACTAAACTCATCTTTCGTGATATTCACTCTTCCTTTCGTTTGGTTACCCCTTCAATCTGATATGGGCCTCCTCGGATAGGTTTGCATCCTCAGATGGGCCACAGGCCCAATTAACTTGACTTTAATAATTTTAGTGACCGACCGGCCCGCACAGTTTCATTAGAGCACTAGCATTTAGGATACAAAAAAAAAAAAAAAAAACTTATTTTGCATCTTCAAATACTACTTTATTTATTTTACTAATTTATTTTTCAATTCATCCTATATCCCAATTTTTATTTTTACATACAACCCAATAAAATAATAAAAAGTATCCTTATCTCTCTCTTTCCTCCCACCATCTTTTTTTTTTTTTCACACACAATCACAAGATTAAATATTATTTTTTCTTTACAATTTATGAATAGTAAGGTTGCATATATGGAACCTTACTATTTAAAATTTGCAATTTTTTTAGGTATACAAACCTGAATGGAGTGGGTTTTTACTCTCTTGGGTTGTAAAATAGCAATTGAGAGGTGTTTACATCCCAATATTAGTGCTCTTAGACTAATGGGTTGAACAGACACCCCTAATTAACCATAGTCACAAAAACAAAACCAAGCATATTTGTGCTACTTATATATTTAACACCAAATTTATAAATAGCTCTTATTAATGAGTGTTCTCATGACAATTATTAAAAGTTTATTTTAGTAAAATTTTCATACCACTTTTAAAGAAATAAACAAAATTATCGAAATTTTTTTTTTTGTCTCATAATTTTTTTTTTAAATTGTTCATTAATAGGATTCGTTAACATTTCTGTAGGTAAATTTACAAATTTATGTATCAATCATATAAATACCTTTTTAGATAACTGGGAATAAGTGATTTGGTGAAAAATTGATCACTCATGCCGACACTTCCGGCAAAAAGAGGACAAACCGACAAATTATAACTTCTTTTTCTTTCCTTTTTGACAAGTTATATAGAAAAGTTCTTTTAATATAGTATTTTTTTTAACTAGTTCTTGTGAATAGTTTTGGTTCATCTTCTTCCAGTTCAATAATTTGAGAAGGAGAGAATTTCCTAAAAACCTATACTCTAATCACTAATGTAAAGGAAGAGTACGTAAGTCATAAAATATTGTGCAACATTGCATGTGCTCCGTGTTGGAAAAGTAAATCGTGCATCAATTAGATGAAAGGCATAAAATTTGAAGGACAAAGTTTAGATATAAAATTAATTGTAAAGTATAGTGTGCGTTTGAGAAGTGCGTTTGCGTTTCTAAACGCACGTTTTGCGTTTTCAGTTCTTTTTTTTTTTTTTTTTTTTTGCACGCATTTTGGCCAATTTTTTTACCGTTCATTCATTGTTGCGCAGCAAATATTTGACTTTTCTCCGTAAACAGTGCACACCGTGCATTGTTTACAGGCCCACAAATTATATTTTTCAGCAACTTTTTCATTAAAAATGGGTCCCACGGTACTATTCACACATTTAAAAATTATTTTGCTACAGTATTTTTCAGTTTTCAGTTTCAGTTTTCAGTTTTCAGTTTTCAGTTGTATCCGAACGGACCCTTAATATCTTTTTATTGGATGTAAATTTTGACAAATCCACCATTGGATTACATCTTTTTCTTATATCCTCCATGCTTGTAAAATTTCAAGAAAATTAAAGATCAATAGTTATGTCATCGATAAATTTTTTAAATTGCAAGTTTTTGTAATTTAAAATTATGCACAAAATATAAGCTTATAGATCGTATAGTAAATGATATCCGATTGACACAAAATTTAACATGTGTATTAAGGGCGTAAAGAACATGTAATTTAACGGTTAAATTTTCAAAATATGTTATAGTATTTATTTTATTGAATGAGTTTGTAGCCTTAAACTACAACCAATTTTGTAACTAAACTTTGTCCAAATTTGAATTAAATGAATGGAAAAAATTTACATTATTAAGGAATACAACAAACTAACCAAATTATATTTTGTTGCTAATGCATTTGTCATCAATTTATTTAGATTTTTTATGAAAGTATGATAAACCATATTTGTACTTCTACAACGTATAGAAAAATAAGGTCTTAAAAAATTGTACATAAAAATTAATAGCTAAAATTTTTTCAAATAAGTTGTAGGCAAACAAATTAAATCCAAACTTAAAATTTGAAGAAAAATCACAATTCATCTACCAAAAAAAAAAAAAAAAAAAACACACACACACACACAATTGAATTTAATCTTTTGGACTTCATTTTTCAAGTAAATAAGTAAAGTGCCTATTCTTTTGAAACATGTAAAATATATATATAATAGTTAAAATTTTCAAAATATATAACTATATTAATTTTTTTAGCAGGACATAAAAAACCAATTTAACAATTAAATTTTCAAAATATATTAATTTCAAATGGATTATTTATATTATTTTAATAAATTTTCAGTTAAAATAGATAGGAGATAAGTTAAAATGTTAAAGTAGCTATTTTTTAAAGAAATGAGCCTCACTTGAAAATTTGATAATACATGCCACACTTCCCGCGTTCCAAAAAAGAACAAACCAACAAATTGTAATTTATTTTTTATATGCTTTTTGACAAGATAGAAAAAGTTGTTTTAATATACCGCTTTTTATCAGTCTTTGTGAACAGCTTTGGTTCATCTTCTTCTTTTTCTTTGAGTTCAATAATTTGAGAGAGAGATAGAGTGAGGGGGTGGAGTCTAGGTACAAAGATTTTCAGGAGTAGAGTGCGTAATTTGGCTTTGACTTTTTATCTAAGAAATGTCCAAGAAACTTCCAGTCTAGTGTAAGGAAAGGTAAATCATAAAATATTGTGCATCAGTTCAAGGAAAAGTAAATCATAATATTGTGCATCGTTGATGGCTATTATGGTTTAGTGGTTGGTGATCTTAGTAGGACAATTGTTGGCCCGGAGTGCTTTGGGTTTATTGGGTTGTCCTTTAATTGATTTGACCTTAATTAATTATATTGGTTATATTTTGTGTGTTTCGTAAAAATTATTTTTGTCAATTTATTTTATTATTTAATTTATTTTTACTATTATTTATGGGTCTTATTATACTTTTTAGTATTATTTATGGGTCCTGCTGTACTATTTCAACTAACTTTTATCTTTATCTACAATACTTTTAATAAAATATTTTCAATTTTAATAAAATAGATGAATCCCAAACAGACCCTTACACTAAATTTGTTTTCTTGTTAGAACATTTTTCCCGTTCCTTTTTGCGTGTTTGATTCTAAAAATAAAAAAATAAAAAATAATTGTCTTACATAGTTAAAAAAAAAAGTGTTGTACTTAGCATAATTTAGTGGTGTAATTGTACATGATAGTGTAAGATATTATTCTCATACCCAATTCTGGTGTTATCCTTTTTCCTTTTTCAGTAAAGCCTTTCTTCTCACCTCGTTGATGAAGTTTTCTACTTTGTACAGACAAATTACACGTGGGATGTGTTGTCGCAAACCTGTTATTATTATTATCTTGTAAAGAAAATACACCAACATATCTAGATGGAAATATTTCCATCAGTCAAACCTATATTGTTTGGGTTATGCAGGATTTTTTTAAATGGATCAATGGAGCTTTTATTATTACAACTTACTATTTATATCATTTAAAAAAGAAAACTTTTTTTTTTTTTTTTTGTGATTCTAGATGACAAGAGAGTGATCTGTCATTTGGATTCATTGTTTTATTTCCTTTGATGTACTAAATCTGCAAAATAGTGTTCCAATGCTTGTTGTATATTGGCTATTAGTGTTATTGTATTATTTTTAGTGGCACTGTTAAGAGTAATTTGTGTAACGTAAGATGAATAGAGATAATTTATTTTTTATTTCTAAAATAATCATAAAGATGAAATTGAAAATGCACAAAATGAAAAACGCTAGTGATTTTGATTCATTGCAATAGAAGTGTAAAGAAACATGAAACATGAAAGCTCAATTATCACAGAGCAAAGTTTAAATTCTATCATATTTAAAAAAGAAAAAAAAAAAAGCGAGGGGTTTTTTTAAATTCTATCATATCTTCTAATTATTGGCCTTTGTTCCTGCTGATATTCATCATGTTGGTTTATCTTTTCTATGCGGAAAAAAGAAAAGAGGGTTTCACGCGTTTCGAAAAGAGGACCTTTATATATTGCTTCTTATTAGTCTTTGTCAACAGTTTTGGTTCATCTTCTTGTTCGAGTTCAATAATTTGAGAGAGAGAGAGAGAGAGAGTGGAGGGTGGGGACGGGGGGCAAGGCTTTAATTTTCTGGAGCAGAATGCAGATGTAGGGCTTGGTTACTTTTACGCATGATATGTAAGAAATTTTCAAGAAACCTCCAATCTAATGGATGTGTGGACATGGGGATGAGATGACCTGGAAATGATTTTAAGCTAAGCTTTGATGCAAACAAAAAAAAATATATATATATTTCTTGATGTTGCATTAAGAGTGAGTTTGAGAATAACTTATTTAATTGAAATTAAATTTTTTTTTACTGAATGTACTATAGGTAAGTTAAAAGGTAATTGAAATAGTATAATGAGATTCATGAATAGTATTAAAAAATACAATAAAACCCATGAATAATAATAAAAATAAATTGAATATACTTTGTCTTTAGAAATTCATAGTTAGAAACGTTGTCAAGCTCAATTGGTACTTTGAAGTATTTGAGATATCTCAACTTATGTGGAAATAGGAATATCAAGAAATTGCCTGACTCCAATTGCGATCTACAAAATTTGGAAACTTTGATATTATGGGAGTGTGAAGATCTTGAAGAGTCACCAAGAGATATAAGAAAGATAGTTAGCCTCAGATGTTTTGAAATAACAAGAAGACAAACGCATTCACCCGCCAACGGAATGAACAAAATTTCTCTCTAAACTAGTTTAGAGAGAAACCTACAAACTTATCATATATCTTTATAATGAGTGAATTTTGAAAATCAAAACGTTAAATTGCATGTTCTTATTACATTCTTAATGCTTACAAAATTTCAAGAAAATCAAAGATTAATTACTATGACATCAAGTAAATGTTATAATTTCAAGTTTTTGTGATCTAAAGTTGTATATAAAAAATAAGTTAATTGATCAAATAGTAAATAACATCTAATTTGAACGAAATTTGATATGTATGTTAAGAATATAAGGAATATGAAATTCAACGGTTAGATTTTCAAAATTCACAATATATACATATATATATATATATATATGAGAAGTTTGAAGAGTTTTTCTCTAAACTAGTTTGGAGAGAAACTTTGTACCAACGAAATTGATTGCATGCCTTCTCTTCGATATTTGTGAATGGAGGTCTAGCATATGCACTACTAAACACTATGTCAAGGAGCATGAAGAAGGCTCCATTTTGAAAGCACTTACTTTTATCATAGAAAGTGTAAAAAAACTTGAGAGCAATTATATATCATATGGAGCGAGGTTAAAATTCTATCATATTAAAATTTAAAAAGAAATGAAAAAGCAAACTTGTATTTTCATTTTCTTATCTTTTAAGGGTCATACTGACAAGTACCCTAAGGGCACTCGTTAACAATTTATTTTAGGAAAGTTTTGACATCATTTTTATGAGAAATGAAAAAAGCTGTCAAAACATTAATTGTTTTTTTTAATTTTTTTATTTTCCCATAAAAACTTTCTTTAATTGAATTCTTAACCAGTGCCCTAAGGACACTCGTTAGCATTTTCCATATTTTAATTATTGGCATATGTTCTTCTTGGTGTTCACCTTGGTTTATCTATGTGGAAAAAAGAAAAGAGGAGTTCACACTTCACAAGAATAATAACATCACTGTTAATTTTATTAGACTGAGGCATAAATTTTGAATTAAATGAATGAAAAAAATTACATTAGTGAATAAAACAAATTCATCAAATTATATCCTTTTTTTTTATAGGAACCAAATCATATACTATATTTGACATCAGTTTAAACAACTCTTTGCTGAAAGTATACTAAACTGTTATAGTATATTTGTATTTTTGAACCTTTTGTTTCTCAAAAAAAAAAAAAAAATTTTGTATTTTTGAAAAAGTAAAAAAAAATTTAAAAACTTAACATAAAAGTAAATAGTTAAAAAATTTGTCAAATAAGTTGTAGGCAAACAAATTAAATTCAAACTTAAAAATTGAAGGAAAATCACAAGTCATCGAAAAAACAAAAACCACAGTTGAATTTAATCCGTATTTGAAGCTCATTTGGGCTTCATTTTTCCAAGTAAACAAGCAAAGGGTCTCAAAATAAGATAAAGCTTTAAAGTAGTTATTTTTTAAGAAATTGGGATACTTTAACTTTTTTTCCAGTGGAAACACCTTTGTAGGTAACAAAGTGGTTTGGTTTTTTGTGTAAAGAAATTTCCAAGAAACCTCCACTCTAGCGTAAAGGAGAAAAAGTGAGTCATAAAATATCGTGCATCAGTGCATGTGCTCACTAGTGCAAGCAAAAGTGAATCATAATATTGTGCATCGGCGGTGAAATTATTGTAATTTTCTTTTTTATATACAAGTAATTTTATGTAAGCATTATATAGGATGTGTTTGGATAGAACTTATTTTACTGAAATTGAAAACTGAAAACTGAAAACACTAGCAAAATAATTTTTAAATGTGTGAATAGTACTGTGGGACCCATTTTTAATGAAAAAATTGATAAAAAATGAAATTTGTGGATCCGTAAACAGTGCATATGTGCACTGTTCACCATAGAAAGTCAACTTTTGTGGTTACTGTTCATTGAACAGTAACCGCAATACTCAAAACGCGTGAAAAAAAAAAAAAAAAAAAAAAAAAAAAAAAAAAAGAGCAAAACGCAGCAAGACAGACGCAAACGCAGGTTCCAGTATAGTAAAAACCTCATAAAATCGTAACAATTATTTTTTTTTTGGGTAGAAATTTGAAAACGCATTCCATATTCATGAGAGAAAAAAAAAAAAAAATCTTCAAATTATACCCTGACCAAAAGGATAAAGTAGTAAAAGTCTCCAAACGTTTGTCAAAAAGTGGCTGACAGAAAGAAAATCAATTTGGAATTTAGTCCGCATTTGTCAAAAAGTAAATGAGTAAAGCCCAACCTTTTTTTGAAATTTGAAGCACTGACTTTGACCAAAAAGAAACAGAGCGTGCAAAGAAACAGTGAAGAAGAAACGTTGCACTTTCCTCTCTTATTACTGGCCTCTCTCTCTCTGTCTCTGTCTCTGTTCGTCTTTTAAGTTTTCCTCCGCAACAAAATATTTGTTCACACTCACACCAGTTCCATTGCAAAACCAACGTTCTCATTTAACAAAGTCACAAGCAACTGTAACTCTTCTCTTCCTCCACCTCAAAGAACATGACGGAGTTGGTCTATTCCATTGCATCAAACGTCATTGACAAGATAGGGACCCATGCTTTCCAAGAGTTTTGCTCGGCAGGGGGCATTTCCGAAGACACGAAAAAGCTTGAGCTCACCATGTCCATCATCCAAGCTGTGCTGCTTGATGCTGAGGAGAAGCAAGTGAAAAACCGAGGCCTGACTGTTTGGTTGGGGCAACTCAAAGATGTCTTTCATGATGCGACGGATGTGCTGGATGAGTTCGAGTGTGAAGCTCTGCGGAGGCAAGTGGTGCAAAAATATGGAAACACTAGCAATCAGGTACGTGACTCCATTTCTTCTTCTTCTTTTAACCCGCTTGGCTTCAGTTATAAAATGAGTCAAAAAATCAATGGGATAAGAGAGAGTTTGGAAGAGCTAGCAAAGAAGAGAGCTCTATTTAATCTTGAGGAGCGGTCTGAAGATCAAAATATTGTGCACAGGGAGAGGGAGATGACCCACTCCTTTGTTCCTGATTCTGATGTTATTGGGAGGGTTGATGACAAGCAAAAGATAATAGATCTTTTGATGCACCCAGGGAACAATAGTAATGTTTCTGTGATTTTTATAGTGGGAATCGGAGGTCTGGGCAAAACCACACTTGCTCAGTGGGTGTATAATGATGAAAGGATAGCTACAAATTTTGACTCCAGAATATGGGTGTGTGTTTCAGAAGACTTTTGTGTTTTAAAATTAGCAAAAGAGATCCTGAAGTCTGCAGGAGGTGCGATTAGTGAGAATATGAGTATGGATTTGGTGCAAGCTAGTTTAAGAAGTACTTTAAAGGAAAAAAGATTTTTTATTGTTTTGGATGATGTCTGGAATGAGGATCGTAACAAATGGATTGGCCTTAAGAAATTGTTAATTGGAGTACAAGGAAGTAAAGTTCTTGTCACTACACGTAGTCACAAAGTTGCCTTAACGATGGCTCCTGGACCAATCCATGACATAGAAGGTCTTCCAGACGAGGATTGTTTGTCCTTGTTCATAAGATGCGCATTCAATGAAGGAGAGCATGAACAGTATCCAAAACTAGTAGAGATTGGAAAACAAGTAGTGGAAAAATGCAAAGGCGTTCCTTTGGCTGTGAAGACTTTAGGGAGCTTACTTTATTCTAAAACCGAGGTGCGTGATTGGATCTCTATAAGGGATAATGAGATATGGAAACTGGAGCAAAAGGAAGAAGACATTTTACCGGCATTAAGATTGAGTTACAATAGATTGCCATCGTACTTGAAACAATGTTTTGCTTATTGCTCATTGTATCCAAAGGATTTTAGATATAGTAATCAGGATTTAATTCAGGGTTGGATGGCAAATGGGCTCCTCAAAAAGTCCAACAATAGTACAGAAGAGATGGAAGATATTGGGGAACGATATTTAAAAGAGTTGTTATCAAGATCTTTCTTTCAAGAAGTTCAAATCAATGACACTATTCGGTGGTCATTTAAAATGCATGATCTGTTACATGATCTTTCATTATATGTTGCACAAAATGATTATTGCTTAATTGAAGACACTAACAACACCAACAAATTTGAAAAGGCTAGACACGTTTCAATTTTGGACCATAAGTTGGGTGTTGATGCAACAATAACTTTTTTACACAAGTTGAGTAACAGCATGCGGACTATTAATTTCTCATTTGATGATTGGGGCCAATTTGATTCTATTGATATTAATGAATCTTTGGTGGATACATGCATCTCAAGGTTTAAGCACTTGCGATTGCTAAATTTAAGAAATTCAACGTTGGAAACGTTGTCAAGCTCAATTAGTACTTCGAAGCATTTGAGATATCTCAACTTACGTGGAAATAAGAAAATAAAGAAATTACCTGACTCCATTTGCGATCTACAAAATTTGGAAACTTTGATATTATATGACTGTAAAGGGCTTGAAGAGTTGCCAAGGGATATAAGAAAGATGGTTAGCCTCAGATATTTTGAGATAACCACAAAACAAACGCGTTTACCCGCCAACGGAATCGAGTGCATGTCTTCTCTTCGACATTTGTCCTTTCACAGCTGTCATAGACTAGAGTGTTTTAATGAAGGAATCCAACGCCTCACCGCCCTTCGCTACTTGAGCTTCAGTGGATGTGGAAGCCTGATATCTTTGCCGCAAGGTATGAAACACCTAACCGCGTTGGAATTTCTGAATATTGGATATTGTAAAAAACTTAATTTAATGGAAAGGGATCATGACTACCCGACAAGTCTTCAAACACTCCATATTGCGGGATTGCCACAATTAGTGAGTTTGCCCCAAGGGCTTAAAGGATCTGCCGACACTCTACAATTTTTACGTATTGTTGAGTGTGAGAACTTGGGGGTATTGCCAGAGTGGCTTCCCGATCTCAGTTCTGTTCGCAAGCTTCAGATTGGGTTCTGCCGAAAATTATCGTCTCTGCCAGAAGGGATGGATCGCCGAAAATATTTAAGAGAACTGCAGATTTTTGTTTGTCCATGGAGCGCTGAAGAACACCGGGCCTTTACTCCTGAAGAGGACGATACCATAATCCGAGCCCATGCCCGGTTCGGAAACAAGTGGGCCACAATAGCCCGACTCCTCTCGGGTCGGACCGGCAACGCGATAAAGAACTACTGGAACTCGACGCTCAAGCGAAAGTGCTACTCCGATGGAGGGTACGATGGTAATTTCGACCAGCAACAGTTACAGCCGTTGAAGCGGTCCATGAGTGCGGGTTCGGTGCCCCCGTGCCCATTTACATGAACCCGAGCAGCCCATCCGGATCGGACGTCAGCGATTCGAACTTTTTATGAGCAGGAGGAGAGATTATGAGCAGGAGGTCGGCAAAGATTGGGGCAAGATGGTCGAATTCAGTTTTGATGAGTAGGTAAGGGCTAAAATCTTTCTTCCTCTTCTCTTCTACGTAAGCTCTGTTCTTCTATCTTACTAACCTAAAAGTCTGATTGTTTGTGGAATTAAATCGCAATAAGCAACAACTAACCCAGAAATCGTTTCTACTTTTCTTTTTCTTTTTTAAAAATAAAAGGGTAATACATATTATAGCAATAATATGATTTTTTTTTCCTACTTTTCTTTGGTTCATAATTTAAGGTAGAGATAAATTGAAAAAAAATAAGTTATGAAATGTAAAAGATAATTTGTCATTTTTTTTTTTTGTTATAAAGATTTGAGTCTATGGAGAATAAAAGAGTAGACAAATTATGAACTCTATTCTTGTCTCTCTGTTTTTTTGGTTGTATTTATTGAATTAATTCACAATAAAAAAACAACTAACCAAGACCGATTTTTTGTTTTTTGTTTTTTGTTAACAAAAGGGCAATAATAATTTAAGATAGAAATAAATTGAAAAAAAAAGTATGTTATGGAATGAAAAAGATAATTGTTTTTTGGTTTTAAAGATTGAGTCTATGGAGAATAAAAGAGTAGACAAATTATGAACTCTATTCTTGTCTTTGATGGGAGAAAATTTTAAAATCTTGTAATCTTTTCATTTCCTCTCTCTAAAAGTGAGCTGAACATGGTGTTAATGAGCTTATTTGGCCTGTATTTTCTGACTAGGAGTAGATGCAATGCAAACATATAAAGTCATATTATCAAGGATGTACAAAATCTATATTTTTGTGAAATTGGCATTATTTTTAAATATATTTGATTCTTCTTGTTTCTAAATTGACAGATGATCTTGGAAGATTGTTCTCTCAGAAAAGGATGTTCCTTGTGCTTAAAATTGCCACTGGTAAGATATATTTTTTTAATTTTTAATTTTCAGTGTTCAATCTAGTGAATGATTGCATTGGATTTACATTTCTTAGTACCAGTGGATTTTCTTCAATTTATACTCATCTAATGATTCCATGCTTCAAAACATTGCAGCTTATCAATTCAGCCATAACATGCAGCACAGAAAGTCTCAGCCTTCTCTTGTATTGTAAATAATTTTAATAATATTGTGGTGTGCATTTAGTTTTTGTAATGATTAATGGAGTGATGTGTGTTTATTTTATGATTTCAATTGTAATTCATGTATTATCTAATTTGCACAATGTTTTAGTAACTTGAGTCATGTGTGTGTTATTGATTGTTTGTCTTTGCTTCTTGGTTATTGGAGTTATTCAAATGAAATTATTTGTTGTGCTTTATCATTTAATTGAAAAAAAATTGAAGTTTGAAATTATTTTCATGTGATGTAAAATAACTAATAGCATTAGAATATTTGGTAAGCCAACAATGTGAAAATTGTAATTTTATGGAAGTGGAATACTACCTAGAAGTTTGCTTTAGCCATCAATTGTTGGTTCCAAATGTCAATCTGTTTTGAAAATTTGGTATTTTAAACACCCAAAGTTCTCATATCTACTGAGTGGCCTTAATGCCCAAAGAGGACTAAAGACTGAAGATTGTTCTAAATCAAGATGACTATACCAAGGAGATATTGGTGAGTATTGTGTATAAGTTGCTTGTAAATTTGGCCTCCATTGTTTGCTGAGTTTCACACAATTTTGACTATAATTGATGCCTCTTGTTTTTGAAGATTTGTCAAGTTTTCGTGGAAGATTCTTCTAAGGAAAAGGGATTCCTTTAGCTTAAAATTTCTTTTCCAGGTGAGATTTCAGAGTTTGAATGTAAAAAAATCCATGATGATGTGAAAGCAACAAAGAATGACATTGAATTAGCCATTAAAGTAGCTTAGTGTCTCACCTATGCATACTTGATTGAATTGGTCTTTCTTGTAGGTCATACATGGCTCTCTCAAAACTTGCTGTTGATTTTGGTAGAGAATCTATGTTGTCATTGCAATGGTTTTTTAGCTCACGACATGCACTTGTGATATCTACTAACTCATGAAAACTTGCTATAGCTCTGAGATTTGGAGGATTACCAAAGGTGAATATTTGATGAAGCAAAAATTTCCTGCTTGCCACATGTTTGGTGGTGAGCATATGCATAGCTTCTTCAAAAATTTCCAAACCCCTAACTATTAAATCCAGAGTTATTGTAATCCTAAAAAAAAAAAACAAACTTCAATTTTTTTACTTAGTGAACACCAGAGAAGATATATGTAGTTTTGTGTGTGAAGGCTGTACTTTTTAATCTCATTTTACACTTAAAAACCTTGATTCTTCTTGGATATTAATTAGGCTAAATCCACTAAATGAACACTATTGACTTCTAGATTTAGGTACTTTTTACTTTCATTTTCAAGGCTTTGGATACTTCCTATAGGTTTTTAATTTTTGGTACTTTCTGTAGATTATTAATATAATGTTCAAGTTTCTTATCTATAATATGGTCCTCTTTCTAGGTTATTACTATCATGCTCAAGGTTTAGAAATTCCTTTGGAGCTGTGTAATGTGGGATGTGGGGAAAAAATTAACATTATTTATGTCTTTCAAGGCTTGGGTTTTCATTGTTGACACTTGATACGCTTATGAGTACTCAACTGATATGTGTTTCTTGATGAAAATTTGGAATTACAGCCTATCAGTATATATAAAGAGTTTTATATTTTACTAATGATCCTTTGTTTATTGGTTTGATCTCAATTTTAGGTTAGTCTGGAGTCATTACAGCTTTGGTAAAAGGTTTACTCTGCACTTTACAGGGTAGAATCTATGAACTTTATAGGCGAGAGGCATCTGGAAAAACAACACTTAGCCGTTCACGTCATCAAGGAAGTTCAAATCAAAAGTTCTGAGGTACGTCCTAATTTTATCCTCTTAAACTTTTTGATCAGAAGTGTTTAAGGTATAATTGGAATTAGTTTGGTTTACTCAGGTAAACAAGGAACTTCTTTCTAACCTGTTATTGTGAAATCTGATAGTCAATTTACATAGATCCCAAAGCCCTTGATTGTTCTAATATATAGATTTCACAATAATCAAAGCTAATTATAGATCCTTCTGCAAAACTTTCATGCCTATTTTAGCTATTATCATTTTGTCAAAGGCTGTTGAACCTTAAGCACATCCCTCTCTCATGTCTCTCTTCCCATGTGAGAGTTCCATGACCAATGGATTTGTCATATTTAGTTTTGCACAATTTATAACTTTTATCTGTATTCTTCATTTATGGTGGCACTTTTAAAAGAAAAAAGAAAAAGATGACGCTCCTGTTTTTTATTTGAAGAAAGTTTGAGATCTGCTATAATAATATTGTAAGTCATTACATCTTATATGCTATGAGGTGTAAAGACTCGACCAACAGTTCCCATGAAAAGAAGCAAGTATCAGAAGATATTGAAAACATTTACTTGAACAATAAGTTGTTAAATTTACATTTTACTGTGCTTAAATTGGTGGTTTGAGCAATAGCTTTTCATAGAGATATCCCATTGGTTTTGGAAATTGTCAATTGTTTAGCCTTTTAAGATTATCTTATCAGCTATGTTCAGTGTAGCTTTTGTTAAGGCTAATATTTTGGTTAGACCACTCTTTTGGTGAACTTTTTATTCTAAATTTCTTACTTTTCTAGTTGTTCATAAGATATTTTTATAATGAAATTGTTGTTAGTCCATTGTTTGATATCCTGATAGTCTCTTAGATGAAGCCCTTTTTGCAATTAATCTTGACACACTAGATATGACTGTCTCCGATCTTATGCTCAAGAATGCAGGATCAAGCTATATCACATTGTTTGATGTTGCTTTGTCATGGAAAGGGGCTCCTACTATCTTTTAGTTCTTGCTGTAAGGTTTTTCCAGATACTCACTTTTTCTATATAAATGTTTTCTATTCATTTTATAACTATTAAGCTAAAATTATAAATACTTTGTACATAGCAACATGTAATAGTGAATATTAAAACTGCTTGCATCACCATAGCAGTGATTGCAATTTAGAATTAGGCATCTAGTGAATATAGATAGTAGCATAGATATTTGCTGGTGTTGTTTGTCAATGATGGAGAATCTTGCTACCAATTTAGTCCATAGATGGTAATGACAGTAAATTTGAAAAAATGAGTACTAATGAACCTTGTGTGTATACTATAAGCACAAATTTGTAAGATCACACTTAGTGATTGGCATGTTAGGATTTTCCATTTCCTTTTTCTTTATTCTTTTTCCCCTTTCTTGGGTGTACATTAGCCTTGGAGTAATGTTTTTGGTTCTGAGTCCAGAATATTTGCACTTTAAATGGTTCTGGTATTAGTTGTTCAAGTTTCATTAACCCATTCACTAGAATTGCAACTGTAGAGTTGTCATTGTCATCATCATTTTCTGCCATTTAAAGAAAATTTACCCAACAACTATAGGTGGCCAAATCTCCATATGCTAACCTATATTGATCGGATTTGCAGTTTGTTTCATCATTGGAGCCTATATTATTACAACTTACTCAATGTAGACTAGAAAGAGTGTTAAGTTATTTGCATTCTGTTATTTTCTTTCTCAATATTCTTATGCTTTAATACCATCTTGCATGTTTGGAATTTTCAGGTAGTTGCCCTTCTCCTCGAATGTGAACTTAGATCATATGATAGGTGGCACCTTCCAAGATGTAAATCATGAATAATAACACAAGAACTTACAAGAACTCATTCATCATTCTACCAATCTCATTCATAAATTTTCTTCACCAGGTTGAAGACAATATATCTAGTCATTTTTAACCTCCTTGTTTATATGTTATAAGCTGTATTTTATCAGTTGTAGCATAGAAGAAATCCATTTACCTGCCTATATTACCTTTTATTTCCAGGTCCAATCACGTCCAAAATCATGGCAACGTTTTGGACATATGGATGAGGTCACTTGTGGTGAGAATGCCTTAAAATTCTATGCAGTTGTATGACTGAGGATGATAAGAACATGACTACTCCAGATTGAGGATAAGGTCAACCTTCTGTCACTTTTGATAATAAGGAGCATTAATAAGCTTACAAGGTTCTTAGAGAAATATTATTTTTTAAAAGTCATGCTACCAGTCACTTTAGGAGTAAACATTTAACTTTTTGAATAATTGTTCGCCTCACTTCTACCTCACCTTTTCATGGAGATAGTTCTATGTGCATTGTTTTCTATTAGTTGTACTCTCATTGCGTGTATAAGAAAATTTGAGAAAACTTCACAGCTGAGTATCTACAACTTAAAATAATGAACCAAATTTTTGGTTGCTACCCTCTTTCCTATTGATCTTTCTTGAGAAAGTTACAGTTTCAATCATAAAGGGCCATATTTCTATTAGATTAGTGGTATCCTTGAAATATATTGTCTCATTTATATCTATACAGACTTTATATTTTGTCATATAATGAGAAAGGGCATCCACTTTTCTTGGTGGATTTGTGCATATGGGGTTTCAGGTGCATGGTCACTTTGAGATTGATGGTATCAATGTCTCAATTTTCTTTGGTCTTCTTAACAACATGAAAATAGATCATAAACTGAGTGGCAAGATTAAGACAAAAGGTAGCTAAGAAAAAAAAAAAAGATTCATGTAGCAATTGGAGCATAAATATAAATGAGACATTCCACAGCTAGCAGCTCACACAAACTGACAGTGCCAATATAGCCAAGTATTTGGGTAAGATGATTGAGCACTTTAAGTCTCCCTAGATGCTTTTCCTTGAAAATTATATTAAAATACTGAGAAGGCTATTGCTTTTGTTGAAAATAATTTGATCTTTGCATAAATTTTGGTTGTGGAAGCTCTTGAATAAATTATAGATGGATAAATAAATTTTTTCATGGACAAGAAAAGTGATTGAAATCTTTTGTGTCTAATATTAATTATGGATTTTCATACTTTCATAAATTTTGTTCCATTTTATTTAGGTAACTGCTCTTGGGGTATGCATGCAAGTTGGTTGAAAAATAATCTTACACATTCAATAAAAAGGTTGAATGGAGGGATACAATTAGGCGGAGGCTTTGGCTGCAACTCTGAGGTCTTGGATTTGGCTTGTTAACATGGAGTCATCATCAAATAAGAAAGAAACTACCTCTTATATCCAATGACAAACATGAAGTCAAATTGTATGTGTTTGAAAATGATAGAATCCTTGATAAGTTAGTCATGATCTTCAGAAGGAAGTTGTTTGATAGAGAGAGAATCATATTAGATTATTGAATGGTTGAGTTATAATCAAATATGTTAGATGTAAAATTACCTAGCTACTTTACAACACCTAAAGTGAGCTGAAGGATCTTTGAACTTGAGATTTCAAAAGTGTCTTTCTCTTCATGCATTGCTCCTAATATGAATTAACCAATTGACAACTGTAACATTTAAAGTTGTTTCAATTGAAAAAGCCTTTTTCATTATTTTAGAAGACAAACATCACAGCTCTTATGTGGTTGGGTTTCATTGGTTTGTCTTGGGTTAGGTCAATGGGTTGGAAAAATTTTGTCTAGTCAAATTAAAAAAATTAGATTTTCATTTAACTATTTAGGCTTATAATTCAATACAAAATTGCATTTTATATAATTGTACAAAATATTCAAAGTCTCAAAATACCAAAATAAATTAAACTAACAAATTTAAACTAGATATCAAAATCCAAAATAAATTAAATGAAAAAACTTAAAATTATGAATTGGGTCACTTACGGTGAAAATTTTGCTAATCGAAAGTTGTCTCATCAAGCTTAAAATAATAATAATAATAATAATTAATTCTCATTTTAGTTTGTGAATCCATGAAAATCCAAAATAAGGTTTGGGTTAGGTTGAATTGGGTGAGCTTCATCATATTTGATGAGTTGAATGCAAACCTCTAATTACCATAATCACAAAAAATGTACACTTGTGCCGGTTATTATAAATTTATTTATAACTAACACCACAAATAGTAAAATACTCCAGGCAAGTGAGTTAACTTCACCAAGAATTTAAGGTATAACAAACAAATCGAACCCATAATGCCGTTCATCTTGGGCTTTGGGCTAGGAACTTGGATTGATGAACACAACCAAGGACTAAAGAAGAGCACAAAAAAGTATGAACACAAACTTTGCAACAACTTGTGCATGTTTTAAGTAGTGATTGAATTACTTTTCACCAAGTATTAGTGCTAGTCTTATGTGTAAGAGATGTAATTGAATCACAAATTGACAAATGTGCAAGTTATGGCAAAGTGTATGGTCATAAAGAAAACCCAATAGGTGTAGGATCACAATGATGGCAACAACTTAAAATTCCACAAAACAAAAATAATTGCAATGATGGCAACAACTTAGTATTTTGCAATTTATTACAATTTTGGCAATAAATAACAATTTTGTGTAAAATAGGCTCTTGATTCTCGATCGATCAACAAGTGTGTTAAGAGGTGTTAAGCTGTGTCAAAAATGCAACAACTTCTCTTTCCTTAAGCTAAACTTAGGTCTTCGGGTTGAACTGAAAAATGCACATTACAATTGATCAAGACTTACAATTTGTCAATTTACAAACACTTAACCTATAGAACCAAACAATCTCATCTTTTTTTGACAATTTGTAAACCATAGTATATTAGATGCAGTGACAACATAATCCTGCAATTGATATCACTCGAGAACAAGTGAACACCAAGTACCAACCACTATAACCAGGCAAGAACTATTATCAACACTGATACTATTTTGCTATACTCTTATCAAATAAAAATAATTTTTCAATCTACCCTTTACTTACAAGTAATAATGACAAAAACATTGCACCAAAGGATATCATTAGACTTAGTCTAGCATGTTCCATTGTCTAGATTTCATGTGATACATCAAGTTAGGTCGCAACAATGTGATTGTTGTAAATACCAAAATAGCTGAAATGTTGGGATAGTTAGCCTTTATTTATTTATTTATTTATTTTTTATTATTTTAGGATAGTTTGATAGATACAACAAAGGGGAATTTGAACTTTATATGTTTTCATTTGAAATACAATGAGGTGTTAGACTGCCAATTGATGTACATGACTCTTGGTAGAATGGCTAAGTTATTATAGATAAACATTTACAACCTTTTAAAATTATATATAGATCCACTTTAAAAAGAAAAAAGAAAAAAAGAAAAACTATTTAGACCAGTTGTTCAATATACAATTGCAATGTTCATAATTAAGCATAATATTCCAATGAAGTCTTTGATCCTAAATAATAAAACTAACAAATTAAAAAATATAATTTTTAAATGATTGATAGTGTGGATTAGGTTGGTTTACTTGAGTTGATAATTTCGCCAAGTCAAACTCAACCCGACCTAAGCTTAGAATAAAAATATTAATAAAATCCAACCTAATCTAACCCAACTCAACCCAAGACGCAGATTTGTTAGGTTAGATTAGTGGGTTGAAATATACTTGTGCATTTGTGCTGATTATAAATTTATAATTAAGACAAAAAAAAAAAAAAAAAAAAGGCATAAGAAATAGATCAAACCATATTGCCCGTTCATATTGGGCTTGGGCCAATGAACACTAGCAAGGACCAAAGAAGAGCATGAAGAAAACCCATGAACATCACAACAATGACGCCGGCGAACAGAAATACAAAACACAAACAGTGAAATCATCAGAAAACTGAAATGGGTTTCTCACTTTCTCTACCTTAAACCCCGAAGCCGAAATCTTCACAGGAATTCCTTACAAAAATGGGTATCTTTACACCTTCACTAATGAACCATCTTTGTCTCAATGCCTTCAGCAGAAGACCTCGCCTTTCCACTCTACTCTGCTCTCTCCACCAGGTATCCTCTCTCTCTCTCTCTCTCTCCGATTTTATTTCACGGTTTTTTGTGGTAAACTTTCTGGGACATTGTGATTTTCTTGGTTTCTGTAGCTGCAGAAGTTTTGGGTGTTGTTTTATTTCAAATTTCTATGCCTTTGTGTTATATCTTAATTTTTCTGAACTGGGTTCCTAGATTTTACAAAGTTTCCTGCTTTTTTGTTTCTGGGTATTTTGCACTGACTCCAATGCATGCTTGTATGAATATGAAATTGAAAATATTTAAATAATATATAGAGCTTTTGCTTTTTCTTTGCTTAATGTATATGTGAAAGAAGAAACAAAGGCCCATGTATAAATTGCAAAGAGGAAGAGAAGAGAAACTATAAATTGCAAAGGGAAGCCAGAGTTTTGCTGTTGTTGATTGAAACTAAAGAGGGAATAAGGGATTTCATTGCTGGAATGCTGGAGCTTGTGATGGTATAATGGAAAGAAGAAAGATAGGAAGAATTTGTGAAATTGATATGTGGAAGGAGGCTAGGTCTTGGAATTGCATAAACATGAGGAGTTGAGTAGGTCAGAGAGAAAATAAATAATGATCTCAACAATGTGTCTCAGATTTTTGTTTGAAAAAGACGTTGTTGATGAGGGTGGCACAGACCTACTTGACAGCCAGCAATTTGATCCTAATAAAAGGAGAGAGCTGCATCACGGAGGAGGAATCCTTGTTTTGTGGCTTTCACTGGTCATAAATTATTGTTTGAGGTAGAGGTGTTTGGTTCTTTAATTTGTTTTCAAAGCCTCTTTCACTTTAGGTCTTGAATCATTTGGTGAAGTTTGGGAAGGAGAAAGACTTTAGGGCTAGAGGTGCATGGCATGTATGTTAGTTTGATAGGATGTACACTGCTCAAGAATCTCTCCCTCTCTTTTATTTATTTATTTTTAACTTTTTATGCACTGAAGGAACATCCTTAATAGTTGTCAGATAGCATTTCTATGCCTTTTAGGCTGCTCGTTGATCTTTATTATGACTAAGATGATTGCTGAAGAGCTCTTTTTCTGTCTTTAACTTCCTTCTAGATTTTCAGGATCTATAGTGTTGTTGTTGTAGTTATGGTATATACCACTATAGGCAACACCTGTACTACCGTCAATGTATGTGTGCCTTCTCATGGTCTTTCTTGTTCTCAAGTCAATTGATTAATTCTTTATTTCTTCATTTCCACATATTAATTGTTTGATTCCTTCTGTTCTCAATTTTATATATTTTATTTAAATTCTAGATGAGTATTGCAGTATTGCCTTCCCTTGTTGTCCTATAACCAATTTTCTTTTTCCTTCCAGAGTGGAAGAAGAGACGAGGTAACCTCTATTGCCAAGAACATTTGCCATCTTTCCACTGTAGGTAGAGAGCAGCTCATGATGCAATTTTATGTATATTTTGGTCATTTTTCAGACAAAACTTTCCTACTACTAATGCCATTTTTAAAATTATTTTCTTCTTGAAATTCGTAAATGTATATGATTGGTCTGCTCTAATTTGTAAATTCTAATGATATTCATTTTTTCAGCTGAAGTTTTAGAATTTGAATGTGATGAACTCCTTGATGATATCAAAGCAACAAAGAAAGACACTGCATTACGTCTAGCTCTCTCAAGACTTGCTAGTGATTTTGGTAGAGAATCTATGTTGTCATTACAACGGTTTTTTAGCTCACGACGTGCACCTGTGATATCTACTGGCTCATTGAAGCTTGATATAGCTCTTGGGGTTGGAGGATTACCGAAGGTGATTATTTGAAAATGAAAAGCAAAATTTTTCTCGTCACATATTCTGTGTGAGCATATGCATAAGTGTACACCCCACATATATGCTAGAGACAGGCAGTTTCCTGGTGCATTATACCAAAAGAGATGTGTGGGACATATGTGTATGACCCTGTACGGTCAGCTATCCTAATATTGTTTTTTGATACAGTTAGCTAGGTTAGTTGACCATAGCAATTATTCCTTTGTAGTTTCTGCTACCTAGATCTTCACTATGTTAATTTTCAATATGAATTAAAAAATATTGGCGCAGAGCATACATGTTATAATTATAATATTAGTAGGACTAGGGATGTTTCGGTCTCTGAGGTTTTGTGCTATGCTTATGGGAGAATTTTTTGGGACCTTCAATTTCGCCGCTTAGTGAATGATCAAGAGTCTCAATCTTTGGATTCTTGTTTGGGTTTGATCTATTCCACTAAGGTGCGAGGTGTTGGTTCTGACAAATTTAGTTGGAAGCCAGCCAGCAGTAGGGGTTTCTTGGTGAGCGGGTATTATCACTCTTTCCCCCTCTATTGTCACATCGTTCCCGTGGAAACTTTTGTGGCATTTGAAGATTCCCCCCCGGGTAGCTTTTTTTTCTTGGACTGCTGCTTTAGGCAAGATTCTAACTATTGATAACCTTCGGAAGAGGCATCTTGTTATTCTTGAGTGGTGTTATATGTGCAAAAGGTCTGGGGAATCCGTTGATCATCTCCTCCTTCACTGTCCTTTTGCTTTTGAGATGTGGAGTATGGTTTTTTGCTTGGGTGGTATTTGTTGGGTGATGCCGCAAAGGGTAGTGGATTTGTTAGACTGTTGGTCTTGCAACTTCAGGCGTCATCGTAATATAGTTATTTGGAGGATGGTGCCTCACTATTTGATGTGGTGTATCTGGAGGGAGCGGAATGCTAGAAGCTTTGAGGGTTGTGAACGGTCCATTCTTGAGTTTAAGTCTTTTTTCTTTCTTACTCTTCTCGAATGGTGCTTAGTTTTACCTTCTTTTTCTTGTTTATCTCTTCCTGCTTTGTTTGATCTTTGTAATTTGGTTTCTTGATGTTTTTGCCTTCTTAGTACATTTCCTATGTACGGGGCTGTGTTCTTCTTTAATATATACCTTCCTTTACTTATCAAAAAAAAAAAAAAATTACCTTTTATTACATATCTGGCTATACATACTCTAATGTTGTTGGGTATTAGGCTCATCGAATTAAGAATGGTGGTTTTGTTTAATTTTTCTGCGAAATGGAATTTTAAACCCCTAAGTATTAATTCCATAGTTGTTATGAACCAAAAAGATGGATTTTAGGGATGTGAACGCTCTATGTTAGAGATTAAGTCTTTTTTTTTTTACACTCTCCTTGATTGGAGTGTGGTCTTTTGTCATTTTTCTTTTTCTTCCTTTCCTGT
Organism: Quercus robur; assembly: GCF_932294415.1. Classification (NCBI taxonomy): domain Eukaryota; kingdom Viridiplantae; phylum Streptophyta; class Magnoliopsida; order Fagales; family Fagaceae; genus Quercus; species Quercus robur. The sequence goes on along the minus strand of NC_065540.1, from coordinate 45,227,867 downwards.
TTACTTGATCGTTGTAATCTTGGTTCTTGATTTGTGCCCCCATAGTACATTCCCAATGTACTCGGGTTGGCTGTTTTTCTTTGTTTAATAAAATTTTTGTTAATTATCAAAAAAAAAAAAAAGAAAAAGAAAAAGATGGATTTTAGTTATTTGTGCAAAGTGAACACCAGAGAGAGATTTTATAGTCTTTGGTGTGAAGCTATTTTTTTTTAGTGGGATCTCACTTCATGGTTAGACCTGGATTGTGCTTGGACATTGGTAAGGCTAAATCCACTAAACAATCAACACCCACCCCCCCCCCCCCCTTCCACACGCACACACCAAAAAAAAAGTGTGTTTTCCGTTGTTGATGCCCAAACTTGGGATTTCATCTTATGCTTAAACATATCATCTAGGACACAAGTTGGAAACTATGATGGAATACATCATACTCCCTTTAATTTTACTTATCTAAAAAAGAAACAGTATTCTCTGTCAGTCATTAACATTATGTTCAAGAAATGAACTCTTTTGGCTTCTAGATTTTGGTACTTGTCAATGTTGTGTTCAAGGTTTTGGGTACATACTATAGTTCTGTTATGCATCTCCATATAGGTTCTTAACATTGTGCTCAAATTTTAGGAATTCATTAGTTGCTTTTTGAGGTGGGATGTGGAGTAAAAAATAGTGTTGCATGCATGTTTGACCATTTTATTTTGAGTCTCTTTACTATTAATTCATTATAGCCAAGAGCCTTGTAGCTTAATTGGTTGGCACCTCCTGGTGTCTCCAAGAAATTCAGGGTTCAAATCCCTCCTCCCCTGTTGTAATTATTAAAGTATAAAAAAAAAAAATATTAATTCATTATATAAAGAGGGGTTACTTATCAAAAATAAAATAAAATTATATATATATATATATATATATATATAAAGAGGGGTCTTTGCATGCCATGATTATGATTCTCAACTGATGAATGTTGTTTCATGAAAATTTGGAACTGCAGTTTGTGAACATATAAAAACTAAAAGAGCTTAAAAACGTACTACTTACGTTATGAATCAGTTACTTCTTGATGAATGTATGTTAATGATTTTGATCTCAAAGTTTATGTTTAGCTACAAAGAAATGGAGTAGTGTCATTACTGATGTGGTTAGAGATTTACTCTACACTTTGCAGGGAAGAATTGTTGAAATTTATGGGCGAGAGGCATTTGGAAAAACAACACTTGCCCTTCATATCATCAAGGAAGCTCAAAAGCTTGGAGGTGCGTACGTATTTTTTCATCTTCCACTTTGTGATTGATGTTTTAGGTATGACTTGAATTAGTTTGGTTTGCCAAGGAAAACAAGAGACTTATTTTTAACCCATCATTGTGAATGAAATCCAATCAGTTAGTGTACATAGATCCCCTAACCCTTGAATTTTCTTATTTATAGTAATTACATTAGTCAAAGCTAATTATAGATCCTTCTGCAAACTTTCATGCATATTTAAGTAATTATCGTTCTATCAAGGGATGTTGGACCTTAATGAGTAGATTATTATTTCATCACTTATGTTTAGCATAATTACTTGGGATCTGAATGATTGGGAGCTGGATTTAGCGGTGAATTTACTTCATATTTTGGAATCCAATATCCCTTCAACTGAAAATGGGGATTGCATGAAATGGAAGTTGAAGAAGAATGGGGATTTTGATATCTGTTTACTTTATATTGAGTTGCGAGGTCCCCTCTCCATTGTCTTTCCCTGGAAAGGTATTTGGAAAGTTAAGGCCCCTCATTGAGTTCCTTTTTTTGTTTGGGCTGCAGCTTGGGATAAGATAGTCACGGGTGACAATTTGAAAATTAGGGGTTTCGCTTTTGTTGACTGGTGTGTTATGTGCAATTGTTGTGAGGAGATTGTAGATCATTTATAGCTTCATTGTGAGAAGGCTCATAGGTTGTGGTGTTTTGTTTTTTCGATCCTTTGGGAATCTATGGGTTTTACCAAAAACGGTACTTGATCTTCTTTTGGTTGGTGGAATTGGTTGGGAAAGCACTCGTCAGACATTTGGAATTTAGTTCTGTTGTGGTTGATGTGGTGTACATGGAGGGAGCATAATAGGTGGATGTTTGAGGATGTGGATAGTTCGGATGACCAGCTGCTTGCTTCTTTCAGTGGTTCTCTGTTTGATTGGTCACAACTCACAGGCTTGGAAACTAACATCTAGTGAAATCCTCCCATTGTTTATTAGTTCTCTTTCTCTTTTGTATTTAAGTTTTCTTTTTTGCTCATTTTACTTTCTTTCTTTGTAATTTTTGACTATTTTGTGCTCCTTTGCATAGAGTGGCTTTATTTATTCAGATCTTTATTATTTATTAAAAAAATAATTCGGTCGAGGCTAATGTTTCAAAATGACCACCCTTTTGGTGAACTTTTTTTTTGGAAATTTCCCACTTTTCTGGCTACTGATCAGAAATATATTTATAATTCAATTGCTGTTAATCTGTATTTTAGATGACTAATATCTTATCATAGCTGATAATCTCTTTAATGAAGCCCATCTTGCAATTAATCCTCATATGCGAGATACAACTGCATCCAAAATTTCTGCTCAAGAATGCAAGACTAAGCCATTTCACGTTGCTTGATGCTTTTTGGTAATGAATAGGAGTCCCTACTGCCTTGTTCTTTCTGTATGGTTTCTCTGGATAGTCACTATTTTCTTTATGAACGGTCCTATTACAGCTATTAATTGACTGTTATCAATGCTTTGTACATAGCAACATGTAATTGTGAATATTAAAACTGCTAGCATCACCAGAACAGTGCTAACATGAACAACCTTATGGTGATCTACTGGTGCTGTCTTGTCAGTGATGATGGTCATGACAGTGAGCTTGACAAAATGATTACTAGTGAATACTGTGTTTATAGGCTCAAATTTGTAAGATCACACCAAGTTCTCAGCATGTTAGGATTGCCTTTTTCTACTTTTGGGTGTACATTAGATTTAATATGGCAGTTGTTGCCCCAAAGTGCTTTTGGTTGTAAGTCAAGAATATCTGAGCTTTAAATGTGTGCTTCTGTCTTGCTATATAAATGCATTGTAGTTCTTCCAGGTAGTTGCTTCATTGTTTTTTTGTTTTTTGATAAGTAGTTGCTTCATTGTTTCCTAAGTTTCCTTTGAATGCGAACAAAAAAATCTAAACAGTTCCCTTTTTCAAGAGATTTTTTTTGGTGTGTGAAAATATAAACCCCTGCAAGGATCTGAGATCACATATTTGGTTGTGTGCTGCTTATTGACATAAGTTTGACATGAGTAAAAAAGTAAGCAGTTCCTTTTTAATCATTGATGATGGCATATTACAAACATGTAAGGAAGGCAGACATCTTAGTGCTTCACTGAGTAATTGGTTGTTTATTTTGGCAGCATGGATTACTATTATTTTTTAAATGGACTAGTTGGTTTACTTGTCCTTTAATAGATTTAGCCTTAATTAATTACATTTGTTATATGACATCTTCCTTCTACCCAATTTATTATTGTTCTTTATCTTGCTTTTTTTAATAGATCAATGCTTTCTTTGCCTCATAGAATTGTCCTTTTGGCAGGGTATTGTGCATATCTTGATGTGGAAAATGCGATGGACCCTTCACTTGTAGAATCGATTGGTATAAACACAGAAAATCTTCTTATCTCCCGTCCAAGTTCTGCTGAAAATTTGCTAAGTGTGGTTAACACTCTGACCAGAAGTGGAGCTGTAGATGTTATTGTGGTTGATAGTGTAAGTGATTAATTCTCATACACGATTCTGGTGTTATCCATAAATCTTCCTCTGGGGGAGTAAAAGGGGGTTGCCTTGCCTTGGTTTTTTTTTTTTTTTGGCTCACACCCACAGGTGGGTGTTGTTCAACTATGGTGCTTTGGCCAGTCTTTACCAGTTTGTTTTCAGTAAAGTCGTTCTCCTCATGGATGATGTATTCTAGTTTGTACAGAAAAATAAAATGTGGGACATTTTGTGAAGCTGTTATTATTATTGTTAATATCATCATAATCTTTATCAATTAAAGAAAATACACCAATAGTTCTAGGTGGCAATATCTCCATCAGTTAACCTAAATTATATGGGTTATGCAGTTTTTTGTTTTATGGTCATTGGAGCCTTATTATTCAACCTACTCTTTATACTTCCCAAAAAAAAAAAACTTTTTCCTTGGGTTATTTTTTTGTTATTGTAGATGACTAGAGATCCGTCAATTGGACTCATTGTTTTATTTTCTTTATCAGTATTATCATGCTCTAATAATGTCCTGCATGTTGGCCTTTTCAGGTAGCTGCCCTTGTCCCCCAATGTGAACTTGATCATATGATTGGTAGCACTTTTCAAGATATGCAATCCCGGATAATGACCCAAGCACTTAGAAAAATCAATTACTCATTATGCCAATCTCAAACCCTTATTGTTTTCCTTAATCAGGTTGAAGGCGATATATTTGGTCATTTTTAACCTCTTTGTTTATATGTTATTATTTTATCAGTTGTAGTGATGATGAAATCCATTTATACCTTCTCGTATTACCTTTTATTTCCAGGTTCGATCAAGTCCAAAATCAGGGCAAGGTTTTGGACTTGTGGATGAGGTCACCTGTGGCGGAAATGCCTTGAAATTCTATGCAGCTGTACGAATGAAGATGATAAGGACAGGATTACTCAAGGCTGAGGAAAAGGTTTATCGTTTGTGACTTTTGATAATAAGAAGCATTAATGAGCAATAGTGTTTTTGATTATTTCTTGCAGATATTATTTTATTATATTTTTCAAAATCTCATGCTACCAACCTCTTTAGGAGTTTGCATTTAGCTTTTTGAATAAATATCCGCATCTCCTCTACCTCATATTTTTGGGAAAATTACACATTACCATCTTAAAACCATACCCTCGATTATACTCTGCACCAAAAACTTTTTGAATGCACGTTTTACACCCTAAATTATAATCTTTGTTCACTTTGCACGTTAACATCAAGTTTGCTATTAATTTGGAGAAATTACATTTTACCTCCTTAAACTATACTCTTGATTACACTTTGCACCCTAAACTTTGAATTTCCATCCAAGTTAACATTAAATTAATGTCGGGGTGCAAAGTGTAACAAGGGTCATTGTTTAGAGTGCAAAACGTGCATTTGAAAAGTTTAGGATGAAAAGTGTAATATGGGGTATAGTTTAGAGTGGTAAAGTGTAATTTCCTCCATATTTTTTTATCATGCTTAGAGGAAAGCGATTAATGCACAAGTAAGAAAGAGTGAGTTAATTTAAGTTGAGGGAACAAAAAATGGTAGATGAGGACAAAAAATAATATTAGTAGTAGTTGTATTAGTAGTAAAAAAAGACATGTCAATTAAGGAAGTTACAATGATTATGACTTTGAATAGCATAGAATGGAGGAAAAGAATACATGTAGCTGATCCTAATTAATTTGTTGTGGATCTATAGCCCACCCCAAAAGATTTGGGACTAAGGCTTTGTTGTTGTAACATTGTTGTTCACCTAAATAAATAAATAAATTGGTGGCTTCCCTCTTCCTATTAATCTTTCTAGAGAAAGTTAGTATTAATAATAACTGGCTTTATTGGGTACTTTGGCATTAAATTGTATTTATGTGTCTGTATAGACTTTCTATTATACCAAATAATGACAAAGGCATCCCCCTCACTCTCTTTTGGAGTTGTGGATCTGTGTTTCAAGTATATGGTGTCGGTTTGTGATTGATGGTGTCATTGTCTCAAATTTTGTTGTCTTCATAGTAACAACATAAAGTCAGATCTTAAGTTGAGTGGAAAGATAAAGGAAAATGTTAAATAAATAAATAAAGATTAATTTATCAATTGAAGGATATATAAAACCGCAACATTCCACTGTCAGCAGCTTGTGCAGATTGACACTTGCAGTAGAGCCAAGTATTCTGGTCAGATGAATAAGCAGTAGATGTTCTACCTAGATCTATTTTCTTGAAAAATGTGTCAAAATACTGAGAAGGCTGTTGTTTTGTGAACAATAATTTTATCTTTGCTTAAAATTTGATGGTGGAAGGTCCTAAATTTGATGGGTGAATAAAGGAATTAAATTAGCCATGGACAAGAAAGGTGGTTGCAGCCTATTGCATCTAGGATTATGTAGGGATTTTCATATTTTTTCTGTTCTTTCTTTTTACTATTGTGAGCATTTTTCTTTTGACTTATTGTGTTTACTTGATCATATTTTACTTGTTTTTGTTTATATTTTTTTATTAGTATTTTTAATAATAACTTACGTTCCAGGTAACTGGCCTTGGGGTTTGCGTCCAAGTGGTGAAAAACAATCTGGCGCCTTCAATGAAAAAGGCTGAATTGGGGATACAATTTGGGAGAGGCTTTTGCTGTGAAGCTGAGGTATTGGAGTTAGCTTGTGAACATGGAGTCATTGTCAAAGAAGGAAGCAACTACCTAATAGATGGGAAACTTTTCAGTGGTAAACATGTAGCTGAGCAGTTTCTAGTCGAAAATGATGGAATTCTCAATAAGATAGTCTTGATATTAAGGAGACTGTTGTTTGAAAAGAGAAAAGAGCATCACGTTAAATCCTTGAATGGATGAGTTTTACTCAGATATGGTAGTTAGATGTCAAAGGACCCAGCCACTTTTCTAACCTGTAGGATCCTAGAACTTGAGATTACAACAGTGTCTTCCTCTTCAGGTACAAGTCTTGCTCTTGATGTGAATTAAGCATTCGACAACAACACTAATTGAATTGATTTAATCTGCAGTTCCCTTCTGTTATTTCAGAAGAAAGACATAATAGCTCATGTGGTTGGGTCCTTTGGTTTATCTTCAGACTTTCATTCTTTGCTTGTTTATCTTGTAAAATCATTTTAAATACTCTGATAATGAATTATAAATCTCTGTTGTAATATTATAGTAGTTGCAAAGAACACCAAAAACATCAATTTTGAGTACTCTTTGATGTATTATCTGTAAAATATTGTTTCAATGCTTGTTGGACCTTAGAGACGAAGACAGAGACTTTTGTTAAACCTTCATTAGAGGCTTGGCCAAACGAAACTCTATCACCATGTGTTTGGATAAAGAATTTTACTATTTTATATAAATTTATAAATGAAAGGATTGTATTTAAAAATGATAGGATTTACAATCCGCTCATTTATTTAATTTTAAAAATTCTGTTGATTTCTCAATAGGGAGAGAGTAAAGAAATTTGGAAAATATTTTTATATTATTTTCCTTTCAGGACACTAAAATTTTCAACAAAATAGGTAAAATTTGATTAGAGGATTAAGAAACAAAAAACCATTGTATACATTTTCTCTATACTCAAACCACAAAACAATAAACAATTTCATTATTATCCATTCTTTTAATTTTTGTTCTGGGCATGAGTATAAAACCCTTATTCCATTAAGGGTGAATACCACTTATTTACCCAGTGTTGATGGCAAATTTTGAGAATATTCTACATGCCCGTTGGAAGCAAAGCTTAGTACTCTTTGGACCCGTTATACATTTTGTAACATATTTTATTTTTTCATGCGTCGCCTAAGCTTATATATTTTATTTGGGGACATTGAAGGAGTGTGGTCTTGAGGTAAATAGTGAGCCTATTTGGGCTTGTTCCAGAGCCTAAACTTGCATTTTGAAAAGTTAGCTTTGAATACTAGTAAAACCTAAAGGTCTATGATCAAGCCTATGCGCTGGTCACAAACAAAACTAAAAACACTAATCTAGATTGCTATATTTGCCACATTATCCCGAATTTCCATAAAGCTCAAAATAAGGCCATTTTTCTAAAAAAACCAATAATTAAAAAGCCTTGGTTCTTATGAGTAGATGGATAGTAAGTGCCTCCCTAATCTGATTTAAATTCCACAACCATAACAAATAAAAAAAAAATTAAAAAATAAAAAGGTGGGGGGAGGGGGGAGGGGGGAGTGGGCTTCCAACTCAACTCTAGAAAAACTCTCCGACTCTTTTAACTTAACTGATAAACCATATTCACCATTTTGACTTGGAGTAAATACAACAACATGAAATAGTAGCACTATTTTTATTGTCTTTAATACTATACCACACACATGATCTCGTGTGATGGCACGAGTAGCGTCCACTCTTCCTTCATCATCTTCCTTATTCTCCCTATTTGTATAACATTAACGGCAATATATATATATATATATATATAATTTTTAATATTTCGATAATATTCCTTTTGTTTTCATTATGACTACAAGGCCTTTTACGATCTTTCTTTATTATGCATCACTAGTTTTTATTTAATACTAGAGTGAATTGTAGGCTTTATTCTCCCTTATTTTGAACTTAGGTTATAGACCTAATTTATTGGCATTATCAAAAATCAACCCAAACACCCAACAATTGGTTCTGGCAGATGGGAATATTCACCTATAAGTTTTATTGCTTAGAAAAGGTTTCTTAGTTAGTTGTTTGGTTGTAATCTCACACAATAAATAAGCAGAGTTAAATGGCCCAAATATTAAACAAAATAAAAATAAGGAGTAACATTAAATTGTACAATAGAAATATAGAACAGAAGTAGAAGATAAAGAAATAGCCCTTATTTATTCATTTAGGAAATATGAACTATCTCAGGCTAATTCTTTCCAAATTCTCACTCACAGTTTCTACTCAATTCAAGACATTCTCCAATCTTAGGATAGAGTGGCATTTTCTTAGCCTTTTTCTGATGTTAACAATTCACACTTATCTTTCTCCACTGTGCCCAACCCACATCCAATCAATCCGGTCATTTTCAAGGCTTCACTCAAGGGATCATCTCAAGATTGTTCCAAATTTAAGGCTTCATAAAGTTTTCACCTTGAGTTAAGTATGATTTGCTATTCACAAATTGAAGACAAAATCAAGGAGTTGATTTTTTAGAGTAAATCAAGATATTAGAGCGATCAATTACATTGAAATGAAATTAAAAATCAGAATATCCATGTAATAAATTAGTAATCGACCCATTTTCAAATTATGTGAATCCCATTATAAATATGGGTTCTCTTGTAATGTGTTATCAATCAAGTGAATACAAGATATAGCCATATAGCCTTTAGAGGTATGGATGTAGCAGCCAAGCCTAACCATGTAATTCTTTCTCTCTCTTTATCTCTTGTTGCTTCTAGTTTCTACATCAATTTTCTATTTCACCTTTAATTTTAACAGGTTCAAAGAGGCAAAAATTATAACTGGTTTTATTTTTTTTTTATTTTTTTATGGTAGACTTTTCACTCAGAATGGTTAAAATTTAACCCCGAAAAATGGAATAATAGATAAATAATGGGACATATCAGCAAAAAGTCTTATAACTCAATTATCATATTTTAGTATTTAAAACAGATAATTCTCCCCCATTATAACTATTGATTTATTATTATTATTATTATTATTTAAAAGGGAGGGTGATGGAACGGGTACTAGAACTGCTATTTTAGAAAACCATTGTCGTTGAAGTAAATGCTAAGAAGGTAGATGGACAAGGCGAACTCTTAGACTTTTCAAAGGTGCTGAGCAAAGCCTTAAGATAATAAGGAGGTAGATGTGCTTTAAGTGCTGCAACTTCCAAGGCGTGCTTGACCAGCTAAAATGTGGAGTGAATAGCCACTAAAAAAGTCTCAAGCACTTGCATTTCCCCCCTATAAAAGGGCAAAGTATTAGTAGTCCTGGAGACATGCTTGTTATGCTTAGCTTGTTCTTCCTCTTCTCATCAGTTTTGCTCAATGGCTAAATCCCATTCTGCTAGTACTATAAGCCCTTCCATGATTTCTATAGCGCCACTACTATTTGCCATGCTGATGGCTAGCTTAGACAGAACAGGTCTCTCTCTCAATTTGCACCATATGTGTGTCCTAAAATCTCCCTTTACCCCATCTTAGCATTTGTGGGATCATGATCCTTTTCCTAGGCCCTTGGATTAGGATCGTTAAAAGTTTCTTACGTAACTCCACTACGGTGTTCCTAAATATCTTATGAATTCATTTTGAAATGAATGGATTAGATTTGGCTGTCATTTTAGGAACTTTGTAGTAGAGTTACTATAAAAACTCTAAAGGATCTTAATTCCATACCTTCATAGTTTTTTATTCCTAATTTGACTAATACAACATCCTCAAAAAGATTCGTTCAGAAAGAAAATGTGCACAATTACTGACTTCTTGTATGATGTATTGCAGGTGCCCAAATAGGTGTTTGTTATGGAATGCTTGGCAACCTACCACCACAAGGAGAAGTGGTAGCGCTTTACAACCAATATAACATCCAAAGAATGAGACTCTATGATCCAAACCAAGCTGCTCTACAAGCCCTCAGAGGCACCAATATTGAGCTCACCCTTGGTGTCCCCAATGACCAGCTTGGAAACATTGCTTCCAACCAAGCCAATGCAAACACATGGGTCCAAAACAATGTGAAAAACTATGGCAATGTCAAATTCAAATACATTGCAGTTGGAAATGAAGTAGACCCCTTAGGTCCAAATGCAAGGTTTGTTCTCCCTGCCTTGAGAAACATACAAAATGCAATTTCCACTGCTGGCCTTGGCAACCAAATCAAAGTTTCCACTGCCGTCGACACTGGAATCCTAAAAGTATCCTACCCTCCATCAAATGGCTCCCTCAAGCCCGAATTCCGACCATTTCTTGATCCTATCATCAGCTTCTTAGTGAACAACAAGTCCCCATTACTTGTTAACTTGTACCCTTATCTTAGTTACAAGGATAACCCCAATGGCATCCGCCTTGACTATGCTCTTTTCACTGCTCCTTCAACTGTAGTGAGCGATCCCCCACTCAGTTATCGCAACCTTTTCGATGCCATTCTCGATGCTGTTTACACTGCTTTAGAGAGGGCCGGTGGGGGGTCTTTGGTGATTGTTATATCGGAGACTGGTTGGCCTTCAGCTGGAGGGACAGCGACAACACTTGATAATGAAAGAACTTACATCAACAATTTGATTCAACATGTGAAGGGAGGGACTCCAAAGAAGCCTGGAAGGCCTATAGAAACTTATGTGTTTGCCATGTTTGATGAGAATCAGAAAAATCCAGAGTTTGAGAAACACTGGGGGCTTTTTCTACCAAACAAGCAGCTTAAGTTCCAAGTTAATTTCAACTAAAGATTGCATATCATGAGCACTTTATGCATGGAATAAGAAAGCTTCTTGTTCTTCCTTTTTATTATGATCATAAATAAAGAAGGCAAATAATCTTGGACTAAATATTACTCTATATTATTTCCTGACTACAAAGTACAAAGGGAGATCATCTAGGAAGTGAATTTCCTATAATAGATGGGTTTCAATATTCACACACATATTTTGTCTTATATTTGTACATTATTGCACAACACAACATTAATGGACACACTTTCCCCTACATGTTATCCACAACGACAAAAAACATTGCTTGCTGAAATTTAACAAAAAATAATCATATCCTATGACCTGAAAGATGGAGATCCTGAGTGCTTAACGTTTTCGACTCGAACTTACCAAGGAAAATTGTAAAAGAGGGTTAGAACATTGTGCAACTAATAAAGAAAATATTATGCTCTGGAGACTACCTTAGGCAAACTTATAACTCACCCAACTATGGAACTTTAGTAACTTACCTTAGGAAGGAGAGTACTGTCAAGAACTTACGAAGAAATTTCCATTCGGACGTGAGGCACTTCTTTTTATTTATTTATTTTTTGTGTGGGATTATCATACTAAAAAGGCACTTTCCATCATTTCAATTAAGAAACAAATTTCTCTAAAGTATACCAAAGCAACGTATGACTGTAGTTCTTTGATCATAAATATGTTCCATTTGTAGAAAATGCATTTCGCTAGTATGCGGCAAGAATAGCTAGCCATAAATAGTAATTCAAGATTTCAAAGATTTCAATATGAGCCGTTCTAAAGTCACAAAAAAAAAAAAAAAAATTCTTTTGATAAACCTTTTATGTGAGTTGATAGATAAATCTGGAAGTTGTGTAAAAATTTTTGTGTATTTTGATCCTAGATTTATTGTTCAAACATGGTCGTATTGTACAAAGGAACATGAGAAGTTCAAAATCCTTCTAACATAAATGAGAAATTATGATCTCTGAGAACTTGCAAAGCTTTATCTGTAGTTGGACATCCAATTTTAGGTTGGCAAAAGGTAAAAGTTCGATAACTCTTTTTTTTTTTTAATTGTGTTTTATTTTTGTATAAGTGAGATGTGCACGTATGTGTTGAGTTTAAGATTGTCCAACCCAGACCCAAACCTAACAAAACCATCTAACCGAGAGGAATCCGAACCAAAGGCCATCAAGTTTAATCATTGGATCGGTCAATGATGGGTGTGTACCAAGAAAACCTGATGATCTCAGGTTGAGTGACAGGTTTCTTGATTTGAAATCTGACTCTGACCAATATGATAACTCCTTCTCCCTTCACCAAGAGTTTTTGTTCTTCATCGTGTGCCAACATGGTTTGCAAATTTGATGAGATCTCTACCCAATCTTGTGAGTCTCCACTGGATATGATACCTACATCACTATGTGTCAATGCCACCAAATCTAACTTCTTTTCAATCAATTTGGTCATTGTAACTCTCAAGTTGTGGCAGTTGATGATCGATCCATATGCTTGAGGTTGGTTACAATTTGCGTGATTCCAAAACCATTGAGACTAGCTTGATTGCCAAGTTGACCACTCCGATTGACCTATGGATAGCTTAAGCTATGTCCCACATCGGATATTTACTAGGTAGATCTTGAGCATCTAAGTGATTACGAGGAGCCCTAAATGTAACTTGACAAGTCCTTTTGGGGTATAGACACAAATATGCTACCCTTTCTTCATATCATTACAAATAGAATCAAAACAAACCTAGTACATCATGTGGCTCAAGGGTATTGCAGCACAACGGGGACTTTAACGAGGGTGTTAGAAATTTAAGTGGGAAATAAAATGATTCTTTAAATTGTGTAGATTCAAATTAATTGTATTGAATTGAATTGGATTGTATGCGTATCTTGTGTTATGTTTGGTTGTGTATTGAGTCCCAAATCTAGTGTTTACTTAGTAGATCTTATGTGTAAGTGAAGAATTGCTCCTTGCCTATAGGACTGCACATAGATGTCCCTAACACTTCTAACCAATTAGAAATTTAAGTGGGGAATATTATGACTCTTTAAATTGTGTGGATTCAAATGGATTAGATTGAATTGAATTGGATTGTATGAGTGTTTTGTGTTATGTCTGGTTTTGTATCGAGTCCCGAATCTAGTGTTTACTTAGTAGATCTTATGTATAAGTGAAGACTTGCTCTTTGCTTTAGGATTGCACATTGATTTCCCTAACACTCCTAACCTATTTACTTTACTTAGTAGATCTTAGGTATAAGGGAAGACTTGCACCTTGCCTAGGATTGAAAATTGATGTCCCTAACACTCCTAACCAATACAAGTAAACAATGAACATTAAAGATTTTTGTAAATTGAAAACTTTCCTTCCAAACTCAAGTTTTGGTGAAACCTCAAGTTAAGTCTTAGGGGATGTTAGAATATATAAGTATATTAGAAAAGTATAATTTGCTTTCAATGTTATTGGAGACCAAATCAAGATGTTAATTCTAGTAAAAAAATGTGGGATTAGCTAATAAATCAGGAAATTGATTGTTGAAAATTGTGGTTTTGAAGCACTCAATATACAATTTAAATTTGAATTATATCATTGAATTTTGTACATAATCTCCATTACAAATATGCAAATATAGATTTCATTGTAAAATATTATCAAGAAAAGTAAATAAGAAAATCTAGTGTTTTGAGCACTTGTCCAGTGGATGTAGCCCACATGGCCAAACCACATAAACCATATTATCTTTTTTTTCTCTCTTTTTCTCTCCCATTATCACAAAATAAGAAAAGAACAAAATTGTCAATAACTACAACTTTATTCAATATCTTTTTATTAGATACGAATTTTGATAAATCTACCATTAATTGGATTACACATTCTTCTTATATCTTTTATACTTATAAAATTTCCAAAAGAATAAAGATCAATAATTATTTCATTAATCAAATGTTTAAATTTCAAATTTTTATAGTCTAAAATTATGCATAAAAAAGAAGTTTATAAATCGAATAATAAATAATATTTGATTGATACAGAATTTGGCATGCATGTTAAGAACATAAATATTATGCAATCCAACGGTAAGATATTCAAAATATGTAGTCATGTTAATTTTTATATTGAGAGTTATAATTATTGGTTACAACCAAATTTGTAATCAAATTTTGTCCAAAATATCTTTGAATATACACGTTCATATTTAGGAAGAGGCTAGAATATGATAACAGAATTAGTCCCATAAGTTTTTGAGGTGGCTCCCTTCCCCTAGTCACCGCATGAATTTGCGGTTGTCACCTATTGACCTATTGAGCACACCGAGTCCAGCAGCCAGAAGTTCCAAGTCATGGTCTACTAATCTTGATAAAATCAGCAATATCGCACGCCTCTAAGGAAAGAGGTCATGTTGTTTCGACACAAACAACTATTGAAATCTCGATTTTCCACAATACAGTACATTAAGGATTACTAACTTCCAAATGCTCTTTAAATCACACCTTTGTTCATTTCTGAAGCTAGGATTTGGCATTTTGCCTTACAGATAAGATAAGGACCTCTTTTTCTAATATTTTGGGTCACTAGCATTCTCTTTGGTGATTGTCACTTGTCAGTATTAGCATCATTTGTTCTGAAATGTCAATTAGAAAATTTGGCAGGTCTAGAGTCTAGTCCCATCAGAGTTGGTCTCCACTCCTTAGCCACCTCCTTCAATTCTGTAGCACATATTCACGTCTTTGTTTTTTAATTATATAGTTTGTGCACATTGAAATGCCTCATGGAAATACTTGTACATTGTATTTAACAAGATTTTCAACTTTGGGCCAAGAGTATGTAATTCAACTGGTTAGCAATTTTTGGTGTTTTTAACGGAAACATTAAGGATTCAAATCAATGGTATAGGATTTTGTGTGCAATTAGTTTATTTGCTTAAATATGTGACAAAAATTTTTAAATAAAAAATAAAGTAACTTGTTATATAAAGTCGCTTTTTATCTCACATTTTAAGAAAATAAATTGACCACAAATAAGTTAGTCAAATACACTACTCCAATTTATTTGCTTAAAGGTGAGACAAAAATGTTTCATCAAATAACAACTTATATTATTGTTTAAAGTTAATTTTTGACTCACCTTTAAGAAAATAAGCTAACCTAGTGCAATGATGCATCAAATAATTTTCACACCCTTTATGGTCATTTCACTTCTACTTTTCCATGATTTTATTCAAATTTTTAGAAGTGTATATTTGTTTCAATGCATTTTTTTACCAAAAACAAAAAGGGAGAAGATATTTTTATTGTTACAAAATGACTAAAATTTAGTCTATTGATTTTTACTTCAATTGTCAAATGACAAATGAGCCCTTCTAGTTTAATTTTTGCCAATTTTAATCCCATACTTTGTCAAAATGAGCCAACAGAACCCAGTCCTATGATCTATGCAAATCTGTTAGTAAATTAAGTTGTTTAAATATAATTTTTTAAGTAGTACTTATCAAACAATAAGATCTATTAAATGACGAATCTCATAAATGCTTTCAACTAGATTTTTAATTTTAAAAAAAAATGTTTAAATGATATCATCTACTAATTACAAATTTGGACAAAATGATCATATTGACTCATTTCCAATTTACAATTCTTGGTCACTAGATATTGAATTTCAATGGCAGTCTTATCAAATACAAGAATATGGAAATTTGAATTTCCTTCATATATGAAGACTAAAAAGTACTCACAACAAATAGAATTGTATTCAACAAAATCCTGCTAAGTTGCTAACCATCACAAAACCAAAATATTCTTTGTCAGATTTCTCCAATCCCACTTGCCAAATACCACCATAGGGAAGAGTTTGTGGAGCAACATTGGACAGCTCATCCCCAATTTTCCTCCCAAACTTTTCAATGATCCTTTGCAGCCACCAAATTAAGTTAATGAAATCAACGAAACAACAAACTTAGAGACTAAATTGACAAAAATTAAACCTTAGAGAGTAATTTAACAATTGAAGTAATAGTTAAGGAACTAAATCATATTTTAACCTTTATATAACTAATTGTACAATTGAAGTAAAAGTTAAGAAACTAAATTAAATTTACACCATTATATAACTACTTGTACAATTGAAAAAGTCAAGGAACTAAATTAAATTTTAACCATTATACAATTAAGGACTTTAAGAGCCGGGTACCCAAAAATCCAATCAAACTTGATATAAGCGTCGGAGAAAAGTCTACCCGTCAAATTGACATTTAATGCTCTAACCTGCCACCACTCCTTCTGCATTAAATCCACCATACAACCTTGGGACAAGCACCTTAAAAATCCTTCCTTTAAATCAACTGGTGATTTCTCAAAAAAAAAAAAAAAATAAAAAAAAAAAATAAAAAATAAAAAATAAAAAATTAACTGGTAAATAAATAAAGGCGAAAATCACATTTTGGTCCCTACATTTTCAGACGATTCTCATTTTGATCCTTAGATTTTATTTTTACCACTTTTAGTCCCTAATTAGAAAAACGACATCCATTTTAGTCCTTTCCGTTAGTGCCCTAACGGTAAAATCCTAGGTGGCAAACAGACGTATTAAAATAATAATAAAAATTTTATTTTGACATTAAAAAATACCAAGTCAATATCTAAATTAAAAAAATTAATTTATTAATTTTAATTAAATAAAAAAAATTAAAAACAAAATTAAAAACAAAAACAAGAACACAAACAACAAAATTTAAATACAAAATTTAAATTTAAGAACACAAAATTAAAAACCAAAATCACAAACCCAGAAAATAAGAACACAATTAAACTTATCCACATCAGATTAAACATGAAAACAAAATTTAAAACCCAAAAAAGTTGAACAAGAAATTGAAACCCAGCCATCAAGAAGAAGAAATCATGGAAGGTTTAATTCCATTTCTTCTCCAAGCCATCAAGAAGACGAAGCCATCAATGGGTCATCTCATAGGCTAACCCGGATTGAATTTCAGCCACCAGAAACGCCATAAACCCAAAACCCCACAAACCCATATCGGAATACAACATCGAAATACAACAGACATCACAAACCCACAAACCTAGATCAACATAGACCACAAACCCAGAAACCCAGATACACCACAAACCCAGAAATCTACGTACACCACAATCTCCGCTACTCGGTCCTAAGAAAAAGCCATTCACATGCTCGGTGGTGACGTTCCCTCCGTAGCAGTCACTGACAAAAACCCACGTGTCCTCCAAGCTCAACCACCTCATCTCCGAGTTCCAGTCTCTCCCAGAACCAATCGATCGTGTCAAGCGCTTGCTTCACTACGCGATTCTGTTGCCGGAGCTGGACCTATCTACCAAGGTTGACTTGAATCGAGTCATGGGCTGCACAGCCCAGGTTTGGCTCTAGGCCGAACTGGGCAGCGATTTCGAAATCGCAGCCCAGGTTTTTCGCCGACAGCGATTTCGAAATCAACCGAGGCTTCTGCTCTTGCCTTGTTTAGGTTCTCAACGGTGCGGCGTCAGAGGAGGTGACGAAGATCACCACAGATGTTTGGGTTTTAAATTTGATGTTTTCATGTTTTCATGTTTAATCTGATGTGGATTTGAAGTTTAATTTTGTGTTCTTATTTTCTGGGTTTGTGATTTTGGTTTTTAATTTTGTGTTCTTAAATTTAATTTTTGTGTTTTAATTTCGTTGTTTGTGTTCTTGTTTTTGTTTTTAATTTTTTAATTTAGTTAAAATTAATAAATTAATTTTTTTAATTTAGATGCTGATGTGTTATTTTTTAATTATAAAATAAAAATTATTATTATTATTTTAATACTTTCGTTTGCCACCTAGGATTTTGCCGTTAGGGCATTAACGGAAAGGACTAAAATGGATGGCGTTTTTCTAAATAGGGACTAAAAGCGGTAAAAATAAAATTTAGGGACCAAAATGAGAATCGTCTAAAAATGTAGGGACCAAAATGTGATTTTCGCCATAAATAAACTTATATACATCCTTAGCTCAAGGAAGAGAGGGACGTATGTTAATCACAACTATTCAACTCATGTTCTTACAAAAAGTATAATAATGGCAAGGTTGGCTCAGAGGAGACTGAGGCAATTGCCTAAGCCCCAAATGGAAGAAGGTTCCCTCTATCTATTAAGGCCTTTTCGCTTAGAAAAAAAAATTGTCCCAAAAAATTTAATCAATAAAAATTAAGTTTTTTTTGGAAAAAAAAAATAATGCTAGGAACAAAAAAAAAATCCACAACAACTTTTATTTCCTCATTGAATGTTGCGCATTCTCTTAAATTTGAATTCTATCTACCGTAGTTAAGATTGTACAAATTTTTACTCTCCCAAGAGCAGAAGTTGAAGAGTCTAACAAATTCAAATTCAAAATTAAAATTAATACTAGTTTTATGGAGTATGGCCAAGTTAATTAATGAAATCCAATACTATCTCTAAAATTAAATATATAAACTTTATATTTGTCTTCATTCTTGAAGGAATATCTACCCTATTCTTTTGTTAAATTAAGTTGGGCAAGGGGTGGGAACCTAGATCCTAAATGTCGCTGTTAGGAATGTTGGAGGTGTGCCAATTGACAAATGGTCAATTATTCACTTCTATGGGAGAAGTACTCCCTTGATAACAATGAGTTTATGTAGAAACAACGTTCTTTCACATCTAATAGCACTACAAGTGATCCAAACTTTGCACTTGATACAAATAAAATTGTAGAAATGAAAGACACAATCCTCCATTAAATGTTACATTGATGTAAAACGTAGGAACAAGATCATCCCTATTTATTTGATATACTTTCATGTAAAAAGAGATAATATATTTCACGCTTAAGATTTTATTTCTTGAATTTAATAGTGTAGAATTTTCACACCATAATAGATATACCTTTTGATTTATAATATTTAATCTGAACCATAAAATTAAATAAATCAATTTCAAATATCATCAAATTGGAAAGTACTATGCATCCTTCACATAAACATGTAAATTTCCGTAGGAAGGCAACCAATAAGACTGGTTGTTTCAAATAAAACCAAACACGGTGGGACATTGAAAAATTGAAGACAATTCAAAGGCATGGGGAGAAATTTCCACAAATTAATGAGTAGTTAGATGTGCCTTGAATGATGCAAGTTGGTTCGTCTACAACTTGGTTCACGTTGAGTGCTTGACCAACAAAAATGTAGAATGTGGCCGGATATAGTCACTCCAAAAAAATATATAGTACAAGCATCCACCTATATCTCTTACTCTATAAAAGGGCAGCTAAACAATAGTATAAGGCATAGTTGGCAATCTTAGCTTTTTGTTTCCTATTCCTTCCATATATAGTTTTCTCAATGGCTAAATCCGGTCATGCTGGTAAAAGCCCTTCCATCATCTCCACAATAATGCTGGTGCTTGGGCTGCTAATGGCTACCCTAGGCACAATAGGTCTCTCTCTCTCTCATTGATACATGTCTTGAAAGTTTTTTTCAGCCCAAATCAAATGCTTTTGTCTTAATTAATCCAAGGTTGAGGAGCTATGATATTGTCACACACCCTCAGTGTACTGCCTGGCCTCTTGCACCCACATGTGGGCTCCATGTTGTTGTGAGAGGATGTACGGAACAGTGCACTTATTAAGACACCAAATAGTACTATCCCTGGAACTATAGGAGTAGAAGGTAGAAACCACCAATGTTAAAGGGCTCCTAAATCAATTAATGTTGCCTTCTAGGCAATAGATTTTCCTTTGAGCTAAGCTTGATTGAACCAACCTTAGTCTCCACAAATCTGTCTTGGTCGTCATGCCATTTTTGGAATTGATTCACGTTGCATGCTCACCAAAAGTTGCCTAGAATGTAATAACAACATTTAATTAAGTGTCACTCTATAGTTGTATTTAGTATGGGCACCTAATAAAAGGAAGTCACCAAATTACTTCTCTTAAATGAGCCACAACTAGCCTTCTAAGCATTTAAATTAAGAACTACTCCATTAGTTGTATTTAGTTGTGTGTGTGGTGGTGGGGGGGGGGGGGGGGGAGGTGGAGGTAGGACCTTTCTTCATTTGTTTTGTTTGGTTTTGGCTCTCTTTCTCAAAATAATGGGATGAGAAATAAGGGAGAGGGGAGTCCAATCAAATCATGTGTAGAACTAGGATATTTTACCAAGTGATATAGGACAACATATGGGGTTTAATGTTTATCATTTGTTAGTTTTTTAATTTTTATATAATTATTGCTATCTTAGAACAGATGATTTTATTTTCTTGATTCTAGGTGTTTTTAAGGGTTTGCTAGTCAAAATATAATCATATTACTTGAAAAATAAGTTTTCTTAAGCCTTTAAATAGGCGTATAATATGTAAACAAAAATTCGGGTCAGAATTTCATGAATAAGAATTTCAAAAATATTTTTCTCCTTACTTTCCGTTGAATTCTAGTTATTCATTGTGGATTCAACTGGGAAGTTAGAAGACAAAATAGTCAATTCATGGTTGTGGCAAGTGGCAACAATTAGCTGAACAATTGAAAATTTCCATGATTACTTAATCATATAGTATATCTTGCAGAAAATGATATGCTAGTCCTTATTTTTATTATTATAAATTTCACATTAATGTGATTGATGGATTTTAACAACTTAATGAAAGAATATTTGAATTTTTTTTTTTTTTTTATAATTGGTAACACATTAGTTTGTAAGACTTACGTGTAATATCTCTAACATTACTATTATTATCCAATGAATCTTTCACTTTTAATATATTATTATATTATGCGAGCCTACAAATCCAAAGAATCTTCCACTTTCAATATATTTATAACATTCCTGTCCTGAGTCCTTGATTGAGATAAATTGCATAAGCATATTTATGTATGTAGAACCATTGACTTATTGTCTAATCTAATGCAGGTGCCCAAGTTGGTGTTTGTTATGGAATGCTTGGTAACAACCTACCACCACCAACAGAAGTTGTAGCTCTCTATAGACAAAACAACATCCAAAGAATGAGGCTCTATGATCCAAACCAAGATGCTCTCCGAGCCCTTGGAGGCTCCAATATTGAGCTCATGCTAGGCCTTCCAAATGACAAGCTTCAAGAGATTGCTTCAAGCCAAAACAATGCAAATGCTTGGGTCCAAAACAATGTTAAAAACTTTGGAAATATCAGATTCAAATACATTGCAGTTGGAAACGAAGTAAAGCCTTCGGATTCATTTGCATAGTTCCTTGTCCCCGCCATGCAAAACATTCAAAACGCAATTTCTAGGGCTGGACTGAACCAAATCAAAGTTTCCACTGCCATTGACACTGGAGTCCTTTCACAAGATTCTTTCCCCCCATCAAAAGGCTCATTCAGAGCCGATTATAGGCCAATTCTTGATCCTGTCATTCGCTTCTTAGTGAACAATGGGTCCCCATTACTTGTTAACTTGTACCCATATTTTAGTTACACTGGTAACACCAAAGACATTCATCTTGACTATGCTCTTTTCACAGCTCCTTCACCTGTAATGAGTGATCCCCCACTAAATTATCGCAACCTTTTCGACGCCCTTCTTGACACTGTTTACTCGGCTTTAGAGAAGGCCAACGGGGGATCATTGGTGATTGTTATATCAGAGAGTGGTTGGCCTTCAGATGGTGGAGTAGCAACATCACTTGATAACGAAAGAACTTACATTACCAATTTGGTTCAACACGTGAAGGGAGGGACACCAAAGAAGCCTGGAAGGCCTATTGAAAGTTATGTGTTTGCCATGTTTGATGAGAACAACAAGATTCCAGATTTTGAGAAACATTGGGGGCTCTTTTCTCCAAACAAACAGCCTAAGTTCCAAGTCAATTTCAGTTAAGAAGATGGCTTTATTAAGTGCATCAAGGAATAAGAGCCACTTATTATGGTGCATAACAATTATTATTATAATAAGAGTTTTTGCTAACTCACAATAAATAAGAAGTAATAACCTCGTAAACAATAAATATGAGTGCAATATCTCTGATGTAATATTATTAAGAATCATTTATCTCTAATGTAATGTTTAGGTATGTTTCATTGATGTATTGAATATCTACAAAATATTATTTCAGAGCTTGTTGGATTGACTAGTGTTTTTTTTTTTTTTTTCCTAGTTGGGGGCTGGAGTTAATTAGTATTTTTCATAACATAAGATGAACTATTTGTGTACGTTAGTTATTATCATAACATATGCAAATTGAAAATTTCAAAATCAAAATGTTAGTGATACACGAATTCCAACAATTAACTCAATTAGTAAAATATTTTATTATTGTATAAGGGATTTGGAATTCTACCTATGCTAAAAAGAAACTTGTTGGCTTCTTGACTTGATAAGAATGAACAATCACCAAGAATTATCACACAAGAACTAATATTAGAGCTACTGTTACCCATAATGACCTCGTAGAAAGGCAACCGGTTATGATGAGATAGGTCATTTTAATATGTAAACATTCTCAAATCGCAAGGTAGAAAAGCCTAACATTTTCTAGAGGAAAGACAAAGTCCAAAATAACAACCAGTTAGACGAGTTTTAAGTGATGCACTAGGTTGCCGTAGATAATTTAGTGTTACTTAATTTCCATGGAGTGCTTGATGGGTTAAATTGCGGTGGCATATAACTATTAAACAATCCATTTCCATGGAGTGCTTGATTAGCTATAGTTACTCAAAAATCTCAATCTCGAGCACAAGCATCTCTCTCTATAAAAATAGTGTTGGAAGAATAATTGCTTTCAATCCAAGCTCTTAGTCTACATTTCTCTTCTATGTTTTTGTCAATGGATAAGTCTTATTCAACTGGAACAGCCCTTCAACGATGTCCTTAATGCTAATGTTTGTAATGTGGATGGCTAGCCTAGACATAATAGGTCCCTCTTTCTCTCTCCCTCTCTCTCACTCCTTTTGCACATTATACATTAAGCTCCCAAATCAAAACTAGTCAAAGTAAATAATTCTTCTGGAATCACACCATTTGCCACAACTTGATGTGTGGTCGACTATTAGTGGTAATAAATCCACCACCTTTTCTCCACTATTACAGTCAACCACTCAAGAGTCGTGGCAAAAGTTGTCCCTAGACCTTTACAAAGTAAAACCTCTATAAGATCACTTTATAAATTCTCATAAACCATACATATATATTCCATGTATTGCTTGAACAATTTTGATAAGTGGAGATCACAAAAAATTTCACAATAGCTTAAGTGACAAGTAATGATTAATATACAATAAAGTAATGCCAATTATGTTTCTATTTGAAATTATACTATTCATAACCTATCACCTCAAAAGTTGTAAAAAAAAATTGTGAAATTATTTGTGTATGCAACATTATTGGAACATTTAACATGTATGACATGAGAGATAATCTTAGAAAACCAAGAAATTGGTAACATGGACTCTATTCTTGTGTATTGTATGCTAGATGTTACCTTAGTAAAAAAAAAAAAATTAATATCCACTTCTAGTCATGTTTTTAGTTTGTTTATAAAGTATAATAAAACCATGATTTTGAATATTATATAAACTTATAGAGAAAATAATTTTTAGTCATCTTGATGTTTGTTTAGCATGATAATGACAAATGCATGGGTAATATATATTAAATGTCTCTCCAATTATAAATTTGGTATAATTGAGTCTGCATTATAAATTTGGTAAAAATGATCTCATAAAAAGCTATAGGGTAGTATGATACTTTTACACTATGTTTGAAACGGAGAAAGATGGGGGGAGAGAGGAAAGTGTTGAATATACAAAAATTTATTGTATTCTAGTCATCTTCCATTTTCCTCTCTTCTACTCTCCCCTCATCTCCCACAATCCAAACATAGGGTTAAAGTCTAACTATACATGTAGATTTAACCATAAGTGTATATATGACTGTTAACTTGTAAAAGGCTATGGGCCGTAGGCCCACCTTATTTTACTTGTATAGCACACTTTACCTCCTATATAAAGGAACTCATGTATATTTTATTACTTGTGAAATACAATACAATTCATTCAGTATTTCTAACATGGTATTAGAGTCATTGCTCTGACCTTTTCTTAGCAATCTTATCTCTCTTTGGTGTTACTCCAAACTCATAGTCGCTTCTACTATCACAGCTACCGTGCAGTCATTTGCCATTGAATCTCCGACGTCTCTTAATCATCGTCTCTGGTGCTCCTTATCCAGTTTTTCACGTAGATTTTATTTTTGTAGTTCATTTTTTCATATTTTGCTTCTAAATGAAGAACAAGGAAATGTCTTTTTCTTGTTACAATAATTGTCGCCGACAATCCAACAAACTATTTTGCAATTTTTGCAAACGTCTTGGCTATATCGAGGCTTGCTATTGTCACCGACAATCCAACAAATGATTTGATTTTGAATTAATAATTTGATATGCTATGATAAATAAACTTAAATTTCAACATTATATGAATCAGGTAGTTATTGACTGTAGATTTATTATGTACTTTGTGAGCATATGATGGAAATATGGTCAAGACACAAAATTTGACATGTTCTATTTTAATCAGCCGCCAAGATAGGTGTTTGCTATAGAATGCTTGGCAACAACTTACTGTCCCAAGGAGAAGTTATAAATATGTACAAACAATACAACATCGGAAGATTGCGACTCTATGGCCAAAACTATGGTCCTTTCCAAGCCCTTAGAGGCACCAATATTGAGCTCATGCTCGGTGTCCCTAATGAAGAGCATCAAAGCATTGCTTCAAGACAAGATTATGCAAACACATGGATCCAAAACAATGTACAAAACTATGGAGATGTCAATTTCAGATACATTGCAGTTGGCAACGAAATAGAGCCCAATAGTCCATATGCACAATTTCTTTTCTCAGCCATGGAAAACATTCAAACTGTAATGGGATAATTATACATAACCCACCTGTGGTTTGGGTGAAAACCACTTTACTTACCCGTGGTTTGAAAAGTATCACTTAACCCACCTGTGGTATGTTCCATTTGTTTTCCGTAACCCACCTCTGTTAAAATTAGGGGTAAATAGGTATTTTTGCTCATATTTGATGTCTCTCTCCTCCCAAAACAAAAAATAGAACAAAAATGTAAGAGAAATAAGATCAAAAAGTGGTATTTGTCTCTCTCTCCATTCACACAAATTTTGAACATCAAAAACATACCCAAAAAAAATCATTCACCATGACAATCATTCATCACAGAAAACCCATATTCACTTTCTTATATACCCCAATTCCATATCGATCCAACATCACCCATATGATCTATATATACACACACTACAAACATTCACCATGACAATCATTCATCACAGAAAACCCATATTCACTTTCTTACATATCATCAACCTTAATTAATTACTACTTCTCATATGACCATGACCACTAGTCTCTTCTTCATTTCCCTCCTCTCTCTCTCTCTCCTCCGCCTCTCACCACCCCCCTGACCATTCTTCCTCCAACACCACACCCACCACTACTTCGATCCAACAAGTCTGTAAGCCACTCACTTCCCTAACCAATGTGTGAGCTCCTTATCCCAATCCAAACTCCCTCCAAACCCAACTCCTCTCCAGTGGCGGTGAAAAAGTCCGGTGGCAGTGATGGGTTTAAAGGTGGGGTTTCGATGGACTTGAAGGCGGACGTGACGATGAGTAAGGACGGAAGTGGGTCTTATAAGACGGTGCAGGAGGCAGTGAACGCAGCGCCAGAGAACGGTAGTAGGAAGAGGTTTGTGATAAGAATTTCCGTTGGCAAAGAAGAATGTCATGTTTTTGGGAGATGGGTTTGTTTGCAATTTGTGTGGAGGAGATGTATCTTCTTTTGTTGTTTTTGCTTGCTCATTTTTTTATATATTATTTTCTGGGTTTGTTATGTAGTTTGAGGCTGCTTGGGTACTTACAAACATTGCATCAGGAACTTCGGAGAACACGAAGGTGGTGATTGACCATGGAGCAGTTTCGATCTTTGTTAAGTTACTGGGTTCTCCTAGTGATGATGTTAGAGAGCAGGTATATATCCGAATGAATGTATATTTCTAATTTTTTAAAGCATAGGTTGTGTATTGTTTGAGGCTTTATCTGAGCCCTCGTGGAACCTGTGTATTTGTGTTTAATTTTTTTTTGGGTATGTTCTTTATGTTCAAAATTTGTGTGAATGGAAAAAGAGACAAATACCACTTTTTGATCTTGTTTCTCTTGTATTTTTGCTCTATTTTTTGTTTTGGGAAGAGAGCGACGTAAAATTTGAGCAAAAATATCTATTTACTCCTGATTTTAACAGAGGTGGGTTACGAAAAACGAATGGAACATACCACAGATGGGTTAAGTGATACTTTTCAAACCAAGGGTAGACAAAGTAATTTTCACCCAAACCACAGATGGGTTTAGTGTAATTACCCCAACTGTAATTTATAATGCTAACCTTGGATATAAGAATATTAAAGTCTCCACTCCCAATTATCAAGTTGCCCTTATAGAGTCCTACCCTCCATCAATAGGCTCCTTCACGTCTAAGTGCCGATCACTTCTTGATCCCATCATAGGCTTCTTAGTGAAGCATAAGTACCCATTACTCGTTAACATGCATCCATACTTTAGCTACATTGGCAATGTTCAAAACATTCATCTTGAGTATGCTCTTTTAACTACTCCTTCAGTTGAAGTGCAAGGTGGCGAACATGGATACCGAAACATTTTTTATGCCTTTTACTCAGCATTAGAGAAGGCCAAATGGGGGGTCTTTGAAAATTGTTGTATCCGAGACTGGTTGGTCCTCTGAAGGGGGACTGGCAACAAGTTTTGAATATGCAAGCACTTACAACTCGAATTTGATTAGGCATGTCAAGGGAGGGACTCCAAAGAGACCTAACATGCCTATAGAAACTTACATGTTTGCCATGTTTAATGAGAATCTGAAGACTCCTGATTATGAGAAAAACTTAGGGCTCTTTTATCCAAACAAACAGCCTAAATTCCAAATTAAGTTTAGTTAAGAATAGAACTAGCTAGTTCACTTCGGAAAAAGGATAGCTTTTATGTGCATTATAGCTATAAATAAGAATTACTTGTAATCCCTTTTCGTGGCAGGGAATCAAGTTTATGTATATATCCAAGATGTGAAAATAGTCTTTATAAATTTTGTTCTTATCAGAATATGATAATCTCTTTTGCATCTTTGCATATTAATTTGGTACAATACCGCATTTATTTTATATATTCAAAATTATACATGAATTAAAGTTCTATCACTTTAACGAGAAAAAAAGAAAAGAAAAAAAAAAAGAGGGTTCTGTCAGATTCATAGTTTTACATATTAAGACCAAGGCCTTTGTTTCTTAATCTGTTTGGAAAATTCTATGGCATCCTGCATAGTCTATAGCCTCAAATCCATTATGGAAAACTTTAAAATGGCCACAAAGAAATCAGGGTGCTTCTCTTCTATGGTAGAAAATGTTTTCACATGGTTTGTCATAAGAACACATGTTTTATTTATTTTTTTTAAAATGAACTTGATTGGATTTGTTTATTTGAGTTTGTATTGTGCATGTGTGTTGAATCCCACGTTGGATGTTTATTAGATGAATTATGGGTTTATAAATGATTACAAGGAATCCTAATTTCATATTGACTAGTCCTTTGAAAAATATGACTAGATTAAATTGAATTGAAGGTTTTGATTTTATGTTTTTGGAAGTGATTTTTGAAGGGAAGGGGAACCCTATGAGTATTAATAAAAGAGGGTTCCACTTTTATATATATAAAAGTGGAACCCTATGAGTATTAATAAATTTTATTTAAGTCATCTAATTTTATTTTTGTTTAATTGAGTCTTCTAAATTTTAAATTTATTCAATATAAGCATTTCACCCAATTTTATTTTTTTTAAAAATTTCCATTGAAATTTTATTTTTCTCACATGAAAAAAATCTATAAAATTAATAAAAGTATTTTATAGATTTTTTATGTGAGATTTTTTTTTTCATTAGTTAATTGCATACTTAATCACAATTTTGTTAGCAAAATTGGATTAGAAACCTGAATTTAATAAATTTGAAATTTAGATAACTTAATTTAACGAAAGTAAAGTTAGAAGATAAATAAATTTCATTCAAACTTAGTGATACAATTTGCATTTTAACCAACAAAAATTGAATTGTCAATTTTATCTTTAAAAATATATATTTCTTTAAAAGAAACCCACTCACCTCTCCTCTCCCCCCAAATTTTCAAACACAATTTCTTCCTCTTCATAAACTCAACCCCACACTCCATCCATCAAGAAAGAAGGTGAACCCAAAGTCGTAAATCTTTTAGTCAATTTTCTTTTCTTTTGCTTTTGTTTCTTGAGAAAAATTCTAGATTTTTACCTTATGGAGTTTCCGCAATGATGTTGCTGGAAGTTCTTGCTTGTTTTTCTTGTGTTGTCATAGGTTTGCAATGATTTCTTGATGTATGTGACTTGTTCTTGATGGGTCTTGATTATATTTCGATAAATTTGCACGGAGGATTTACTTTGCACTACTTGGTTGAACGCATTTGAAAATCTTGTTAGTCTTGGTTGCATTTCACATGCTTGATAAAATGCCACAAAGATAGAAAATCGTTGTTCTTTGAGAATTTATACATGAATTCTTCTGAAAAGTTTGTTTCTTTTCATGAAATAAAATATTATTTTAAAGTCAAAGATCATTCTTGGCAATGTTGGACTTTTTGGTGACGAAGAATGCTCATTACACTTGCACATGACTTTGATGAAACACGGTATTCCATGAAGTTTGAAAGAAACCTTAAAATTTTTGATAATGTGACTTAATGAAGACACGTAACCTTTTCCAAATGATAAATCTTGCAATGTAGTTGGTGTCATTAAGTGCAATACTTTACAATCGAGATTGAGGCATAACATATACCTGGTTGCATGAGATATGTGTACAAGTCTTGGCATGATTTGAAATTATTTCAAATTGACTCCATGAGTCATGTTTTGGTCTGATGTCATTGATGGAATGACATGCTTGCATCAGTTGCATGATCATGATCTGCATGTGATAGAGCATGCACTATATTGGAATCTCATACGTAACTCACTCTGTCTTTGTTGTAGTAAGCCCAGACTTGCAAGAATCAACGGTCCTTGTGCCATTCCTCTTCATGGTGGTCTAGGGCTTGTTCAGAAGTTGAGGCCAAGATTTGCGCAGCAGGTTTTGGATATTTCCTCGATGCTATCACGATGAAAGAAGATCATCGTCATGAGTAAGGATCTGATTAAATTTAGTGCTCCAGCAGAATTATTCTGGGAAACCACCAATAACTTTCACTTTTTAAATGTAGGCAAGGTAACTTTGTACCTGATGACTTCACACTAATCTTTGGCATCATGGCAGTCAATCTTGCAAAATTAATAGTCCTAGTTATTTTGGTTTTAGGGTCGCGTTTTGTTTTATTAAGTTATATGTAATGTCTTATTAGAGAAGTGTCAAAGGAGGAGATTACTAGGACTTAGGTTGTGCTGCAAAATTCATGTGCCAAAATAGGTGCTAATGAGGGTTGTAATCATTGCAAAATAAGTTAGGTCAATTTTAAAATTAGGAATTGCTGAAGATCTCAAGTTTTAGATGGTTCCCTCGAGCTAGCTCGGGACTCACTTAAAAAAAAACTAGGCAGAGACTTTGCTCAACTTTTGCTCAAGTGAGATTACCAATTTTGCAAATTGATTTAACCTAAACTTTTACCTACCTATAAATACATACCCTTTGATGAACGACTTTCAAAAGAGAGGATGTTGTACAAGGAGCATTCTAAGAAGCCTTCTTGCTCTGAGCCTAAATGGAGAAAATACTTCTCCCATTCTTTTCACATCGTGAACCTAAACTGATTTCCATCCAAAGAACAGAAATTCTTAACCTTTGTCAGTGAGTTCACTATCATACCGAAGTTTTGGATTGGTGCAAATGAGTTCATTCATGGGGGAGATTCTAATCTGCCGTTGGAGACAAATGGGTCATTTGCTTGGTTACACATCAATTCTAAGTTTGCAAAGTTTTGTAAGTATAGGCTAGTAGTAAGAATCGTTATCTTATAGTGAAACTTCATGTGGGATTGGTTATCCGAAGTGGATTTTCTTTTAAAAGTTCTACAAAAGTTTTCCACTCATCATGAAAATTCTTGTGTCATATTTTGCTTTATTTTATTGCTTTTGGATTGTGGTGATATTCATGTAGGTGTTTTATCATTGTCATTGTTAATGATTAATTAGGATACAAGTGGCAAAAAATGCGATAATTAGATTATTGGGATCAATATTGAATTTTTCAGTATATATATCCATGATCCTTGAAATTCGTTTAGTTAATCTTCATAAAAAAAATTTATAAGGAAAACTACATGATTTATGTGTTTACTTTGATTTTTTTTTTTTAATTATGTTTATCCTTTGTTATTTGCACCTCATATGTAGTTGGATTTTTCATTTCCTAGGAAAAAAATCTAATTCACAGAGGAAGAGAGCCCATTTTTGTATAGCTTGGAAGCCTATTGTGTGATAGCTGAAACTGTAATACAGTACTACTTACACTAATTGTTGTGCACTATATAGTATAATTTGATAGTTATAATCGGGGAAAGAGGATTTGAACCCTAAATGTCTCCACTAAAAACATCGGGAGATGTCAATCAATTAAACTACAAGGCTCTTAACAAACAAATGTTAATTACTTTTTTGAAGAATGAATACATTAATTTTTGACAAGGAATAAACTTTCTTTCTATACAAAGGAAACTTCAAAAAAGTAATCAAGTCAACTTCTTTTTCATGCCATGAAAAGTTGAAAAGTCAAACAGGACCCAAGTCCAAATAGGAATTTGTTATAATGGCTTTAATGTCACTACATTATAAGCACCTTGCCCATAACAACACTACTATTAGCCAATTCTTAAACCAGGTGGCAAACAATGTACCGTGCACTCCAGCCACTGTAATCATGTATATATACTAAGCCACCTATTTAGTTTTAGTGTATGTGAGAGTGCCGCATCATTGTTTTCTTGTCTTGTGTCATTAGTGAAAGTTTAAGGCAAACTGTGGGATTTGGGTTTCTTGAGATAGTTATTGTGCTACTATTGTAATCTTGCTTGAATTTTATCTTGTCTTGTGTCTTTTGTTAAAGTTTAAGGTAAATCTTGGGGATTTGGATTCCTTGAGTAGAAGAGAAGATTATTAGAAGAAGAATTCTCCTAGGAGAAAATTAATTTTAGAAGAAGAGCAATTTGATCATTCTATGGATTTTTTTTTTGATAATCGATCATTCTATGGAGTTAAAAGAATACCCAGATGAGAGTAAGAGAGATCATGAGTTGTAATTATTATTGAATTTAGTGGATTTGATTTCTCTTTCCATAGAGATAGGCTACTTGTTAAACCACATAATTTCTTGCATTTTTGTGTACTTGGTGCTTTATTTGTCTTTTCTGTTATTTGCTCCAATCTATGAGTCTTATTGCACAAGAGATACTAGAGCTTCTACTATTTGCACAAATGATATTTCATATTAGAGTTTTCACTATCACACAACTGTATCAGAGCTTTTATTACTCAATGAGGACCTTGTAGAAAGGCAACATGCTATAGTGAGAGATCATTTATATAAATAAACATTCTCACAACGTAATGTAGAGAAGCCTAAATTTTCCAAAAGAAGGACAAAGTCCAACAAAATAACAACCAGTTAGACGAGCTCTAAGTGATGCACTTGGTTGCCATAGATAATTTTGTATAACTTAATTTCCATGGACCAGTTAGACGAGCTCTAAGTGATGCACTTGGTTGCTGTAGATAATTTTGTATAACTAAAAAAAAGAATTTAAAAATCTTGAATTTTCTATTTTACCCTCCACTTGTATACCCCCCTAATAGGAAATTTGAAATTTAAAAAAAAAAAATTCTTTTATTTCAAGATTTTTAAATTATATATTTCAATCATCTAGGGAGGTTAGTGTCAATAATTTGTAATTTATGGGAGGCGAGTGTCTAATTAAAAATTAGAGAGGTGAGTGTAAAAAAAAAAAAAAAACCCTTAGGGAAGGTCAGTGAAAATTTTCCATAATACATATTAATTAAATCTAATTACTATTTGGTTTTCGGCCCATATGACTATAGTGGACCAGGTGGAAATTAGCATCCACTCTCTTTGCTTTCCCACTTATTTTCTACTCATTTAAACAATAGAAAAACTTTTAATCTTGACGTAGTTTTTATTCGTTCTCTCCCTCTCTTTTCTTTCTTACCAAATAAAGTGTAATACAAAATATATAAAATTTGCTAAAAACGTGTTACTATATATCCTTTTGTTAAATTGAGGGGCGGAAACCCTAGATCCTAAATGTTGCTATTGAGATTGTCGGAGGTGTGCCAATTGCCGAATGGTCTTTGATAAGAAAAATTATTCACTTCCAGGGGAGTACTCCCATGATAACAAGGAGTCCTTGTAGAAGCAACATTCTTTTACATCTAATAGCACTACAAGTGATCCAAACTTTGCACATGATACAAATAAAATTGGAAAATGATTGATTGTAGAAATGAAAGACATATTCCATCCATTAAATGTTGCATGGATTTAAAAACATAGGAACAAGATCATCTCTATTTAACGGTGTACAATTTTCATACGATAAGACTAAATATACTTTTAGATTTATAATATTTAATTTGAACCATAAATTAAATGATTCAATTTCAAATACCATCCAATTGGAAAGCCCTATGCGTCCTTCACATAAACATTTAAATTTCCGTAGGAAGGCAACCAATAAGACTGGTTGTTTCAAATAAAACCAAACACGGTAGGACAGTGAAAAATTGAAGACAATTCAAAGGCATGGGGAGATATTTCCACAAATTAATGAGCAATTAGATGTGCCTTGAATGATCCAAGTTGGTTCGTGTACAACTTGGTTCACGTAGAGTGCTCGGCCAACAAAAATGTAGAATGTGGATATCACTCAAAAAAATATGTAGTACAAGCATCCATCTATATCTCTCACTCTATAAAAGGGTAGCTAAACAATGGTATAAGGTAGAGTTGGCTATCTTAGCTTTCTGTTTCCTATTCCTTCCATATATAGTTTTCTCAACGGCTAAATTCGGTCATGCTGGTAAAAGCCCTTCCATCATCTCCACAATAATGCTGGTGCTTGGGCTGCTAATGGCTACCCTAGGCACAACAGGTCTCTCTCTCTCTCTCTCTCTCTCTCTCTCTCTCTCTCTCTCTCTCTCTCTCTCTCTCTCTCTCTCTCTCTCTCATTGATACATGATTTTAAAGTCTTTTATAGCCCAAATCAAATGCTTTTGTGTCTTAATTAACCCAAGGTTGAGGAGCTGTGATATTGTCACACACCCACAGTGTACTGCCTGGCCTCTTGCACCCACATGTACATGTGGGTTCCATGTTGTTGTGAGAGGATATACGGAACAGTACACTTACTAAGACACCAAATAGTACTATCCATGGAACTATAGGAGTAGAAAGTAGAAACCACCAATGTTAAAGGGCTCCTACATCAGTTAAAGTTGCCCTCTATGCAATAGATATTCCTATGAGCTAAATTTGATTGAACCAACCTTAGTCCAATCTCCACAAATCTGTCTTGGTCGTCATGCCATTTTTGGAATTGAAGCACGTTCACGTTGCATGCTCACCAAAAGTAGCCTGGAATGTTATAATAGCATTTAATTAAGCGCTACTCTATAGTTGTCTTTAGAGTGGGCACCTAATAAAAGGAAGTCACCGAATTACTTCTCTTAAATGCGCCACAACTGGCCTTCTAAGCATTTAAATTAAGAAATAGCCCATAAGTTGTGTTTAGCTCTGTGTGTGTTGGGGGGGTGGGGGGGGGGGGGGTGGGGGGTGGGAACCATTCTTCATTTGTTTTGTTTGGTTTTGGCTCTCTCTCTCTCAAAATAATGGGATGAGAAAGAAGGGAGAGGGGAGTCCAATAAAATCATGTGCAGAACTTGGACTTTTTACCAAGTGATATAGGACAACATATGGGGTTTAATGTTTATCATTTGTTAGTTTTATAATTTTTATATAATTATCGCTATCTTAGTACCGAGGATTTTATTTTCTTGATTCTAGGTGTTTTTAAGGGTTTGCTAGTCAAAATATAATCATATTACTTGAAAAATAAGTTTTCTTAAGCCTTTAAATAGGCGTATAATATATAAACAAAAATTCAAGTCAGAATTTCATGAATAAGAATTTTTCAAAAATATTTTTCTCCTTTCTTTCCGTTGAATTCTAGTTATTCCTTGTGGATTCAACTGGGAAATTAGAAGACAAAATAGCCAATTCATGGTTATGGCAAGTGGCAACAATTAGCTGAACAAATGAAAATTTCCATGATTACTTAGTCATATAGTATATCTTGTAGAAAATGCCAAGCTAGTCCATATTTTATTACAATAAGTTTACATATTAATGTGATTGGTGGATTTTAGCAACTTAATGAAAGAATATTTGAATTATTATTTTTTTATAATTGGTAACATGTTAGTTTGTAAGTCTTACATGTAATATCTCTAAACTCACTATTATTATCCGACGAATCTTTCACTTTTAATATATTATTATATTATGCCATCCTACAAACCCAATGAATAATCTTCCACTTTCAATATATTTATAACATTCCTGCCCTGAGTCCCTAACTGAGATAAATTGCATAAGCATATTTATGTATGTAAAACCATTGACTTAATATCTAATCTAATGCAAGTGCCCAAGTTGGTGTTTGTTATGGAATGCTTGGTAACAACCTACCACCACCAAAAGAAGTTGTAGCTCTCTATAGACAAAACAACATCCAAAGAATGAGGCTCTATGATCCAAACCAAGTTGCTCTCCGAGCCCTTGAAGGCTCTAATATTGAGCTCATGCTAGGCCTTCCAAATGACAAGCTTTGAGAGATTGCTTCAAGCCAAAACAATGCAAATGCTTGCGTCCAAAACAATGTGAAAAACTTTGGAAATGTCAAATTCAAATACATTGCAGTTGGAAACGAAGTAAAGCCTTCAGATTCATTTGCACAGTTCCTTGTCCCCGCCATGCAAAACATTCAAAACACAATTTCTGGGGTTGAACTAGGGAACAAAATCAAAGTTTCCACTGCCATTGACACTGGAGTCCTTTCATCAGATTCTTTCCCTCCATCTAAAGGCTCATTCAGAGTCGATTATAGGCCAATTCTTGATCTAGTCATTCGCTTCTTAGTGAACAATGGGTCCCCATTATTTGTTAACTTGTACCCATATTTTAGTTACACTGGTAACACCAAAGACATTTGTCTTGACTATGCTCTTTTCACAGCTCCCTCACTTGTTGTGAATGATCCCCCACTAAGTTATCGCAACCTTTTCGATGCCATTCTTGACACTGTTTACTCGGCTATAGAGAAGGCCGGCGGGGGATCGTTGGTGATTGTTATATCAGAGAGTGGTTGGCCTTCAACTGGTGGAATAGCAACATCACTTGATAATGAAAGAACTTACATTACTAATTTGGTTCAACATGTGAAGGGAGGGACACCAAAGAAGCCCAGAAGGCCTATTGAAACTTATGTGTTTGCCATGTTTGATGAGAACAACAAGACTCTAGATTTAGAGAAACACTGGGGGCTCTTTTCTCCAAACAAACAACCTAAGTTCCAAGTCAATTTCAGTTAAGAAGAGGGCTTTATTAAGTGCATCAAGGAATAAGAGCAACTTATTATGGTGCATAACAATTATTATTATAATAAGTAAGAGTTTTTGCTAACTAACAATAAATAAGAAGTAATCACCTCGTAAACAATAAATAAAAGAGTGCAATATCTCTGATGTAATATTGTTAAGAGTCATTTATCTCTAATGTAATATTTAGGCATGTTTCATTGATGTATTGAATATCTACAAAATATTATTACGGAGCTTGTTGGCTTGACTAGTGTTTTTTTTTTTGGTTAGGGCTAGAGTTATAAGTATTTTTCATAACATAAGATGAACTATTTGTGTTATTATCATAGCATATGCAAATTGAAAATCTCAAAATCAAAATGTCAGTGATACGCAAATTCCAACAATTAACTCAATTAGTAAAACCTTTTATTATTGTATAAGGGATCTGGAATTCTACCTATGCTAAAAAGAAACTTGTTGGCTTCTTAACTTGATGAGAATGAACAATCACCAGAGAGTAAATGTTTTAAATTTAAAATCCTATCACACAAGAACTAATATTGGAGCTTCTGTTACCCATAATGACCTCGTAGAAAGGCAACCAGTTATGATGAGATAGGTCATTTCAATATGTAAACATTCTCAAATCGCAAGGTAGAGAAGCCTAACATTTTCTAGAGGAAAGACAAAGTCCAAAATAACAACCCGTTAGATGAGCTTTAAGTGATGCACTTGGTTGCCGTAGATAATTTTGTGTTACTTAATTTCCATGGAGTGCTTGACGGGTTAAATTGTGGTGGCATATAACTATTAAACAATCCATTTCCATGGAGTGCTTGACTAGCTATAGTCACTCAAAAATCTCAATCCCAAGCACAAGCATCTCTCTCTATAAAAATAGTGTTGGAAGCATAATTGCTTTCAATCCAAGCTCTTAGTCTACGTTTCTCTTCTATGTTTTTGTCAGTGGATAAATCTTATTCAACTGGGAATAGCCCTTTAGCGATATCCTTAATGCTAATGTTTGTGATGCGGATGGCTAGCCTAGACATAATAAGTCCCTCTTTCTCACTTCTTTTGCACGTTATACATTAGGCTCCCAAATCAAAACTAGTCAAAGTAAATAATTCTTCTAGAAGCATGCCATTTGCCACAACTTGATGTGTGGTCGACTATGAGTGGTAATAAATCCACCAACTTTTCTCCACTACTACAGTCAACCACTCAAGAGTCGTGGCAAAAGTTGTCTCTAGACCTTTTTATAAAGTAAAACCTCTATAAGATCACTTTATAAATTTTCATAAACCATACATATTCTATGTATTGCTTGAACAATTTCGATAAGTGGAGATCACAAAAATTTCACAATAGCTTAAGTGATAGGTAATGATTAATATACAATAAAGTAATGCCAATTATGTTTCTATATGAAATTATACTATTCATAATCTATCACCTCAAAAGTTGTAAAAAAAAATTGTGAAATTATTTGTGTATGCAGCATTATTGGAACATTTAACATGTATGATATGAGAGATAATCTTAGAAAACCAAAAATTGGTAACATGGACTCTCTATTCTTATGTATTGTATGCCAAATGTTACCTTAGTAAAAAAAAATTTAATATCCAATTCTAGTTATGTTTTTAGTTTGTTTATAAAGCATAATAAAACCATGATTTTGAATATTTTATAAACTTATAGAGAAAATAATTTTTAAGCATCTTGATATTTGTTTAGCATGATAATGACAGATACAAGGGTAATATATATTAAATGTCTCTCCAATTATAAATTTGGCATAATTGAGTCTACATTATAAATTTGGTAAAAATGTCTCATAAAAAGCTATAAGGTAGTATGATACTTTTACACTATGTTTGAAACAGAGAAAGATGGAGGGAGAGAGGAAAGTGTTGAATATACTAAAATTTATTGTTTTCTAGTCATCTTCCATTTTCCTCTCTTCTATTCTCCCCTCATCTCCCACAATCCAAACATAGGGTTAAAGTCTAACTATACATGTAAATTTAACCAGAAGTGTATATATGACTGTTAACTTGTAAAAGGCTTCCCCAAAAAAAAAAAAAAAAAAACTTGTAAAAGGCTATGGGTCATAGGCCGACCTTATTTTACTTATATAGCACACATACTTGTATTGCACACATTACCTTCTATATAAAGGAACCCATGTATATTTTATTACTTGTGAAGTACAATACAATTCATTTATTATTTCTAATATGGTATTAGAGTCATTACTCTGACCTTTTCTTATCAGTCTTGTCTCTCTTTGGTATTACTCCAAACTTACAATTGCTTCCGCCATCACAGCCGCTACCGCAGCCATTCGTTGTTGAATCTCCGACGTCTCTCAGTCATTGTCTCTAGTTCTGGACCTATAATTGGCATCGTTGAGAAGTCTCACACCACAAGGACCATTGCCATTATTGTCGCTACTGTGGATTTTGCTTGATTATGCTTTTGCAGGTACCACTGTGAACATCTTGTCCCGATCTACTTAATTGTGGAAGTCTTGCAGCCATCGGAGCCTTCACGCTCTCTCACACATCGCCCAAGCAATCTGCATGAAAGCATGCACCTCACTCGCCTTCTTCTACTCCAAGCTGACATCACCCGTGATGTTATCAATGCCATGTCAGCCCTAGCTCACGTTAACATCCAGTCGCCTGCTTACGTCAGCCGCTTATGTCATCTTGCTAACGTCATCTCCATTGACTTCTGTTGACAGGCTTTAGTTGACTTTGACCGTTAGCTTTTTACATGGTTGCCCGTTAACTTTAATGTCAGAGTTGACTTTTTGTAGTCAAGGTGCTCCTTATCCAGTTTTTCGCATAGATTTCATTTTTGTAGTCTATTTTTGCATATATTGCTTCTAAATGAAGAACAAGGACATATCTTCTTCTTGTTACGATAATTGTCACCAACAATCCAACAAACTGTTTTGCAATTTTTGCAAACATCTTTGCTATATTATTGAGGCTTGCTATCGTTGTCCACAATCCAACAAAAGATTTGATTTTGAATTAATAATTTGATATGTTATAATAAATAAACTTAAATTTCAACACTATATGAATCAAGTAGTTATTGACTGTAGATTTATTATGTACTTTGTGAGCATATGATGGAAATATGATCAAGACACAAAATTTGACATGTTCTATTTTAATCAGCTGCCAAGATAGGTGTTTGCTATGTAATGCTTGGCAACAACTTACGGTCCCTAAGAGAAGTTATAAATATGTACAAACAATATAACATCGAAAGGATCGACTCTATGACCAAAACTATGGTGCTTTCCAAGCCCTTAGAGGCACCAATATTGAGCTCATGCTTGGTGTCCCTAATGAAGAGCTTCAAAGCACTGCTTCAAGCCAAGACTATGCAAACACATGGATCCAAAACAATGTGCAAAACTATGGAGATGTCAA
Organism: Quercus robur; assembly: GCF_932294415.1. Classification (NCBI taxonomy): domain Eukaryota; kingdom Viridiplantae; phylum Streptophyta; class Magnoliopsida; order Fagales; family Fagaceae; genus Quercus; species Quercus robur. Next base: position 45,188,529 of record NC_065540.1, on the reverse strand, counting down.
TTTTAGATACATTGTAGTTGGCAACGAAATAGAGCCCAACGGTCCATATGCACAATTTCTTTTCTCAGGCATGGAAAACATTCAAACTGCAATTTATAGTGCTGACCTTGGATATAAGAATATTAAAGTCTCAACTCTCATTTATCAAGCTACCCTTGCAGAGTCCTACCCTCCATCAATAGGCTCCTTCATGTCTAAATACCGATCACTTCTTGATCCCATCATAGGCTTCTTAGTGAAGCATAAGTACCCATTACTCATTAACATGTATCCATACTTAAGCTACACTGGCAATATTCAAAACATTCGTCTTGAGTATGCTCTTTTTACTACTCCCTCAATTGAAGTGCAAGGTGGCAAACATGGATACTGAAACATTTTTTTATGCCTTTTACTCATCATTAGAGAAGGCCAAATGGGGGGTTTTTGAAAATCGTTGTGTCTGAGATTGGTTGGCCCTCTGAAGGGGGATCGGCGACAAGTTTTGAATATGCAAGTACTTACAATTCGAATTTGATTAGGCATGTCAAGGGAGGGACTCCAAAGAGACCCAATGGGCCTATAGAAACTTACATGTTTTCCATGTTTAATGAGAATCTGAAGACTCCTGATTATGAGAAAAACTTGGGCTCTTTTATCCAAACAAACAGCCTAAATTCCAAATTAAGTTTAGTTAAGAATAGCACTAGCTAGTTCACTTTGGAATAAGGACAGCTTTTATGTGTATTATAGCTATAAATAAGACTTACTTGTAGTCCCTCTTCGTGGCAGGGAATCAAGTTTATGTACATATTCAAGATGTGAAAATAGTCTTAATAAAATTTTGTTCTTATCAGAATATGATAATCTCTTTTGTATGTTTGCATATTAATTTGATACAATACCGCATTTATTTTATATATTCAAAATTATACGTGAATTAAAGTTCTATCGCCTTAACGTCCAAAAAAAAAAAAAATGAAGAAAAAGAAAAAAGAGGATTCTGTTAGATTCATAGTTTTACATATAAAGACCAAGGCCTTTGTTTCTTAATCTGTTTGGAAAATTCTATGGCATCCTGCATAGTCTATCAACTCAAATCCATAATGGAAAACTTTAAAACAGCCACAAAGAAATCAGGGTGCTTCTCTTCCATGGTAGAAAATGTTTTCACATGATTTGTCATAAGAACGTTTAAAAAAAAAAAAAAGAATTTGATTGGATTTGTTTATTTGAGTTTGTATTGTGCATGTTTGTCAAATCCCACATTAGATGTTTATTAGATGAATTATGGGTTTATAAGTGATTACAAGGAATCCTAATTTCAAATTGACTAGTCTTTTGAAAAATATGACTAGATTAAATTGAATTGAAAGTTTCGATTTTATGTTTTTGGAAGTGATTTTTGAAGGGAAGGAGAAGAGGTTTTGAAGGGATTTAAAGAGGGTGAGATATCTTTCAATTCCAAATCCTTCAAATAGGGGAATTTGGAGGGGAGGAGAGGGTTCCACTTATATATATATATATATATATATATATATAAATAAGTGTAACTTTAGTAAGAATCTAAAACTTTACTAGGGAACCAATGCAGTCTTAGCTTTAGGAGAATTATTTTAGTAGTTTTGGCTACTTGTGCCGACAGTGTTAATTTTCTCCATATATATATAAATATATATAAACCCTTTGAGTACGAATAAAATTCATTTAAGTCCTCTAATTTTATTTTTGTTCAACTGAGTCTTTTAAATTTTAAATTTACCCAACTCAAGCGTTTTTTCCAATTTTTTTTTTTAATTTCCATTGAAAATTTATTTCTCTCACATGAAAAAAAATCTATAAAATTAATAAAAGTATTTTATAGATTTTTTATGTGAGATTTTTTTTTTTTAATTTTTTTCATTAGTTAATTGCATACTTAATCACAATATTTTTAACAAAAATTGGATTAGAAGCCCGAATTTAATAAATTCAAAATTTAAATGACTTAATTTAACGAAAGTAAAATTAGAAAATAAAATGAATTTCATTCAAACTTTGGGATACAATTTACATTTTAATCAACAAAAATTGAATTGTCAATTTTATCTTTATAAATAAATATTTCTTTAAATTGAACAAAAGAAGAAAAAAGAAGTATGTCGATTGTTTAGATGTCTTATTATTTCATCTCCCACTATTAAAAAAACCACTCAACTCTCCTCTCCTCTCCATCCAAGCTTTCAAACACAATTTCTTCCTCTTCATAAACTCAACCCCACACTCCATCCATCAAGAAAGAATGTGAACAAGTATGTGATTCCACCAACAAATGAGGAGCATAGGTTATTGCAAGAACCCAAAGTCATAAATCTTTTAGTCAATTTTCTATTCTTTTGCCTTTGTTTCTTGAGAAAATTTCTAGATTTTTACCCTATGGGGTTTCCGCAATGATGTTGCTTGAAGTTCCTGCTTGTTTTTCTTGTGTTTTCATAGGTTTGCAATGATTTCTTGATGCATGTGACTTGTTCTTGATGGGTCTTGATTATATTTCGATAAATTTGCACGGAGCATTTAGGTTGCACTACTTGGTTGAACGCATCTGAAAATCTTGTTAGTCTTGGTTGCATTTCACATGCTTGATAAAATGCCACAACGATAGAAAATCATTATTGTTTGAGAATTTATACATGAATTCTTCTTAAAAGTTTGTTTCTTTTCATGAAATAAAATATTATTTTAAATTCAATGATCATTCTTGGCAATATTGGACTTTTAGGTGACAAAGAACGCTCATTACACTTACACGTGACTTTGATGAAACACGGTATTCCATGAAGTTTGAAAGAAACCTTAACTTGAGCCATCTTCTTATCTTATGAAATTTTTGATAATGTGACTTAATGAAGACACGTAACCTTTTTCAAATGATAAATCTTGCAATGTAGTTGATGTCATTAAGTGCAATACTTTACAATTGAGATTGAGGCATAACATATGCCTGGTTGCATGAGATATGTGTACAAGTCTTGGCATGATTTGAAATTATTTCAAATTGACTCCATGAGTCATGTATTGGTGTGATGTCATTGATGGAATGACATGCTTGCATCAGTTTGCATGATCATGATGTGCATGTGATAGAGGGTGCACTATATTGGAATCTCATACATAATTCACTGTCTTTGTCGTAGTAAGCCCAGACTTGCAAGAATCAAGGGTCCTTGTGCCATTCCTCTTCATGGTGGTCTAGAGCTTGTTTAGAAGTTGAAGCCAAGATTTGTGCAGCAGGTTTTGGATATTTCCTTGATGCTATCACAATGAAAGAAGATCATCATCATGAGTAAGGATTTGATTAAAGTTAGTGCTCTAGGAGAATTATTCTGGGAAACCAATTATACCTTTCACTTTTTAAATGTAGGCAAGGTAACTTTGTACCTAATGACTTCAAACTAATCTTTGGCATCAAGATTGGTGGTCAATCTTGCAAAATTAATAGTCCTAGTTTTTTTGGTTTTAGGGTCGCATTTTGTTTTATTGAGTTATATGAATGTTTTATTAGAGAATTGTCAAAGGAGTTGCTAGGACTTACTTAGTGCTGCAAAATTCCATGTGCCAAAATAGGTGCTAATAAGGGTTGTAATCATTGCAAAATAAGTTAGGTCAATTTTAAAATTAGGAATTGCTAAAGATCTCAAGTTTTAGATGGTTCCCTCGAGCTAGCTCGGGACTCACTTTAAAAAAAACTAGGTAGAGGCTTTGCTCGACCTTTGCTCAAGTGAGATTACCAATTTTGCAAATTGATTTAACCTAAACTTTTACCTATCTATAAATATGTACCCTTTGATGAATGGCTTTCAAAAGAGAGGATGCTGTACAAAGAGCATTCTAAGAAGCCTTCTTGCTCTGAGCCTAAATGGAGAAAATACTTCTCCCATTCTTTTCACATTGTGAACCTAAACTGATTTCCATCCAAAGAACAGAAATTCTTAACCGTTGTCAGCGAGTTCACTATCACTCATGGTGGAGATTCTAATCTGCAGTGGGAGACAAATGGGTCATTTGCCAGGTTACACATCAATTCTAAGTTTGCTAAGTTTTGTAAGTATAGGTTAGTATTAAGAATCTTTATCTTATAGTGAAACTTCATGTGGGATTGGTTATCTGAAGTGGATTTTCTTTTAAAAGTTCTACAAAAGTGTTCCACTCATCATGTTCTTGTGTCATATTTTTGCTTTATTTTATTGCTTTTGGATTGTGGTGATATTCATGTTGGTGTTTTATCATTGTCATTGTTAAATTGTTAATGATTAATTAGGATACAAGTGGCAAAAAATGCGATAATTAGATTACTGGGGTTAATATTGAATTTTTCAGTATATATATCCATGATCCTTGTAATTCGTTTAGTTAATCTTCATAAAAAATTTTATAAGGAAAACTACATGATTTATGTGATTACTTTGACTTTTTTTTATTTTTTTATTTTTTATTTTTTATATAGCTTGGAAGAGGTGCAAATAATAAAAGATAAACATAATAAAAGGAGCCCATTGTGTGATAACTTTTTTTTTTTTGAAAGACCCATTGTGTGATAACTGAAACTGTAATACTAATTACAGTAATTGTTGTGCACTATATAATATAATTTGATAGTTATAATGGCCATAGAAGGATTTGAACCCTGGATGTCTCCATTAAAAATATCAGAAGATGTCAATCAATTAAACTACAAGGCTCTTAACAAACAAATGTTAATTACTTTTTTGAAGAAGGAACACATTAATTTTTGACAAGGAGTAAACTTTCCTTCTATACAAAGAAAACTTCAAAAAAGTAATCAAGTTAACTTCTTTTTCATGCCATGAAAAGTCAAACAGGAACCAAGTCCAAATAGGAATTTGTTATAATGGCTTTAATGTCACTACATTATAAGCACCTTGCCCATAACAACACTACTATTAGCCAATTCTTAAAGTAGGTGGCAAACAATGTATCATGCACTCCAGCCACTATAATCATGTATATATAGTATGCCACCTATTCAGTTTTAGTGTATGTGAGAGTGCCGCATCATTGTTTTCTTGTCTTGTGTCATTAGTAAAATTTAAGGCAAACTGTGGGATTTGGGTTTCTTGAGGTAGTTATTGTGCTACTATTGTAATCTGCTTGAATTTTTTCTTGTCTTGTGTCTTTTGTTAAAGTTTAAGGTAAATCTTGGGGATTTAGATTTCTTGAGAAGAAGAGAAGATTATTAAAAGAAGAATTCTCCTAGGAGAAAATTAATTTTAGAAGAAGAGCAATTTGATCATTCTATGGATTTTTTTGATAATCGATCATTCTATAGAGTTAAAAGAATACCCAGATGAGAGTAAGAGAGATCATGCGTTGTAATTATTATTGAATATAGTGGATTTGATTTCTCTTTCCGTAGAGATAGGCTACTTGTTAAACCACATAATTTCTTGCGTTTTTGTGTGCTTGGTGCTTTATTTGTCTTTTCTGTTATTTGCTTCAATCTATGAGTGTTATTACACAAGAGATACTAGAGCTTCTACTATTTGCACAAATGATATTTCATATTAGAGTTCTCACTATCACACAACAATATCAGAGCTTCTGTTACTCAATGAGGACCTCGTAGAAAGGCAACATGCTATAATGAGAGATCATTTATATAAATAAACATTCTCGCAACGCAATGTAGAGAAGCCTAAATTTTCCAAAGGAATGACAAAGTCGAACAAAATAACAACTAGTTAGACGAGCTCTAAGTGACGCACTTGGTTGCCATAGATAATTTTGTATAACTTAATTTCCATGGAGTGCTTGTGATGGCATGACTACTAAGCAATCGATTTCCATGGAGTGCTTGACTAGCTATAGTAACTCAAAAATCGATCTCAAGCACAATTTCTATGTTTAGGCATGTTTCATTAATTTCTATGTTCATTAATGTATTGAATATCATTAATGTTTAGGTGGGTTCATTGAATGCTTTTCATTCCAAGCTACTATTTGTGATGCTGATGGCTAGCATAGACATAACAGGTCTCTCTCTCTCTCTCTCCGCCACAGCTTGATGTGTGGTCTAGTGTAAGTGGTGATGAACCCACCTTTTTTTATCCACTATTACAATCAACCACTATTGAGGTGATATATTATGATTGATATACAATAAAAGTAATGCCAATTAATGACCCTTATGAAAGTAATGTCATACTAATCATGACTTGCCATCCCAATATTGTGAAAAAAAAAATGTAAAATTTGTTGTGTACATATAGCATTGTTGGAACTTGGAACAATTAACATGTGTGATATGAGATCATCATATAAAACCAAAAGATTCATTATATGTACTATCTATACTTTGTCTATTGTATGCCAAATGTTACCTTAAAAAGAAATTATTTATCATCCAATTCTATTATCATATTTTTAATTTGTTTTAAAAGCATGATAAAACTATAATTTTTAATCTTTTAAAAATTATTTAACTTAGAAAAATAATTTTAAATCATCTTGCATTTGTTTAGCATGATAATAATCGATATGTGTAATATTAAATTATAGCTGGGTTTGGATACGGATGAAAAGCAACGCGTTTTGCATCTGCGTTTTTTTTTTTTTTTTTTTTGAGCCTTGATTTTTGACTTTTCTGTCAATGAACTATTCACACTAGCAAAATAAGTGGTAGACAATGCACACCAGTGGGTCCCATGCATTGTTTATAGGACCCACAAACCTTACTTTTCAGCAACTTTTTCATTAAAAATGAGTTCCACGGCACTATTCATACATTTAAAAATTATTTTGCTACAGTGTTTTTAGTTTTCAGTTTTCAGCAAAATAAGTTGTATCCAAATGGACCTTATATCTCTTTGCAATTATAATTTTGATAATATTAATCTCTTAAAAAGTGGTTGGAATATCCTAAAATTTATTTCATTCTAATCATCATCCATTCTCCTCTCCTCTACTTTCATCTTATCTCCCTCAATCCAAACATAAGATCAAATGCTAACCCTACGTGTATGAAGAAGTAAAACCAAACTAGCTTCTCTAAACCCATAGTTTAACTTTAACCTAATGCTCTCTACACAGTACACACCCAACTTTTGTGCCCAATCTCAAATCCATCATTTGTCAATAACCATTCCATCCATATATATAACTCTTCTTTATATAAATAAACTTAAATTTCAACATTATATGAATCTAGCAATTCTTAACCGTAGATTTATTAAATACTTTGTGAGCATATGATGGGAATATGGATAGAAATTGACATGTTGTTCTATCAAAATCAGCTACAAAGATAGGTGTTTGCTATGGAACGCTTGGCAACAACTTACCATCCCCAGGAGAAGTTATAAATATGTATAAACAATATAACATCGGAAGGATGAGACTCTATGACCCAAACAAAGATGCTCTCCAAGCCCTTAGAGGCACCAATATTGAGCTCATGCTTGGTATCCCTGATAAAGAGCTTAAACGAATTGCTTCAAGCCAAGACTACACAAACACATGGATCCCAAACAATGCACAAAACTATGGAGATGTCACATTCAAATATATTGCAGTTGGCAATAAAATAAAGCTTGATGATCCATATGTACAATTTCTTTTCCCTGCTATGAAAAACATTCAAACTGCAATTTATAATGCTAGCCTTGGAAAAAAGAATCAAGTCTCTACTCCCATTAATCAAGCGGCCTTTGCAGAGTCCTACCCTCCATCAAAAGGTTCCTTCACATCTGAATACCAATTTTTTCTTGATCCTATCATTGGCTTCTTAGTGAAGTATAAGTACCCATTACTCGTTAACATGTATCCATACTTAAGTTACATCGGTGATACTAAAGACATTCGTCTCTCTCTCTCTCTCTCTCTCTCTCTCTCTCTCTCTCTCTTTATATATATATCATTTATTCTTTTTTGATAAATCATTGTATTTTTGTATATAATACTATTTTGGGTTGATATGATTTGGTAGTGTGTTTGATTTTTAAAGTTTTCGGTCACAACTCTTCTCTCTCCCTGTTTTTAGCTTTTGTTTGATTTTTTTTTTTGACATAATACTTAGTTATTTTGGAAGTGAGATTTTAAATTTATATCAAAATACAATGTTGGCTATGTATTTGAATGTGTCTATCAACTATTAAAATTAACCACCCAAAATGAATATGTATAGACAATATTTTAATTTTAACGTTTCATTGATTTATTATTTAGTTATAACATCAAAATTAAAGTAAATGAATATGTAAATTTAAAACTGCCTAAGATGAATTGTAAAGTCAATATATTTATATATTTAATATTTTCAAAAAATTAAAAGTAAAAAATAAATAATAAAAAGAATAATGATGTGACCAATGATGTGACGAATGAGAAGGCTCAACAGGAGCGTAATAACAAAAATGTGATATAAAGATCCAGTTAAAGGCAATTAAATCTTAATAAATAAAAGTATATGTAGTAAAAAAAAAAAAAATTAATCATGTTTTCTTTATGTTTTTATACAGATTATTCTTTCATTTCGATAGGTGAAGTGTTCAATTTTAGACATAAATTCTACTTTTTTCCTACATATTATTTTAAATATTAAATTTATAATATGGTATAATCTCTTAGAAATGTCTAAGAAATATACAGTTCCAATCTCATATATTCATATTAGTAAACAAAATTCAATCAATAGTTTGAAACTACTCCTACAATAAGAAAAATTATAAATATAATAATCTCTTTTTAAGAGAATGAAAATTTCGAATAATATATTTGAAACTCAAACAGTTTAGTTGTACAAAAAAACAAATTAGGAAAATATAATGCACGATAACATAATTTATCAAAATATAGACCGCCTAAAAAATGAATAATATCAATCAAATAAATCCAAATAATAAAATGATGATATATTTTTTGAGATAAATAAATGAAAAATAATTTTAAAAATTGTTTAAGTTTTTGGGAGAACAAATTATTTTCCATAAAATTTATAGAACAAATTATATATTATACCATAATTAAATAAAATTATCTATTCCCACGCATCGCATGGGTCTGCGACTAATCAATATTATATATAAAAGCAAAGACCTCATGTGAGAGTGCATAAGGTCCTGCCACGTGGCACTCTAATATTGCATTTAACCATTTTTACCTTTTTTTCGTTAATTTTTTTTTTTTTTTTTTTTTTTTTTTTTTGTTACTCTTACCCAATAAATCATAGTAACTTATTTTTACTATTATATACAATTAGCATTTTTTACCTCTTTTTATTAATTTTTTTTTTTTTTTTTTTTTTTTTACTGTTACCCAATAGATCATAGTAACTTATTGCATTTAACATTTTTTACCTTTTTTCATTAAAAGTAGACTAAACCTTATGAAAAACTCAGGCCCAGTTCTTACCTTACATATTATGACCCAAGTTTGACAATTCTCACGTGTAAATCAAAGCAAAAACTCTTACCCTCTTACAAACTCTCTTCTTCCTCCCCCACGTATAGATGATACTTCTAGAAAATCTCATTCTCATAAAATATCTCTTCATTTTTCTCCAATTTCAATTCAATATGCTTTTGTCTATTAATAATATTCTATGCAATTTATGCAGACAAATTCTCTGTCATCGACCAGTGCAACAAAAATATATATAAATCTTGAGATCCCTCAGGTTGTTGAAATAATTGAAAGCATATTTCCAAAATTTATAATAACAAAAAAGTCTAATAAATAGCTTATACTATCTCACAAAATGCCATTAACTTAATATTTTCTTTAAAAAAAATTCAATGATAGGAATGGTCAAAAACATGATCCTATTCAAGAAATACCAAAAATACATGCAAAACAATTTTCATAGGAGGATTTATCTTTAAATAATATGAAGACAATAGTAAAGATAAAATGCATTGAATGAGATCCTATGAAACAGGTTCGTTAATAATTTCAAATTATACTCATCATTTATGTAAAATAATAATAATACATCATATTATTTACATTAAAAAAATAATACATATTAATTTCAAAGTTCATTGCAAGATGTGAATTGCTAGGGTATTGCAATAATAAGTAACATTGATACAACAATGGGTTGGTATTACATTTTGTGCGTATTTTGTGAAAGGAATGTCAAATTACAAGCAGCATCATTTTGGTATGCAAAATGTAAAACAAAAATAAATCTTTCTATCCCAAAGTTAGAGGAACTCACATTAACTACATACTCTCCAAATATTTATAATATATTTATCTCACTATAACTACTATGGGTCTGTTTGGATAGAACTTATTTTGCTGAAACTGAAAACTAAAAACTGAAAACACTGTAGCAAAATAATTTTTAAATGTGTGAATAGTACCGTGGGACCCATTTTTAATGAAAAAGTTGCTGAAAAGTGTAATTTGTGGGTCAATGAACAGTGCATACGTGCATTGTTCACTGCGGAAAGTCAACATTTGCGGTTACTGTTCAATGAACAGTAACCGCAATACTCCAAAACGCGTGAAAAAAAAAAAAAAAAAAAAAAAAAGAACAAAAACGTAGGAACAAAACGCAACGCAGCTTATAAGTGAACCCAAACACACACTATATATATACAATTGCAAACTACTTCAGATACAAGATTCAAATTGAAGTTTTTAATGCAACCAACAAAACAAAGTTTGTGATATTTGATTGAGATGCTGAGAAAATCTTAAATAAATCTACAAGATCGAGATCTTGCTGAAAAATAAACTAAGGTACAACTTATTTAAATTATTGTAAAAATACTGATATTGGAGAAGGAATCCCACGTGATTTGAAAAAAAAAATTAGAAAAAAAATGGATTTCTCTACTTCATTTGAATGAATTCAATCTAAAAGATGGTTTTGAAAATTATATAGTTGCTAAGATTTTTGATGTGCCTTCAAATGATAAAAAGATATGGAAGGAAAAAAAAAAAAAAAAAAAAAAACACAATTCAACATGCTATATTAATTCTTTTTGCTGCACTATTCCAAAATTAACAAAAATAAAAAATTTATAAAAAACTTTCACATCATTGAAATTTTTTTTTTTTTGAGAAACAAGACTTTGCATTTCAATCAGTTAGGCCAATAAAGTCGGCCTCTAATACAGAGGTAATATCTGGTGGTACATCTTCCATCCAGACTTGATAATGGGAAATAGAGTTTGCTCTCTTTGCTAAAGCATGAGCTACAGTATTACAATGCCTGCGAACATGGGAATAATGTATCTCTGAGAAACAAGAGGCAAGATACTGTATGTCTTGAACTAAATGACCAAAATGGGATAAAGTGTACGAATTGTTTTGGAGGGCTGTGATGAGAACTTGCGAGTCTCCTTCAAGAATCACTCGATCAAAACCTGTCTCCAAAGCCAAAAGCAAATCTCTCCTGGCTGCCATTGCTTCAACCTCAATGGCCGTGAAGGGAAGCGTAGCTCTTTCGGTGAGTGAGACCATAGCTTGACCCTCGGAGTTCCTAAGAATCACGCCCAATCTAGCACACTGCTCTGCTGCAAACAACGCTCCATCAAAATTCAGTTTGTAAAGTGGATGATCCGGAGGAAGCCATCTTGTCGGTTGGCGTCTCACTGGTATATTGTGAACTGTATTGTGGAGTGCGAATTCCCGCAACCTTTCCTTAGCTTGATGCAGCACCTGATCAAGGGAGATGACTGCTTTTCTAAGTCTGAGGTTATTTCTACGGTTCCATAGAGTCCAAATCACCATGGAAAAGAGAGTCGGGTCCCTGTTATCTGCAAAAACACAACCAGTTAGATCAATAAAAGTTGCTGCCTGGCGAAGACTGTCGTGATTCCACAGAGGAACTTTGTTCCACAAGTCCGACAGCTTTGGACAATGGAACAGAGCATGGCACACGTCTTCATTGGCTTGCTGACAGCTTTCACACGTACTGCTAGTGATGATTTTTCGTTGAACCAGGTTCGTCTTAGTAGGCAAAGAATTTTTTGTTGCTCTCCAAACTAAATTCCTCACCTTACTCGGAACCGGTAAACTCCAAATCGCTTTCCACAGAGGTTTGAGTTGATCAGTATTTGACTGACCCGGATGCAAGTTCTGAGCTTCGTGCTGCAAAAATTTATATCCAGATTTTACTGAGTATTCTCCAGTAGGATTGAAGGGCCAAAAAAGCTGGTCAGGTTGAACCGTGTGACTGAGGGGAATTTTTTTAACCATTTCAGCTTCAAAATTCAGCAGGGTGGTATCAATAACTTCCACTTTCCATCTTCTATTTTCTTGATCAATGAATGAACTAACCTTAGCATCAGCCAGGCTTGCCACACACGGGGATACCACCTTAGGTGCAAACTTATTGGGAAGCCAACGCTCCCCCCAAATAGCTGCAGATTTTCCATCTCCAATCCGCCAGATTGCCCCCTTTTTTATTACTTCTCTGCCTCGTAGAACACTCTTCCAAGCATAAGATGATGAGCTTGGGTTAGTCGCCTCCATGACTGAACTATGGGGGAAGTATTTAGCCTTAAATACTCTATAGAAGAGCGAACTCTTGTCATGCAGCAGGCGCCAAGTCTGTTTAGCTAGCAAGGCGTCATTAAATTTGGAGAGGTCTTTAAACCCCATTCCCCCTTGAGTCTTTGGCTTGCACAAGTCTTCCCACTTAATCCAGTGTATTTTTCAGCTATCTCCTCTTTGGCCCCAAAAAAATTTTCTGATTAAACCTTCTATCTCATGACATAAACTAACAGGTAGTTTAAAGCATGACATTGTATAGGTCGGTAAGGCTTGGGCCACAGCTTTAATCAAAACCTCACGGCCGGCTTGGGAAAGTAGTTTCCCCTCCCACCCTTGCAAATTTTTCCATACTCTTTGTTTAATGTTATCAAAACTTGCCTTCTTTCCTCGGCCTATAAAGGATGGTAGTCCTAAATATTTTTCGTATTGTTGGACCACTTGCACCCCTAAAGCGCCTTTAATGGAATCTTGCATAGCTTGAGACGTGGATTTGCTAAAAAAGAGTGTGGTTTTTGAGCGATTGATTTGTTGCCCGGATGCTCGCTCATATATGGCTAGTATTTCCAAAAGCTTTTGGCATTCATTGTCATTTGCCCCACAAAAAATGAGGCTATCATCTGCAAAGAGTAAATGAGTTAGCCGAGGCCCGCTTCTACAAATGGATACTCCCCTTATATCTCCCAAGGTCTCAGCTTTCTTCAACAAGCCATGAAAGCCCTCAGTGCACAAGAGGAATAAGTATGGTGAAAGGGGGTCGCCTTGACGAAGCCCCCTAGTAGGTGTGATATCTCCATGGGGTTCCCCATTGATTAAAACCGAGTATGTGGCTGTGGTAATACATTCCATCATCAGTTTAATCCAGGACTCTGCAAATCCCATTTTCTCCATCACTTTCCTCATATATAACCATTCGACCCTATCATAGGCCTTGCTCATATCCAGTTTCAGAGCCATATAACCTGTGGTACCTGCAGAGTGATTTCTCATATAGTGCAAAGTTTCAAAAGCCACCATAATATTATCTGAAATTAAGTGTTCCGTCATGAAAGCGCTTTGATGTTCAGAAATAATATGTGGTAAAAATTTTTTCAACCTGTTTGCCAAAACCTTAGAAAATACTCTGTATAAAACATTGCTTAGGCTAATAGGCCGATATTGTGAGACATACTCCGGATTTTTAACTTTGGGGATAAGGGTGATAAAGGAATGGCCAAGAGCACTAGGAAGACTACCAGTATTTAGATAGTGTAAGATAGCTTCAATAACATCATTACCTACTAAAGACCAATAGTTTTGGTAAAAGAGTGGAGGCATACCATCCGGGCCGGGTGATTTGAGGGGTGCCATCTGTTTTATTGCATCTTCCACTTCCTGTGATGTAAACGTTCCTGTCAACTCCTTATTCATGTCTTCGGTCACTGTGATGGGTATTTGTTCAAGGATGTCATCAAAGCCATTTGGATTGCTTGATGTAAAAAGGTGTTGATAAAAGCCCACAATTGTATCAACCACACGGCCTGGGTGAGTTGTCCACTGCCCATCTGCATCATATAAACCTTTCACATAATTTCTTCGACGTCTTTGAGTGGCTTTACTGTGGAAAAACCGAGTGTTTTTATCACCGTCTTTCAACCATTGAATTTTAGACCGTTGAGCCCACATTTGAGCCTCACGATCCAATAGTTTATTAATCTCGACCTCAAGCTGCTTCATACGTCCATCACTTCCTCCTTGCATGGCTCTTTTTTCGGCTTGCACAAGTTGTTTCCTTTTCTTCTCTAACTCCCTACGTACGCTCCCAAAACACTGTTTACTCCATTTTGTTAATTCCAGCCCACACCGATCCACTTTCTTCAGAATTTTTTGCCCACCATTTGCATCATATGTATCCTTCCACACTGCTTCTATCGTCTCCCCACAGCCTTTGTCGGTCATCCACATTTGTTCAAACCGAAAAGGCCGGTTTTGTCTACAGTCCATACCGTCAGGTACTATCCATAGTGGCTTATGATTTGATGATGTAACATCAAGATGGTAGACTTTAGTATCTGGGAAAGTTTCCAACCAATCCGCCGTAGCTACTGCCCTGTCAAGGCGTTCCCAAACTGTGTAGTGCGCGAAGTGTTTATGCCATGTAAAATTTGAGCCAATGAAACCAAGGTCCAGGAAACCACAGTCATCCAATACGTCTCGAAAAGCCTGCATCTGTGCATGAGGCCGAATCCTCCCACCCAATTTTTCAGATTGCCGAATTACTTCATTGAAGTCTCCTGCGCAAATCCAAGGTGTCGACCCTCTGGATTTTAAAGTTTTTAGGCAAGCCCATGCTTCATGTCTATTTTGTGTAGCAGGTTCCCCGTAGAAACCTGTGCAAATACCTACGAAAAATCTTAGCAACAAAGTCCAAACTTTGTAAGATCTAATCAAGAATCTCTCGGTGCCAATTCATTAGTAATTAATACAAATGATGCAACAAAAGGAAAAAATGATGAAAGCTCAAAAATTGAACAAATATGGATGGACTAAATTTCAAATGATGAAGATGGAGAAACTGATGATGACAACAAGCATCACCATACCGCAATAACAAAGCATTGAAGAAGAAAAAATTCGTAATGAAGCTTTATATTACATCACATAATAAAAATCAATAATATAGAATGAATTAATATGCTTTTATCAACTTTTATTATACAATATTACTCCAAGTTGTTTTCATTATTGCTCATTACTTGAACAAAATAATTATAATAGATATATGTGTGCAATTTATAATTGTTACTTTTTATGATGAACTCATTACTACAAAAGTTTTATAATAAATATGCTATAATATATGTATAATATTTTCCAAAAACAAATTTACATAAAACATTATAACATTACCCGTGCATTGCACGGGAAACTTACTAGTTTGGTATAATACAAATATTTTATTCAAAAATATATACATGAATTAGAGTTCTGACACCATCATAGTTTTACATATTAAGACCAAGGCATTTGCTTCATAATCTGTTTGAAAAATTCTGTGGCATCCTGCGGAGTCTATCAATTCTTAAGTCCATTACAGAAAACTTTTCTTGTATTACACCTTTATCCACTAGAAATCCTAAAAAAAATACCCAAATAATAAAAATATAAAATAAAGGTTTGAAACATGTTTTTCCAATAAAACCAATTGCATCAACTAACGTATATCATTCTTGATACGTGTATGACAATAGTAGGACAGTCACCCCTGTTTTAGAAGCTAACAAGCTCTATTTTCAAAATAATGTAAAAGACAACCAAAGAAAGACAGTCATTAGATAGATGTTGCGGGCTAACTAACACCTATACTAAATCTTGATGATTAGTAGTAACTCCGTGTTTTTTAAAGTAAAAATCTCCCCATGCATATGCGAAATACTTTCAAGAACGCACGTTTTATTCCACATCGCTAGCTTAATGGGAGTCCATCACAAAAGCAAACTGGCCCTCCCACGGAGTCTGGGCATTGACAACTTACTCAAGCTAAGCATGTGAACTCTTGAAATCTTGACTGTTAAGCATTTGATTGTCAACTCAAAGTCAAACCACATGCACGGAAGTGAGAGAAAGACACCCCATGAAAATGGAATCGATCCGAGTATCAATTGTCGATCGGCACTTGATGACAGAAGTAAAGTGTCGATTACGAAGCTTTGACAACCGATTGGCAGTTAAGCTTCTCCAAATGACCGGGTTTCTGCTATCGCAGGACAGAACCAAATGTTGTTACCTAGGCCAACATGTGCCCATGATGACCTCGTAGAAACTAGAAGGCAACAGCTTAGGAATGAGATAGGTAGTTTTAGTAAATAAATAAAATACATTCTCACATTGTAATGTTGAGAAGCCTAACATTTTTCAGAGGGACAAAGTCCAAAAAAAAGAACAACCAGTTAGACTTGCTTTAAGTGACGCACTTGGTTGCCATAGATAATTTTTTTATAACTTAATTTCTATGGAGTGCTTGACAGGTTAAATTGTGGTGGCATAACTACTAAAGCAATCGATTTCCATGGAGTGCTTGACCAGCTATAGCCACTCAAAAATCGCAATCTCAAGCACAAGCATCTGTCTCCATAAAAAGACCAGCTATAGTCACTCAAAGAAAAAATCGCAATCTCAAGCACAAGCATCTGTCTCCATATATAAAAAGAGTGTTTCGTGGCATAGTTCTCTTCTATGTGCTTTTTCTCGATGGCCAAGTCTTATTCAACTGGGAAAAGCCCATCAGCAATGTCCTTGATGCTATTGCTTGTGATGCTGATGGCTAGCCTAGTCATAACAGGTCTCTCTCTCTCTCTCTCTCTCTCTTATGTTATACATTATGCTCCAAAATCAAAACTAATCAAATAAAACCTCTATATGATCAATTTATAAGTTCTTATAAATAGTACATATTCCATATATCCTGAGAAGGATTTTGATTCTACACATTCAACTCTTTAACATCATGCTTATATTCTTGCACACCATATGTAAAACTACCAGTTACCACCGCACTTGTTGGGCGAGTCTACACCTCTCGAAGCCCTAAGGCCAATTTGAATGGAGGGGGAGGACTTGGGTTTGAGCTTGGGGTAGCAAGAGAAAAGTTATCTTAGGAGTTCGAGTACTTTTTTTGGGATGGCCATAGGCCTTACACCAATAAGACCTTTATTTACTCTCCTTGGATACATCATGCATGCACAACCTCAAATCAATCATTTTTCAATTACCCTTCCATCCATATATATCGCATTTTCTTTATATAAATAAACTTAAAATTTCAAAACTATATGAATATCCAGGGAGTTCTTGAATGTAGATTTATTAAATATTTGGCAAGAATATATGGTTAGTACATAATTTGACATGTTGTTCTATCTAAATCAGCTGGCCAGATAGGTGTTTGCTACGGAACTGTTGGCAACAACTTACCATCCTCAGGAGAAGTTATAGATATGTACAAACAATACAACATTGGAAGGATGCGACTCTATAACCAAAACCAAGATGCTCTCCAAGCCCTTAGAGGCACCAAAATTGAGCTAATGCTTGGTGTCCCCGATGAAGAGCTTCAAAGCATTGCTTCAAGTCAAGATTACACAAACACATGGATCCAAAACAATGTGCAAAACTATGGAGATGTCACATTCAAATACATTGCAGTTGGCAATGAAATAAAGCCTGACGGTCCATATGCACAATTTCTTTTCCCTGCTATGCAAAACATTCGAACTGCAATATATAATGCTGGCCTTGGATATAAGAATATTAAAGTCTCCACTCCCATTTATCAACCTGCCCTTGCACAGTCCTACCCTCCATCAAAAGGCTCCTTCACGTCTGAATACCGATCACTTCTTGATCCTATCATTGGCTTCTTAGTGAAGCATAAGTACCCATTACTCGTTAACATGTATCCATACTTCAGTTACATTGGCGACACTCAAAACATTCGTCTTCAGTATGCTCTTTTTACTTCTCCATCAGTCGTAGTGCAAGATGACGAACTTGGATACCAAAATATTTTTGATGCCATTTTGGATGCCTTTTACTCAGCATTAGAGAAGGCCAATGGAGGGTCTTTGAAGATCGTTGTGTCTGAGACTGGCTGGCCCACTGAAGGAGGACAGGCAACAAGTTTTGAATATGCAAAGACTTACAACTCAAATTTGATTAGGCATGTGAAGACAGGGACTCCAAAGAGGCCTAACGAGCCTATAGAAACTTACATTTTCGCCATGTTTAATGAGAATCAGAAGACTCCTCCTGGTATTGAGAACAATTGGGGGCTCTTTTATCCGGACAAACAGCCTAAATACCAAATTGAGTTTAATTAGAATGAGCAAGTCTAGCTAGTGCACTTATAAATAAGGAAAGCTTTTATGTGTATTATCACTATAAATAAGACTTGTAGTCCCTTTGCATGGCAGGGAACCAAGTTTATTGTATTTGTATCTATCCAAGATGTGAAAATAGTCTTAATAAAGTGTTGTTCTTGTCACAATATGATCATCTCTTTTGCATGTTTGCATATTTGGTACAATACCACATTCATTTTGTATTCAAAATTATAAATGAATCGGGAGTTCTGACACCATCATAGTTTTACATATTAGGACCGAGGCCTTTGTTTCTTAATTTGTTTTAAAAATTCCATGGCGTCATGCATGGTCTATCAACTCAAATCCATTACTGAAAACTTTTAAATGGCCATAGAGAATCAGGATGCTTCTATTCCATGGTAGAAAATCATGTTTGAGAGAAATTTCCCATGATTTGTTCATAAGAACACATTTCTTTAAAATGAAGGATAAGTGGAGATGTAAAGACATTTCAAAATAGGTTCTTCCAAACAAGCTACCATTCATTCCAATTGTATACCAAGGAACTCTTTGCTAAGCTTAGGATTTAAAAAAAAAAACACCACCAAGAATATAGCAATAACAAGGGTGGAAAAAGGTATTTATCAACTTATGTACCTCAAAGATTAAATGGCTTTCACTAGAAACGAGATGTGGCAAATTCTGAAACCCTGTCACAATTTGTTTTTCAATAAGAGATTTTGAAGGGTTGACAAAAGCATATATGATTACAACAATAAATTTTCTCAAAAACTTGATGTGCATAGTGCGGAAGCTACAAAAAACAAAATACGTCTACTTCAAGAAAAATAACCTTGAATCTCAGAAGGATCTTTGAATTCACAAGGAGAAAGGGTATGGATCATCCACTAGAAAATAGAGAAACAAAATTCTTAATTTTTATTAAACTAAATCTGAATATTTTTAAATAAAAATAAAAAAAGACTTGAAGACCTATTTAACGGCTCTCTAAAACTTGACAAATAAGAAAACATATTCTAAAACTTATCATAATTAATACCCTATTGATGAAACAATTCACTAAACTCACAATTCTAACCAATTTTTATATTATATTACATATGATTTAGATCAAAAAATGGTAAGCACGAGCAGGTATAAAGAAATTCCTTTAAATAACTTTCTAATTTTTTCAGAAATAATTATTTCTGTAAGGGCACAAAATCTTTAACGGCCCAACAACGGTGTAGGGCTCGCACACGGAAAGTCCCTCACAATAATATTTGTAGAGAGTGGGATTAAAAGGCCAGCGTTGGATCACAGGGGGACATTTCGGGCCAGACTTTAGGTGAACCAACATGAGATGATGCTTTGGGCTGGATGTTTAGGCCCATCAATCTTGCGTCTAGGAGGATTTGGCTCCTCGGATCATGTCCGAGGAGCGATGGTGTTGTCCTCGGTTACCCGTCGGCGGGTTTTTAGGTGGTGTCCGGCATGTATTCTCCAGACATTCTCTTTCATCAAGTCTTTTTTAGAAGCTAGATGGGAGCGCCCCCTCCTTATTAGTTTATCTTTCCTTTTATACTAGCCTACGTTTGTTGTTCCCCGTCCACGTGTAGGGTCGATCTTTCCAGGACAGATATCTGTCCCATCAATTTAATCCCAAAATTACTGTAGATGATCCATAAAGCCTAAGATCCCGGCTCTGTTAGGGGCAGTGTCATGTCAGGGAAGGGTATTAAAGACAACTTCCCCAGGATATTTTCTGATCTTTCTAGCGTACTCGTGTTTCATTCCTATCCTTGAGATTTTGGGCCTGCCGAGGACGAAACCGTCCTTGGCTATGTCTTCGGGCTATTTTTATGTTTCCTAGTTTCGAGCTTGGGCCCTGGCCCCCTTCAGTTTAAGACCGGTGGGCTTCCCATAAGCGTGTGGGCCGGACCCATAAATTATTGGACCCCACAATTTCTATAATCTAATCTTTTATTTTATTATTTATTTTATTAATAAATTTAAGTAATAAATAATTATTATTATTAAGAATAAATAATTAAAATAAATATATAAATAAGTATAAGGGTCTCTTCTCATAACAAGACTCTAATTTGACTTTGAAAACATTAAATGCATCTAAAATCAAGAAAATAATAATCTAAACCTAGCTAAATTTAAAAAATACGTAAAAATACCAAAAATAATAAATTACAAAAATTAAATTATATATTTTGTTCAAAACTTCGCAAAGGCAACAAAATAGGATGATATAAAAGCTTTATTGTTATTCATATTGTCCCAACTCCTAACACCTTTATTGTTATTTGTTTAAGGATAAAATTTTGCTACAAACTTAGTTGTGGTCAATAGTTACAACTTCTACTAAAAAAATTAACATGTCTACATATTTTAAAAATACAGTCGTTAGATTGCATGTTATTTATGCACATACATCAAATTTTGTGTCAATCGGTAATATTAGACTACAAAAACTTGAAATTTAAACATTTGATTGATAATATAGCTATTGATCTTTGATCTTCTAGAAATTTTGCAAGTATGGAAGATAGAAGAAGAAAATATGATTTAATGATGAATTTGTAAAAATTCACATTTAATAAAAAGACATCGGGTGAAATTATAGTTTTTCACTACAACTAAATTTATAGCCAAATTTTATCATTTGTTTAAATCCTTGAGTGTCACTGCACAACAAGTGAAAGTTTCTACTATTTGAAAAAAATGGTATGATAGTTTTCGCTATGGCACAAGTAGTATATATCAGAGCTGCTATTGTCGCATGACAAGACCAAATGTTGTTACCCAAGTCAACAAACATGTGCACATGATGACCTCGTAGATAGATCATTGTAATAAATAAATAAATAACATTCTCACAACGCAATGTAGAGAAGCCTATAACATTCAAAAGAACAACCAGTTAGACCAAGTGATGCACTTGGTTTAACTTAATTTTCATGGAGTGCTAGACGGGTTAAATTGTGGAGGCATAACCACTAAGCAATCCATTTCCATGGAGTGCTTGACTACCTACAGTCACTCAAAAATCTCAATCTCAAGCACAAGCATCTCTCTCTATAAAAAGAGTATTTGGCAACATAGTTTCTTTCATTCCAAGCTATTAGTCTTCGTTTCTCTTCTATGTTTTTCTCAATGGCCAAGACTTATTCAACTGGGAAAAGCCCTTCTGCAATTTCCTTAATGTTACTGTTTGTGATGCTGATGGCTAGCCTAGACATAACAGCTCTCTCTCTCTCTCTCTCTCTCTCTCTCATTTTATGAGTTCTAATACTCCGTACGTATTCCATGTAACCTAAGAATATTTGAACAATTACAATAACTGTAGATACATAAAAAACTTCACAATTTTTGAAGTTAGTAGGTTGTGATTGGTGTAAAAGAAAATTAATGTCACCGGTAATTCTATATGAAAATGATATTATACTAATCGTAACCAGCCACCTCAAATGTTGCTAAAGAAATTGTAAAATTTGTTATGTAAGTAGCGTTGTTGGAACAATTAACATGTAGGACATAAGCTCGCCTTAGAAAACCAAAAGACTAGTTACATGTACTCTCTATACTTGTCTATTGTATGCCAAATATTACCTTAGTTATAAAAATTATTTATTATCCAATTCTATAATCATGTTTTCTGTTTGTTTTAAAAGCATAATAAAACAATAATTTTGAGTATTTTACAAACTTAAAAAGAAAATATCTTTTAACCTTCTTAATATTTGTTTAGCATGATAATGACAGATATATGAGTAATTTCATATGTCTCTTTGGTAAAATTGATCTAATAGAAAGCTATAGGTATGAATGATAGTTTTACACTATGTTTGGAATGGAGGAAGACAGAGGGAGAGGAGATGAGAGTAGAGTAGAAAGTGTTTGGAATATACTATTTAATACATTCTAGTCATCTTCCATTCCCCTCTCCATCTATCAAAACATAGGATTAAACACTAAGAATATGTGTAAATTTAACTTTGTGTATATAATGAAGTAAATTCTAACTAGCTTCACGACAGATAACTTCTATTAGACTTTGTATTTCTCTAAACCCATAATTGGACTTTAAGCTGATGCTCTCTAAATAGTACACACCCACCTTTTTGTGTCAAATCTCAAATTCATCATTTGTCAATCACCATTCCATCCATATACATCACATTTTCTTTGTATAAATAAACTTTAAATTTCAATACCAGATGAATCAGACAAACTATAACTGTAGATTTATTAAATACTTTGTGATCATGTGATGGGAATATGGATAAAATTTGACATGTTGTTCTATCAGAATCAGCTGCCAAGATAGGTGTTTGCTATGGAATGCGTGGCAACAACTTACCATCCCCAAGAGAAGTTATAAATATGTATAAACAATATAACATCGGAAGGATGAGACTCTATGACCCAAACCTAGATGCTCTCCAAGCCCTTAGAGGCACCAATATTGAGCTCATGCTTAATATCCCTAATAAAGAGCTTAAAAGAATTGCTTCAAGCCAGGACTACGCAAACACATGGTTCTGAAACAATGTGCAAAACTATGGAGATGTCACATTCAGATATATTGCAGTTGGCAATGAAATAAAGCCTCACGGTCCATTTGCACAATATCTTTTCCCTGCCATGCAAAACATTCGATCTGCAGTTTATAAGCTAGCCTTGGAAAAAAGATTCAAGTCTCCACTCCCATTAATCAAGCTGCCTTTGCTGAGTCCTACCCTCCATCAAAAGGCTCCTTCACATCTGAATACTGATCACTTCTTGATCCTATCATTGGCTTCTTAGTGAAGTATAAGTACCCATTACTCGTTAACATGTATCCATATCTTAGTTACATTGGCAATACTCAATATATTCATCTTGAGTGTGCTTTTTTTACTTCTCCATCAGCTGAAGTGCATGATGGTGAACTTGGTTACCAAAACATTTTTGATGCCATTTTGGATGCCTTTTACTCAGCATTAGAGAAGGCCAATGGGAGCTCTTTGAAGATCGTTGTGTCCGAGACTGGTTGGCCCTCTGAAGGAGGGCAGGCAACAACTTTTGAATATACAGGCCTTTACAACAAAAACTTGATTAGGCATGTGAAGGAAGGGACTCCAAAGAGGCCTGACGGGCCTATAGAAACTTACATCGTTTCCATGTTTAATGAGAATAAGCGGACTCCTGCTTACCAAAAAAATTGGGGGCTCTTTTATCCGAACAAAATGCCTAAATACCAATTGAAGTTTTAACAAGAATAGCAAATCTAGCTAGTGCACTTTGGAATAAGGACAGATTTTTATGTTTATTATCACTATAAGTAAGACTTACCTGAAGGCCCTTTACATGGCAGGGCATCAAGTTTATGTATCTATCCAAGATGCTAAAATAGTCTTAATAAAGTATTGTTCTAATCACAATATGATAATCTCTTTTAGATGTTTGCATATTTGGTACAATACCACATTCATTTTGTATTCAAAAGTATACATGAATCAGAGTTGACACCAACATAGTTTTACATATTAAGACCAAGGCCTTTGTTTCTTAATCTGTTTGAATAATTCTATGGCATGCTGCTTAGTCTGTCAACTCAAATCCATTGCAGTAAACTTTAAAATGGCCACAGAGAAATCAGGGTGCTTCTTGTCCATGGTAGAAAATCGTGTCTGGGAGAATTCCCATGATTTTTCATAAGAACACATTTCTTTAATGATAAATAAGTGGATATGTAAAGACTTTCCAAAATAAGTTCTTCCAAACAAGCAACCATTCATTGCAAATATATACCAAGGAACTCTTTAGAAAACTTAAGAGTTAAAAAGAACTCCACCAAAAAAATAGCAATATTAAGGGAAAACAATATAGCAACAACAACAACAACAAAAAAGAGAGAGAGATTAAATGGCTTCTACCAGAAACGACAAATTCTGAAAGCCTGTCAAAGTTCTTTCTTCAATAAGAGATTTGAAGGGTTGACAAAAGCGTAATTACAGCAATAAATTTCTTCACAAGCTTCACATAATCTTAACTTGAAGTTTCTTTAGCGTCTTTTTAGAACCAGTGAATGAACCAGCAAAATTCCACCAAAAATAAGGACCTGCTATCACTGATTCAAACTTAGGCGTATTGTGCTATGTCCACTAAATTGAATATCTTCGGGAGACCCCATTGACTGAATTTATTGCTTTATATTGAGGAGAAAAGCTGATGCATATTAAGGTCACTAATTGCTATTCATGCTTAAAGATATCTGCTGAGGAACACCTCTCTTTCTGATGGTACTAATGGGTTCACTATCAAAAGAAGACCAAAAGGATAGCCCATCTTTAAAAGTGTGATCAAAGCAACTGTCCAGGTATCCCATCCGTTGCTTTGGTGTGCTTAAAGACCTTGTTTTTGCCTTGACAGATTCTGTTGCACTCAGGTAAGTAGGAAAAATAGGAGAATTTGGCATCAAACTGTTATTACCAGCTGAATTCTGTTTTGCATGACAGAAAGATCTCCGTGGGAATGACCATTGTGAATCCAGTCCAAGAGAATCTAGCTTTTGTTCATTTCTTGGTTTAAGTTGTGTTCTTCCATGCCTTTCACCCAGAATGAGCACTGTAGGATTAAAAGTATCTAATCCTTCCCTATTCCAAGCCTCTTTTTCCATCCATTGTTCTAGCTGGCAGCTATTTCTTCCAAATTCCTTCTTGTCATCTGATTCTTCCAGCATATGAGTATTTCTCCTCTCCTGAGAAACACAATTTGTTGCAAAACGCAGATATCAACAGAAGAAATTTAATGCCTCTTTCTTTTCTAGTTGTCAGTGAAACAGGATAAAAGAAATGTGGAAGCAAGCAACATTTAGGAATGAAATGCTTTTCTCTATTTCTAGTCATAACAGATTGAATTACCCTGTGTGAAAATGAATATTTCTTCATGCGCTCTCTTTTGATAATGGCCTCTTGCTTTCTTAACCATATGGCTTCCATGTCTTCCTTTGAAAGTATGCTGTGATCCCAGTTTCTTTCACGGCTGCCTTCAAGCTGTTGATAACAAAATCTTGAGTGAATCTAATAAGAAAACATCTACACATAGTTGATTTACTGCCTCATTAAATAATGACATTTTCACAGAAACTTCAAGTTAAAGACATTCATACACGTTAATTCTTAAACATGCAACTGATTGGAGATCTTTGTCAAAGTCATTTCTCTATACAGATGGTACCACCTACTTCTAGGAGTTTTTTTTTTTTTTTTTTTTTTGGGGGGAAAAAAAAAAAAATCTCTCTAAAGGTTGAAACTTGAAAGGCACTACGAACACGGAAAAAATATTGCTTTGTGATCCACTGAGTTCTTTCATAAACAATAACATAAAAGGGCCACTAGACTCTTGGTTCTTCAGAGCTCATTCTTCTTAAAAGGGTTTTTTTTTTCTTTTTTTCTTTTTTTTTTAACATTCTTAAAAGTTTCTTTGAGAACACTTCAAAGGCATTCATCAAAATTGAAATATCTCACTACCTTTAAGTCCTCTTCCAATTCCTTTTTTTCCCTGATAGACTGTTTCTTATCACAATCTTTACAGGTTTCATCTGGAGTAGGAATCCTCCTTTCCTGGACCTCTGCCTGTCTTTTTGCATTGGGTGGCAAGCACTTTGATGTGACTGCTTGGCGTCTCACAGCACGGCCACGTGCTATGGCTTGAAGTCTTACTAATCCTTTCAATGCTCTGAATGCTTTCCTTGCCTGTTCCGCTCCCATTTGGAATTCAAATTAGGCACAAGAGGCAAACATTTTTCTTTTTCCATTTTTTTTATGTACAAAGTCAACACATGTGAAATCCTGCTTTCAAGTTCAGCTATCAGAAATTCAACTAATTGACATTAATACTAGGGGCCCATACTGTTTTGAACATTAACATCTATAGAGAAATTAGCCTGCCTTATCAGAATTTAGATAAAAAATTTGAAATTTCAGGAATATATAAGAATTTTAGATGCGTAATTCTTTTTTTAAAATCAATTTGGCTAATATTTAGGATGACAAGAAAAACTAAAATGAGTGTCCTTTGTAATATGTGACGGAAAAAAAACACTGTTTCTTACGGTTTGTGATTCTCTAAATCCTCAAATTGTTATTGCTGTTGACATCCCCATGCATTGTAAAAGCCTCTCATTATCTTTAAGGAGCATGTGAACAGCTTGAAATATTTGGAGGTCTTTATAGCGGAGTGACTACCAATTGACACTAGATTTTCCCAAGCTATTTGCTCAAAATATCAGTTAAAGTGATTTAAAGAAAAGGGCAGTTATCAACTGATTTGTAAAAAAGTAAACAAGACCGATTTGAAGGAAAAAGAAATACACTAATAGACATTTAAGCTCTACTGAGATTGAAAACCTTTGCACTTGAGTGCCAGAAACCATTCTAGAAGCCTAAACAAACAAAAATTACTTGTGGAGAAAGATAAGCAAATGTTTAGAGGAGCTCACAAGATGTGCACGGTAAGCACTTTGAATTTTAATGGCAGCTAAGTTTCTATCTTGCTGTATGAAATGCTGACAAGATTGAGATGCGCTTGTAAGTCGGACAACCTCAGCTGCAGCATGGGCAGCAGCCACTGCAGCCTCAGCTGCAGCTGCTGTTGCTATGGCAACAGTCAAAGCATGCTTTCTCTGCTCTTCTGTTGCTTCAATTAGTGTTCTCTGTGGTGCTGTAAGTGCAGGGTACTGCTTATATTTAACCTTTTCTAAAAGCCATCTCCGCTTCTTTGATTTCTGACAATGAAAGGAACAGAAAGATTAGTAAAGAGGAGTACTAGAAATCACCATTTCATACAATGAAAGCAGAAGGATGTAAATCAACTTTTTCTAGTTTCATCTTCACCTCAGAAGTAAAGAGCCTCCTCACCCAACCAAACCAGCACTTGTTCTTTTTAGCCATTGAAGATTTATATGATCATATTGACCAAATTCATCAACATCAGTCTATATTCTTCAAGTAGGCCCTATATCTGAGAAGGAAAAACAAAAACAACCATACCACATTAAGTTCAATAGAAGTTTAACAACCCAAGGAAAAACTTCTAGATAATAAAGATGTTTAATCAATTTTCTAGAGAAAACACACTGGGAAACAAATAATTGACCCTGTTTATGATAGAATTTCAGTTCATCAAAACCATTTTGGCCTGACTGAATTCGGAAGTACAAACATTTAACAATTTCAATACCATAAATGTTTTTATTCAGTTGATAATTATGAGTGCAAATCTAAAACAATCACTTACTCATATTCTAAAAAAGTATACTAGTACCTTCCCTTTTGCTTTATCAAGTAAAGAGAATCATTGATTCAACCAGAAAAAGATCACAAATGATAAGAAAGAAAGAAAAAATGCTAAAGCTTCAAAACCAAGAATTGACTCACTTTATACCTTGTTGATGACAAATCCCAAGTGGGATTTTCTCAAGCTTTTGGTCAGTGTTGCTTTTCAAGACCAAAGTGACTCAAGTAATACTATGGTTGAGGAAGTGAGAATGGAAGCAAGAACATTGTAGGAAAAGGGAAACCCATTATTACTCTATGGAGTTTAAAGTGAAGTATGAGGTCTTAGGTGTTCTTATTATGGGTTGTTTATGCAATGTAGGTACTTTGAGATGACTGATGAGGCTTGTCACTTAAGAGTTAGCGTCTTCAATTTCATGAGGGTCCCTTTTGCCTCCCTTTCGCGCTATACCAACTGTCACTTTCACAACTGCCCCTGACCACTTCAAACGTCTGTTTTTGTCAATTTACCTTTTTTAACCTCTGTATTTCCCACCCACCAACCATCTTAAAAAACACCTTATTATAAAAAACAAGTAAAATACACTGGATATTTATGAGGATTGGGCCGGCCAAGCCAAGACATTTCAAAACTGATAAATTTGGACCAAATCGTTATTATCTTTCTGCTCTTTGTCACGGTAATTAGGGACCAAATTGATCAGTTTTAAAATGTCTTAGACCTAATTGTTATTAGTCCAAACCTCAAGAGTATTGACTATAATTTACCCTAAAAAAGAAGAAGAAATAAGGGCCTTAAAACATAGTTTAGAGTAAGAAAATTACTACCATGAGAGGCCTGTAGCTTATTTGGTTTGCACCTCTTAACCGAGACATCCAGGATTTTAATTCCTCTACTCCAACTATTGAATTATAAAATAAAATAAAATAAATTAGGGAAATTGCTGAACGATTACCTATTTTTTTGGTCTGGATTTGGTGAATTTATGGTTTCAAATTACATTTTGCTAGATCAATTCACTATTAGGAATATATGTGTTGCATTTCTAAGTTTTGTTTAAAAGGTGAAAACATAGGATTTGTTCGATTAATCTGAGCTTGAGAAATGATTTGGGTGAATTTTCATGAGTTCGTACTACGTCTTGATAGGTCAAGTCATAATTAGAAAATATGTTAAATTTTTAAGGTCGGTTTTTTATGAGTTTCTATGAAGAAACCAATATCAGAGAAAAAGGACAGGAATTATGAAAATTGTTGTTTAAAAGGTGAGAAAAAACATGGGATTTGATCCGTTAATACAAGTGATTGTTTGTGGGAATGAAAGGTTCCTCTATTATTTGACAGGAGACAATCTACCTAAAGTTTTTATGAATTTCTTACCCAATAAATATATAGCTTCTTTCATGTGGAAAGTACAATTTCTTTGTGGACCAGTTTGTAGTGATTATTGATTAGCATAGCAATGACCTGCTCAAGGCTTTATTTAAAGTTTAGAACCTAAGAACATATTATGACACTGAGAAATGTACAAGTTATGGTTTTGCTCCTCTTTTCCTTGCTTTCCTTCCCCTTTTGTTATATAATTTTTGGCTAACCACTATGTTTAGAGTTTTTTGAGCACCTAATATGTAGTTTCATCATTCTACTCACACCAAGTAATTACAAGAACGAGTCCGTTGGGGATGGCCCCAAGAAGCTAGCTAAAGGTTTCAAACACATCCCTTCCTAATTTAGTCCATTTCCATGTTAATTCAAAAATAAAATTTAGGGTAAATTATATTTAAACTTTACCCTTGTGGTTCAAATTAGTGGGAAATGGGCAAAGATGTCAATGTGACTCATTATGCAAGCTATGAATTCAAGGTAGAGGGGTTGCATAATTAAAACCTATAATTTCAAAAGTTTCAAATTAAACCTAGAATTTTAAGACTGTTTCAAATTAAACCATATTGTTGTTGTTTTTTCCAAATAAAAATCTTGTATATTAAAATTTGTATTAATTTAATCCTCTAATAAATCCTTCAAATCAAACCTTAAAGCTTTAGAGTATAAATTGATATGAACTTTTTTTTTAAGAGATAATTACAATATATTGCTAACCCCGCAGCTCAAACCCTTTTTCCTAATCCCCTAAGCACTTTGTGCATGGGAGGTGCCAGTTCAATTACAAGGCCTTTGGCAATTTGATATGAACTTGAAAGCTAAGGATTTGTTTTGAAACAACAAAACTATAAAGTTTAGGAACTATTTGGTAAGAGTATTTAAATATAGTTTTTTTATTTTACAATCCATAAAATGGTGCCCGCACTTGAATTTATTGTTTGGCTAATATTTTCTACATATAGTTTTCAAAAAACTATATCCTATTTTCCTTATTTAAAACAGGATTTTGAAAACGGCTTAGGAGGTGCTTTCAGGATACAGAAAATGTTTTTAATGACGTAGTTGTAAATAAATTGAAAATAGTGAACCTCACATATTTGTCCAAACTCTTTTATCTCTTAAATTTAGGAGTTTATCTTTGTCACAAAAAGAATTCTTACACTTCAAATATGAAACTTATCATTAAAAAAAAAAAAAAAAAATGATGAGCTCTATTCTCTTATCATTATCCACACACACACACACACAAAATTGTAATCTACAGATTTTACATGTTACTTTTTGTAAATATATATTTTTTAAATCTCAAAAATAGAAATGGTCTTCCAAACAATTATTTTTGTTTTTAGTATTTTGAAAATTGTTCTTAAAAGTTGGAGCCAAACACGTAAAATATAAAAATTATTATCTGAAAACTAGTTTCAAGTTCAATTTTTTTAAATTGTTTTTATAATGTTTTGAAAACAAAAACAAAAATCCTCCTACTGATCAGGTCCTTAATTTTTAACAATTGCAAATTTCAACATTTAATTTAAAACTTTTGAAATTACTAAATTTAATTGAAACTACCCCTAAGATATATATTTAAAATGTAATTTACCCAAAAATTTATTTCACAATAGGATTAGAAGCATATTAAGTTGATAATAAATAGCTCAGACTCAACCTTAGTAAAACTTTGTTTATATTTGTCTAATGAAATCCAAATCAACCTTTTCTGTTCACAAACAAACTTGTGAACATGGAGCTTAGATTATTTTATGAAACGTAGATATACCGTTAGAGATTTTTGTGTCTAAGTTTATAGATTAGATTAGAAGATATACAATATCTATGAATTTAACTTAATGATATATATATATATATATATATTAGATGAGTAATATAAATTATTTAGTTCATGGTTATATATGTTAGTTGTTAAAATTGATTAATTTTATTTATAGGTTCATAAATGAAAAAAACTAATTTCACATCTAAACTATAACTTAAATTAATATAGCTATGAAATTTTAATCATGATATTTTCTTTGTACAAAAAGAACATAAGTTTGTGTGTCACTTGTTGGATGATCTGGAATTGCGAAATAAATTGTTCTTTTGGATAGGATGTGTTTTTTGGAAGTGGCATGGATTTTGGAGGATATTAAGCTGATTTGTGAACAATTTGTTGGTATATCCTTTGTTTTTTTTTTTTTTTTTCTAAGATACACTTTACTTGTGTTGCTCTAGTTCTTGCTAGAGTTGCAAAAGAGAATGAGGAGACCATTTGGTTAGAAGAATGCTCATCTTTTCTTTTTCTTATTGTATAGCATGATATTGAATGATAAAGTCTACTATCATTTTCTCTAAAATTAAAAAATAAATAAATAACATTTTTTTTTTTTTTGTGAGTAGAGAAGAACATAAGCAATTGTGAACAGGTTCAATTAAAATATAATTGTAGAGATTAATGTCATATTGTTGAAAACACTAGGAAGTGTTACCAATTGAAATACAGAGCCCTTGAATACATTCATATAAAATTAATGTCATGGAAATCCTTACCCCTAATGTTGTGAACATTTTAGGAATTTGGCTTTAATTCCAGTGAGTTTGGGGAAATTTGTTATAGTATTGCTCTTAGAAACTGTTTGTTGCAAGACATTTCAAGGCACAAAGTTTCTTTAAAAATAGTCAAATTTAGCTATATGGTTGTTAAATTTTTAGGTAGATTAGATTAAACATATGTCATTATTCAAAGCCAATGGCAAGATTGGTCCCCTTTTCTTTTATCATTAGCCATGTGAACTGGATTTGACTTGTCCAAGAGAATGGAACCTTAGCCCTTTGCCTTCACATTATGGCCCAGCACAGTGAGACCCATATTGGCTTTTTGCTAGTTAATGTTTTGAGACGGAAAGTTATAAATGTTGAAATTCCTGTAATTAACATAAAACTCTTTTTTTATGGATGGGGATGGCTTGGAATTTGCTTAACAAATTTGGGCTGACATGAGTAGTCCCAACTGGAAGAGATTAAAGTGCCTTTTGAGCTGTTTAATGGCCCAAGTAAATGACCTCTTCTTCATTTTTTTCTTTATTAATTAATTTTTATTGAAAGACAATAATGGTAGACTACACAATGGGGTAGCCTTCCAAGCCCTACCTAACCTTGAGTTTTTTTTTTCTTGGGTGGCCAATCTCCGAGGCTCTTAAAACAACTGACTAATCTTTTGGTGAATATAGTCGTCTTATCCCACACACATCGGATAATAACGAACATAAAGTACTTAGGTTGGCGTAAAGTATTGGTTAAGAAACTTAAACTCAAGACCTCATTACCTTATTTATCAAATAAGGGGTATGTTTTATTGATCAAAAGAGCTACAGTGATGTAAAGAAAATTGGGGAAATTTTTCTTAACCTATTCAAAATACCATCATAATCAGTGATTTGTAAAGAGAAACTGATTGGTCCAGCTGATCAGAGCAAGAGAACTGGAAAGCAATCTTCTCAGTCATAGTTATAAAGCCTGATTTAGAGATGAGATACCCAAGATTTAAACCCTTTTCTGATCTAATATCTACAATGATTTAAATCATGCAAATTTTCTAGTTATTAGTGTTGTATGTTTGTAAAATGTCAGTCATAAGATTCTGTAGTTATTGTTTTGTGCCTTTTTTTTTTTTTTTTTTAATTTTTTAATGATGTTACCTAACTTGCTGCATTGTTCAACTGGTTCAAAAACAACTAGCCCATAGCTTCCCCTTTTTTTAAAGAAAACAATTTTATCCTTTTAGCTGTGTTTCAAATATACTACTAACTCATAAAAGTTAGAATCAACTTTGCTTGATTCCACGTAAAGAAGCATTTTGTGAACAATGGGTCAATTTCTTTTCATCACTTGGATTTCAAATAAGTTGACCATCTAAGCATGAACAATATTAAAATCAAATTGCATATGCTTAGTTTGATTACACAAAACTAGAATAGCAACTTGTCATAACAAAGAGCCTTTTATGGATAACCAAAAGGGGAAAAGAAATATTTTCATAGTAATGTACCGTCACTGTCGTTATAATTACACACACATCCCCCCCATTTGCCAACATTAATGCATTGCTTAACTTGATTTTGATATTCATTAGAAAATTGCAGTGTTATTATGATGCTTTCCTCTGGAGTTTTAATCAAGTATTCCTTCTTTTATTAATCTTATCTAAGTATAGAGCGCGGCAGAGCCATGAGAGCTTTGATTCGAGAGGCCATGGTAGGTGCATTAAGATAATTTTACACAGAAACATTGATTACTGAAAGAAACAGAACCCTGGAAAAGTGCTTCTGGGAGTTTCTAGATATGGAAGGAGACCTGTTATGATGTGCCATGAAGCTGTTTTAACTTAAAAACATTTTCATCTACATCATAAGAGTTTGCCTAGGCAGAGATGAGCCTAGGAAAAAATTCTTAATGATATAGAATTGATCATTGTTCGAATAGAATGAAGAAACTATAAAGCTACTAATTTGAAAAGCTTGAATAAATTTAAAACTTAGATGAGGAAATACATTCCCTGTACCTAGTCATCATATATCTGGCTAAAAAGCTCATCAATATTCTTTGAGTTAAAAGATATTATGAAAGCTAATAATGTGTCATGCTGATAAAGAAAAGAAACAAAGGGAAAAAAAATGGTGGCCTCATGTATATAAAACATATACAAACTGATTATAAAATATACACACACATATGTACATCATGTCACATGTTTGATCTTGGGGGGAAGAGAGAAAAGAATATGCAATGCATATACTCGCACAGATATTATTGGTCCTTTTTTCTTTTCACAAATGTGATTAATTATATATTCCTTGATGGTACTCAAGGACTCAAGGTAACTCTGCTGTGTACTACACCGTCCTCCATCCTTATCCAAGATTTAATAGAGAAAGGCTGCTGAGTGATTTCTATAATTCTAGCTCCTCTAAGCCAGTTTCCATAGCCACCATAACCAGTATGCCTAGCATAGCAGAGCCAGAGTTTCTTATAGGGGCAGCACCAGTCCAATCCATGGTTATGCCCAACAAATACTGCCTGCAACAATAAAAGAGAGAGAACTCAAAATAATGCCATTCATATCTGTCAAACCCAAGCCACAGATTCATTTAGTTTCTGATATTCAGGAACCCTAAGCACACATATTGCATATTAAATATGTGGTTCCAATTACGAGCTTTTCTCAAGCCAAAACTGATCAGGATTTTTTCAACTTTCTTGCCGATATTAACATATTTGCTTATACTGCTTCCACATTTAAAAGAAATATATAATTACAATTACCAAAACGCAGCTGACCATCCTAAACCACATTTAGATGATTTAGGTGCAAAGTGTGTGATTTAAATGTCATGGGTGCATGAACTCATATTTTCAGGGAAATGTATTGTGATAGAACTGAAAAATGATAACGGTACCATACAAGCATGAAGAACCAATTTAAAAGGGAGCGGTAGAATAACATGATAAATTAGTCATGATGAACAACCAAAAGAAACATAACATGAAAAAATAAAATATAAA
The DNA here is from genome assembly GCF_932294415.1 of Quercus robur. NCBI lineage: Eukaryota > Viridiplantae > Streptophyta > Magnoliopsida > Fagales > Fagaceae > Quercus > Quercus robur. The sequence goes on along the minus strand of NC_065540.1, from coordinate 45,153,968 downwards.
AAGAAGAAAAAGAAAAGAAAAGCTCCTTTTGACTGCAACGAAGTTATAAAAGACACAAATACAAGGTACTCAAATGTCAACGTGTCAAAACAAGTTTCATTCTTTTCTTATGTAATTCTTGTCAATAAAATGGAACAATAGCAAAAAAAAATTGGTCATTTTGGGCCACAGAAACCCAGTCATACATATCTAGCCAGGCGAAGCCTGGCCAGCTTGTGTATCAAGAAATTCCCTATTTGACTTGGTATTAGTAATCAATCAATCCAGATGAAAATGGGGTCATTCAAATTTTAAGGTCAAATCTAGACCCAGTCTGTCTAGGAGCACTGATTTGCATCATATGTGTATGAAGGTATAAGTACTTTTGTATGTACATATGTGCACATGCTTGTTCCTTTGTGTCGTTACCTAGAGAGCAGGCATTTAACATGAATATATGTATGTATGTGCAAATCTATATATTTACATATGATTACAGTTGTGCATTGCTTATTTTTGAAATGAATATAATTATGTGTGTCATGCTTGCTTATCTGTGTGCTTACCTTGACAGAAGGCCTTTTAACTAGAAGATCCATGATACCCAATTCAGCTTCTTGAGAAGCAACACTTTCTTTGTTAATTAAGCCTACACAAGGCTGGTGTATTCCAAACCTTGGAGCAATTTTCTTATATGCTTGACTTGGAATATGCCAGAATATTAGCTCGGGCACGCTGTCAGGTAACACTAAATTGGTTAAGAATATGAAGGAAACAGATTTATTTAACAAATTAAAAAAAAAAAAAAAAAAAAAAAAAAAAAAAAATTCTCCATATCTTATTGGTGCTCTCCAATGAAGAAAACCAAAACCTCAGCATTGTCAATCACAGCTATTTGCCTTAATGGAATTAACCTTTCTTTCCTTTTCAGTTTCTGTTTAATCTATCCACGTCGGGAGCAATGTTCCAAAGTTTTCTGTTCAGTTTATTCCTTTCTCTTGCAAATCATTTAAATCAATGAACTAGAGTCTGGCTATTTAAACCTTGTTTCCAATTAATTGTAATCAATGCTAATAAGGTTCCACAAAAAGTAGTTAAAAAAAAGAAGTATTTCTGTGTTCTAATACCTTGATTTAGGGTTGATCTCTTCAGATTTTTTCTGGAACCATTCTGCTTGGGCATTTGAGATAACTTCTGGATAGGACCCCCCACCAGAATCTAAAAAGTACAGGTATACCACAGGTGACTTTGGATCATCTGATGATGAGACTTGGAGAACATAGTTGGATATACTTGGCCAAAGCTCTTTAGGACCATTGCTAGAATAAGATAGCACATCATGCTCAATGTCATGTTTCATCAACTCGATACGCTGTGTGCCTCTGAAGCTGCATGCTTCTTCTCCTGCCAGAGGTAATGGCCCCATCAGAGAGAAGCTTATATAAAAATCTTTAAAGCATTCCCCCCCCCCCCCCCCCCCCCAAAAAAAAAAAGTATTTAAATATCTCATAAGAAGAGAATCATATATTATGATACTATTGAGAATTTGCATGTTAGAATGACATCATTTTCTATATTTTCAAATTTTGAAATAGTAATATATTATGGAAGATGAGAAAGGAAGAACGGAAGAGATTAACGTGGTTTCATCACTAAGACCTACGTACACAACACCAAAAGCCAAATGGCTACATCTTCATCCTCTTGATTGAACATATTACAAGGGAACTCAGACTTATAATGGAATTTACAGAATTTGAAAATAGGTAAACAATCAAATTATTACATACATATTTTGAATGTGATCTTCACATCTTTATAATTGATTCCTCCAATCCCTTGATTTACTCCATGCAATCAATTCCTTGATTGTCAACAATTTGTGCAAAATGCCATTCTTGCCAACATATATTAAACTATTATAAGTGAGCAAACATATATTGTTATGAACTTATGATTACTGATTAATTCGGTATCCCATCGCTAATGCATTATGGACATCATCTAAAAGGCTATCTTATGTTCATTTCAAAATATTGCGCGAGGGGGTTTTATTTTATGGTTCACTTGGTTCTGTAATTTCAGTATTCTTCATCATAGTTTGCGTGAATATCTTTTTGACTCTATAACAGCTTACAATAGGCCAAGCTCCAATGAGGCAGCTGTCCAAAACAATGAGAGATCAATCATAATCCTAGGAAACACTGACAAACCCAAGGAGTGTTGCCTGTCACTAGTGATGACTGGTTTGTCACCAGCCTTTTTACACCACATTTCATACAGCATGCTAACCTGAATATGTCGAGTTGACTGCTGGGCAAATAAGTGGAGGAATTCCAGGGGCTGAAAACCACTCCATCGGCCATTCAAATGGTGCATCATCATGGTTTCCAAACACACTGGCCCAAGGAATATTTCTGGATTTTGTTGGAGAGATTGCCTGATCCCAATACAAGCTGGCATTTGCTATTGGGATATTGTTGGCTGTAATGACATCTCCAAGGTATACAACAAAATCTGCTATCCAATCAGTTCGTTAGAGTATTAAACCGAAAAAACAATCTATAAATAAATAGATCAAAATATTAACTATGCAAAAGGGCTCTATATCAAGCTTTGCACGCTTAACTTTTTGAATTTAAAAATCATTGGAGTAATTTATTGAGGTAGACCGATACGTTAAGCAAAAATGTAACCTTTTAAGTCAGCTGAATATCAAACAATTCAAGATATCGGAATAGAGATGAAATTTAAGCTTTTTTAACATAATGCAGTAAGCCAGAAAATAATAATGGTCTTGTCTCTACAAAGGGTGACAGTCACCAAGTAAGTGACACTGATTCCCAGCATGTTAGTACAGTATAGATAGAACATTAAGACATCATACGAAAATTTCTTTGTGTAGCATTCAGAACTAACCATTTTAACAGAAAATAAAACAACAAACCCAACAAGTTCGTCATGCCTTTGCAATGATCTCTATTTTTTTTGGGCACAATATCATAATCTATTCCATGGAGAGTACCCATAAAAAGGAAATGAAAATCATGTATGTCAAAGTGGTACCAGGCATGCCTTAAGCCCTTAACACCCAACAACACATTGAAGTGTAGCAATTTGAATGTGTGGTCATGTAATTATGAAACAAATGCTATATCTATATGAAACAGTCGACCCAACTAGTGGACATCAATTCATTGAATAGAATCAATAGACTACACTCTATAAAGTCCTAATTATTCATTATGGCAAGGTCAAACCTACCAAATCTGCTCGTAGCAATTTGTAAGGCACTACACAACTGGTCAACCTTTGTTATTGTTTGATGAGAGCGATACAGTAAGCAAGATGTTAAGCTGCCCATGCTGTTCAATATATGAATGTCTATATATGTGCAGCATAATAACCTAAATGTATAGACAGTTTTGTTTCTTGAAACTAAGCCAAATTGCGGTAATCTTAATATGATTTAATCTAATTTGATCAACTTTGTCAACATTGAAATATTTAGAAGTCTAGATGGTACAAAACAACAACAACCAAGTCTTTGTCCCAAAATATTTAGAGTCGGTTATGGATCCTCAATAGACTAGTCAGCGTTGACCATATGAGATATCCATTTTTAATACTTCTAGTGTCCGAATTTTGGAAACAAAACTAAAATTCTATAGTACTTAAAATTAATAGATAGACCCTTCAAGGTGCAATTCTAAAACTTGTTTCCCCCTTTATCCTGACATGACAAAAGAGACAACAAACATGTAGTAGTAAGAGAGTGTAAGGCCCATATCATTGCTATTTCGAGTCACATGTGTAAGACACTTCACAAATGACCCACATGAACAAGTTGCTAAGTTAGTAGCCCCAGATTACTAATCCCAAACTCCCTTCAAGAAATTGGACTTAATACATTACATAAAAAAGTGTGCATTCACAAGTACTAAAGTATTAACAAACTAACCATTAACAAGTTATGGGAAAGGTTTTGCTGCCTGCTTGTAAAGGGGTACATGACAGCTAAAAGAAAGGGACAAATGTCTAGGGTTTACCTAGTCATGTGCATTGTATATGACCTTTGAATACATGTTTTTTTCTTTTTGCAGCCACATAAGCCTGTATGTAACAATTGCTGCGTACAAGTATACATCAAAACCTTTTGCATGTACATGAGTTGACTTTTCTTAGGTGAGCCCTCAAAAGTCAAAACCATACTCCCTCCGTCTCATTTTTTTTGTTCTTTATTTTATTTTGAGATGTTCCAAAATATTGCCCTGTTTCTAAAAATAAAAGTCAATAATTTACTAATGTTCCTATTATACCCCTATTAATTAACTAATTTAATTTTTTGATAAATTTTTTTTTTAAAGATAATTTTGAAAACTTATACATTTTTAAAAGGTAAACAAGACAATAAATAATATCCCCATAAAAAATTTAACTTTTCAAACAACATATTAAAAAAAAAAAAAAGACGGAGAGAGTATTTCTAGCTATGAATTTATATACACACTTCACTTTAAAATTTTGAAAAACACGAAATACTTTTTTTAAAATTTTAGAAAAAATGCTTTTTGTTGGACCTTTCCTCTTTCTCAAAAAAAAAATAATAAAAAAAAAAAAGTGACATGGCAACTGAAACAACATGGTACAACAACCACATTATTATCACACAACACAACAAAGCTAGCTAAGCTAAGCACGCACATGATTGATTAAAAAAGAAGTGATAACGTCACCTGTAGTAGTTTCATTGTCCAGCACAGTGTTCATGACCTTTACTGAGTTCACGTCCTGGACTGGACCCCAGTCTGTCCACGCGTTCTCCCCAAAATGCAGGTCTGCAAACACCGCTATCTTGAACGCTGCACCCGCCCGCATCTGAACATACCTCTCACCGCCTGAGGCCTTTGTTGGTGGTGGTGGTGGTGGTGGTGGTGGTGGTGGTAGTAAGGCCAGCACTTGGTCATCTAATCCGACGGTCAGGTTGAAGAGAGAGAAGCAGGTGAAGGATAAGATCGCTATTTGGGTCTGAGTTTGTGGCCTCTTCAACTCCATTGAAAGGAGAGAAGAGAAGAGAATTTGGGTGCAAATATATTGGGTTTTTTTTTTTTTTTGGTATCAGGAAGGTGATACTTTGGGTGGGTATGGTGGTGGAGGGAGTGTGTTTTGGTGGGAAAGAGGATGAAATGACGAAATTGTCCCTGGTCTGATTGAGATGGTTTTGGTTTCTTATGATGCCCCTGTTTTTTAGCATAATTTTTTATTAGGCCCCCATGGATTTTGTCATTTGCAACTTGTCATTGAAGGAAGGGAACATAACTCAAGTATTTTAGTCCGGGTGGCCCAATATAATTGGAGTCAGGTAAAAAATTTATGCAGGATATTTAATGTGTAAATATTAATTAAATAAAATTATTTAATACTAATCAAATCAATGTTAATTTAATTTTCAAAAAAAAAATCAAGGTCAATTTGATACATTAAATACATAATTTGATGAATAAAACCAATTAAACTAATGTTAATTTCATTTAAAGAATTGAATATTATAGTTGAACTATAAATATTAATAAAAATATATTACAATTAAAAAAGATATTTTATTTTAGATATATGATGATGCATAGTTAAGTAAAATTGTAATCTAATTTTTATCTTTATATCTTGTTTTTAAGAGAGAGAGAGATAGATATTATTTGATATGTGGCTTTGTAAGATATTAGTTTACAAAAACTAAGGTCTCAAACTATTAGGGGAGATTAATTTATAATTGATGATTTAACACATTTGCAACATCTTTTTAAAACATTTTAGGATTTTAATTGGGTTAAGGTTCTATTAGTCTTATACTTTGAGAATCTTAATAGAAATGAAAAGGAAAAATGTGCTAATTAAAAGCACTGTAAAATTTTCAAAACATAATGTAGCTTTTACTCTCATTGATGAACTTCATCAATTTAATTAATGAATGTTTATATCACTTTTTGTGATTAATAACATGTCAATTTGTAAACCAATAGTAAGATTTGTAGTTTCCTTAACATTACTAATAATAATAAAAAATGTACAACATACCTTTTAAATATATACAATTTTATAAAAATTTGGATCTTTAACCATAGGAAGTGGGGCCTTTTTCCCTAAGGGAATTTTTTTTTTTTTTTTTTTTTTTTTGGTGGGGCCTTAGGCCTAGGCCTAACTTGCCTAAGCATTGGCCAGCCCTGATTCTAGTATTTTTCAAAAAAATGTTCAAGGATTAAGGTGATAATTTTCAACATGACCTACAAATACATACAAAGTTAACAAGATAGGGTTAAGCCTTAGCAGGTTCATGTAATATTCAGATCAACACGAAAAAGCAAACACATGAAATTCGTTTTCAGTTGTTTAACCCCTTTAACTGAGCATCATTTTACCAATTTACCCTTTAAAACCTGAGCTATATAAACATATTTTTTCATCTAACTTCATCTTCTCTAGGACACCTTCAAATTTATGGTTGTAATTATATTTTTGTTGTTGGAGATTTTGTTTAGAATTTAGTTGTAATGTGTACATGTTATAAAACACAAGAATTGCTATTAACATGTTATTTGTATTAGGTAAACATGTCAACTTGGCTTATTAATCAAATGGGTCATGCCAAGTCATATCAATCGTAACACGTTGTAAAGTGGTGGGTTGTGCTAGTAGTGTTGGGCTGCTTTCTACCGCACTAGACCCAAGTTTTCTGGATAAGGGAGTTGAGACCGGTCCAACTACAACTCAATTTGATCCGGCTTGTGCGCAAACTATGCCTGGTTTGCCAGGAACGTGCTTGCGGCAAGTAGAGCTATTTCAGATTAGTTGTGGCAGATAGACATAATAACCAATATATATATATATATATATATATATATGGGTGCGGAAGCATAAATAGGTTACAAATGTATTTCTATTACAAGTGTAAACTAGGAAATAAACTAAGAAAGCCATCTGTTTACAATAGTAAAGAGAAGAAAGGTTTCTGAGTTCTGTAAAGTTGGAGCTCTGAGGTAGTGTGAAACTGGACCTGCTGAAGACTGAAGCAAAAGGTTCCTTTTATAGCTGGAGGAAGCCTTGAATTCTTTCAGGAGATTGCGGGAATCACAGAGGGTAAACTACTTTTTACTCTGGGTGAAAATATTTTCAGCCGAAAGTGAACAGTAAACTCAATGATTCTGTCAAGGTACTATTTTAGTGAACAATAACGGTCACTGTTCATGAACAGTTTGCTTTTCTGAACAGTGATTCTACATAGTGTTCTGGACTGTGGGTGAATAGTAGTTTGTCGGCAGCTTTGCTGGTGCGAGTACTGTTTTAAATAGTAACCAGGTTGCAAAGGTGGTTCTTGAGCTATTCTGGGGCTTTTGGAGCTGTTCTAGAGCCTCCTGGAGCTGTTCTGGAATTGCTTAATCAGTATCATGGTCGGACGGGTATCCATCGAAGGGATCCCATGGAGGATCATAATCACAATTATGCTCATGATACTTGGCGTATTGATTACAAAAACCACAGTACAGGATAGGTTCATAATCTGCCTTTTGAGTTACTAACTGTCTGGGCTCAATGTAATCAACTCTCTCGGTATGGAGGGCTGTGGAGTATGGCCTAGTGGTGAATACTGAAATCTTGCCAGTATTTCCAATAAAATGGTAATTTTGTCATAGTTCACTGGTGACATCTATAATCTCATTATTGAAGTAACTTCTCCAACAATCAGCAAGAGTGTCGGGGCCTTCATAAGAGAGATAAGAGTCTCCTTCATACCATGGACCATTATGGGTGTACCCATTGATGAGTACGAGATGGTGAGCGGGTTGGACAATCATCCAATTGTTAATATCCCATTGTGGGAGAGTACTCCAGTATCGGATGGAGACAAAAAGACTTTTGATTTCTGAAACAACCTGCTGGATGATTTGAGGGAATTGGTTGATCTGGTTATGGCTCGTTAGCTTGATGAGCTTGATAAAGCCATATTCAAACATTTGTGAAAGCCAGCTTGGATCTTCTTCAATGGACCAATCTTCATAATTGATTATTAGGCCAGGGAAGGGATGTTTCTTTTCATAGACCCGTGGCTGCTTCCAAAGTATTCTTCCCAGGTTGATTGGATGAAGGCATTGTCAATATCATCTGAGTCTTCACCATAAACTGGGAAATGGGTGGTGACCAATATTTTGAAATCCTTGAACCATAGGTCGCATGATTCAGACATAGCCTTGCTTCCCAAGATACGAACTTGTATGTCGGTAGGCAAGTTGGCAACAACACTTCTTAGCTGGTTTTAAGTCTTAAGACTGAACCTAGCATAATCGGTACCCATAATAGTCGTTTTATCCATTGAATGGATATCCTCTTTGCCAAAGAGTTGACTAATGGTAATTCGGCTTATTTCAATTTCTGCCTCAAGATTTACTAGGTGTATTTCTAGTGCTCTAAGGGTTTTTTGAAAAAGACGGTGGTTGCTTTGGGTAAAAGCTCTCTGAAGGTTATTAAGGATAATTTTGATGGAGGGTGGAAGTTCTGTGTACACTCCATTTGTAAATTGGAAATTCCTGGATAAAACTTCTTGTAAAGTGATGGCCACATTACCACTAGAAAATATTATTTTTAATGGAACAGATTCTTGAAGGGATGTTGCTTCCCTAGGTTCTGATCCAGAAGAAGCGTCGTCATGCCTTTGATAAGGAAAACCCTGGACAAGAGCTTTTCCTTTGTTCCTACTTGAAGAAGCCATTTTCCACTTACTAGTGGTACAAGTAAAATGAGATATTTGCTTTACTTCCTGCCATGTATTAACAAAATGGTTATTTTTTAAAACATTTTTGTTAAAATCATGAGATGCCATGGAGCAAATACTTTTATGCTGGATGCATGAAATGAGACATGATGGAAGTTTATGAAACTGATTGAGGTTCAAAGAATCATCATTTGTGAAAAGGATAGAAGGTTCAGAGTGATCAAGGTTCTTTTCTTGATTCGGATTTTTTGAAGAGATTTTGACAAGGTTAAGGGTCTTAGAGATAAAGACTTCTTGGAGACTGTTGATGTCTTTAGGCTCTGGGCTCCTAAGAAACTTAAACCTGATTGGTTGGCCAAAAGGATGGGTAGTGATTTCTTCACTATCCGTGATAAAAGGGTATAACAGACACATGAAAGGGTTTCCTAAGATGACCCTATCTGTCATATTTTTGACAAGAACAAATGTAGTTTTGAAACAAGCATTATCTTGGCAAACATGTGCTTTTGGGATTTTGAATTCAATCTGCATTTTTCCTCCACTTGCGGAAGTTAACCTTTCTTTGGTTTTCCGGAAGTATTTAGAGGGAATGATTCCTCCTTGAATGCAGTTGAGATCAGCGCCTGAATCTATTAAGGCTACAACCTTGAATTGAAAATCTCCGCTGATGACAATCCTAACTTTGGAGTGCCATTTTTGGAAGTTAATTCTACTGATGGTTTGCAAAAATGATTCATTGGTTGGTTCTTGTTCCATTTCTGCAGTAGGGTTAACTGTATCATCTACTTCTTCATCAGAAGGGTTCTGTAATGAGGTACCTTCCTCATTGCCTTGATGAGAAGTATTTTCTAACTGTTTGACTCTTTGGTCCATGAGATTATGGTCAACCCTAAGGATGGTTAATTCTTGCTTAAGGGTTCTCACTTCTGATTTGGTATCCTTAATCTCTTTCTGGAGATCTTGGACGGTTATCTCTTTCTTGGATTTGGTAAACCTATTGTAAATTTTTTCCAAATCAACTTTGGGTTCCTGAATCCAAGGTTTGGATGTACTGGCTTCCTTAACTAGGATTTTGTAGAACTCACTGAGTCTTTGAGCTTTGGTGACTGGGTCTTCGATCTATTCTATGAGGTCTAAGAGCAGCTCTTCTTGCTTAGAAAGAACACTGATAGTCTTCGATCCTCATTAAATCTATGCCAACCCTTTAGGCAGCCAACTATCTTTCCTAGAGAAAGACCCTCATCCCATAGTAGTTCATCCATAAACCTAGCTCCCTCTCCTAGATCTAGAAGAGACCTAGGAACAGAATTCCAAGGTGTAAAAACCCATTCCCAGGTTAGTACCCCTTGTTACACAGCCAAGCAAGACTCAGTTACTGATCAAGAAGAAGAAAGCACTAGTCAAGACAGTCAAAAGCCTCCTTCACCATCAGGAACTGATATGAGAAATCCTATTCAGCAAGAAACTGAATATGACTACAGCTCTTAGTGTTAAGGAAAGAGGGAGTTACAATCGCTTCTATGCATGACACAGGTGGTGAACACATCTTCATACCACCAGTATTCTCCAAGGTTCTTACATCTAAGGTTACTTAACTGGTTATAAATCCTAGATGTGATATTACTGGGTTTACCTACGAAGTGTTTCATGATCGTATAGATCAGGGTATTGACACCGTCAGGTACACCTCTTCCTATGCGTTCGTCAAAGATAGGGTTCTCTTCTTCATCTTTTTGGACAGCATGTTTAATGTCTTCTTTAGACTCTTCTGTTAGACAATTATTCCACCAATCTAACAGTTTTCCTGTGAATCCTAAAACTATGAGCTCAACGACCTCTGTGTTTTGAAGTCCATCATTTAGGTAGTTATTGGCTACCATGGTTATATGCTGGATTTTGTTTAGGATTTCTTGTTCAAATAAACCATCTATGTTCCATTCATAGAGTTTACCACTGGATACTATGAACTGGGTAGACCTTTCCTCATATTGGAGGTCAGGAGGTGTAGGTCTGGGATACCAATTCTTGGTAAGGCTGGTTGGGTTTACCTTGTGTTGGTAAATCCTATTTACCTGTAATCCTCAAAATTGGTCTTCTAGGTGTTCTATCTCCTTTTCAGTTTCTGAGGAGGTTCTGCTAAAACTGTTAGACACTGTATGGGCATGTAAGGTTTCCAGCGTAGGGTCTCTACTGGTTGTGGTATGATCTGGTGAAGGGGTGACTGGTTCCTTCTTCACAAGTTCTTCAAGCTTTTGGGCCACTATTTCTAAGGCTGTTTGGTCCTTAGGCTTGAGACTGACTTGTCTAGTTGTGGGGAGCTTGACTAAGGGTTTTTCTAGAGTTTGGATAGGTTTGCTAGGGTTTCCTGCCTGAAGGAAAACCTTATTGTCAATCCTATCTTCTATCCTATCAAGCTGTTTTCCTATGACTCCTAAACACTGGTTGGTATAGTTGTTTTGCTCTATTACTTTCTTGACAACCTTTTCTTCTGGGGTTGCACACTTAAAAGGAGAGGCAATTATATCTTCACTACCACGGTGGTTAAAGAGTATGGCTTCTTGGGGAGGATGACTAGACCTAACAATTTCTGGTTTATTAGACATTGGTGCATCTTTCTTGGGGAGTAACTTCCAGTTGGTTTTGGAAATGACACAAGACTTTTTATGCCATTTGAAATGTTTCTCAAAGTATTCAAAGAAAAGATAATCACTTGATACCTCCTTCATGAATAGTTTCCATTTTTCCAACACTTCTTCTTTTTGTTCTCTGGTATGGTTAGCTCTATAGGCTTCTTTCTTGGCTCTATTTCTTTCAGAGTTAAAATTCTTAGTTAGAGCATCCATATTAGGGGTGAACTCTTTTCTTAACACTAAAAGCTGATAGTCATATTCAATTTCTTGTTGAATAGGATTTCTCATATCAGTTCCTGATGGTGAAGGAGGCTTTTGACTTTCTTGACTAGTGCTGTCTTCTTTTTGATCAGCAACTGAGTCTTGCTTGGCTGTGTAACAAGGGGTACTAACCTGGGAATGGGTTTTTACACCTTGGAATTCTGGTTCATGTCCTAGGTCTCTTCTAGATCTGGGAGCTAGGTTTCTAGATGAACTACAATGGGATGAAGGCCTATCTCTAAGGAAGATAGTTGGCTGCTTAAAAGGTTGGAGTAGATCTAATAAGGATCTAGATCTGGTATCCTGGTACAGATCTATGGAAGATTTGGGCTGGGGTTCAACATATTCTAAGGGTGTCCTGTATCTAGACCGGTCAAAGCTAAGTCTAACCGTTCCATCGGCTAGTTGTTGGACAAAGTCTAGAGCTGGGTTCCTAACTGGGTTTTGGATCTGCAGATGATGGTTCTCATTATCTATAGTCCAATGTGCTGGGAATGTGACTTCAGACCATTTCAGGGTTCTGGGTACCTGAACTGTGGATCTAACGTCTGGAGTTTGGATAAGGGTGGTTTCACCAGCCTTTCTTTTGTCTATGGCTTGGACAGACATGTTTATTCTCATGCACTTATAATACACTCTGTATATAAGGGCAAGCTGTCTGGCTCCATGTAACATGAGAGTTCCATGGGTTTTGATGTTGAGGGTGAGGACCTTCAAGATGTGAGGGTCATCAAGTGCTATAGTGAGATTGGGGAAACAGTTGAAATGAACTGGTCCACCACTTAAACTGGATTCCATGGTACCTAGGAGGTTGTCATCAAATCTAACATGATGGGTGTCTCTAAGGGCCATAAGGATTGAATTGTTCAACCCTTCTCTGATCAGTGGTTTTACTCCTACTTGGACTAGACCAATGTGGCGGAATCTATGATCTTTTTCCCTGTGAGCTTTCACTGCTGCAGGGGATAACAAGTAGCATGTTTCATACTCCTTGTTGATGCTGTAAATTTGCTCTATAGTCCTAATATGGTAATCTGTTTTGAAAGTCTTTTTCAAGGACTATGATGATGACTTATAGACCTAGGTTATGGGTACTTTTGGTATGTTCCAATCTCCTAGTTTCTGACCTAGATCTGAAAGCTGGTACGACTTCGAGTTTATCATTCCATCATCTTGAGGAATCTCAAGGAGGGTTGTACTGCAAGATCTAATGCTAGAGGATGAATCACTCCTTTTAAACATCCTATTCATCATTTTGAATTAAAGCTTAAATTAAACAATTATAACCTAATTACCTTTATCTCCAAATTCCTAGATCTAACCTTAGATCTGAAACAGGGTGTTCAACGAGACTGATGCCTTCTGTGAATATTGTTACTACTGACTGTCGCTTATCCCTATGTTGATGTACACGAACCTTTCCGCTCATACCCTAACGCTTTCCTGGCTTGACGGGAATTACTGTTAGGCTCAGTTTCACACTACCTCAGAGCTCCAACCTTGCAGAACTCAGAAACCTTTCTTCTCTTTACTATTGTAAACAGATGGTTTTCTCAGTTTATTTCCTAGTTTACACTTGTAATAGAAATACATTTGTAACCTATTTATGCTTCCGCACCCAGACTGCCTAGAACGGCACTCTCCCCCTTTGTCTGTAACTTAACCCTTATATATATATATATATATATATATATATCTGGCTACTTAGTAGGAAATGACCAAATGATTTTCAAACACAATCACAGTAATAATAATCACTTTTACAAAAAGAAAATAACAAAATGGGGCAAATAGTAATATGTATGGGTTAATCAAAAGATGAAGAAATCAGCTTAAATCTGGTCCGCAGGAGCAAAACCAGAGAGGAAAAAATGTTCCTTCTCAATGCAATTAATCTCTTAAGAAAGTCCTGCCATGGAGATTAACTACCCTGAGGGAAACGGACCTGAATGGTTGATGCACAAGGGCTCCTTTTGGTTTTGACAGAGAGCAAGATTTCGTGAGAGAGAGAGGGAATCAATCTATCGGTACATGCCTGCCGTTCTAATTCTCCCTCTATTTTCTTTTTGGTTCTTTTCTTTCTTTCCCTCCCACTCGTTTCTTTTCTATTTCTTGGTATCTCTTTTTGAATTCCTATTTCTTAGTTATGATTCCCGTTGTTGCTCTGTCTTTTGTTCACGGCAAGGTTCTCTTTTTATAGTGCCTGCCGTGACCGGATTTTACTATTTTAGCCCTTAACCTCCTTTGTCTAGTCTGGGTGTACTGGCTGACCATCACTGGTCCGTCTGTGTGCCACCCCCCATCACCAGACAAAGAAGGATATTTTGTTTGTTTGTCTGTCGTGGCACCCTTTCTTGCTACGGTTTGCACCCAGTGGTTCCAACTCAGCTTACTTCTTTTTGGTAGTATGTCATCCCAGCAGGACACTTCCCCCAAAAGAGCCTGAGCCGAAACTTCAAAAATAGATTTTTTCCCTCTTCCCACCACCAAACTATGCTCTCTTTATCTCTGACCCACAACCTCACCATGCCCTGTATTGACTGGGTATAGGCTGGTGGTACCTAGGCCTTGCGCGTGCCTCCCTTCCATGTGTGTCAAAAATTTGCCTGCTGGTCGTTCGCCTGCCATGGTCTGGAGGCTTGCTTGCATAGTCTGTCGTCCGTTCCTTTTAACCTTTTATGTGAGCTGCTTTTCGATTTCTCGCTCTCCTGAGGAGCTGGGCTTTATTTAATACTGGGTCTTACATTTCTTTCGGCCCATTTCTTGATTACCCTTATTTCCTGCCATATTACTCTATCACTTCTACTGTAATGACTCAATCCTGCTGAGCCTCTTTAGGCCAGCCGTTTACTCTTTCCCCCAGTGGCCTAGTATGACCATTGATTTTCCTACTTATAGGCTCCTGTGTCCCTTTTGTCTTCCTCTTGGGCATCCTTGGCCCACTTACTTTCTTTGGGCTTCCCTAACCCTTTTACTAACTTTCCATTCCCATGGGCTTTTACTAACTTCATTGGGCTTCCCTGGCCCAATTACCTTATTCTCATCCTTGGGGTTCATGGGTCTGCCATTAACCCCTTACTTTCTTTGTTTGTATTACTTTGGGCCTGTGATGGCCCTTTCTCACTTTTCTACATCATATACTGCCCATGGATATGCTATTTCTCTTTTTCCGGGCTTCTTTAAGCCCACTTGCCTCTTCAAGGCCTATCTTGTTCATTTCATGGGCCTGTTATCCATTATTTCTGCCGCTTGGGCCTAATGGTTTTGCCATCTGTTTTGCCAATTCTTTGCTGCCCTTGTCATTGGGGTTTCTTCTTTCTACTTGGATTCTAAAAAATGACCATCAACACACGTCATGTTTATTAAACAAGTCATACAAGTCATGTCGTGTTACTAGTTTAATAAACATGTTGTGTTAAGGTAGGGATCCTATCACAATTAATAACGTGTATTGTTCGTGTTGACATAGATAGTTGAATACTCATGAATTGATAAGACATGAACCCAACACGTAAACATGAATTGTCACTCACTGCTTATCTAGTATTCAAATCCTCCCTCTCCCAACTATGAAATTATCCAAGAAAAAACAAAAACAAAACATAGAGTAATGCTAAAGACAAAATATTTTTCACAACAAATGTAACAACTATTATTGATTTTTATTTGGGTTTACCATTAACATCATTTTATTATTTAGTATTTATAGCTTGACAATTTATCCATTGTGAAAATAATTTTTTGTATCCACTAAAAGAATTTTTTTTTTAGTCTAACATTTACCATTATAAAAGTTTTTTTGTTTTTGTTTTTAATCTTGAAAAAATATTGAGTTTTTCGCATAGGGAACCATTAGACCAATCCCTAATGGTATTAAACAACCACATTAAAATTTTAGTCTTATGGGACAAGTCTTGAGTTCAAGTCAAATTAAAATTCAATCACACTTCCACTTATATGTATTTGATATTTACATGATTTCTTTACGGGTTGTATGTGTATCCACTAATTATCACTTTGAGGCAATGGGGTACCTATCTTCATACTGAAATCTACATTCAAATTAAAATTGAATCTACTCAAACACTAAAGAAGCAACAACAGTATAGCTTGTCTAAATTCTAATCCAATCCAACTCCAACTATTTAATTCCAACAAATCCTAATTGTTTTTGTTGGAGTTTTTATTTTGGTAGTTAAATGCTACCTTTCCCGGCATTATGATTTCTGGCTCTTTTATGATGGTTTTTGACTTCAAGAAGTAGCAACATAAAATAGCAGTAACAAAAGCTAAACATTAAAACTGAACACTATAATCTAATGAGTGCTTCGCAAACCAACTTTGACAATATACAAAAATAGAGATATTATACACCACACTTTTCTCAAATATATATATTTTATACACTAATATCATAAATTGAAAATTAATAAGCACTTTCAGAATAGATACGAAAGTTTTCCAAATTATATAAATAAATAAAAACTACATAAAAGTTAATTTTTTACGTGACTCTTTAAGTCTTTATTTTATATAAACATGATTTTATTATGTAACTAGTTTTTATTTATGTGAAGTACGAGGTTATTGTATAGTACAATATATGTTGTCTTTTAAGTTTTAAGTAAAATGAATCTTTTTTTTTTAGTCAACTTGAGAAAGTTTTAGCATCTTCTACCCCAAACTTACTGCCATTTTGACCCGATTACTTTCTAGCCAATGCCTCAGGCCCTAGGCTATGATAGAATTGAAATTATGAAACTGTCTATTCATTTTTTAAGGATTAAGACAGCTTAATCTTCATTGACAGAGATATTAAAACCAGTTTAGCTCTTAATCTGTTTGTGCCTTTGTGGCAAAGCAGCTTGGGTTTTTTTTTTTCTTTTTCTTTTTATAGTTAGTACTTCGTACGTATACATAAAAGTGATGAGAAAGGAAGATAATGTAGGATATAAAAGCTAATGACAGAAAAGATAGAGGTTCAAATGAAATAAATTAGAAGTTTGAGAGCTTAACTGAGAAACTAAAACTTGCCCAAAAAAACAATTAATTAAAGAACTTATTGGTCATTTCACTCAACGAAGTCGATGCAACACACAACCTATATTACGTATAGTTCCTTGGTATATTCTCTGGCATATAGATCCCCTAAATGTGACCTTTTTGACTTTTTTTTTTTGGCCTTAGGAAGAGTTGTGAAATTGAAGAACAAAATGATGACAGTGATAACCAAATCAATAACTCATCAATCCAACAAAACAAGGTAATCTTATTACCTAGTTGGAGTGTTGGACTCAACTTGTTTTGCATGTAAATAAATAGTTTTTTTAATAAAAAAAATGAAAAATGATTGAAGATTCTCTTGATTTTTTAAAATTACTCTACCCAAAATTCTTTAAACCATGATCATTCATGATTCACATCATCAATATATTAAATAAAAAATCAAATTCCTGTTAGTTAATACTCGTTTAAATATTAATATCGAAATAAAATTTGAACTATTCATTTAACTATCATCAGTAATTAAGATTTTAAGGATTCTACAATAATATAACTTGATATCAATCTATAAAAAAAACAGCTTGATTGATTGGAAACATGAAAGTTTACAATATCAAAACAACTTTGTGGAGTCATGTCATATAGCACAAAATCCATAAGATTGACCAAAGCCAAAATCTAGCCATTAGCATAGTTGCTCGATTAGCCTCTCTGCAAAAATGTCAAATTTTGTAACAAGGGAGTTGGGTCATGAACCACCTACAATCCTTAATAATAGAGGCAAAGAAAACACCAAAATTGAATTTTTCATGAATCATGCCAGCAACTAACTCACATACCTAAAAATTTACCTAGCTCAACCTCTAAATGAGTTAATTGATCGTTAGGTTCACAAATAATGTCTCAGCGATGCACGTATATATACTTAGTAGTAAATGCAAACCAAAAGAGCATTCTTTTGGAGTTTAGTTTTTTTCTTTTCTTTTTTGGCATGAAGAAAAGAGTGCAAACTACAAAGACAACAAAACAAATCTAAAGTCAAAACAGACATAAAATTAAGCAATAGATATTAATTAAGAAGGTCTCGTTAGGGTACTAGATGTCATAATTTAGAGTAAAGAAAGGGGATGAAGATGAAGACTCAATTCAAAGAACATGGACTCCTTATTGTTAGAAATGGCAAAATTGGACCTGACCCGAATCTAAATTTTTTGAGTCGAAGCAAAAATGTATGAAACCATAACCTGACCAAGCTAACTCATGATCTGGCCCATTTGTTAAAAACTTCTTTTAAAAAAAAATAAATAATAAATTAAGACATTGTTGGTTTACTTATATGTTTTGAGCTTTATAATACAAAATTCAAACTCAAATTTTTTTTTTTTTTAGAGCAATTCAAACTCAATTTCAATTGATAACTATTTCTCAAAAAAAAAAAAAAAAAAAAAGAAAAACTACAATTGATAACTATAATACTGCCATGTGATTGTTATTTTTTTAAAAATATATATATTGTTAATGTTGATAACTATAATACTGCCATGTGATTGTTATTTTTAAAATATATATATATATATATATATATTTATTGTTGATGTTTTCATAACGCCTTGGTGCTAGATTAATTTGACTCATTTATATTTGGTAATTAAAGTAGACTCCAAGGGTCACAAAAGTAATTCTACTTAATGTGCCTCGGAATCACAAGTAAACAAACGGAGTCTTTGTTGTCGCCTAGGTTGTGACTTTCCGAATATTACCACACTTTAACCGACAAGGTGTACAGTGACGGAATTAAATTAATTGACGCAGGTTATTTTCGTCAATTTGGTGTAGTTTGTAACATATTGCAACAAAAAAAAGATTTTGAAGTATTCTTTCTTTTTTTTTTTGAAAAGGATTTTGAAGTATTCTTTTTAATTTAATTTGTCTAAATTAAAGGATTGAGCCCTATTATATTTACCGAATAAATTTTTTTGATATATCAAGGATTTTTAATTTTTTAATTTCACCTAGATTTATTTTAAAAAAATTAAAATTGTTAGTATATACATTAGCCTAGCCCACTAGGTTTGGGCCTAGTGTATTGCACTTGTCATACACTTATATTACTTGTACTTCCCACATTACTTGTAGTCATCTCAAGAAAAGTTATCTCTAATTGTACTCTATCTCCTCCACCGACCAATATATTCACTAAGACTCACTCACTTGGTTGTCATCGAGATCTTATCCAAACTCCAATTGGCTTCCTCCTTACCACCTTGAATTTGAGGGGAGTGTTAGTATATATTTTAGCGCAGCCCATTGGACTTGGGCCCAAAGTATTATACTTGTAATACACTCATATTACTTGTACTTCATACATACTATGCTTATACAAAACTCTTTATTGTACAATATTATACACACAAAATATACATCAATATACAAACAATTCTCACTTCTCAGTCTCTCTCTCTCTTTATATTCTTAACAAAAATTAAAAAGTTAAACACATAAAATAACATAACAAAATAACTATCATTTGGTCCAAAGCTTTGTAACTAAATTGATTGGCACTTCCATGCACAACTTTGCTGTGTACTATACTGTCCTCCATCCTTATCCAAGTTCTAAAGGAGAAAGGCTGCTGAGTGATTTCTATAATTCTAGCTCCTCTAGGCCAGTCTCCATAGCCACCATAACCAGTATGCCTAGCAAAACAGAGCCAGAGTTTCTCATAGGGGCAGCACCAATCCAATCCATGGTTATGTCCAACAAATATTGCCTGCCACAATTAACAGAAAAACAACTCAACATGATCATATTCATATCCATCAAACTCAAGCCATAGATTGATTTAGTTTCTGACTTTCAAGAACCATAAGCACACACATTGTATATTAAATATATGTGGTTCCAATTCAGAGCTTTTCTTAAGACAAAACTGATCGGGCTTATTCAACCTTCTTGCCAACACAGTAACATTTTGGTTAAACTTCTTCCACATTTAAAAGAGAGATATAATTACAATAAACAAAACTCAGCTGACCATCCTAAACCACATTTAGATGATTTAGGTGCGAGTGTGTGACTCATATGTTATGGGTGCTTGAACTCATATTTTCCTGTAAATGGATTGTGAATCTGTGATGGAACTGAAAAATGATAATTGTACCATCCAAGTATGAAGAACGAATTTAAGGGGAAGCAGTAGAACAACATGGTAAATTAATCATGGTGAATAACCAAAAGAAACACAACATGAAAAAAAATAATAATAATAATACCATAGCTCCATTTGACTGCAAAGAAAGTTATAAAAGACAAAAATAAAAGGAAACTCAAATCCCAACATGACAAAAGATTTCAAGTTTTCATTCTTTTCTTATGCAATTCCTGTCGATCAAATGGAACAATAACAAAAACCAAAAAAAAAAAAAAAATGGTCGTTTTGGGCCATAGAAGCCAAGCCATAAATTTCAAGCCAGGCAAAGCCTGGTCAGCTTGTGTATCAAGAAATTCCAACCTTCCTAATTGACTTGGCATTGGTAATCAATCAATCCAGCTGAAAAAGGGGTCATTCGAATTTCAAGTTCAAATCTAAACCCAGTCTATCCAGGAGCACTAATGTCTCATATGTGTATGGAGGTATATGTACTTTTTTATGTATATATATGCCTATGCTTATTCAATTCCTTTGTGTCATTACCTAGAGAGCAGGCATCTTACATGAATTTATGTTATGTATGTGTGAATCTATATATTTACAGATGAATATGGTTGTGCGTAAGCATGATTATCTTTGAAATGAATATATTTGTGTGTACATGCATGCTTATCTGTGTACTTACCTTGACAGAAGGCCTTTTAACAAGAAGTTCCATGATACCCAATTCAGCTGCTTGAGAAGAAACATTTTCTTTGTTAATTGAGCCTACACAGGGCTTGTAAATTCCAAACTGTGGAGCAACTTTATTATATGCTTGACTTGGGATATGCCAGAATATTAGCTCGGGCACACTGTCAGGTAACACTAAATTGGATAAGAAAATGCAGGAAACAGATTTAGTTAACCCAAAAAAAAAAAATATTCACCATATCTTATTGGTGTACTTCAAAAAAGAAAACCAAAACCTCAGCATTGTCAATTACAACTATTTGCCTCAGTAGAATAAACCTTCTGTCTTTTTCACTTTCTATTTAATCAAACCATGCCGGGAGTAAAGTTTCCAAGTTTTCTGTTCATTTTTTTTTTTCTCACTTACAAACCATTAAAATCAACAAACCAGATTCTAGATATTTAAAACTTGTTACCTATTAATTCTAGTCAATGCTAACAAGGTACCATGAAAAGTAGTTAAAAAAAAAAAAAAAAGAGGTAATTCTTTGTTCTAATACCTTGAGTTAGGGTTGATCTCTTCAGATTTGTTCCGGAACCATTCTGCTTGAGCATTTGAGATTACTTGTGGATAGGACCCGCCACCAGAATCTAAAAAGTACAGGTATACCACGGGTGACTTTGGGTCATCTGATGATGAGACTTGGATAACATAGTTGGATATACTAGGCCAAAGCGCTTTAGGGCCGTTGCTAGAATAAGATAGCACATTATGCTCAATCTCATGTTTCATCAACTCAATACGCTGTGTGCCTCTGAAGCTACATGCTTCTTCTCCTGCCAGTTATGGAACATAAAAAAAAGATGAGAAAATGTCAATCAATTCCTTGATTTTGTCAACAATTTGTGCAAAATGTCATTCTTTCCAACATATATTGTTATGAACTTATGATTATTGGTTAATCTAACAACAGAAGAAGTGGTATCCTATCATAAATGCTATCTTCAAATTACAAAATTATAAATATCATTAGAAGGGGTATACTGTGTTCATATTTTATATAAAGGGGGGAGGGGGGGGGGGGGGGGGGGGATTTATTACATGGTTCATTTGGTTCTGTAATTTGAGTATTCTCCATTATTGTTTGCATGAATTTCTCTAAGACTCTTTCCCAGCTTATTATAGTTCAGTTCCAAAGAGGCAGCTGTCTGAAACTATGAGAGGTCAATCATAATTCTGGAAAACACTCAGAAGCCCAAGGCCTTTTGCCTGTCACTAGTGATGACTGGTTGTCACCAGCTTATTTATACCACATTTCAAACATCATGCTAACCTGAATGGGTTGAGTTGACTGCTGGGCAAATAAGTTGAGGAATTCCAGGGGCTGGAAACCACTGCTTCGGCCATTCAAATGGTGCATCATCATGGTTTCCAAACACACTGGCAAACGGAATACCTCTGGATTTTGTTGGAGAGATTGCCTGATCCCAGTACAAGCTGGCATTTGCAATTGGTATATTGTTGGCCGTAATGACATCTCCAAGGTATATAACAAAATCTGCAATACAATCAGTTAGTTATTAGAGTTTTAAACCAAAAAAAAAAAAAAAAACCAAAATATTAACTATATGAAGGTGCTCTATATCAAGCTTTGAGCGCTTCACTTTTGAAATTGAGCAATCATTGCAGACTTGCAGTAATCATGGAAATTTGTCAGGGTAGACCAAAACATGGGCAGAAATGCAGCCTATTAAAAGTCAGCTGAATATTAAACAATTCAGAAGAATCCAACTAGAGATCAAATTTAAGGTTGTTTAGTGCTAAGCTGCAAAACAATAATAATCTTGTCATCTACAACAAGTGATACTTATTCCCAGCACATTAAACAGCAAATGAAGATTTCTTAAGGTAGCATTCAGAGACAATAAACATGCAGTAGTAAGGCCCATATGGCCATATCATTGTCATTTCGAGTCATCTGTGAAAGACACTTGACAAATGATCGACAAGAACAAGTTGCTAAGTTACTAATCCCAGGTTACTAATCCCAAACTCCCTTCAAGAAAAGTGGACATAATACTTTACATAGAGAATGTGCATCGACAGGTACTAAGTACTAACAAACTAACCATTAACAAGTAATACGGTACCATGAGTTGACCTTTCTTTTGTGAACAAAGCTTGGGTTCCGGTGTCCAGTTACATTGGACATGTTAAGATGATGACACGTTTAGCACTAAATTTAAGCCAAGTCTTTCTTATTTGAGTCCTGAAAATCGAATTTCAAAATGATGAATTTATATACAACACATTCATTAGGGTCTTTTATTTTTTTATACTGAAATTCATTAGGGTCCGTTGGGTGCAATTATTTTGAAAAAATAAATTTTAAAAAAAAAATTAGACGAAAAGATGCTTTTTGAAAAAGCATTATCCTTTCCTCTTTCTAAAAAAAAATTACTTTTTAGTCTAAAATTTAAAAACAAAGGCACTTTTGGGATTTAGATACAAAAATCCAATAATAATAATAAAAATAAAGGCTTTCTGATTTTACTTTTTATCTTTTACATCAAAAAATAAAAACCTAATTACAGTATATCTTTTGTAAATGATAATAAAAAAGAAAAAACACACACAAACAAAGGCCGATTTTTATAACTTTACCTCTAAATCTCACAAATCACAGCATATGAACATTTTGCAACGAAAAAAAATAATAATAATGGGATTATTATTTATTCTATAGTAGGACAATATATAATAATAACATGGGACATGTACTTCACCAAAGTTTTAATAACGTGGGACTTTCTTTCTTTCTTTCACGGTAAATACAACGACAACAGACACACACAGCTAGCACATGATAAAAAGAGGTACTAACAAAATAGACAATTAGCTTGTATCCTGTATTTTCACACACGTTTTGGCGACAAATATCACTGTGATTGGTTACATATTACTGTTACATAAATCTGTTTTTTTTTTTGTTTTCTACCACTTACTGTCTATCATGTAAGACAATTATGGTAGTACTAGCATTATCGATAAATGGAAGTGATAACGTTACCTGGAGTTTCATCGTCAAGTACAGTGTTCATAACTCTTGTTGAATTCACGTCCTGGAGTGGACCCCAGTCAGTCGACGTGGCCTCCCCAAAATGCAGGTCAGCAAACAGCGCTATCTTGAACGGTGCACCCGCCCGCATCTGAACATACCTCTCACCTGAGGCCTTTGTTGTTGTTGCTGTTGTTAAGCCGAGCACTTGGTAATCTAATCCGACGGTCAGGGTGAAGAGAGAGAAGAAGGTGAAGGATAAGATAGTCATTTTGGGTCTGAGTTTGTGGCCATTCTGACTCCATGAACGGAGAGCAGAGCAAAGATATGGTTTTTTTTTTGTATCAACGAAGGTGAAGGTTGGTGGAGGTGGGGTGAGTTTTGGTGGGAAAGAGGATGAAATGACGGAATTGTCCCTGGTTTGATTAAGATGGTTTTTGGGTTTGTGATGAATGTCCCTATTTTTAAGCATAATTTTGATTAGGTCCCCAATGATTTTGTGAATTTGCAGTGTACCAAGAAAAACATGATTTTGTTCATAGTGTAAAATACAAAAAGTCAAAAACAACTCATGAGGTTGGGCTAAGCATATATATTATCAATATTTTTCAAAAAATATCTAATTCACTCTTTAAATTTTTTTTTTTTATTAGAAAGTTTCAACCTATAGCGTCAGTTCGAAACTTTACCAGTTGAGTTAATTGGAATTCACTACTTTTTCTAACCTTAGAAAAATAATATTTAATGTTATTTAAAAGTGCATTGTTCCCCTAAGAGCATTCGCATCAGGAAATTCTACTATATCCTATTTTACCATCTCAAAAGGCCACTTTATTAATTATACAATACCATTTTATAATACATCCAGCATCCTAACTTTTATTTTCCTATTCTACTCATTAAAATAATATATTTACACATTAAAATACATAACCAATACTCCTCTCAGAAAAACCCAGAAACCCACCTTGCCACCATCATGCCATCGACCAGCAACAACCACCACAACCAAACTCACCACCAACAACAACCACAAGCAGAGCCGGTTGAATGCTAGAGCAAGAAATGCAGTCGCCTAAGGCCCCAAGTAAAAAAAAGGCCCTCAAATTTTAACCAATAGGGTTATTTATAATTAATAAATAAAATAATATTTTTTTACCAGATGAAAAATAAATAAAAAAGAGAGAAAAATGTAACGTTCACAATATTTTTCATAATACTTTTACAACTAATGTTAAGTAGTAGGTTGTTATTAATGACAAAAAAATAATTATAGTGATATTTTCAAATAGAAAACAAAAAACAACTTAAAACCTAGGATTTGTTGTAAAAAAATATTGTGAATGTTGCACTTCTAAAAAAAAAAAAATAATAATAAGAGTTGAGTTAGCAAACTTTTACTAGTTCTCATTTAAGTCTATCAATAACACCGTTTTTTTACTTACCACTATCAATCTGCTACATCAACAAGTATGAAAAATTTTGTCAAACTTTTTCTATCTATAAAATTTCTAAAAAAAGAAAAAAATTCTACATAATTCATATTAATTAGTAGTAATTTTGCATCTAATACAAAATAATCAATTTTCACCTTAGGCCCCCCAAATGCATCAAGCTGCCCTTGACCACAAGAAACAACCACCTTAGGCGACAACAGAGGCTTGAAGACTGAAGGCGACAACAGTAACAGCTTAAAAATTGGTTGTTCTAGGTTTTGCTCACTTGGGTATTGGATTTAGATTGGTGCTTCTATGCTTGTTCTAGGTTATTTTGGGTTTTGAAAACCAATGCTTGAAGATTGGTTGTTTTGGATTTTGAACCGATGCTTCGTTGTTGTTGCTCCGCCACCGCCGCCATTCAACCTAGCACTTTAACCCCTCTACCCATTTTTCCCTTCACGCTTTCTCTCTCACAAACCCATATTTGCTCTCTCTTTTTCAACCGAACCCAACCAAGACAAAGAAAAATAAAAAACAATGAAAATCCATAACAATATCCACGAACCCAAATTTGCTAACAATATTCATCAGCTCTAATCAAATTATTTTTCTTGTCTTTTATTATTATTTTTTTCTGTCTTTGGGTTTAGATCTGAGCTATTGACATGTTTTTTTTTTTTTTTTGGCATGATTTTCATTGTAAGATGTTTGGGGAGTGTGTTAATGAGAAAACAGAAAGAAAGAGTTGAGAAAGAAAGAAGACGTCTCAGCCCCAGCTTCCTTCCAATCGCTTGTCTTTTTTTGTTTTCTTTTTTTGAGAAGATCCAATCGCTTGTTGTGATTGCATAGGTTTCATGGTAACTATAACCTCATTTGGTAGAGTGGTTTAACAACATGTTTTCAGTTTTTAAATAATATTAAACGTATTTCCATACACTTTTTTACTCACACGTATGTAAAAAAAATACAAACAACGTTACTAGAACAACATTATCAAACGGCTACTATATCATGAAAATCATATGTCTTAGCCAATAATAAATAAATAACAGTTAGAGATTAAAAAATAATAATAAGAAGAAGATTTCAAAAACCGCTACCAAACAAAAAGCCCAGTAACCAAGTACAAGTAGCATGTGCGGAAATTGGATTATTAAAGATTGGAATTGGACCCATGATGGCCCAATTGGGTGGCCTATTTAGTGGACTCAAGTGACAACTTGAACAGCTAAAAACTGGTCAAAATAACATGTTTAAAATGCTGGGTCCCTTTCTCTCCTCAATCTGTGTGGACCGTGTGGAGGTGACCAAATAGAAAATAATCTCTCTTTCAATTCTCTCTCTAAAAGTTAGGCCAAGTTTGGTCTGCGAGTTCAAACATATATTTTCAGTTTTTAAATAATATTATACGTATTTTTACACATTTTCCAAAAAAACAAAAAACTATTGTTTAAACACACATACCAAACGGGCCTTAAGGGTTTCTAGGTTGTGGAGTTGTGTGTTTTGCTCTAATATCAAGTGCCACCACCTAAGGGCGTAAGGTGTAACAATCTATGATATAATATGGGTATTTTTATGGGTATTTATATTGTCCAGTCCCACATCCTATACATATCATATATAAAGGAATCTCGTGTTTCTTATGCTAAATCACTTAAAATGAGGGTTTAAGAATTTTTAACTCATAACTTTGAGATGTGGGAACCATTAGACCAATCCCTAGTATTTGAAACAAACACATTAAGATTTTAGTCTCATGGAACTAGTCACGAGGCAAATTCAAATTCAATCAGACTTCCATTTATATAGGGACGGAGGGAGACTTGGATTGCCCCCCCTAATTTTTTTTTAATTAATATATACATAGTCACCAATTTTGGTAATTTTGTTCTATAAAATTACATTTTGCTCCCCTTAATATTATCATTGATTCTTTTAGGAGTACTACTCTAGTCACAAAATTTTCTATAACATATTTACAAACTGTTGTGGTAGTAAACTTTTATTGGTTTGCATTTGGGCTCATCACTTAAATCGCATTTTTACTTACTACTAACCACTCACTAAATTAATAATTTGTAAAAAAAAATTTGTAATTCTAGCATTTTCCTCATTTTAAAGGCCAGACCTAAAATCTAAGCAAAATAAACAAGCCCAAAAAAATTATTCAACAACAAAAATTATCAATATTAAAGCTAATTTTATCTAAAACAAACAATTTGACCCTTCAAAAAATTTTAAACAAAATAATTTTGTCCATACCTGGATGCACACATAAAAAACACAAAAAAAAAAAAAAAGACTCATTAGCTATTAAGCAACTGACCCAGAAGCTAGAGCCACCGCATGCAACTAACAATAAAATTGCCCCCTTAACTTCAAGTTTTGGCTCCGTCCTTGTATTTATATGTGTTTGATATACACATGATTTGTTTTGTGGGTCGTATGTGTATTCACTAAATATAGTTTGACAAAATATGTAATATTGGAGCTTTGAGGTGCCCACCTACTGAAATATATATTCAAAATAAAATTAAACCCGCTCAAACACTAAAATAGTAGCAAGTAACAAAAGCATAGCTTGTCTACTCCAATCCAACTATTCAATTCTAACAAAATCCTAATTGTTTATTGGATTTTACTAATGTGTGCCCTTAGGGCACACATTAATTTTCATTTTTGAAAAAAAATTTCTTGAGAATTGAAAAAGTAATGACAGCTTTTTCAATTTACAAAAAAATGTTTTCAAAAATAGAAAGTTTAATATGTGCCCTAAGAGCACACATTAACCAGACCCTTATGATTTCTCTATCTCTTATTACGAGGGTTTTTGACCTCAAGAAGTAGCAACATAAAAAATAAAAATAACAAAAGCTAAACATCAAAACTGAACGCTAAAATCTAATGAGTGCTTGGCAAATCAACTTTGACAATATTCAAAAATAGAGAGGATGGATGAGCTCAGCCAGATAAATGGGTATATATCTTATCATCAAACGAGCTTTTGTGGTTACCCCCAATCAGCTATTTCATTGGTTGAACGGTGAACTAAATTGAGTTTTCAAACAATCAAACTTTTAAAATATCATTATCTAGTCAACACACAAAATAATTAATGCGAAGATTTTCCAAATGAAAAATAAAAAAACAAAACCAAAAAATAAAAAACTCTATACAAAAGTTAATTATTGGCATGACTTTTTAAGTCTTTTAACTTTATACAAACATGTTTCTCGTAAAAACAAAACAAAACAAAACACTTTATATAAACATTATTTTATCAGGCAATTTGTTTTTATTAGTGTGAAGTACGAGGTTATTATATACTCCCTCCGGCTCACTTTGTTTGTCCTCTATTTTATTTTGGGATGTCCCAAAATATTGTCCTGTTTCTAAAAAAACAAGTCATTAATTTACTAATGTTCCTATTATACCCCTATTAATTTACTAATTCAATTTTTTGATAAATTTATTTAAGAGTAGTTTTGGAAACTTATACATTTTTAAAAGGTAGACAAGACAATAAATGATGTTCCCTTAAAAAGTTTGACTTTTCAAACAGGACAAATAAAGTGGAATGGAGGGGTAGAATATATGCTGTCTTTAAGGTAAAATAAATCCTTTTGACCAGTCATCTTGAGAAAGTTTGGTGTGAATCCACTGGTAAGTCCGCCATAAATATTTTTACAATTTCATCACGACTTTGCAACAGGACAAGTTATAAATAGTAGAATTAAAAAAAAGCAGATTTATGTGGATTTATAATTTTACTATTCACAAGTTACTACGTAGTAAAGTTATGATAAAATTGTGGAGAAGTTTGTGACATTAAATTTACCTGCGAATCTATCTCCAATATAACCTTTTCTACCCCAAATTTATTGCCATTTCGATCCGTCCTTTCTAGCCAATATATGCCTCAGCTAATTAAATAGCCTCTTCTTTCAATTATTTCTTGATAGAATTGAATTTCTGAAACTTCATTTTTTTTTTTTAAGGATTAAGACAACATAATCTTCATTGATAGAGATATTAAAGCCAGTTTATAGTTATTAATCTGTTTTTGGCAAAGCATTTTTGGTTTATTTATTTCTTATTAGAGTTAATTATAGTGCTTATACATGTGATGAGAAATGAAGATAATGTAGGCTATAAAATGTAATGCTGGAAAAGATGGAGGTTAAAATGAAATAAATTATAACTTTGAGAGCTTAATTGAGAATCTAAACTTGCCCCAAAAAATAACAGTTAGTTAAAGAACTCATTGGTCATTTCGCTCAACCTAGTCGATTTAACACACAACCTTTTATTATGAATGGTTCCTTGGTATATTCTCTGGCATATAGCTCCTCTGTCTTTTGCATTTTGTTTTTTGTTTTTGTTTTTATTTTCTTTGTGAGAGTTGTGAAATTAATTATCAAAACGATGACAGTGATAACCAGATCAATAGCTCATCAATCCAACACAAAGCACAAGGTAATCTAAAATACCTAGTTGGACTCAACATGACCAGGGGCGGCCCAACATAATTTGGGACCTAAGGCGAAAAATTTATGTGGAGCCTTTAATATATAAATATTAATTAAACAAAATTATTTAATACTAATCAAATTAAGGTTAATTTGATACATTAAATACATAAATAATACCAACTAGACTAATGTTAATTTCATATAGAGAATTGAATATCATAGTTGAATTATAAATATTAATAAAAAGAAATAAAAATATATTGCGATTGAAAAAGATACTTTATTTTTTATATAAGATGATGCTAATTAAATAAAGTTGTAATCTAATTTTTAATTTTATATTTTGATTTTAAGAGAGAGAGATATAGATATTATTTGGTGTATAGTTTTGTAGGATATTAGTTTACAAAAATCAAAGTCTTAAACTATTAGGGGAGATTAATCTATAATTGATGATTTAACACATTTGCAACATCTTTTTGAAATATTTTAGGATTTCAATTGAGTTAAGGTTCTATTGGTCTCGTACTTTGAGAGTCTTAATAAAAATGAAAAAGAAAAATGTGCTAATTAAAAATACTATAAAATGTTCAAAATATAATGTGATATTGTCTCTTATTGGTGAACTTCATCAATTTAACTAATGAATGTTTATATCACGTTTTTTTTGTGATTAATAACATGACAATTTGTAAGCCAATAGTAAAATTTGTACATCACTAATAAAAAAAAGTACAACCTTTAGAAAATATATATAATTTTATAAAAAATCGGGCCTTTAACTATGAAAAATGGGGCCTTTTTATCCAAGGAAATTTTTATTTTTTGATGGGGCCTTAGGCCTAGGCCTTGAGCCGGCCCTGAACATGACAACATGTTTTACGAGTAAATTAATCCTTTTTTTGTAAATAAAAAAAGTATATAGAGACCAATAATAAGAGGCTGAAACTAAATGAAAAATAAATTACCATTCTCTAGATTTTCTAAAATAACTCTATCATGGAATTTATCAAATAAAAACCAAAATATTTTTAGCTAATATTTATTTAGGCAAAAATTGTCAAATTTTGTAATGGGGAAATTGAGTAATGAGCCACATACAATCATTAATAATAATAGAGGCAAAAAAAAAAAAAAAAAAAAAGAACACCAAAATTGACTTTTTCATGAATCATACTAGCAACTAATTAACTCACATACCTAAAAATTTAGTTAGCTACCTCAACCTCCAAATGAGCAAATTGGTGGTTAGGTTTCACAAATAATATATTTTAGACAAAATTTAGTTACAAAATTGGTTGCAGCCTAAACCTACAACCTTGCTTAATATCTTTTTACTAGATATGAATTTTGACAAATCTATCATTGGATTACTTCTTCTTCTTATATTACTCATCATGCTTACAAAACTTCTAGAAAATTGTGGGTTCCAGTTAGCTCAACTGGTAAAGTCTCTGATGGTTGAATAAGGGATCTGGGGTTCAATCCCCGCCTACACCAAAAACTGCTTGGTATCTTGGTCTGATGACAAAGAGCAATCATCAGGAGCGAACGCTATAGGTTGAAACTCTCTAAAAAAAACTTCTAGAAAATTAAAGATCAATAGCTAGGTCATCAATAAATTGTTTAAATTGCAAGATTTTGTAGTTTAAAATTATGCATAAAATATAATGTTATAGATCATATCGTAAATAATATCCGATTAACACAAAAGTTGACATGTATATTAAGAGTGTAAAGAAAATGCAACTCAACGGTTAGATTTTTAAAATATGCAATAATGTTTATTTTATTAAGTAAGGTTGTAACCTTATACTATAACCAACTTTATAACTAAACTTTGTTTATATATTATAAATTTACATAAGGCATTTTGCGTGTATTATTTACGTAATTAATGCATGTACTTAGTAGTAAATGCGAGCCTTTTTTTTTTCTTTTTTGGCATGAAGAAAAGATTGCAGAGACGACAAACCAAAGAAGAATTTGGTTTGTCTTCTTTGGTTTGTTGTCTCTGCAGTCTTTTCTTCATGCCAAAAAAGAAAAAAGAAAAATAAATATCCAAAGTCAAACCAAACATAAAATTAAGCAAGTGTGGCATTAATTAAGAAGGTCCCTGTGAGCCACCAAATGTTATAATATGGAGTAAAGAAGGAGGATGAAGATGACGACACCCAATTCAAAGAACCTAGACTCTTCATTGTATTGATATGGATACCTAATTTGGAGTTTTGTTAGTTAATTTTCAACCTAAATTGATTATGATTGCTACAAAACTAATTGTTTCTTTCGTAAAAGTTGTAATATACCTACAAACAAGTAATACTACAGTTATAAATTATTTTATAATATTTTTTATAAACTGTTGATATGATAAATTTTTAATATGTCTAAAAATTTATAAACTCCTAATTCTTTAACCATGTTAGATTTAGTCCATGTGATGTGAAGATAGAGGTTAAGGCTGAAGTTATACTAAAGAATTAGGAGTCTCGGTGTAAGTAAGAAGACGTTTTATTATTAATTAGCTAAAGAGTTTTTTTAATAATTTGATACATCTTTATTTTTTGATATAAGATAGAAATTTTACTCTAACTTAATTTAAGTGTATATATGTGTGAAACTCCTTTCTAGAGACTTGAATCCCAGTTCTCGCCCCACACCTCGCAATCACTTATACTTTTGGATTGACCACCACACCAAGAGTGTTTGTCGTGCGATGATAAATATGTCTTTATTGAAAACAGTGAGAAGTGTTAATTGATTTATAAGACTCTTGACTACTCACTAAAGAGTTTTGCGTCTTGCCATTTTAAATATGCTAGAAGGGAATCTAATCTTGTAGCTCAGTTACCCTATAGGGTTGATATGGGTTTCATTTTTTTTTTTTTTTTTTTTTTGCCTTAGTCAATGGAGAGGGAAATGTCCACTGTCTAGTAATGTTCCAATTTAATAAAATTCTTCTTTTTCTAGAAAAAACAAAAACCTGCAAAAATTTTATTTATTATAATTTCTTTTCTTTTAAGAAAAATTTATTATAATTTCAAAGAAGTAATTTTGACCCTCGAGATAATCTTTATTGATGAGTCCATAAAAATTATTAAGGTCATCCATCTTAATGGACGGTCATTGCATCATTAGTAGGCCATCAAAGATAGATGAGCAACCGCCCAACACATTTAATAACAATCATCAAATGCCTTAAACCCTCTCATCAAGACAAAGAATGTTACAATTAGGGTAATAATCACCCTCATTTATGTCTAATAGCTACTTAAATCACCTATAAAAGGGACAATTTGTCTCACTTGCTAAGGTATGTCAAAAGCTACAACAAAACACTATCTAAATACGAGAAATATGAGTTGATACTAACTTAAGCATTGGAGGCTCCCCCACTAAGCACAACCCGATGGTCTCTTTGATCTATTTCTCTTTATCTTGCAGGTCCTACAAAATCGTCTAAAACTCTAGATTGGACAAGTGACCAAACTAACAATTTTGGCTTCATTAGTTTGGCGCTGTCTGTGGGGATCGATTAGCCATTAATCTCTTCCTACGACAAAGGGTCATTCAGTTCAAATTCATAGACAACGATGCAAGGGCCCATATCCAAGGTCTAAGAGATCACCAAGATGTCATTGGCCATGAAATCAAAGCTAAGTGCAACTTGTGGCTGCAAGACCCACCTAGGTCAGTCAATGGTGTAAGAGCCTCATGATCCAATCCATTACCTTCAAGGTACGAGACATAGGATCATTTGAGGGTCTACACCACGTATTGAAACAAAGAAACAAATCATGTAATTGGATTTGCAGTGAAGAAGTAATCAAAAGGCTTAGCCTTCTTTAATTCAAGATCCAATAAAGAAGATCCATTTGTCAATTTGGTTTTCAAAGACCAACACCTCAGTATTTCCGCACAAAATCACCCAAAGGTGGTTCGCTATACGGCACAGACTGAACATAAGACAGTCACAAACTTTGAAAGAGCATGACAGACCTTAACGGTATGGCCCAACTCCTAGGTGTTAAGGAAAGATGAGTTGCCTGTCATCTTGTTGAATGGTTTATCCACTTTTACCCTTCATATATCTGCAAAAATGCTCTAGTGTCCGTTCATTTCAGCATGAGATATTTATTTTTGTTATTGCAATAAATAAATAAATAAATGGGTCTAGAAGACTAAAAGTCTAAAACATGATAGTCTCGTCGAGAGCTTAGATAAAGCTACCTGGTGGAAACAAACAAAGAAGTTACTTTGTTAAGTCTCCCTTTGATGGGTGAGATTTTAGAAGGTGATTGTATATGACCATATAAACTCTGGCCACCTAAATGAAATGCTATGATGAAATTACCATTATAGTAAATTCATAGGCATTTATAAACCTTCCTTCCTTAGTTGCCTCAGATCCCCATTGTTAAAATTTGCATAAAACATTTATTACCTTACCAAAAATATAATTTTGAGCATTAAAGATGGTAAAGTCAAATTTAATTGCTTTGCCAAATATCAAAATCTCAATCTGGACATTTAATAGCATGGAACCAAATTTTATTAGGATTGAAATCCATTTAACAAAAAGCCTGAGATTGACTGGGAGCTGTTTGTGGCCACGGCATGGGGATTATGGAATCAAAGGAATACGGTCAAGTTTGGGGGACAACGCAAACCCGCTCATAGACTTTGCCGTGATATGGAGGAATATGTGAAGGAGTTTCGTTATGAAAATCCCCCCCCCCATGTAAGTCATCTAGACTATTTACTCCCTCTTGGAAACTGCCAAAACAGGGCTGGTATAAAGCTAATGTGGACGGGGCTGTCTGTAAGGAGAGGGGCTGTTGTGGTATGGGTGTAGTGATTAGGAATGCAGAGGGGCAGCTGATGGGGGCAGTGAGTAAAAGGCTGGCGCTTCCTCTTAAGGCCTTGGAAACTGAAGCTATGGCAATGCAGGTGGGGATTCAATTTGCGTGGGACCTGGGATTGAAGGATGTTGTGTTTGAAAGCGACTCATTGACAGTAATCTCAGCCCTCTTAAGCGATACTCCCCCACCTTGGTCGATCCAAAAGGTGATTGAAGGAATCAAGCAAGACCTCAAGTGGTTCAACACTTGGTCTGCAGTCCATGTTCGTCGTAGTGGGAACGTGGCTGCCTATCTCATGGCAAAAAATGCCATTACAGTTGTAGATAGTCTTGTATGGGTTGAGAATATCCCACCCGTTATAGCTCTGCAGGTCTCAAAAGATGTATCAAGCATGAATGCTATTTCATTCTAATGAAAATTCCAGAGTTTCTAATCCAAAAAAAAAAAAAAAAAATCCATTTAACAAGAGATTCTTGCTCCCTTTAAATTTGGAACGTAACATGCCTAAATTATTTCTCTGAATTTTAGCAAATGCACGTGCACAGCCAAATTAGTTACATGTGTGAGAAGTTATTTTCTTTTTGATCAACGATATCACATATATTATACACTGGTGGATGCAAGTAGTGGAACTATGGAAGGAATAATTCTCAACAGAATTGTTTTTAGGAGAAATCCTATAAGCGCATAAATGATTACCAAATTCATGCATAATGATCATGAACATATACATGCTACTTTGACTTTGAGAGTGAACATGTTTCGAATTGTCATCATATAATCTACTCTCAAAATAGTATCAGATTATATCTATATGAATTCTTTAAATGAGAAAGATATCAATAGTAGGAGACAACATTGTTCACATACCTCATGATATAACATGTTGTACCAAAATCTTTGGCTATGTATGCGTTTGGGGTTTTGAGTTTTCCTCCTGTATACTTGTCCAACATGCTTTTACAATTGATGCATAAATCCTACCACACACGGTTTCTTGAAAACTTTAGTGGTCTCTATATGTTTGATTATCATGCTTTCATAAATTGAGCTATTATTTCAGTGCTCGGTATGAATTAGACACGTGAATTGTAAATTACATTTCCTTTATATTATACACATATAAATAATTGCATGACGTAAGCATGCTAAGGGATACTATGATAAATACTGTCATGGACACATCAACATATACCGCCCATAAGCCACAACAAATTTTATACATTTGTGGTTAATAATATTTGTGAATTTCTTACTTGACAATGCTGCTCCAAGTCCAACACTTTGCACAGTAAAAGTACTAGATTATTTAATGTATATATATTCTTAAGTTCATAAGTTTTAGAATGAGAACTTGTCAAAAAGAAATAGCCAAGAAAGAGATTCAAAAATCTTAAGTGGAAAAATGAATACAATCAAAGATTGTGAAAATTCCTTTGACATCACAAATGGCGAATCAAGCCCTAGTAGCTTTGAAGCCAATATTAACCTAACAAAGAAGAGCTCGTTGAAAATGAATCAACTTGAAAGGATACCAAAAATCCAGTACACACATCCAAGTCACTTGTCATGTGCAAAAAGTGGTTCCAAGCCAAGCATGAATCTTCTAACATCCTTGCAAAGGTGGGCTCGGATATTCAATTTCTAAAAAAGTCTCCAAGGCCGACAGGTAATTAAAACCTTACTCTTCCTCCTATTAACTTTTTATAACTTAATTGTCAAGTGTAACGTATATAGTTTATATTTAAGGCATTGCATAATCTTTGGCATGATCACTCTGAATACCATAATAATATATGGATGTCAAGAAAGAGAATCCAAATCCTAAGATGACTACTGGTTGTGCTCAAAAGCGAAAAGTAATGGATTGCATTATTTAATAATTCAACTTTTTTTTACCTTTTAATATTTGCAATTCTGTGTTATTTTGAAAGTTAAATACCCATTGAGCAAGGTCAAAAAGGAGTATATATATTTACCCTCCCTCATATAGATTCAAACATAACGTGCATGAGGGGTTCAACCAATTGGTTGAATTACCCGAAACACCAATAGACTACCAAGTTTAATAGTAATCCTATGACAAAGGTCAACTATGTGGAAAATAGCTTTATAAAAATTGCTAAATGTGAGCCTACCAAAGAAAAAAAAAATTGTAAAAACAAAGAGAAACCTGTCAAGAATAGGAGTATCCAAAATAATTAACAATCTCTACTGTAGTCTCGACACTTTAAAGAAGCATATAATATAGCTTCATTCTTTATACATCATATAATACTTCTCTGTGATTTATATAGAGTACGCTTTGTCAAATGATATCAATTATTGTGCAACATGCAATTGCCTATTTGTATATTGTCATTACTAAAAAAATGCAGCTAGCTCTATCGAAGTGAGTCATCTTAAATGACCATGGTCAAAGCACTCCCATAAAAAAATAAGATTAAACCCAAAGAAAGGAAAATACAAGTTCAAACCATGATAGGCGATTCCTCTGGTCGTTGTCAGATAAGAATTGCACATTTCATGTCTAAACATGGGGCAAACCCTCTGGATATATCTACATCTTCAAACAGCTGGAACAAAATAAAGTAACGATGCTACCCAGTTCTTGGGCCTTAAGGTCAGATTTAAAATTTTCTTTTCCTTTTAGCTTATTTGTAACAACGTTTGAAGTCAAGTTTTAGGCATAATGACAAATATCATTATTATCATATAAAAACTTATCTATAAATTTAAAATAAGATTATAACTATTTACCATGATAAATATGATGATTGTTTATCATAATGGCAAATATCATTAAACATACTGAATTCCAACACTCTTTAAGAAGTTTAAACACTTTGCCAAGCGTTATTTAGTTGCACGAGAATAGGATAATAGTTATGAAAATGATTGTTGGAAAGGCAAATTGCTAAATTACAAGGTTAGTACAAACATGCACAATTGACACAAAAGGCTAGATAATTTCTTGCTAAAGTTAAAAGGCTTAATTAGTAATATCTACTCTAGATAGTGCGACATATTTTAGACTTTTGATCTCTAACCGATCATATGATCTTAAGTTCGTCCATTTCTTTTGCTATTCTACTATCGTCAAAACAAAGAAGAAAGTGGAAATGGTTGAATTGCCTATAGAGCATGTGCTTCATACATAAAATAAGACAATTCGGTTTGATCGCATAACATTAAGTGTGGCTTTAATCCTCACTGAGTTTTCATAGTCTTTACATGGAATGATATTGTTTGGACGTAAACTATAACAATTCACTCAAAATTTTGTATAATATGTAAACCTATAAAAGGTTTGCTAGATTACTAGCTTTAGATATGCAAAAAACAGATATTCCAAATTTTCTAAGGGGATGTCATAATTTGATGAAGAAAAACCCTTAAGAAGAAAAAAAAGATATAGCTAAAAGTTGTGAAAATTCCACCTACATCACAAATGTTGAGTTTAACTCTTGTAAATTATGGAGTTGTACAAATCCAACGAGGAAGAGCTCTATAAGTAAGAGTTCAATGATAAAGAGTTCGTCAAGAAGACTACAACAATGAAAAGATTGAGGTATGTACAAAATAGTATCGAGATTTAAGGTCTTCTATTAAGGTAATTCATTTCTTTCTTTCTTTTTAGTTATCCATGAGATTATTTTATTGAAGCTAAATAATATCAAGCTTGCATGATTATTACAAATGTGTATGTGGAACATGTTGAAAATATTGCTATAAAATTGTTACAATTATCACAATCAATATGACTATATTATTAGTAGTATATGTATCATCGTCATGAATCTAAGAAGTTCTATTAAGTTTCCTAAATTTAAAATGCTAGATGATTGTGTTCACAATATGCTCACGAGTTCAAGTCTCAATAAATTTCTGCTCACTAAAATCTCTTTAAATTGCTTTAAAAATCATATACGGTGCAAGCATCTAACAAAGACCAATTTAAAGAAGCTTATAATCAGATAGCTTCAATTTTTATACTTCTCTTTGATTCGTATAGAATGCACTTCGTCTTGTATAGCACACAATTGTACATTTGTACATTGTCATGTAGCTAGCAATATTGAAGTGACTTAAGCGTACAATTAAAGAAGAAGGAAGAGCTGAAATTGCTATTACAAACGAAAATGACCATAGTCATCAAAGCATGCCCAAAAAAAAAAGTCCCAATTGTGATAGACCATTCCTCTAGTCGTCAACAAACGAGAATTGTACTTTTCACGTTTGAATGGGGGCAAAAACGTGGCCTAGTTTTCATGCCTTCAAAAAATTGAAGCTAAAGAGATCTAGGTCTTAGACATGAAGTATCATGTTAAGCTTAAAAAAAAAAAAAAAAAAATCTTGAAAAGAGAAAAGCTCGTCATCTTAAAAAGGGAAAAGCCTGTCAAGAAGAAGATTGAGTTATGTGACAAAATAATATCGTCACGCATTTATCTTTGTCTCTTTTATATTCGTCTATAAAAATCTATTCCTAGTAAAGTTAAATGCAAAAACGTATGCATTACTAAACTGATCACAAAAGAGGTAAAACTCTAGGATTACAAGGAAATAAGAAAAAGGTCCAGCTATGCTATTGGTAACTTATTATTTATATATGAATTGTTCTAAAATTCTTGTTTAACCAAGTCTTGTCAAGTGCATGTGATACTTAATGCAGATATCAACATGGCCTCAAGAAAGTCCAAAACGACATAGTGTCAAGGAATCTTTCCAGCAACAAGTGACAAGATTTCTTAAATGGATATAAGTCACAAAAAAATGGCTAAGTGATAAGATTCCGCCAAAACAGATGTAAATCACTAATGAAGCCTAAGTGACAAGATTCCTTAAATGGATGTAAGTCACCAAAAAATGGCTAAGTGATAAGATTTCACCAAGACGGATGTAAATCACTAACGAAACCTAAGTGACAAAATTCCTTAAATGGATGTAAGTCACCAAAAAAAAATTGGACAAGATTCCACTAGCCCGATGTAAATCGCTGACGAAGTCTAAATGAAGAAGCTCCGTAACTGGATGTAAGTCACCTAAAAGTGACTAAGTGACTAAATACCCTTAGATGAGTGTAAGCAAACAAGGATTCTCACACAAACGCAAGTCACACGCAAATCAAGAAAATCAAATGTGACAACTAGAAAATGAATGAAAGAAGAAGCTTCAGCAGTGATAAAAAATGGTTGTCCAAAGAAATCACCTCGCTCTTCAGCAGTGATAAAAAATGGTCGTTCAAAGAAATCACCTCGCTCCTCAGCAATAATAAAAAATGGTCGTTCAATGAAATTACCTCGCTCTTCAGTAGTGATAAAAAATGATCGTCCAAAGCTCACTTTCAAGATCAAGCAATGATCCCTCAAACGTCCAAAAGGACCTTCAAAAGGCAGATACTAAGAAGTCGTCACAAAAATACTACCATTCTTGAAGAAGAAAATATTTGAAGATAAAGAAGTCTGAATCTAAACAAGTCAAGAATATTTCCAAAGCCTGACTAGCACAAAGCAAAATCAGACTTGGGAATCAGGGGCAATTGATGAGTCCATAAAAATTATTAAGGTCATCCATCTTAATGGACGATCATTGCATCATTAGTAGGCCATCAAAGATAGATGAGTAACTGCCCAACACATTTGATAACGATCATCAAATGCCTTAAACCCTCTTATCAAGACAAAGAACGTTACAATTAGGGTAATAATCACCCTCATTTAT
Organism: Quercus robur; assembly: GCF_932294415.1. Lineage (NCBI taxonomy): Eukaryota > Viridiplantae > Streptophyta > Magnoliopsida > Fagales > Fagaceae > Quercus > Quercus robur. The sequence continues at coordinate 45,113,948 of NC_065540.1, read as the reverse complement.
GTCCAACAGCTACCTAAATCACCTATAAAAGGGACAATTTGTCTCACTTGCTAAGGTGTGTCAAAAGCTACAACAAAACACTATCTAAATACGAGAAATATGGGTTGATACTAACTTAAACATCAAAGGCTCCCCCACTAGGCACAACCCGGTGGTCTCTTTGATCTATCTCTCTTTATCTTGCAAGTCCTACAAGATTGTCTAAAGCTCCGGATTGGACAAGTGACCCAACTGACGATTTTGGCTTCATCATTTATATTTTACTACCTTTTTTATGAAATTATATTTTACTACTTACATTACAACGTTGACATCACTCAGTACTTCATAAATGAAGTAAACGTATAACATCAATGATCAAAGGGGGTGGATGCTCTCTCGCCACATGGCCTTGATCATGCAATTTTTGAAGGAGTTTTGGAAGTGGTCTTCAAGGCTCTCTCAGAGGGAGTGGATGATCTATCGCCACTTGGTGGACATTAAGTTTATTGCGGGTTCACTGAGAGCCAATTCTTTCTCTCATACTAGAAAGTATGACTATTTTGTCGCCTATGCTTTAGTAAGGAGAGCTAGATCTTTTTTTTCTATTATTAGTCTGGATGAAATTTGTTCCTCTAGATCTTTTCAATTTGTAATTTATAATCTTTTTTAGTATTTGAAAATGTGGCGAGGTACTTTTTCACTAAAAAAAAAGAAACGTATAATATATTAAAGCAAAATTAAAGCTCCATCAAGTACAAGCTCAACACTTACATATGTTCAACTGTTGTTATTTATTTATTTATTTATTTTAATGATTTATGCTTTCTTTTTAGGAAAAAAGAGAGTAAAGTATTCTTTAAATTTGGGGTCGCTTCTAAATCGGTTTCTTAAATTTTAAAACTCACATTTACAACATCAAATATTAAAATGATGTCATTATACACCATCAAATTCCGTCAAATTATTAATGTTGACCCACAGAAAAAATAACATCATTCTTCACAATGATTTTATTTAAAAAGTAAAATCATAAATAAAAAATGAGAAATTATAAATTTTCACAATTTCAATTTTGTTTAAATATAAGTGGGACCGTTCTCTCTCTTATAAATTTTTAAGGTAGTGATAGTTACGTACACAAACACGATTTCAACTTGACTATGTACAAAAATGTGTAATTTAATATGTGCAATAATAATTAGCAATTTTATATGTATATACATCTCAAGTGAGAGAAATTTTTGTGTTTGGTGGAATTTCCCCTAAAATTAATGTATAACTATAACTTTTTGTATCATAGTTTTGAAGTGGAACACAAAGAGTTATGAAAAAAAAAAATTATGTAAATATTATAGAAAATTATTAATAATTTACTATATAAAATAGTCGTGAAAATGGTATATATCAATGTTGTGGTCCTAAAATTAGCAAATTATTATTCATTCTCCCCATTTGATAAGGAGTGTGGACCCTACTCATGGTCCCCACACGCGGGTGCCACCCCCTTTGCTGAGAGGTTCCTTTCCACTTCCTTAGTAGTAAATTAACACGTGCCGAAATTGACTTGTTGATTTTGGTAATATTTATTTTAATTTTAATGTAAATTTACATACTACACACCATGCTCGTGCCAAGTGTTTTAATATAAATTTACACACCATATGAACCATAAATTGGCCTTAATCAAAGGATTTTTTTAAAGGTGTGACTTTTGTCCAGTATCCTGCGACACTAAATCCGCTACAATCATAACACGTATTTGAAAATGAACACGTGTTATGATCGTAACGGATGCAATGCATGAGAGGTGCTGGACAGAAGCCGTGCCTCCTTTTTTTTAATCATGGAATTTGATAAATATATATTTATATAGTTTGTAGGTTTTTATAATAGTATTATGTGTGTGGTTTGGGTCTGGTTTCTAAAAAAAAAAAAAAGGGTCACGAAGGTAATTCTACCCCAAATATGGCTCACAATCACAAGTAAACAAACGGGGTCTTTGTTATCGCCTAGGTTGTGACTTTCTAGAATGTTACCCCATTTCAACCGACAGGGTCCACAGTCATGGAATTATATTAATTGACGGAAGGGTATTTTCGTCCATTTGTTGCATTCACAGTCTTATTTTCGTCCATTTCGTCCATTTTTTTTTTAATTTTAAAAAAAGGTCTTTCGGTTTCGCGGTTTCGGTTGTTTACTCTTTTCTCACCTGCGCCTAAAATTCCCCAATGCGCGTGCTTTTGCTGCGGATAATATATATATTGACTTATAATTTTTTTTTAATTTGATTTTTTCTATTTATATTTTGGGTCAATTGCAAATTACACTCGTAAAATTTGGAAGTGTTTGAATTTTATACCCTAAAATTTTAGAATTTGAATTTTACCCCATAAAGTTTGAGAGTGTTTAGATTTCACACCCTAATATTTCAGAATTTGAATTTTATCTCCTAAATTTTATAGGTGTTTGAATTTTACTCCTTAAATTTTAAGGATGTTTGGTTTTTACACTCTAAAATTTCAGAATTTTGGGAGTGTAAAATTCAATCACTCTCAAACGTCAGAATATAAAATCCAAACACCCCCCAACTTCAAGAGCTGAATTTCAAATTTAGGGTATAAAATCCAAATAGTCCCAAACTTTAGGGGTGTAATTTTCAATTTACCCTTATATTTTTCTTAAAAGTAGTGTCAAATCATTAAATGATCTATTAACAAATATTCTAAGGATATTTGTTAACTAGACTCAATATATATGTGTGTGTGTATATATATCGATGATGCAGAATTTTTCATTAGGTTGCTCATCCAAATTTCGAGTTTTGAAAGATCTCCTAGAATTTGCGAGGAAAAAAAATTTAATCAAAATGACCACTAGAATGTATCCTAGTAGAGAAGACTTTGATGCTTAAGTCAGTATGTGTTATCTTTTTATGAAAATATTTTTTTTCTTAGAGTCTATTCTCTACCTAATTTTTAGTTTTAATTCTCCTATTATAGGCATTGTTTTAAAAAACCAGATCGGTTCAACTAGGTACCGAACTGGGAATCAATCTGATCAAAACTGGGAAAGAATGGGCAGAAACCAAAAATCTATTTCTTTTCGAATTTTTGACAGTTCTAATTTTTAAAATCATGATTATAGACCTAAAATTGTAGCAGTTATGCTCATAAATGTCTTCATTTGTCATAATTGAAAAGGGTTATTATTCTGAACGTAACAGTCATTTTTTTAATGAGAGTTATGGTCGTTAGCTATCGCCGTTTAATGAACTTAATGACCTAGACGATTATGTCTCGATTTTCTTTATGGTTATATAGAGGTACAAGGTAGTCCATTAGGGTGGATAACCTCACCAACAATTATTTACCCATAAGAAGTGTTCATTTATTTAATTAGACTAAATTAAAGGACTAATTATTATTATTTTATTGGATAAATTTGATATATCAAGGATTTAAAAAATTAAAATTTACCTATTTGAGATCCATTTTTTAAAAAATGGTTAAAAACCTTTGTATTTAAAGTTTAATTATGTTTGAAAAAGTAAACACATAAAGCAACATATCAAACTTATTATCATTTGAATATATTATAATCCTAAATCAAAAAAGTAATTAATTAAATTTCAAGTGAGTAATGTATAAATACCAGTTTTTAAACCACAAATTAATAAATTGGGTTTTGAATCAAACCTTAGGTGGATAGAGTATAGGAAACTTTTTACCTCCAAACTGATTTGGAGACCAACTCATTGCGTGTGGATTGATAAAACTATCCATGTATATTTTTAGTTACATAATCTATTTAATGAATCTTGTAAAATTTTTAAATAATACACGTAAATGATTTTATGACTCATTATATAATAAGTTAAAGGAGATTCCTTTAAATCGGTTTGGAGATTTTTTATATTATAAAGTATAATAATCCTATCTATAATTACTTGATTTTTCTATAAAAACGCAAATTCTTTGGTGCTGCAACATGAATGACAACTCAGAAACTGATTCTCATCCATTATTATTACTATTTTTTAAAATATCCTAAACACTTGGTATTTAAATAAAGAAGTTAAAAATTGATTAAAATGTTCTATTCTTAAAGAATAATTGTAAAATTAGAAGTGTATTACCTGTTTTCCTTTTAAACTGAAGACGTATCGATTCATCATCTAGATTTAGAACACATTGAATATATTATTAGATTAAAATATTATGATGAATTATTTTCTAATGATTTAATCCTATAAGAGTATTAGATGACAACTTCTACTTGCTACGCAAATTTGAAAAACCTCTTTATTATCGTACTTCATTTTTAATAGGTAAATAATAGGGAGAGAGAAGGAGAATTGGAACTACATACATATATATAAGACACCATAAATAATGTCATTAATGTTGGGCAATTGCATGAAAACCATATTTAGAATAATGCTAAAAATACAAACTATTTTACTAAAATTTTTAATAGGTAAATAATAGGGAGAGAGAAGGAGAATTGGAACTACATGCATACATACAAGACACCATAAATAATGTCATTAACGTTGGGCAATCGCATGAAAACCATATTTAGAATAATACTAAAAATACAAATTATTTTACTAAAATTTTTACAAACTGCTTATATTATGAGTGATCATTGGTAAATGAAAAAGTAATATTAATAATGAGGTTAAATGAAAACCAATAAAAAGTTGGCCACATAAACATTTAAAAATGTTGTAAAATAGTTTGTAGCATTACTCCCATATTTAATATCATACTACATTTCACAATTATAAATATTGTAGAATAATACTATAGAAACAAATTATTTTACAAAAATTTTATAAACTGTTGTTGTGGCCAATTTTTATTGTTTCTCATCTGAACCTACTATCACTTTTTCATTTACCAATAACCACTCACCACATTAGCAGTTTGTAAAAAATTTTGTAAAAAAATTTGTATCTTTAGCATTTTCCAATATTTTATAGACAAATATTTTCTCCAATTTGGTTATATAAAGATTCATAAAACCATCTATATGTATTAAATCACATGACTCTTTAAGTTATTTAAACAAGTTACATGATTCATTGAATTATTCAAACAAATTATGTTGCTCATTAAATATGATATGCAATTAAAAGTACACATGAATGGTTGTTAGAGTTGCAACATTGTGAGCTGGACAAATGGGGGAATTTTCATCCAAACCAATTTAGATATAAACTCTATTTATATTTTATTTGGAAATGTTAAAAGTGCAACTTTTATTACATAAACCTTACAAACTAATACAACAATGAATGTGATTGGTAGGTTTAAAGTTTCAACTACCTCATAAATGAATGTTTTGAATTATTTTTTAATGATTAGTGACACATTAATTTGTAAGTTTTATGTAATAAAATTATTCTTAGTATTACTCATTTTATTAAATCAAATAATTTATGCTCATATAAAAAAAATTCTATTATACAAAATCGATTAATAGGTTTCTAAAAATGCATGAGTGTAATAACCTCCAAACCAATTTGGACATTATTCTATATTTTTCACAATTTGCTCACTAGAAAAGTTGTGTTTGGTGAACAATTTTAACACCAATTCCAGTTGAATAGGATATTATCACCACTTTTATTAACCGCTAATTATAATTTATCACCTTAGTAATTTATAAAATATGTTATGTCCATAAATATATTACTATTTATCATTATATACCATAATTTTTTAGTTTTATATAAAGAAAAATCTAAAGAAGAAGATAGAATATTTGGACAGAAGATTATTTGAATAAATTTTTTCCCTTTGGCACAGTGCATCTCCCAAAGGACCCAAACTTTACCTACTTCATCAACGGATTATAGATCTCCTGTTCGATTACTTTTCATTGTAATTTGTAATAGATTCTATCCTTTATTTTTCTCCCAAAAAAAAAAAAAAACTCTATCCATTATGAGATTTGCACCCTAATTATTGGAAAATTTCATTAGTTCAAGAGGCCTTCCCAAGTAAATTAATAAATATTGTGAGACAAAAATTTTCACAATTAATATCAATACATTATAATTATTTTAATCTTAACAAACACTGTTCGGTGCTTGTTAACAGTTGCCATAAAAATGATACTAGTAATGATTTCATCTATAAATAGTAGTTATCAATTTATAAGATAGAATATACACGGTACATAAACACACGTTTCGTTTTGTTCAGTATTTTAAAATTGTGGTAAAAAGGGTTTTGTGAGACTCTGTTTGGCAAATGGATTACGACAAAACAAAAACAATAAAAGAAATTATAAATAAACGTATAAGTAAATATGTAATGAATTTGAAAGACAAATTCAAGACTAAAAAATGGTTACATATGTTAATTTATTTCTTTTATTATAATTAGATTATTAGCATATTATGTTATCCTAAAAATAATTTTATAAGATTGTATAAAATACACACACACACACATATATATATATATATATATATATTCACTCAACTCAACTTAAAGGATATTGTTTTATTGTTCAATAAACATGAGCTTTTAATTTTTATTTATTTTTAAATATGAATGTATATTCATACATCATATTATATATAATAAAAGTTGGGCTTAGACGCTGTGGTTGCGCCAAGTGGCTTCACCAAATTGCAAAAATTTTAATAAATTTTTAGATTTTAAGAATAGATATATAAAACCAAAAGAAATTCTTACATTTTAATAAATTCTTATATCAACCAACATAGTACATTTATATTGTAGTCTAAATACTTACATTTTTTGTAATTTATGGATTTTTTTTTGGTAGTTTATGGAATTTTTTTTGGCCATATATGCAAGAAATTTATCTATAATTAGAATGGAAAGATTTTTAAGTGCCACACACACACACATAATCAAATTACAATTTTAATACTGAGATCTTTTAGAAATTTAAAACTTGCCATAATTTTTTTTAAATATTTTATAATATCTTTTTTTGCAAAAAAAAAAAATACTTACATAATATACATTTTCCATGTACTTAATTTTAAAAATATTTTTACCATTTTATTTGTTATTAAATTTGATTATATTATCAAAAATAATAATAATTTATAGGCACAATTGCACTTTTAGTCCCTACATTTTGACGTTTTTCCATTTTAGTCCCTACATTTTATTTTTTCCACTTTTAGTCCCTAAAACCAATTTACGCTTTTCATTTTCGTCCTTTCCGTCAGTCAACCAACGGAAATAGCTGAGGTGGCAGCCGGAGACATTAAAATATTATAAAAATGCCACATCACCTATGACACAACAGCATTTAAATTTAAAAAATTAATTTATTAATTTTAACTAAATAAAAAAAATAAAAACAGAATTAAAAATCAAAATTCAGCTTAATTAAGATTTAAAGAGTACAAACTCAAAAAAATCATACAAACCCATAAATCAAATACAGAAAAACCAAATCCACATCATATTAAACATGAACAAGAAATTAAACATGAACACATTAAACATTTGAACAAGAAGACAAACACAGAAAATTTAAATCCCAAAAAATTAGCATTAGATCCATATCAACACAAATTTATACATGAACAAGTCCGAAAAATCAAACCCCCACACCACCAAAGCATCAAACACAAAACTCAAACCCAGAATTTCTGGCCCCCAAACACAAAAACACTAAACTTTAAACCCAAATTTTCGGGCACCAAAGAAAATAGAAGAAAAGAAAGAGTATGATTCTCTTATCTTTTTGAGAAACCAACACAAAATCAACTTAAACCAACACAAAACTCAACAATCTGAAACCCAACGATCAACGACCCACCGATCTAAAACCCAACGATCTGAAACTCAACTCAAACCATCGATTCGAAACCTCCAAACACACCAGATCCACCACCTTTGATCTCTACTTCTGTTTCATTGCAAGGAACCCAGGCCGCCTCAAGCTTCAATCCTTCGTTGTTGACCACGACGCCACGAACGGCAATGAGTCCTTTCTGGGCTTGGTCTATGGGTTTCACATCAATGGACCTAGCCGATCCAAACCCAGAAAACCCAGATCTACCCAGAAAACTACCACCACAAACCCACCAACCACACCACCGCCGATCACCACCACATCATAACCCAGCAACCCAAATCAGCCAAAAGTCACGATCCCAGCCAAAACCAGATTCACGGCAGCCCACAGCCTGACCCACCAAGCCCACGACAGCCCACCGCCGCTGCATGTCCTTAACCCACGATTCATAGCCACCAAACCCGACCCACCACCAACATCAAGAGTAGGGGCCATTGAAGACGAAGGAATCGACCTCGGATCTGCCCAGAATGACTTGAACAATTGCTGGTCCACTCGTCGGTGGTGGAAGTACCATTAAGGCACTCGATGGAGAGGACCGTCGGAGAAAAATAAATAAGAGAAAGCCAAGAGAGGAGTTTGACCCGAGAGGGAGAGGGAGAGGGAGAGAGAGATTTGGGAAAATGAAAGATGAGTTTGGGTCTGAGTTTAGTGTTTATTGATGATTTTGTTTTGTTTGGTTGACAAGAAAATTTAAGAAAAATTGAGAAAGTTATTACAAGTTTTTTTTTTCTTACTCTTTAAATCTTAATTAAGGTGAATTTCGATTTTTAATTCTGTTTTTATTTTTTTTATTTAGTTAAAATTAATAAATTAATTTTTTAAATTTAAATGCTGATGTGTCATAGGTGATGTGGCATTTTTTATAATATTTTAATGTCTCCGGCTGCCACCTCAGTTATTTCCGTCGGTTGACTGACGGAAAGGACGAAAACGGAAAGCGTAAATTGGTTTTAGGGACTAAAAGTGGAAAAAATAAAATGTAGGGACTAAAATGGAAAAACGTCAAAATATAGGGACTAAAAGTGCAATTGTGCCTAATTTATATATAAGTTTTTTTACTAAGCCGTGCATCGCACGGGTATAATACTAGTATAATATACTTTACTATAATAACTATGGTAAAAATGATATTGTTTGGTTAAAAAATTCTTCATTTTTAGATTGGGTTTGGACCAAAACTTAACAACTTGGTAGATTACCCAAAAAAGTAAAATGAAAACATGGTTAAAAAGTAAATAGACATTTGCTTTTTCTTTGGTAAATCTACCAAGTTGTGAGTAATTAGGCATATAAAGAGATCCTTGCGTGAGGTGAAAAACAGGTACACGCACTTATGGCGGCGTGGTGTTTCACCAATCAGTGGAAGTCCTTATCAAAAAAACAAAGCAAAGGATGGACCAGACCAGTATGGTAATTCTCTTTTCTTTTTCATTTTTTAATAAATTTTTTCATGAACAGCATAGTAATTCAAACTTCAAAGTTTCAAACCAAAAGCAATGAATATTGGAAACAATATAAATATAAATACCTACACCACACTTTTAAAACTAGGGGCTTTACTTCCAAGCAACACTCATAACGTATCTAATAAAAACCTCGGACCAGTTCTCGTATCTTTTATATAGATCATCACTTTTTTATCCAACACCACCACCCAAAAAAAAAAAAAAAAAAAAAAAAAAAAAAAAAACTCTTTGATTGATTAACCCTATCAGACCCTTCTGACAAATCTGCCAATCAAACCCAACACTCTTCTATTTTTTAGAGATTTTTGCAGATTTTGTTTGTTGCTCAAAAACCCATTTTCTGACACTGTTTTTTTCTTGGGGTTCTTTTGGTTTTTTGTTGTCTTTGGGGTTTCACTGTTTTTTTTTTTTTTTTTGAAAGTAATGGGTAGTTGGAGAAGACAATCAGGTGGGATTCATCATAAGGAACCTCAGGGGACAAGATCAAACATCAGGAAACCACCACTGGGTATGTTTCTTTTTCTGGGTTCTTATTTGTTTTGTTCCAAGATTCTAGTTTTACACGAAAAATTACTAAAATCAGGTTGTGATTTTTCTGCGTAAATAGTTTTTCTTTAATGGGTTCTTGTTTCAAGAAAGTGGGGTTTTCTTGGAATTTAATATAGCCGTCTCTGTATGCGTGTGGATTTGTTGTTATTATCTCTTTGGTCCTTATTCTAAGTTGTAAGGTTGGTTATAATCTGTGATCTTCTTAAATGTTTGTTGTTTATGGGTTTTAGGTAATGACAAAATGGGTTTGTTTAACAGTTTTGACGCGGTTTCTGTTTGATCTTAAGGTATTTGAACAAAGAGCATATCTGTCTTGTGGGCAGGGTTTGTGTTTTTTTCTTGATTTCGGAGATTGGAGGGGTTGTTACATCCTAAAAGTGTTGTGATGTAGCAACCTAAATTTGGAATGTTATTTAGGTTTTTGGCTATGAGGTTGTATTTATTTATGTTTGATGGTTTTTATTTACAATGATCTGAGGCCATTTAAGATGGTACGACTTTGTTTAAGAGGAAGAGAGTAAATCTTCTGGAAATTTTCAATCAAACTGCTCAAGACTAAGAGGCGTTAGCTGGGATCATCTCCCCCCCTCCCCAAAAAAAAAAAAAAAAAATTTCTAACTTTTTTTTTTAGTTTTTTCCAAGTAGATTTTGTTAGGAGGGGGATGGATGCTAGAGGGTGTAGTCTTGCTTGTCTTGTTCGGTTCATGTTTCTGGTGTTGGTTACTCATGTGACGATTTGGGAAGAAAATTCACGTTCTGTAGTTTCATGTGGGGCTTCCTCTGTATTGTGAACTTTACTGGTTGAATTTACTGGAAAGTTGTAGGTTTGAGTGCTTGCTGATGTTTGTGACTTTCTGATGAATCATGAGTTAAGGTGAGTCTAAGAGATCTTAAGATTTGTATGCGTTACTTGGTACCTTGTTTGAGTTCTGGTTGTTTAACTCAATGTGGGTAACATAAGATAAACAAATGTGGAAAGATTGATGTTTTTGTTGGATGTGGTTCTTGAAAATGCGAGTTAATGATGTGAGAAGTTCTTCAGAAATGGGAAATGATGCTGATGAAGGATGGAATCCATGATGGAGTTATCCTATCTATTGTCATTTTCTGCTTGTTTCTTTTGTAGATTTGTTATATACCTGTATTCTGCATTTAGTTAAACTTATAAGATGCATTACCATGGTCCAAGGGGCTGAGCCCACCTGCAATGAATAATAGTGATGGCACTAGAAGGTTCCAATGATTGTAGGGGATCTTGTCCCCATTTGTTGCGTCACTTTCTATCCTGTCAACTCTGCTATTACCTTCTTCTAAGAGATAGATTTTAAGTATGATAGTGGATCCTTGCATGTGTAATTCAATTTACGTTTTTACTCATTTGGTTTCAGATAGTTGGCAGTCGTCCGTGCCTTCCTGGGAAAAGGAATTCTGCTTATTAATTGGTTCAGTTCCATGGCGAAAGCTCTTGGAAACCAAGAAATGTATGTATCTTTATGACAATGTTGTTCAATGGAATGACTCTGCTGGTGAGGAGGCATTTTGCAATGCAAAAAAACGATATTGGGCAGGGATTAATGGCCTTCCCTGCAACATATCATTGCCTGATCCTGATATCTATATTGACAAAGTAGATTGGAACTCCAGCATAGATCCAGAGTTGCTGTTGGACTTGGAACAGGAGCAAGAGACTCTTGATGAGGTAGATAAAGATGAGAAGGTTGTGATTCTTGGTGATTCGCTCTTGAATAAATCATTCTCTTGCACTGGATGGGGAGAAGATGAAGAGGAATTACAAAAAGCTGCTGACTTGTCCCGGCATCCTGGAAATGAGGGTTGGGACTGCAAAGTGGATAATGACAATAATCCTTGGGAAAATAGTAATGGTCAGAATAATGGAGCCATGAAAGATTATGGATGGGGAAGTCATCCAAATGATTCACAGGCTTGGAATAAGTGGAAAAATAGTTGTTATGAGTGGGAGAATAATTATAATGGGGTGGAGAATGTGGATGATAGAAGTGGTGGTAACTGGGGAGCATATGATGACAATAGCAGGAAGAAACAAGGCTCTCCTAGGTACATGTCAAGGTATAAAACCTCAAGGTTTGCAGGCAATGACTATCAAAGGGGTAGTAATGAATGGAGAAATGGTAGGGGAAGGAAGAAGGCAAATTTTTCATATGTGGTAGATAATAAACCTGCCTCGAGGCAGTGGAACTCTTGCGGTTATGCCATTATGGATTCAGGAGAGCAGCGATTCCAGTGAGTTGGGAGAAATCAGTTTTGTGAACGCTTTTGAGTATATAATATGTTGTCTACTTGAGTGAGTTCTATTCTTTTATTCTGCGGAAGGGATAAGTGTTAATAGTGTAATTGAAGCAGAGTCCTCCATGTTCAGTTTATGCTGCATTTTTTGCAGAATGCTTGGGATGATTCATTGCAGATTCTGAACATGGCTCAAGGCAATGGGATAGTAGGGTGCATTGTTACTATGTTTATTTTATATACTTTACTGTCATAAAATGCTTTGTTCTGTCTATGACAATCTAAATGTCAATTTCGGGGATGCTATTGCTAGGTTGAGATAAATTTTAGTTTTGAATGTAAAGTTCATCAAGATTTTCATCCGAATTATGAAATTAAATGTTCATATAGAAAAATTTTCCCGTTTGTTTTTGTTTCCTTATTTGGTCTGGGAAGGAAAGTTAATATCTTCCACCTAAAAACCAGTGATGGGATTGGATCCAGTCTGTTCTGTTCCTCGGTTTTTTTTATTTGCTTAATTTTGTCACCAAACTCTTTTTATTACTCACTATTTACGACAAGTCGGAAAGGAGAAATTAAGTAGTGTTATATACTAATAAGGCTCTAATGTCACGTATCACCTTTAAACTACAGTTGAGATGGATCCAATTGATCAGTACCATGATTTGAGCTACAAATGGTCTGGTTTGGTTAGGAATATTCAATGTTGATGAAGGGTATGTGAACAGGGAAAAACTCCAGCTTCTAATGCTCACTAAACACTTCAAGGATCTCAAAATAAAAAAAGGTCTTCTTGTTGCCTTGTTAGGTTTGTCCTCTCTTAGCCAAATCATCAAGAACAGTGCCCTTTCGGTACAATTTATTTTTTCCACTTTTGAAAATTACTAGTTGATTTAAAAAGCCATGAATGAAAAATAAAAATAAAAATAAAGCAAGAAGTTGTATTTAAAAAAGGACAAGGCTTGTGTTCATAGCATTAATGCATTAGACACAGTGAGATATAGACATGTACTCGCATCCTAATGTGTCCGGTGTAATTGATGCACTTCCAAGTCCTTTAAAAAAATAAGTGATTTCCAAACAAGATTTTAAAAGTTGTACTTTGAAAAAATACGATTTTAGATATCTTAGGGTGATATTATAATTTTTTTAGAGTAACACTACAAACACAATAATTTTTCATCACAGTTGAGTTGATATGTTTTTATTGTTTCTCATCGTTTATCATTCACAATTTGCCATCTTAATAGTTGTGAACTATTTTGTGAAAATCAATGTGCCTTAGAAGCTTATTGATTTTATTAAGGCATATATTAATTATCCGTTTTAGGAAACTTTTTATGAAAAATTGAAAAAATTGTCAAAAAAATTAGTCATTTTTTTATTTTCTTATAAAAATTTTCCTAAAATAATTTACTAACGTATGCTATAAGAAAATATTTTATGAAAAAATTGTAAAAAAAAGTTAGTCACTTTTCCTATGCCCAAGGATATATGCTACTAAAACCATTTTTTTTTTTTAATTTATATAAATGACATCCAATTTGTATGATTGCACGATGCACTTATTCTAATTGAGTAAGTTTGATGGGTCTTCCTAATTCTTGATGAGAAATTACACCATGTATTGGATGTATGTTTTCTTCCTCTCACATGTAGGTGGACCCCAAATATGTGAAACTCAACTCCATGTGAGTGGGAAGAAACTTGCATGCATGGTCTACTACCTCATTTTTGATCGAATGCTGATTGCTTAATTTGATGGAATTTTGTACCTCTGTAGTCATTGGAAAATGGATTGTTGACCGGTTTAGGTAATCTTTGAAAGTTTATTACCTGCAATTTGTTTGCAGCTGGCCTAGTGTTGAAGAAAAATATCCATTTCAAACCCAATAATAGTGGCTCTACACTGCTCATAATATGATTTCTTATACTACTATGTTTGATCCTCTTTATTCCATTATTTCAATTATCGAATTATTAAAAAAGTTATAAAAACATGCAATAACTTGATAGAACATGTTGATTTATCTTTTTTTTTTTCCACATTTAACTCAATCTCAAGTGTGGAAAACCTAAGCTAGGCTGCTACATGCAAACTATTCCTTAGAGAACTAGCATTAATTGTTCAAAAAAAAAAGAAGTATGTTTTAACACATAAAAAGAAGAAGAAGTTATTTTATCTATTTTAATATAATATTTGACAATACACTTCACATTATATATTTTACTTTTAACACATCACCATTAAAATCATTTTTTTAATAATAAAAAAAAAAAAAAACTCAGCCACAAAGTAGAACACTTGACCTTAAAAAAATAAATAAATAAAAAATTCTCAACCACAAAATAAGATACTTAACATGTGAGAGGAGAGAGAAAATGAAAAGAAAAATAATAACACATGGTAACGTAAACTTTTACTAATGCTAAAAAATTTCTAACATATAAAATATATGAAGCTCACTTTCTGCTATTTGATGTGCTAATATACTAAAATTTAACGTATTTAATACTAGTGTTCTAATTAGTGCCTAAATTTCTGCTACATCCTCAAAAAAAAGAAAAGAAAAGAAAAGAAAAGAATCTAAGTGTTGTGTCATAGATGAGTACCTCCTATTGCTTGTAAATTCCTAATTTACCATTCCACTTTTGGTCTTCACCCATGTGTTTCTAGTTTTGATATGGAAAAATAACACTATTCTCACAAAGTTTTTGACCCATTTGTGTTCACTGTTCAACTTACTATAATACCACTTCTAAATTAAGTAATTGACTACTTGGTTAAAGGTTTAATACTTACTCTGAGATTTGGTCTTACCTAATGCTTTTGAACTAATCCAAAAAAAGAAAAAGTTGAAGTCACATTAATCTGAATATTATAGTCCATAAAAATACATTGTTGTCCACAAAAGTGAGAGCAATGTTAAATTGATAGAGATGCACATGACATGACAAGGAATTTAGGCAACCTGAGTTGCTTTAAAAAGTAGAAAGATCATATCACTTTGGTATAAAGTATTATTCTAAATGGAAAGAGAAAAAAAAGGGTTTTGCTTTATATTATTCATTCATTCATTGATAATAAGAAATATTCAGAAAATTACTTGTGCCGTCCGTTGAGAATGTAGAGCATTGATCAAAAGTAACTCTTAATTCTTAAACTACACGTTGTGGATTCTTTTATAAAACTTAACCAAAAAAAAAAAAAAACACTTTTTGTTCTATACTATTCCAACTCTCTGCTTTTTTTGATTGGGCTGGGCTGGGCCAGGCCTAATCCTGGGCCCATTTGGATTAGTTGTATGAAAAAGTGCATTCTTTAAAATGTAAGTTTTGAAAACATATTATTCTGAAAATCATAATTAAACATTTGGGAAAACTTGTAAAAATTGTTGTATGAAAACAGTCTTCAAGTTCTTCTACCAACTTTCTTCTCAAAAAAATAAAAGTTCTGCTATTAAAATTATTATTTTGGATGTAAATTATCAAAGATGACTTTAAAAAAAAAAAAAAAAGACTTGACTGTGAAAATGTTAAGGTTATACGGTCATTTTAAACTTAGTCCATGCTAATGCTAATAATAATAGTAATAATAATAATATAAGGGAGAAATTAACGAGTATATTTGGTTTATGAAATATTTTAAGAGACTTTTCATGAGAGTTATATTAAAACTTTTCTAAAATGAATCATTAAGTGGACATCCGTTAATTTGACCTAATAAAAAAATTATAATAATAGCTTGCTTAGGATTTGTTTAGATACTGCTTATTGCTGAAAGCTGAAAATATTGTAGTAAAATAATTTTTAAATGTGTAAATAGTGCCGTGAACCCAATTTTAAAGAAAAAATTACTGAAATCCGTACTTGCGGGTCTCGTGAACAGTGCATGAGATCCACACAAAAAACAATAGCACAAGCATAAATGCAAATGCGTTTGTATCCAAACGGTGAGTATTCACATTTGAGTTTGTATAAAAATACCTATTTTAATACAAAAAAAAAGAGTTACTTTATTTATTTTACAATACCATTTTACAATTCACCCAAGCCAACATCCCATTTCTTATTTTTCACCTCAAATCCAACACTATTCAATTTCATTTTTGTTCATTTCACTCTCTTCTCTCTCTTCCTCTTAAGTTTGTTTCTCTCTTCATCAACGACAAAATAAAACCAGCTACCACCATCAATTCCCATAACCCAAAAAAAAAAAAACCGGTGACATGTAGTAGCTCTAAACACAAGGGTAACTTCGACATTTCGTTCCTCTCATAAAGGGTATTTCCGTCATTTCAAAAAACAAAAAACAGGTACCAGTGGATATCTTAAACACATTTCATTTGGATAGCCTCTTCTTCTTCCCTACTTCATGAGATAACACTTAAAACCTTAGCTGATGCTTTAACAATGGCTTGCTCGCTCAACTCCTCTTTTCAAACCAGGTCAGTACCCAATACCCAAATCTTCTCTATTTCTATCTTATACTTTGTTTTATTTATTATTATTTTTTTTAATGCTCAGCTTCATACATACTTGTGTTGCTTTAATGGGTTTTCGTTTTTGTGAGGTGTGGAGGTATATAACATTTGTTTGTAGTTGCAGGTGCACTTAAAATTCCATTTTAGGCTTCTGGGTATCTTTAATTTTATAAGAAATTTGAGAAATTTTGAATTTTGAACCTTTTTTTATTTGTCATTACATGGGGTTTCAGTTAAGCTACCTTAGGATAATGGCATTAATTTTTCCAAAATGACATCGAATTTTTATGTTGATATGATGTTAACTTGTTTTTATTTAGAGTCAGTTTGATGGGTCTTCTTTGATTGAAAGAAAGCCGAGTGCTTGATTTGATGGAGTTTTGTATGTCATTGTGTCTTTGGAAAATGGCTCCTCCTTAAGAAAGCTATCCTTTTCATACGCTATAATAGTAGCTCTAGTCTGTTGATAGTATGATTGTTTACACGTTATAGTGGATTTTTTTTTTTGGTCATAGACAATTGTACCTATTTTCCACTAAAAATATGTATTCTTTAATTTTGGGATATTATATTGTTTCATGTGTTATTTCCCAACTAGAATTTGTTTAGTTTTTGGAAGTTCTTGATTTTCTTTTTTCTTTCTGTAAAATATGACATGCTTTTGTACCAGAAGTCAGTTTCTTTGTACAATAGCTTAAGATTTTGAGGGTTTAGAATTCTAGAAGTAGGTTGTTAACTTCTAAGGTAGCTTGTAGTATAGACTTGTATGAATAGGTTCAGTGGTTTAATAATAAGAGAATATGTATTTTTTTTTTTTTGTTGATGTATTTTAAAATTTTCCTGTCAACATTGTTTTAGACACAAGCATAGTTTTTTTTTTTTGATAAGTGGAAACAAGCATAGTTGATTGATGTATTGGTATAATTAGTGGTTGTGATACTCCTGGAGAAAATATTGGAAAGGGGAAATTTCACTATGAGCCTTACGTTTTTTTGTTTTCAAAACTTATTGAGAAACTCAACTCAACTTCGCCAATAGCAATCTTTAAGCTTAGCAGAGTGCGGATATTGGTTTTTCTTGGCCTACATATTCATTTCCTTCCTGCATTTTATCAACAATCAACCAGAGGATTATGCATCATGTATAAGCAAGACAGTGTATTTGGGGAATCTTTATTATATCTAAACAAAAAGTTGATAATGATTTCTGTAATACTAGACTACTTCACTTGATGGTAAACTTATTACTCAAGCATGGAATATTTGAAATTTTGAGCCAATTCCTTTACTATCATGTTTCAGCAATTTGAGGACTGTATTTTTGGGCAAGAAAAATGAAGTATGTGTTTCTAGTGTTCCTGTAAATCGTGTTGGTTTCCTGAGGAAAACTGTGGTGTGTAAAGAATCAAGAATAGGAAAGCAACCAATTCAAGTGCCAAGCAATGTGACAATCACTTTGGAAGGTCAATTTTTAAAAGTAAAGGGTCCTTTAGGGGAACTTTCACAGTCCTATCCACGAGAAGTGAATGTTGAAAGGGAGGAGCCTGGTACTCTTAAGGTCAAAAAAGCAATGGAAACTAGAAGGGCCAACCAAATGCATGGGCTTTTCAGGTAAATTCTTCTATCCTTTTGGCATTAACACTTTCCTTTTTCTTTTGATATTTTATAATATGATTATGTTTATTCCTTGAATCCTAATACTAACAGGCTTTTATATTTTTAATTTTCTTGGCTTTATTCTTAAATTCTTCATGGCTCTTTTCTAAATTTGTGTATTTGTGTAGGAAGGTGGGGAGAGACTTTGCATTAGAAAAGTATTTGATCAAGATTATTCCCCCACTGTTTAATTTGAGAATCTAGAGATCATCATTCAATATCTGATGCTCTCTCTCTCTCTCATTGGTTGCAGTTTGTATTTTTGAGTTGTTTTTGGCACTTAACTCTGTTAGTCTTATTGTGTAGGAACTTGGCCTTCTATTGTTAATTGTTATGGAAAGTGTCCCATCATATATATTTTATCTCAAGGTTTAAAATTTAATTAATAAAAAAAAAAAAACTTTTGATTTGAAATTTAAAGAATTTGACTATAAGGTAAGAAGTACACACTGTTTGAGGATCAAGTAGTGGTTTCTGGACCCACGTATAATTTCCAATAAAAAAAGAGAGTAAGAAGTATTCACATAGGCATGCACACTAGCAGACTTTTGTATACATACATGCAGCTACGCTCTAGCACTTGTGTATCTCTCCACTTAGAGAGCAAACTTAATTGTACCAATTATGATGTGGCTTGTTGTTTATTCCATGAAGCTAGTATGATTCATTTATTTTATGAACTACTTGCCTATCAGCACTAGGAATGCATATGAAATTTGATGAATTTATAAGGCAAAAATTAATGTCATAAAACTGATTTATATGTTTGAATTGGTGAAATTACCATTCATAGGATAGAAGCCAACTCACTATGAGCAAGAGGGATTGGAGTTGTGGCTTTATAGTTTATATGATAGTGTAGATATTAGGAGAATGAAAATTCTGGCTTTTTCTTTGGCTTGAATAAATGCTCGTGTATTTATTTATCCCCATTTTAGTTATTTGTATATTACACGGACAGTCTTCTTTGTTGAGCAAAATTATGCATGAGTAGTCATTGATGTGTCTCACATGTACTGCTAAAGAAATCCAATAGACATGTTAATAGAGGAAGAGAAAAACATAGTGGGAATGAATGTTAGTTTCATAAATGTTTCTCTTGAATGAGCAAACTATTCATGGGCATTGCATAGAAACATCCAGTATGACTCATGATGATCATTGTATAACATCACAAACAAGGTTTCAGACTCAGCAAATCCATGAAATCTAAAGTAGGGGGCATAAGTATCTATGAATTGCACACTTCGATGCATACCCACTCATGATGCTTGCCTACCCATGAGAAAATTAATTTAACAGACCATTCATACTAACCATTGCTATCAATGTAAATTGGTTTAAGTATTCATCACCCCTCTGCCCCTTCCTCTTTTTTTTTTTTTTTTTTTTTTTTTTTTTTCTTTTTTCCTTTGAATATTTGAACACAAAACTGGGGTTGGCATTACTCCTGCAGTTTCCTTGTAGTATTCTTAATTAATCTTTTGATTCTTATAAAACAATTTGGTTAGGACACTTACTGACAATATGGTGGTGGGAGTATCGAAAGGTTTCGAGAAGAAACTTCAACTGATTGGCGTTGGGTATCGTGCAATGTTAGAAGGACAAGACTTGGTACTAAATCTTGGGTTCTCTCATCCAGTTAGGATGGCAATCCCAGATGGCATAAAAGTGAAAGTGGAAGACAACACCAGAATTACTGTCAGTGGATATGACAAAAGTGCTATTGGTCAATTTGCTGCTTCTGTTAGGAGATGGAGACCCCCAGAACCATATAAAGGTAAGGGTGTAAAATATGCTGATGAAATTATTAGACGAAAGGAAGGGAAAGCAGGAAAGAAGAAGTAATGAGAGGTTTTTGTTTACTTCTTTGTTTTTTGTTGTCTCATTGTTATTTTCAAATGTGCATTAGATTAACTGGATGTATTCACAGTTAAAGAAATTGATTACAATTTTCAAGTAGCTCACCTTTTTCTCCCCATTTTCTATTTGTTGTCTTGACAATTGAGTTTCCTTAGCATTGCAAAAAAGAATGGTCACTTGTGTGGGGTGTCAAAGAATTGTGTTGCTCTCATGCCGTTGATATTTATGGTCATAAAGGTGAGTGAAAGTTGTCATTTTCATGTTATGGAAAGCGTATGCAATACATCTGTTTAAATAGAAAGTAAAAAACAAAGGTGAATTCAAGACTAGTTTCAAAGACCCACCGGAAAGAGAGGAGATGAGAAGGTTCCATCAAAGACTAGTTCCATAGACACAAGGACTGATCAGTTTAGATTTAATGATTTATTGAGCATATCAGTGACGTTTCCTACATCAAACTGGATTGGCAAAGGCAATTTTTGAGCAATCTTCAGCGTTCTCTTCTCAAGTTCATCATCTAAAGTAGGTATCCCGTTCCTTGCATAGTCATCATCAACAAAGATGGCAATCTCTTTTGATCCATAAAAGTCAACTAAAAATCAGCCATAGCAGCCATTTGGTATGAATCACTTTGTGTGATTGGAGAAAGAATGGGAATTGGAGGGCATAAAGAGTTGGATCAGTGGCATCAAATGAGACAAGCGGCACTTGGAGACCATTTTCAATCTCAGAAATTATATGAGCTATAGCAGAGGGCTTCCTCAAATACTTGAAAATCTGCCCAAGAAAAAGTTGCAATCAAGATAAATTAGGTTGCAACTTGCAAGAACTCTATATCTGAGTTTAGAATTTAAAATATCAACTTTCAATGGAAGAAAGCACACAAAATTTTACTACTGTAAAGTCTGTAATTTGTAATAGACAAAGTTAAGGCCTCAAAAGCGTGGGATGATGCTACTAAGAAACAGAGAAGGGCTAATATCAGAAAAGACAACAGGAAAGACAAAAAAGAGCTCGGGAAGGGCTTATATTGATGAAAATTGCATTATCGGATAAATGCAGAATGGAAATGTAAAATTATGCATATCAAAATTGGATATTTAGCTTTAAAAAAAGAAAAGAAATTATAATTGAAGAGAATTCTGAAATTCATTATAATGAAATTAAAGCGGTAATTTAAAATTTTGCTGGACGTCCAAATTCACAATTTTAAAATTATGATGAATAAAATAAAAGAGAAAACTTCTGTTTGCACGCTTCCATGAATGGAAAAAAATCCCCATGAACCATAAGGAGAAAATGTTATTCAGGTAAGCTCTACGTTACTTATTAGTACAGAAGAACTAAATTATATTTCAAAGAAAATACAAAATGGACAATTCCAATCTGTACCTCCGACAGATCCCAATAAGGCAAACAATTTGTATCCTCTGTGGTAAATTTCCAAGGCCACCTACGCGGCTCGACCAAAAACCGAATTGAAACTAAAACTTTGGCAGTACACTCATGACTCAACCATTAAGGAAAACCCAAATCAAAACTATTACTCTCAGAACCACCGAGTGTTTCCTAGTTACAACAATACACTGATACACAGCCACCACACCAATTCTTTACTAATTACTACAAGGACTCAAACTTGGCTCAAACTAAGATTGCACAAGGTTCAAAATCTGGGTAAATGTGGGTCAAAATTACACTTTAATGACCACCCAGGTAACTTTTAATGGAGAACAGACTAGTGTACAGGAATGGTGACATAGACATGAAAGGGTGACCAACAAAGTAAGAGCACCTGACCAATTAAGATGTCCTAGAAATCCATCAACCAAAGTAGGAAAAGCAAGTGAAAGGGAGGAATAATAGGAAACCAATGAAATTGGAGGACTTGGAAAGAATGTTTCTACAATGAGTTATTCTTTCCGATCGTCCAATTCCGAAGAATTTCCATAACCCTCTCTCCCTTTCACTCTTGCTCCATTATTCTGACCCTCTCCTCTTATCTCTTTGATTCCACAAAAGAAGCAACTTTAGTACTTATCCACAAACTACATGAAAGAAAGAGATGAACAACAAAAATTTTGCAGAATGGGTGATTGGGGACTGAGGCGTGTTGGCACTAGAAATAGTGCTAGAGGGTTGGTAAAAGCAAAACTCGCCTTGCATGATTGCATGACAAAACGTAAAAAAGAAAATCAGCACACCATACAACCAGGGCTGACAGGGCTTTTTTCTTATTCTTTTTAATACTCTCATTTTTATTTTTTATTTTAATAATACATAGAACTTTCTAATAGTAAAATTTGTTTCGCTCATTAAATAGAATTAAAAAAAAAAGCTATCAAAAAAAAAAAAAAAAACATATGTGTAAACATACAATATGGTACGCACATCTAACCAGATGATATTACCATATGATATGCTAATGTTAAGGACCAAGTTAAATCATTGTACATGGAATTTGCAAGTATAAGATATTTTTAAAATAATTATTTTTTTCATCAAATTTATTACCTTTGAATTTCTATGGACTTGATAAATCCTCACAAGTCACAACAAGAACAAGCAAGATGTCTACCCGCCATAACTCAAAATATAATGAATAGAAGGAAACAAAAAGATTATACTAGGATTTACCATAATTCAAAATAAAGAATATTATTGTAAAAATATTGTGCAAATTTGTTGTAATACTAGACTTTTTTCTATTAAAATTGTAAAAATAAAATAAAGGCCCAATATAATTTTTAAACTTTATATTTTAAAAGTAATAAAGTAGACTAAAAAAAAAAAAACAAAGCACTCATCTATGTTAATATCTAATATCTAATAATATCTAAAATAGTAAAATCATGTCACATTCTCAGCATAATGTTGGTAGGTTTTTAATAAAATTAAAATTTACTTATTTTATTAAAGTATTGTATTTTTTTATTGTTCTTAAAAAAATATTATATATTTTTTCTATTAAAAGTGTGGATTTATTTATATTTATTTCTTCCTTAGGTTATTTAAGACATATAGAGGATGAATTGTTTGTAAAAATTATTAAAACAAATTTTAACCACATATTGTATTATTTACAAAAATATCTCCCCTTAAAGGTAAAATGCATTTTCTTAATAAAAAAATTACAAAATTTAAAAACATTTTCAAATAACAAATGTAAATTACAAAATTCACCCCTAAAATTTATGGTATTTATGGTTAGTTGTTTTCTTCCATTAGTAAACAGCCTTCCATTAGTGGACTCACGGCCCAAATCACATACCCAAACGGCCGAACCTGCTTGAGCTCCCTTCTTCTTCTTCTTCATCTTCTTCATCATCTTCAGTTTGAGTTTCAACAGAAAAACAAATACATCGTGCGACTAGTTTTTGATTTTAAGTTCGTATCACTACCACTGTTTACTGTGCCCATCTGTTTTGTGAAAGCACTATCTTTCGAGAGATAGAGGGGAAATCTTTCGCCACTGTCTGACCGTCTGAATCGCCACCGGTAACGTGTTTTTCCTTTTATATATACATATTTTGTGTGTAAAGTCTTGTTCGTTTTTGTGTGTGTGTGAGATTGCTCCCTGAATTTTCGAATTTATGCGTTTCACTAGTGCACACCACCTGTTTGTTGAATTGCCTGACTGAAAATGCATTAACTTTCGGTTCTGTTTGTTCAAAACCCTCTTCTGTTCCACAAACCCATTTTTGTTTCTGGTACTAAATATGCCTAGTTCGGCTTGTTTCTTTTGTTAAGTTAGGTTCTTTGTAATGGTTTCTTTTGTTAAAATTACAAAAGTTGTTTTATTTTTAATTTTTTTCTCCCAACTTGTTAATTTCACTTACCCAGAAAACATTTTTGAATGCTTAGCTTGATTAGATGTTTGGCTGTGTCTGGGTTTGGTTTTGTTTAAGCCAATAAGTAAATCTTTTGCTGTGCTTTGTAATTGTACATGGCAAATAACTGTAAAGCAGAGTTTGGAATCACTGTATAAGCTCTTTTTATTTAACATAAATGCTTTGGTCTGATTTTGATTTTGATTTTGATTTTGATTTTTCCTTGG
The DNA here is from genome assembly GCF_932294415.1 of Quercus robur. Classification (NCBI taxonomy): domain Eukaryota; kingdom Viridiplantae; phylum Streptophyta; class Magnoliopsida; order Fagales; family Fagaceae; genus Quercus; species Quercus robur. The sequence continues at coordinate 45,089,767 of NC_065540.1, read as the reverse complement.
TTAGGCTATCATGGAGGTGGACGAGGAAACCCCGGCATCAACTTCTCCTACAGAGGCATCTGATTTGGGTCCTGATAGTCAAACATTGGTTTCCAGTGTTCATGCTACTCCACTTCAGCCAATCCAACCTTTAGTTCCACCAGTTGTTGTGCCTCCTACTGCTCCTATTGTTCCTCCTATTGCTCCAATTCCTTCAATTCTTCCTCCCCCGGTTATTCGCCCATTGGCACCTCTCCCAGTCCGCCCTCCTGTTTTAAGGCCTCCCATTTTGCAAAATGGTGAGGTGAGAGAGAGTGACTCGGATTCAGACAATGAAGATTCGGGTCCAACCCGTACTGCTCCAGGTACAACTGGGGAATATGAGATATCTGAGGAGAGCAGACTGGTGAGAGAGCGGCAGGAAAAAGCAATACAGGAGCTCATGATGAAGCGTCGTGCTAAAGCTCTTGCTGTGCCTACTAATGACATGGCTGTCCGGACTCGTCTTCGCAAGCTTGGTGAACCTATGACTCTTTTTGGAGAAAGAGAGATGGAAAGACGTGAGAGGCTGCGGATGATTATGGCAAAACTGGATGCTGAAGGGCAGTTGGAGAAACTGATGAAAGCTCATGAGGAGGAAGAGGCTGCAGCTGCTGCTGCAAAAGCAGATGTTGAGGAAGAAATTATTCAATATCCCTTTTATACAGAAGGGACGAAGACTCTTAAGGATGCTAGAGTTGATATTGCAAGGTACTCTCTTGTGCAGGCAGCTTTGCGTATTAGACGTGAGCAGAGGAAAAGGGATGATCCAGATGAAGATATGGATGCAGAGTTGGATTGGGCTCTGGGGCAGGCAGCGAATTTGGTGCTTGATTGCAGTGAGATTGGGGATGACCGGCCACTATCTGGTTGTTCTTTCTCACGAGATGGAGAAAAGCTGGCTACCTGGTATTGCTCTCTCTCTCTCTGTATTTGCACCCACATGCATGCCTAGACATACGTGTTACTTTATTCATATGAGTTAATAGCCATTATGTCTTACCATTTACCGTGAACAAGTTCAATTTAAAGGACCTTGCTTGGGGGAACAGGAGAAGTGTATGGGTTTGAACTGTGGGGGCAGTATATTTAATATGTAACCATTTCTAATCATCTGAAAAAATTCGATAAGTTTTTTCTTATCAAAAAAATTTAAAGGATCTAAGCTCCCTCCTTCCATTCATTTTCCAACTAAAATTATATTTTACTGTCTAGAGTACAACCTTTTTATTAGCATTCAAGTGCGGATTTAATGTTTATACTTTATTGCCCACCCACTATTTAACTGATTGTGATGGGTTTCCTACAATGATTTGAAAGAGTACATGATGTCAAGTCCTCTGAATTGGCTGTTGCACCCCTCCCTTTTCCTAGGGTAAAGGAATAAACACTTATAGAGGAATTCTAGGTAAATATTGAGTTTGCCCTGCTTCCCAACTTAAACTTCTAGGTGTATGATTGGTAATGAGGCTCTGATCTAAGGCTTTGCTCTTATTATGGTATTGAAAGACTTATATGCTGCTAAATTGCAATGGTAAATGAAACTGACCAGATTCCTTATATTGTCTGCTTCTATCAGTTCTTTAAGTGGCGTTACTAAGTTGTGGAAAATGCCTAATGTTGAAAAGGAATCTACACTGAAGGGACACACAGAGCGTGCTACTGATGTCGCATTTTCTCCTGTGCATGACCATCTAGCTACTGCCTCTGCTGACCGTACTGCAAGGTTGTGGGACACTAGAGGATCTTTGTTGAGGACATTTGAGGGCCATCTGGACCGCCTTGCACGCATTTCCTTCCATCCTTCAGGGAAGTACTTGGGCACTACTAGCTTTGACAAGACTTGGAGATTATGGGATGTAGAAAATGGGGAGGAGTTGCTTCTTCAGGAAGGTCACAGTAGGAGTGTCTATGGGCTAGACTTCCACCGTGATGGATCACTAGCTGCATCTTGTGGACTGGATGCACTTGCTCGTGTTTGGGACCTTCGAACTGGCAGAAGTATTCTTGCCTTGGAGGGCCATGTCAAGCCAGTGAGACTCAAAACTCATCTGCTTTTCTTTTTCCTTTTTTGGTGTTGGGGGAATAAAGTCATGTTTACATATTATATATATGTACATGTGCATGTGTGCTTTTTGGTTGTATGTTTAACTGATACATTTATGTTCTTCCAATCTCTTTTTTTAGGTTTTGGGAATCAGCTTCTCTCCCAATGGATATCATTTAGCCACCGGGGGTGAAGACAATACCTGTCGAGTCTGGGATCTAAGAAAGAGAAAAACTTTGTATACGATACCAGCACATTCTAACCTCATTTCAGAAGTAAAGTTTGAGCCTCAGGAAGGATATTTCTTGGTAACTGCTTCCTATGACATGACAGCTAAGGTGTGGGTCCTTTCTGAGCACCATGATTCCTACATAATAATTTGAAGTTTAACCTTCTGTTTTTATTTCCTTTTCTGATTCCTATGTTGTTTACATATCATTCTTCTTGGGTGTGTTTTCAGATTTGGTCTGCCCGAGATTTTAAGCCTGTGAAGACACTTGCTGGACATGAAGCAAAAGTCACGTCCTTAGATGTTGCAGGAGGTAAGTACCTGACTGTAGATATGTTGAGCATATGGCAAGATTCTGATTTATTTCCTGGTTTCTTCATTTAAGCTTCTTAATAAATTGATGCATGGAGGAAGTGGAGATACACTACTCCAATTATCTTATATCTTCTAGGATTTAGTAACTTCATTTTTAACGTAAATACATTTTACCCTTACATATTTATATACATATGTTCTGTTGTTACCTCTTTTATTCCCTTATAGGATTCAAAATTCTAATAATCATATTATATAATTTAAAAAACTAGAGCTTCCACTTTCATGAGCTTAAAGAGCATCAACATTGGTGGTGCCAAATATTTAGATTCTACAAACTGTAGGTTCTAAATAAATTAATACCATTTCAGCTTAATTTATTAGTCATTTCCCAGGTTTACCTGTTGCAATTAGGTAGGACATTTGCACTTGCCTGGGTATTAGATCTCTTACAGGTGATGATACCCATCTATTAAAGGAAAAAAAATGCTCAAAGAGAGAGGTTTCAGTTGATATTTGGTTTTACTTTGTAGTAGATTTTTTGCAGTTCACAGTAATTGATGGTTTCATTACTTCTTTCAGTCTCAATAAAAAATATTTAGATAGCCATCCTCTAAATCATATGGAACTTTTTTGTTAAAAAGAGGATAATAATAAGCAGCTAAATTTTATTAAATTAAGTCGCTGCTGTCTCAAACTTAATTGTTTTTTAAATTTTATGTGAAATCTTGATACTGTGATATCGACTATTGAGTCCTCTACAAGTACAGTTTCTTGCTCGACCTTGAATACATTGTTACACAGTTGCATAAATAATTCTGCTTTCTGAGGTGGGATGTGCCTGCGATTTTACTGTAGTTATCATATTCATTTCTTTCCCCTAGTAAAAGAGTATTTGACTTTGTTTCATGCTCATAACGTGTTAGTGAGTGTATGTACACGTATAGTTGAGCTTATCTATATGTGAATGCCTATTTATCTGAGTAGTTCATTGGAATGGTAAAATTACACTAATCATATGAGCTGGTAGCAGTACTAAACTCATGGTTTTGTTACAGCACAGCATCAAGCTTTATTATCGTAGATAAGATTCTAAAGATGCCTTCCCACTCCCCAAATTTTTTTTAAAAAGATGCCTTCCCACCCCGACATTTTTTTAGTTCTCTTCCCTTCCCACCAAGGGGGTGGGGACCATGACCCTCTTGCTCTCCTGTGACCTATCGCCTTCTCTTTCTCTTCTCTCTCTCTTATCATTTTCTTTCCTCTCACTATGAGTGATGTTTGGGAGAAACATTGCCTTTGATTCTGAAAATTTATTTATAATTTTCCTATCACATCAGCCTTTCTAATTTTCTGTCCCTGCACCCCTGGGAGATGCAGTTGTGGTTTTCTTCTCCTCTTTCCTTATTCTTTTTGGTTAATGTTTTGAATTATATTCTTAAATGTGCTCCTTTTTTCCCCTTAATTTTAATGACATTGCTTGCAAAATGCAAATATCAGACACCCCTTCCAGATTACCAACCATTAGGTCTTGCATGGTTTTTTTTTTTTACATTGACATGCAATCTACAGGCTGACATAAATTGGTGTCTAGATCAATAACGAGTAAATGAGTTCGAAGCTCCTTGCAACAGTGATGTGGTTTCTATTATCGCTAGCTCATCAATCCTTTTGTCTTGTGGCTTCTGATGCTTAGATGCTCTATGTTGTAAAATGTCATGGTATCATTTACTGCTTTAAATAAATGCTCTAGGGACATGCAACACCATTAGGGAATAGGAAAAAGAAGATAGGGGTAGAAAATAATTTAGAAATTGCTGTTTGGATGCTTTTGTTGAATTTTGATTTAGTCAGCAACTTTGAGAGAAACTTTAGGTTTATTCCAGTGTTACTTCTTTGCTATATTGAATACTGTATTCTATGGTGCATTGGGAGGGAAAGAAATCAGTGGATATTTGAGGGGAAGGAGATTTTTATACCAAATCTCAAAATTTTTTTTCTTGAAAACTCTCTTTGAATGGGCAACACACTCTTTTACTATCTCAACCTTTTGTCTAATGGAGTTTTTAGACTCATTGTACTTGTATCTCTAATCTTATAGCTTCCTTTTCTTTCTCTTTTTTTAAATCTCTGTATACTTCCTGTATATGCTTTTCCAAATTTAATAGATTACATTTACTTATTAAAAAAAAAAACTGTTGTTGGTATATAGCTAACATGGTATGGAAGCCACCTTTGGAGTCTGGGGATGTTTAATTGGTAGATCCAATTTTTTAATGGTATGTGGAACTACATGTAGCAATCATGGCTGGGTTCTATCATCTATGGCCTTGTCAAAAATATAAAATGACACAATTTATAATCTAAACTGCCAGAACCCTAATTTTATTAGGAATCAATAAATGTAATCAAGTTAAAATGTGAATTATCTGCAATCCCTTGATGGTTCCTCGAAAGGTTTGTGTTTGTGTACACGTGTGTGCATGCACACAAAAATGTACAAACTGCATGCACCCAAAAATGTACAAACTGCATGCACCCAAAAATGTACAAACTGCATGCACATGCGCACATGCACCAGTCAAACATGCTGCATGCATCAGCTCTGAAACTTTTGAATTGTCCTACCTTAGAAGTTGTATCATATGTGGCAACTTTTTGCTTGATGGTTTATTTTCTGCTTCTGACTTCTAAATGTTTCTTTCTATGACAGATGGGCGTTATATAGCAACTGTATCACACGATCGGAAAATTAAGCTTTGGTCCAGCAGTAGCAAGGAGAAGGCTATGGATGTGGACTAGGTTGCTAAATGCTGGAGATGATAAAATATTGGTGGATCCTATTTCCTGGATTTTTTTGGTCTAGAAACCCTTTAGGGATGTGTGGATAACAAAGCACAGGTTGCTTCAGGTTCAAAATGTCTATTGTGGAGTTACACTTCTAACTATGAGAGATATGGTTTATGGGTAAATGGAAGCTTTCATTATATACTGCATTTTCCTGACTTAGGTTTCATCTACTGTGTTATTTTTCTTTTTCAAACTCTGATCAGACTTAGATAATTTGTTGTAAGAGATTTTGAGAGGAACCATACTAACTGAAAAGCTTGGTGTACCTAATCTTTACAGTGATAGTTGTGAAATCATCCAGCAAGAAAACAGGAGTGAGTCTACGCAGTGTTGAAAAACTGTGTTGTGTTTTCCTTTGTGAGTCTGCGCAGTGATAATTGTTGATTACTTGAACTTTCAGTCTATTGTTAATACCGATCATTACAGAAACTACAGCAAACTGTTTTTATGTCAGGGAGAAGAATAGCAGAGAAGATGCCACTGGCACAAGAATTAGTCAAGAACTACCAGACTCTCAGTATCTGATAGATGCAGTCTGATTTGATCAGCACTAGATTATTCAGGAATAAGAATAACCTAGAGAGTACAAAGAGCAAAAAATTTCAACTTGACTCGAACCCAATTCTGGAACACTTATTCTAGGCCTTGTCAACAGGCCTTTTTTATTTTTTTTGAATTTTGAAAGATAGTTACAATATGTTACTAATTGCACAGCTCGAATTCTTTTTCCTTAGACTTTCAAACACTTTGTGCATGGGGAGATGTCAATTTAGCTACAAGTCCCTTGGTAACAGATCTAGAGTTTCCTTGGTTTTTTTTTTTCTTGTTTTGTCTTTTTGTTTTTTATGTTTTGAACCAGAGATGCCTTGTTGGAGTTGTCACTCTGTTACATATAGATCAAAGTAGTCAGTCTTCGGCTTCAAAGTGGTATTTGATAAATTCAGTTACCATTTCAATCTCTGGGAAGCCATAACATGAGAATTGACTCAAACTTCTCTCCATCACAAGCTGTTCAATTAGCTTTGCTTTAACTTCCAAACATTATTAGTCACTGGCAATGGCGAAGCCTGGATTTGGCTCCAAAGTAGACAAAGTTCAAAACACTTACAATAGCTAACACATTAAATTCAACAATTATAAATTTATACAAACATAGAAGCAGTGAATTAAATTTTATTCTTTATACATCCAACAAAGAGTTTTAGCTCAATTGGCATCTCCTCTTATAAGTGTTAGGTTCAGCATGAGGTTGTCAGCTCCTATTGGAGGTGCATGTGTAACTTATCAATCAAAAAACTATTAACAATTGTTTATAAATAATACAGGAGAAAAAAAGGTTATAGCTATTGCAATGACGAGAGAGTCTATTCTAGTTTACAGAAAGTGTCTACGGGCTAGCCTTCCAGCATGATGGATTACTGGTAGTAAGTTGTGGAGCGGATGCACTTGGAGAGAAATAATTGACTTTATCCATATGCTGATATGCATACCATTTGAGTTTAACTTTTTGAATTAGATGTGTATATTATGTGAGTTTAGATCATAATTTTCACCAAGTACTTATAATTCTTGCATATCCATTATATTTGGATTTCAGTCTATATGACAAAGCGTGCATTTGGAAATTGTTGAAAAAAGTTTTGCTTTTTACTTTGTGCCTTTTGTCTTAGGTTTTTTTTTTTTTTTTTTTTCAAACACTAATACAATTACACCTTTTCATTCTATAGCATTTTTTATTTATATCTTTCTAAATTGCAAGTCAATGGAAATTACAAAAACCTAAACCACATGCTTTTAACAGTTTAACTCACATTTTCTTTTTAAGGGTAAAATTTTAAATTTCAAAAACAATTATGAAATGACAAAATATCCTCCGCACAACTTTTATCAATTTAAAAAATAATTTTACATTATATTACACCATAAACAAAACTATCCAATTTATTCTTATTATCCAATAAAGACATTCAGACTTTTTTTCAAATAACAAATTACATTTACCCTTGTTAATTATGGCGTAATTGTAATTTCCTCCTAAATTAGAATATTAAACAAAATAACATCTTTAATTGTTGTCACAGAGCACTTTGCACCTAGCCGTTAGGAATTTTGTCAACCTATTAATAGAAAATTTAAATTTTTATTATACATTTCCGAAAAAATTGACTCTATCATGTCATTAGATACCCCTTTTTCGTCAGTATTGTCTGACGGGTTGAGGAGAACATTAGATGATAGTTTTTGAAAAATATCTATATTGTTTAAAAGTGAGGTATTCAAGTGATAAGCTCCTGGTAATGTGCTTTTTTGTGTCTAATGTTGGTAGTTTGAATCCATCTCCTCCTCTCCACTATTTGCCTATAAAAAGAAATGTTTGAAATTTACATTAATTCAAACAAAAAGCCAATGTTCCACTATTAGCGTTTCACTTTGTACTCCATCAATTACAATGTTACTTAAAAATGGAAAAAAAAAATTATAGTACGTCAAGAGTATTATAGTTCAACTAACACTTTCTGCGTTTCAAATGGAAATATTTAGGATTCAAATGCTCACTCTCATACTATAGGAGAAAGTATCTAGTGAGCTAGGTGCATACACCCTTTGTGAAACTGGCATGTGGGCCCACATCTCAATCTCATAGAAGGCATAGGGGCCTAGCTCATATAATATTTTTTCCACAGTAATTATCGTGTTAGAAATTTAGACAATTAACAGCTAGATTTTACTGTAAACACTTGCTAATTTCAGTTTTGTATTGTGTAAATTTTAGTGGTAAAACTTCAACCCTTAATGCCCCCCGAAGTGGTCCAATGATATTCCACTTGATTCAGTAAATATGTTAAAATCAAGTTAATCAACCGCATGCAAAAGACCATAAATAAGAGCATTGTTGTAAAGAAGATAATATATAACCTTTCAAGAGAATACTCATTGTACTTTTGGCAATAAAAAAAAAAAAAAGGAAGTAGATGACCACTTAAATACAAAAGACCAATTACTCTTTAGTTTTATTTCTTGCAGCTACTACCTCCCTTTTTATTTTATAACATATCGAATTAAAAAAGAAAAAGAAAAAAAGGGCCAATCTTTGTAGATGGGCTGGGGTTTAATTCGAGAATTGATATCCTTAAACTTAAAAGCCCAATAATATGCCCAAAACCCAGTATAAGGGCTGATATAGCCTAGGTCGAGGCCCAAACCTACACCGACTAACTCGACCTTTTTTTGTGGTACAAAAAGGGAGCTAGGGTCTCAAACCCACACCATTCGGATTGTTATCGGCGATTTTTTCGATCAAATCAAAAATAACTCCCAGAGCAATCTTTAGCTAAACCCAGGTACTCTTCGTTTCTTTACTATTTAATTTTTTTTAATAATTTTTATTTTTAATTTTATATGATTTTCTTGTTAAAATTTTAGGGTTTTGTTGTTGTTGTTGTTGATCGAAGCTAAATTTTTTGTTTTGTTTTTAGCTTATGTTGATGATGATTATGTTTGCTATAGCTGGGTTTTCTGATTTTTTTTTTTTCCTAAAGTTGTAATTTTGGGGGGGAACAAAATATCTAGGGTTTTGTTATTGGGATTATTGTTGTTTTTCGATGTGATTAGGGTTAGTTTTGTTATTATCTTATCAGAAATTTTCATGCTTCATGTGGGTTTTGGGATTTATTGGGTTTTTGATTTTAATATGTTATTATGCCTCTCAAATTTTCAGGTTTATTTTATATATATATTTATATATATATATATATATATAAAAGAATATTTAATTTTTTTTTTTAATTTTAAAAAGTAAAGTTTTGGTGAACAAATTTTTGGTTGAGTTTGAATTATCTTGTCAGTGATGGGTTCTGAGGTTGGTTGGTTGGTTGGGGGGTTTGTTTTTTTTCCTTATTACGTGGAATTATATTTTCCTTGAACCTTAAAATTGTGGCCCTATATATGTGTTGTTTTAATAAAAGAGCTGGAGTCTATGATTTCTTACATTTTTTACATTTTTGTTTTGTATTTTTCCCCTTCTGAAGCCATTTTAATATGTGGGTTTCGACTAATTTATAATATTTTACTGCTAAATTCAAATTATTCATGAACTCCTACCTTTCACTGAACTATTGAGTTTGTACTTCTGTGCAAAGGTTGAATTCATGAACCTATGTCATTTATTAGGGAGTTTGGACTGATAAGTAGTTTTGCTCTGGTGCAGTAACAGAGTCAGTAGCCAACTAGCCATGCCGAAGAATAAGGGAAAGGGAGGAAAGAACAGAAAGAGGGGTAAGAATGAAGCAGACGATGAAAAGCGTGAGCTTGTTTTCAAGGAAGATGGGCAGGAGTACGCCCAAGTGCTTCGCATGTTGGGAAATGGCCGGTGTGAAGCGATGTGCATTGATGGCTCCAAGCGCCTTTGCCATATCAGAGGGAAGATGCACAAGAAGGTCTGGATTGCGGCCGGTGATATCATACTTGTCGGTCTTCGTGACTATCAGGATGACAAGGCTGATGTGATCCTCAAGTATATGCCAGATGAAGCTAGGCTCCTCAAGGCATATGGAGAGCTTCCTGAGAACACTCGTCTCAATGAAGGCATCATAGATGACGAGGAGGAAGGTGGAGGTGACGATTATATTGAGTTTGAGGATGAAGATATTGATAAGATATAGGGTTTGGAATTGTGTGTAGATTTTATCTTTAATTTTGAAGAGTAATGGTTAAGTGATACTTATAAGTCAAAATTTCCAATCGCACTTTAATGAATTTGGATTTTCAGGTGGGGACTTGGTTGTATTCCATGTAACACCTTCTCTTACTAATTAGTGTCTGTTATGTTTGCCCTCTGTTCTTTCTATGGATGTTGGTCGTCCTGCCCCCCCACCCACCAAACCGTTGATGATGCTTGTATAACGTAAACTCGCTCTTGGTTATTTCCCCAATGGAGTATGATCTTTGAAGTTTCTTTAGATTCTTCTGTTCTAAATTTTGCATTGGCAGAGATGTGCAATTCTTTAGAATTTATTTTTGTTCTACATCAGTGGGTTATTTGATGATTGAGGGTCACCTATATGGATTATCGCTTGAATAGCTGAAGTTGGGGTTTTGCACATTTGATCTACATTATGAATTGTATTATCTTCTATCGTAAATTTACCTCTTCGGGAGGATAGACTGATATTCAGTTCTATAGTCCTTAGTGTTGGTAAAAATATGGGATCATCTGGGATCCTTAAGCCTCTTTTTGTTGGTAGGCTTAAATCCATCCTTCCCTTTTGGTGCAGTTAGTTATTGTCAAATTGAACAGAGACCTCATTTGAGCCACAGCCTTCTTTTACCATCTCCTACTAGACCAAAAAACCTTTTGCCCTAGTATGAATCTATGATTTCTTTCAATTGCCTCAAGTTGCTTGTTCATGGTTCTCAACTGGGAGAGTTTCTGGAAGGTGGGGTGCCATCCACCGCTCTATCGGTCTAGCCCTTGTTGGGTTCTCTGCCATAGGCTTTGGTTTGTTCTCTCTTTGAACAGATCTGAGACTACCACAGATAGGATAAAGTAGATTTATAACTTATATCAGAAAAATATTTCAGATGTAGCTGTAGCAATAAGCTAGCGCTCCCTTGCACATAGTTGTTGCTTCTAGTTTGTTCTGAAACCTCATTTTTTGTGTTGCTACTCATTGTGCTATCATCCCAGTCTTCCTGTAAATTTCACGTGGTAATATACTGTACTTAAGCTTTGGCTCAATTGGTCTGGGATAGGGTTGAACAGGTAAGCTTTTGAATGTGACCTAGCAAAAAGTAGAAACATTGAATTGATCATAGTGTTTGAAGTTTTGAGTGTTCCAAACTGTAAATCATAATTGAGTGAATCGTCAATTATGCTCCAACTTTCCATTCATGCTTCAGATAACGGGTAAATTCGTGCAAAGATCTGTTTTGCAAGAACACATTCAATGTTAAAAGTACACCAATAGCTAGGCTCCAAGATTTGGAGCTAGTTATGATTGAATAGCAATAGCAGTGCACATACTATAATCTTCAAGTCTTAAGTCATTTTTGTTCATTTGATTTATTCTTCAACAAGTTTACTTTTAAGCTATTTCTATTCCGACTGGTTTCCATCCTTTTGATTAAAGTTGTACTACTTATATTTAGTATACATTTAAGCTCTAAGAGCATAACATAACTCAAGGGGTTTAGTTTCACTTCCCTTCAACTGGTTTTGAGCACTGTAGGAGAGACAATACTAAGATATGTATTAAAATAGGTACGTGTCAATCTCGTGTCCCGTCTTGTGCTCCTATTCACAAGAGGGAAGCCTCACCCGAACTCAAACTCTAAAGCTAAAAATCGAACAAAATCAATTCTAACTATTGTGTTTCAACTATTAGAGCCACATGTATACTAAATAATTACTAAATATAAGGATTACAACTTTAATCATAGAATGGAAACTATCATTACTTTAGATACATGTTTGATGAATGAATGCCACTTCCATCCTTTGATTAAAGTTGTCCTAGTTTATACTACGTGTTAGTATAATATATTACATGCTTAAATATTATCATACCATACTCTATCTAAAAAAAATATTGTCAGAAAATATACTCAAAAGTGGTGAAAAAAATGTGTTTAAAGCACTTTGAGTATTTCATATAAAATATTTCTAGTATTTTATAAATAAAAAAAATGTAATTAATAAAAATCATTTTGAAAAAAAAAAATCTGTGTAAAATATTTTATAAAAAAATATATTAAATGCTTTTTAAAAAATAAAAAAAAGCATATTCTTATATGTAAAAATCATGTTTAAAATATAAGTATTTTATATATATATATAAAATTTCAAATTTTCTATGTAAACATTTCATTGATAATATAGTATTCCAAAGATATTTGAAAAAAACCAAAAAAATTAAAAATAAATAAAGCTGTGTCATATTTTTTATTATTATAAATAATCTGTTTAGGATCGGGTCTGACTTGACACAGATCCAAACGGGTTGATACTGACCCGGGTTTTACCCAACGCCGGCACCTTTTGAAAACAAACAGAAAAGTTTTCTTTCTGTTCCATTAGGGAGGGACTTATATAATTTGGGGGTTAGGGTTTCTGAAAGTTTCGATTCAATTGCAAAAAAAATTGGAGCTTTTCTCAGATTCGTTGGAGATTCACTTAGATCTACTTCCATAAGGTACTTGAAATCCACATTATTTTGACACTCATTAGATCTCTCATCAGATTTTAAGCTTTTGAAATTCCTGTGCTTTCAATTTCATATACTCGCATTTGAGAGCTAAATCAATTCAATGATATTTATCTTTGATTTCTTTCTTTAATGTTTTTGAATTTCCACAATGGTCACACAAGTGATTTTGGTGCAGATCTGATGCAAGTAATTCAACAAAAACCAATGAATTTAGTATAAAAAAAAAGAAGAAGTAAAATCTGAATTGTGTGTTAGAAAAAAAATATATATATATAAAGAGACCCATTTCACACATTCAATTGTGCTCCTCACTTAAGCACTAATCTTCCTTTTTTTTTTTTTTTGGGTAACTTCTAATGGATGGCATTTATCTTAAGTTGAAGTAATAATGAAAATTTCATGAATGTTATTAATACTTAATATCATTTGGAGTTGGACTACTAAGCCCTTGCTCCTGATCATGTGCATAAATTGCATAGCCCTTCAGGGGTTAATGCCATTGGATTACCTGACAACTGGTTTTGGCAGGTGGGGGCAGTTGCCAGTAAATATTACTAGCTAGAGGAAAGTCCAAAGGGCTCTTATTTAGAAAGGTTCCCTACATTATCAAAAATCAAAAAGCAAAAGAGTTGGAGTAGTAAATCTTCGGGTAAGTTATTGGAATAATACGAGATGGGCATAAATTTCCTGTGTATGGATTGTGTTGTTTTTAAGCTGACCCTATAGAAGGGACTATTTGTGTGTTCGGATTAGCTTTATGCTTATTTTCTGAAAGTGGGCAAAAGTACAGTTTTACCTAGAAAAAAAGAAGGCTTTAAAAAGTTTGACATAAGCAAATAAACTACAAAGCTAATCCAAACGGATACTTTAGTTTTTAGCGCAATTTGGTTTTGTTATGCTTTGTATCATGCTAATTTGATTGTGGTCTCATTGAATGAAGCATCGGCAGGCTTAAAAATAGCATTATTTTCTGAAGCGAAGTTTACAACCAGCATAATTTTGTAGGAACTTTCACACTTGATAGCCTCTATGATCTCTGTGTTCACCGGGACAATTTAATTTTCTGTCTTTTCTTCATAGTAAGTCCATATTTTTTTATATCTAATGCAGGTCTAATGCAAGTTTGAAATTCAGGAAGAAAAATCAAATGGTGGTTTTGTCAGTGAAACCCTTGTTTATTATCCTAGTGGTGTTTCTCTCTCTCGTCCTTGCCATAGTTTTGCTTTTGCCTCCTTCTCCATTTTCCCAGACCGTGCTTTCTTCCAATTTAACACTGTAAGTCTCAAGTTTGGGGATGTTATTTTGTTTTTGGTTTTTTTCTGCTGTGTTTGGTTTCATGGAAAGTGAGGGAAAAAGGAGGAAAAGAAGATTTTCAATGCAGATATATAAATTTTTGTTGTAAACGTTTTTTATTATGCTTGGGTTGTTTAGGAAATAATTACTCCACAACTTTGTGTCTAAGTTTCAGTTTTTATTTTTATTTTTTTTTTAATTTTTTATATATAATTAATTTTTAATAAGTAACTTTATGCTAAGTCAGTTAATTGAATGGACATAATTCTTCCCTTGTTTCTCAGTAACAGATTATTGTCAATTCCTTTTCCTTTTTTTTTTTTTTTTTTTGGGTTCATCTCCTGAGAAAATATGGGGAAAGAAAAGAAATTGGAGTACTAGGATCTTAACATTTCCTTATTAGGTGAGGGAGGTTGTCAATGTTTAGAAATTGATAAGCATGGGTAGGGCATAAGATAAAATAAAAAAATTTAAATCTTTCCACAGTTTTTTTTTTTTTTTTTTTTTTCATCTGATATATGAATTTATGGATGCAGAGGGACATCGGACATATGGAGTGTCCGGAGGATGGTGGAGTGGAGGCCTTGCAAGTGGTGGCTACAAGGACACCTAAGTGGTAAGTGGAGCTTCAATTTTGAATTTCTCTGTCTTTGACAAAAATTTGTGGATCTATCGGATATATATAGGTTTTGGCAGATAGCCTACAAATGAATTTTTTGGGATATAATAATTGTTTGCCAAATATGGAGCATAGTCATTTAAAATTGAAGAGGAAGGAAAGCAGTTTACATGGAGAACTTAATAAGGGTTCTTGGGCCTTCTATAATTGTTTTGTCATGTATATCTTTGAGTTTGGAAAGTCACTGAGGAATGATTTGCAAAATCAAGAATTTTGAACTCTGTAATTATGTTTGGGATGGAAAGAGAATTATGGTTGGTATAGGGTTTCCATTTGGTTTGTGATATTCTGAGTCAATCTTAATTGACGTTCATTGCAGACAATTGCATTGGTTTTTTGTTAAAATGCTGCAGCTTTGCCACTTGAGAATAATGGATATATCCGAGTTGATTGCTATGGTGGGCTCAATCAGATGCGAAGAGATGTGAGTGCTTAAGAGAATTTCGTATTTGCAACTTTGAGATCTAATTTGAAAATTCTCAATTTTATTTCTTTGATAAAAGAAGGTTTATTATTTATAATGACTGCAGTTATGTGATGGTGTTGGTATTGCCCGTTTGTTAAATGCAACCTTGGTTTTGCCAAAGTTTGAAGTGGCTGCATATTGGAATGAATCAAGGTAATTTATGGTTATATTTATCAAGGTTGATGGGATAGCTATGAAATCTGATAGAATTGTTATTTATGTTTCAAGAATTTGTTTGCTGTGAAATTGACTGTATATGAATAAAATGTATTGTTTTATATAATCATATCATAGATAATTTATAGTTTGCCTTTTGTTTTGTTTTGTACAGTTGATAGAATGAATTTAGGGTAAATTATACATTTGGTTCTTGAAATATGGCTTAAGTTGGATTTTGGTCACTCAAAATTTTAAAACGTAATAGGACAGTGAAGTAAGAGATGGTCAACTGATTCCCCATTGCATTTACTCATATAACACCAATCTAAAAGCCACTCATTCTTTTTCCATAAGTTGGAGTTTTTTTGGGTGAGGATGAAATCTGTTGTTGAGTTGTTAGCTTGTTGGCCAAGTTGTTTTTTGTCATCATCGGAATGGTCATTTGTGGATGGAATGGTCATTTGTGGATGGCTGCCCCGCATTGTTTGATTTGGTGTATATGGAGAGAGTAGAACAATCAGAGTTTCGAGGACGCAGAGAGAGCTATGCCTGGTCTAAAATTATTTTTCTTTAGAACTTTGTTGGATTTGGATGTCAGCTTTGCATAGTCAGCCTATATGTTATGTTTTTGACTTGATAGATTCTTGTGATTGGTGTGATTGATTGTTTGGCCCCCAGCTGTATACTCCCTGTATACTCGGGTGACTCTATTCTTTGATATCAATAAGAATTGCATTCCTTATATATATATATATATATATATATAAAACAATTGAAACGTAATAATTTAATATCTGCATCTAACTTTTGTCTATTTTTTACTTTAATGTGTCTCCGAGAGTCTGAATCTTGTCACAACCACCAGCCATAGCCACCTTAGAATGCCTCCAAACTAAAACACCGTTGCACACCCCATAACATTGGTGACTCAGACCCCACCCCTCTTGGCCTTTGCCTCCACCCACCCACAACCGAACACACCATCAGCATGTCCACAAGCTGAGACCCAAAACCACCTAGGCCCATTTTTCACCCAATCCACTCCTTTACACCTCCTTTCATTCACAAGGATTACTTTCCTCTCAAAATTTCTCCAACTTTGAGCTACCAAGACTATCACAAACAAGAACAGGGTAACTTAACAAATATAACAAACTATCTAATACCCACATGACCTTTTGAGCTCCAATTCCAAATTTCCCACTCTTAGATTGGTAATATTTGAAGCACATCCACCAAATCAACAGCCCTTGAATTGGCGGTTTCCAACTCTTGTATCTTGCTAATTTGATTGTGGTCTCATTTTTTATGAGGCATGACAAATCTAAGTGGGTGTCGTTATTTTGGGGTGTTGATGAAGATGATGATGATGAAAGTGGCATAGTGAGAGAAGTGGTGGTGGTAAGGGGTGGCAACTTGGGCTTGCCAACTACGAATTTGGGTTTGGTGATTGGGATATTTGGTTTTTGTGAAGGAACTTTGAAGGGAGGTGAAGGAAAGCAAGTGAATGGTGCCACATCAGATAAATGAAAGCCATCTCAGTATACTGTTAGCCACGTATGCAAAAAATGGATGGGAAATAAATGAAAGAGACTAAATTGTTACCTTTTGAATATCTGAGAGATAAAATCAAGCTTTTTAAATTTAAGGAACTAAAATCAAACTTACTTCAATTTTCAGGGACCAAAAGTAATAATTTACCCAGTATTATATTGTGCATCCCTTTTTTTGGGTACCTAAATAATTTTACTTCTACTTTGACCTTCATAATCATATCAATTGGGCTTCAATTTTAATTTTTAATTAACTCTCAAAGGCTAACAAGATGGTTTGATAAGTTTTTTTCTCATCTATATTCTGATCATGCTCTCATTTCAGCAGTTTAGTCTGATGAACTGTATAGAATAAGCCTTCTTTTATCTTCGATTTGATCTTATAAAATGCTTCTATTTGTATGATATTATGTGTCAATGGCTAAAAGGTTTCCTCAAGCAACAAGAATAATGTTGTTCTTCTTCTTTCATTTTTTATAATCCTTTAAAATTTATCTTCTTTTTACTAAGGCAGTATCCTTTCATAACCGTTTGGTTTCACCTCAGTGGTTTTGCAGATGTATATGATGTTGAATACTTTATTCAACAGATGAATGGGTTTATTAAGGTTGTCAAAGAGTTGCCACCAGAAATTGCATCAAAAGAACCTTTTCGAGTAGACTGTAGCAAACGCAAAGGCCAATTTGATTACATTGAAACTGTTCTTCCATCCTTGCTGGAACATCATTATATTTCAATTACACCAGCAATGAGCCAAAGAAGAGATAGGTATTACCTTGTAGTTCTATATTTCCTGCTTAGTGATGGCACTGGAACCGTATTGTTGTGACTTGTGACTGAGAAATTCATCCCACTCAGAGAAGGTTGATTAATGAGATGTATAATGGCCATTAGTTTTTTTGATATAGAGTTGAAATGTCAAATGCAACATGTGGTCTGGTTTCAACATGTTAATATGAGGCGCTGGCCGCATATCTTAAGATTGGGTCTTGTGGATATACCTGTTTCTTATTTTAGGAAACTTTCATTTAGTGCTGAGAAAGATAAGGTGCTTTGAGGGCCAGAAGCTCAGATGAGTTGAAGTATGTGTTTTTGAAGTTTATATGAGTGGATGTTGTGCCGAATGTCCTCTTCAATTGAGGGGCTCCTAGATTTTATGGACTCCCTGGGCTTATAGCTGTTCTATGTTTTAACCTATGTTGTTTGTTTGATTTTTTTCCCCCATATACACCCTTGTACATGATTTGCGTTATTAATTATTCACTTAAAAAAAAAAAGAAGATAAATTGAAAGTTGACTGAACATCTTTTTTATTCTCATATGAGTTTTGATGTCTAACAAGATTGGTTTAACTTCCATATTTATGTGCTTTAAAAAAATAATAATAGTAATTAAAAAAAAATCCACCATATCTTTGATATTAATGGTATATTGCTGACTACTTTCTTTTTCTTGTAGGTATGCTCTGTATGCAAAAGCTTCCCTTTGTCAAGCTTGTTACAGTGCGTTGCGCCTCACTAGATCCTTGGAGAACAAGGCTTCTGAGCTCTTAGAAGCCATACCCAAACCCTTTCTTTCACTTCACCTTCGATTTGAACCTGACATGGTAGCATACAGCCAATGCGAATACTCAGGTCTTTCTCCATCTTCTGTCAAAGCCATTGAAGCAGCACGAGGAGATAGAAAACCATGGACTGGAGAGTTAGCCCACGTCTGGAGAAAACGGGGAAAATGTCCTCTTACCCCTAATGAGACGGCCTTCATACTTCAATCACTTTCCATTCCAACAGACACAAATATATATTTGGCAGCTGGGGATGGTCTGATGGAAATTGAAGGCTTAACATCTGTCTACACCAATGTAGTTACCAAGTCTAGCCTCCTAAGTGATGAGGATTTCACAAGTATGCACGGGAACACAAAAGCTGCATTGGATTATTATGTGTCTATTAATAGTGATTCTTATGTGGCTACATATTTTGGAAATATGGATAAGATGGTTGCAGCAATGCGAGCTTTTAAGGGCTTGTATAAAACCCTTTTCTTAAGCAGAAGAGCTTTTGCAGAGTTCACTTCCCAAGGTTTTAGTGGGAAAGATCTGATGCAAGCCCTATGGAAGGCTCATCTAGATGATTATGTCATGGGGAGAGGTTCTGCTTTGCCTGACTGCTTTTGTGAGTTCAAATTGTGATTTCAGTTTCATCTTTCTTGCCATATATTGTATTTCTTCATTTTTTGTATGTGATATGACTCTAGAAGCAGATTTTTTGTTAGGTGTTTCTATAATTTAGGGCTTGTAGAATAAAGAGTTTTCCCCTAATATCTTGTTTTTACAAGTTCTAACGTTATTGACTGACTTTAATTATGTATCTCTTGGCCAAAGTTTGGGCATTGCACCTAACCATTCTGTTTTCACTTCTACTAAATAAGTTTCCTTTTGCCACATTCGTAAATTCTTAATCCATCTCTTTACATTACCTATGCATGAATGTGTTTTATTTAAAAACTGCTTTTCAGAATAATCTATGATTAAGATTTCAATTGTGTATTCATTGGTTTTGATGGTTATCATACCCGCAGACCACACTAGAATTATTGAGATTGATTAGATGAATGTTACATTATAAGAATGTTTCTACAAGCAGGCAAAAAGGATTCATTCATCGATCAGTACTAGTATAATTGGTATGCTTGAAGCCTTGAGCATCTTGACTGCAGCTGTCATATGCTTTAGGTTACAAGATTTCCTAAGATCACATTCTCCTTCTTTGAGTGAAATTGCAGATAAAAAGGGACAGTGTAAGTCCATTTTAATGCTTTGGTTCACCTTTGAGCAAGCTTTGATCTGGGGTATACAGGAAAATTTCCACATGTATTCCCGGGAGACAGAATTTTCCTCTATTGCAAGCAGCATTTCTTCTATTGGTTATCACTTGAAATCTTGTATAACTGACTGGTTAATGGACCTTCAAATGTTAGTTTTAGTTTTTGTAATGCCATTCTTCATAAAATGACAAAGATCGCGACCAAAAAGCAGTATAGCATCATGGAGTTGATCCAACACAATTCTCTTCTGAAGTTCCTTGCAACTTGAAATTGAAGTATCATGATGGTATGTTTGAGTAAGTCTTGCTAGCTCAGTTGGTTAAGTGCTCGTCAGTGGGAGAAGGTTCACTAATCTAACATCAACTACATAAGCTCAAGTTTTGAATCCCATTTTGGCATAAGATTCAATATTTATTGAAATTATACTGTTCTATCAATGAAAAGGGTGGAATTTGTCAAAGAAAACTGTCAAGATAAACCAACTGTTTATTATTATTATCATTATTTCTTTTTAAAACTCAACAATTAAAAAAAAAAAAGAAAAAAAAGAAAAGAAGAAAAGAGCACCAACCAACCAGGCCCTTGGGGTTGATGTTGTTGTGTCTAGGAGAATGCTCACAGAGATACCTGCTAAAAATATGAAAATCTGTAGGTATACTGTTCAGTCCACTACCAAAAGTAGAGAATAAGGTTAATATACTGCTCTCTTTTTCAGGGAGAAGTATGTGCTATGTTTTTATGGATGATAATTGAGAAAATTTCTTAGTAACTAGTGAAAACGTTTTTTATAAAAGGTTTCTCTCCTGTAACCCTTTGTTCATATGATGACATTTTGAGCTAACCTGACGAAGAAAATTAAAAATATAATAGATTTTGGCTATTATCAAGAGAGGATGCTATAGGTTGAAACTCTCTCAAAAAAAAAAAAAAAAAAAAAAAATTGACATCTCCATAGTTTTGCACATTGTTTTGGATCCATGTGTTTGCATAGTCTTGGCTTGAAGCAGTGCTTTGAAGCTCTTCATTAGGGACACCAAGCATGAGCTCAATATTGGTGCCTCTAAGGGCTTGGAGAGAACCATACTTTTGGCCATAGAGTCGCATCCTTCTGATGTTATTGTTTGTACATATTTATAACTTCTCCTGGGATAGTAAGTTGTTGCCAAACATTCATAGCAAACACCTATCTTGACAGCTGATTAAAATAGAACATGTCAAATTTTATGTCATGACCATATTTCCATCATATGCTCACAAAGTACATAATAAATCTACAGTCAATAAATACTTGATTCATGTAGTGTTGAAATTTAAGTTTATTTATTATAACATATTAAATTATTAATTCAAAATCAAATAAAGTACATTCTTCATTACATAATATAGCATGTCATTGAGTAAGTTAAAAAATAATCTTAATGAAGAAAAAAAGTAAGGAAAAAGTTTAGCTTTAAAATTGATTGTAACTTAAGGCTACAAACTCACTCAATAAAATAAATATTACAATATATTTTGAAAATCTAACCGTTGAATTGCATGTTCTTTACACTCACAATACACATGTTAAATTTTGTGTCAATCGGATATTATTTACTATATGATCTATAAGCTTATATTTTGTTCATAATTTTAATTTACAAAAACTTACAATTAAAAAAAAATTTTGATGACAAAGTTATTGATCTTTTAATTTTCTTGAAATTTTGCAAGTATGGAAGATATAAGAAAAAGATGTAATCCAATTGTGGATTTGTCAAAATTCACCTCTAATAAAAAAATATTGAGTAAGGTTGTAGCCTAAAGATACAACTAATTTTGTAGCTAAACTTTGCAATTCATATGTGAGTAAAGTAAACAAGGGAAACACATTGTTAATGGAAAATAATAATAAAATGTCATATGTGAGTAAAGTAATAAAAAAGAAATAGGTTTAGTAATAAAAATAATGACTCGTTTATTTACTGAATGCAATTTATTGAAATGTATCGAAATGGATAGAATGAGCCAGAATTTAGGATGGGATTGAATAGAGTGATGATTCATATTAGTTAACTAACTGGAATGAAATTAATAACATTAGTTTAGAGAAATACAATTCTAATAAAAGTTATCATTGTGAAGCTAGTTAGTTTTTACTTTGTCATATATACACTTATGGTTAAATATACATGTCCAGTTAGACTCTAACCTTATGTTTGGATTGAGGGAGATGAGGGGAGAGTAGAGGAGAGGAAAATGGAAGATGACTAGAATATAATAAATTTTAGTATATTCCAGACACTTTCCTCGCTCCCTCCATCTTTCTTTGCTTCAAACATAGTGTAAAAATATCATACTACTCTATAGCTTTTTATGAGATCATTTTTACCAAATTTATAATGCGGACTCAATTATACCAAATTTATGATTGGAGAGACATTTAATATATATTACCCACATATCTGTAATTATCATGCTAAACAAATATCAAGATGATTAAAAATTATTTTCTCTATAAGTTTTTAAAATATCCAAAATCATGGTTTTATTATGCTTTATAAACAAACTAAAAACATGACTAGAATTGGATATTGAATAATTTTTTACTAAAGGTAACATTTAGCATACAATACACAAGTATAAAGAGTACATGTTACCAATTTTTTGGTTTTCTAAGATTATCTTTCATGTCATACATGTTAATTGTTCCAATAGTGCTGCATACACAAATAATTTCACAATTTTTTTTTACAAAATTTGAGATGACAGGTTATGATTAGTATTGTGGGGCCCGACAACAGATGGGCCAGATCCACCTATTCACAGGAATACTTAAGGCCCAGGCCGAAGAGGATAGTAGTCCCAGCCCAATAAACACAAAACACCAATGGGCCATAGAAACCGCCGAGGAGGGTACAGCCCTCGGCTAGCCCAGAGCTACACTAAGGAAAGGGGTAAAAGCGGCATAGGGATAATCTTGTAAGAAATCTAAAATATCTAGGAAAGGCTGCCCAAACTACCTGCCCTAGACGGAGCTTTGCCTCTCACAGAGTCGTGTCTCTTTAGCCTACTCAACCACTCCCAACAACTCAGGTCTTAAACTGATGGGACAAGTGTCAGGCTAGGAAAGTTCGACCCTACACGTGGACGAAGGAAATTGAATGCATGCTAATATAAAAGGAAAATTTGCAACCTAAAAGGGGGGCCTTCCAGAAAGGAGAGGAAAAAGGGGTGAACACCTCTAAATCATGCAGGAAAAACTTAACAAAACCACCGCCGAGTAAACATGACTTAGCCTTTCGACCCCACTCTCTACAAATGATATTGCACGGGTCCATTTACGTGCGAACCCAACCTTACCGTGGTCCAACGCAAATCGTGTCCCTACAATTGGCGCCGTCTGTGGGAAGGCTTGCATGTTAGCTCGAGCGGTGGCGAAGTTGAGCTTCTCTCGAACAAGGGGCTATGAAGGTGCCTATATCACCGGCGACATATTGCTGATACTCCAACATAAGCTCTTGCTAGGGGCTACGTTCCACGTTGTCAACGACATGGACAAGCCTAGGGGCTTCAAACACCAAGCTAGCTCCCCCCACCTTATTTGAGGAGCTAAACCTTCAGAAAACAAACTACTTAAAAAGAATCATACAAGTTTTGGACAGAACCAAGGCCTTGCATGGTCCTCGGACCCAAGCCTCTGGGGAAACCAACTACTTAAAAAGAATCATACAAGTTTTGGACAGAACCAAGGCCTTGCATGGTCCTCGGACCCAAGCCTCTGGGGAAACCAACTACTTAAAAAGAATCATACAAGTTTTGGACAGAACCAAGGCCTTGCATGGTCCTCGGACCCAAGCCTCTGGGGAAACCAACTACTTAAAAGGAATCATACAAGTTTTGGACAGAACCAAGGCCTTGCATGGTCCTCGGACCCAAGCCTCTGGGGAAACCAACTACTTAAAAAGAATCATACAAGTTTTGGACAGAACCAAGGCCTTGCATGGTCCTCGGACCCAAGCCTCTGGGGAAACCAACTACTTAAAAAGAATCATACAAGTTTTGGACAGAACCAAGGCCTTGCATGGTCCTCGGACCCAAGCCTCTGGGGAAACCAACTACTTAAAAAGAATCATACAAGTTTTGGACAGAACCAAGGCCTTGCATGGTCCTCGGACCCAAGCCTCTGGGGAAACCAACTACTTAAAAAGAATCATACAAGTTTTGGACAGAACCAAGGCCTTGCATGGTCCTCGGACCCAAGCCTCTGGGGAAACCAACTACTTAAAAAGAATCATACAAGTTTTGGACAGAACCAAGGCCTTGCATGGTCCTCGGACCCAAGCCTCTGGGGAAACCAACTACTTAAAAAGAATCATACAAGTTTTGGACAGAACCAAGGCCTTGCATGGTCCTCGGACCCAAGCCTCTGGGGAAACCAACTACTTAAAAAGAATCATACAAGTTTTGGACAGAACCAAGGCCTTGCATGGTCCTCGGACTCAAGCCTCTGGGGAAACCAACTACTTAAAAAGAAGAATACAAGTTTTGGACAGAACCAAGGCCTTGCATGGTCCTCGGACCCAAGCCTCTGGGGAAACCAACTACTTAAAGGGAAGCATACAAGTCTCGGACCCTCAACACCAAAAGGGCCGATATGAAATGGAGTAACATGTTTCTAAAAACATAATCAAAGTCGCTCGATGCTCAGTCACCCCCTTCAATGAATTATTTGGAGTTCATCGTTTCTCGGACAGCATTCCCGCACATATCACGGGACGTTCAACCGATACCTAGGTTAGTTTCCTGAATTTAACTTATTATCAATTATTATTATGCTTGGTAGTATAGGTAAGTTAGAACGAATTAGAACGAGTTGAATCGTGTTTCAAGGGGCTCCTGCCCTAAGTAGCGCTGAGAGAAAGCACATACGGGGAGTACACTCATTTACGAGGTGATGTGCCAAAAGAACCATACCCAAAAACAAGTATATAAACTGCTATTTTTATTACGATGAAGAAATAGTACATCGTGCAATGAAAAGCTGGAATCAGCCTACGTCAAAGCTTACTACATGAGTACTACATAAGCAAGAAAAAGAAAAATACAAGAAAGCTGTAGAAAGCCGAGGAGGTATGTCGGAGGAAAGGTTGGCTACAGCTCCGAGACCTTATTCTTCCCCCGCACCCTTACCTGCCCATAACTCAGGCAGCCAAAAAGACCCAACTTGAACCTGACACCGTTGAAGAAAAGGTGCAGGGAGTTGAAGGTGATGGGGCTTTCTCTAAATATACACCTGCCGCAAAGCAGAGGCGCTGATGGAGGAAAACCCTTCTTCTGCCATACCAAAGTGTTGGCATGAACAGAGACTGCTTCGGATTTTGGCTAAAAGAGGGAGAGACGCCGTTCTCCCTCGGTGGAGATGGAAAACTCTCCTGAACTTGTGCTTCCTGTGTCCATACCTTACTGTTATAAGCCTCATGAAGACACGGCGCTTCTGCGGCGGAGACATTTCTTTCTTCCCAACCCTCACTTTCAACATGTAATGCCAAGAAGGGAGAACTCCGAATATGGAAGCTGTGATGTGGGAGAAAATCTGAAGGATTTGTGCGTATATAAAGCAACTTTCTCTCCTTCCCATTTATTGGAAAAGACAAGGTGATGGCAGTCAACTCATGTGGCTTCCCAAGAAACGCTACAGACAAAACAGTCTTGGCTCAACTTCCAACATCAACTGCAACCACAAGATTAAAGAGCCTCGTAAAGGTGCACCTCGGTCCCCGTGACATCAGAGAGTACCACGTGGCCAGAAGTTGTAGAAATATCTCTTAAATCAGGGGCTAGGTGGATTCGTGGCCCCGGGCCCGCTTTGGGTAAGGGCCCAGGTACTTTGGCCGACGCCGAGCAATGACCATGGCCGAGAACAACCACTGTTAAGCACCTCGGGAAATGCTCAAAGGAAAGGAAAATTTGAACTCAAAGTCTCGGACAGAACCTAAGGCTTGCATGGTCCTCGGACTCAAGCTAAAAGGGAAAACCAAGTGCTAATGCGGACATTGGTCTCGGACAGAACCTAAGGCTCGCATGGTCCTCGGACTCAAGCTAAAAGGGAAAACCAAGTACTAATGCGGACATTGGTCTCGGACAGAACCTAAGGCTTGCATGGTCCTCGGGCTCAAACTAAAAGGAAAAATCAAGTACATAAGATAAAACGCATAAGTCCTGAACAAAACCCAGGTTTTGCAAAGTCCTCGGACTCAGGCTGCCCGGGAAATCAACTGCCCAAATGAAGAAACTTCTCGGCTTAAATACTGGAAAAGGTTAAGGCTCGCGTATCATCGAGATGGCAGAACAACCTAATGATCGTCAACTTAAAGAGGCCATTCATCCGGTGGGTAACACGTCCTCGGATAGCTACTTCTTATATCTAATCGGAGCATTTAATACCCATCACGGCTAATTTTAAGATAAGTCTCATTCCACACTGGTCGGATTGCTACGTTGAATAATTATTTTATTAAAGTCATCGTGGCATCTTTTTATCAACGATTACTTTGGCCTTATTTATTATTAATTGAAATGCTATACTATTATGCCGAGCAGCGCATTCACATTTGTTAAAGTATATAAACAAGACATACGAAATAGAGTAACAATCACTTTTATTAATATGAAAAATTGTTACAACCTACAAGGAAGGGCTTAAATGAGCCAATACAAAAAATGAACTGCTAAAACAGTAACAACATCTGTAACACAAATAATTAAACCATCAGGTGTCTTCTGAATTCGCCTTCAAAGTCTTTCTGAAATCTATGCCTCAGTACTGTTCACATCAGGAGAAGATCCTTATACAAAAATAATGAAGGACAAGGAAGAAGAATTGGAACACATGGAAGCACTTCAGCAAGCTCTTGTTGCTGAAAAAAGTAAGGGAAAAAGAAGATGGAAGACATGAGCGGGAAGGAGGAGAAGAAGAGGGAAGCAATGAAAAGAAAGTAAAAGGAGCAAAAGAGGGAAAAGGGGAGCCATATTAGGTATGCTCATGAGAGAGCAGATGGAGATGACAAGGGAGGTTTTTGACTCGGCCACACCGGAAATAGGATGTGACGAGCCCCTGCTTCGGATTTTGGCTAAAAGAATGGGGAGACAAACCTTGAGTCTCCACCACCCTTGCCCCGACCGAGCCATCTCAAGTTTCGTTAAGGTATGGTGTTTCTGGGAAAGGAGGGATTCATTCATGGTTGATCACTATGGGGGACGTGTTATCGACTGAGGAATAACCAGAGGGAAGAAGTGGATTCTGAGAAGGGTCTAAGGGATTCGCATATGAGAGAATCACCTTCTTATCTTCTCTCTTTATATAGGGAAAAAGACGAGGGTACGTGACACGCTCCGATCCTCTAAGAAATCTGCTAGTAAATGCAAAACCGTTTCGTTTCTCCAAGCTATCCATAACCGCTAGATTTAAGAGGCCTCGTAAAAGGAAGACATTAAAAGCGCACTACGGCTAACCAAACGGAATAAACGCATCACGCGTAAGTCAAGGGAAATACCTCGTAGACCGGCGCATTCCTTGGGGAGGTGAAAAGTCGCAGACGTTGATTAAGGTCCGAACATAATGAGCCGCAATAGAGTCTCGGTATCATCAAAACCCACCTTTCCAACCGAGGAGTTGGATAGCAGGGTTTTGAGGGGCTATTGTGGGGCCCGACAACAGATGGGCCAGATCCACCTATTCACAGGAATACTTAAGGCCCAGGCCGAAGAGGATAGTAGTCCCAGCCCAATAAACACAAAACACCAATGGGCCATAGAAACCGCCGAGGAGGGTACAGCCCTCGGCTAGCCCAGAGCTACACTAAGGAAAGGGGTAAAAGCGGCATAGGGATAATCTTGTAAGAAATCTAAAATATCTAGGAAAGGCTGCCCAAACTACCTGCCCTAGACGGAGCTTTGCCTCTCACAGAGTCGTGTCTCTTTAGCCTACTCAACCACTCCCAACAACTCAGGTCTTAAACTGATGGGACAAGTGTCAGGCTAGGAAAGTTCGACCCTACACGTGGACGAAGGAAATTGAATGCATGCTAATATAAAAGGAAAATTTGCAACCTAAAAGGGGGGCCTTCCAGAAAGGAGAGGAAAAAGGGGTGAACACCTCTAAATCATGCAGGAAAAACTTAACAAAACCACCGCCGAGTAAACATGACTTAGCCTTTCGACCCCACTCTCTACAAATGATATTGCACGGGTCCATTTACGTGCGAACCCAACCTTACCGTGGTCCAACGCAAATCGTGTCCCTACAAGTATAATTTCATATAGAAACATAATTAGCATTACTTTATTATATATAATCGTTACCTATCACCTAAGTTATTGTGAAATTTCTACACTTATCGAAATTGTTCAAGCAATACATGAAATATGTATGGTTTATGAGAATTTATAAATTGATCTTATAGAGGTTTTACTTTGTAAAACGGTCCAGGGACAACTTTTGCCACAACTCTTGAGTGGTTGATTGTAGTGGTGGAGAAAAGGTGGTGGATTTATTACCACTTATAGTTGACCACACATTAAGTTGTGGCAAATAGTGTGTTTCCGGAAGAATTATTTACTTCAACTAGTTTTGATTTGGAAGCCTAATGTATAACGTGCAAAGGAGTGAGAGAGAGGGAGAGAGAAAGAGGGACCTATTATGTCTAGGCTAGCCATCAGCATCACAAACATTAGCATTAAGGACATCGTTGAAGGGTTGTTCCCAGTTGAATAAGACTTAGCCATTGACAAAAAAGTAGAAGAGAAGTGTAGACTAAGAGCTTGGATTGAAACCAATTATGCTTCCAACACTATTTTTATAGAGAGAGATGCTTTTGCTTGAGATTGAGGCTTTTGAGTGACTATAGCTAGTTAAGCACTCCATGGAAATGGATTGTTTAATAGTTATATGCCACCACAATTTAACCCGTCAAGCACTCCATGGAAATTAAGTAACACAAAATTTTCTATGGCAACCAAGTGCATCACTTAAAGCTCGTCTAACTAGTTGTTATTTTGGACTTTGTCTTTCCTCTAAAAATGTTAGGCTTCTCTACCTTGCGATTTGAGAATGTTTACATATTGAAATGACCTATCTCATCATAACTGGTTGCCTTTCTACGAGGTCATTATGGGTAACAGAAGCTCTAATATTAGGCTGCGTTTGTTTCGGCTGTAAAGGAAATCGGAAAAATATTTTACACCTTTGAGGGTGTTTGGGTATGCATGAAAATTCGGTCAAACTGAAACAGTTGACCATAAAATAGAGTCCCTAACTCTGTAAAACTAACTCCATAGTTATTTTACCTTCAATGAATTTCTTGCCTCACTCAGAACTCAACAACCCGAAGAGAGAGAGAGAGAGAGAGAGAGAGAGAGAGAGAGAGCACCAGAGGAATCGAACTGCCGTGCAAGCTTTGGTCGCCATGCAAGCTCCGTCCATCATCCGCCATCGGCCGTGCAAGCTCCGTCCACCATCTGCCGTCCGTTGTGCAAGCTGCATCCACCGTCCCTCTTCTCTTCCTCCCTCGTTCTCTCTCTTTCCCTCTGACCAACCAAGGCCGAATCTTCAATTGCATGTCACCGATCTACAACCCACCACCCACCCCCGCCGTTGCTACCATTGATCTCGTTGCCCAAAGCCCCAAGCACAATACCGTTTCTCATGATCTTGCCACTGCTGTTACCCATCTCTTTCTCTCAAGCCATCTCTCTCCACCTCTCTCACAATTGGTGTTCTGTCTGAGGAAGAGGGCCAATTTTTTTTGTTCTGATCTCCACTCCACCCCCAAACCCACCTGATCTGGCCACTGCCATCCTCCATCCACTCCAATCTCTCTCTTTCCCAATCTATCTCTCTTTCCCTCAATCTCTCACTCTTTCTTCCTCCTCTCACCGAGTAAATCATGTATATGTTGTGAATAAATGTTTTTATTTTTATTTTTGGTTGTGTTAAGTGTATATTTTGAAATTTTCTGTTATAAAATTTGTTTGGAAGCTGAGAAAATGGCTGAGAAAATGTGAAAAATTTGTAGGAAAATAGCATTTTCAGAATGTTACCAAACACCAAAAATCGTGTTCCGGACTATTTTCCATTGCAGAACCAAACACCCGGATTTCATTTTCCTTACGGGAATTCATTTTCCTCTGCATTCATTTTATACTCGGAATTTGATTTACATAGAGCCAAACACAGCCTTAGTTCTTGTGTGATAGGATTTTAAATTTACAATAGTTACTCTATGGTGATTGTTCATTCTCATCAAGTCAAGAAGCCAACAAGTTTCTTTTTAGCATAGGAAGAATTCCTGATCCCTTAAACAATAATAAGAGATTTTACTAATTGAGCTAATTGTTGGAATTCACATATCACTAACATTTTGATTTCGAGATTTTCAATTTGCATACGCTATGATAATAACTAACGTACACAAATAGTTCATCTTATGTTATGAAAAATACTTATAACTCTAGCCCCAACCAAAATAAAAAATAAAAAAACACTCGTCAATCCAACAAGCTCTGAAGTAATATTTTGTAGATATTCAATACATCAATGAAACATGCCTAAACATTACATTAGAGATAAATGATTCTTAATAATATTACATCAGAGATATTGCACTCTTTTATTTGTTGTCTGCAAGGTGATTACTTCTTATTTCTTGCGAGTTAGCAAAAACTCTTACTTATTATAATAATAATTGTTATGCACCATATTAAGTTGCTCTTATTCCTTGATGCACATAATAAAGCCCTCTTCTTAATTGAAATTGACTTGGAACTTAGGCTGTTTGTTTGGAGAAAAGAGCCCCTAGTGTTTCTCTAAATCTGAATTCTCTTGTTGTTCTCATCAAACATGGCAAACACGTAAGTTTCAGAAGGCCTTCCGGGTTTCTTTGGTGTCCCTCCCTTCACATGTTGAACCAATTTGGTAATGTAAGTTCTTTCATTATCAAGGGATGTTGTTGTTCCACTAGCTGAAGGCCAACCACTCTTTGATATAACAATCACCAATGATCCCCCTTTGGCCTTTTCTAAAGCTGAGTAAACAGTCAAGAATGGCATTGAAAAGGTTGCGATAACTTAGTGGGGGATCATTCACAACAGGTGAAGGAGCTGTGAAAAGAGCATAGTCAAGACGAATGTCTTTGGTGTTACCAGTGTAACTAAAATATGGGTACAAGTTAACTAGTAATGGGGACCCATTTTTCACTAAGAAGCTAATGACTGGATCAAGAATTCGCCTATAATCGGCTCTGAATGAGCCTTTAGATGGAGGGAAAGAATCTGATGAAAGGACTCTAGTGTCAATGGCAGTGGAAACTTTGATTTTGTTCCCTAGTTTAGCCCAGCCCCAAAAATTGCGTTTTGAATGTTTTGCATGGCGGGGACAAGGAATTGTGCAAATGAACCTGGAATTACTTCGTTTCCAATTGCAATGTATTTGAATCTGATATTTCCAAATTTTTTCACATTGTTTTGGACCCAAGCATTTGCATTGTTTTGGTTTGAAGCAATCTCTTGAAGCTTCTCATTTGGAAGGCCTAGCATGAGTTCAATATTGGAGCCTCCAAGGGCTCAGAGAGCATCTTGGTTTGGATCATAGAGCCTCATTCTTTGGATGTTATTTTGTATATAGAGAGCTACAACTTCTGTTGGTCGTGGTAGGTTGTTACCATGCATTCCATAACAAACACCAACTTGGGCACCTGCATTAGATTAGACAATAAGTTAATGGTTTTACATGCATATATATGCTTATGCAATTTATCTCATTCGGGGACTCAGGGCAGGAATGTTATAAATATATTGAAAGTGGAAGATTCATTGGGTTTGTAGGCTGACATAATATAATAATATATTAAAAGTGAAAGATTCATTGGATAATAATAATGGTGTTAGAGATATTACATGTAAGACTTACAAACTGACGTGTTACCAATTATAAAAAATAATAATTCAAATATTCTTTCATTAAGTTGTTAAAATCCACCAATCACATTAATATGTAAATTAATTATAATAAAATATGGACTAGCTTAGCATTTTCTGCAAGATTTACTATATATTAATTAAGTAATAATGGAAATTTTCATTTGTTCAGCTAATTGTTGCCACTTGCCACTACTATGAATTGGCTATTTTTTCATCTAACTTCCCAGTTGAAACCACAAGGAATAACTAGAATTCAACGGAAAGAAAGGAGAAAAATATTTTTGAAATTCTTATTCACGAAATTCTGACCTGAATTTTTGTTTATATATTATATGCCTATTTAAAGGCTTAAGAAAACTTACTTTTCAAGTAATATGATAATATTAAAAAACTAACAAATGATAAACATTAAACCCCATATGTTGTCCTATATCACTATGTAAAATGTCCTAGTTCTACACATGATTTTATTGGACTCCCCTCTCCCTTCTTTCTCATCCCGTTATTTTGAGAGACTGAGAGAGAGGGAGAGCCAAAAAACCAAACAAAACAAATGAAGAAAGGTCCCCCCCACCCCAACCACAACACACACACACACACACACACACAGAGCTAAATACAACTAATGGGGTAGTTCTTAATTTAAATGCTTAGAATGCTAGTTGTGGCTCATTTAAGAGAAGTAATTTGGTGACTTCCTTTTATTAGGTGCCCACTCTAAAGACAACTATAGAGTGGCTCTTAATTAAATGCTATTACTACATCCCAGGCTACTTTTGGTGAGCATGCAACGTGACCGTGCTTCAATTCCAAAAATGGCATGACGACCAAGACAGATTTGTGGAGATTGGACTAAGTTTGGTTCAATCAAACTTAGCTCAAAGAAAAATCTATTGCCTAGAGGGCAACATTAATTGATTTAGGAGCCCTTTAACATTGGTGGTTTCTACTTTCTACTCATATAGTTCCAGGGATAGTACTATTTGGTGTCTTAGTAAGTGTACTGTTCCGTACATCCTTTCACAACAACATGGAACCCACATGTACATGTGGGTGCAAGAGGCCAGGCAGTACACTGTGGGTGTGTGACAATATCATAGCTCCTAACCTTGGGTTAATTAAGACACAAAAGCATTTGATTTGGGCTGTAAAAGACTTTAAAATCATGTATCAATATGTGAGAGAGAGAGAGAGAGAGAGAGAGAGAGAGAGAGAGAGAGAGAGAGCTGTTGTGCCTAGGGTAGCCATTAGCAGCCCAAACACCAGCATTATTGTGGAAATCATGGAAGGGCTTTTACCAGCATAACCGGATTTAGCCATTGAGAAAACTATATATGGAAGGAATAGGAAACAAAAAGCTAAGATAGCCAACTATGCCTTATACCATTGTTTAGCTGCCCTTTTATAGAGTGAGAGATATAGATGGATGCTTGTACTATATATATATATATATATATATATATATATTTTTGAGTGACTATATCCACATTCTACATTTTTGCTGGTCAAGCACTCTACGTGAACAAGTTGTAGACGAACCAACTTGCATCATTCAAGGCACATCTAACTGCTCAATATTTGTGGAAATTTCTCCCCATGCCTTTGAATCGTCTTTAATTTTTCAATGTCCCACCTTGTTTGGTTTTATTTGAAACAACCAATCTTATTGGTTGCCTTCCTACAGAAATTTACATGTTTATGTGAAGGATGCATAGGGCTTTCCAATTTGATGATATTTGAAATTGATTCATTAAATTTTATGGTTCAGATTAAATATTATAAATCTAAAGGTATATCTATTATGGTGTGAAAATTGTACACTGTTAAATTCAAGAAATAAAATCTTAACGGTGAAATATACTTTCTCTATTTACATGAAAGTATATCAAATAAATAGAGGTGATCTTGTTCTTACGTTTTACATCAATGCAACATTTAATGGATGGATTGTGTCTTTCATTTCTACAATTAATCATTTTCCAATTTTATTTGTATCACATGCAAAGTCTGGATCACTTGTAGTGCTATTAGATGTAAAAGAACATTGTTTCTACATAAACTTATTGTTATCAAGGGAGTACTTCTCTCATAGAAGTGAATAATTGACCATTCGTCAATTGGCACACCTCCGACATTCCTAATAGCAACATTTAGGATCTAGGTTCCCACCCCTTCCCCAACTTAATTTAACAAAAGAATAGTAATGCCTTGTTAGTAAGTGGGAAAGCAAAGAGAGGGGAAGAACGGATAAGAACCTTGTCAAGATAATTGTTTAAATGAGTAGAAAATAAGTGGGAAAGCAAAGAGAGTGGATACTAATTTCCCCCAGGTCCACTATAGGCCAACTAAAGACATATGGGCCAAAAACCAAATAGTAATTAGATTTAATTAATATGCATTATGAAAAAATTTCATTGACCTTCCTTGAGGTTGTTATTATTATTATTATTGTAAGGTCACAATTTGGTTCCTAAGTCCAAAAGGTAAAAGGATTTAGGCCTAAAGAGTCCAATACAATGAATTTATAGAGAGTGAGTTAGAAAACTAGGTTTTAATGAGTTAGGTAACAATTATAAAGGATCCAGATGACAAGAAAGTAAAGATAGATTGGTTTTATCTAAAGAAAATCGTTCTTGGCACAATTCGAGGAGATCAATTCTTGTATATATCTCTCGAATTTGATTACAGGCACAGTTCTTGT
Organism: Quercus robur; assembly: GCF_932294415.1. Classification (NCBI taxonomy): domain Eukaryota; kingdom Viridiplantae; phylum Streptophyta; class Magnoliopsida; order Fagales; family Fagaceae; genus Quercus; species Quercus robur. Next base: position 45,055,471 of record NC_065540.1, on the reverse strand, counting down.
TGCTATAGTGTTTTTCTCTCAATTTTTCGATCCCTTTCCCTTTGGGTCTTCTTTTTATTTTATACTATTTTCCTTTCTTTCATCTCCACCTTCCAAGTGTAGATTAGATCGTTGGTGTTGATCCTTGTCCCATCAACACCTTCCTGAAGTCTTTGGGAGTAGCTGTAAAGCTAAAAATTACTGTTCAGATATCACTTCCTCATTAATGCGGCTAGAGAGTTAGTTACAAAGCATTCAATGCGGTGGCAACAGTTTTCTCTTAGATATTTTATGGCTTCTTTCTGTCTTGTGCTTTCATGATGTGTATCCTTATCAATAGAATCTCCTGGAACGTCACCCCATATGGTAGACCACATCTTCGGAACTCTGCTTGGCTAAGTCAAGGAGGCATTCCTCCTCGGACCACCTTCCTGGACTTTTATGACCAAACCTCACCTCTTCATTCACTAACACGGGCTCCCATGACAGCATTAACCCGTCCTCAGACTATTAACTGTCCTTGGATTGGGCCCCCGACCCAACATATATATATATATATATATATACTACTGGGTCTATCACGCCTACAATTATTATTATTATTATACTCACATTTACTCTAATTTTGAATAAGACACTCACTTCCCTTAAATTACAAACTATTTACATTGACCTCCCTAGATAATTGAATTTTTTTTTTTTTTTAAATCTCAAATTTCCTATTAGAAGGGGTATGCAAGTGGAGGGTAAAATATAAAATATAAGATTTTTAAACTCTTTTTCAGTTATTGAGTGAAAGTTAGTACAAATGGTTGACATTTTTAGAGGAGATGAATATTTTATTCTAAACTAGAAGAGAGGTAAATGTTAGAACGGAAAACTTAAAAGGAAATCTTTGCAATTTTTCTTATATAATATTCGAATTTTGAGTATCCAAATTAAATCAATGACTGAGCCTTTCATACATTACCATCAAACAGATATATATTCTCTATACTGTGTTATCTCAAGTTCTAACTCTCGTTTTTCTTCCCTTTAAAAAAAAAAAAAATCTCCCATTTTTCTTGCATCAACTAATATTAAAAAAAAGAAAGTGAGAAATATATACATATTATTTTCATATTATGGTAGTATAGTCAAATTATTTTTCCTTTCATTTTTCTTCTCTATCAAACAAATAAATGTCATATTCATTCGACATTCTTTCACTTTTGCATTCTTCCTATCCAATATTTAAGATAAAATAACAATCTCTTTTTTCTTCTTCAGTTTTATATCCATCCTACTTTTGTGCAGTCCCCCCATCAAATTATAGGAGAAAACTTGAAAGTAACAGAGCTATATATGATTAATCTTTGATTTTGGCAGGTTTAAACACAAGAAGAATCAGAGAAAAGCATTATTCCATATCCTACAATTTGGTACTTCAAGTTTCTGTCAGTCAGCTAGACGATGAAACGAGTCTTTCTACAAAAGATAATTAAACAATCTCTGTCCCACAAGGTCTTTTGGCTTGGATTCATAGCGTACATGTCATGTAATTACTGATGGGGATTTTAGGTTGTAATATTTGCTTTCACAAAGATAAAGCTAAAATGTGTCACTAATGTAACAATCTCTGTCCCACAAGGTCTTGGCTTGGATTCGAAGCGTACATGTCATATAACTACTGAAGGGGATTTTAGGTTGTAATATTTGCTTTCACAAAGATAAAGCTAAAATATGTCACTAATGTCATAATATAATAATATATTAAAAGTGAAAGATTCATTGGATAATAATAGTCATGTTAGAGATATTACACGAAACTGACGCGTTGCCAATTATAAAAAATAATAATTCAAATATTCTTTCATTAAGTTGCTAAAATCCACCAATCACATTAATGTGAAATTTATTGTAATAAAAATATGGACTAGCTTAGCATTTTCAGCAAGATATACTATATGATTAAGTAATCCTAGAAATTTTCATTTGTTCAGCTAATTGTTGCCACTTGCCACAACCATGAAATTCTGACCTGAATTTTTGTTTACATATTATACGCCTATTTTAAAGGCTTAAGAAAACTTATTTTTCAAGTAATATGATTATATTTTGACTAGCAGACCCTGGAAAACACCTAGAATCAAGAAAATAAAATCTTCAGTACTAAGAGATAATTATATAAAAATTAAAAAACTAACAAATGATAAACATTAAACCCCATATGTTGTCCTATATCACTTGGTAAAAAGTCCTAGTTCTACACATGATTTTACTGGACTCCCCTCTCCCTTCTTTCTCATCCCATTATTTTGAGAGAGAGAGAGAGAGAGAGAGAGAGAGCCAAAACCAAACAAAACAAATGTAGAAAGGTCCCCCCCACCCAACCACCACCCCCCCCCCCCCCCCCCCACACACACACACATAGAGCTAAACACAACTAATGGGGTAGTTCTTAATTTAAATGCTTAGAGGGCTAGTTGTGGCTCATTTAAGAGAAGTAATTCGGTGGCTTCCTTTTATTAGGTGCCCACTCTAAAGACAACTATAGAGTGGCACTTAATTAAATGCTATTATAACATTCCAGGCTACTTTTGGTGAGCATGCAACGTGAACGTGCTTCAATTCCAAAAATGGCATGACGACCAAGACAGATTTGTGGAGATTGGACTAAGGTTGGTTCAATCAAACTTAGCTCAAAGGAAAATCTATTGCCTAGAGAGGGCAACTTTAATTGATTTAGGATCCATTTAACATTGGTAGTTTCTACTTTCTATTCCTATAGTTCCAGGGATAGTACTATTTGGCGTCTTAGTAAGTGTACTGTTCCATACATCTGCTCACAACAACATGGAACCTGCATGTACATGTGGGTGCAAGAGGCCAGGCAGTACACTGTAGTGTGTGACAATATCACAGCTCCTCAAGCTTGGGTTAATTAAGACTTTTAAATCATGTATCAATGAGAGAGAGAGAGAGAGAGAGAGAGAGAGAGACCTCTTGTGCCTAGGGTAGCCATTAGCAGCCCAAGCACCAACATTATTGTGGAAATCATGGAAGGACTTTTACCAACATGACTGGATTTAGCCATTGAGAAAACTATATATGGAAGGAATAGGAAACAAAAAGCTAAGATAGCCAACTATGCCTTATACCATGTTCAGCTGCCCTTTTATAGAGTGAGAGACAGATGGATGCTTGTACTATATATTTTTTTGAGTGATATCCACATTCTACATTTTTGTTGGTTAAGCACTCTACGTGAACCAAGTTGTACACGAACCAACTTGCATCATTCAAGGCACATCTAACTGCTCATTAATTTGTGGAAATATCTCCCCATGCCTTTGAATTGTCTTCAATTTTTAAATGTCCCACTGTGTTTGGTTTTATTTGAGACAACCAGTCTTATTGGTTTTGCCTTCCTACGGAAATTTACATGTTTATGTGAAGGACGCATTGGGCTTTCCAATTGGATGGTATTTGAAATTGATTCATTTAATTTATGGTTCAAATTAAATATTATAAATCTAAAAGTATATCTAGTCTTATTGTATGAAAATTGTACACCGTTAAATAGAGATGATCTTGTTCCTATGTTTTTACATCCATGCAACATTTAATGGATGGACTGTGTCTTTCATTTCTACAATCAACCATTTTCCAATTTTATTTGTATCATGTGCAAAGTTTGGATCACTTGTAGTGCTATTAGATGTAAAAGAACGTTGCTTCTACAAGGACTCCTTGTTATCATGGGAGTACTCCCTTGGAAGTGAATAATTTTTCTTATCAAAGACCATTCGGCAATTGGCACACCTCTGACATTCTCAATAGCAACATTTAGGATCTAGGGTTTCCGCCCCTCAATTTAACCGAAGGATATACAGTAACACATTTTTAGCAAATTTTATATATTTTGTATTACACTTTATTTGGTAGGAAAGAAAAGAGAGGGAGAGAATGAATAAGAACTGCATCAAGATTAAAAGTTTTTCTATTGTTTAAATGAGTAGAAAATAAGTGGGAAGGCAAAGAGAGTGGATGCTAATTTCCACCTGGTCCACTATAGTCATATGGGTCAAAACCCAAATGGTAATTAGATTTAATATTTAAGGGAAAATCACACTTTACCATCCTAAACTATACCTCATATTACACTTTGCACCCTAAACTTTTTGGATGCACATTTTGCACCCTAAACTATGACATCTGTTACACTTTGCACCTCGGAATTAAATTTTCTGTTATATTGGATGGAAAGCTCAACCTCATGAGTTTGCATGTGACTCTTGCTTAAGTGAAACATGGTCCAAAGACCTTAATGCCCTTCTTCCAACCCAACATCAAGCCACTTTCTCTCTCTAAACTCTTCCACTGTTTTTGGCCACACACAGTCACAGCCACCAATTTACGGGCATGAGATCCGCAATCAGAACTATCAGTTTTTAGACCCCTTAAACAATTGATTAAACCTAGGTAATTAGCCAAGTTGTTACTTAGTCCAATTAAACAAGTCTAGGTTATCACAATATAAAAGATCAAATCATGCAAAGCAACAAAAAATAAATAACACAATGATATGATCACCCAGGAAAACCAAACCGGTAAAAAACTTGGGGAGGATTTAACCTAGCTATCCTTAAGGTAAAAAGCAAATCCACTAGAAAGAATTGAAGTTCATACAATAAGACTTACAAGCCCCCACGCTCGACTTCTTATTGCTACCAACCAGTAGAACTTACTGACACGACCACGTGCTAGCTCCAAATCCACGGACTCCTTCTTTCTTTGGCCTTTGCAAAACACAAACACCCCCGTTTGTGACTTTGAGATCCCACTCAAAGGTTTAGCAACACAAACTCTCCTGTTTGTGACTCCAAGACCACCCTTGAAGGTTTAGATCATCAACACCTTTGATAACAAGAGAAGGCAGCAACTTCTACAATACCGGATCTTGAGATTCTTCAAGGAATAGCACCGGTAGAAGACATGAGAGAGCTTTTTAGGAATAAAACCCTAAATACAAAAGAGGCACTCTCTTTTCTCTCTGAAAAGCCACATAAAAACGTGCTTAGGGTTTCCTTTATATAATGGGAGAAGTAGATTAGAAACCCTAATCCTAAATGGGCTTGAACTGCTGTTTGGGCTTAATTAAAATTCTGCAGATATGACTTTCGATCGATCGAGCCTGTCTTTCGATCGATCGAACCAAACATATTATGAAATCTTCTTCCTGCAGCTTGTATGTTCTTGAATCTTGACTTGAATCACATTGAGCATTGTCTAATAAAACTTATAGACTCTAAGATCTATATCTAGACAAGTTTATGTTCACGATTTGCCAATTGTTCTAAACATTTAGAACCTAACAAGAACCCACACATTGTTGGCTGTCTCACAACCAAAAACCAGATCAAAAAAAAAAAATTCATAGGGATACAAAATCATAAACACAAATTCGGACCAACCCACACAAGATCCACAAACACAAATCTCATTCAATCTATAACCAAGATCTGCTGTGAAAGTGAGAGAGAAAGAGAGAGAGAGGAGCTAAATCATACACAACCAAAATCTAAACCGAATCTGAATCGGGACCCAAGAAAAACCCAAATTGGAGAGAGAGAGAGAGAGAGAGAGAGCTAATCATACACAACCAAAACCCAACCCAGATTTGAATCGGGACCTAAACAAACCTAAATCAAATATGAATTGCAACCAAAACAAAACCTAAATCGGAGCTAGCCACCATTACCCACTACCATCTGCGACCCAGCCACTATACCACCCTCAAAGTCCACTGATCTGTGCATGCAAGAGACCCAAAACACCAAGTCACGTGTGAGAGAGAGGGACTGCCTGAGACCGTGATCTATGTAAAAGATATGAGGAGGTTCTTTTGAGTTTTGACTTGGAAGAGGGCATTTAGGTATTTTGACTTGCTGTTACTTAAATAATAGTCATGTGCTAGTCACGTGATTGAGCTTTCCATCCAATTTAATAGAAAATTTAAGTACGGGGTGCAAAGTGTAACAAATGTCATAGTTTAGGATGCAAAATATGTATCCGAAAAGTTTAGGATGCAAAGTGTAATCTAGGGTAAAATTTAGGGTGGTAAAGTGTAATTTCCCCTAGATTTAATTAATATGTATTATGGAAAATTTTCACTGACCTTCCCTAAGGGTTTTGTTATTTTTATTTTTATTTTTTATATATTACACTCACCTCTCCTCTAATTTTTAATTAGACACTCGCCTCCCATAAATTACAAACTAGTCAATTTGAAATTTGGATTCCTTGTAATCACTTATAAACCCATAATTCATCTAATAAACATCTAATGTGGGATTCGACACACATGCACAATACAAACTCAAATAAACAAATCCAATCAAATTCATTTTTTTTTTAAACGTTCTTATGACAAATCACGTGAAAACATTTTCTACCATGGAAGAGAAGCACCTTGATTTCTTTGTGGCTGTTTTAAAGTTTTCCATTATGGATTTGAGTTGATAGACTATGCAGGATGCCATAGAATTTTCCAAACAGATTAAGAAACAAAGGCCTTGGTCTTAATATATAAAACTATGAATTTGACAGAATCCTCTTTTTTTTTTTTGACGTTAAGGTGATAGAACTTTAATTCACATATAATTTTGAACATATAAAATAAATGCGGTATTGTACCAAATTAATATGCAAACATACAAAAGAGATTATCATATTTTGATAAGAACAAAATTTTATTAAGACTATTTTCACATCTTGGATGTATACATAGACTTGATTCCCTAGGGACTACAAGTAATTAAGTCTTATTTATAGCTATAATACACATAAAAGCTATCCTTATTCCGAAGTGAACTAGCTAGTGCTATTCTTAACTAAACTTAATTTGGAATTTAAGCTGTTTGTTAGGATAAAAGAGCCCAAGTTTTTCTCATAATCAGGAGTCTTCAGATTCTCATTAAACATGGAAAACATGTAAGTTTCTATAGGCCCATTGGGTCTCTTTGGAGTCCCTCCCTTGACATGCCTAATCAAATTCGAATTGTAAGTGCTTGCATATTCAAAACTTGTTGCCGGTCCCCCTTCAGAAGGCCAACCAGTCTCGGACACAATGATTTTCAAAGACCCCCCCATTTGGCCTTCTCTAATGTTGAGTAAAAGGCATAAAAAATGTTTCGGTATCCATGTTCGCCACCTTGCACTTCAACTAAGGGAGTAGTAGAGAGAGCATACTCAAGACGAATGTTTTGAATATTGCCAATGTAGCTAAAGTATGGATACATGTTAATGAGTAATAGGTACTTATGCTTCACTAAGAAGCCTATGATGGGATCAAGAAGTGATCGGTACTTAGACATGAAGGAGCCTATTGATGGAAGGTAGGACTCTGCAAGGGCAGCTTGATAAATGGGAGTGGAGACTTTAATATTCTTATATCTAAGGTCAGTATTATAAATTGCAGTTTGAATGTTTTCCATGGCCGAGAAATGAAATTGTGCATATGGACCGTTGGGCTCTATTTCGTTGCCAATTGCAATGTATCTGAAATTTTTTTTTTTTTTTTTTGAGAGAGTTTTAACCTATGGCGTCCGCTCCTGATAATAGCTCTTTATTATCAGACCAAGACACCAATCAGTTTTTGGTGTAGGCGGGGATTGAACCCCAGATCTCTTATACAACCATCAGAGACTTTACCAGTTGAGCTAACTGGAACCCACCAATGTATCTGAAATTGACATCTCCATAGTTTTGCACATTGTTTTGGATCCATGTGTTTGCATAGTCTTGGCTTGAAGCAGTGCTTTGAAGCTCTTCATTAGGGACACCAAGCATGAGCTCAATATTGGTGCCTCCAAGGGCTTGAAAAGCACCATAGTTTTGGTCATAGAGTTGATCCTTCCGATGTTATATTGTTTGTACATATTTATAACTTCTCTTGGGGACCGTAAGTTGTTGCCAAGCATTACGTAGCAAACACCTATCTTGGCAGTTGATTAAAATAGAACATGTCAAATTTTGTGTCTTGATCATATTTCCATCATATGCTCACAAAGTACATAATAAATCTATAGTCAATAACTACCTGATTCATATAGTGTTGAAATTTAAATTTATTTATTATAACATATCAAATTATTAATTCAAAATCAAATCTTTTGTTGGATTGTCGGCGATGATAGCAAGCCTCAATACTATAACAAAGACGTTTGCAAAAATTGCAAAATAGTTTGTTGGATTGTTGGTGACGATTATTGTAACAAGAAGAAGACATGTCCTTATTCTTCATTTAGAAGCAATATATGCAAAAGTGGACTGTAAAAATGAAATCGACACAAAAAACTGGATAAGGAGCACTTTGATTGCAAAAAGTCAACTATGGCATTAAAGTCAACGGTCAACCATGCAAAAAGTCAACGATCAAAGTCAACTAGAGCATGTCAATAGAAGTCAACGAAGATGACGTCAACAAGATGACATAAGCAGCTGACGTAAGTAGGTGACTGGATGTTGATGTAAGCTAGGGCTGACATGGCATTGATAACATCACGGGTGACGTTAGCTTGGAGTAGAAGAAGGCGCGTGAGGCGCGCGCTTTCATGCAGATTGCTTGGGCAACATGTGAGGGTGTGTGAAGGCTCCGATGGCTGCAAGACTTCCACAATTGAGTAGATTGGGGCAAGATGATCACAGTGGTACCTGTAAAAGCATAATCGGGCAAGATTCACGGCAGTGACAATAATGGCAGTGGTCCTTGTGGTGTGAGACTCCTCAACGATGGCGATTATAGGTCCAAAACTAGAGACGATGACTGAGAGACGTCGGAGATTCAACGGCAAATGGCTGCGGCGGCGGCTGTGATGGCAAAAGCAACTATAAGTTTGGAGTAACACCAATGAGAGACAAGACTAATAAGAAAAAGTCAGAGTAATGACTCTAATACCATATTAGAAATACTAAATGAATTGTATTGCATTTCACAAGTAATAAAATATACACGATTTCCTTTATATAGGAGGTAAATTGTGCAGTACAGTACAAGTATGTGTGCTATATAAGTAAAATAAGGTGGGCCTATGACCTATAGCCTTTTACAAGTCCTTTTTTTTTTTTTTTTTTTTTTTTTGATTGGAAGCCTTTTACAAGTTAACACGCATATATACACTTATGGTTAAATTTTCATGTATAGTTAGACTTTAACCTTATGTTTGGATTGTGGGAGATGAGGGTAGAGTAGAAGAGAGGAAAATGGAAGATGACTAGAATACAATAAATTTTAGTATATTCGCCACTTTCCTCTCTCCCTTCATCTTTCTCCGTTTCAAACATAGTGTAAAAGTATCATACTACCCTATAGCTTTTTATGAGACATTTTTACCAAATTTATAATGCAGACTCAATTATACCAAATTTATAATTTGAGAGACATTTAATATATATTACCCTCGTATCTGTCATTATCATGCTAAACAAATATCAAGATGATTAAAAATTATTTTCTCTATAAGTTTATAAAATATTCAAAATCATTGTTTTATTATGCTTTATAAACAAACTAAAAACATGACTAGAATTGGATATTAGATTTTTTTTTTTTTACTAAGGTAACATCTAGCATACAATACCCAAGACTAGAGAGTCCATGTTACCAGGTTTTTGGTTTTCTAAGATTATCTCTCATGTCATACATGTTAAATGTTCCAATAATGCTGCATACACAAATATTTCACAATTTTTTTTTTTTTTACAACTTTTGAGGTGATAGGTTATGAATAGTATAATTTCATATAGAAATATAATTGGCATTACTTTATTGTATATTAATCATTACCTGTAACTTAAGCTATTGTGAAATTTTTTGTGATCTCCACTTATCGAAATTGTTCAAGCAATACATAGAATATGCATGGTTTATGAGAATTTATAAAGTGATCTTATAGAGGTTTTACTTTGTAAAAAGGTCTAGGGACAACTTTTGCCACAACTCTTGAGTGGTTGACTGTAGTGGTGGAGAAAAGGTGGTTGATTTATTACCACTCATAGTCGACCACACAACAAGTTGTGGCAAATGGTGTGCTTCCAGAAGAATTATTTTCTTTGACTAGTTTTGATTTGGGAGCCTAATGTATAACGTGCAAAAGGAGTGAGAGAGAGGGAGAGAGAAAGAGGGACTTATTATGTCTAGACTAGCCATCCGCATCACAAACATTAGCATTAAGGACATCGCTGAAGGGATGTTCCCAGTTGAATAAAACTTATCCATTGACAAAAACATAGAAGAGAAACGTAGACTAAGAGCTTGGATTGAAGGCAATTATGCTTCCAACACTATTTATATAGAGAGAGATGCTTGTGCTTGAGATTGAGATTTTTGAATGACTATAGCTAGTCAAGCACTTCATGGAAATGGATTGTTTAATAGTTATATGCCACCACAATTTAACCCGTCAAGCACTCCTTGGAAATTAAGTAACACAAAATTATCTATGGCAACCAAGTGCATCACTTAAAGCTCATCTAATTGTTTGTTATTTTGGACTTCGTCTTTCCCCAAGAAAATGTTAGGCTTCTCTACCTTGTGATTTGAGAATGTTTACATATTGAAATGACATATCTCATCATAACTGGTTGCCTTTCTACGAGGTCATTATGGGTAACAGAAGCTCTAATATTAGTTCTTGTGTGATAGGATTTTAAATTTAAAACATTTACTCTCTGGTGATTGTTCATTCTCATCAAGTCAAGAAGCCAACAAATTTCTTTTTAGCATAGGTAGAATTCCAGATCCCTTATACAATAATAAGAGGTTTTACTAATTGAGTTAATTGTTGGAATTCGCGTACCACTAAATTTTGATTTTGAGATTTTCAATTTGCATATGCTATGATAATAACTAACGTATGCAAATCGTTCATCTTATGTTATACTTTAGCCTCAACCAAGAAAAAAAAAAAACACTAGGCAATCCAACAAGCTCTGAAATAATATTTTGTAGATATTCAATACATCAATGAAACAAAATTATTCTTAATAATATTACATCAGAGATATTGCACTTTTTTATTTCTTGTCTACGAGGTGATTACTTCTTATTTATTGTGAGTTAGCAAAAACTCTTATTATAATAATAATTGTTATGCACCATAATAAGTTGCTCTTATTTCTCGATGCACTTAATAAAGCCTTTTTCTTAACTGAAATTAACTGGGAACTTAAGCTGTTTGTTTGGAGAAAAGAGCCCCCAGTGTTTCTCATATTCTGGAGTCTTGTTGTTCTCATCAAACATGGCAAACAAATAAGTTTCAATAGGCCTTCCGGGCTTCTTTGGTGTCCCTTCCTTTACATGTTGAACCAAATTGGTAATGTAAGTTCTTTCATTATCAAGTGTTGTTGCTGTTCCACCAGCTGAAGGCCAACCACTCTCTGATATAACAATCACCAACGATCCCCCGCCTGCTTTCTCTAAAGCCGAGTAAACAGTGTCAAGAATGGCATCGAAAAGGTTGCGATAACTTAGTGGGGGATCATTCACAACAGGTGAAGGAGCTGTGAAAAGAGCATAGTCAAGACGAATGTCTTTGGTGTTACCAGTGTAACTAAAATATGGGTACAAGTTAACTAGTAATGGGGACCCATTTTTCACTAAGAAGCGAATGACTGGATCAAGAATTGGCCTATAATCGGCTTTGAATGAGCCTTTAGATGGAGGGAAAGAATCTGATGAAAGGACTCCATTGTCAATGGCAGTGGAAACTTTGATTTGGTTTAGTCTAGCCCCAGAAATTGCATTTTGAATGTTTTGCATGGCGGGGACAAGGAACTGTGCAAATGAATCCGAAGGCTTTACTTCGTTTCCAACTGCAATGTATTTGAATCTGACATTTCCAAAGTTTTTCACATTGTTTTGGACCCAAGCATTTGCATTGTTTTGGCTTGAAACAATCTCTTGAAGCTTGTCATTTGGAAGGCCTAGCATGAGCTCAATATTGGAGCCTCCAAGGGCTCGAAGAGCATTTGGGTTTGGATCATAGAGCCTCATTCTTTGGATCTTGTTTTGTCTATAGAGAGCTACAACTTCTGTTGGTGGTGGTAGGTTGTTACCAAGCATTCCATAACAAACACCAACTTGGGCACCTGCATTAGATTAGACAATAAGTCAATGGTTTCACATGCATAAATATGCTTATGCAATTTATCTCAGTCAAGGACTCAGTGCAGGAATGTTATAAATATATTGAAAGTGGAAGATTCATTGGGTTTGTAAGTTGACATAATATAATAATATATTAAAAGTGAAAGATTCATTCGATAATAATAGTGAGGTTAGAGATATTACATATAAGACTTACAAACTAACATGTTACCAATTATTAAAAAAAAAAAAACAAATATTCTTTCATTAAGTTGCTAAAATCTACCAATCACATTAATATGTAAAGTTATTGTAATAAAATATGGACTAGCTTAGCATTTTCTGCAAGATATACTATAGGACTAAGTAATCATGGAAATTTTCATTTGTTCAGCTAATTGTTGCCACTTGCCACAACCATGAATTGGCTATTTTGTCTTCTAACTTCCCAGTTGAATCTTCAAGGAATAACTAGAATTCAACGGAAAGAAAGGAGAAAAATATTTTTGAAAAATTCTTATTCATGAAATTCTGACTTGAATTTTTGTTTATATATTATACGCCTATTTAAAGGCTTAAGAAAACTTATTTTTCAAGTAATATGATTATATTTTGACTAGCAGACCCTTAAAAACACCTAGAATTAAGAAAATAAAATCCTCAGTTCTAAGATAGTGATAATTATGTAAAAATAAAAAAACTAACAAATGATAAACATTAAACCCCATATGTTGTCCTATATCACTTAGTAAAAAGTCCTAGTTCTACACATGATTTTATTGGACTCCTCTCTCCCTTCTTTCTCAACCCATTATTTTGAGAGAGAGAGAGAGAGAGAGAGAGCCAAAACCAAACAAAACAAATGAAAAAAGGTCCCCCACACACGCACACACACACAGAGCTAAATACAGCTAATGGGGTAGTTCTTAATTTAAATATGCTTAGAAGGCTAGTTGTGCTTGTGGCTCATTTAAGAGAAGTAATTTGGTGACTTACTTTTATTAGGTGCCCACTCTAAAGACAACTATTGAGTGGCGCTTAATTAAATGCTATTATTACATTCCAGGCTACTTTTGGTGAGCATGCAACGTGAACGTGCTTCAATTCTAAAAATGGCATGACGACTAAGACCGATTTGTGGAGATTGGACTAAAGTTGGTTCAATCAAGCTTAGCTCAAAGGAAAATCTATTGCCTAGAGGGCAACATTCATTGATTTAGGAGCCCTTCAACATTGGTGGTTTCTACTTTCTACTCCTATAGTTTGAGGGATAGTACTATATGGTGTCTTAATAATTGTACATCCTCTCACAACATGGAACCCACACATACATGTGGGTGCAAGAGGCGAGGCAGTACACTGTGGGAGTGTGACAATATCACAGCTCCTCAACCTTGGGTTAATTAAGACACAAAAGCATTTGATTTGGGCTGTAAAAGACTTTAATTAAATCATGTATCAATATGAGAGGGAGAGAGAGAGAGAGAGAGAGAAAGAGACCTGTTGTGCCTAGGGTAGCCATTAGCAGCCCAAGCACCAGCATTATTGTGGAAATCATGGAAGGGCTTTTATCAGTATGACCTGATTTAGCCATTGAGAAAACTATATATGGAAGGAATAGGAAACAAAAAGCTAAGATAGCCAACTATGCCTTATACCGTTGTTTAGCTGCCCTTTTATAGAGTGAGAGATATAGATGGATGCTTGTACTATATATTTTTTTTGAGTGACTATATCCACATTCTACATTTTTGTTGGTCAAGCACTCTACGTGACCCAAGTTGTACACGAATCAATTTGCATCATTCAAGGCACATCTAACTGCTCATTAATTTGTGGAAATTTCTCCCCATGCCTTTGAAGTTTCTTCAATTTTTCAATGTCCCACTATGTTTGGTTTTATTTGAAACTAGTCTTATTGGTTGCCTTCCTACAGAAATTTACATGTTTATGTGAAGGATGCATGGTGCTTTCAAATTTGATGATATTTGAAATTGATTTATTTAATTTTATAGTTCAGATTAAATATTATAAATCTAAAGGTATATCTATTATGGTGTGAAAATTGTACATTGTTAAATTCAAGAAATAAAATTTAACCATAAAATATATTCTCTCTTTTTACATGAAAGTATATCAAATAAATAGAGATGATCTTGTTCCTACGTTTTACATCAATGCAACATTTAATGGATGGATTGTGTCTTTCATTTCTACATTCAATCATTTTCCAATTTCATTTGTATCACATGCAAAGTCTGGATCATTTGTAATGCTATTAGATGTAAAAGAACGTTGTTTCTATAGAAACTCATTGTTATCAAGGGAGTACTTCTCCTATAGAAGTGAATAATTGACCATTTGTCAATTGACACACCTCCGACATTCCTAATAGAAACATTTAGGATTTAGGTTCCCACCCCTTCCCCAGCTTAATTTAACAAAAGAATAGTAATGCATTGTCAGTAAGTGGGAAAGCAAAGAGAGGGGAAGAACAAATAAGAACCGCGTCAAGATAATTGTTTAAATGAGTACAAAATAAGTGGGAAAGCAAAGAGAGTGGATACTAATTTCCACCAGGTCCACTGTAGGCTAACTATAGTCATATGGGCCGAAAACCAAATAGTAATTTTTTTTTTTTTTTTGGAGAAAAAGGTAAGGAAAATTTATTACGGTAAATCATTATGCATTATGAAAAAATTTCATTGACCTTCCTTGAAGTTGTTATTATTATTATTATTATTATTATACTCACATTTACTCTAATTTTGAATAAGACACTTACCTCTCCTAAATTACAAACTATTTACACTGACCTCTCTAGATAATTGAAATATATTTTTAAAAAATTTTGAAATAATTTTTAAAAAAAATCTCAAATTTCCTATTAGAAGGGGTATGCAAGTGGAGGGTAAAATATGAAATATAAGATTTTTAAACTCTTTTTCAGTTATTGAGTGGAAGTTAGTATAAATAGTTGACATTTTTAGAGGAGATGAATATTTATTCTAAACTAGAAGAGAGGTAAATGTTAGAACGGAAAACTTGAAAGGAAATCTTTGCAATTTTTCTTATATAATATTCGAATTTTGAGTATCCAAATTAAATCAATGACTGAGCATTTCATACATTACCATCGAATAGATATATATTCTCTACACTGTGTTATCTCATGTTCTAACTCTCGTTTTTCTTTCCTTAAAAAAAAAAAAAAAAATCTCCCATTTTTCTTGCATCAACTAATATTAAAAAAAAGAAAGTGAGAAATATATACATATTATTTTCATATTATGGTAATATAGTCAAATTATTTTTCCTTTCATTTTTCTTCTCTACCAAACAAATAAATGTCATACTCATTCGACATTCTTTCACTTTTGCATTCTTCCTATCCAATATTTAAGATAAAATAACAATCTCTTTTTTCTTCTTCAGTTTTATATCCTTCCTACTTTTGTGCAGTCCCCCTCCATCAAATTGTAGGAGAAAACTTGAAAGTAACAGAGCTATATACGATTAATCTTTGATTTTGGCAGGTTTAAACACAAGAAGAATCAGAGAAGAGCATTATTCCATATCCTAAAATTTGGTACTTCAAGTTTCTGTCGGTCAGCTAGACGATGAAATGAGTCTTTCTACTAAAGATAATTAAACAATCTCTGTCCCAAAAGGTCTTGGCCGGCTTGGATTCATAGCGTACATGTCATGTAATTACTGATGGGAATTTTAGGTTGTAATATTTGCTTTCACAAAGATAAAGCTAAAATGTGTCACTAATGTAACAATCTCTGTCCCACAAGGTCTTGGCTTGGATCACTAATGTAACAATCTCTGTCCCACAAGGTCTTGGCTTGGATTCATAGCGTACATGTCATGTTATTACTGATGGGGATTTTAGGTTGTACTATTTGCTTTCACAAAGATAAAGCTAAAATGTCACTAATGTGAAATGTTCATAGCGTACATGTCATGTAATTACTGATGGGGATTTTAGGTTGTAATATTTGCTTTCACAAAGATAAAGCTAAAATATGTCACTAGTGTGAAATGTGTGGTGGTAAAAAGTTTCGGAATGAAAGACCAACCAAGATTGATAGCAAACTCCCTGCTTTTTATATTTAAATATTAATTAAATAATATTAATTTAATTTTTGATATTATTATTAATAATTAAACTATTTTCTGCTTCTTTTAAAATATAAATTTAATAATTTAGTTTTTGATGTGATAAATGAAAAAGATCTTTTTCAGTTTACTGTAATCACATCCAGCCAGCATATCCAATTTTGCTATAAAAGATTAGTACACAAGTAACGTGTACTAAATAGAAAAAAAAATTATATATATATATATATATATAGAGAGAGAGAGAGAGAGAGAGAGAGAGGCTTATATATACGTAACTTGCGTAAAAAAGAGAAAACCTAAATCTAAATATAAAAAAAATTGATAAATTAGGATAAGCATTGAGTAGAGAACATTAAGTCAATGAGTTTTAGAGGACCTCATACTCAGCAATAAATAATAATAAAAATATAGAGATAAAGTTACTCTTCCATTCACCACCAAGAACAACAAAAGGTCCTTATCTTATCTTATCTCTAAGGCAAAATGCCAAATCCTAGCTTCCAGAAATGAACAAAGGTGTGATTTAAAGAGCATTTGGAAGCTAGTAATCCTTGATGTACTGTAATGTGGAAAATCGAGATTTCAATAGTTGTTTGTGTCCAAACAACATGACCTCTTTCCTTAGAGGCGTGCGATATATAGCTGATTTTATCCAGATTAGTAGACCATGACTTAGAACTTCTGGATTCTTGCCCAACTTTTTGCATAATGCCACATGGTCGCTTCCCCATGTAGAAATAGCAACTCCCTTTTGGTTTTCTGTTTCCTTTTTTGTTTTTTTTGTTTTTGTTTTTTAACATCCCTATATCTCATGGGGAGTAGAATATATGGAGCTGATTTAATTAGTTTGCTGAATCTATAATCAATCCTAGAATTTGAGACTAAAGCTTGGTTGTTATTATTCTTAATATTTTCTTTTTCTTTTTTACGGGGTAATTGTCCTTTCTTTTTCATTTTTTCCCTATGATTTTTAAGTCTTGCTCTCTAACAAAATTAAGGAGAATGAGAAACTTACATAATTTCTTTCTGAACTTTGACTACTATACAATTCAAAGCCATTGTAAGGAGTAACAATAAAATCAATTTTAAGCTTGTAATACCCGAAAAAAAAATAAAATAAAAGGAAGGTTATTTAAGTAAATTTGTTTATGGAGACAATTTTATAATTAATAATTATAAGGGAGTTTTTTAGAAAATAAGGTTGAAACCCTAGCTATATAAGCTTATTAAATCAACGAATATGGAGAGATATTTTGAGAGATGAGACTACCTAAAAGACTGAAGTAAAGAAGGATTGATTACACCTTTGAGGTGATATCTAAGTTTTTAGAGGAAGCATCAGGGAGAAGTTCCTTTTGATATGGCTTTTTGAAGTAAGTAACCTTATCCTAATTAGTTTTATTTTGCGTAATTCTAACTACTAAAAATTGTTTACAGTTGTTATAATTTTATTTCCATTGTATTATTGATTTTAAGTAAAGAATTATCACAAATATATCTGACTACTGAATATATGATGTATTTTATTTAATTGTTTTTTTGCTATATTGATTTTAAGTAAAGAATATAGAAATATCACAAATATATTTGAATATTGAATATATGATTATATATACATATTTGAATAAGATATATTTTTGTTAGAAACTATGATTTGATATATATGATTATGAACAATTTGACTATGAAATGATTCTGATACCCAAACCAATGGGGGTTATTCATTGGTACTCTGATACCCGGTTAATGGGGGTTATTCATTGATATTTTGTTACCCAAACCAATGGGGGTTATTCATTGGTATTCTGATACCCGGTCAATGGGAGTTATTCATTGGTATTCTGATACCCAAACCAATGGGGGTTATTCATTGGTATTCTGATACCCGGTCAATGGGGGTTTGATACCCAAACCAATGGGGGTTATTCATTGGTACTCTGATACCCAGCCAATGGGGGTTATTCATTGGTACTTTGATGCCCAGTCACGGGGATATAGCGTGACCATAGTCATAAGATTGTTAAGAATATGAATTACATTTGAGTATTTGAACTATTTTGAGTCACTAAAACTGCTTATGTGTTTTTGGAACCTATTGTAAGTTATAGCTTTTGATATATGGAAAACTGACTATTTTCTAAACTATCTATGATATATGTGTAAGATTAAAGTATGTGACCTATGTGGAACTTATTATTTTAAGATTATGAAACTTCTTCAGTTATTTTGAAAACACATAGTATACTATAACTTTTGAAAACACATATTACATCTTATACTTTACAAATCTATTGCTTGATAGAATTTATTAGGACTTAGGTCACTTATTGAGTTGTCAACTCACCCCCTTTTTCCACTCCAGTTTCAGATCGTGACGAATACCAAGTTTTGGGAGTTTTGATGTTGTGTTGTGAGCAGGAAAAGAAGCTTAGTGATTTTGGGATTGGATGGTCTTGTAATAGTTTTATATTTATTTGGCCAATTGGCATTATGTACATGAGGTTTGTATTTTGTTCCTATTAAATTATTGGAGATTTATTCATAAAGAAATTGTTGAGGTATTTTGGATTTATTTGATTTTAATTTTTGAGGATAAATTTTAGTTGCTAAGAAGGCCTTGCACACTTGTAGGGTGCTTACTTTATAAGCATGCGGCGGTTGTCATGTGCCTATCTTTGTAGTTGGGTTCGGGGCGTGACAAAGCTTACATCTCACATCTCTGTAATCTGTATCTTGCGGCTCTTGCCCAAGAGAAGAAATATTTGATTTTTCTGTAGTAGTTATGTTCCGAATAAAATTGCTTCAGCTAAGGCTAAAATTATTGATTGGAGGCATGTTACAATTAAAATAATGCAAACCCAAGTGCATATTTCAGTGAGTTCGAAGTCAATCCACAGGGGACTGACACTAATGTAAAAACCTTTATTATTAAGTAGTAAATAAGAATAGTTGTTTGTCTGTTTTCCAACCAAAGATGGAGCAAGATAATATTGAAACTACAATTGAAAATAGAAAAATAAATCTATGAGAAATTAATTGTGAGAAAACATTAGGGATTCAAGGATCCACCTAATATTTTATCATATGAACCTAGATGGTTTTTAACTTAATTAGGGTGGAGAGCCAACTCACCTAATCGGATGATAAAACAATAAAGTACTCAAACAATGTTTAAAGTAGATTGAATGAGTGATTGTGCAAATAAAGTGAGTTTCAACTTATGAAGTCCGCTAAGACACCAATTGGTTTTTTGTATAGGTGGGGATTGAACCCCAAATCTCTTATTCAACCATCAGAGAATTTACCAATTGAGCTAATTAGAACCCACTAGTACTATATATATATATATATATTTCATTATATTTAAATTGATATATTGGATTAATGTATTTAAGCTGATATTTGGGCTTATAAAATATATATGGATTTTGAATTATATGTTAATAAACATAAAAAGAAATAGATACATATATACATAAATAATACATATATGTATATAGCAGTAACTCCAAAAGCAATACACATATATAAATCACTACTAAAATATTTTATTCTCCTAGCCAAACCAAAATGGCATCCGATATGAAATTGACTCTTTTTTTTTTTTTTTGATATTGATCTTTGGGTATAGGGTTTAGAAGAGAAGGGTCATGGGTGGTTGATTTGAAGGGCTAAGTTGATAGAAATTATTGGGTTCAGAGAAGGGCAACCTCCCAACCATACACAATCTGAACCATCTTTCTAAAACTATTAAGAGTGTGAAGAAGGAGAAGCAAAGCCCTTTGATTCAAAATTGACTCTCTTAATACCAATTGCAACAACTTAACTAATGTGGTTATTTGATATAATTGAAGATTGTTAAGAATATCTAAGTTCTTATGCCTTCACTTGTTTAGAAATATAAACTCCAAAAAATAAAATATTGTAAACTCACTATCAAAAAATTGAGTTCAAAACAATCATGGTAAAGAAAATAACTAAGCTTACGTTTAGCAAGTGGTAGTTACTTTACTTTTGAATCATTAAAATCTTTTTAATGATAATTTTTTTTTTGGTTCATTTAATTTTGAATCTTAATATAAACCTAGAATTACAAAGAGTTTGAAATTTTATGGTAAAAAAGTTTCACATAAATGAAATTAAAAAAAGAAGAAAAGACATAACACACACATAGCACGTGCAATAGGGCTAATCACTTATTAGCGAGCTTATTTTCCCCAACTTAATTATGTTCAACTTTTAAAAATCTCATCTTTTTTCTTAGTAATAATTTGTCAAAATCTTACCAAAATGAGTCTCAGTATTTGAAATAATGTTTCCAAAACAAACTTACCCAAAGTTAATACTAATAATAAAAGAGGAGAATAACACGCTTATGTTAGGATTTACAATTTACCTAACGAGCAAAATTCATAGGTTATGTGTGAGTAAGAATGAGTTGAATGTCATTTCACATGATGCGAGCAATTAAATGAGGGGTATTGTTGTATGCAAGATTTTTTCATAATGTCTTTATCAATTAACAATAGAAGATGTACTCTCTTTTTTTCTTCCTCTTATTGTTAACTTTACTTGAAATAGTGGAGGAAACTAAAAATTAATAAATATTGAAGTTGATATTTGGGAGAGATAATTGGTATGCAAGAGATTAAATCCCCGTCTGCCCCATTGTTTGGGAATGGTCATGATAAGGACACCCAAAACAATGTGCAAAATTGGTCTTCACACATTTTTACTTATGATCGGATCTCAAAACAATGTGAAAAATCTCACTCGTTTTTGTCCTTAAATATCCTCCAAGGATTTTGAGTGAAAAATATCAGTGAAAGTGTCATGAGTTTTTGTTGGAAAATACCCTCCAAATTCTTTTTTGAGTGAAAATATCATTATTTTGTTGAAAAATACATTGTAAGGGTTTTTATCGAAAATCTCATGAGTTTTTGTTGGAAAATATCTTCCAAAGGTTTTAGAAAAATTCTCAAAATTTTTTTTTTAAAATTTTTGGATTGGGAATTCACATTACTAATCTATGTAGATAGCATGCAAAATCACATAAATCCAAGGAAAATTGATATAAGCACAACCATTAAATTAAAATAGGAAACATGGGATAATATTGACAAGTTAAGCATGTGAATTCAAAAAAAAGAACATCATGTAAACTCAATCAACCAAGTATGTGAATTTATTAACAAAATAGACACTTCAATTATCTGAGTGGAAAAGAGATTTTGGTAAACATAAGAGTTTTTGTGCAATTTATGAAAGTTTGAGGGTTAAAATAAAATTTATGAAGTTTTGGAGCCCAAAGTGTAAATTTGAAATATTTGGGGGCCAAAGTTTGATTTTTGAAAAATTTGGTTGTTGTGCTGAAGGCATTATTTTCATATTGGGCTTTGTTTATTTATTTTTGAGGCTGTGCTTAAGGTTTTTAGCCGGAAAAGGCTTACTAGGTTGATTGTTTTGAATTTTAATTGTGAACTTTTATTGGTGTGGTAAATTGATTAAGACAATAACAATTTCCAAAAAAATTATTGAAATCTTCTTTTGAAAACTTTTGTAGTCATATTTTAGTACATAATCTTATGTTGCCTAACATAATGCTATTAAGTTGATGTGACATCAGGGTGCTTTAATTAATTTGCCCAGTGGAGGTTTTTCTCTATGAATGCTTAAGTCATTCCAACATCAAGTTGAATAAGAACATGTTATCGCAGATAGTAATCATATTTGAACTTTTAAGAATGATTTCTTACCCTCAATTATACTCATTTTATGATATGACTGCATAGTTATTTATTTACATTAGCAACTGAAGATCCAAATGTATCTTCTAGTCAAGTGGCATTTTATTTTCACTACTGCACAATTGAGACAGCTTTAGAATTTCAAAGGTGATGGTCATCCAATCACTCAAAGTAGACCGGATAGGACCAAAGTGGACGAAAGTGGATCAAAATAAGCCAAATTAGACCAAAGTGGACCGAAATAGAACAATGTAGACCGAAATGGACCGAATAGACAAAAATGGACCTTAAGGATAGAATTGGACCTAAATGGATCGAAGTGGACAGGATTAGACTGAAATGGACCAAATGATACCTAATTGAACTAAAATGGACTTAACTAGACCGAAGTATACCAAATGGACCTAACTGGACTAAAATGGACAAGGTGGACCCAATTGGACAGAAATGAAAGAAATATGAATATTTATTTTTCAAATTCAAGAAGTAAAATGACCCTTTGTGCATGCTATTTTTAAACAGTAACTTTGTTTCTGGAATCCCTTTTGAATGTATGTACTGGTGTCATAGACGCAAAATCCCAAGAAGTTTGCATTAAAAGGGGCAAAATTCTTTGCAATTGGAATGAGTCCGAGGCCAATATCCACCAAGATTTGTATTCTAGTTTCATGGAGTAAACCTCAAGATGGGTTAGTTAAACTCAAAACTGATGGTTCATCTCTTGGAAATCCAAGCAAATTGGGTGGAGGTGGTTTGCTAAGAAGTGGCAATGGTGATTGGATCAAAGGCATTGCCAGATATTCCGGTCACTAACCAGGGTTATGGCTGTGCTCTCCAGGATGGCCTCTTTTTAGCCAAAGACCTTGGAATTTTTAACTTGGACGTAGAGCTGGATGCTTTGATTCATTGATTGTGGTTCATCTCATGAAAAATCTTATGGCCAATCATTCACTAGAACGTTTAGAAGTCCTTCCCTAACAGCCAAATTAAGCAAAGATTATGCAAAGCAAACTACTGTGCAGATGCTCTTGCTAAACTCGGAATTTATGTAATTAGTACTTACGTTTTATCCAATAACCCACTGCTTGTGGTGGAGAATTTGGTAACCCTTTATAAAAAGGGCAGATCCTGTAATAGACTTATAACTATTTAATTTCTATGCGCATTCCTATTTTTAAAATATGCTATGGTTCTTTTCCAGCACCAAAAAAAAAAACAAAAAAAACGAAGAACTTATCTCATCTGCTTCTAATTTTAGCCCTTTGCTTCTTCTGTTGTGTCCATGAGCTAATAAATTATTTTACACTTTGTGGCAGACTTCTTTGGTTAATGTGGCGAGCCTTTAAAGGATAAGTAAACTTGATCCATTTAATGGTATGCGGCACTTAAGTGAAAACTGAAAACCTCAGGGACAGTTGGATGTGATGGTCATTGCACATAATGGTAACTTAGTGCCTCCCTCCTCTAGTAAATCCTCATCAAAATTGAGGGGGCAACTCGAAGGAACTTCCACAGGGTAGAGATCATCAACAGACTTGAGGCTTCCAATGAACGAAGATTCAGTGTCATAAACCTCAACAATGTTAAATTCTTTCCAAAGCTCAGAAACAATCTTGGCCTCTGAAGGCTCTCCTTGATTCCTAATTGGGGGCATAGTGTAATAGGAATCTTACCTACAAAAAGATCAAATTATTAACTTACTTTTTTTCATAAGTAAAACAATAGATAATTAGGGGCATTCTGAGAATCAAACTCAACACCTCTAACACCCAAATTATTAACATCACTTTGCATCTTTATATATTACAATTTGCTTTTCTTGTTATCCCTTTGTTTGTTTGCATATTCCCAGGGCACATAAACCATAAATGCCTAACACATACCCTGATTCCAGTCATGCAGAACAATTCTTGCAGCAGCTTCCACATCCACAACACCACCCTTTTTCAGCTCACCCCTAACAGTAGCCACTTTTTGAAGGAAGTCATCGACCAAGTCAAGGCTAGGGAGCTTGTACAAAGTTACCAACATGCTGGGTGGGCAACGCCTTAGAATCTCCTTCAGTGCACAGATGGGGCAGGGACAGTATAATATCAAAATCCGCTGATATAACTTAATATAATAACACAGAATCCACAAAAATTCTTACTATCCAAAGGACTTCATCCTAAAGAAATATGCACCAGAATTTCTAAATAGATAATTTTTCTTTTTTTGACTTGTAAATAATTTTGTTTGATAATTCAATAGTTGGGGGTGAGGGGATTTGAACCTGGGCGTCTCTGTTAGAAACACTAGGAGGCACCAATTGAGCTTAATAGATAGTGGAGAATACATATTAATAGAATTTGATGTCACTGTAGCTTCCTTAATTAACATTTATTGTCCTTGATTCTATATATGCAATCTCCTTACATACAAAGGCAGTTGGAGGGAGAATGTGAATTAATGAGGGAATAGAATGCTGTATTTCTTTTGCCACATGAAAAGGTACTCAAGCAGAATAGCAAATAAACCAGCACAAGGACAAAGGATGAGTTCACTCACCAGGACCAATCGGATCATCCAACTTCTCAATTCTTTTGCAATTCCGAAGAGTTATAGATGCATCATTTGCTCCAGATCTAAGCATCATAACACCAGGGCAGTAACAATTTTACATCTTGTCTAATTGAACCTCTCGCATAGATCTTGTTAAGCCAGGAGTAGAACCAACATTAACAACATGGGATCTCTTTAAGCTATTAATGAGACTACTCTTACCAACATTAGGCAGGCCAATAACACCAACTGTAATTGATTTCTTGATCTGCCATAAATAACAGAGCACAATTGTTAATATGGCTGGCACTATTACTCAAACTCTAAAACCCAAATTCAAAAATATGGCATAACAAGTACCATTCAGTAGTAAAAAAAAAAGGGTAAAATAATCTTCACCATGGTTCCTAATTGAGAAGCTTTAACATGTGGAATAAAAACACCATTAACACAGGTTTTGAAGGTCATACTTTGAGACCCACTTTGAGAACAAAACTTCCCTAAAGAGAACATTAGGTTTTGGTCAACTAAGCATATATTTGCCTGATGTACACTAGAACAAAAGAAATAAGTATTGCATAAACAATGATCTAACTGACTCATATCAACTGAATAATCATCAACTTTTCTTTCCACTCATCCATAGTATTTAGTTTCCAAACAACTGCACAAAAACTCTTTGTAACAATAACTAACGTCCAACCAAGTAGAGTTAGATATAGCAAGTCAAGCAGACTCCACATGCTATCATATAAACTAATTTGTTCAAAACAATTCAAGGAATACATGTTGCATGCATGCAGATCAAGACAAACACAAGCACAGGTAAAATAAAAAGCATAATGCTATAATACCAATGGGACACGCGTAAGTCATTGTGAATTAAATATATGGTCATTGCTTGGTAGACTTACATCATGGCTTGAGTAATTCTTCAACAAATTAATAAGCGTTTCAGCTCCTATACAATCACTAGTCTGTAGAAGATTGCTTGGTTTTGCTGCCTTTGAGCTTGATTTCCACCCTAATTTTGATCTTTGCCCTTGTGTACTGCACTTAAATGCAACAGCTAGTAATTCTTCCCTAAGATACTTAAGCCACTTCTCAACAGCTTCTCGAGGAACAAGATCTGAGACACGAGTGACAAAGGTAAATAAAACAAGATGGAACCATAAGGACAAGGAAAATAGGTGAGACATCTCTCAGTCATTGCATGTAACATAGTCTATGAACTTAAATGGCAGCCATTATAAGATTAATTGCTGTTTGATTGTGAACATACAGAGCGGACTCAGAGTTATATCTGTCTATTATTAGAATGATGGTCCTCTGATATTTTGGTCATGCCACTCCATTACAAATCTAATCATAATGTGCTTCTTAACTGTTTTCATTTTCTAACTTATCCTAATTTATATGAACATAAGAGTCATTACACAAAAACTAAACGCCTTAAACATGCATGAGAGAGAGAGAGAGAGAGCAAAAGATTACCAATTTTATTCAGAAGCAATACTAGATGCTTATTAGGGCCTGCTTTCATCACCAAATTCTCCATATCAACACAACGAGTACACGAGCATCAAGAACTTCCAAAATGACATCTGGTGCTTCAATGACCTTCACCAACTCCTTGTAAAAAGTCCTATCTGAGTTATCTGTATGAAAATAAGAGATGTTAAAAGTAGCACAAAGATAAGTAGACACAGACAGTAGATCCAATGAAAAAAACCTTCCACCAAGAACACATATTTAAAAAAAAAGAAAAAAAAAAAAGGAAAAAGAATCAACATACCCTGGTTTTTCCCAACTCCAGTGGAAAATTTAGAGCTATCATCATCCTCTAGTAACCCCAGCTTTCTCTTTTGAGCCTGTAGAGTACCACTATGAATTTAAGGATTGAAAGGACGAAGCAAAAGTACAACAAGGTTCATAACTAATCAGTAAACTATCACAATTTAAGTTTCACCCACGAGCAATTGTTAGTCCCCAAAGTTTGAATTGATAACTTTTTTTTTTATAACACAAAATTTTATTAGAATGAAAAACAAACCCAGTACACCGGCGGTGTACTAAAGGAGAAGTACTATCAATTCAAAATACAATGCTCAAACAATTCTAAGAGCAAGAAACAAGGCAGAGAAAGAAAAGCAGCACTCCAATCCAGCAAAGTACGAAGGAAGAAGGCTTTAATTTCAAGGATAGTCCGATCACATCACTGAAAACTTCTGAAATTCTGTTCTTGCCAAGCAGTTAGACAGTGGCCAAAGATTTTCCCCTCTATCTCTCGTAAGATTGTGCTTTCACTTAACAGATGGCCACAGTACAGTCAACAGTGTAGTGTTACAAACTTAGGATCAAAGTAATCGCAAGATGTATTTGTTTTTCCATTAAAACTCAAACTGAAGAAGAAGAAGAAGGGAGCTCGAATCATAACATACACAATCATAACATAACAGATGGCCACAGTACAGTGAACAGTGTAGTGTCACAAATTTAGAATCAAAGTAGTCGCACGATGTATTTGTTTTTCTGTTGAAACTCAAATCATAACATACACAATTAGAGTAACAGTAAACAGAAACTTTGTTTCAAAATAAAAGAAATATAGAGAATTACATTAAAATGAACAAACAATATAAGTACAAGATACTGTCCTACTCTATCAAATAATGTTTGGATTTGGAGTTGGCAGGAGTTCTGCTCTCCAGTACAAGTAAATCAAAAAAATACACTATCAGGAAAAGTCACAGCGCATCTTCTTGCTCGGCCGGGCATCCTCTTCTGAATCCAGTAGATTTAGAAAACTCAGTGGGTCAAAATCGGGCTCTGTATCATCAGCAAGGTCGAGTAAAAGACCCTCCACCTCAGCTTCATCAAATCCATCAAATCCTTCAACTTCAGAACCCATGTTCTTGGTTAACCCATCTTCTCGTGAATCCAATACTTGGAATTGTGAATGACCATCAATGGCAGCAAATCTGGGACTTTCATCAAATGGGTCTTGATCATCATACGGGTCTTGACCCCCCATGCCCGTGTCATCAAAGAAATCCACCTGATCAAAAACACTCTTTGGAGAACCCAAAATACCAAAATCAAAAACTGGGTCTTGATCATCATATGGGTCTTGACCCCCCATGTCCGTGTCATCAATTCCGTCAAAGAAATCCACCTGATCAAAAACACTCGTTGGAGAACCCAAAATACCAAAATCAAAAACTGGGTCTTGATCATCATATGGGTCTTGACCCCCCATGTCCGTGTCATCAATTCCGTCAAAGAAATCCACCTGATCAAAAACACTCTTTGGAGAACCCAAAATACCAGAATCGACAACAACAGAGGGTGGTCTTTCCAAAGCCAAAGCCAAAGCCCTCTCCTCCTTCTTCTTATTCTTTTTGTAAATTACACAGAGAACCAAGTCGGAGCCCTTTTCAGCAACACTAAACTCATGCATCAACCAATCAGTGGTCTTCATCTCCTTACCCTCACCCTTCACCCTGAAATTCAACAATTTGTTGAACCCAATAATTGTCTTCCCAGACCCAGAATCATAGATTTTCTTGGTGGAACTTTCATGCCAAGTCCCATAGGAACCAACAGAACGAAGCACGCGATTCTTCCCCCTCTTTAACAGAGTGAAGAAATAATGCTTCTCATCATCCAACACCGCCGTCGAGTCCGTACAGAAATCCCATGGGGGTTTATTGTATAGTTCATCAGAAAAGCCGATGACATCCCAAGCCAAAACCTCGTTTCGAATCTTCGGAGAAAGGTAACTCGAAATCAGCACTGCATCGGAGGGCTCAAACCTCGCCCCCAATGGCAGAGGCAGAGGAAGCCTCCGCCGGAGAAAACTCATCGCTTCTGGGTATCTCAGAGAGAGAGAGAGAGAGTGAATTCAGAGAGAGAGAGTGAGAATGAGAATTTTGATGGAAAGAATGACGATGATGCCTTATATAATAGTCGGCGCAAGGGCGGTGAGCCCAACGGCTATTTTTTTTAATAATTATTTTGAAAATTAATTTTTATGTTAAATCAGCAAGGATATTCAGGTCTACGTGGATAATATGATTTGAACAATTTTATTTAATAAATTATAATTATTAAAATATTATTAATTAAAAAAACAATAACCGTTAGGCTCACAGCCTTGCACCTAAAGCACCATCGTTGATCAAAATTCTCACTCTTTTTCTCTCTAAACTCACTCTCTCTGAGAAACCCATTAGACAAATTAATTAAAGCATCCTGATGTGACTGTTTAGAAATTGATAAGCAGGGTAAGGCATAAGATAAAAAAATAAATATTTCCACAGTTTTGCTAGTATTGTATTTTATTTATTTATTTTTTCATCTGACATATGAATTTGTGGATGCAGAGGGAAATCTGACATATGGAGTGTCCGGAGGATGGTCAAGTGGAGGCCTTGCAAGTGGTGGCTACAAGGACACCTAAGTGGTAAGTGGAGCTTCAAGTTTGAATTTCTCTGTCTTTGACAAAAATTTGTGGATCTATGGGATACATATAGGATTTAGGAGATAGCCTACAAATGAATTTTTTGGTATATAATATGGAGCATAGTCATTTAAAATTGAAGAGGAAGGAAAGCAATTTACATGGAGAGAAAAATTATTATATTCTGAGTCACTGCAAAATCAAAGAATTTGAAATCTGTAATTATGTTTGGGAAGGAGAGAAAAATTATGGTTGGTATAGGGTTTCCATTTGGTTTGTGATATTCTGAGTCAATCTTAATTGAAAGTGTTCTTCCATCCTTGCTGGAACATCATTATATTTCAATTACACCAGCAATGAGCCAAAGAAGAGATAGGTATTACCTTGGTAGTTCTATATTTCTTGCTTAGTGATGACACTGGAACCATATTGTTGTGACTGAGAAATTCATCCCACGGAGAAGGTTGATTAATGAGATGTATAATGGCCAACAGTTTTATGATATAGAGTTGAACTGTCAAATGCAATATGTGGTTTGGTTTCAACATGTTAATTTGAGGCGCTGGCCACATATCTTAGATTGGGTCTTCTGGATATACCTGTTTCATATTTTATGAAACTTTCATTTAGTGCTGAGAAAGATAACGTGATTTGAGGGCCAGGAGCTCAGATGAGTTGAAGTATGTGTATTTGAAGTCTATATGAGTGGATATTGTGTTGAATGTCCTCTTCAATTAAGGGGTTCCTAGATTTTATGGGCTCCCTGGGATTATAACTGTTCTATGTTTTAGCCTATGTTTGTTTGATTTTTTTTTTTCCATATACAACCTTGTACTTGACTTGCATTAATTATTTACTAAAAAAAGAAAATCAAAGATAAATTGAAAGTTGACTGAACATCTTTGTCTTTCTCTTATGAGTTTTGATGTCTAACAAGATTGGTTTAACTTCCATATATATGTGCTTCAAAAAAATAATAATAGTGATTAAAAAAAAACTTCCGTAGGTATCCTTTGTATGCAAAAGCTTCCCTTTGTCGAGCTTGTTACACTGCATTACACCTGACTAGATCCTTGGAGAACAAGGATTCTGAGCTCCTAGAAGCCATACCCAAACCCTTTCTCTCACTTCACCTTCGATTTGAACCTGACATGGTAGCATACAGC
The DNA here is from genome assembly GCF_932294415.1 of Quercus robur. Lineage (NCBI taxonomy): Eukaryota > Viridiplantae > Streptophyta > Magnoliopsida > Fagales > Fagaceae > Quercus > Quercus robur. The sequence goes on along the minus strand of NC_065540.1, from coordinate 45,025,318 downwards.
CAATGCGAATACTCAGGTCTTTCTCCATCTTCTTTCAAAGCCATTGAAGCAGCACGAGGAGATAGAAAACCATGGACTGGAGAGTTAGCCCAAGTTTGGAGAAAACAGTGAAAATATCCTCTTACCCCTAATGAGACGGCCTTCATGCTTCAATCACTTTCCATTCCAACAGACACAAATATATATTTGGCTGCTGGGGATGGTCTGATGGAAATTGAAGGCTTGACATCTGTTTACACCAATGTAGTTACCAAGTCTAGCCTCCTAAGTGATGAGGATTTCACAAGTATGCACGGGAACACAAAAGCTGCATTGGATTATTATGTGTCTATTAATAGTGATTCTTATGTGGCTACATATTTTGGAAATATGGATAAGATGGTTGCAGCAATGCGAGCTTTTAAGGGCTTGTATAAAACCCTTTTCTTAAGCAGAAGAGCTTTTGCAGAGTTCACTTCCCAAGGTTTTAGTGGGAAAGATCTGATGCAAGCCCTATGGAAGGCTCATCTAGATGATTATGTCATGGGGAGAGGTTCTGCTTTGCCTGACTGCTTTTGTGAGTTCAAATTGTGATTTCAGTTTCATCTTTCTTGCCATATATTGTATTTCTTCATTTTTTGTATGTGATATGACTCTAGAAGCAGATTTTTTGTTAGGTGTTTCTATAATTTAGGGCTTGTAGAATAAAGAGTTTTCCCCTAATATCTTGTTTTTACAAGTTCTAACGTTATTGACTGACTTTAATTATGTATCTCTGGGCCAAAGTTTGGGCATTGCACCTAACCTTTCTGTTTTCACTTTTTCCATTAAACAAGTTTCCTTTTGCTACATTCGTAAATTCTTAATCCATCTCTTTACATTACCTATGCACAAATGTGTTTTATTTAAAAACCGTTATTCAGAATGATCTTTGATTAAGATTTCAATTGTGTATTCGTTGGTTTTGATGGTTATCATACCCGCAGGCTACACTTTCAATGAAAGTTATTAGAATTATTAAGATCCTGAAGAGATGAACGTTACATTATAAGAATGTTTCTTCAAGTAGGCAAAAAGGATTCATTCATCAGTACCAGTAAAATTGGTATGCTGGAACATCTTGATTGCGGCTGTCATATGCTTTAGGTTACAAGATTTCCTAAGATCACTTTCTCCTTTGAATGAAATTGCAGTATAAGTCCATTTTAATGCTTTGGTTCACCTTTGAGCAAGCTTTGATCTGGGGCATACACAGAAATTTCCGCATGTATTCCCAGGATACAGACTTTTCCTCTATTGCAGGCACCATTTCATCTAGTGGTTGCCATTTGGAATCTTGCATAACTGACTGGTTAATGAACCTTCAAATGTTAGTTTTAGTTTTTGTAATGTCATTCTTCATAAAATGACAAAGGTCGCAACCAAAAAGCAGTGTAGCATCATGGAGCTGATCCAAGACAATTCTCTTCTGAAGTTCTTACAACTTGAAATTTAAGTATCATGATGAATAGTCTGGTTGAGTAAGATTCAATGTTTATTGAATAATGTTCTATCATTGAAAAAGGTGGAATTTCTCAAAGAAAACTGTCAAGACAAACCAACTGTTTTATTATCGGTATATATTAAGAGGATTCAGAAAGTTAGTTATAGCATTTTTAAACTTACCAAAGTGTCCTTAATTTAATTAACTTAAAACTTAAAAATGGGGTTAAAAAAGTAAATTGACAAAAATATTAAATTCCTACTTCTACATTTTCAGCTTTTAATAAACTTCTACTTTTACGTTGATTTAAATTCTTACTTTTATTCACTAACTCCCTACAAAATAAGATTGCTCTTTTATCTATACTACTATTTAAGGGGCTGCACTTGTTTGAACCGGATTTTTTTTTTTTTGTTCCAAAATACCTACACATTTTTATGTTTAAGTAGAGACAAAATTAAAGGATAATTTGGTAAAATTATTTTTTTTGGTTCCAAAATATCCACACATTCCTATATTTAAGTAAAGACTAGCCTCTGAGCACGCGCTCACGGGCGTGCTCAGAGGCTCTTCTATTTTTTGGGTAAGGGTTAATTTAGAGCATTTATTATACTTTGGGATTACTACATTTTTCAATCACAAAAAAAACCTAGGGGTGTGATAAAAAATTATTTCACCACACATAATACTCATCACACCCCTAGGTTTTTTTGTGATTGAAAAATGTAGTGATCCCAAAGTATAATAAATTCTCTAAATTAACCCTTACCCACAAAATAGAAGAGCGCGTGCTCAGAGGCTAGTATATTTATGACAATTATGCGCGTGTTCAGAGGCTAGTATATTTATGACAGTTGTCAAGTTTTGTTCAATTCTAAAATATAGTGTTTTAATCCTAAAATTTAGCCATATACTACACGTCCATAACAAAAAGCTAAAAAGAGCTTAAATCTAAAATTTAGTAACTACCATTTTTTTTCTTTTACGGTAAAAGCTCAAATTTTGGTTGTTCCGATTTTTTTTTTTTTGGTTAAAGGAAAGGCTCCAGGATGCTTAAAAAGAGCTTAAATCCTAAAATTTAGATCAATGCTGCATCCACTTTTTTTTTTTTTTTTTTTTTTCTTTTAGGTGGTGTTGTTCCCTTTTTCTTTTTCTTTTTTGGTTAAAGGAGAGGCTCATAGTTATCAATTTTTGTTTAATTCAAAATTTTAGTTTTTTAATCCTAAAAGTTAGCCACTTACTACACATCCATAACAAAATTTAAAAAGAGCTTAAATTTAAAATTTATCAACTACCTTTAAATTGAGAAAATATACGTAACATTTTTGATGGAGTAGTAAATTTATAATTAAAAAAATATATATAAATTGAATTTCACATAGAATTATAAAAATGATAAATATAGTTTTTGTTACAAAAGAAATTTTTTTACAACAATTTCTTAGATAACAACAACTTCATATGAGGTTTGAATCTCACCCGAACTTATTTAATATTCCATTCCAACGCTTCCTCAATTCAATCCAATAAATTTGTGCATACGTCAACCCGACTTATCAAAGAATTTTGGAACTTTTTCATAAGACCCAATATTTTATTTTAATCCTTATATACATTAGCATATGTTACATCTTCTTTCTCAAAATAAAAATGATATTAAAAATAGGAAATGGACAAAGTAGAAGTTTGAAAATATCTATATTCTAACCTGGAATCTAATTACAGAAGCCAAAGAGTTCTTATTGTGTGCAATCTATCTATCAAAAACAGACTCTTAACGAAGTAACGGTTCCAAGGGGTAAGGTACAAAGACACAAACAGAGGGCTGCAAATTAGTCTATTTAGTAAGAATTTTGTTTTTTGTTTACAAAGACATAAACCATTTGAATTTTTATATGACTCTGTTTTTAGAATCTAATTTATAATAACTATGTGAGCAGGTTTACTGTACACTCTTCTGCGCTTTGGTTGACCTTAAATCATTCCAAATGTATTCCACTTTCTTTGTTGCACTTCGGGCTCTTCTTCCCTTATCTAGATTGATACCACTCCCGATAGCATGAGTATCTTGAATAGGGAATATATTAAAAGGATTGGTGCACGGAACATCAAACACATCACCCTTATCTTTCAAACCCAACTAATTACTTAAATCTTAAATAAACTTGCAGATGCAGTTAACATATTTGTTTTTTAGAGCTCTTCCATTTTTTTTCCCAAAGTACAATACTTTCAATTCAACATATTTGTTTTTTAGAGCTTCATAAGGACTAAGAAATTGTAACAAAGAGAGAAAATGTTAGCAATAAAAAGTAAGTCTCAACAAATGCACTTTAGAGCTTCATAAGGACTAAGAAATTGTAACAAAGAGAGAAGATGTTAACAATAAAAAGTAAATCTCAACAAATGCACGCTAATAATCAGAAAGAAACAACCTAGTTTTGAAAATTTTTCACATCAAGATTTTTTACAGAGAAGCAATTCAACTACACTGTTTATCACAAAGAAAGAGAGGAAGTGCAAATATTTATAAAAACCGGCTAAGAAACACATCAAAATCATAAAGTAAATACCTAAAATCAATAATTTAATTTTCTCACCTCTATTACTTAGATTCTGTAACAAATTAGCACTGGGGTAATTCATCGAAAACCTACCTCTTTTTCTGTCTTCAAATAAGCAAAGAATTTACTGCAATCGTCTTTTATAGTAGAAAATGGTAGCTTGGTTGGATAATGTTTTGGGAGTTAATTTTTTTAAAAAAAAATTTTGAAATTAACAAAAAAAAAAAAAAAAAAAACTGTTATAAAAAAGAGTGGTAACTGTCTATTAAATCGTGGATGTGAAACTAATTGTAAGTGGATAATTCAGGGGAAAAAAATGGAAGTGGGAATGTGGGATAACCGGATAAGGGGATTGAGGGAGAAAACCAAGACATGGATTTAGATGGCTATTAAAAAAAAAAAAGACATGAATTTAGACGGCTATAAAAAAAAAAGTTGATTAAAGAAAGAAACTTTCTTTTTAAAATTTCTAAGTAACGTGTTTTGATAGGAGTGATTAGAGCAAATTTGAATTCCTATTTTGTAGGAAATGTTTTAGGTAAGACTTAAGAGTAAACGGTCCTATTTTGTAGATAGTGTTTTACGTGGAAGTTAAAGAAGCATTTTTACCAAGTTTGGTCCTTACTTAAACATAGGCTGTAGGGGTATTTTGGAACAAAAAAAAATCCAGTCCAAACAGGTGCAGCCCCTTAAATAGTAGTATAGACAAAATTAAAGGATAATTTGGTAAAACTATGTCTTTTAACTCTTGCATAAATATTGCCTATAAAATAGAACCATTCTCTGTTCAAGTATTTGAAATGCTCCAACTACCCATGTTCCTTCCGTCAATAAACTCACGTTTGCAAATTTTATTTATTTATTTATTTATTTTACCTTTATCAGGGCTTAACCGTTTTAACATTAATAAAAAAATCCTTTTTTTTTTTTTTAAATTTGCAATTTCTTACTCTAATCTCACGTTACTTTTAAATTTTTTTATTAACTAAAAAAAAGGAAACGATTACTTTTTGTGTGAAAGTAAACTTCTTCTATTTGAATTCTAATAACACATTTGCGTACTCCACGTAAAACACTATCTACAAAATAAGATCACACTCCCAAGACACTCACGTTAGTTTTCAAACTCAAACCGCTTCTTTTTCAGTTCTCCAATTCTCTCATTTAGTGTTAATCTTCTTTTCACCATTATCATCATCGTTAAGAAACTCCTCTCACCCACATCTAGGCTTCAGATTTCACTACAAACAACAACAACAACAGCAGATAGATTTGAGGTAAGCTCTTTTTCTGATCAAATCTCAGCCCCCCTCTCTCTCTCTCTCTCTCTCACCTTTTTATTTCTACATTTCTCACTTCGATTTCTCTCTTTATTAATTGGCCATGTTTTACTTATTGTTATTTCGAGACTTATTGAATATTTTTGGGTTTATTGTTTTATAGGCCTTCACAAGATGCTATTAAAAGATGTTTCATTTTTTATGACTCTTCATTGATGTGTAGGCTTTGAGGTCAGTACTATTTGGCTTCATTATTCTCTACTGCTCTATTGTTTTACATTATCTACTGACATTAACGTTTTTTATGTTGGTTTTGCTAAAGAAGAATTATCATACTGACATTAACGTCATCATTGTAATGGTCATAAAAAATTTTACTTGAATCCATTTTTTATAATGGTGATCAAAAATATTAAAATACTGATGGGTATTTGTAATTTTTTATGTTGGTTTTGCTAAAGAAGAATTATCGTACTGACATTAACGTGATCATTGTAATGGTGATGAATATTACTTGAAATCCATTTTTTATAATGGTGATCAAAAATATTAAAATACTAATAGGTATTTGTAATTTTTTATGTTGGTTTTGCTAAAGAAGAATTATCATACTGACATTAACGTCATCATTGTAATGGTGATGAAAAATATTACTTGAAATCCATTTTTTATAATGGTGATGAAAAATATTAAAATACTAATAGGTCTTTGTAATTTTTTATGTTGGTGTGTGTGTGTGTGTGTTTTTTTTTTTTTTTTTTTTTGGTAGATGTTGTGAATTTGAATTTCAGATATGAGATTGATGCTGCATAGATCTCTTAAATATGTAGTTATCATTATCCTTTCCATATTATTATCTTATCTTATCTTATCATATCTTATCTTTTTTTTTATCTTTTCTTTTCTTTTATTTGGTCAGTTTGATGGGTGTTTAAGTATTTTCTTTAATTTATGACTATTTTTTAAAGATTAGGAATGATACATATTGATTTGTCTTCTTTTTTTTTTTTTTTTTTTTTTTTTTGTGGTTATCAGGTTTGACTCATTATTTTAGTGTGTGTTCTAAGTAGTGCCCTATCTTCCTCTTATTATTTTTGTTGTTTTTCTTACATTTAAGCCTTACTCTCTATTTTTTTTAGGGTGACATATCAACAATTTGGTTAGATTACATAACAGACACATTAGATGAATTCGGGTGAGCGAAGCAGTAGCCAATCTATCAAGTAGTTGTTAAAAAACATTTTTTTGTAAATATCTTACCTTATGAAATTTAATATTGTCTTTTTTTGTGCCTTTCATTGCACATTTGATGATTTTGTAAGCAATTGTCATATATGTGAATTTGCTAAAACAAGAATGATACTGGAGAAGTTATCTTTAAAGATAAATTTTAAAAATTGTGATGAAAATTGCTTCTAAATAATAGACTAACTTTTAGGGGTAAAAACCTACACCCTTAAATATATCTTATATTTAATAGTTTAAAATGTTACGTCATTTTAAATTTTAAAATTGGTAAAATTTAATCTGATCCAAAATAACTTACCAAAAGACAAAAAGACTCCAAACAAACCATGCCTTTTGAATTTGCACTAAGCGTTACGTGTTCTTAGTTAATAACTTGAGTCCTTCAACGTTTTGTTTTGTTTTTTTTTTTTTTTTTTTTTTTTTTTTTTTTTTTTTTTTGAGGGTGGTGAGTCCTTCAACGTTGGTTTCATACTTTTTTTACAACTTCAAGCAAAAAAAAAAAGAAAAAAAAAGAAGAATCCTGATGTTTTAGGTATTTTAATAATATGCAATTGAGTCCTTCAACGTTTTTTTTTTTTTTTTTTTTTTTTTTTTTGGAGGGTGGTGAGTCCTTCAACGTTGGTTTCATTTTTTTTACAACTTCAAGCCAAAAAAAAAAAAAAAAAAAATCCCGATGTTTTTAGGTATTTTAATAATATGCCAGCACTATTTTACATTTAAATTTAAAAACAAAAAATGTTTTAAGTATTTTTATTCCTAAAATTTTGCCTACTATTTAGATATTATTTAGAAGTAATTTTTTCCATGATTTTATAATTTTATATTTAAAGAAAAGAGGAAAAAATAAAAACCCATGTTTTATAGATTTTTACCCAGGTATTTTTTTATTTATCAAACTTTTGGGCTTGGGTTCAAAAAAATGATACATGCACCAAAAAAAAATTACATCGCTTGATATTAAACTTAGAGAATAGGTGGACTCCTCAAATGGTATTTATTTATATAAATAAATAAATTAAAAAGAAAAAAGAAAAGAGGCCCACCTAGAGATTCCAATGTTGCACAATATCTAGAAGCAATTAGTTGGCAATCACATTTAATCCTCATGTCATTTGTTCACATTGCATAGTGGTGCAAGCAAGATAGAAGTGTGAATCACTTGGCGTATTTCATTGGGAAATTAATGATCTATTAGTCTGTTTCTTTAGCACAGTATCATTTTTCTTTCATTTGATTGGTTGTCTTATCAATTTTCTCATATTTGATTTTTTTTTTTTTTTTTTTTTTGCAATGATTGAGAAGATCAAGGGATGACTATTTGAAATGCTTTGGATCAATTTTCAAAATCCAAAACCAAAACAAAAGTGTAAATTTTTGGTGTTAATCTAAATTCAAATACCTATCTTAGAGCACTCTCATCAGGTGTCCTAAATGTGCTAGATGCTATAATATTTGGCATTTGGCACATCAAACTCCAAAATATGAGCTTCATTAGGTGTTCTATATGTGCCATTTTTTTGGAACATGCTACAGTACACTTTCAAATTTGAGAGCATACTGTTCAACTTTAGTATAATTTATATTACTTTTTTATTCTCGCTGGGCACACTGCCTCTGTCTCCTCATCTCCTCTTTCTTCCCTCTGTCTCCTCATCTCCTTCATCGAAATGTATCAGTTCTCTCTCTCACTTCATTTCTTTGCTCTCTCTCTCTCTCTCTCTCTCTCTCTCTCTCCACGTCACTGCCTCCATCTCCGATGAAACTCAGGTCGGAGCATCAAGCCACGCCACGCCACGTCACACGAACCTGATCTACACTCTCAGATCGTTGCCCACCAACACAGCCACACAACCCGACGAAACTCAGGTCGGAGCATCAAGCCACGCCACGCCACGCCACACGAACCCGATCTACACTCTCAGATCGCCGTCCACCAACACAGCCACACAAACCCAACCCACCACATCCACAACAACCCATGGCCTGATCACCACGCCACACCACGCCGCCAAGCTTGTCGTGCCATCCACCACGTCATCGGAACCTCCCACCATTAGATTTCTCTTAATCGGCCTACAGTGGTGGGTTTTGCTTTTGGGTTTGTTTGATTTGGGATGTGGGTTTGTTTGATTTGGTTGTGTTTTTTGCCGTGCCGATCTCTCTAGTTGTGTTTTTTTTTTTTTTTTTTTTTTTTTTTTTTTTTTTTTTAATTGAGGTGGCGTTGGTGGATGTGAGTTTGTGCCGGTGGTGGTTGTCGGTGTTGTTGAGGCAATGGTGGTTGTGCCGTTGTTGTTGAGGATGAGGATGATCGGGAGTAATTAATATATTATTTTAATGTGTAGTAAATATTATTTTAATGTATAGAATTGAAGTATAGAATATTTGATAAATGATATGTTGTAAAATGATGTGTTAAAATGATAAAGTAGGTTTTTGATGTGTTAAAATGGCATTTTTTATGAGAAAGCTGATGGGAATGCTCTTACCCTTTTTTAGTTATTTTTATGGATTTTTTTACTAAGTGACTATCTTTTAAGATTATAATAACTTCATATATAAATACCTATCTTTTATTTTGTTTCTAATAATATATATTTTATTATTATTTAAAAAGAAAAAAACACCCCACGTACTGATAGTTAAAAAAAAAAAAAAAAAAAAAACTAACACATGTACTGATAAAAAAATAAAATAAAAATAAAAAATAAAAACTAAAACACGTAAATGTGGGTGTTTACATACATCTACAATTATTGCCAAAAAAAGAAAGAAAGTCGTACACCCACGTTTTAGTCACACACACAACTCCAAACTGCTACCTAACAAATTCAAATCTCCCCAGCTGTTATAATGTTATCAAATTACTTCTCATCTCTTTCATAAAAATGAAAGTACTCTCCATCTCCATCCTCAGGTCCCTACTTTTTATACTAAGAGGAACAAAAGTAATAGGTGACTACATGCCAGAGGAAGCCACCTAAAAAGGTATTTACTCATCATTTTCTTTCCATTCATGTCAGATAATTTAAGCTTTTATGTTTTTCGAATCCCTATCACCAAATTCTATTTAATACCACAGTTCTATAGCTTCTTTTGGAATTTGTTATTTACAGCATATTAATTAAGCTCAACAACTATGAGACTTACATAGCGGATGTGAAGTCAACGACAAAAATGTAAGTATCTTTCATCTATTCACTATTTACTTTCCTTTATTTGGTTTATATTTCGTTTTCTTGCTTTGTTATCATTATCCTTTCTATATCATTATTTTGTCTTCAAATATATAAATATATATATATATATATATATATATATTAAACGTACTGACATTAACGTGATCATTGTAATGGTGATGAATATTAGTTGAAATTCATTTTTTATAATGGTGATCAAAAATATTAAAATACTGATGGGTATTTGTAATTTTTTATGTTGGTTTTGCTAAAGAAGAATTATCATACTGACATTAACGTCATCATTGTAATGGTGATGAAAAATATTACTTGAAATCCATTTTTTATAATGGTGATGAAAAATATTAAAATACTAATAGGTCTTTGTAATTTTTTATTGGTGTGTGTGTGTGTGTTTTTTTTTTTTTTTGGTAGATGTTGTGAATTTGAATTTCAGATATGAGATTGATGCTGCATAGATCTCTTAAATATGTAGTTATCATTATCTTTTCCATATTATTATCTTATCTTATCTTATCATATCTTATCTTTTTTTTATCTTTTCTTTTCTTTTATTTGGTCAGTTTGATGGGTGTTTAAGTATTTTCTTTAATTTATGACTATTTTTTAAAGATTAAGAATGATATATATTGATTTGTCTTTTTTTTTTTTTTTTTTGTGGTTATCGGGTTTGACTCATTATTTTAGTGTATGTGTTCTAAGTAGTGCCCTATCTTCCTCTTATTATTTTTGTTTGTTGTTTTTCTTACATTTAAGCCTTACTCTCTATTTTTTTTTTGTATTTTTTTTAGGGTGACATATCAAAAATTTGGTTAGATTACATAACAAACACATTAGATGAATTCGGGTGAGCGAAGCGGTAGCCAATCTATCAAGTAGTTGTTAAAAAACATTTTTTGTAAATATCTTACCTTATGAAATTTAATATTGTCTTTTTTTGTGCCTTTCATTGCACATTTGATGATTCTGTAAGCAATTGCCATATATGTGAATTTGCTAAAACAAGAATGATACTGGAGAAGTTATCTTTAAAGACAAATTTTCTACCTTTCCAGTAAAAAAAAAAAAGATAAATTTTAAAAATTGTGATGAAAATTGCTTCTAAATAATAGACTAACTTTTAGAGGTAAAAACCTACACCCTTAAATATATCTTATATTTAATAGTTTAAAATGTTACGTCATTTTAAATTTTAAAATTGGTAAAATTTAATATGATCCAAAATAATTTACCAAAAGACAAAAAGACTCCAAACAAACCATGCCTGTTGAATTTGCACTAAGCGTTACGTGTTCTTAGTTAATAAATTGAGTCCTTCAATTTTTTTTTTTTTTTTTTTTTGAGGGTGGTGAGTCCTTCAATGTTGGTTTCATATTTGTTTTACAACTTCAAGCAAAAAAAAAAAAAAAGAAAAGAAAAAAAGAATCCCGATGTTTTAGGTATTTTAATAATATGCAATTGAGTCCTTCAACGTTTTTTTTTTTTTTTTTTTTTTTTGGAGGGTGGTGAGTCCTTCAACGTTGGTTTCATTTTTTTTACAACTTCAAGTAAAAACAAAAAAAATAAAATAAAATCCCGATGTTTTTAGGTATTTTAATAATATGCGAGCATTATTTTACATTTAAATTTAAAAACAAAAAATGTTTTAAGTATTTTTATTCCTAAAATTTTGCCTACTATTTAGATATTATTTAGAAGTAATTTTTTCCATGATTTTATAATTTTATATTTAAAGAAAAGAGGAAAAAATAAAAACCCATGTTTTATAGATTTTTACCCAGGTATTTTTTATTTATCAAACTTTTGGGCTTGGGTTCAAAAAAATGATACATGCACCAAAAAAAAATTACATCGCTTGATATTAAACTTAGAGAATAGGTGGACTCCTCAAATGGTATTTATTTATATAAATAAATAAACTAAAAAGAAAAAAGAAAAGAGGCCCACCTAGAGATTCCAATATTGCACAATATCTAGAAGCAATTAGTTGGCAATCACATCCTCATGTCATTTGTTCACATTGCATAGTCATGCAAGCAAGATAGAAGTGTGAATCACTTGGCGTATTTCATTGGGAAATTAATGATCTATTAGTCTATTTCTTTAGCACAGTATCATTTTTCTTTCATTTGATTGGTTGTCTTATCAATTTTCTCATATTTGATTTTTTTTTTTTTTTTTTGCAATGATTGAGAAGATCGAGGGATGACTATTTGAAATGCTTTGGATCAATTTTCAAAATCCAAAACCAAAACAAAAGTGTAAATTTTTGGTTTTAATCTAAATTCAAATACCTATCTTACCCTTTTTTAGTTATTTTTATGGATTTTTTTACTAAGTGACTATCTTTTAAGATTATAATAACTTCATATATAAATCTTATTAAAAAATTATTAAGAAAAATAAATTAATAACATGAAGCCTTTTCTATACCAAAATATATATATATATATATATATATATATATATACCCTTCAATAGTTGAAGGAGGGAAATTTCAAACAATTGAGCTATTATTTAAAACTAGAGCGCGTGCTCAGAGGCTCTTCTATTTTTGGGTAAGGGTTAATTTAGAGCATTTATTATAATTTGGGATTACTTTATTTTCTAATCACAAAAAAAACCTAGGGGTGTAATGAGTATTATGTGTGGTGAAATAATTTTTTCATCACACTCCTAGGTTTTTTTGTGATTGGAAAATAAAATAATCCCAAATTATAATAAATGCTCTAAATTAACCCTTACCCAAAAATAGAAGAGCCTCTGAGATTGGCAAATGCAATCAAGACTCAAACCATTCGTTGAGCAAACAGTTATCTTCCAAAATTCTTGGTAGTATTGATTTATGCATTTGTGGGGGAAATAATTTTTTCATCACACCCTTAGGTTGGGTTTTTTTTTTTTTTTCTTTTTTTGGGTGTTTTGTGATTGGAAAAAGTAGAAAATCCCAAATTATAATAAATGCAAATTATTAATTTTTATCCAAAAAATAGAAGAGCCTCTAAGCAGGCACATGAGCGCGTGCTCAGAGGCTAGTCTATAATATATAATATTATTTAAGGGGCTTCCCCTATTTAGATTCCTCAAATTTTTTTTTTCAAAAATAACCCTACATTTCTATGTTTAAGTAGAAACAAAACTAAAGGACAATTTCGTAAAAATACAACTCTAACTTCCACTAAAACGTTGCCTAAAAACTAGGGCCACTCTCCTGTTAATTTTTAAATTGCTTTATCCACTTACCTGTTAAATTAAAAATAAAAATAAATAAATAAAAACACAGAGCCTTTTCTTTGGTGAGAAAGCTATCACTGTATTTCTTTTCTGTTTTCATTTTGTAGTTTGAAGATTGAAAATGGGTTTTACTATTTGAGTGTTGTTACTTAAAAGATGAAATTTTTTCAGGAACTTAGAGGAGATCCCATGGGTCAGGCTGGAGCCAATTTTGTGGTTGAGTCCATTATTGTTTTTACCAAAAGGAAAAGGTTGTTGTCCATTTGAAGGTTTGTCTTTTCTTTTTTATTCTGTTGTAAGAAACTCTGTGTTATTGATCAAAAATGTGTTTGTGTTTTAATATCATATGGGGTTGTAAAAATCTAAGCTTTTCTTAGTTTTTTAATAAAATTCAATCGGGTTTGTTTTTGAAATTCTTTTTGTAATTTTGTGATATTAATTGACAGCACAAGAACAATCTTACAATCTTACACCTTCCTTTTTCTTCTCTTTTCCTTAAAAATTGAATTCTTCATAGTCATCCTTAGTCTCCAACAATGGAGATTCTGTTTTGAGGCACCAAGTCACCATCAATGGAGATTAAGAAAGTGGTTTGCAATAAGTGTATCTCTCTCACTCTGAGTATGATTTTTTTTTTTTTTTTGGTTATAGTCATGGGTTTTCATAGGTACATTTTGTGAACAGATATGTACATTTCTTATTTGTTTTTAATTTCATGTTATTATTGGCTCCTTAGATTACTACTTGCTATTTGTAATTAAGGAGGCCCGGAAGTTATTCGACAAAATATCCCATTGGATGAGTACTTTTTTTTCCCTTAATATGTTGTTTAGATTTTTATATCCATTACATTAATTGGATTTGGTATTTTACATTTTTTGTTTGAATGGGTGGGAATTCATGGAACAAACTGTTTAGTCAATATGGTTTTTAGTAGGGTGATATTTTTTGCTAGCACTGATTGAAGACATATTGTAGTTTGGTTAATATTTTGTTATTCATTTTCATTATTCCTATTTTTTTCATGACTTTTGTTTACTATAATCTATTGATTAATAGATTTGGGTTTAAGCATTTGGAAGTTTTGCTGCGAGTGAAATAATTTTTTGGTATAAATATTATCACATCTCCTTGATATTTTATGATTTGAAAATGTTTTCAAATTATGATGAATGAACACTATTAATCTTTACACAAAAAATAGAAGAGCCTCTGAGCACGCGCATGAGCGCATGCTCAAAGGCTAGTTGTTATTATTTCTCTTTACGACTGATAACAATTAAAAAAAAAAAAAAAAACCACCAAATTTGTAGGTACAATGTTCAGTCCACTACCAAAAGTAGATAAGAAGGTTATATACTGCTCTTTGTCTTTACGGGTGAGAAAAATGTACCATATTTTTTCATGTATGAGAATTGAGAAAATTTCTTAGTAACTGTAGTGAAAACGTTTTACATAAAAGGTTTCTCGCCTGTAACCCGTAGTTCATCCTATGACATTTTTTTTTTTGAGAAAAAAAAATATGAGGCTAACCTGATGAAGTAAACGAAAAATATCATAGGTTTTGGGTAATAATCTTAGCCCAACTTTTTACATAATGCCGCTTTCAAAAAAAAAAAAAAAAACTTTTTACATAATGCCACATGGTCGCTTCCCCATGTAGAAATAGCAATTTTTTTTTTTTTTTGGAATAAATGGAGCCAATTTAACTAGTTTGTTGAGGATCTATAACTAATCCTAAAATTTGAGGCTAAAGCTTGGTTGTTATTATTCTTATTATTTTATTTTTCTATTTTATGGGGGATATTGTCCTTTCCTTTTCTTTTTTACCCAGATGACTTTTACGTCTTGCTCTCTAACAAAATTAAGGAGACGAATGAGAAACTCACATGATTTCTTGCTGTACTTTGACTATTATACAATTCAAAGTAGTTCTTTTTTTAAAGGAGTAATAATACAATCAAATTTAAGCTTACATGTCACATCTCTGTATCTTGCCCAAAAGAAGAAATATTTGATTTTCTACTGTAGTTATGTTCCTAATAAAACTGCTTCAGCTAAGTTTAAAATTATTGATTGGAGGCACCTAATACTAACAGTTTAACTATATATATATATATATATATTACATTATATTTAAACTAATATATTGGATTATTGTATTTAAGCAAATATTTGTGCTTATAAAATATATTGATTTTGAATTATATGTTAATAAACATAAAAGGATAAATTGCATATTACACCTGTTTGGAAGAGTGTTTAGATTTTACACCCTAATGTTTTAAAATTTTGATTTTACCCCTGAAGTTTTGAGGTGTTTGGATTTTACACCCCTGACATTTTAGAATTTAGATTTTATCCCTAAGTTTTAGGGATGTTTGGATTTACTCCCCAAAGTTTGGGAGTGTTTGAATTTTACACCCCGAAGTTTCAAATTTTAGGGGTGTAAAATCCAAATACCTCCAAACTTTAAAGTGTAAAATCCAAATTCTAAAATATTAGGGTATAAAATTAAACACCTCCAAACTTCATGGGGAAAAATCCAAATTTTAAAACTTTAAAGTGTAAAATCTAAACACTCTCAAACTTAAAGGATGTAATTTGCAATATACCCAACATAAAAATAAATAAATACATATATACATAAATAATAATAACACATATGTGTATGTGTAAGTATATAAATAGCGGTAACTCCAAAAACAATACACAAATATCAATCGCTACTAAAAACCAAATCAAAACAATATCTGATACGAAATTAACTCTCTTAATACCAACTGTAAATCTCTACCAACTTTCATAACTCACTATTATTAGAGGTATGCAACTCAACTAATGTTGTCATTTGATATAATTGAAGATGGTTAGAATATCCAAATTGTTATGCCTTCACTTGATTAGAAATTCAAACTCCAAAAAATAAAATATTGTAAACTCACTATCAAAAAATTGAGTTTAAAACAATCATGGTAAAAAAAAAAAAAAAAAAAGCTTACGAACTACAAAGAGTTTCAAATTTTCTGGTAAAAGAGTTTTACATGAATGAAATTTAAAAAAGAAGAAAAGATGTAGTACTCCGGGCTAATCACTTATAAGCTAGCTTATTTTGCCTAACTTATTTATGTACAACTTTTTGAAATCTATCATTTTTCTAAGTTATAATTTGTCAAAATCTTACCAAAATGAGTCTTAGTAATTGAAATAATGTTCCCAATCAAAAGTTACCCAAATTAATGCTAATAATAATTAAAGAACAAAGAGGAGAATAACACACTCACCTCATGTCAGGAAATACAATTTACCTAATGAGCAAATTTTTTATGTTATGTGTAGGTAAGTATGAGTTGCATGTCATTTCAAATGACAAGAGCAATTAAATAAGGGCGCATTGTTGTATATAAGATTTTTTCATAATGTTTTTATTAGTTAGCAAAAGAAATTGTACTTTTTTTTGCCTCTTACTGTTAACTTTACTTGAAATAGTGGAGGAAACTAAAAATTAATAAGTATTGAAGTTGATATTTGGGAGAGGTGATTGGTATGTAATAAACTAATTCCCCATCTGCCCTATTGTTTGGGAAGGTCGATAATATGGACTAGGGCTGTTCACTCAGCTGATCGAGTTTGAGATCAAATTGCCACTCGACCCGCTCAAGTCGAGTGGAAGAAGTGAAGACCCGAGGTCGACTGACAACCACCACAGGTCGGGTCGGATTGGGCTTTGGCGGATGATCGGTTGGTTTGGTCGAAATCGATGAAGGAATTGTGGTTGGTGGAGGGTGTTAGATCTTTATCGGATCTGAATTTAGGAGAGAGATTCGGCTGGATTTGAGCAAATTTGAGCCAAACATTGCCTGATCTAAGCAATTCAATGTCAATCATCACCGAATTTAAGTGAATTTGAGTAGATTTAAACGCAGAAAGTCAAGCCAATACAAATTTGAGCTGCGAAAGGCCTAATAGATATCGTATCTAGGTAGATTCGAAAGTTCTTGTAGTGTTTTTCAGTTGACTAGAGTAGTTCGGGTTTTGGTGGAGGACACCTATCATTAGACCCGTCGAAGTTGGTTGAGCAAGCCATAAATTTTTTTTTTGGGTGGGAGTGAAAGAGGGATGTTGTAATTATTCTCTGGTCCCTACACTACCTTTGCCATTTATCTCTTATTGTAGCAAAGTTATTTGTATCAAATAAGTCAAGAAATAATTATAACCTTTGATGGTTAGTTTGGATGGTTAGTACTCAACGTACCGAGTTTAATATTCTAAAAAAAAAAAAAACACATTTGTTTCGCTGTTTGTTGCCCATTGATATCCCAATTGGGCTACATCATGTGTACTTTTTTTTTTAATTTGAAAATATCTAAAATTTGTGTTTTTTATTTTTATTTTTTTTAATATCCGTTTGGATTTATTTTTTATAGAAGGCGTTTATGTGGCTGTGGTGGTTTTCCAATGGGTCCCGTGCACTATTTACAAGACCCACAAATCTCTTTTTTCAACAAAACTTTCATTAAAAATAGGTCTCACGGCACTATTCACACATTTAAAAATTATTTTGCTACAGTGTTTTCAGTTTTCAGTAAAATAAGCGGTATAACGAACCCTTAATATATTATTTTAACTAATTTAATTAATCACATTTTTTATATATAAATAAATAAATAGAGAAAGCAATTTTAATAAAGTAATAATTGTTTTGTGTCACTTTTATAATGTGTCTAATTATATCTTATATATTTTCTCCAAAAAAAAAAAAAAAAATATTCCCATATATTATGTAATAGGTACATAAGAGAAAATTCATACAAACTACATTTTCTATCTTCTCATTTTTCTACCCAATTAAAAAAAAAGAAGAGTTTTCCATCACTCAACTTTTTTATCATTCCAAGTTCAAACCAAACACATGTGAGGAAAAATTAAATATTTTTTATCCTCCAATAGATTGGCTAGGGAGGCTTAAACGCGGAGCTATAGATTTGGCATGTATGCATTTGTTGTTTATAAATATATAGTATATACACACATCATAATTGATTTTTGTGGGAGAAGCAAATCTTTCCCCGATTAGATATTGATTGGTACACTCTTCCTTAGGCTCAATGCTTATAAGGCAAGGGTGGGAGGTTTCTCTCTCCAATGTGGGATTGAGTAAATCCGTGCGAGTGGAAGCAAGGGTCGACCCTGCCCATCCTAAAGCGGACAATACTTGATTGGGGAAAGATTCATTTCTCCCACAAAAAGGCAGGCCTAAGTGAAGGTGTACCACTCATGTGACATGAGTGGTACACCTCAGTGCTTATAAGCTGAAGGTGGGAGGCATCTCTCCACGATGTGGAATTAAGCAAATCCGTGAGGGTTTTCACCCAAAGCGGACAATACCTTCTAAGGGAGAGGTTTGTCTCTCCAAAATTTTTTTTAGAGTTTTTTTTTTTAGGAAATTTTTTTATTAGACTTTAAAAAGTAAAATTAAAGACTAAATATTATAACATTTTTTTTTCTAATGACAAAAAGGGTTCACGTGTGTGGTTACCATCCCATCCCATCCCATTTAAACTCAAATTTGACATAATATGGGACCACCCGAACAATAAAAGTACAAGCTAAATATTAGTAACTATAATAATCTAAATTAAAACATTATGAAAAAATTTTAATTGCTTTAGAAAATTTTATCTCTTTAGTACTATTATTATTATTATTATTTCTAAGTGTTTATAATTTTTTTATTATTAGCTAATTATTAATGACCTCAATTAAAAAAAAAAAAAAATCCAATGGAACGAATTCAACCACTATCTATCTTTTTTTGGTTTTTTGTTTGGTCCGGACTCCGGACCCGAACCCGAATTCGAATTTTATCTCATTCTAAACGACTAAAGTCACTAAACCGGTAAACCCTAGCTAAAACCCTAGAAAACGAAATTAGGGTTTCGTTTTTTTTTTTTTTTTTGATCTGTACGGTAATTCCAAGCTCTCTCAAAAATGGTGAAGAGGAGCAAAAGTAAGCTAATTGAAAATTTCGCACAATTCCCAATTTGAAAATTCCCTATATTTTTCTCAAAAATCTCTCTTTATTTTGTTTGTGTTTCAGAGAGCAAGAGCAAGAGGGTTCCTCTGAAGAAGAAGCACAAGATCATAAGGAAAGTGAAGGAGCACCATAGGAAGAAAGCGAAGGAGGCGAAGAAATTGGGTCTTAATCGCAAGACTAAGGTAGAGAAAGACCCTGGAATTCCCAATGATTGGCCTTTCAAGGAGCAGGAGCTCAAGGCTCTTGAAGCTCGCCGCTCCCGTGTTATCGAGGAATTGGAACAAAAGAAAGCCCTGCGCAAAGAAAGGGTATGGTTCATATTTGCTAAACTTCATTCACATGCTTAGATTTTGATTGGAGCTATACATTTGCTTTATGAATAAAGTAGGATTTTTTAAATTCTGGGTTCATGGCAAAATAAAGACTTGAATACAGTTTGCTAATATTTTCGTCTCAATTAGTCTAGAGACACAGATTTTTCACAAAATATGTGATAAAGTGATGTTAGTGGCGGGCCCAAATGAAAACCAAACGAAACCTGCCTACTTTGTGGTGTCTGTAGCATTACTGTTTTAGTCCCATACATAATTTGGTTGATTCCATAGGGTGGGACTAGAAGCAATCACTTCTAAGTTTGTTATTTAGGGACTAAAATCGATCACCTTTACGTTTTTTTCGAAACGATGACTTTAGGGGTTTAAGTGATAGTCAAGAGGTAATGGCATCCTTTGTGGTACACCATTATCTACCTATCTTAAAGAGTGGTCACTTTAAGTTTGTCAGGGACTAAAGGTTATTAATTCAACAGCTTGGCAGGGGTCTTTTGGCAAGCATAGAAACATGCTTTTTGGAAGTCTGTGCCACATTGCATTATGTGGTGCCTTCAGCAAGAATGGAATTTCAGAAGTTTTCATTGATGTGAATGGACTATCCTTGAAATTAAAGCCTTCTTCCTTCGTACTTTGTTGGGTTGGAGTGCTGCTTTTCTTTCTCCGCCTTGTTTCTTGCTCTTAGAATTGTTTGAGCATTGTATTTTGAATTGATAGTGCTTCTCCTATAGTACACAGCCGGTGTACTGGGTTTGTTTTTCATTCTAATAAAATTTTGTGTTATTAAAAAAAAAAAGTTATCAATTCAAACTTTGGGGACTAACAATCACTCATGGGTTCCTCTAATGTATATGGAATGCAACCAGTTATCACTTTTGCTTCGTCCTTTCAATCATTAAATTCATAGTGGTGTTCTCTACAGGCTCAAAAGAGAAAGCTGGGGTTACTAGAGGATGATGATAGCTCTAAATTGGCTACAGCCGCTTCTCCTGGAGAACTGAATGTTAAAGATATTTCCACTGGAGTTGGGAAAAACCGGGGTATGTTGATTCTTTTTTTCTCTTTTTTCTTTTTTTCATATGTGTTCTTGGTGGAAGTTTTTTTTATTGGATCTACTGTCTATGTCTACTTATTTTTGTGCTATTTTTAACATCTCTTATTTGCATACAGATAACTCAGATAGGGCTTTTTACAAGGAGTTGGTGAAGGTCATTGAAGCATCAGATGTCATTTTGGAAGTTCTTGATGCTCGTGATCCCCTAGGTACTCATTGTGTTGATATGGAGAATTTGGTGATGAAAGCAGGCCCTAATAAGCATCTAGTATTGCTTCTTAATAAAATTGGTAATCTTTTGCTCTCTCTCTCTCTCTCTCTCACATGTTTAAGGTGTTTAGTTTTTGTGTAATGACTCTTATGTTCATATAAATTTGGATAAGTTAGAAAATGAAAACAGTTAAAACGTACATTATGATTAGATTTGTAATGGAATGGCATGACCAAAATATCAGGGGACCATCATTCTAATAATAGACAGATATAACTCTGAGTCTGCTCTGTATATTCACAATCAAACAGCAATTAATCATATAATGGCTGCCATTTAAGTTCATAGACTATGTTACATGCAATGACCGAGAGATATCTCACCTATTTTCCTTGTCCATATGGTTTCATCTTGTTTTATTTACCTTT
Source organism: Quercus robur (assembly GCF_932294415.1). NCBI lineage: Eukaryota > Viridiplantae > Streptophyta > Magnoliopsida > Fagales > Fagaceae > Quercus > Quercus robur. The sequence continues at coordinate 45,004,274 of NC_065540.1, read as the reverse complement.
GTCACTTGTGTCTCAGATCTTGTTCCTCGAGAAGCTGTTGAGAAATGGCTTAAGTATCTTAGGGAAGAATTACCGGCTGTTGCATTTAAGTGCAGTACACAAGAGCAAAGATCAAACTTAGGGTGGAAATCAAGCTCAAAGGCAGCAAAACCAAGCAATCTTCTACAAACTAGTGATTGTCTAGGAGCTGAAACGCTTATTAAATTGTTGAAGAATTACTCAAGAAGCCATGATGTAAGTCTACCAAGCAATGACCATATATTTAATTCACAATGACTTACGTGTGTCCCATTGGTGATATAGCATTATGCCTTTTATTGTGTCTGTGCTTGAGTTTTCTTGATCTGCATGCATGCAACATGTATTCATTGAATTTTTTTGAACAAATTAGTTTATATGATGGCATGTGGAGTCTGCTTGACTTGCTATATCTCACTCTACTTGGTTGGACGTTAGTTATTGTTACAAAGAGTCTTTGTGCAGTTGTTTGGAATGTAAATATTATGGATGAGGTGAAAAGAAAAGTTGATGATTATTCAGTTGATATGAGTCAGTTAGATCATTGTTTATGCAATAGTTATTTCTTTTGTTCTAGTGGACATCAGGAAAATATATGCTTAGTTGACAAAACCTAATGTTCTCTTTAGGGAAGTTTTGTTCTCAAAGTGGGTCTCAAAGTATGGCCTTCAAAACCTGTGTTAATGGTGTTTTTATTCCACATATTAAAGCTTCTCAATTAGGAACCGTGGTGAGGATTATTTTACCCTTTTTTTTTACTACTGAATGGTACTTGTTATGCCATATTTTTGAATTTGGGTTTTAGAGTTCAAATAATAGTGCCAGACATAGTAACAATTGTGCTCTGTTATTTATGGCAGATCAAGAAATCAATTACAGTTGGTGTTATTGGCCTGCCTAATGTTGGTAAGAGTAGTCTCATTAATAGCTTAAAGAGATCCCATGTTGCCAATGTTGGTTCTACTCCGGGCTTAACAAGATCTATGCAAGAGGTTCAGTTAGACAAGAATGTAAAATTGTTAGACTGCCCTGGTGTTGTGATGCTTAGATCTGGAGCAAATGATGCATCTATAACTCTTCGTAATTGCAAAAGAATCGAGAAGTTGGACGACCCGATTGGTCCTGGTGAGTGAACTCATCCTTTGTCCTTGTGCTGGTTTATTTGCTATTCTGCTTGAGTACCTCTTCATGTGGCAAAGGAAATACAGCATTCTATTCCTTTATTAATTCACATTCTCCCTCCAACTGCCTTTGTATGTAAGGAGATTGCATATATAGAATCAAGGACAATAAATTTTAATTAAAGAAGCTACAGCGACATCAAATTCTGTTTATGTGTGTTCTCCACTATTTATTAAGCTCAATTGGCGCCTCCTAGTGTTTCTAACAGAGACGCCCAGGTTCAAATCCCCCCACCCCCAACTATTGAATTATCAAACAAAATTATTTACAAATCAAAAAAAGAAAAATTATCTATTTAGAAAATTTGGTGCATATTTCTTTAGGAAGAAGTCCTTTGGATAGTAAATTTTTTGTGGATTCTGTGTTATTATATTAAGTTATATCAGCAGACTTTGATATTATACTGTCCCTGCCCCATCTGTGCAGTGAAGGAGATTCTAAGGCGTTGCCCACCCAGCATGTTGGTAACTTTGTACAAGCTCCCTAGCTTTGACTCGGTCGATGACTTCCTTCAAAAAGTGGCTACTGTTAGGGGTAAGCTGAAAAAGGGTGGTGTTGTGGATGTGGAAGCTGCTGCAAGAATTGTTCTGCATGACTGGAATCAGGGTATGTGTTAGGCATTTATGGTTTATGTGCCCTGGGAATATGCAAACAAACAAAGGGAGAACAAGAAAAGCAAATTGTAATATATAAGGATGCAAAGTGATGTTAATAATTTGGGTGTTAGAGGTGTTGAGTTTGATTCTCAGAATGCCCTTAATTATCTATTGTTTTACTTATATAAAAAGTAAGTTAATAATTTGATTTTTTGTAGGTAAGATTCCATATTACACTATGCCCCCAATTAGGAATCAAGGAGAGCCTTCAGAGGCCAAGATTGTTTCTGAGCTTGGGAAAGAATTTAACATTGATGAGGTTTATGATGCTGAATCTTCATTCATTGGAAGCCTCAAGTCTGTTGATGATCTCAACCCTGTGGAAGTTCCTCCGAGTTGCCCCCTCAATTTTGATGAGGATTTACTAGAGGTTTGTGATCTCTCTTAGTTTTAAGCATCTATTTATGGTCTTAGGCTATGAAGTGACTTTGGGTGCTCCAAATCTCCATCCCTGAGAGAGCACACCTCCTCATTGTTTTCATTATACGTTATTTTTTAAATGTATGAAAGTAATACCTTAATGTCCAACTCTTTTGCATTTTTATGCATTAGAATGATGAACCAAAACATTCAAACCAAAGTGGTGAAGGCCCCAAAGACATGGATAATGATGGTGACGATGTGTCCATGGCATGTGAAGAAGATGAAGAAGGCAGGAAAAAAGGAAAAACTGCTACTAGCAGGCAGAATGAGAAGTTATATGCTGTTGAAGGTATGCTTAATACAAAGATGAAGAAAGCAGAGAAGAAGAGAAGGAAAAAAGCTGAAAAATCAATCCCAGAAGATGCCATGGACGATGACTATGACTTCAAAGTAGATTATGTCAAAAAAAGATCTGCCATGGATGTTGGTGATGAGGATGATTGTAATCAAATAATTGGTAAGGTGCCAATGTCTGGTATTGAGTTCACTGATGAGTGATGGAAGGCTAAAAATGGCACGCCTTATCTTTAAATTGAGTGAATGCTTTTGTATTTTATTTTGGTTGAGTCGGCAAATTTTGGAAAGGATAAAGAGAGTTAATTGAGTATTGTGATTTGGCTACTTATTGTTTAATCCCTTGCTTTTCTGTACTCTCTCTCTCTCCCTCTCTCTCTCTCTCTCTCTCTCTCTCAAATGCATTGGTGCGTACACATAAACATGAGTGGCAAATTTCACATCACCCTATTTTTTTAAGGAAATTTTAATTACTTCCTTTCCCACAATTACCAAATGTAGAGTTCCCCTACCTTGTGATCAGAACACCAGATTAACCAAAAAATTTGTCTAAATCCAAAATCCAAAATTTAGGAACCTTTAATCCACAATCTTTGGTGAACTGAGGCTTTTTGTTGATCCATTAAGCCTGAAATCAAAGTCATCTCTTCCATGATCCAAGCAACTCTTCGGGGGCCAAATTTTGGTTTAACATTTATACGTTTTGTGTTCTTGAATAATCCTTTTGAAAATGAAAACAAATTATGAAATTAATTGTCAAAGACCAAGCCATAAATGAAAACAAAAATCAAATCTCAAAATTTATGACATGAGTTTCAAGTATCTTATGACTAATTAGCTTTGACGGAATTATAAAAAAAGGATACATATATATATATATATATATATATATTTTTTTTTGGTAAAATAGGAATATGCATAGAAATTAAGTAGTCACAAGTCTATTACAAGATCTGCCCTCTTATCAAGGAGACCAAATTCTCCACCACAAGCAGTGGGTTATCGGATAAAACATAAGTACTAATTACAGAAATTCCAAGTTTAGCAAGAGCATCCACACAGTAGTTTGCTTTGCATAATGTTTGCTTAATTTGGCTGTTAGGGAAGGTATTCGAAAGGTTCTAGTGAATGATTGGCCATAAATTTTTTCATGAGATGAACAACAATCAATGAATCAAAGCATCCAGCTCTACATCCAATTTAACTGGAAATTATATTTCAGGAGAGCTAGTTGTGCCTCACTATAAAAATGTCTTTTCTGGGGTTTTTGGTTCTTTTTTTGCTAAATTTACTCATGGTGTCCTCACTGGGAAAAGGTGACTTCTTTGCCTATTTAGTTTTCTTCTTGCTGCTCTATCGTTTTGTAGTTAACTGAAATCCAAACTTTGTTCCTCTATCTATCTATCTATATCTATCACACTTTTATATGTTCAGGGTAGCTTCTACATTGGGTACTACTCTTCCTTCACCATTACCCTGGATGTTCATCCCCTACAAAGAGTATTGGTATCTCTGCTATGATTCAGTTCTTGCTTGCTGCAGATCGTGAATGTCTTCATATTCAATGATTCTTCCACTTTTTGACTAACATATTCTCCCCTGCAACCATTTCATGCTGCTCATCAGTTGCATTTAGAAATTTGCGGGCTATTCATCACATGATTATCCGTCCTGATTCAATTCTTGGATTGTTGTAGGAATGAGTTGATTTAAGAATACTGGTTCCTTTCTAGGTTGGTTATGTGTTAATTGAAGCCTTCTGGTTTATTTGGGATCTATGCTTGGTTATTTTGTATGCACTGGTTCCTTAATTCAAAATTTATTGATCAAATTTTGTAATTATGGACAACATGTACTGCTTCTTCACAACTGGCCATGACTTCATAACCAAGCAACTGCAAAAGATTTATAACTGATTGAATAAAATAGAGTTCAAGTGCCTCTGGTGAGTGGAAACAAACAGTATATAAGGCACCTGGCCAAAAAAAAGTGTCATAGGCAAATATGAGATTGTTTAGGAAAAATATCCAAAATATAGAATGATATCGCTCCGAATCAGTAAGGTTGATGGCCTGGCTTCGGTGGGCTATCGAAACGGCTGAAGGCCTGCAAGGAACAAAGCACAATCAAAGAGGAGACCGGAGAAGACCGGTCGAACCCCCTCCGATGGAGAAGTTAGTCTCGTAGAGAAGGAAGTTCCAAGTATTTGGGAAAATTGTCTCAGAGAAATTCTTACCGCTGTCGGGTTCAAACCGGTCCTTTATATAGGGAGTCTGGGACGGTTATTTGTCCAATAACCTCCCCAGGATTTGTGGAAGCCAACAAGTCCGGAGTTAATTACCTCAACAGCTATGAAACTGTAACCGCTAACGGAAGTTAACTTATTCGAAGGGTTTGTTGAGATAGTTGCGGGTTTAGTCGAAAGTTCTAAGTGTTGCGCTTCCGTCCGTCTGGTGTAGGACGGTTGGGTCGTCTAAGGACATCCGATGATTGCTCATGGACGACCCTAATGGACGATCATGTCGTCCGTGGGAGACTTAACTTATAGTGTGGTGCTATCCATGAACGTTTCTCCTTCTTCTGGGTTAACTCTTGGATCAACCTGCACTGTAGGCTCTGGACGATCCATTTGGACGAGCTGGAGATGGATTATTTTCTGCTTCTCTATCAGTTGCCCCTTTGTTCAAAGGGTCGTCTAGGGCATTGTTGTGATTTTAACAAAATTATCACTTTTTCGTACGCCACGTGTCGCGAAACTGTTGGTTGGCCAATCGTGTTGATCTCGCTTCCCAAAGGAATCGCCACGTGTCAATCTCTGAGTGGCGAGTGTCGTTTCGTTGACCCTGTTGCTGGGGCCTATAAATAGTGCATTCTCTTTCATGCCCCTCACTTTTTTCCTCATTCTCTCTTCTGCCAACTCGTCTAAGCTCCTCGTCTAGCTCTCGTCCTAGTTTTCATCAGGTATTTCCTCTTTTCTTTTTTAGGCTCTCATTTTAAGTCCTCTGCATTTCAACCATGTCTTCGTCTTCTAGTTTAGAGAGAGAGATAGACGAGTATCAGGACGGTTCTTCTGAGAGCGAGGGTAGTGTAGATAGTTCGTCCTGTAGTGATTCCTCAGACAAGCATTACTTGTCTGGGGTTCTTGGCATTCCTTTAGAGGAATTTCAGGAACAACGACGTAGGGCGGCTTTTGGATCTGGGGTTAGTTCGTCCAGACAGCCATCTAGTCCCCCTCAAGATGAGGAAAAGGACGAAGAAGATGTAATCTATAGTTGTGCCCCAGAGGTAGCATCCACCTTAGACGGTGCTAAGTTAAAAACTCTTGTAGATAGATATCAAATCCCTAAAGAGCTTAACCCTCGTCTACCCAAGGCTGGAGAATGGTGTTGTTCTCCTTCCTCTGGCTTAGGGGTATACGCTTCTTACCTTTTAGCTGGTCTTAGGTTTCCCCTAAATTCTTTCTGCAGAGACCTCTTCCAAAGGTTGGGTATTGGACCTAACCAGCTCAACCCCAATGGTTGGAGGACGATAGTTGCCATGCAAGTATTATGGCGTGAGGCATTGGAAGGGGACCGTCCAATTACAGTGGACGAGTTCCTTTACTGTTATAAGCCCTCAGAGATCAAAAAATCTGCTGGTTTCTACCAGTTCTCGTCCAGAGGTTCATATTACAGTTTAATAAAGGGTCGTAGTTCGTCTGACCGGCTTTGGAAAAAAGAATTTTTTATTATTTCTGGAAATTGGGCTGGGGACCCAACTGATGTGGGTAATCCCCTCTTCCCACCTTTTACTAGCCCTCTAGGTCGTCTTCGTCCTGAGGGTATGTTTTTCTTTCCATTTTATCACGTTTGTCCTTAAAATTTTTTTTATCTGTCAATCGTCTAACCCTTTCTCTTGGTGATGCAGTTGTTGTTCGTCCACACTTGGATAAGTTTTTCTTGGACCGTATAGAAGTGGTTCGCACCTTTTCAGGAAGGACTTTCCACGATCTAGTTACCCTTAGTCGTCTAGCAACTTGGGGACTTGGTCCAGTTCCTACTGCTGAGAATTTAAGTCACGAAGAGCTTACTCGTCGAAGTAAGTGTCGTCCATTATATTTTACTATTTCAGCTCTCCTTTCTTTTTAATTTTTTTTAATTTTTTTGATTAATTTTCTTCGTCATAGGGATAAGCACGATGAGGGAAAACAAAGAGAAAACAGTGGCTAGCGGGGATGAGGATGTTGTTACCCCTACTGCCAAAGTGGCTTCCGTCTAGGCTGGGAAGAGGAAGTCTAAGCCAATCTCAAGCACTGTGGACCTAGACGACCTCCCCATTCGTCGTGGCCACAAGAAGCAAAAGTCAAGTAAGACTTCCCTTCCAAAGGTTCCTAAGTTCGCACCACCAACAGTGAACTTGGACGAACCTGTGGTGGACGTGGAGCCCGTCCAAACAGTTCATCCTGTCCAGTCTGATCCTCCTCATCCTCCCAAAGCTCCTCATAAGCCTAGCCCTTCTAAGTCCTCTGATCGTCCACCAAATTTGGTTCTGGACGAGGGTTACGCATGGAGGACGTTCAAAGGAATCGTCACTGAGCATGAAGTTAACGAATGTTACAACATGTCAGTGAAGGAGTTTGAACGCTCTGGCATCCATGACCTTTTCAAGGTAAGTTTCTTCCTCATCCTTGTGTATAAACATTTTATCTTGAATGAAATGTCTAACTCCTTTTCGTCCAAATGCAGGCTATGTCAAAGTTTTATACAGCAACCTGTCAAGCTAAGGAGCTTGCTTCAGATGCTAAGACGACCAAGGATAAGGCTAAGGAGCTAAGCCATGAGATTTTATCCAAGAAGGGGGAGGTCATTAGGTTGACTGAGGATTTTAATCGTCTGCTGCGAAGTGAGACGAAGCTGAAGAACGAGGTGGAAGAGCTTAAGGCTGACAACTTAGAGAAGGATACCCGTGTCGTCCATCTCGAAGGAGAAGTTTCAAAGCTTACCTCGTCTTTGGAGAAGGCATGTGAAGAAGCTATAGTGGCCTTCAAGAAGTCTGACGAGTATAAGAATCGTTTAGACAGTCATTATGCAACTGGCTATGAAGACTTCCGTGCTGATGCCAAAGAGGCATATCCTGATTTGGACTTCAACTCCTTCAAGCTTCCTCTTGCTACAGAGAGTTCCGTGTTGTAGACGAGTTCCGAGGACGTCAACATCATGGACGATGCTAACACTGAAGTCACTCAGGACGACCCCAAGGCTAGTTTGCCTAAATGATTTGCAATTTAAAATTTGTTTTACTTTTATCTGGAAGTGCCCATTGTTTTGGGCTTTGTTTCTTTTTTTTTTTTTTTTTTTTTTTTATTATTATTATTATTCCAGTTCATGCAAGTACAATTGTCTCGTCCCAGATTGTGGACGAGTTTTATATACAGTTTCATTTTCACAACTTAAGGGGTTTTTGGACGTTGGTCGTCCACCCTTCTTTGAATTTCACGAAAGAAATGAATACTTCTATTTTCATCTTCCATTGTATTTGAATATATACATTTCCAGCTTTATGTATGAAATTTTTATTTTCATAAGTCATATCATTTGACTGTGTGGTTCGTCCACCCAAGAATTCAGTTCACCTCGCCTTGAGCATGGGGGTGAATTTTTATTACATCACCAAGATAGAGTAAATTGACTCCTTTTAGCTAGATTTTTCATCATTCCAAAATTATGGACGATCATTTTGTCGTCCTTGATGATTAGACTTTTCAGCGATTTCTCGTCCAATGCAATGGATTGTTAAGCTAGTTTTGAAGTCCTTGCTCGTCCGTGTCTCGGACAAACACTTCTGGGTCTCGTCTTGAGTTCTAGACGGGTATGCCCATAACTTAGGTTTCATCTCGTCCTATGTTCTGGACGGATGGACCTTAGCTTCATTTTCAGTTTAGGTTTCATCTCGTCTCTTGCTTTGGACGGTTTCATCTCGTCTCTTGCTTTGGACGGATGTACCTTTTCATTTTTCCTTTGGAGGAAGGCTTATGGACGATATATCCTTGCGTCCAAGGATTTCATTCGTCCATGCTTTCTTTTTTGCGGATCAATCTGAATGAACATACAAGGATTCCAATAATATACTTGAAAACACAATATATATATATATATATATATTTGAAAATCCAAACTTATGTAAACATTCGTCCACAGGCATGGCACATGCTCATGAGCTAGTGCCTTATTGAATTAAAAATACAAACCAACTCGTCCATGAATAGCACAAAAGTGAAAACACTAATGTACTTTCTAGGGGATTATTAAAATACTTAAAAACACTCGATAGTAGTACACTTCTGCTTGTCCAGGAATCTCGTCGAAGGACACTGGTGAAGAGTCAGCACTCATTGATGGTATTTCCTGAGGTGCTCAACATTCTAAGGGTGTTCTAGCCTCCGCCCATCCAAAGCTTCCAAATAGTAGGATCCTTGCCTTTTGCAGTTGATAACCCTGTAAGGTCCTTCCCAATTTGGGCCAAGTTTCCCGTAGGCCGGGTTTCTTGTTGCCAAGGTAACCCTCTTCAGGACGAGATCCCCGATGTTGAAACGCCTAGGCTTCACCATGGCGTCATATTGCCTTGCCATGAGATTTTTGTACCTCGTTGTCCTCTGTTCTGCATCCATCCTGACCTCGTCCATAAGGTCAAGGTTAAGACGGAGCTGTTCTTCGTTTTCTTTAGTTTGATACTTCCTCACCCTGTGGCTCGTCATGTGTACTTCTGCTGGTATAACTGCCTTACTTCCGTAAGCTAGTTTAAAAGGAGTTTCTCCTATTGGAGTTCTCGCTGTCATTCTATAAGCCCATAAAACACCTGGTAATTCATCCGGCCATATTCTCTTTGCCCCTTCGAGCCGAGTCTTGATGATCTTCAGCAAGGATCGGTTCGCTACTTCTGCCTGGCCATTGGCCTGTGGGTGGGAGGGTGAGGAGTAATGGTTCTTCATTCCAAGCTGTTCACAAAATTCACTGAAAGGTGTGTTGTCAAACTGTCGTCCATTGTCAGACACTAGTACTCTAGGTACCCCGAATCTGCATACAATGTTCTTCCAGACAAAGTTCTTGACATTCTGCTGCGTAATTTTAGCTAAGGGTTCGGCTTCCACCCATTTTGTGAAGTAATCTATTCCTACCACCAGAAACTTCATTTGCCGAGTTCCAGTCGGGAAGGGCCCCAAAATGTCTAGTCCCCATTGCGCGAAAGGCCAAGGGGCCATCATGGGCGTGAGATATTCTGTTGGTTGTCTGGGAATGTTGCTAAAGCGTTGACATTGATCACATACTTTGACATATGCTTTAGCATCAGCTTGGATGGTTGGCCAATAGAATCCGCTACGGATGACTTTATGGACGAGTGATCTGGCTCCCGAATGGTTTCCACATGCTCCTTCGTGAACCTCCCTCAACATGTAATTTGCCTCGTCCGGAGCCAAACATCTTAAGAGAGGCTGGGAAAAACCTCTTTTTTATAACACCTCGTCCATAAGTACATACCTGGCTGACTTGACCCTGAGCTTCCTAGCTTCGTCCTTCTTTTCTGGAAGCCTTCCGTCCTTTAAGTATGACACTATTGGGGTCATCCAATTTCCGTCACCCTCTATCTGCATCAGTTCTGGAAGGTCTATACTCGGCATGTATTGTACTTCATCCGTCTCGTCCAACGCCTCATTTGTAGATGCTTCCTTCGCCAGAGTGTCTGCTTCCACATTCTCTTCCCTTGGGATTTGAACAAAATCTGCTTTTTTGAATTTCTTTACAAGGCATACTACCTTCCTTAGATATTTCTTCATTCTGTCTTCCTTGGCTTCACATGTCCCATTTACTTGGCCTATGACCAATTGAGAGTCTCCCAAGACAAGTATTGAGTCTGCTTCTACGGACTTGGCCAGCTCCAACCCCTTTAAAAGGGCTTCATACTCCACTTTATTGTTGGTAGTCTGGTATTGCAAACGGGCCTTGTATTTCAATTTGTCTCCTTCTGGCGACTGCAAAACAACTCCTATTCCTCCAGCATACAATGTAGACGATCCATCTACATGGACGACCCATTTGTTATTGTACTCTCCTTCCCCCAGATCTTCGTAACTCGGAGTGAACTCTGCGATGAAATCTGCTAGGGCTTGAGCCTTTATTGCATTTCTCGGTTGATACCGAATGTCGAATTCACTAAGTTCCACTGCCCACTGAATTAGTCGTCCTGCGGCTTCCAGCTTGTTCATTGCCTTCTTAAGCGGATGGTCCGTCATGACATTGATGACATGAACTTGGAAGTAATGTCTTAACTTCCTAGAAGCCGTTATCAGTGCAAAAGCCAATTTTTCCATGAGCGGATACCTTCCCTCTGCTCCTCTGAGTGCTCGGCTAGTGTAGTACACCGGTTTTTGTACTTTCCCCTCTTCTCTGATTAAAGCTGAACTTACGGCGTGTGGGGACACCGCTAAGTATAGGTACAGTTCTTCTCCTTGGACGGATGGACTTAATAATGGGACTGATAGAGAAGCGGAAAATAATCCATCTCCAGGGTCGTCCAAATGGATCGTCCAGAGCCTACAGTGCAGGTTGATCCAAGAGTTAACCTAGAAGAAGGAGAAATGTTCATGGATAATAGCACCACACTATAAGTTAAGTCTCCCATGGACGACATGATCGTCAATTAGGGTCGTCCATGAGCAATCATCGGATGTCCTTGGACGACCCAACCGTCCTACACCAGACGGACGGAAGCGCAACACTTAGAACTTTCGACTAAACCCGCAACTATCTCAACAAACCCTTCGAATAAGTTAACTTCCGTTAGTGGTTACAGTTTCATAGCCGTTGAGGTAGTTAACTCCGGACTTGTTGGCTTCCACAAATCCTGGGGAGGTTATTGGACAAATAACCGTCCCAGACTCCCTATATAAAGGACCGGTCTGAACCCGACAGCGGTAAGAATTTCTCTGAGACAATTTTCCCAAATACTTGGAACTTCTTTCTCTACGAGACTAACTTCTCCATCGGAGGGGGTTCGACCGGTCTTCTCCGGTCTCCTCTTTGATTGTGCTTTGTTCCTTGCAGGCCTTCAACCATTTCGATAGCCCACCGAAGCCAGGCCATCCACCTTACTGATTCGGAGCGATATCAGTTGGCGCCGTCTGTGGGAAGAGAGGCTGTTTTGCGACTTTCTTTTCCGCGACAAAGGGTTAGAATGGTCAGGACCAGGTCGAGGGCTACTAGCCCTAGCCGTCAGGGAAGTAGAGGCGCTTCAAGTGATCCCCAGCGTGATCGCCAATCTGCACCAGTCATGCAGACGTCGTCCGTTCAACATGTGCAATCCATGGCGGCTGCAATGGCGGAATTGACTCGCCAAAACCAGGAGTTAAGAATGGAGATCAATCAGAGAAGACAGACACGTGAGGAACACGTAGGACAGACACAAGACCATGATGACAAAGAGAATAATGAGATTGGAAGTCAGTTTAGAGGCACCACTTTACGGGCGGTGCCACACTTGAAAGAGGAGATGGACCAAATGAAGAAAGTCATGGAGGAGATGAAGGAGAACATGAGGAGGACGAATCCTATAGAAGATTTGGTCTACAGAACTGACTCTCCTTTTACGGCTTCCATCAATGGCCACCCTCTACCATCAAAGTTCAAACTGCCTTCCCTGGACTCGTATGATGGGATGCGTGACCTCTTTGATCACATTGCAACATTCAAGACAACAATGCACCTTCAAAGGGTCCCCGATGAAATCATGTGTCGAGCCTTCCCTACTACCCTTAAAGGTCTGGCACGAGTTTGGTTCAGTAAAATACCCCCAAGTTCCGTAAGTTCTTTCGAAGAGTTGAGCAAATTGTTTGTTAACAATTTCATCGGGGGACAGAGGCACAAGCGCTCTTCGTCCAGCTTACTGACCATAGAACAAGGGGAGAACGAAAGCCTGCGGTCATTCATCACTCGCTTCAACAGAGAAGCCCTTAGTGTGGACGAGGTGGACAACAAGCTTCTACTGGCAGCCTTCCACAACGGGATTAATTCGGATTTATTTATCCACAAGCTATATGAGAAGGAGCCTCAAACCATGGCCGAGCTCGTCCATTCGGCTCAGAACTTCATGAATGCAGAAGATGCGATCATAGCCAAGAAGAGGAAAAGAGCTGAAAGGATGGAAGCGCACCCAGCTCGACACTCAGAACAAGCCCCTCGTCCAAAGAAGGGACGGACAGAAGATAAGAAGGAACGAGATAACAGGAAGACAGGTCCCTTGGGAAGAAGCCAAAATTATACGCCCCTGAATGCTCCACTTGATCAGGTGCTCATGCAAATCAAAGACGATCCTTCTTTAAAATGGCCAGAGAAGATGAAAGGGGATCCCAATAAGCGCAATAAGAACAAATATTGTCGCTTTCACAGGGACCATGGGCATGACACGGATGAGTGTTATGACCTGAAACAGCAAATTGAGAACCTTATCAGACAAGGAAAGTTGAGGCACTTCGTTGGAAGGGATCATAAAGATGAGAAGTTGAAAGGCAAAATAGAGGAATCATCCCGGCCCCCACTAGGAGAGATAAGGATTATTGTCGGAGGGAACTCGATGGGGCAATCTTCCAAGTCGAAGAAGACGTATCTCAAAGCGGTACAAAACGTCCAGCTCTCTGGACGATCACCAAGGACGAGATCAATGGACGAGCCAACCATTTCCTTCACTGACGAAGATGCTGAGAGGATCCATCACCCGCATGACGATGCAATCGTCATTACACTGCTTATTGCAGATTATACAACCAGAAGAGTGTTAGTTGACAATGGAAGCTCAGCAGACATATTGTACTACCCTGCCTTCCAACAGATGAGGCTTGGACGGGATCAACTTCGTCCAGTCTGCTCACCACTGATAGGATTTGGAGGAATGAAGGTGCAGCCCTTGGGTACCATTACATTACCAGTTGTGGTAGGGTCATACCCGCAACAGATAACCAGGGAAGTCAATTTCCTCGTGGTAGACTGTACCTCTTCATATAATGCCATTATTGGAAGACCAACTCTTAATAGTTGGAAGGCGATAACCTCTACCTACCATCTATCAGTCAAATTCCCTACGGAGTACGGGATAGGGCAAGCACAAGGAGATCAGTTGGCAGCTAGAGAATGCTACTTAGCCATGATGGCTTTGGACGAACAGGTGCAGACAATGAGCATCGAGGAAAGAAGAGTTGTTGCAGAGCCCACGGAAGTATTGGAAGATGTTCTTTTGTGAGAAGATGAACCCGAGAAATTCACCAAAATTGGAACAAGTATGAAGGAGAAGGCAAGAAAAGACCTCATCCAGTTCCTGAGAAAGAGTATCGACGTTTTTGCATGGAGTCATGACGACATGCCAGGGATCGACCCGAGTGTAATCACTCATCGATTGAATGTGTACTCCTTTTTTAAGCCTGTTCGTCAGAAGAAGAGGGTATTCGCTCCCGAGCGGGATAAGGCGATCAAGGAAGAAGTTCAGAAACTGACCACGGCATAGTTCATTAAGGAAGTCTATTATCCGGATTGGTTAGCCAATGTGGTGATGGTGAAGAAAGCTAATGGAAAGTGGAGAATGTGCGTAAACTTCACTGACTTGAACAAAGCATGTCCCAAGGATAGTTATCCTCTGCCACGCATTGATCAATTGGTGGACTCTACTGCTGGACATCAGTTGCTGAGCTTCATGGACGCCTTCTCAGGATATAATCAGATCAAGATGGATGAAGCTGATCAGGAAAAAACTTCCTTCATTACCAGCCAAGGTTTGTTTTGCTACAAAGTGATGCCCTTCGGTTTGAAGAACGCAGGGGCAACTTATCAAAGGTTAGTGAATCACATGTTTCGTCCACAGATAGGACGGAATGTGGAAGTTTATGTCGTCGACATGCTCGTGAAGAGCATAGACGAGGGAAGCCATTTAGACGACCTACAGGAAACCTTTGAAACACTTCGGCGATATAAGATGAAGTTGAACCCAAGTAAGTGTGCATTCGGAGTATCGTCGGGAAAGTTTCTCGGGTTTATGGTCTCGCAAAGAGGAATTGAGGCGAATCCAGACAAGATCCAGGCTATATTGGACATGGAGCCACCGAAGAGTATCAAGGAAGTCCAGTCCCTCACAGGACGAGTTGCCGCTTTGAACAGGTTTGTTTCGAAAGCCACAGATAAGTGTTTACCTTTCTTTAAAGTCCTCAGGAAGGCATTTGAATGGACGGACGAATGTCAAAGGGCCTTCCAAGACCTGAAGGACTATCTCACGACTGCCCCATTATTAAGTCCATCTGTCCAAGGAGAAGAACTGTACCTATACTTAGCGGTGTCCCCACACGCCGTAAGTTCAGCTTTAATCAGAGAAGAGGGGAAAGTACAAAAACCGGTGTACTACACTAGCCGAGCACTCAGAGGAGCAGAGGGAAGGTATCCGCTCATGGAGAAATTGGCTTTTGCACTGATAATAGCTTCTAGGAAGTTAAGACATTACTTCCAAGTTCATGTCATCAATGTCATGACGGACCATCTGCTTAAGAAGGCAATGAACAAGCTGGAAGCCGCAGGACGATGGGCAGTGGAACTTAGTGAATTCGACATTCGGTATCAACCGAGAAATGCAATAAAGGCTCAAAACAACGGGCACTTTCAGATAAAAGTAAAACAAATTTTAAATTGCAAATCATTTAGGCAAACTAGCCTTGGGGTCGTCCTGAGTGACTTCAGTGTTAGCATCGTCCATGATGTTGACGTCCTCGGAACTCGTCTGCAACACGAAACTCTCTATAGCAAGAGGAAGCTTGAAGGAGTTGAAGTCCAAATCAGGGTATGCCTCTTTGGCATCAGCATGGAAGTCTTCATAGCCAGCTGCATAATGACTGTCTAGACGATTCTTATACTCGTCAGACTTCTTGAAGGCCGCTATAGCTTCTTCACGTGCCTTCTCCAAAGACGAGGTAAGCTTTGAAACTTCTCCTTCGAGATGGACGACACGAGTATCCTTCTCTAAGTTGTCAGCCTTAAGCTCTTCCACCTCGTTCTTCAGCTTCGTCTCACTTCCCAACAGACGATTAAAATCCTCAGTCAACCTAATGACCTCCCCCTTCTTGGATAAAATCTCATGGCTTAGCTCCTTAGCCTTATCCTTGGCCGTCTTAGCATTTGAAGCAAGCTCCTTAGCTTGACAGGTTGCTGTATAAAACTTTGACATAGCCTGCATTTGGACGAAAAGGAGTTAGACATTTCATTCAAGATAAAATGTTTATACACAAGGACGAGGAAGAAACTTACCTTGAAAAGGTCATGGATGCCAGAGCGTTCAAACTCCTTCACTGACATGTTGTAACATTCGTTAACTTCATGCTCAGTGACGATTCCTTTGAACGTCCTCCATGTGTAACCTTCGTCCAGAACCAAATTTGGTGGACGATTAGAGGACTCAGAAAGGCTAGGCTTATGAGGATCTTTGGAAGGATGAGGAGGATCAGACTGGACAGGATGAACTGTTTGGACGGGCTCCACGTCCACCACAGGTTCGTCCAAGTTCACTGTTGGTGGTGCGAACTTAGAAACCTTTGGAAGGGAAGTCTTACTTGACTTTTGCTTCTTGTGGCCACGACGACTGGGGAGGTCGTCCAGGTCCACAGTGCTTGAGATTGGCTTAGACTTCCTCTTCCCAGCCTGGACGGAAGCCACTTTGGCAGTAGGGGCAACAACATCCTCGTCCCCGCTAGCCACTGTTTTCTCTTTGTTTTCCCTCATCGTGCTTATCCCTATGACGAAGAAAATTAATCAGAAAAATTAAAAAAATAAAAAAGAAAGGAGAGCTGAAATAGTAAAATATAATGGACGACACTTACTTCGACGAGTGAGCTCTTCGTGACTTAAATTCTCAGCAGTAGGAACTGGACCAAGTCCCCAAGTTGCTAGACGACTAAGGGTAACTAGATCGTGGAAAGTACTTCCTGAAAAGGTGCGAACCACTTCTATACGGTCCAAGAAAAACTTATCCAAGTGTGGACGAACAACAGCTGCATCACCAAGAGAAAGGGTTAGACGATTGACAGATAAAAAAAAGTTTTAAGGACAAACGGGATAAAATGGAAAGAAAAACATACCCTCAGGACGAAGACGACCTAGAGGGCTGGTAAAAGGTGGGAAGATGGGATTACCCACATCAGCTGGGTCCCCAGCCCAATTTCCAGAAATAATAAAAAATTCTTTTTTCCAAAGCCGGTCAGACGAACTACGACCCTTTATTAAACTGTAATATGAACCTCTGGACGAGAACTGGTAGAAACCAGCAGATTTTTTGATCTCTGAGGGCTTATAACAGTAAAGGAACTCGTCCACTGTAATTGGACGGTCCCCTTCCAATGCCTCACGCCATAATACTTGCATGGCAACTATCGTCCTCCAACCATTGGGGTTGAGCTGGTTAGGTCCAATACCCAACCTTTGGAAGAGGTCTCTGCAGAAAGAATTTAGGGGAAACCTAAGACCAGCTAAAAGATAAGAAGCGTATACCCCTAAGCCAGAGGAAGGAGAACAACACCATTCTCCAGCCTTGGGTAGACGAGGGTTAAGCTCTTTAGGGATTTGATATCTATCTACAAGAGTTTTTAACTTAACACCGTCTAAGGTGGATGCTACCTCTGGGGCACAACTATAGATTACAACTTCTTCGTCCTCTTCCTCGTCTTGAGGGGGACTAGATGGCTGTCTGGACGAACTAGCCCCAAATCCAGAAGCCGCCCTACGTCGTTGTTCCTGAAATTCCTCTAAGGGAATGCCAGGAACCCCAGACAAGTAATGCTCGTTTGAGGAATCACTACAGGACGAACTATCTACACTACCCTCGCTCTTAGAAGAACCGTCCTGATACTCGTCTATCTCTCTCTCTAAACTAGAAGACGAAGACATGGTTGAAATGCAAAGGACTTAAAATGAGAGCCTAAAAAAGAAAAGAGGAAATACCTGATGAAAACTAGGACGAGAGCTAGACGAGGAGCTTGGACGAGTTGGCAGAAGAGAGAATGAGGAAAAAAGTGAGGGGCATGAAAGAGAATGCACTATTTATAGGCCCCAGCAACAGGGTCAACGAAATGACACTCGCCACTCAGAGATTGACACGTGGCGATTCCTTTAGGAAGCGAGATCGACACAATTGGCCAACCAATAGTTTCGCGACACGTGGCGTACGAAAAAGTGATAATTTTGTTAAAATCACAACAATGTCCTGGACGACCCTTTGAACAAAAGGGCAACTGATAGAGAAGCGGAAAATAATCCATCTCCAGCTCGTCCAAATGGATCGTCCAGAGCCTACAGTGCAGGTTGATCCAAGAGTTAACCCAGAAGAAGGAGAAACGTTCATGGATAATAGCACCACACTATAAGTTAAGTCTCCCATGGACGACATGATCGTCAATTAGGGTCGTCCATGAGCAATCATCGGATGTCCTTGGACGACCCAACCGTCCTACACCAGACGGACGGAAGCGCAACACTTAGAACTTTCGACTAAACCCGCAACTATCTCAACAAACCCTTCGAATAAGTTAACTTCCGTTAGCGGTTACAGTTTCATAGCCGTTGAGGTAGTTAACTCCGGTCACAGCTGCTTGCTTTGCCTAAATATGTCCTTTTTTATTATTTATTTATTCTATATTCCTTATGCAAAAAAAGATAATGAAAACAATATGATGTGTGAACAAGGATTAATTTTACTTCTCCACCCAACTCTAAATTGGGGAATAGGTCCTGGTGGGGAAGTGATAAATATTTTTCCATGTTGTGTCTCTAGAGTTAAAGCGATATTATAAATTAGAGTTTTTGCAATGACCTAATATAATAAAATATTTAGTTCCTATTAAATATCCCTCTTTCTCTCTGTCTTTTTTTGGGCACTTGTATGTTACTGAGACTCAAGGTCATTGGCAAACATATTTTGAGTAGTTGGAATGCATTATATTGATCTACTTGATGTTGTTGATTTTCATTGAACTTTTTGAGGTTAACAGTTCTCAACCATATAAATTAACCTACTACAATGGCTGATATTCCAAACATTTTTTGTTGCATCTCTTGCTTCCTAGTTAGTACATCCTTTGTTCAAAATATTGTCATGATTCAACATTTCAATTTTGGCTATAGCGCATGATCTTGTAGAGTACTATGCTCACCTCGATGTCTTTCTGATTCCAAATATGCAGGCATTCATTGCCCTTGTCAACCGTAAAACCACCTGCTTCACCAGACCTCAACTGAAAACTTGAACAAATCTAATCACACAATATGATTATTAATTTGGCTAAACAAAAGTGTTTGTAATCCCCTTCAAGTCTGCTGAATTTTTATTTTATTTCGTCCAAAAAAAAAAAAAAAGTGAACGGGTGGTTTATACCTAGGTTTGAAAACATCTAACAATGACATTGATATTTTTTAGATGATAAATATCGCTTTTTAGCATTTGATAAGAGCAGCCTCCAATTTTTAGTTGATCTTATGCATTAATAGCCTGACTGGAATTGTTACAGTGAATTCAAACAAAACCAAAAGAATTTTCGAGCAATTTTATGATAATTACCAAATTTCCAGCTTAGAAAATTAAACCCTTTTCTAACAGGGGAAAGGTGTACATCTCAATATTCTGCATTTCTACTCATATATCTCCCAGTTTGCAGAGAACCCATCTAGCCTATTTAAACAGTTAAATGATCCACATTTCCTAACTTCAATGAATGATGTTTTCACTATATTAAACATTTAGTAGAAAATTATACTGATGGGAAAAAGAGCAAGCTTGATAAAAACCTGCATTCCTACAAGAAATAGGCAATATGAACTCCAACAACTTCATGAAAATTGGTTGAAGACTGAAATTTTATTAGTCCACCAAGGTTTGATACTTCAAAGAATTTGATCATCGGGTTGAGTCATTTTGCTCATCGACACTTTCCCTCTTTCCATTGCAACAAAAGAAGTGTGGCAACTTGACCTGACCACAGCTCGTGTGAAAGGAGTGTTGTAAATTATACAAACAATACATCAATATAAAGACAAGATTACTTACTGGGACCACGTAAGTACGTATATTCAATTTTTGAAACAGGTGTCGTAACTCATTAGTGTTTGCTTTAACACATGCATGAGGTGGAGGACACAAAACTTTAGCTTTTTACTACGCGTGTACTATTGTTATGTTTGAACTATTGTATTAGTAAATTTAGTCATAGAGGCTGCACTATGCTCACTTTGTAATAAATTCATTCCTTCATCTAAGGTTTTCAAGAAATGATTGAATATTAGTTCATGACATTATTATTTACAATTTCTCTCTTTCTTTTGCACACCCTTGAGGCCCTGCTTTCTCTTCTAAAATGAAGCAAAACCTCCCTAAGTAAATGATTTGTCACCTCACTAAGGCTTCATTTGGATAAGCTTATTTTTAAGGCTTTGTTTGGTTGGAGGAGTGGAAAAGTGAGATGATGGAAAATTATGGGAAGATAGAAAAGTTTTGGTTTTCTCTCGTATGTGTTTGGTTGGAAGAGTAGAAAAGTGAAAGGGTGGAAAATTCTTTTGTTTGATTGGAAAGAAAAGTGAGAGGATAAAAAATGTAGTTTATACGAATTGAGTATTATGTCTTTGTTATATAATATATAAGAAATAGAAATATTTACACATTAAATAATATAAAAATTAACAAAAATACATGTAATTTTATATTAATTATTTTATTATTATAATAATTTAAAATTTATGGCTCTTGCTTACTGCCTAGGAAGACAATTTCAAAAAAAAAAAAAAAAAAAAAAAAAAAACGGAATGACATAACAAACAACTGTTGGCTTGCACTTTTTGTGTCTATTGTTTAGTTATATTATATACGTGTTGTATGAAGACCTCTGGGAATAATGGAAAAAAATAATAATAATAATCAAATATCAATGGAGAAGTTGGAATATAATGAGGAGTCTTGAGGACAAGGCAAAAAAAAGAGAAAGAAAAGAGAGAAGAGTAGAGAACCTGGAGACGTGCTGTGAAGTGGGAGAAGGAGTTAAGTTGCTGAGAATGTGTGAATTGATAGGTTGTCTAGAGATGGGAAAGCGACAGGTGAGTGAGTGCAATAAAGGTAAGGGTATTTGTGTAATTTATTATCTACATTATCTTTTCTCCTTAATTTTTCTCCCAAATTGAGAGGACAAAATTTTGTGAGTGTGGAGGGATTATTTTCCATACCATTTTCTTTTTCTCTTGTTTTCTCTTCTGAACCAAATAAGAGAAAATTCTATTTTCCACCCTATTGTTCTCTCTCTTTATTTTCACCCCAACCAAATGGCCTAATAATTCATCCACCACATAGAGACTTCATGTATGAAGACAGTGAACCAAATAAGACTAAAAAATTAGTAAAGCAACCTAAAGTGTTCCTTAGAGAAAATCAAGAGTTAAGTAAAAGACAAACTGCCAATCAAGAGTTAAGTAAAAGCCTTGAATCATAACTGGAACCCAATAATACTTGAATACAAAATGCATTATTGGTTTTTTTAAACAAAATTTAAAAACACTTTCAAATAACAAATAAAGATAATAAAGTATACCCTAAAGTTTAGAATTACTTGGATTTTACACTTTGAAATTTCATTCCGTTAGTAAAAGCAAATCCGCCCCTTCATTAGTGGACCCGCTTACATGGGCCGTTAAGTAACACATTGGCACCAAGATCCACTCAAGACCTCTAACAAGTAAATTTTTTTGGTCACTTCAGCCTTCCCAAAACTGCTCTTTCTGCCTTTCACATGAATTAAATCAAATTGAAATCCACAGAACGTCGCGGTTTATCTACAGGGGCGGCTTAATTTAAATATGATTTTTAAAAATTTAAATTCAACTATTTTATTTTAGATGCAAAATTACTACTAATTAACATGAATCATGTAGATTTTTTTTTGAAAGTCTATAGACAAAAAATTTGACAAAACTTTTCACACCTATTAATGTGACAAATTGATAATTTGATAGTGATAAGTAAAAAAGTAATGTTAATGGTGGACTTAAATAAAAACTAGTAAAAGTTTGTCAACTCAACTTATGAAAAATGTTGTATTTTTTTTTTTTGTATTGCTCTTTTTTTTTTAGAGGTGTTATATTCATAATATATTCAAACAAATCTTATGTATTATTTTGTTATTGATTCTAATTTGAACTCATCACTGAAATTAATTTTTTATCATTAATAATACCCTGTAACAACCTGTCTCTTAGGATTTATTTTGAAAGTATTGTGAAAAATGTCGTGGACGTAACATTTTTTTTTCTTTTTTTCTTTTGCATTTGATAAAAAAATATTATTTTATTCATTGGCTAATACTTGGACTTAATTAATACTATTATAATTTTTTTTTAAATACCCTATTGATTAAAATTTGGGGGCCTTTTTTCTACTTGGGACTTTAGGCGACCGCATCAGTTGCTTTATATATAAAGCCGGCATTGCTTATCTGAAAAAACCCACGCCCTAGAAGGACGCCGTTTCACGAGAAACTCAAAACCCTGCTTGAGCTCCCTTCTTTCTTCTTCAGTTTGAGTTTCAACAGAAAAACAAATACATCTAAGTTTGTAATACTACACTGTACTGTGTCCATCAGTTTAGTGAAAGCACAATCTTACGAGAGATAGAGAGAGGGGAAGATCTTTGGCCACTGTCTGACTGCTTGAATCCCCACCGGTAACGTGTTTTGTTTTTCCTTTTATTTATAATAATAATAATAATAATAATAATAATAATGTTGTGATTATGGTTTAAAATGAAATATTAAAAAATGGGAAAAAAAAAACTCAGATTTTAGATAATGAAATATATAAAAGAGAAGGAAGAAAAAAGTGTTGGTAGCTACCTACAATTTAGATGGGAGGAAAATTTGAAAAAAGAAAAAGAAAAAAAAAAAATGAAGTTTGGATTGGACAAAAATGATGAGTTGGTGGCTGGAAGTGGTAACTTGGTAAGTGAATTTTATAATGAAGGATGAGAATTACCTTTTTCCTTTTGAGCCCGGGTTTTATCCCTATTTTCTCCTCAATTTAGAGAGATTAAATTTTGATAAGCTCGGGTGAAAAACACATGCACCACCCTTTTTCTATAGCAAACCAAACAATAAAAATAATAAGTGTTCTTTCTAATTTTCTCTCAATAACAAATGATGAAGAATAATTGAAACAAGATCAATTCATGTAAGTTGAACATTAACCTATATCCACATGAATTGTGGTCATTTGACGTTATACTTCTTGTTAATTCCAAATAATTTCATTACACAAGGAAATGTTATTATTTGAGCAATGTTTGATATTAAAGAGTGAGAATTTTGGAGGAGATGCCACCCCTACTTGGCTAGAAGAGTCCTATTAAACAATTCTATGTCCCTAAGACCTAGCTTGCCTGCATGTTCTGGTTGACACAGGGTAGACCAATTTAGCCAATGGATTTTTATGTCCAAACATGTTCCTTTTATCATATTAAAAGAGTAACTTTTTAAGCTCTCTGCAAAAGACAGTAGCCAAACATTTCTCATGATCTTAATCTCAAGAACCCCCCAAATTTGTTGGACACTCGTAATATTTTGAGAGAGGAAAATCGTTGTCTTAGCGCTCTTTCATATTAATTACTCAATGTCTCCACCAACTTCTCACAATTTTGGGATGTTGCTTCACAAAATGACAGTGAATTATCAGCAACGAAAACTTGGATGGGTTTGTGTTGGGCTTTGTGGAGCCTAGTTTTGTTTGATCCAGTTTGATGATCTGACCCGACCCGACCCGACCCAAATAATATTTTGTGGTTTTTAATGGGAGATTTACTGAGGCTTAGTCCATGGAGCGGAGGCTTGGGCCAAAGTATTGTAGCCGCAATTCTTGTACTCTGTATTCTTTCCTAATAATAGTGAAATTTCTGCAACTCTGTGGACGTAGGCAAATTACCGAACCACGTAAATACTGTTTTGTGCGTGTGATTGTTTTTCTTTGGCGTGTATTTTCTCTATTTTTTTGTTTCTCACAGGTTGGGAATTCGGTTTAATTCCCTACATCTTGGACTCCCCGCTAGTAGCAATTCCTCTTACATCTCCTTCCCTCTCAACCTGTCTTAACTCTTAACATGGAAGACATTCAACATAGAGGATAAGCAAACAAGGTGGCAAGGATCACCTTGATGTATGCCTCATATTACTCGAAAATAATCCACAAGTTCCACTGTTCAACAACACTAGGCGGGAGGTAGAAGACTAACGCATCATGATCAAAGAAAATTCACATTACCTCATGTAAAAATTCTTGTTTATTTTAACATAAATACTTTTTTTTTTTTACACAACTATTTTTCAAAAATGCCTAATTGAGAATATCTATCCTAAATGCTATTTCAATAAAATATTCATTCTTCATTCACATACCACTTTTTTAAAATACTCACATCACTCACACATAAACACACACCAACTGAAAAAGTGAACTGAGAATGAATAAAATGTCTTTACACTTGAACAAACATACACCAATGCACTAATGCAAGTGCTTTTTAAGATTGATGTAAATTTTAGGCCTATTTTGCATTTAGTCTTATCTAAGACACTAATCGATTTTTAGTGTAGATGGAAATTGAATCCTAAATCTCTTATTTAATAATTAGAGGTTTTACTAGTTGAGTTAAGTGAAACTCACACTCTTATCAATATTTTGAAAAAACCTAAACCTAGCTATGATAGCTTCCAAAAACTTCCATTCAATCATGTTGTAGGCTTATTCATTTCTAAATTATTTAGTGCCGGCCAACCTTTCCATTTTTCTTTCTTCTAATTGAATGTAGCATCTAAATGGCATGTAAACATTATCGAAGTTTTTATTTTTTAAGTAATATTTATTATTATTATTTAAATAATTCAATAATTACAATGCAATGAGGAATTAAAATACTGAATGTTTTCATTAAAAACACCAATATAACCTTGGGTAACACAATTTTCAATCTATTAACTAATGCCTTCAAAGTTAGGATAAGTGAAATACTTGTGGATAAGGAAAATATGTGTAAGGTTAATAGTTGGAATATCTTGGTATTTTCAAAACATCTAGGATTTAAATTATTTCTCATTGGCTTGTATAACACTATAACTATGGAATTATAATAAAATAGAAAATAGAAAATAGTGGGCAACATGTGGCATGATCTCAACACATATGAGACAATTCTAGTTATTACTTATTATAACTGTAGGGATAAAGGGTCCAGAAATGGATATTGAGCCGTGGGCCGTGTCCAAGGATATTAAGTCGTCCAGGACAAGTAGATACTAACTAGAACATTGTTGAATTAAATTTAAGTGCGGGGAATTGTGAAAAATAACTTAATAACCTTTAAATAGAAATTATATGCCACTGGAACGTAGCTTCACAATAAATAACAAGTTTCAAGTAATTTAATTACATTAATGCAAAAAAAAAAAAAAAGAAGTAATTTAGTTAGATGGTACAATTTAATATAATTTTTCTTTAGTAATTATTCTCCAAAAAAACATGCTACGGCTATGCATATATGTATCTCTATCCTCTAATCACGTCCAAGCCTCAATTAGTGTCTAAACTGGTTTATTTGAGCGTGTGTGTAAAAAGGTTTGCTTCAATCTGTGTGTCTTTTGCTAAGAAAATGAAAGAGAAAATAGTCCAATGATTTAAAAAAAAAAAAAAAAAATTAAGAGTTGATGTGGCAATTTTGAATGCTTATTAAAATAGACACTATAAGAGAAGCTTTGCAATCACCTTTTTTTTTTTTTTTTTTAGTAAACAGTAGTACTTATTAGAACAACACGAAAATAATAATAGTGTTTTAAATCGATTTATAATACATTATATAATCAAAGTATAACTACAAAAAGGTCTAGCCTTTGTAGTTGTAGACTGAAATTATAAACAGCGAATATTAGACACACAACTAATATGGGATAAACATTCACAATAAGCTCTATTGATATATTCTCTCATGTGCTAACGTGTTTACAAACTTGACCGCGCACTTGTATTCACAGTAATAATTAAATACCAATGTGTTTACAGATCCGCACGAATCAGATTTTTTGTAAAAAATATCGAGAGAGAATTGGATTTGGTTAGGCAACGTGTGAAAACCTTTCCAATTAAAACAAAATTGACACTTCAAGATGGAGGTTACTGATTTTTCGAATTTTTTTTTAAAATAACAATAAATATTAAACAATTTAGTTAATTGTCATATTTCAAAACAATTTTGAAAAATAACATATCGAGTATCTAAAACTCGAGTTCCAGATGGAACTCGAGTTTTTAAGTCTCGATTTGGAGAAAAAAAATTGCGCTGAAAATCGAGTTTTAGAGACTCGATTTCCATAAATTGCAAAAAACGCCGCTATATGGCTTTAAAACGTCACTATAGTGATTAAAAACGCTACTATAGGGCACCCTAAACCTGGTACTTACAAAAATTTTTTGTAGGAAAACGCTGCTATAGGGATTTAAAACGTCACTGTAAGGCTTAAAAACGCCACTATAGGTGAAATTTTTTGCATAAAACTCGAGTCTTAGAGACTCGAGATCTATGTGGCATTTTTCCACTCAGAACACGAGTGTTTGAAGGTCGAGTTTTTTAAGTGGATCTCGATTTTTTGAAACTCGAGATGCTATTTTCCAAAATTGTTTCAAACGTTGTCTAACTTACAAAATAGAAAGGCTGAAGGAGGTTATTTTGCTCAAAACCTCCTGATTTTTCGCTGGATGATGTTCTCTTGGATAATGTCCTTGAATGGTAAAAAAAAAAATTAGTATAGTAGTATATTATATAGCACTGGACAATTAAAGGGGATTGGTTGCTGAATTGACTTTTTAGTCAATTTGGTGCCTAGGGAGTAGCGACACCTACAGTTTTAAAGAATCTCATCCCGACCCAATGTCGGATCGAAAAACTTGGTTTGAAAAGTCAACGTAATAATTTTATCTAGTGCACCATAAATAATTCTATAAATCACCATACACGTTTATCGTACACTCACTATGACTCTTTACGGAGATCTCCGTGGCCGTTAACCCAAAGTTTCCCAAACTAGAATACTGGTATATTTTAGGTAGGGCTGTATCCAAACACTCACTATGACTCTTTACAGAGATCTCCATAGCCGTTAACACAAATTCTCCCAAACTGGTACACTGTAGTGCATTGTGTATTTTAGGTAGGGCTGTACACGGTGCGGTGCGGCCGTTTGGGGCCGTTTCTGCACCGCACCGGAAACGGTTCTCCGGCAACATCGGTGGTGGTTCTCCGGCGACATTGATTTACTCACCTGCGAAGTCTAATCAACTACCAGGCGATGGAGGCAGAGACAATACCTTGAAGATTTGACCTGGGTGGCACCGTGGCAGCAAAAGCCCTAATTGTAGGGACGAGGGAAGAGGGAAGAAGAAGAGAATGCCTCGGATACGTCTGCCACCGGGGTTTAAGTTCCAGCCAACCGACCAGGAATTGATTTTGGTCTATCTTTTACCAAAGATTCGAGAGAATTTGGCTGACGACTTCATTAAATTCTCTGATGACGTTTATAAAAAGCCACCCTCAGAGTTCTGTACTGATTCCACGGCTTTGTATGGACATGACAACATTGGGAAGCACTATTTCTTCACCCGCTTAAGGAGGTCCAATCGAAAGGTGGTTCGCACGGTTGGCTCTTGTGGATCCTGGCATGAAAGCAAAAAATATAATATAGTGAACAACGAAGTGACTATTGGGTGCAAAAGATTGTTGAATTTCAAACTGAAGGGTGAAGGTGAATGTAACGCTACAAAAACTACCGAGTGGATAATGCACGAATTCAGTCACAGCAATGAAAGCCCCGATATAGTTCTGTGTGTGATTCAGAATAAGAAGAAGGACGAGGAGAAGGGTTTGGGTTCGCCTTTGGTTTTGGGTTTGGGTTGGGGTTCAGGTTCGGGTTCTAGAAGAAGTTTAACAATTACATCGGTGGAATCGGGTTCGCCGAGGAGTTTTTTTGACAATCCGGATATATTTGAAGAGATTTACGCATTCCCCCCTTATTACGAAAAGACAACTGAGGTTGAGAGACGGCCTGGGGAGCTTAATGATCTTGCTGATGACCCAGTCATCCAATTTGACCCAATGTCTTTACTGCGCGACGAACCATGCCCTGCCCAAGATGAAGAAATCCAGCAGAGCATGAATATGGGACCTCAATGTGATAATGACCTATTCTCTGGTTGTTCTGGTTTCATTCCCCTGACACTGCTGAATGAAGATGCTCCAATTCATTCACCTGAATTTGATCAGTACTTCAATTAAAACCGAAGTAGATTTCTTTGATTTACAAACACCCCTTTTACTTGTACTTTGATAGTACGTAGATATCTATGACTTACAAACACCCCTTTTACTTGTACTTTGATTATAGCATGTCTCTAGTGGCATTGTTCTTTTTATCCTGGATTTTTTCTTTGGTCAGGAATTAATATGTGGAAATGCGATAGAAATTTAAAGCTTGAACTTTTTTTAGCCATTTAATATTGTCTTTTGTGATTGAATAGACGCTTGACACATGTTTTCTTGTTGATTGTTACTCCTGTTTTACTTTTAACACATATTTGTACTTCCTGAATGAAGCTGCTCTTTTCCATATTGAATTACTGCAGAAGGACAGTGAAATACCTATATAAATTTGAGTTTCCAGTTATACAACTCTGCTTATAATTGTGTAGCAAAAGGGGCATCACACTTGTATTGTGTCAACCTTCTTTAGTTTTGTAGGCAACCATGTGTCAAGCGTCTAGCTTTATAAAACTGCTTTCATGGAGATTTGAGTATCGCGTATCCCGCCTTTGCGAGAAGGAACTGGCATGCCGATATGTTATAAAAGTGGTACGAATCACGGAAATTACACCTTTCACAAAATGATGACAAGTTAGATAGCTGGTAGAATTTAGTTTATGCCATTTCTTTAAAGTTAGCTGGTGTTTTCAAAATCTATGCCATTTCTGCATCATACATACACTTATAACAATACCAAAAATAATCTGTTATAAAAGTGGTACGAATCACAGAAATGACACATTCTATTTCTAAAATTGAGTTTTGTAAAAAAAGGATACAACTGCAGGGTTTTGTATTAATAGCAAAGGTGGACAATAAGGGTAGAGCTCCTAGGTCACCTATTAAAGCTGAAATATGTAGAGGATTATGCTTTCGTGGTTGTGTCATGGTTTCTCATCTTAATTAGGACTTTAGGATAACTATGCACGTTCTCTAGGTTGTGTTCGCCCTTAAAAGCCTCATGAGAAGTCCTTATCATCTGCTACTTTTGGAGTTCACCAAGGTTTGATACTTCAAAGAATTTGATGAAAACCTGCATTCCTACAAGAAATAGGCAATATAAACTGCAACAACTTCATGAAAATTGGTTGAAGACTGAAAAATTTTGGGTCCACCAAGGTTTGATACTTCAAAGAATTTGATTATCAGGTTGAGTCATTTTGCTCATCGACACTTTCCCTCTTTCCATTGCAACAAAAGAAGTGTGGCAACTTGATCTGACCACAGCTCCTGTGAAAGGAGTGTTGTAAATTGTACAAACAATACATCAATATAAAGACAAGATTACTTATTGGGACCACGTAAGTACGTATATTCAATTTTTGAAACAGGTGTCGTAACTCATTAGTGTTTGGTTTAACACATGCATGAGGTGGAGGACACAAAACTTTAGCTTTTTACTACGCGTGTACTATTGTTATGTTTGAACTATTGTATTAGTAAATTTAGTCATAGAGGCTGCACTATGCTCACTTTGTAATAAATTCATTCCTTCATCTAAGGTTTTCAAGAAATGATTGAATATTAGTTCATGGCATTATTATTTACAATTTCTCTCTTTCTTTTGCAAACCCTTGAGGCCCTGCTTTCTCTTCTAAAATGAAGCAAAACCTCCTTAAGTAAATGATTTGTCAACTCACTAAGACTTCATTTGGATAAGCTTATTTTCACTCTAAAAGAGAATGTAAAACTTTTCAAAATACCATCATTTTTAAAGTACAGTTGTACTTTTACACAATAAACAAAATAAGCCAATAAAGGCTAATAATTCATCTACTACACAGAGACTTCATGTTTGAAGACAGCAAACCAAATAAGACTCAAAATTAGCAAAGCAACCTAAAGTGTTCCTTAGAGAAAATCAAGAGTTAAGTAAAAGACAAACTGCCAAACTATGGTTTTAAAACGTTAAAAGCCTTGAATCATAACTGAAACCCAATAATACTTGAATGTAAAATGCATTATTGGTTTTATTATAAAATTTAAAAACACTTTCAAATAACAAATATAAATAACTTAATTTAAAAAATCTAATATATTTTAAGCTAAATTGCAAAGTATACCCCAAAGTTTAAACCGTTTCGTAACTAAGTTTGAATAAAGTATTTTGGATGTTTTTGATATACATGTGGGTGAAAAATGTATAAGTATGTTTGAAATGTGAAAAATATGTATTGAGTAGGATTAGCAAATGTTTTTACACCTTAAAGATTCACTCCGTTAGTAAAAACAAATCCGCCCCTTCATTAGTGGACTCGCTTACATGGCTGTTAAGTAACACACAGGCACCAAGACCCACTCGAGACCTTTAATGTGACCTTTAACATGTAATTTTTTTTTTGGTCACTTCAGCCTTCCCAAAACTGCTCTTTCTGTCTTTCACATGAATTAAATCAAATTGAAATCCACAGAACGTCGCCGTTTACGGTTTATCTGAAGGAAAAAAAAAAACCCACGTCCAAGAACGACGCCGTTTCACGAGAAACTCAAAACCCTGCTTGAGCTCCCTTATTTCTTCTTCTTCTTCGGTTTGAGTTTCAACAGAAAAACAAATACATCAAAGTTTGTAATACTACACTGTACTGTGGCCATCAGTTAAGTGAAAGCACAATCTTACGAGAGATAGAGAGAGGGGAAAATCTTTGGCCACTGTCTGACTGCTTGAATCCCCACCGGTAACGTGTTTTGTTTTTCCTGTTATATATGCATATTTTTGTGTGTAAACTCTTTTTTTTTTTCTTTTTTTTTTTTTGATAATTTGTGTGTGTGTAAACTCTTGTTTGTCTTTTTGGATGTGTGAGATTTTACCTTCTTATATATATGTTGCTCCCTGAACATAAAGGATAATAATAACACAAATCATTAAATTAAACAATTTAAAAATAATAATCTTACTTTTTTTTTTATCTATATATTTTAATAAATTTGGATTTTTTTTGAAACCTAATAAATTGGATTTAAAATAGGTAAATCTCAACCCAAAACTGTATTTTAATCATTATTTCTATTTTTAAGTTAATGGATGGAATTAAACCGAATTGGATCAAAGTGGATCGAAGTGGACTGAAATAGACTGAAGTAGATCGAAATTGACCGAATGGACAAAAGTAGACCATGAGAATAGAATTGGACCTAAATGGACTGAAGTGGAAATGATTAGACCAAAATGGACCAAAATTGTGAATTTAAATAGTTGAAAATTGTGACTTCCTGTGCAAAAGTGGTGAGTATGTGAGCCATGTGTGAAAGTGTGTGAAATAGACATTTTCAAATGTGATGGGGCGTCCTATTGTATGAGATATTTATATTTACAAGAAAGTTTCCTCCCTAGTCTCCTCATTTAGAGAATTTGAAGGAAGAAAAAAACATTTTTATTTAGCTAAAATTTATGGTAAAATATAAAAATTATCATTAGATTTTACCCAATACTTGATACTATCAAAACTTTTAAAAGTACAAACAAAAAGCCATTCGAAAATTTATCTACTTCTGCTTCTTTTTTTCATCTCTAGTTGTTATTTATTTATCATTTGCTATTCAGACCCTCTTTTGTGCATCTAATATTATTAGATAATTGCCTGTTTAATAAAGGAATGGACTATGTTCTTTCTTTCTCTGTGTGTTTGTTTTCACAACTTCTCAATATCCTCTGTTTCAGCTTTCAAGTCAAATCAACAACTCTTTTGCTTAGTCTTCAATGCCTATTTTCCTTTGTTTTTTGTTTGGCATGGCAGAAGGGTCGAACTTTCTGGCTACTGCTACATGAAAGTCAATTCATTGATAATGATTCCCCCCCCCCCCCCCCCCCCTTTTCTTAATCCTTTCCTTTATCTTTTTTACTTTCTTTAAAATTATAAATAAATAACTAACTAAAAGGGAGATGGTAATTTCATGGCCAGCAATGGAGCCTATAATTGAAATTTCATTAAGATGTGAACACATGACAATTATTTGACACGTGTTCAAATCTCAACAAATCCAATGCACTGGATCTGAGCCGATTCCTTTACTCAGAAGTTTCATTCTTAGTCTCCTCGTTCGGAGTTGGGAAATTGGTCTCTCTCTCTCTCTCTCTTTTTCTTTTTCTTCTTCTACTTCTCTCTCTCTCTCTCTCTCTCTCAAAGATATGAATAGTGCTCAATTTTATCACATTCATGATTGATACCGGCATACCGCCATAATTCCAACAAGCACGATTTTTTTTCCCAAATAGAGGTAGAAATTTTATTGAATAGAGTAATGAAAGAATACGTCAAATCGCTGTATGGTGCTTCCCCTTGCCATAGTTGTGAGGACTTAATACAGTAGGCATGTTTAGCCATACACAATGCTCCTCTAATGTTGTTAGTCAGGTTGATATAAGATATTATTCATTTATTCATTCCTATGGGAGGACACATAGGACTGAACAATTCCTTGGTTGAATATATTGTCATTATTTATGACTAGCATCTTTGTATGCATTTGATTTTATAGACACACACGTACGCACACTAACAGATACTTATAAGTATATACCAAAAATTTGTAGTAATTCTATTTTCATTCTTACAAAATAGCAAAGATGGCATTAATGTCTTTATTAAGGAAGTTTAAATCTTAAAACTCTAAAATCTTCCACAACCAAAACATTGGAAAGAGTTCCCATTTTTCTTCTTTCAAGTTGTGAGAAATGGAATGGTGATATTACTGTGTTTTCCTTTCATACATTGGATAAAAATTAGTATTAGCCAAACGAGACTCCTTGGTAACATCTTACAAATAAAAAATCTTGTCCATTCAACTAAATAAACTCTGAA
This sequence comes from Quercus robur, assembly GCF_932294415.1. NCBI lineage: Eukaryota > Viridiplantae > Streptophyta > Magnoliopsida > Fagales > Fagaceae > Quercus > Quercus robur. The sequence goes on along the minus strand of NC_065540.1, from coordinate 44,971,489 downwards.
GTCTAGACTAAATATCTCCATCAAATATCCTCTCTCTTGCTTTTGATGCCTGAAACATCAACATAAATACAACTACGCATTCAAAATGGTTTAGTCTAATATTTTGTCCATTCAACTCAATTGGACACCAATTATTTCAGTCACAAATAGTTATAAGGTTCTCAATTTTCATACTATTTGATCAAGTTGAACATGAATTTTATTTGTAGAAAGGTGTAAAAATAAAACCAAATATATAGAAAGGATTAATTTTTTTGTACTAATAACCTGTTTTTCCCAATTTGCGAAACTTGTTTTAAGAGCAAGCAGATATGCCTATACAGTAGACCTTGTCAGCATTCCGATCCAAAGACCCTTTCCTTTCAAGTGTACAACGAAGGCCAAAACAACGCCTACTGGAACCCCAACCAGATAATATGCCCCAAGATTTACATAGGCTCCTATATCCTGCCAGCCACTTCCTCTAGCGACCCCTGATGCATATATAGCACAACATAACTTTGTGAGTTAATGGCAAGCAATATCAAGGAAGAATCACAACTTCTACATTGACATCTTTTGCTAATCTATTTTGATGAAATATACACAATATAATAATGATGGTTATGACTATGGCATAACAACTAACTAGACATTTCCTGTGAAGGATGTAAGGCTATTTGTTAAACCAGAAAGAAATTTACTTCCGAGAGTAAACTTGTTTAATTCTTTCCACACCATTAGTAAACTTTTTTATTGCAAAGAAAATATTCTAAATTAATAATGAACTAATGTGTATTTGATAGTATAGCTATAGTATTCACTTGAATTGATAAGAATTAAGAAGTTATAACTTTCAAAAATTTAGCTCCAACTCAAAGCCCATTACATGAGAGAAATATGAGAAAGTTACTTGAAAGTACTGCTTGTAAGCCATCCACGATTATTATTTATTAAGAGACAAAGCAAAGGACCCATATCTGCAATACGATCTACAATTTCCTTCTTACAGCTAAAGGCATAGCCCAAAACACGATGGCAGAAGAAGAGAATCATGGCTACAATAACCATCTCTGCAACTACAAGAACTATTATGGCCTTAACAGTTATTTTAGCTGCTTGTGCATTCCCAGCTCCCAACTCATTTGAAACCCGAGTGCGACAGAGCATTTAATGCATTCTTTTCCAAAACAATTGTATACCATGCTTAGACAAGTTTAGGCTTAAGGAAACAAATTTAAGAGCAAACCTTGCTGTGGCTGCAAATCCATATGGTATGTAGTAGTACAAATTAGTAATTGTAAGGCTGCATGCAGTGAAAAATTAGAAGCATTCTATTGTAAACCTCATATATTACATATGGAAAAGAAGCATACCATAGCAAAAGCACTGAAGTCTCCAATTCTGGATTTGGTAAAAGACCAGAAAGCAAAATAAGTCCCTCCAAACGACCACCATACAGACTATTATGATTAGCATGCAACAAAATGCTAAGAGACTTAATACATGTAGGCGAAAAATGAAGACTACATATGTCTTCTATTCTACACTGATTAAAAAACAAGGTTAATATTATTTTCAGCTATAATGCATGGATGAAATTTATCTAGAGGAGGATAAAGGAGACAAGGACTTTACAATGAGACTGTAGCCAGTTACAATGGCGTAAGAGGTGGCAACAGAGACCCCGGAAAGAGAAAGTTCATCAAGGTGTCCCACCATCATCAGGGAAACAGATGGCAGGCAATACTGCAAGACCAAGATGGCTACCATTGGTGCTGATAAAAAGCTCACCATCTTTAGCTCTATCACAAACACCTCCCACTTCCCTTCTATTTCCTACCTCAATTCCTTCTGAAACAAACAGTGCCTATTCACATTTCCAAGTCTGATTCAACCAACATATAGATTTAAGACCAGTTGTGCCAGTCTGAAATAGTTATAGGATTTGGAATATTCAAGCTTTACAATCAATTTGAGCATAAATATACTAAATTGCAGTAAGAAGAAGAATAAAATGGAGGGCTGGGGTGGGGGAACAATTATGTAGAAAGGAAGAAATTTTTGTACTAATAATAATTTGCTTCTGCCAATTAGTGAATTTTGTTGCATGAGCAAGCAAAAATGCTTGTACAAGACTGTCTCTACATCCAATTCAAGGGACTTCAGTATACAGCAGATAATATTCTCCAAGTTTGACATCAGCTTCTATATGTTGTCAGCAGATTCCTATAGCAAAATCAAGGAAGAATCACGAATTCTACATTGGCCTGATATGCTGATTTAATTTGACGAAAGATATTAACAATATACCGGTTAGGCCATATCTATCAACTAGACATATCCCAAAAATAATCAAAGAAGATAACATCAAGGGTGAACTTGTTTGAAGCTTCCAACAGTGTTTGTTGACTTTTTAATTGCATGGAAAATTTTCTAGAATAAAGACAGCATTAATGCTTAGCTAATCGTATAGCGTGATTGATAAAAAGTAGTAGCTTCTAAACGTCTCCAAAATTCACAACTCATGGACATTAACTCAAAATCACTACACAAGAGAATTGAGTGAATTTACCTGAAAGTATAGCTTGTATATCATCCAATAACAGTAGGCTCAATTGAATGCCATCCTACGGAAATCATTATAATTGACACGGACTAGAACCCTTTAAAAAAGTTAAGAAAAGAACCCACTCTACTATCATTATGAAACAAGATACAAGGATATGTCACTTGAATACATTTCCAAATAATTATAACTGAAAACATTTATAAATTTAATACAACAGACCAGGATTTTTATCTAAAAAGAAAAACAGTCATACTGACAGATATGCTTATGCAAGTCCAGTAACAGTAGCCTCAACTGAAATTCAAGCTATGAAAATCTTTGCTATTTAGCATCCAGTCAAAGTATAAGCAGGACATGAGTCTAGAGACATCAATTGTTATCACCTGCATGGCTGCATATATGTGAAAACTTAAGTTAGTACAGTACTATAATTAAAAAAATAAATAAATAATATTTCACTCATTAATAATCAGTACAATTGGAGTTCCTCCTTGCCCTTTCTGGAAGGCATAGCACCAATGATTATGACATATAGACATGGTAGAAAAGGAAGTACTATACAATCTCTAGTTTTCATGTTTCAAAAATTTTTTAGGAAAATTTCTCTTGCTTTTGCCAGCACTAAACAAGGCGAGTATGAAAATTAGCATAATACTTGAACACTTACAAATGGGATGCCATAATAGGACTGAATCATCTACATTAGCAAAATCCTTAAAGTTCATCATCATCATCATTCCCATCATCCCCATCATCATCATCATCGTCGTCGTCGTCATCATCATCCCCATCATCATTATCAACATCATCATCATCATCATCACCAACTGCATCTATGTGAAAACCTGAGTTAGTATGATAATAATAATAATTCACTCATTATTAATCAGTGTAATTGGAGTTTGCTTCCTTCCTGTTTTGTAAGGCATAATACCATTACACCAATGATTATGAAGAATATAAACGGTAAGGAAGGAAATACTATACAACAGTCTCTAGCTTTTACATTTCAAAAATTTACCAAGAAAAGTTGTATTGCATTTGCCAGCACAAAATGAATAAGCAAAATAGCATAATACTCTGATAGTTACAAATAGGATGCCAAAATAGGATTGAACTATCTAAATTAGCAAAATCCTTAGAGAAATGTAACGGGTTAAGCTTTAGAATGTATTTCCTATTATTCTTAACTACTTGCTTAGACAATTGTCAATAAACTCATGTGGCAAAATTTAAGTTTAATTTTTAGGAACTCAAAACATATAAGGTGATTGGGCTTGCTTGCACACACAGTGAGCCAAAAGAAGAAAAAGAAAAATTACTTGACTTACTTGCCAACGATGAAGGTTGTTTGAGATGGTCATTACTAGTGAATTCAGAGATGAAACCTTTCCCAAAGCTCTCAATCAAACATTGTGCATTTGTTTGGCTGAACTCGTCCACATCTTGCTCGTACACCAAATTGACCCCACATTCATGCACATGAAAGGCTAAGTCATAGGTCTCAAATATAACCTTAATCTTACGGCATTCACCATTCCCAACAGCAGCAAACCAATCATCACGAGACAAATACAATAGCCAAATACTGTCCTCACAATGCATGAACGTATTGAAAAGTTCAGAGGCATAGTGATTCTGAGTCATATCACCAAGGGCTGTCACACGAGCTCCAACACCAAATCTCTTCCCTTTACAAGCTGATACTGATGCACAGAGAGCGAACCCCATCCATTTACTATTACACCAATTTGAAGGCAGCTCTATGCTTATTGAATTTCCCACACTTTGATGAGTTAACCATGATGGAATTTCAAATCCGTGAATAGTTATCTGAAATTCAGTTATAGATCCATCTTCTTTCCTTTTGGAAGAAGTTTCATAAACTGTTTTACGACAAAGGAGTCCCTGTAACCAAAACACAACTACTGTTATAGGTAGCTGTTACTTTTGTCAATTAAAGAGAAAGAGAAGACATTACCTGTAGGTAACGGAACAATCTTGTAAAAGCTACTCCACTGCCGCTCTCATCATACGGATGCCACCGGAAGACTGGTTGTGACAAGCTACTTAGTTTGACCAGTGCTGGTGACGGTTTTAGAGAAAAGCAACATTGAGCATTTATAAATCTTAAAGTTGATGGAAGCCTCGGCAATGATTTTAGTTTTTTGCATCCGCGAAGAATGAGTGTTTCAAGAGACCTCAAATCATCCATGTTGCTTGGAAGACATTCAAGCTTTTTGCAGGAACTTAGATCTAAAAAAGTAAGGGCAGTCAAACACTGGATTGAAGAGGGTGCTAGTTTCTTAATAGCAGCCGCACCCAAAGAGATTTTCGATAGGCTTTTCATAATTCCAGTAAATTTCAGAATTGAACTGAAATTGTAGCAACAAGAAAGATCAAGAAGCGTAAGGGATTGCATTTCAGCAGACATGCTGGGAAGATCGGTAAGAGATTCACAGCTATCCAATTTTAAATACTGAAGCCTGCTGAGTTGTCCAATAGATGGGTGGATCTCAACCAAACTATCGCAGCAAGAAAGATTTAGTCCCTCAAGTCTCGGAACACCTGAAAAGTCAGGTGTCCTAATAAGGTTTTCTGAAAAACTAAGATCGATGAACTTTAACTTGACTGAATGCTGTTACAACCAAAAAAAAAGGAGCTTCCATTAAACATAGAAATTAATTTAATAAGTAAAGAATTCTTTTAATTAATTACACAACTTTATAAATGAAAGGAGGAAGCTCGTGAAGTATATTTGTAGCTACACCTGGTGGATTTTAGGTGGATAGAAAAAATGGGAGGGAAAAAAATTTATTAGAGTATTTGGTTGGGTGGATTGCCATATTTTCTCCTCGGCCCACCAAAATGTCGCCCCGAATAAAGGAGAAAACTGAATAGAAAATTTAGGAAAAATATTTACCTGCTTGTGCAAACTGCAAACCAAAACATACTTTGCAACTTTCATGTGATTTTGTGGATTTTTTTTTTGCTAATTTATTTATTTAATAGGAGCATGAAAGTAAATTTATACAAATAATATTTTCTATCTTCTTATTTTTCTTCTCAACCAAACAAATAAGTTTTTCAACTCTCAAATTTTCCATCTTCCCAACCAAACACACATGAGAGAAAACTAAATATTTTCTATCCTCTCACTTTTCTATCTCTCTTCCATTTTCTCTATCCTCCCACTTTTCTACACTTCTAATCAAACAAACCATTAAAAAAACAGAAATAGTAAATGATAGAAAGACAGTTAAAAGAACAAAATTACCATTACTCCTTCCCAAAGATATTCAAATGTGCCATGCGGCAAGCCAAGTTGAACAAGCTCCTTTGGTTGGAAACTAGATGCCAAACATCTTAAAGGACATGATGCCCATGAAAGATGTCTTAGCTCATTAGGAATAGCAAGATGCCCAGGATTGAGGGCCTTCGGGGAGTCCAGCTTTCCAAATCTCAGTGGCTTCTTAATTATCAGCAATCTAAGATTAGACATCTTTGAAAACATTTCAGGAAATTCTTCAAAGTTTAAATGCTCTTCCTCGTATTTGACAACTATGGCTCGAATTTCATCCGTTGCCTAAGATTTCAAAAACAAAAGCTTGCACGGTCAAATGATAAGAATAGTAGAATTACTCAAGTTTTATACTGTGTTAAAGCAGTGAAGGACATAAAAAATATCTAAATGAAATTACTCAAGTTTTGCATTGCAATTTTGTGGACAAAAAGAGAAATTTAAATGAAAATGCAAAATGATTGGTATGTGGCTTTGCATATTTAAGAAAATTACATTTTTTATTATAGGAGAAAAGTTGTGTTTTCAATTCACCGCTCATGAAAATTGCCAGAAAATTGCATTTTCACACGGCATTTTTTCATCTTAACAAAAAAATTTTAGATATTTTTCCAAACACTTAATTTCATTTTTTTTTTAAAAACACATTTTCAAAACACAACTTCTAAAATTTTCAAAACATTAATTTAAAAAAAAAAAAAAAAAAAAAAAAAAAAACTAACCCTAACAGATTCTAAGAGTCCCACCAGTAACTAAATAGATCGTGGTACAACATCATATGTTAATAGTAAAATGTACTACATATTAAGTCCTATTGATAGATTGTATTACATCTTTTTTTTAAATCTTTTTTTTTTCTTATTAATCTATTTAAAATTCATACATTAAAACTAAGAAGGTGCACTTCTACCATTTGGAAATTCAAGACCAACTAGGGAAAAAATAGGAAATCACAAAATTTACTTCTAAAGTGATGGAAAAAGAAAAAAAAAGCCTACATGATGATTTTTTTTTTTTTTTATATTAAAAAAAATGTTAAGACAGCCTTTTGTTAATGCAGTAACCAAGAGATGAATGATTAGTTCATTACATCAAGAAAATAAATTCAATTTTATAAACAATTACAAAGATATATATATATATATATGTATATATTCAAAATATAAGAAATCATCATTGGCAGTTTATTAGCATGTGAATGTTTTATTCTTAATTTCGTTACTTAAATACTTAGGTAACCACTTACTTATTGATTTTTTTTAAAGAACTACTTTATTGAAGAAAATCATGTTACTATACCTACTCAATATTATTCACTGAAATAAAATTATAGCTTTATCATTTTTCTTACCATATTGTTCTTCAATACACGAAGCAGGTCCTCAGTAAGCCACAACCTACTCTGCTTTCCGAGATTCCCACCTGATTCAAAATGAATAATTTTTTGACCCATTTCTGCTAGTAGATCATGCATCCCCAAATATTCACTATCATCCACAGTTAGGAGAGATCTTTCCACAAGAACACTAATACCAATTATTGCATCGAAATCACAATTCTCTAATATCTGTATTACTTGATCTTTCTTCCTCCGTCTAAAGAAACATGCAATATCTAAGAATATCTCCTTCCACATTTCTTCCAATCCATCATAACTTATTTTAAGTATATCAAATATATCTCCTTTAGTTTTTTTAAAACTTTTCAATGCACTTTTCCATTCATCTATTGTTCTTCCAACCAAAAAGGATCCCAAAGTAACAAGAGCTAATGGAAGGCCATTAGCATATTTTACAACTTCCTGAGAGAGCTGCATATAACCTTCTTTGGGTTGTTCCATTTTGAAGGCTTTCAAACAAAAAAGTTTTGAAGCATCTTCATTATTTAATACTTCAGGCTTATACCTTTTATGTACTCCATGTTGGACCAACACATGTTCATCTCTAGTTGTTATGATGATCCAACTCCCCAATCCAAACCAATCTTGCTCTCCAGCCAATTTGTCTAATTGGTCCAATCGGTCAACATCATCTATAACAAGTAAAACTTTTTTATGACACAACCTTTTCTTAATCATGTCAACCCCTTCATAAACATTCCTTATTTTTATATTTTGGTCCACCAAAATGTCTGCAAGAAGCTGCTGTTGTAATTGAGGCAATCCCTGTATTTTTGAATCTTCCCTAACATTGGCAATAAAACTAAAACCTTCAAAATGACTACGAAACTCATCATAAATAACTCTAGCAAGAGTTGTCTTACCCAACCCCCCCATACCATAAATCCCTATTATGCAAATACTATTTTCAAAACCTAAATATGAGGGGATCAATTTTGCCATAGTAGATTCTATTCCTACGAAGTTTTTGGTAATGCTTGAGGATTTAGAACTCAATTTCTCCATCATCTCATTCACAATGTGTTGGATAAATTCAGACTCATGCCTGGGAAGAAGATAGAAAAATTTTACATCATGGTCCAAACCAGTTATAAATAATCTTTTTCACAATGTGTTGGATAAATTATGACTCATGCCAATGAACAAGATAAAAAATAATTACATGATGGTCAAACACATTTATAAGACTATGGAAGGAAGAAAAATATTAGGCAAGAATACTCCTTGCTCAAACACATGTCAATTCATTAGCTCAAGCAACGTGGATACAAGAATTGTATATCATATTAGTTATATAGTTCAAACATACATATTCAAAGCTATAGTTTTTGTTGACTTGGTTGAAACATATCCATCAAATTTAAGCTTGCTTGAGTAGTTAAGCCTTAGTACCTGCACAAATGCAAGTCTTTACCTCTTGAGTCTAGGGCCAAATTATTTTTTCTCCCTGCTTAACTGCTTAAGCGAAAGTGTTCATTAAATTTCTATTTAGGCACTAATATCATTACAAACTACTAAAAGCTCTACTTCTTCAAAGTTATGTAAACAGTTTTTTACTAAATAAAATTATGTAAACAATTAATATGTAATTAAAATGGTTAAAATGTGCTTTAGGTTTACCCAAAACAATGATTGGGCCAAAACTAAATCGTTTTAAAAAGGACAAATTCCCAACGTAAACTTAATCCAATATATAGTTTGGAAAAAAGGTAATTTGGGGTTGTTAAAGCATCACATTGAGTTATAAAAAAGCGTTGTAAACGTGGAAGACAATAACCCCTCACATTTCCAACCATATTTAATTTATCAATTTTTTCTTGAATAATAGTGAGAAAACAATAACAAAAGTAAAGTTAAAAACAAAAGATGGAGAATATGAACCAGGCATCCAGCATGGCAACACCCAAGCCAAGAACTTGATCATGCTGCAAGGGAGGGAGAGGAAGTGGAAGAAATGAAATGAAATTGAGGGACAAAATTTGTCTGTAAAATGCAAATTCTGCTAAGTTGGATAAAAAAATCCAAATAGTTTTATTTTAGTCCAGACTTTAAGGAAATGAATATAGTAATTAAAATTTTGTGAACTAAATTGCAGAATGGCAAAACCACAAAGCGTAAATTATGATTTACCCAAAAAAAATGAAGATAATAGACAATTTCAATAGACTTATAATTCATAGAAATTTATGTCCTTAAAACCAAGAATTTCCTTTTAAATTATTGCAAAGGAGCATTTCCAAAGTCCTAAAGAAGTGCAACAAGATTCTAACTATTATATGTTGTAATATTTCAATCCATGCATATTATGCTACATTATATATACTTCATGAAATAAGAAAGAAGACTACTTGTTTAAATATCAAAAGAAATATATTTGTCATGGAAATTACCTATCTTGTAAATGCCAACCTGAGAGATTGGCTACTTCTCTCAAAGCAGCCCTCCACATATCCACCATCTTTATGTTATCTTTAAATCGTTTTTCGCGATCATTAAAGGCCTGTCCAAAAGTTCCTGTCTGTTTCCGTACATCAGATGGATCCACATCATAAAAAATAGGCCAAATCATCAATCTTCTCTCTCTCATGCATTTAACGATATGTGCAAGTTCAACCAAGCACCATGTTGAAAATGCATAATTTCTTGAGAAAACAACAATAGCAAACCTCGATTCTTCTATTGCTTTCAAAAGCTCCGGCGAAATAGATTTTCCTCTCTCAAGTTCTTCATCATCCCTAAAGGTCAAAATGCCTTTCCGTTGTAAAGCAGCATATAGATGGTCAGTAAAACCTCTACGGGTATCCACGCCTCTAAAGCTGAGAAACACCTCATATTTCCATTGAGGTGTTGAAGAAGAAGATGGTGATGACATTGAGGCTCCCTGACTGCTCATGGAAACAGTTTAAAATATACTAGAAAATGTTAAACTATTTTATATATTTTTTCATAAGAGAAAATATTCATGTTGAAGATGCATTTTTTTTTTAGAGGGTGATGATAGCAAACCTTGATTCTTCTTTTTCTTGTATAAGCTCTTGTGAAATACAATTTCCTCTCTCAAGTTCTTCATTTTTCCTAAAAATCCAAACGCCAATCCATCGCCAAACGGCAAATACAAGATCTACAAAAAATTTTCTAAAATTCCACCGAGGTGTTGAAGAAGAAGATGGTGATGATGATGATGACGATGAGATTCCTTGAGTCCTCATGGAAATACTGGCAAATCTTGAGAAATATAAAATTAATAGGAACGTAAATTAAGGAAGAAGAAAACAATTTGACATGGAAATTTCATTTCAAGATAAAAGGGATGAATGTGTGTGAAAAATGACTGACTTACAGATTTGGAAATAGAAATTACAGTAGACTAGTAATGACTGGCGATTTGTAATGCTCGAAACCCACTTGATAATTACGTGTTTAATAAAAGATTTGTACTCTGTTCTTTCTTTCTCCGTGTGTTTGTGTTCACAACTTCACATCCCCTGTTTTCAGTCAAGCCAAATAGCTAGTCTCCAATGCCTTTTCCCATTTACAATTTTTTTTTTTTTTTTTTTTTTTGTGACTTGGCATGACACAAATTACTTTCTTATTCCTTCACTTTATTGCTTATTATTATTATTTAAATCGATAGAGTACAGGATATTTTTGTGGTATCCAGCTATGACTATGAAACTATGTTTAAATTTATTTTTTTATTCAGAAAATTGAAAAAGAAGATTTTTTTTTTTGGCTAAAATTTATGGTAAAAATTATCATTAGATCTTGTTATACTATCAAAACTTTAAAAGAGTACAAATGTCACGTAAAGCCGTTTGAAAATTTATCTGCTCTTGCTTTACTTTCCTCTTTTTCTTTTTCATTTTTTACAAACTTCCTTCTCCATTCCTAATGGTTATTAATTTAACTTTTTATATACATAAAAAAAAAAAAGGTGTTTTTTTCCCATCTCTAAAAGAACACTTTTTTATGTATATAATATATTGAATATATAAACAAAATCTCACATAAAATAATAATAGAAATAGTGAGTAATTGAGTTCAAAACTCATAAATTTAAGTTTTTTTCATGCTTGTTGGACTCTGTTATTTCTCCTATGTTCGTGTGTATTTACAATTTCACATTCATCTTTTTAGTCAAGTCAACCTTGGTTTTATCCTTTACTTCCCTAGTGGTTATTCGACCTTTTTTTTCTGGTCCCCCCACTTTTTAAATCTTTTTCTTTATTATTATTATTACTAGTCGCTAACCCATGCGATGCATAAGATAGTTAAACAAAATTTATACACATTCACTTTTATTGATACAATCATTTGAAAACAATTCTAACTAATACCCAAATGTAAGAAACACATTGACTTACTATTTAAAGTAGCCTTTTGAAGAATTTACACATATTGTGCAACTGAGCCTTAATTTCTCATCAACGGTTAGAAATACAAACTACAAATATATAAATAAAGACCATGACTTGAGAAGGACGCATTAAACTTCAAATTAGAGTAGTAATGTTATTTTCTCAATCTTTGCTCAGTTGTAATAATAATATAGAGGAAATTCAAACCATGGAAAGAAAATAAAATTACAACAATTAATTCCATTATCTTTCATGCTATACTTTGTAATTGTACGGAATTAAGTCAACTCAATTTAAGTAGTTGTAATAAAATTGGCTTCTACTATTCTCTATTCTATAGAGATATGAACATATTGGATTTCTCAAACAATTACCAGTATTGCAATAAAATGATTTATTATTGAAAATAAGAAAAAATTAAGCTCATCCCTTAAAGATTTACCTCTTGTACTTGGTAATTTCCATTCAAACTTTAAAATAGATTATTTGCCTTACCTAGATGTTTTCCTTGCGGTGAGGACAAATAAAATGAGATAGGTGCTGCATGACCTTCAAAGCAAAAAAGCTTTCTTCTAGTCAAAAACAAAACTCGTCAAGAGGAGTAAGAGAGAAAGAAATTACTCAATGAAAAACCATGGTGAATGGAGAAAAGATTTTTGAACTTCCAAAGATCCACACAAAATTTAGCCATAGGTGCAAAATGCCAAGTTAAGAAATATAAATATTGATCTACAGGTGCAATTTTTAAATAGAAAATAGCAATTTCATGAACAAAAACCCTAGCAACCAAATAGAAAAACTATAACCTTGATTTGATTTCTCATTTATCAATGATGGTGACTGGAGAATAAGTTGATTTAGTCCATAAGAGTGGCCCTGAGTAATTGCCGATGGCAAGTGCCAAAGATAGTAAGTAAATCAAATCAAAGAAGGAGAGAGTATAAATTCTTTCACAAAATCAAAGATCTCTTTACATCCCATAAAATTTAAAATAAAGAAGAAAATCTCTCTATAGCTTAAGAAACACAACATAATAAAATTAAAGAGAGAAAATTTTCGGAGGACAAAATATTATAGATAATTTAAAAGAATTTTGGTTTAATTCCTGAACACCGCAACTCCTTAAAATTCATACTAATAATAATATTTTATGATTGTACAGACTATTTTTTTAGAGTGGTTGATCTCAACATTGGCGTGCATTTAATCTTTCACTAAAAGCAAAGGGAAGTAGATCATGTGCATACATCTTTATGAGCAATTTTTGCAAGTCAGGCGAACAAACGTGTAACCATTTTGTCCTATTCCTACCATCTAAGAACATATCCTCTCTTATAAGTTGATGATGCCAAGTTTTAACATATCCTCTCCTTTTTTTTCCCCTAAAGAAATAAAAGGACTTTAAAGACATGTCCAATTTGTTAAAATGCAAGTGCTTCAAGCCATAGAACGATTTAATGAAAATTGCAACTCCATGAATTGAATTTGCAAATGGTATTAACTATTGGCTATTAATGCGATTATTAAGCCGTACCACATTGAACATGTTTCTCTATCAAAATATATAAACAAACTAACCTTACAAAAGCTGAACTTTATAAGCTAAAATCTATACCGTGCGTCGTAGATCTTGAATGTTATACCGTGCGTTTAGGGCTTCCTACATCTGGAGAGAGAGAGTTTGCAGAAACCAAAGAAAATCTCTCTATAGCTTAAGAAACACAATATACTAAAATTAAAGAGAGAAAATTTTCGAAGAACAAAATATTATAGATAATTTAAAAGAATTTTGGTTTAATTCCTGAACACCGCAACTCCATAAAATTCATACTAATAATAATATTTTATGATAGCGTAATTAGAATTTTGGTTTAATTCTTGAACACTGAATTGGAAATTGATTATATGAGTATTCAATGGTGAACAAAGTACTATGTATTAATTAATATATAAACAAAACTAACCTTACAAAAGTTGAACTTTATAAGCAAAAATCTATACCGTACGTTGTAGATCTTGAATGCTATACCGTGCGTTTAGGGCTTCTTACGTCTGGAGAGAGAGAGTTTGAAGAAACCGTGGCTTTATATTTCTTAACTTGAGAGAGGAGTAAGGTTGCTAGGGTTTTGAGGAGTTATAATGTTTTTATTTTTATTTTTATTTTTTTAAATATTGTGCTAACGTGGAAAATTATGGTACCAGTAGAGGCTTCGGTTTTATATATATATATATATATATATATATAGATTATGGCATTTGTTAATAAATATCATAAAGGCATCCATTTTATGAGATTTGAGTTTATTGTAAGATACTACCATTTTTTCTCTTAATATTCAATTTACTATTTAAGCCCAAGAAATTAAATTCTATAAGAATGTAGTGTAAAATTTAAGTTTTACCCCTCTAATCCTAACATGTCATATCATCATATTACATATTAAAAAATAGACACAACTACACTTAATCAATTCTAATATTCATTTAAAAATTTAATTTAATTGTGAGTTTATTGAAATGTTATTATGTGTAATAGGATGTATTGAATTTTAAATAAAAAGTTGGTGTGACAATCTCTTATTGGATGATGTAAAACATAAGTTTTACATCCCGTCCTTACCAAATTTGAACTACTAAGCATAAACATCATTTAATACAATTAGAAAGATCTTTTGCGCATATAATTGGCATAACATGATGTGGTTCTTTTTCCAGATCTTACAATTATTTATCTACATTGGCTATAGAAATTTTTTCGTGTATATAATTGCCACAATGCAAGACATGCGCAGTTAAGGCAAATTATTGATATTAACCCCAATCTTAGGGAAAATTATTAGGTACTCCCGGAGTACCATAAATGCGTACTTCCCCCTCTCACATAAATGATGAGTCCCACCATGAATTTAATTAGTGGGACCCACTATTCATGTGAGGGGGGAGTACGCATTTATGGTACTCCGGGAGTACACAATAATTTCCCCAATCTTAGAGGTTGAATTTGTATTTTAGCCTAAACTTCATTTTAAGTGTTTTATATTTGGCATAACTTTCATTTTAGTTTTTTATTTAAAAAAAATATCATTTAGCCTTTAAAAAGTTTATTTTGACAAATTAACCTTTAAATTTGCAATAGTTGTGATGATTGTCATCCTTCCATCCAATACCTTTACTGAGTTTTAATTTTTAATTTTTCCAGAATTCATAATATAATAATACTAATACCCCCAATCTCATAATCACAACTACAAACCATATCATACACACTGCCACTGCCACTGCCACCATCAAACCCATGCACAGCTGCACAAACCCACCATCAAAAACCAAAGCCCCTCAAACTGCCACTGACCAAACACCCTCATTCAAAGTTCAAACCTCTACACAACCTTACCCACACCAGGCTAAACATCCAAAATCCCAATCAACCAAGTCTCCAAGTCCAACAAATTCATTGTCTACCTCTACCTTGAAACTTTGAAACCCACTAAAATAGACCCATGTCTCCTTCCTCCCTTTGGTCATGCCAGTAAGATGAGAGAGAGAAAAGAGATGAGAATATGAGATGATGAAAGCATTGTTCAGGGCAATCAGTCAAAGAGGAAGAAAAAAAAAAAGCAATATTTCATGAGAGGGAATAGATAAGGTGGATTTTTTTAATAAGAAAAAAAATATTTGATTTTACATTAATTTTAGAGAAAATATTTTTCTAACGCTAAGAAAAGATTTTAAAAAAATAAAAAATGATATAGTTTTAATAGTACTTTCAGGATTGCTTATTTACACGGTATCTATTAAAAGATATAATTTTTGATCATTTTTATGTTGAATGTGTGATAAAACGCTAAAATATAATTTATTTTCAAAAGGTAAAAAATTGAATTATTAAAAAAAAAAAAAAAAAAACAAAACAAAACTGAGACAAAAGCAAAATGTTTTTAGCAATAAGCAAGAAAAAGCTTTTAGATTTTCTAATAGTAATACGTGGAAGGATGGCATTAACAAAGATTGCAAACTCAAAGGACTAAATTAACAAATCAAATTTTAAATAATTGAAACGAGAATTAATCCAAGGTTTAAGAATGTAAAATGAGTTTTAGTCCCATTTTTATTATTTTATAAAGAGAAATAATATGTCCACAATATTTTCACAACATTTTTACAACAAATCATAAGTGGCAGGTTGTTACTGGTTGTTATTATTGGAGCAAAAAAGTAATCTTAGTGTTAGTTTCAATTTTGAACCAATAACAATTAACCACCTGTGATTTGTTGTAAAAATATTGTGGATGTAGCATCTCTCTTTTATAAAATACATTTTATTCCTTGCATTTAGGTTAATCCATTTTACCTTTAGAGCTTTTTTACAATATTATAGTTTATCCCTTGTGCTTTATTGTAAAGTAAAAAAATTAATATTTTTGTTGTTATTCATGTAATTACATATAAGAATGTTCTTTCTCTTTCTTTATGAGAGTGTATGTATCTTATGAGATGGATTTATAGAACACTTCCTCTTAATATGTGGATACCACAAGTGTGTAGGACTCATTCAATGTGAGAGGAGGGTTGCATAAATCCGTGTTATAAGATATTAACTCTTGTTTGGACCGTGTGTCCCAAGCAAGAACACATTCAACCAATATGATGAACCAGTGAATACTGAAGTATTGGAGCTACATGTAGCTCCAATACTTCCTAATTTTAATTTAGAAACTAGAGCCCCAACAAAGGGAAATATGGAAACAAAGAGTTGCACTTGAACTAAAGAGCATTGGAAGGATCAGACTCTTGAGTCTGAAAGTAGTGAATTTAGTGACTGATGTCAGTGTTAGTATAAATTCCTAGTTTTGATATTTGCTCTGCCGTCTGCCCCATAGGCTTGTCCGCATAAAGTCTCTAAAGCCCCAGCCTTTCCCTCCCTGATTAGCAATCACAAAAACTCACTTATCATTATACTTGAATATCAAATTCTCAAACTAGCAGACATCAGTGGTAAAATAATAATAATAATAATGATGTGTTAATGATAACAACAATGACAACAATAGATTTGAAAAACATCTATGACAAAAAATTATGGTTTCGGATTGTTAATTTGTATAAGTAAATTAACAGATATTAAATAGTTTATATCAGGGAACATGGTATAAGTAAAAGACACCACTGCTAGTGCTCTAAGCAGGCTAGCGGAGGTTGAGTCAAGCACAAAAATGGTCTAGTTTCCGCATGAAAATACTCAAATTTTATTTTGCTGAATCATGAAAATACTCAATTGAGAGAACATTTTTGCGGCTTTTCTATGTATACACTATACATATATTTCAGGAGCAGTTGAGTCCATCTAAACAGTGAAATTCTCTTTAAGTGTGCCTTTGTGTAGCGGCTGCGTTTGCTTTTACGTGCGTTGCGTTTTTTTGGCTGCTCCCATGGCACTGTTTATGGACCAGCCAAAGCACAATAACGCGTGAACAGTATTTTGTCTTTTAAAAAATATTTTAATATAGTGTTTTCAGCAATAAGTTTTCAGTTTTCAGTAAATAAGCGGTATTCAAACACACCCTAAGTCTCTTGGCATGGCACAACAACCACCACACTAGTCACTGATTATAAAAACACAGGAAATGTTTAGTAATTTTGTGGTGACTAGTTAATTCCTACGGGATGAATTAGAACTTACATATCTGTGGCTTGGTTGAAACTTAAGCTGTCTACATGTAGTTTGAAACTTAAAACTATACCTACCTGAGGTTAGCTCAATTAGATTTTCATAACCCTCCTTTATTAAAAACATGGCTAAATATGTAATTTTGCTCCACTTTTATGTTTCTTTTCTCCAAAAACACAAAATATATAAAAATACAAGATCAAATAAAATTAAAAAGAATCTAACGGAATACTTGTATTATGGGATTTCAAATCACATGTAGGCAACTTAAATTTCAGTCAAACCTCAAGTGGGTAAAGTGTCAAATTTCAAACCATAGATAGGCAACTTAGATTTTGGTCAAACCATAAGTAGATAAGTTGTAACTTGTCCATACTTACACTGTATGAAGCACTGTGTAAATTTTTGTTTTATTCATATGTCATTTACTACAAAAATTCATTGGAAAAAGAATGCCCTTACAAATTTACCTTACCACATGTCAAATTGTAATATCTAGCATCACAGACCGAGTAGATTCAAGAAGGAAGGGGTGAGACTCTAAACCAAATCGCAAACCCACCAAGATGGTGGTGGCAATAAGTAGCAAGAGGTGGAGGAGACAGAACTCACATATAAGGGTGGCAATTCGTGTTTGTGGATCGAATTCATGTTGTGTCGAGCCATGAGTATTCTGCTATATGGGTTAACCCAAACCGTTTAGTAAATGTGTCAAAAATCTTCAACCCTAACACGGCCTGGTTATTAAACAGGTCGACTCGACATGACCTGTTTAACCCGTTTAATTAACAAATCATGTAAAGATCAGCACAAATGACCCGTTTAATACCTTATTTAATTAATAGGTCATACTTGACCTAAATAACTGTTGAGGTCTAAAAAAACCACAGTACCCAAGCCCAAAGAAATAAGTGCAAGGGGGCCACGAAAAAGAAGAAATGGCAGGCCCAAGAGGCTTGAAGCCCAAAAAAGCATCAAGAAGGAAAAAGGGAAGCCCATAAAGCTTATGAGAAAAGAAGAAAGAAAAAGGAAAAGAAGCCCATGTCAGAGGGTTGAAGAAGAAAGCTGAGCCGGGATCCTCAGAGACTGCCAAAAAGGCTCGAGATTCCCCCAGACGCGTAAGCACAGCTGACAAAAAGATTAAGACAGTTCAAAAGAAAAAGACAAAAAAAAAAAAAAAAAGAAACATAAGGAACAGAGGAGAAGCCACGTCCTTCTTAAACGTCGAACGACCCAGCAAGAAAAAAGGAAGAATCAGCAACCTCTCATAGCGCAAGTGGGTAGCACCTCGGGGAACCGGAATGAAGGAGTATAAAAAAGGAGTAGCAGTGGAAGACTTTCAAACCGGCAGAATGGGATTCCGCCCATTTGAGAAAAAAGATGAAGAAGAAGAACTGCCAAAAGTTGGATCAAGAAAGGCATGACCTCAGCATGTTTCGAAATAAGTAATCAGCCATGGACTTTTAAAGAAACAAAACTAAAAAGAAGGAAAGGATGAAGAACAGGAAAACCGGACCTGCTGGGCGATGGGCACAATACATACTCTGGTGACCAAAGGGCAAAACAGGAGAATCAATAGTTCCCCTAGGACTCCAGAATATCACTATAAAAAGGGGGGAAGGAGTACGAAGAAAGGCAGAGAAATTAGAAAGGGGAGAACCATTGATAAAATTCTATCAAGAGGAGAAAACTCAGGGAAAACTAGTAGAATTACTTCCCGGTATCCTAGAAAAAGCCACTATAGCATATACTCGGATTCAAAAAGAATCAAACTTTGCAAGTCTTAAAGGTTAGAATAACCATTTAAGACTATAATTTTTGAGCTTGCTTGAACCTTGTATCACGTCTTAGTGAGCGTATTGTAATCGTAATAAAGAAAAATTCAATGAAATACTTTCCACTGATTTAAGGATCCCTAAACGTTACTTTGTGCTTTTATTATTTTGTTCTCTGCATTTACTTTGCTGTTTTGATTTGTATTCAATACAAATATCCTTACTTGTCAGTTTATATGTATTGTAGGAAGCATGCCCTGTGCACCACTTGATTTTTAAACAGCCTGTTAGCTGCGGTGAATCAAAACCCGGTCCACCAAACTACAACTATTCGGCCCGGGATCCTTGGGCCTGAGTGTTACGGAAAAAGCACTCTCACAATAACTTATTATCAATTCTCATATATCTAAAATTAAAATACAATTACAACTATAAATATAGTAATAAACATATAATTACAACAAAAAATTAAGTAATAGTAACAAAATAATAATAACAAAAGCTAATACCTTTATAAGTAAACGGATCAAACGGCTTGCGAGTAGACAACCTGCGAAAGGCCACGTGAGAAGTACATGCTGGAATCTGAACAATCTTTTTTCAAGCTATATTTTGCGAGTCATTTCGCGACTTGGCCAACTCGCAAGTGACCCGTGAAACTCTTTGCCTGGATGATTTTAAAGAGTGTTTTCCTCATTTCTTTACCCACACTATATAAGCCCACATTACCCACGAAATTGCAAGGAGACTTTCAAAGAGAAAACCCTAGCAATACACTTGAGAGTTAGATTGTAAACTCACAATCATCTACATAATTTCTCTTAGTTTTCCTTTACTCCTACCTCTCCAATTACAAATCCTTGAAAGGTTCTTAGCCTAAACACTTACCTCACCCAATGTGAGAATAAAACCGTCAAATGTGAGAAAAAACCACCACCAAATGTGACAAAAGAACTGTTACATGTGATATTGGAATTGCACAATGTGAGAATAAAACCATCAAATGTGAGAAAAAAAAATAAGGGAACCACCAAACGTGACAAAAGTGCTGTCAAATGTGATGTTAGAACTACACAATGTGATGATGAAATTGTCAAATATGAAAAAAAAAATAAAGGAACCACCAAATGTGACAAAAGAATTGTCAAATGTGATATTGGAACTGCACAATGTGAGGATGAAATCATCAAATGCAATGTTTTGATAACCTAGTATAGCGAGTTGCCTACTAGTGAGTACCGTACTGTAGAATTACCCTTAACTTGATGTGATATCAAGATGCTTTAATTAATTTGTTTTTGAGAAGAAAGATGATTTAATTAATTAAGCTTCCATTACCTTGAGGTTGAAGGCAGCTGCCTCGGGTTAAGCCATGCTGAATTTCAATGAAAAAAAAAAAAAAATCAGAATTTCACAAAACCTCTAATGATAATTATGGCAGTTTTGGAAATCACTTTTGTTGGAGGATTTAAAAAATCGTATCGAATGTCCATTTTATAAAATTTCATCATGGGAAAGTGACTAATTTTATGTGGCTATGCCGTCGTGGAGTTCGAGCCTCAGTGGTGATGGCCGCCCAAAAAGCATTTTAAGGTCACATTTTTAGCAAAACATGTAGGAATATGCATGAAGAAACATTTAAAGACAAGAGACATTTATCGATTGATCTAATTGAAACCTACAGGTTGTAGAAAATATTTACAATGATGCATTTGAATAGTGATGCAGATACAATGCAGTGACTCGGTTTATACACTTACAATCAGAATTAAGGCTTAAGACTATGGCAAATTGCCGATTTTCCATTTACCACTGCCTAGGAGGATCCAAAACCGTCCACTAATCATTTAGCTGTAACTTGTAAGGCTTTGTTTTCTTTTCTTTTCTTTTTTCTTTTTTTTTTTTTTTTTTTTTTGTGAGAAAGGCTGTAAGGCTTTTTGAACAAGTAATATTAGAAACACAACAATTTTCACCAATTATTTTTCTTAATTGTTAACATAATAAATTATCATGAGAACAGCATCACTTTCACGTGATCTCAATACCAACAAATCTAACTTGATTTTTTTTACCAAAAATCATAACATGATAACTCAATAATTACGGAAAAATTATAATAAAAAAATTGTTGTGTACACTTACTATCTTTGAACTTTTAACAGTTGAGATAATTCATTTAATGAAACTCCCTAAAAGACCCTCATAGTTGTTGAGACAAATTGGCCAAATTGTCTTTCATCAACTCATCATGCATACAAAGAAGTGAACGATGAAGTTCTTTAAACAACCAAGTTGTCGACTCATGATAGCCTCGTCACCCAATGACTCTCATACTTTCATTCTTCCTTTCAATTTTTATTTGGGTGGAAGTTCAATTTCACCCATGTATATTAAATTCTGTTCAATTTCATCCTTGAACTTTCAAAATAAAGTTTCATTAACTATCAATTATGTCAATTTTATCACTCAACTTTCAATATCAAGTCAATTTTATCCTTAAAAGTTGACTTATTAAGAATAAAATTAACTTAATTTTGAAAGTTAAATGGTCAAAATTGACACAATAAATAATTGAAGAATAAAATTGACATAATTAAATTTATAGGGATGAAAACGAACTTTCCCCATTACTGAGGAACTAATATCGTAATTTGAACTTTTTATTTACCAAAAAAGAAAAAAGAAATACGTGAATTGTCCGAATTTTGCAAATAGCTAACACAACTTAAAAAGTATACCACTCCACCAGGGTAGAGTCTAGAGGGGGAGGCGACTTCACTACAATGTCTCTAATTTAGGTCTGAAATCAAAGAGAGAAATGTTGGGGATCATGTATTTGGCTTGTCCCATGTTGTAAACAATGTCTCCATATTTTGAACGATTGTTGCTCATCGTAGTGCCTGCTACTAGAGCAAGTCACACAATATTCACGAACAAAGAACCATAGGACAGAACCCAAAGACATGAGATAATGGTAGAAAGGAAGAAGTTCTATTTTCCATGAGTTACACAAACAAGGGAGATTACACCCTTTTGTAACCCACTCCCATATAACCTATGTTACATGGGAATTAATCCCATTAAATGTGTCCAGCCAAAGGCCATGACCACTACTGGATGGCCAGACTGTCCGAATTCTAACATCTCCTACTCACACATAGTGGGCATGGCTCAAATAGACATTTCTCATGTCATTGTCCTTTCTATTCATACTGGTTAATAGGTTGTGTGACCATCGAGCTCACCTGAAAAAAATTTGGGAACAGTATACCAAATCTTATTAAAAAAAACCAGCATAGCGATATTCCTGAAGTGTCTTGTTATGCCCCAACTTACATGACCACATCGGATTAAGCATCTCCAATCCTTGTCGAGTTCGATCAACAACTCAGAGCTATGCTTAACCTCCACTAATATGATGTACCCATGGTTATGTTGCGACATTCAAGGAGCTACATAACTTGCCGGCAGTGAATACAAACATAGCATAGATGTGTACCACCCCAAATGAAGCCTAAGTCATTCCGACGTCAAGTTAAATAAGAACATGTCATCACAGATAGTAATCATACTTGAACTTTTAAGGATGATTTCTTACCCTTAGTTATATTCATTTTATGATATGACTACATAGTTATTTATTTACATTAGCAACTGAAGGTCTAAAGGTATCTTCTAGTCAAGTGGCATTTTATTTTCACTACTGCACAATTGAGACAGCTTTGGAATTTCAAAGGTGATGGTCAGCCATTCACTCAAAGACTTCCAATTACTGTGTATTGAAGATAATTAACAATCTCTAAATCACTTTGATACAACCCATAGATTTTTTTTTTTTTTTTGGTGTGACTATATTGGAGCACTAATAATATCATAAAAACTGCCATTGGCATCCATCCACATCCACACACACAGTATTAACTATAAAGTAGATATCATGTGATTCATTTAAACACGAATTCGTCTATACCTAATTGTTCCCTCACATCAATTAGGTGATGGGAAGGGAAAAAATTGCCAAATGCCCTTTTCGGGCAAAAATAGCAACTCTTTGCCCCCTTTCCCAAACTAATTAGTGAAATGTCCTTCTTTTGAAACTCGATTTGTGATAAATCGAGTTAGGCCCTATAGCGGCGTTTTTAAGGCGCCTATAGTAACGTTTTCAAGACCTATAGTGGCGTTTTGTAACTCGACCTTTATGAAATTGAGTTATAGGTAAAAAAATCTAAAAATTGTCGAGTTACAAAACGTCACTATAGGTCCTTAAAACTTCATTATAGGTTCTTAAAAACGCCGCTATAGGACTCCAAAATTTTTTTTTTTTTTTTTTTTAACTCGATTTATCTCAAATCAAGTTACAAAAGAGGGCCATTTCCTTAATTAGTTTGGAAAAAGGGGCAAAACACTGCTTAGTTTGGGAGAAAAGGGCATTTGCCCATTTTCTCCGATGGGAAGTGAAGAGCCCAACCCTTCCCTCTTCAGAATTTGTACTTTGTAAGCAAATTTGGGTGTAATGCTAAAAATAATAATGGTTGTGTCAATTTCGGGTTTACTATTATTTTTTTATATTTATAAATAAATATAGATATATATATATATATATATGTGTGTGTGTGTGTGTGTGTGTATTATGATAAATATAAAAGTTTACCATAAAACATTACCTCAATTTAGAACAAATTATTCATGGTTTTAGACTTTAGCATTAATTAAAAGAAAAAAAAAACAATATAAAAAATAGAAAGCTTAATTGTTCATTGCATACTAAAAAAACAAATAATACTAATAAGTTAATGTAAATAAGTTACTATTTTGCCCTTACAAAAATTCAAAAATTACAAAACTTAAAAAAATAAAATAAAAAATAAAACTTTTTTCTTTATCGGCCGGTATTGCTCGAAATTGGCCAGTATGGTCGGGACGGCCGATATTTAAACCGGTACGAAATGTTGGCGTTTCGATACTGGTATACGTACTGGTACGATACATACCGGCCGATACAACCGGTACCGGTATGGTATTGACTACACTGGTACAATCCCATCCATGAATCAAGTGTAAAATCTAAAATAGATAGCGGCTGATGACCAATATTAGAAAGGCTAGAGAATGTGTCATCAACAAGGTTGAGTCCATCATCAAATTCATAGTCATAGCGCATCTTCTTGCTTGGTTGGGTTCCCTCTTTTGAATCCAAGACTTGAAATTCAGAGTGATCATCATGGGCAGGGCATGGATTTTCATCACCTATGGAAGTAGAATCAAGCAGAAGATCTAGAAAACACAGTGGGTCAAAATAGGGCTCTGTGCAACATCTCCCTTTTTTTTATTGATTTATTCATCTAATTTTTTTATAATATTAAATATATTAGTCGAATAAATCTTGGACGGTTTTTTTTCTTCTAATAATATCTTTAGACAGTTTTAACTTTACATATATTTTGTAAACTATACTTTACATATACTTTACATCTAAAGTTGCACCAACGGCTATTTTTGATTTAATTTGAAAACTAATATTATTTTAATAACTAATACTATTTTTTGAATTTATTTGTAATTTTGTATATCTTGTATTTTTCTTCAAACTGTGTTTTAAAACACAATTTTGTTTTAAATGTCACAATTTCAAGTGAAATCATGCTTTAAAATTACCAACACTTAGAATTGTGCTAAAAAGTATGATTAAAAATACAAGACCTCTAAAAAATTATTTTTAAAATAATATAATTTTACAAATTATCTCTGAATCAGATGGCTTAAATTTCGCCCCCAATGGCAAAGGCAGAGGTAGCCTTCACCTTAGAATAATCATCTTCAAGTCTTCTTCTTCTAGATATGTGTCGAGAGAGAGAGAGAGAGAGAGAGTTAGTCTCTTTGATTGAAAGTCGAAAAGAACAAAATAGAGAGTGAGTCTCTATGTGTGTGAGTGTGAGAGTGATTTATTGTATATTCAAAACCCAAACACTAAAACTAAGTATCAGCTAGTTGAGTTGAGTAGAGAGAGTTGGGGCTGCGTTGGGTTTAAGTCGTAGTCTCTCCATTTCTAAGTTGGAAAACAAAACTAAGCCAAGCAAAGAGAGGGATTTATATTGAAATTCAAAACCCAAACCCTAACTAACGGCTAGTCGGTGACCACAATATTTTTTTTTCTTACTCCCCATTTTACCCCTCACTTTTACATTTATTACACATAACATGACACCCTCTTTTTTTAATGACACTTATTCTCCTTGTAAGAGCAAGATGGAGGGTAAGGTCATGAATTCAAGACCCACTGGGTGGTGGGCGTGTAACTTATAAGTAAAAAGAAAATGATCGTTGGACATGTAACTTATATGTGCTATTTGTAATCCCATTTCGCTTCTGGGTATTACTTAGAGTTCTAATCTTTTAGGTTGATGCAAGATGTCTTTTACTTTATAAACCAGCTTGTAGTCAGTTTTAACTTTACTTATGGATGGTTTTTTTTTTCTTCTTCTTCTTCTTCTAATAATATCTTAAACAGTTTTAACTTTACATATAATTATATACTATACCTTACATATACTTTACATCCAAAATTGCACCAATGGCTATTTTTGAATTAGTTTGAAAACTAATATTATTTTAATAAACTAATACTATTTTTTGAATTTATTTTTAATTTATATATCTAGTATTTTTCTTCAAACTATGTTTTAAAACACAATTTTATTTTAAATGTCACAATTTCAAGTGAAATCATGCTTTAAAAATACCAACACTTAGAATTGTGTTAAAAAGTATGATTAAAAATACAAGACCTTTAAACAATTATTTTTAAAATAATATAATTTTACAAAGTATTTCACTAAGAGTTTTAATATTTTAACATACAATCATACCTATTTAGCAGAATTTTTATTAGCGGAATATCAATTCATTATCAGCACAACCATCTATCTTTTTCTCATTTTTTTTTAAATTTTTAATAATTTGTAATCTCTTGTCAATGATATTTTAAATATTTATAAAATTATAAGGGGACCAAAATATGTAAAATTGTTATTTTACAAGAAAATATCAAAAAACCTTTCCAAAATTTTATGTTTGTTTTACTTAATTTGACAAATACTAATAATTTATATATATAGTGGAGATGTGATCCCCGATCAATGATGTTGTTGTCTTGTCTTTTATCAAATTCAGGAAAAACAAAACCTTCGAAGCCCTATCGTGAACCCCCCATGCTCCCCTCAGCGCTTCTTAGGCTGTGTTTGTTTTGGGTGAAAATCACTTCCGGAAATGCTTTTCCGTAAATGCGGGTGTTTGGTTGGTCCGGAAAATAGAATTTACCGGAAATCAATTTCATTTGACCGAAAAAAATAGGCCTTAACCACGGAAATTCATTTCCGTTCCTATTTTCACTTCAAATGATTTTCGGACCAAGAGAGTGAGAGAGAGAGAGAGCAAGAGGAAGAAGAGGGCGAACCTCGAGCTCCAGTCCAGTCTGACGATCGTCGGCAAACCTCGAGCTCCAGTCCGACAATCGCACGCACCAGTCGCACCGGTCTCGTCGATCACAGCACCGCGCCGCTCGATCTCGCGAGCTCCAGTCCGACGATCACACGCACCAGATCGCTCTGCGTCGATCGCAGCTGCAATCGCGCCGATCGCACCGCGCCAATCACACCGATCGCACCGCACCGCTCGATCTCGCCTCCGCGCGATCTCGCCTTCGACCCACCGATCTCTCTCTCTGTGTGATTTTGATTTCTATGTGATTTTGATTTTTGTTGTTGTTGTGGTGGTGTGGTGGTGGTGGTGTTTTGGTGGTTGTGGCTTTTGATTGCCGGAGTTTGCTGGTGGGTTGAATTGCCGTGTGAAAAATTTGTAGGAAAATAGCATTTTCAGAATAGAACCAAACACATGAAAATATTTTTTACAACAATTTTCATAATGCAACCAAACACTTGAAAATATTTTCCTTTCTGGAAAATAGCATTTCCAGAAAATATTTTACAGGAACCAAACACAGCCTTAGTATTGTTTCCATTTTCATTGCCATTACTATAGTTAGGGATGTAAAAAAAATTGATAAACCAAAAAAACCAGCGAACTGAGTCCAATTTTTTCGGGTTTTGGTGTCCCACACAAAAAATACTAACCTGGCTGCAGCCGAACTTAAATATATTAAATATTAATATATAGAAGTTGTTTCAAGATTGTTCCTGGTAGCATAGTGGCAAGGACACACGAGTTCACACCTCTTTTATGGTCCGTTTGGATTGAGGGGGAGAGAAGGGGAGTAGAGTAGAGTAGAATTGGCTCAAAATTAGCATATTTTCAGTCAACTCTACTCTACTCCTCTCCACTCCTCCTCCCTCCCCACTCAATCCAAACGGGCCCTTAACTCAGGTTCGACCCATGGTAAATGTGTTTTTATTTTTTCTCTCTTTATTGTAACAAAACTACGGCGATTTCGGTTTGTTTTATAACCCTATGTTTCATCTTTTATGCTTCTCCATTTCTTTTAGTCATATCCCAAAAACATTTAGGCGGAAATATTATTTTCGTCCTTACATTTTCACCCCATTTCCACTTTGGTCCCTACTTTTTTATTTTACCGCTTTTAGTCCCTAAATTGAAAACACGTTCTATTTTAGTCCTTACCGTCATCTTACTAACAAAAATTGTTTACGTGACAGACAGAGTGTACTGTTGGCACACTAAAGGCTAACGTGGCCATTAAAATAAAAAAAAAAATTATTTTCCATTAAAAAATGCTACATCAGCATCTAAATTTTAAAAAAATTAATTTATCAATTTTAACTAAAAACAAAAATGAAAAACCAAAAATTACATGAATTAAGATCTAAGTATATCTTGAACCAAAAAAAAATAAAAAATTTAAACACAAAATTTAAATTTAAGAACACAAAATTAAAAACCAAAATCTCAAACCCATAAAATAATAACACAAAATTAAACTTTAGATCTACATCAGATTAAACATGAACAAAAAATTTGAAGAAATTGAAACCCAGCCATCAAGAAGAAGAAATCATGGAAGATTTAATTCCATATCTTCTCCAAGCCATCAAGAAGCCGAAGCCTCACAACAAATATAATAGAAGCCACTCATACAACTCAAACCATAGCTACCATTTGTTAAATGCAGCAAAATCATTCAATGGTTCATCTCATAGGCAAACCCGATCTAAATTTCAGCCATCAACCATAGAGTTCGTACAGCAAAGATCTACATCATCTTCTTGTTAAAACCCTAAAAATTTAAAACCCAAAAAATTAACATCAAATCTGCATCAAAACAAAATTAAACATGAATTGTTGACGTGGGTTCAATTTGTGGCTTGAATTGCCACTAAAGCCCACAAGGCCCATTACTTGTAAGTCGGTCAAGTATTACCAAATACAACTAGGAATGTAACTCCTAGTGTTGCTGACCTATGACATATATAAATATATAAATATATATATATATATATATATGTAGGGACACGATTATTCACGACCCAAGAATAACATTGGACTCGTATGTAAAAAGGTTCGGACAATATAATTTGTAGAGTGTGGGCTTGAAAGGCTGAACCTTGGTCACTGGACAGCAGTCTGGGTGTGGCGTTCATGGAAGTTCGTATGAGGGTGGACTTGACTTGACTAGCTAAGCCTTCCGTCGGTGCGGCTTGTAGGGTTTAAGTCCTCGGACTACGTTATCCGAGGAGTATAGTATCCTTCCCATTCTCCCTTTCGTAGGATCTCCCCCTCCCTTGGGATCCCCTTTCCCCTTTAGTATCCACGTGTAAATTTTGCTTTTTGGGGTACAGACTCGTCTTAGCACTCCATACATCAGAGTGGTTGGGGGTGGTTGGGAAAAGTTAAATAGCATGGTCTGGAGTATGGGCCTGTCAGATGCAGGGTTCCATACTACAGTGTTGGCAGCTTTCTCCCTTGTACTGCCCCTGTACTGAGTTTGTCCTTTTCTTAAGGCATTTTGTGAGGTGTTGAGCGTGAGATCGTCCTCGGCCACATCCTTGGGCCTTTTTGGGGTTTTCATTATGCGTCCTCGGCAATAGCTCTCCTCGGCTTAGGCCTTGAGCCCTAATGTAGAATGGGCCTGGGCCACGAATTCTCTGGCCCCACAATATATATTAGGTTTGTGTTGTACAGAATAGAGAGATCAAGAATTCTATTAACCTAGTAAGTGCAGCTGCATAAGAGAAAATAGAGAAAAAGAGAGGCATTCAGCTTCTATTCTTAATTGTTTCTGTGAGAGAGTGCTAAGGTGTAATTGGGATTTGGGTTTCTTGAGAATGTTCTTGTGCACTATTGTATCTCCTTATTTTTATAGTGAAATTTCTCTGTTGTCATCGTGGAGGTAGACGGTTTGCCGAACCACGTAAATTCTTGTGTTCTTTGTGTGTACTTATTATTTAATTTTCGCTTATTTATTATTGTTGATTTGAGTCCTAGGGTGCTATTTGCACAACATGAACAAATCCAAAAAATCAAACCCCCCCATCACCAAAGCATCAAACACAAAATCTAAACCCAGAAACCCAGATACACCACAAACCCACAACCCTACAAACCCAGATCAGAATACAACATCGGAATACAACATACACCACAAACCCAAAAATCAACATACACCACTGAGCTAAGAGATAGAGGAAGGAAAGAGAAAGACTTACTAATCTGGGAGATAGAGACAATGATCCATGAGAGAGAGAATCGAGAGATAGAGAGAGTTTGGGCCATTTGGTTTTGAGTTTGAGCAAATCATGAGATAGAGAGAGTGGGTCGGTCAGAGAAAGAAAAAAAAGAACCACTGTCAGTTGTGGTGGTGGCAGCAGTAATGATGAGCGAAGGAGGCCGGCCATGGACTTAGAAAAAGTTGTGAGAGTTTTGGAAGAGAGAGAGGGGAAGGTTTAAGAATATTTTAGGAGGCAATGAACTATTTTGATAAGGTAGTGTTGAGGTTTGAAGTTTTTTTAGTGTGTGAAAATTTTATGGGTTTGTGAATGAAATTTTTTCGGGTTTGGTTGCCAAGAAAATACATGAAAAGAAAAGAAAAGAAAGATAAAGAAAAAAGAAGAAAATATGGTTTAATTTGCTAAGAATATGAGTCATGTTTTGGGGAAGAACACAAAGAACATGATGATGTTCTTCCAAAAAAATGAATGAGAGGAATATAAAAATTAATTTAATTATCTTTTTTTTAAAATAGAAATTGAGAATTTTGTTATTATTTTTTTTCTGTTGTGTTTATTTATTTATTTAAATGCTGTTATGGACTTTTTTATGTTAATTAAAATATTTTATTATTATTTTAATTTCCACATAGGCATTTTCAGTGCCAACAATGCAATCTGTTAGCTATGTAGGATATTTTCGTTAAAGAGAGTATGGTAGGGACTAAAATGGAACGTGTTTTTTTAAATAGAGACTAAAAACGGTAGAAGTAAAAGATAATGACCAAAGTAAGAATATGATGAAAATGTAGGGACGAAAATAATATTTTTACCGATAGTTTAAACCAAAAAAACACACACACACACACACACACACACACACACACACAGTCTTGTTGATTTTGAGTCCAGCCCATACATGTTTTTGAACTTCTCCCGAGTCCAGCCCACATATAAATTTCTCAGTCCCAGACAACACAAACATAAAAAACCAAGGTAGTGCACAATACCAGGAAGACAGAGATCAGCAAAGCCATGTCGTTCCTCAAAGGAGATTTGCTTACTCGCACCAGAAAGCTCGTCAAGGGCTTGGCCAAGTCCGAGCCTATCTGGCTCAAAGCCATGGAACAGTTTTGCCTCTCTCTCTCTCTCTCTCTCTCTCTCTCTCTATTGCATTCTATAACTTATTAGTTCTTACCTTTATCTGGGTTTTCTCAAATTGTAGTTTTTATTATTATTATTATTATATATGATTCAGTATATATGTGCTGTTTATAATCCCATTTCGCATCTGGGTATTACTTAATCATCATTATTTTGTTGAAAATGTGGTGGGGTTTAAGAGAATAGGCTTAATTTGTTATGGTCTTAATTCTGCTTGATTCTAATTTCAATTTCTGCAATTTCTATATTGATTTGTCAAGTCTCTTCATTATTTCTTTGGTTTTGGATTTTTTTTTTTTGAGTAATGGGTTGAATAGTATAAATTATAATAAACTAGTTAGCTGAACTGGTAAAATTTTTTGCCCTCAAATAAGGGACCAGGGTTCGAACTCTGCTTATACCAAAAAGCAATGGATGTTTTAGTTTGATGATAAAGAACAATTTGGTTCACCGCAAAAGAAATATAGTTGTGAATAAAGTATGTCAAAAGTGTGAACTTTTCTCCAAATGAATACATTCAATTCCAGCATTCTTAATCTATTATTATCAAAATTATGATTTTGATGCCTGTGATGCCCATATTAAGAATCTGTTTAAGCTCTTATTCATAAATGTTAATGCTTTGAATATGTTGCGCCAATGGGCTCTAGCTCAAATGGCACCTCCTTCCCTTGCAAGAGGAAAGTGGCGAGTGACATCATAGGTTCAAGACCCACTGGGTGCTTGTGTAAATTACTGATGAAAATAGCATTTTGATTATGTTGCTAACTTATGTGCAGTGCACCACCTGCAACATTTCCTCATGCTGATGGGAAAGTGAAGAGGATCAGTCTCCCAGAGGACGTTTATATAAAAAAGTTCTTTCAGAAACATCCGGATTCAAAACATGAAGATGCCATCAAGTACTACGTTGCTTCTATATGTCTAGTTTTCCTTTGCAGTGTTTGCTATCTATTTTCTCGGTTTACTTTTTATGATATGCTTGTAACATACCTATTTTGTTATAAATTTGGTTTTCTTATGGTGCTAGCAGTATGTTATTGAAGAAAATTGATGGCTCAAATTTTTATATGTGACCAACCAAAAAAAAGGAACAAAACGTTCTGATTTTGTTCTGCAAATTAGTTCTATTGGTTGGCAACCTTGAATGTTTGCTAACATTTTAATACTGCATGAACTGGGTATCTGTGTGATTGAGATGTATCCTGCATGTTGCTGACCTTAATTTTCTTTGCTGTTCAAGGGTTTGTTATTGCATGCATGCACAAGTTATATTCCTGAAAACACATAAGTAGACTAGTTGCTTGATTTGAAAGATGGAAATTCTTTTGAATTCAGTGTTGACTCACAGTTCTGATGAAGAACTGTTCATTGCTTTTATTCCTACTTTGGATGCATAATTATTTATTCCAGTCTTCCTTTCTTTGTGACTTTGTGTTAGGAATTTAGCCTAATTCTTAGAACTTGTGAGATGCCAAAAATAGAGAAAGAAATTACGCAAAAGATACAATCACACAGACACAAATTTTATGTGGTTCGGCTACATCCGCAGAGTTGCAGCAATTTCACTATCTTTTTTGATAGGTAATATCCTCTCAAGTTTATGTCTAACTTGAGATCCACACCAAATTACAATTATGCCTATATGTCTAGGAATTTATGTGAGCTCACATGAGATCTTCACTCACTTGAATACAACAACTTTCCTTGGTTGTAAAACCCAAAAAACCTCTCCCTAGAGAAAACTACAATTTATCTTCCCTTGAGTATGTCTCATGGCTAAAGGAAATCTCCTTGTTTTCTTTGCTCTCACACACACAATTTTTCTTTCTTCACTGTGCTTGATGCATCACACACTTGGCTACTCACTCTATGCAGCACCCCTCTTCTTTTTCTTTTTCATGCAACCTGCTCTCTATGGCTTTCAGCGGCACGCACACATCACAATACATATACAAATCTCTTTTATATGCATAAGTTAATAACCCTAGCTGCGTAGTACTTCTCCTAGGAGAATAAGAACTCCAAATCACAAAAAAAAAAATAGGTCACGTTGCTCACTTGGCCACTATCCAAAAATTTTCGCATTCAATCCAGTGTGGGCTGGAAGTTTTGGTGCCATGCACCCAACACTTTGCTTACTGCAGCATTGATGGTTGTAGAATAATTCTTTTTTACAACCATCAAGTGACTCATTGATGGTTGTAGAATAATTATTTTGTTAGTTCCTTTCATATTGAATTTGAATTCATTCCATCTTCTTTGGATTCTAAGATTTGCTAAGTTTTCAGACTGAATCTTGATAATAAGTGGGCCTATTTCCTGTATTAACTTGCTGAGTATCAAGAAATTTGCATAAAGGCCTTGTTTTCAAGTCTACAATTATCTTATGATTTGGGTCTTTTCATGATCTCTATAGCAACATTAAAATTGGTTTCTGGACTCATGAATAGTAAGTCAAACATTAATTCACTTAGGCTTTGTGTTTCTACAGGATCTGTGGTTTTGATCCCCCTCCAGCTCGTATATTTGGTTTGCGGGTGCTTGACCTGAAGGAGCAGGGAGTTAGTGAGGAAGAAGCAATGGCTGTAGCTGATGTATGTATTCCTGACTCATAAATTCAGAAAAACTGCTGCATTTTGTTCTTCCTCTGTTTCTATTCCCCTCCTGCACCCCCCTCCTCCTGTGAAGAAATTTTTAATTGCTGTTGTTTCTTGGTGTCTAGATGGAATATCGAGCAGAGAAAAAAGCAAAGAAAAAGGCATATTCTCGCTTGAAGCAGATTGCACGTCTTCAAGGGAAGAAACCTCCTCCTAACCCATATCCTAGTGCTATCAAAGAAATTCAAGCTGAGGAGAGGAAGTACGTTCGTGACCGTTTCTTTAACCCCAAGATACTTGAAATTGTGCAGAAGTTGAAAGAGGAGAAGGCAGCACAGGCACAAGACAGATTCAGGGGGGGTGGCTGGTAACCCTATAATGGCACTAGAGCACAAACATGGTGTTCTTTTGTTTCTGGATCCTTAGTTCTGATAATAGTTAGGGCCAATAAACCACTAGGGTTCTAATACATTGGCTTTGATAGTTAGGTCCAATGTGGGCTCAATTAGCAGGCCAAGCACTTTAGAAAGGATTTTTTTTTTCTTTTTTTTCTTTTTTCCTTTTTATATGTTAAGATTCTCAAGAATCCTCTTTTTTTTTTTTGGGTTAACAAAAAGTATAGATTCTGTTATTGATTGATCATTGAAGTTTTGAGCAAATGTGTAATAAAATTATGTTTTGTGCTTCCATATTTAGTAGTGGTCATTCCTGAGAAGCATCATTCCAGAGACTGAGCTATAATCCTCTAAAAGAAACCCTAATACTTTTTTCCCTTTTAAATTCATTCCCTAGGAGGCCCTTTCTTCGGCTTTTTATTGTTTGCAGGTATTTCTCTTGAAGACTCTAGTCTTGCATCCCACCTTCCTTCTTCCCTCCCACTTGGTCTGCAATATTTGATGGCCTATGTTCTGGCTTTCAGGTTTCTAACCTTCAGTTGGCAACTATTTGCAGTGTCCATGGCTTCATTATCAACTTTATACTACTTCATTCTTCAACTTCTCCATATCCTTTTGAGTTTTGGCTCAGTCGTGGATATATTAAATCAGCAAAGATATTCAGGTCTACGTGGATAAGTATTCGAATCCGCTGCTATCAGATCTTGTATTGGCCAATCTTCCTTCAAGATAATGGCCTGAGGTAAGATGAGGTTTCTGAAGTATACTTTTTATTTGTACATCAGGTTTTAAATGCTAACTAATACGGGGCTTCAGTCTTTGATGAAGATTATAGATTTGCACCTAAAGTTAGGTCTAAAGCTATGATATTCTTAATGGAAGAATGATATTCTTATATCTTAGAAAGTTAGAAGTGTTACTTTTGAAGGAAATAATTTTAAGTTTTGGGAGACTTCCTATGCTAAATAGGTTAGGTTTTTGTTGACAGTTGAAGAATTCCTCTCTATTTGGTTGATGAGAAATTCTATTCTCTAAAAGAGATCAGCTTGTCCACTTTGCTAGATTCAATATTCTTTGCAAGACAGAACTTTAAGGCGTAAAATATCTTTTTCCTTACTTCATTGATAATATCATGTCTTATTTCGGAGATCATATATTTTCTTTCCCTGTTTCAAGCTATTCATGTAATTGCTGATTCTTTGGCAGTGGCCGAAAATGGAATCCTCTTCATCAGAGATTAGATAGGTACGACTACACCGTGAAGCAACATGTTGTTGGATCTCTTCTGTTTACACCACACTTACTTCTCTTACCAACTTCTATTTTCTATTCCTTCTTTAGCATTGTGAACACAACCATCAGCCTTATATGTATACTGATTGAAGTCGCTATCTCTGTTATTCATGCCACACCTTATATCAAAATTTCCTTTGGTTGGCAATGCGAAAAGGATTTCCTTCTGGGATATTGTTTGAAATTGTATCTTGTTGGAGTAATCTGATTGATGATCCTACGATTTGTAGTCCTGATAAATTTGATTCTCCATCAGAGAATTTGCATTGTAATCAAAATGGAGAGAAATCTAGTATTCTGGTTTCATTTCTACACAGAAACTTCTTGAGCATAGGTAAGGGAGGCCTCTAGCTATATTATCACTTGTGATATTATTTAGTGATGTTTCTGTGGGGATGAGTCTTAACAAAGCCTCTCATTTCAAGACCTGGGCTTTGCTAAGGAAATACCCTCTCTCTCTCTCTCTCTCTCTCTCTCTCTCTCTCATACACGCACACACATCTAGCTTGTATTTTACCATGTCACATCTGTCTTTGACTGTCAATGTATGTGGTTTTTTTTTGGTAATTATAACTGGAAATTATATTTCAGGAGAGCTAGTTGTGCCTCACTATAGAAATGTCTTTTCTGGGGTTTTGGTTGGTTTTTTTGCTAAATCTACTCGTGGTGTCCTCACTGGAAAAGGTGTTCTTTGCCTATTTAGTTTTCTTCTTGCTGCTCTATCATTTCATATTTTCTGAAATTCAAACTTAGTTCCTTTATCTATCTATCTATATCTATCACTTTTTTATTTGTTCAGGGTAGCGTCTACATTGGGTACTGCTCTTCCGTCACCATTGCCATGGATGTTCATCCCCTAGAAAGAGGATTGGTATATCTGCTGTGATTTAATCCTTGCCTGCTGCAGATCGTGACTGTCTTCATATTCAATGATTCTTCCACTTTTTGACTAGCATTTTCTCCCCTGCAACCATTTCATGCTGCTCATCAGTTGCATTTAGAATTTTGCGGGCTATTCATCACATGATTATCCATCCTGATTCAATTCTTGGATTGTAGGAA
This sequence comes from Quercus robur, assembly GCF_932294415.1. NCBI lineage: Eukaryota > Viridiplantae > Streptophyta > Magnoliopsida > Fagales > Fagaceae > Quercus > Quercus robur. The sequence goes on along the minus strand of NC_065540.1, from coordinate 44,935,247 downwards.
TGAGTTGATTTAAGAATATTGGTTCCTTCTTAGATTGGTTATGCTTTTATTGAAGCCTTCTGGTTTATTTAGGATTTATGCTTGGTTATTTTGTATGCACTGGTTCCTTAATTCAAAATTTATAGATCAAATTCTGTACTTGTAGACAACATGTATTGCTCCTTCACAACTGATCATGACTTCATAACCAAGCAACTGCAAAAGATTTATAATTGGTTGAATATCAATAGTGTTCAAGTGCCTTTGGAGAGTGGAAACAAACAGCATATAATAGCAAGATTGGATCAGATGTCATAGGCACACTTGGCCAAAAAAAAAAAATGTCATCGGCAAATATGAGATTGTTTGGGAAAAATATCCAAAATACAGAATATATCACAGCTGTTTGCTTTGCCTAAATATGTCTTATTTTATTATTTATATGTTTATTCTCTATTCCTTATGCAAAAAAAAGATAATAAAAACAATACTATGTGTGAACAAGGATTTATTTTACTTCCCCACCCAATTCTAAATTGGGGAATAGGTCCTGGTGGGAAAGTTATAGGTACTTTTCCATGTTGTGGCTCTGGAGTATAAAAACGATATATATACTACTATTTAAGGAGTTTTTTCTATTTGAGATTCTCATTTTTTTTGTTCAAAAAAGTCCCTACACCTTTATGTTTAAGTAAAAACAAAACTAAATGACAATTCGGTAAATATACAACTATAACTCCCACTAAAATATTGTCTAAAAAATAGGGACACTATCCTATTGATTTTTAAATTGCTTTATTCATTTATAAATTAGATTCTAAAAATAAAAATGATATATATAAATAAAAACACAGGTTTTGTTTTTGCTACAAAAAAAGCCTCATCGCACAGACGAAGCGCGTATAATGAGGCTAGTCATAAATTAGAGTTTTTGGATTGATCTAATATAATAAAATATTTAGTTGCCTGTTAATTCTCCCTCTTTCTCTCTGTCTATTTTTGGGCACTTGAGAGTTATTGGCCCTATGAGTTTTGTCTATTGTTTGGATTACCTATGTGCAGAAATGCTTTTTCTCAATTTCTTCTTCCTCAGTTCTGCCTCACAAATTCCAAATAAATAAAAGATTGCTGGCTTGTAATTACTTCAATTTCTGTTGTAGGCGTAACAGAAATTTGATTTAAAGTCTGTTGTAGGAGGATAAAGATCTTTAATAACTAAGCTAGTTGAAGACTCAAGGATGTTCTAAGCCAAACCATCAAACTTTGAAGAAGCTTTCTCCTTTCTCCTTGAGGTTTCTTCTATGATCCAGGAAGTTGGACCCACTGAGTTACATGGAGAGCTCAAGCTAGACTTGCATGAAGGATCCATGTTGCATGAGTGATCACGATGACATAGGATCACACGTGGATTATCGATGCTTGAGGCTAATGATAATGTTGCTGATAAGAATAATGTGTTGGAGTAGATTGTGACAAGATAACAAAGAAGATGATAAAAGTTGCAGTTTGTTAGAGTAGGACTTGAGATTAGGCTGGATTATCTGATTTTCTGTAGGGAATGTTGTGGTTATCAAGACAAGTAGCAGCTGCAATATTAGCAGCAGAGCTCATTGAATAAAACAGAGAGAGTTTCCTCATTTTTCTAATTTCTTCTTCTCTAGAAGGCTGGTCATCCTAATACCCAACCTAGTTCTTGCTCTTTAACAATTTCTCTTGCTAGACAATTAATTCTAACAGTTTCACTTATTATATTTTCTAAGTTGACATGCAGTGATGCATGCTAATCCTCCTTCCCTGCTTGAAATCACCCTTAACAATTTGGTAGAGAAGAAAATGTCATCAAATGGTATATGAGCCTCGGTAAATAATCAAAGGAAAATGGGAGTGGATGAAGCCCTTTAAACGATATAGGGGAATTATTTAACCACTCTACGCTTTCAATTTTAAGTTTACTGAGAAACAAGAAAGGAAGTAAATAGCAAACATTGGCTGTTTGAATTTTTAAGGAGATACACATTGTGAAATTGTTGAAAATTAGAAAAAGGGGATTGCTACGTGTTCCCCATATTGCTTGTTGCTCAGCCAGAATGAGGAAACAGAAGAAGAAAATTCTGTATTTTCAATTTTGACTACCTTGTTCGATTGTGCAGTTACAATGTTAAATATGTGTTCATCTGTTGGGAGAGTTACTGATACTATATTATGTATTGCACGGTTGTGCTGCATTATTTGTTTATGGGCTAAATAATGATGCTTAAGTTAATTTCATACCAGAAACAATGTATTCTATAACTATATGCATCCTCTCTCTAAAATTTTCACTCATCTTTAGCCCATGTGGATGCTTTATGGGTCTTCGGTTGGGTAAACTTGATCCACACTGATAACAATTCTACATCTATGCCTTTGCAATTTACATAATCTATAAGTCTTCAAGGTACTCATGCATTTTCATGTACCTATCACACTAATCCATCCAAATTTCCTTACACCTTTGATTCTTTATAATTAATATGCAAGGATCCACAATACCAGTCTTAATTTCTTAAAGATTCGTGTCATCATTGAGTGGTGTGGGGTTCATGAATTATTCTTACAATTAACTAAACTATATACACACACATTAAAAAGAGTTTTTTTTTTTTTTTTTTTTTTGTCATTTTCTCAAACAACATTCAAATAATTATTGGGTATTTGAATAATGAATAGAAACAAAAGCAAAGTTCACAAGAGGAAACTAACATAACCAACAGAACACCTAATCCTAATGGTTCAGATGGGCGGCTAATTATGGCAATATCTCTCTCTCTCTCTTCTCATACACACACATGGATGATGGATTTCCACATTACAACAGTAAGATAGCAACAAAACAAGGTAGTCACGGGAGTGGAATAGAATAAGAGAAAGCCTTTTAACAATAGGCAGCTGCCACCTATGAAGACAAAGAAGAGATATTGAGTGTTGAGTGTATGGTTTATGCTTAGTTCTTTAATCAATATCTGTTGTGTTACTTGTGTTTGAGTGGCATTAGTGAACCTAAAGTTGGGCATGTGAATGCACATGTGAGTAGGCCTCACATCATTTTCAACCTACCCATTTCACGTGGATGAGAATCAAAAGAAGCTTTGGAATGAACACCATTACAAACCCATACTTTTATGAACATGACCAATTTGGCCTTCCTTAATTGACACAAAATATATGAATTTCTTTAGTGAAACTTTTGTATCCTTGTCTATGGTTTACATGTATAAAGCGATGCCATTGCAAATTAAAAAGAAAATTCAATCTCAAACTATTGGTGCCTAGAGTTGATTAGCATAATAAAATAGATGTGCATATCCTGAATCTCACCCACTACTCTAAGGTTCAGAAGGCATAAATCCAAACCGGCCCCATTAAAAATCTCCTTAATCTTAAGCTAAGCTGTTTGATAACCCATTTTATCTCTCTCATCTTTAAATAATGAAACTAGCATGATTTAGGTTGAAACAACCTGGTTGAAAAATTATATATAAATTATATTCTAAAAACTTTGTTGTAGCCAATTGCTATAATTCCACTCAATATCTTTTTATTAAAGATATAAATTTTGACAAATCCATCATTGGGTTATATATTTTTTCTTCTATCCTCTATACTTGCAAAATTTCTAGAAAATTAAAGGTTAATAGTTATGTGATCAATTAAATGTTTAAATTTCATGTTTTTATAGTCTAAAATTATGCATAAAAATAAATTTATGGATTGAATAATAAATGACATCCAATTGAGACAGAATTTCACATACTTTTAAAGAACATAAAGAACTTGCAATCTAACAATTAAATTTTTAAATGTGTAGTCATATTAATTTTTTTTAGTGGAAGTTGTAACCATTGGCTACAACCAAGTTTGTAGCAAAACATTGTCCATTATAATTTAATTAATTTTGGTCTCTAAACTTTGGGGTGAATTTGATGTTGGTGATTTAAATTTAAAAAATTAGGATTTAGTTTCTAAAAAAAAAATGAAATAATTTTGTTCATCCGTCTAGAGGCTCTGTTTGATTTTGGACCTTAAATATGAGATTTGTTCGACTCAGTCCCTAAAAATGGGGTATTTAAGCATCTTGCTAATCACATAAATAGAAAAACAGATGTGCAAAACTGTTTTTATTTTATTTTTTTATTTCAAGGGCTAAATCGAAAATTTTCAAATTTGAGATACTTGCCCAATTAAGAGATGAAGAGTATTATTTTCCAAAAATCTAAATCTTTATCCACAAAATAAACAAACTAAAGAACTAATGAGATGACTTTCCCTTCTTGTTACTATTTCTTTTTACATACAATGGATAAGGGTAGAAAGCAATGCAATAATTTCAAAGTACAGTTTCATTATTATTGCCCAAACATAAACTAGTTGAAGGGTACAATTTGGTCATTTCAATTGATACTCTATATTTGTGTATTTTGTCCTTTGCAATAAATGTATTTGTCATTTTGGAAGCTACAAATTTTGTCCATATTGCTGTCTGTAACTGCTATAAATACTCTAAACTTCCATGACAAATGATAAGCATCCACCTTCACATAATCACCAAAATTCACTCTCTCTACAATGGCAGTGAAGCTATGCCTTATAATGTTCTCTGTAGTCATCACGATGCTGCATTTACTAGTAGAGAACCATGTAAGCTACAATCTTATTACTCTTTTTGATTTTTTTTTCTTTTACCTCAACATTTCTCTCTTTGATTTAAGAGTGATTAAGACCTAAAGTGGAGACATTGTAGTGAAGATACCTCTCACTCTAGACTCTACTTAGTGTTAGCTATTTGCAAAAAATTGGATAATTCTATTTCTTTTTTGTTTGTTTGGTAAATAAAAGGGTCAAATTACACTTTTATTAGTTCTTTGTAACTGGGTTTTTTCAATTTCATTTCTATACATATTTAATTATGTCAATTTTATTCTTCAACTATTTATTGTGTCAATGTCGACCCTCAACTTTCAAAATTAAGTTAATTTTACCCTCAATAAAATAATAATTGAAAAGAAGAAAGAATAAAAGTATGAGAGTCATTGGGTGACAAGGTGATCATGAGTCGACAACATGGTAGTTTAGTGAACTTCATCGTTCACTTCTTTGTATGCAGCTATGCATGATAAGTTGATGAAAGACCATTTGTAGGGAAAAACCTCAACTATGCTACAAGCTACCTTTAAGAACTAAATTTCACATGCCACTATTGCAAGATTTCACCTATTCAAAGTTCAAAGGTAATAAGTACAGATACACATAACATTTTTTATAATTATTTTTTCATGATTATTGAGATAACATGTTATGATTTGTGGTAGAAAAAGTTATGCTAATAGTGAGACCATATTGAGAATTATTTGGGCAGCCCTATTTTATTCTTGGACATTCATGTTATCTATTTCATGATTGTCCCTTTTTGTCCACTATGTATTTGTATCATTATCATTGTACAATTGGTCTTTTGTTCCCAAATGCATTATTGTAAATATTTTTCTCAAATTGGTGGGTTTCAATTAGTTTAATCGACGAGATCATTATTTAAATTTCATCGTACCTATTTTTTTCTTTTTCTTTTTCTCTAAGCATCTCCCTATTTATTTATTGCTAATAATATGTCCTTAAATGCTTTTTCAGGCGGCTATCATCACTGAGGCTCCAACTCCACAGCCACATCAAATTAGCCCCTTTCCCATGGTGAGAATTTTTGTAAAATGAACAAAATTTTCTCCAGATGTATTTGTAAATAGACATTCCATATAATTTCTGAAAATCCCATAATTATTTTTAGAATTTTTGTGAAATTCTTAATGTTAGTTTTTTTTTTCATTGAAATTCAGCATGGCGTAACCCAAGGCAGTCTTCAACCTCAAGGTAACGGCAGTTTAATTAATTAAAGCATCTTGAAGTCACATTAGATTAATAGAATTATATATGACTGATAAAAGTTTCGAAGTAAATTTCAATAATTTTTTGAAAAATTGTTTTTCTCTTAATCAAATTACAAATAAATTAAATTAACAAGAAGAGAGAAAAAATTTCCAGTGGAGCACTTTCTTTAGATTATTCTTTGGAATAAATTTTTGAAAAGAGACTCACCATATTGTTTTTGTATGTACTTGAATATTGCAGAATGTTCTCCACGTTGCACCCAAAGATGTTCAAAAACAGCATTCAAAAAGCCATGCATGTTCTTCTGCCAAAAGTGTTGTGCTAAATGCTTATGTGTTCCTCCAGGAACTTATGGGAACAAGGAATTCTGCCCTTGCTACAATAACTGGAAGACCAAGAGAGGAGGACCCAAATGTCCTTGAACATTTCTTTCATTGCTTAAAATTGTTGTGATGTAGTGAGTAGTGAGCAATATAAACTAAAAAATTGTTGGGATTTTTTTTTTCTTTCTTCTTCCATATGGTATCATTTGTTTGTATCGAATGTTGAATGGATACTCTATTTTTTTTTTTTTTTTAACCTTATGTGATTTAATATATTTTTTTGTTGGTATGATAAATGACAAAGTTTTTTGTTGTTAAATAAGATATTTAAGATTTGATCAAGAAAAAACACATAAAATTCAAATAATTCACAAACTGATTTTATTTATTAAAACACAACAAATTTGAACCCCATCAAGGTGATCGTATCAAACCCAAAAAATTCACCATAGTCCCTGAACTTCTCAACATATGCATGGGTTGAGTTGGTTTCGACTCGAGTAGACGAAATTCGGTTTTAGGGGAAACCATGAAACAACAACTATGGGCTTGTTGCCAGATCTAGAAGGAACTAGTCCAAATCTCGAAGATCACACAGAGAGAGAGAGAGAGAGAGAGAGAGAGAGAGAGAGAGAGAGAATGGTAGTTTCCAACGAGTCTGCATTCGGTCAGATCAATTTCCATCGGGTTTCAAAACCCAAAACTGTCACTCAACTACTAACTACTGAAATTGAGTTGTTTTAAGTTCAGGGTGGGGCCAAGTCGGTTGGATTCATTTGGTGCTAGGTTGTCCAGACAACCTAGTGACATGTAGTATATAAGTATAGTAAAATTTCGATATTATTTTTTTAAAGATTTATATGAGAAACATTTAATTTAAAATATGATATTCTTGCTCAAATTTGGTTGCTTTTGAAAAAAAAAAATAATAATAATCAAAATGTTAAGAAAATGATTGAAGAATTTATGCTTTTTTTTTTTTTTATCAGTCAGATATCCCAGATTATGAGAAAACCTTGTTTAAGAAGGAACTGGTAAAAGCAGATTCAATCTGTCTCATGGCTTTGGTAAAGAGAAAATGAAGCTTTCTTTCTTTTTCTTTTGGGTCAATTTTCAATGTCCTAGGTAAAAAATTTAAGGGTCTTCCTCTTTATCCTTAAGAATTGTGTCAAGCTTGTTGATTGATACTCTTGTTTTGGGCTTAACAATCGCAATATTCAGAAAGTTTGTCTGGCGATTCATTGTGAGTGCACCATAAACTTTGTCACGTCATAGCACTACATAAACAATAGGTTCTATTCCTTTCATTGGAGGGGGTAGAGTTTAAAAATATCATAAAGCAATAGAATTTCCAGAACAATTACCCAAATTTGGATGTCAAGTTTACGTCCGAACCCATATTCCATTCCATTCCATTCCCCACAAAAGAAAAAAAAAAAACCCACATCAAATGGGTTCAATTGTCTAGCCATTTTTTCAAAAATAGATGCATCATCCACTGTCTAATCCTAAATTATAAACCAGCATAGCATATGGATTCATCATCAATAATCATATAACAAGGGTGTAGTTGTATAACAAGAGAAATATCAGCACTAATCATATAACACAGGTGTAGTTGTATAACAATAGAAATATCAGCACTGACATTGACTTTAACTCTATCTTGGATTTCCAGAAAGATAAACTCGGCCAGGATGTCCTCTACTCTCTCCCAGGGCCACAAGGCCACAATACATTTAGGTAACTATAAATCAATCTAACCAGTACATTGTCATTTAGACTGATCTCCAAAAATGTCAAAATTGCAAGCTACTTGCATTTAAGGTGAAAGATGTACTCCAATACGTTTGGTATTTTAACCACCTTTACAGCAAGAGGTCATATTACTACACATCCAGCAAGTAAGCAAAGTTAACCAGATGTTAACAAATATAACTAGGAAGATCATTTGTTTGACATTGCCGCCTCATTTGTACCAACCAGTGAGGAAATACCTCAGAGCGAAACAGAGGCAGCATGCAATAGCCTGTTGAAAATGGATATGAATGCACATATGAGCCATATTTGCACAAGTCATAAAAACACATATGCAAACATGTGTAACACCCAATAGACTGTCTTGCATGAGTTCTGATTAGAAAAAACACAACAGTATTTTCTTCCCCAATAATTGTCCCAATATCTCTAGAAAAGCTGAAACTCTTAAGATTTGGGTTGTAGTGAAATCCAGTCAACTTTATCACTGGCATGCAACCAATTTGTAAAAGCATGAGTAATATTAAAAATAGAACAAAATCGTTTTCTGTTGGTATTGGAAACCTAGTTAAAGCAGCATGTTTGCATAACACTGACTTAATCAACATATTCTAAATCACTAACTTAAGAACCAAAGTTTACTGGATGGGATTGGCAAGAGTTACTTAGATCTTTCCACGCACATTTCACAATCATTCAAGCCTAAAAGGGTTTTACAGGCAGAGGACCATTGATACAGGAACAGCAGGCAAATTTATTTCAAATTTTAAATTCTCAGATTTTAAGGTGATGCCAAGAACCCTTATCTGGTAAAGCCTAGGGTTTTCTGTTTCTACCTTATATTTCTTATTTTTTTCAAACCCATTCTGCATCAACTAACAAACAATTGGGTTTTCATTTCTGATTGCATACAATTCAGGTGGTTTAGGCAAGAGCTCTTGCATTTGAAGATTACTACTAAAAAATCCACAGATCAAAAAACATATAACATTAATAAATCACCTGGAAAACAAGAAGAACAATGCAAAGTGACTTTTCTGACTTCCTGCCAAGTAGTCTTAAAGTAAAATTAACAAGCGTCCCGTCGTTTGTCCCAGTTAGTAGTCCAGTCTTTGGGTCAAACCTGGTGATCAAAAAAGATATGCCAGATGTTTTTGGAAAAGATATGCCAATTCCTAGAGGAGAAATCCTTAGGACACATGAACCTACCTAGGCAGACGATGCCGTGGACATGGAACCAAACCGGAAAGCTGAAAAAAAAAAAAAAAAAAAAAAAATAGGTTACATTTATTTCTTATGTAGTAGAGTTCTAAACTATCAGGATTTTTTTTTGGTGTTGAGAGAGAGAGAGAGAGAGCTTATTAGATCAAACCTGAGGGAGTGACAAGAGGAAGTTCAAAACTTGGGGAGCAAAGAAAACCAGGAGCGTTTCACTGCAACAAAAATTTGAAAATGATAAAACAACAAAAAAACCATTATTAGGAGTAGATAAGCATAGTAATACAAACAGTATTGAAGATTAGCGAACTTTTAATCATGTTGATTAACTCTATAAAAGTAGCACTGATTAGATGAAATGCAAACAGGAGAGGATCCACCAACTTAGCATTTTTTCTTCTTCTAATGAATGCATAAACAGCACATTAGATCAGCAACCAAATGAGCTCTACAATGTTTGGTTAGGGGAAGGGGGGGAGGAAAATGGAGAAGAAGTTGATTTTTTCCTGTGTTTGGTATGAGAGAAAATGGGTAATGTCATGGATTTATCAATAAATAAATAAGAAAATAAAATGACCAAGTGTTCTCCACCTGTGCCCACAATATCTAATTTGCTTGAATTGGAGAGAAGAGGAGGAAATAGGAAAGGAAAAGACAATGACAATTTTGCCCCTCTTCTACCCATTTCTATCATTTCATTTTGGCATCAAATTAAGTCTACCTTCAGGGCTACACCAACCTAACCAAGGAAAAATAATTCAAATTCAGACAACAAAAACCTGATAATTATGAAAAAGACGAAAGAGGTTCATAATCAATGGTGATGATGCTTAGATGGGGTTGGAGCTTAAATTGTATATAAAAAAGTAACCCATAATTTCATAATCAGAAAGTAACCTAAAGCCCGAATTAACTTTCAAAACAGTACCAAATGAAAGAGGAAAGAACAAATCAGAGCATAAACTAAAGAACACCAATTTTTTTTTAAGAACACCACAAGATATATAGATAGATTATGATTAAAAAAAAAAAAAAATTAGAGAAGAAGGGACAGAAATAGGAATCTGATTCGCCACAAATTTTGGAGAAAAAGGAGAAGTACAAATTAAGTGTTGGAGAGAGATTGGAAATCTTGATGCTGAGATAAGCTCTGAAGTGCTTGATCAGCTAGACCAGAGGAGTCCTCAAAAGAAATCGGTGGGTTTGATACGAACAAGGGGTTCATGAATGAATGCCATTTGTTGTTATTGTTGTTGTTGTTGTTAGTAACTTAGTATTTGCCCATTTACGTTGTATGAAAAATAAAATTGAAAAATGTTAGTATGATTTACGACAACGGCATGGCGGTAAAATTATAGCAATTACAATTTTTTTTTCCTTCCAATTTTCTTCTGAACCAAAAAAGGAAAATTTTGTATATTAATTTTCCATCCTGCCATTTTCTATGCCTTCTACCAAACACACATCAAGGAAAACAAAAATATTCTCTCTCCTATATTTAAGACAAGAGTACAACATATAATTTTGGCTAAAAAAAGGAAAAAGAAAAGTCCAACTTTGTCTGAAGCGCATACACTTCAGAAGGGAACATAAGATAACAAACCTGAAATGGCCTAAGATCCCAACTACAGCCATAGTCATTCCAGCAAAGTAGGTGTAAGTATCTCCAACAAAAACTGATGAAGGGTACCTATCAGAAGCAAGACAGCAAAAAATAACAAGATTAAATACTTTTTTTTATAAGTGAGATATTTTATTAAAAGAAAGGAAAGCTGAAAATGGCAAGCTTCCTTAAAGAATTACAAATGGACATTCATATGTTCCAAAAAACCAACTACAGATTACAAAGAATTAATTGAAATTGCACAAAGAATGATCATAAGCAAGTGTAAATAAGGCTTAAAAAAATAAAAAATCTGTAACAAGATAATGTATCACTACCAGTTGAAAGAAAGTAATGCCAATGACGTTGCAAGGAAGGGTTGAACTAAATAAATAGAGAAAGCATGGGCCTGCTTATATTCAGGATCTGTAGTCGCTCCAATTTGCATGATATTGTGTATCAAAATCTGCAAATTGGTAAAATGTGTCATATTCTGTAACAAAATTATAATCCAACCGTTTTACGAGTCTTCATGCTTACAGCAGATGCAATGACAACTGTTTGGCCAACTTCAAGTCCATTCAAACCAGCATGGATATTTATAGAGTTTGTACAAAAAACCGCCAAAAGCCCCATATATAGTTTATATATCCATCCTGTGATATCAGGGAGATAGTGGTAAGACAGACTGGAAAGACAAAGAATTCAACAATTAAAATAACAACCAACATTTCAGGTAAAAAGCATTTGCACAGTCGAGCAGGCAGAACCTATTCAATCCAATCAAACCACGATAATATCCCCCCCTCCCCCCCAAACGGGGGTGGGGGACTGAGCCACTTATTAAGTTCATTCAAACAATGGATCCAACTTTTGAAGTTTACTGCATAATCATGAATGCAATTCAAGCAGTGCTATGGTAGATTTTTCTATCCTGTCTTCAAAAAAATTTATTTGTTTATCATACCTTAAGAGAAAGGACAAGAGTAAAACAACCACTAGAAAAGGATATTTCATTGGTACCGTGCTCACTTTATGCTATTAAACCTTGTTTCAATGGTGCATGGAGAAACCAGATACCTAACAGCAAATATAATCTGCGTCTCCTCAAACCCCACTGCATCCTTACTGTTGCCATGTCTCTTCCCTGATGCCACAATGCATTTGGTGACATCAGAAGCCTCAGTGGAAGAAGGTGGTTTCACCTCTTCTTCTTTCATTAAATTCCACTTTCCATGTCCATCTCAATCATATTATTCTATGCAAGTACTTCAATAATAGGACAAAAGAAATTATGATCATAATGATATAAACTTTTTCCAATAGCACTCTTTTTTTTTTAAATCTTTTTTTGTATAATCTTTTTTTTTTTAGTTTTTTCCAATTAGTAAGTTACACACCACCCAATAGGTTTCCCACAACCTCACCCTATATCCAATCTTTTTTTGTTTTTTGATAAATCACCCTCAATCCACTCTTGAGGGAAGAGGAAGTCTCATTTGAGCTAGGGTTCGCTGGCAATAGCACACTCCTTTACTCGATTCAATTCATCAAATATAAGTTCCATTATCATAGATTGCAGCATTGTCTAGAAATATAAGTTTCATTCTCATTGATTATGGCATTGACCAAGGAATAGCCAAGTCTAGAATCATAAAAAAACCATAAACAATTTCCTTTCACAATAATCATCATCACGATAACACTACACTCATAAGTTAGATGGATAATTCCATGTTTTTGCAAAAATCTTCTGAAATTGAACAATGAAGAAACTGATGCCTCACCCAGTAGGAGGGCCCTACACGTCACTTCACACTTCCTAAAATAGGCGATACCATGTTGAGAAAGAATTTCACAATATTGACTGCATCCCTACTTTTATACATAAGCTTAAACTGATGGATCAGACTACAAATTCTAGATCTGTTATAAATCATTTGCCAACCCTCTAATGTTGACATGAACTCACTGGGAACAGTGATAGCATATTATGCATTTATGTCAAACTGTTACATATTCACATATTCATTGAAATTCAGGATCACCAATTAATTAGTAACAGAAAGAGTTCAATCATATTCCAGTCATTGTATAAATGTCAAAGTTTATACACCAATGGAGAATGGAACAGTACATAATGATATTACTACAATTAAAAAAAAAAAAATGATTGAAAGATAGGTTGATGTAAGAAAAGGGAGAGAGAGAATAAGTAACATAAAGACATTTTTCAATGGTTTGTTTCTATCTGTCATATCATTTCTCTACATCAGAAATCATACCTAGATCAAGAATCTCTAGGCCAACATATGAAATGAGAGGCTTTGGTATAATAATAGTTGTATGCCCAGCATAGGCCATCAACAAAGGAAGAGCAGCAACTGATGGCAGCAGTAATTTCCTGCTCTTCACAATCACAAGGAAGCATATAAGAAATTAACAAAGCAATAGTACAGAAATTATGCTAAAACAAATGCTTATAGAACAAAACAGGCAAAGATGACTAGGGACTCACACTCTCCAAGGGACATCAAGGACATCATCGACAAACCCAAGTAATGTCATGAAGCAGATGGATGCTAATGCCGCATTGTACTGGACAAGCCACTGCATAATTGATTTAGTAAACACTTCAATTTTCTTCTAGCTAAAGCATGTCACCCACTTATTAATATGATATTAGGAATAAGGCATAAGGCCATGATGACATGAGTGTAAAATTAATCCAAGGAGGCCCCAGTAACTATGAAAAAGAAACTTAAAACATCTCTACCTTAAAATGATCGATAGAAAACACAAAGAAACAAAGAGAAGAGAATTTATTTGAAGTAAACGTGAAAAAGCAAATCCCCATCGAACTTCCACTCTCTCAAGCAAAACGAAGACAGAAAGAATAGATTGCGTACAAAAGTATTATATGCCCCTCACATGCTTCCCAAAGATTCTCCATTTTCCTGCGAGCCTGCTAAAGGTTGCTGAAGGTGGACCACAATAATATCTACCTTCCTGAAAACCCTATAATGCCAATCCCACCTCAAACCAGACCATCATGACTACTGGTAACATTCCCCACCTCACTTCCATCAAAGATAAAAGAAGCCATGAAAATTCTGAAATTTGATCCATTTAAAATCTTAGATCACTGCCAATTTTTTGACAAGAATGTCTGGTCATATGTATTTGTCCTCAGTGAATATTCAAACTAGCAATAGTTTCATCATAAATGTCCTTAATAACCACATTAACCTTAAGTTCAAAAACAGAAAAATTTAAAATTCAGAAGGATACAATTAGATAGAATAAAAACTGACTAATAACCACATTAACCTTATGGTCCTCTAGTCAGGGTTTTTTTTTTTTGATAATATACTTTTAAGTTACTTATCAAATAAAAAATAATAAAAAAAAAAAAAAAAAACTGACTAGAGGACCATAACGCACCCATATGCCCCTCAACACTTTTTTATGGGGGGGAGATAGATATCCATACATCCCTCAAAATGTTACCAGTACTTAGAAGCCCATAGTGTAAAAATTTTATCATTAATTTTCTAGTTTGAAATTTTTTGATATTGGTTAGAAATTATGCTCCTTCTACTACCTGACCTCCTGCACCCCTTCAACCCCATGCTCTAATGCTTGGGGAGGTACCACTTGAACTAAAGCTTTCAGTGGTAGAAGATTTAAGAAACAATAATTGAACAATATAATTCAAAAAGCCATGTGCTCAAACATTCTTCTTCTTTTTCTTCTTTTCCATTTTAATTTTGCACAAGTTCATGAGCTAGAAATAAGACAATAAACTTACATTGGAATCTGATGTGAGGTTAAAATACTGAAATAAGATGGCCACGACCAAGAAAACAATTCCAACAACTATACCCAATGATTCAGGCCTGCAAACATACATAATATCATAATCAAGTTCAATGGTGGAATTTTAATACATACATAAGATTTATAGATAAACAAAACAATGGGGAGAGGGGGGGAGGTGGGGGGGAAGAAATATGTACTGAAATCTTATCTCAAATTATTACTTATGAATGACAAGAATCTTTGAAGGGAGAGAAGAGAATTTAACAATAATATTCATGGTGTTTCTTTGAACTTAGCATCTCCCTTTGACAAGCATTAATATGAAATATTTGCTCCTATGGTTTACAAACCCTCACAATCAAAAATTGATTGATTGCTTAAGACCTGTTAAAATTTATATTTAGGAACTCCTGAAACTTTTAATAGCAGAAATCAAAAATAAATTGTCCCCCATAAATTTTTATTTTCGGGTTGTTGGACCATTTGCAAGCACCTACAAACTGTGAACCTGCATTTTACAGGTTTCCATCTATAGTCTGACAAAAGAGAAATAACAGAATGTATTAAACCAAAAAGGAGAAGACAAACATAATCATACATTCAATTTTAAAATGGTTATTAAGTTTAAGAAGTCTCATAGGAAAATTACATCCGATTCAAAACAAGGGCGATGCAGCTCGTATAATATCCAATAAACAAACAATTTTAAAACGTTAAAATTAGAAAACAAAATTTGAACAACCCAGATGCAAATCTTGGATCTTATAGATAATCAGCTCATCTAACTAACTTCATATATATAGATTTTACATTAACAGTGATAAGCAAAGTGATACATACCAGTAGAAATCATTAATATCAATCAAGAAATAACTTCAAACAAATGGGGGTAAAAAATCACACCTCCAATCGCAATTGCCATGAAAATTGAAAATCCAACATAAACTCACTTTCATAAATTCGACCCAGATACTCAGTTGACAAATTCAATCAAAAGCCATATCTAAAACATACCCAGTTGATAAAATTCAATCAAAAACCAAATTTGCCACATACCCAGCTGACAAAATTCAAACTTCAAAACCAAAATCTAGCACACACCCAGTAGACAAATTCAATTAAAAACCGAATCTAACACATGCCCAGTTAATAAAATTCAATCAAAAACCAAATCTAACACATATCCAGTTGACAAAAGTCAACGAAAAACCAAATTTGACACATGGCCATCTGACAAAATTCAAACTTTAAAACCAAAATCCAACACACACCCAGATGATAAAGTCAACAAATAATCACAAGTAAACCTCAAGCAAAGATGAAAAAGACTCACACTCTGAGATTGCCTCCAGGGGTGCCCTTCTTGTTGATATCGAAGCCAAAGAGATTGCGCCTGAGGACGTATCTGGAAGCGACGGGTATGATCTTGACGGTGACGAAGAACCCAACAAGGCTGAGCACAGCATTGATGAGGATGGATTTCTTGAGGTCACGGTCGATGTTGTAGTGGTGGAAGATGAGGTAGAAGTAAGGTGCTAGGAGCAAAAGCGAGAGCTTGAGAATGAAACTTGTCTTGGATTTCAGCGGCGCAGTTGGAGGCTCATTTGAAGTAGTAGTAGTAGTAGCAGTTTTTGTTGTTGCTGTTGTGGGGGCTTGGGATTTGGGTTTCTCTTGCTCTGTGGTTGTGGCTGTTTGAGCTCTCTTGCGAGCTGCCATGGCTGACTCTCTTTCTCTCTGTGTCTATGTGTAAATTGCCTTCTTTCTGTGCGTTTAAATCTGTGTTGAAATTTTTTGCAATTTTATAAATAAAACTCTGCGTTTTGGAGCAGGCAAGAATTAGAATTTTGAGGAGGGGGAAGAATTTTTCTTTTCATTTTCATTGTCGTGTCACTTGGCCCAATCATAGCTTGCCATGTCATCTTATTGGCCACATCAGCAATGAGTTCACCTTAGATTGGCTGTTGTTGCTCTCCCAGTGTTGATTTTTCTCTTTCTTTTTCTTTTTCTTTTTTTTTTTTACCTCTCAAAAAAAAATAATTGCTTTTTTTTTTGTGGTAAATTAGTTAAATTATTTTCTCCCATTAAAAAGGAAAAAATATATATATGTTAAATTTTTTTTATCAAATATCTAAAAATTTATCTTACATATCTTTTTTCTTTTTTAAGAATTAGTTGCAATGGTCACTTTCACAAATATAAGTATTTGTGGAGTATAGGGGGTAAAGGTTGGGGTTTAAATATCCAGAAGGAAGTTTCGCACACATATACATTTAGATTAGGTTAGAGTAAAATTTCTATCTTGTATAAAAATTATTATTATCTTCTTTCTCAAAAAAATAAATAAATAAATAATCTTACCTATCTTTATTATCTTATCTTAACATCAAACTCTTCATATTATATATATATATATATATATATATATATTTCCTATCTACTTCTCTAGCATCTCACTTTACTAGACCTATGTGAGAAAAATGTATCTTACGTTTATGTTTATATTATATGTAATATCTCTTTCTTCTTACACTTTTGTACCATTTTTTTAATTTTAATATACCAATTCTACCTCTTTCAGTCAAAAAAAAAAAAAAAATCTCTTTCTTATTACCATCCACCTAATTGATACAATGTAAAATAAATGTTACATATTCAAAGACATGATATCACCTCTCATTCAAGAAAATGATTATATATGCTCAATACATTATGTGTCATCTTCACTTTCTAACTATTGTTATTTCATAAGCAATACCACTTATATAAAAAATTTCACAACAGTTGAGTTGGCAAGTTTTTATTAATTCTTACTTGTACTCACTATTAACATTACTTTTTTATTTACTACAATAATCTATCACAATAATCAAATGTAGGTTTTTTTTTTTAAAAAAAATTATTGTGTCCATAAAATTTCTAATATTCCATTGCTAATGCTTAGAGAGCACTAGTAAGTAGGGGTGTCAATGTTTGACCCAACCCGCGAACACGACACAAACCCGACACAGGTTTTTTCGGGTTAGGGTTGGGCATTAATGGGTTTGAGTCATAAACGGGTTGACTCGAAAGCAATACAATAAGAAACGCGTCATAAATGGGTCAACCCACGTAACCCGCAATAGACATGTTTGACACGCCAATTTATTTGTGTCAACCCGAAATAGTCCGTTTAACACAACTCGTTTAACTCATTTAACAAATAAATATTTATTTTATTTTAGATTTGTCAAATACCTTTTATATCCAACATATATTTTAAATTTAAAAAGAAAAGTGAGTAATTAAAAAAATTTACAAGGGATATAATTGGAAATTGAAACTTTACAAACCCTAGAAGTAATAATACTTTTTTTTTTTGGCATAGAACTTGCATAAATGAAATTGGATGAGCTTGTGGAAGATGTTATGAAGTTGGACATCAACAAAGAATCTATGGATGATAATCGTGGTCATAGTTATGATTAATCTATTGTTTGCTCAAATTCTTTCAATATTGATACTTAGCATTTGGTGAGTTCCAAGGATATTATATTTTTGTTGAACTATGTTATTTTATTTTTGTTAAACTTTGTTATTTTGAATTTGGGTTGAAGTGGATGCACTTCTTTTGGAGTGTAAAGAATTTATTTCTAGATGAAAGTTATATTTTTGTTGAACTATATTATTTTGAATGTAGGTTGAACTATATAGTTCACTGCTTTTTGGGATGTAAAAAAAATTATTTCTAGATGGATGTTATATTTAATATTATGTAAGTTGAATTGGGTTGTGTTACATTTGTGTCAACCTAACACGACTCGTTTATTAAGTGTGTCAAATGGGTTAGGTCAGGTCAACCTACTTTATTAACAGGTCGGGTTAGGGTTGAAAGATCATGACACGATTATTAAATAGGTCGGGTTAGGGTTGAGCCATTTAGTTGAATATCCCTACCTCAACACGACACGAACCCGACACGCTAATCCGAATGGACACCAAAAATAAATATGGTTTTAGCGTCACTTTCTCACATTAAATATGGTGTACTTGCAATTAAGGTTAAATTAAAGATAACTTCTTTTTCAAAAAAAAAAAATAATAATGATAACTGTTTTATCTCACATCATTAAGATACCTGTCAAAATTAACAAAAAGTCAAATATTTATTACAACAAAAAATTGTCAAAATACTTTTTAGGCCAAAATTCAATTTATTGATACTCCATACACTTGTCATGACTCATGACTTCAATTTCATCTCTATACATTAAATTCCGTATTCCAACTTTTGAAAATTCATTTATCAATTTGAGTTCTTTTACAATAATAACAAAATTTCATAACATTTTTATGAGTAGTTAATGTGTCTATTTATTATATTCAAAATAAAATAAAATAAAAATAGATAATATCAAAACTCACCACAATTCAAAATAAGGGTGTTGTGAAAATATTAAGAGATTTTGGTATGCACCAAGAGTTTCTCAATCATCTTTAAAAAGGACTTGAATTTGAAAGTTAAAATCAAAATATTCCTTATCAAGAAACAAGATAAATACAATTAATAGTGGAGAAACAAAATTAATTATATAAGGATGAAGCTTGTATTATTGGAGGTCCAAAAGTGTAATTTGACCAATATTTTATGCTTAAAACTTGTTTTCATTCAAACTAACTTATAATTCCTTTCCTTCAACCCCAAAAAAAAAATAGCTTATACGATAATTCCTTATATATGCGTAATTCCTTATATATGCACAAGTGCGATTAAGAATAATCACAATCATATATAAAACATTTCTACCTAATTTTAATATGTAAATAATACAGTTAACATATAATTTAAAATGATTCTAAAAAATAAAACATATAATTTTAAATTTCAAGCTTTGGTTTATATAATAATAACAAGAGAATCATGCATAATCCGATAATAGAAAACATGGCCATTTTGTGAATGCTCAACAATGTTGTTAGTTGTTAACACTAAAAAATGGACTTTTGACAACTTCAGAAGTGAAAGGAAACCTTGGTGCTTGACATAATTATTGCTAGTATATTATTAACTAGCGTGAGAGTAAAGCATACACCAACCGCATAGAATATGCCTCTTTTTAGGTCCAAGATCTCACTTGGATCAAGTCCTCAAGGTACTTCAAAAGATGCTAGGTTTATTTTTGGGCGATACAGTTATTGTCAATGAATGGTTTCTACAGTAGGAAATCTCAAATTTTGATGACTTTTCAATTTCTACCCACTACAAATATTCCATAATTCAACCTCCTGTGTAAATTACAGCAATCTTAAATAATAATAATAATAAAAGCTTCTTGACAAAAGACTAAATTAATGTAAAAACCATTAGAACACCTGAAATATTGTTAGCACAGTGGCAAAACAAGCTCTACAAAATTTTCACTTGTACCCCTCCACCATTAACTACTTACTAAGTTCTGTTTGTTCTGATTTAGGTTGATCACATAATCTTAAGCCAAAAAGAATATTAACAACCCCAAAATATCGCATTTGACAGGTCGGAAAAACTAAAAGTTTGAATACGAGGCCAAGTGCCAAGCACCAAGCGGGCAACAATTGCTACTAGCCCTCCTACCATCAGGGTGAGCTAAAGCTTAAGGATAAGGCCAATAGGACAATGATCACTACCGCCAACATCGGGGAGAATGTATGAGTCATAAGCCTTGTCTGCAATGGATTCTGAGACAAGGAAGTAGTCTAGCCGCCACCCTGTAACAAAATAAAATCCAGTTAAATGCAAGAACAAATATAATTTTTTCAAGAGGCTTGGGACAATGGGAATACTGATTTAAACACATTAAGGGTGCGTTTGAATTGACTTCAAACTAATTCCGGAAATGATTTTCCGGAAAATTCGGTGTTTGGCTGTCACGGAAAACGTTATTTTCCGGAAAATCATTTCCGGTTGACCACGAATTTTCCGTTTGACCACGGAAAATGAAATCTGCCTTCATTTTCACTTCATTTTACTTCCGGAAAAAGAGAGAGAGAGAGAGAGAGAGAGAGAAGAGAGAGCCCAGATCAGAGAGAGAGAGGGACGATCGCGCCGACGAGCGGCGCGGTGCACGATCGCGATCGTCGATCGAGCGGCGCGATCGACGATCGCGATCGTCTCTCGTCGATCGACGAGCGACGAGCGCGTTCGTCGATCGCGATCGTCAACGAACGATCGCGATCGTCGATCGACGATCGCGATCGTTCGTCGATCTCGCCTTCGCGATCGTTCGCGCCGGCGAGATCGCGATCTCGCGAACGCGATCGCGCCGGCGAGATCGCGATCTCGCGAACGCGATCGCGAAGGCGATCTATCTCGCCTTCGCGATCGTTCGCGCCGGCGAGATCGCGATCTCGCGAACGCGATCGCGCCGGCGAGATCGCGATCGCGCCGGCGAGATCGCGATCTCGCGAACGCGATCGCGCCGGCGAGATCGCGATCTCGCGAACGCGATCGCGCCGGCGAGATCGCCTTCGCGCCGGCGAATCGCCTTCGCGCCGGCGGGTTTTCTGGATGTGTTTTCTGAGTTGTGTTTTCTGATTTGTGTTTTCCTTTCTTCTTTTCCAAACACTAGAAAATATTTTCCGGAAAATTTTTTGAAATGCAACCAAACACACAGAAATATTTTCCTTTTCCAGAAATTAGCATTTCCGGAAAATATGTATTTTCCGGAAAACATTTTACGGCAACCAAACACAGCCTAAGTAGAATATAATGAAAGTACCAGAAAAATTAAACCTTGAGAAATCTTTACAAAGCTATAGGTTCATTGTTCAATGCATCATAAGATTGAAACCCGACCTCTGTGATTTGGTTTCAAAATACTTTTTTAAGGATATATGCATCCTTGGAACGAAATTACAATCAAAATGTAATCATAGAAGGATGGAGTTATGTACTCCTGAAATATCAAAGTCAATGAGAGAAAAATAACAACTAGATTTATGAATGTTGGCTGAGGAATACCTTTGTTTGTTTTGCGTAAACCATGCCGATAACCCCAGTAAGTATAGCCAACAACGCCTGGGTGTTGCCTTCTAAATGTATCCACAAAGCCCCTTGATAAGAAGTTTGTCCCAAATGATTTCCTTTCTTCATCGGTAAACCCAGCACTTCTTTTATTTCCCTATGGATTGATGCAAAAATAAAGAAATTGTAACTCTGGAATTGAAACTGACACTGAATGCTAGAATAAGCCAACCACAGCAAGTTTACAACATAGCTATGGGACAAAAATTCATCCAAACTGGTTTGAAGGAATCTCCTCCAACCCATTACGTGGAAAAACATAAAACCATCCGTGTGTATTCTATTAAACAAGTTACATAACTCATTAAATAGGTCATATGACTAAAAGTACATATGGATGATTTATCAATCACCATGTTGTGGGTTGAGGGAATTTTCCTCCAAAGCTGTTTGGAGACACACTTTTTCTAGTTGGTTGGGACTGTAACTGCTGTTTATTATATCAAAGAAGAACCAAAACTGAAAATCACCCTTGGGCTGCATTTTGGAATATATATCTTAGGTACTCCAAAGGTTATATATCTCATGGCAAGATGTTACAGATATTTCTCATCTCTTCCGGCTAATTTTGAAATTCTTCAAAACAGCTCTTCTAGTTCTACAAGTTTTCACTTGTCATAAACTTAAATAAATATGCTAATTTTGAAATTCTTCAAAACAGCTCTTCTTGCTCTACAAGTTTTCAATTGTCATAAACTTAAATAAATATATGAATAAATAATCATAGAAATCTTCATTTAACATGTAAACACTGCGAATACAGGAGGAAGAAAATCAAAAGCCTCAGGCTTTTAAAGAAACAACCCCTTAAAAGGTTAAACACCAAAATGCTACATGGGAGTGAGAAAAGATAGAACTATCTGCATCTTCAATACAGGCTCTTGATCTTATTAACATCATCTCTTTATCCTTATTTTCTACTTTTGACAGCCTGGGGTTAAAATTACTAGAGTGTTTTTGGAATATTTTCTTGGTCTGCATCCATTTTCCAAGGTTTCAATACCAGGCAGGGGGGATTCATACACAACATGAAAATCTGGATCACTTACAGCAGGGTTAAATATGTCTATCTCTTCATGAGCACAATTCAGATCACCAGTCAAAATGACAGGCTTTGACTTTTCCAGCTCCTGTATCAAGCATGAAAAACACCATAAGCATTAAGTTTTACCATAAACCTAAGTAAAATAATAGTTAACAAAGAACTTTGGACCTCAATAATAATACACTTACGCACATGTATGCATTTCATGCATTGTTGCTTTTAAGCTCATAGGCTGTTTAAAACTATATTTTAGGTAAACTCTTATCTGATTAAAACTCATCAAGACATATAATTGTTGAGCACTAAGCTTTCAGTAGAGAAATCAATCCCCATCATTCAATCTAATAGTGTACGCTGCCAAAAAACTTTATTTTTGGGATTATTTTATTTTTATGACAGAGTGAGATACATCCAACATGAACAACAAAGGAATCTGCTTGTATCTAAAAGCAGGAAAAAACAAAAACAAAAATCTGAGAGCAGCATGAATAAACAAACTAGGAGACATGGAAATGGAACATACAACGAATGACATAAAAAATATCTATGAGAGAGAGAGAGGACACATAAAAGCATGCTTACTTTCATGTAATTGCTCAGAGACAGGTCCCATTCTGTAACCCTGTATGACTAGAATCAGAAGAACAGTCATTAGTCCAGAAAAGAAAACAACTAAGAGTGATATAATGCTTGAGGTCAAATACCAGTCTTTTCAAGCCATCTCCAGAATTAGGGACATATCCATTAAGCAGATAAAATGAATCAAACTCTGCTGTCACAAGCCGCCCTTCACTATCATGATCCGATATGCCTAGGCCATATCTGACTGAAAGTGGCTTTACCTGTCAGAAAAGTGATAATTTATCGGAAACCAACAAACAAAGATTATTATTAAAAGCGAAAGGTTTTCTTGCAATTTATATAAAGAGGCAGCAGATATTCATGGAATGGAAGAATGAAAAACATCATTCATAAATCCAGTTAATCATTTATTAGCATTTACAAACAGGTTTAGTAAAAAACGACTGGTGTGCAAGACCTTGGTTGCAGAAAAATTATATACTATGCAGCAGTGGAGACCATGGTTCTTTTCTCAAGGTCACAGCTTTATCATGATAATCCTCAAATTAACAAGAGAAATTTCCGGGTTATCATCAAACTCATTGTTATCTATTAATTTTTTTTTTTCAATTTACTTTTATTCACTTAGGAAATCATTTAAAATAATAAAATTTAAAAGAAGAAATGCACATTGTAAAATCACATAAATAGCAATCTACTTGATGTTCTAAAGATATAAATTGACAGCCTGTTCTTGGGAAAGAAAAGCCATACCCTTGATATAATTGCTGTTCCAGAATAACCAAGTTTGGAAACACTACAAGTCCAGAAGGTATTGTCATAGCCATCTATGAGATACTTGATTTCCTCAACATCCTTCTCCTGTTTCCATGAAAGTGCAGTTAAAAAGGGAGACAATCATATAAAGATGTAGAGGTAAATAAAATAATCATTTGTTCTTACGTTTACATTGCTTGGGAAATGAGAACCCTTGTATTTTGTGTATTTGGAGTTAAGTGAGTGACGCCAAGAACCGAGGTTGATCTACTGGTGAGCTGGAAAGGACATTTTGGCAAATGGCATAACATTGAACTTTGAAAGTTCATTCCTTTGGGACTTGTCAAAAAAAAAAAAAAAGTTCATTCCTTTGGGTTTAATGTGGAGTATTTGAAGAGAAAGGGAGCGCGAGAACTTTTTGAAAGGAATGAGCTGTTAGTAAGGAAATTGAAGTTTTTATCTTTGAGATTGCTCTACGAGCGGATGTCAACTAATTTTTTACTTTCTTCTCAAAATAATTGGAATTTTGTGATATTATGAATTTTAGATAACAATTTTTTTTAAATTAAAAAAAATTGGGGCTTTCTCTTGTATACATCCCATCTACTAGGGTAGCACAATTTTACATTTTTACTATTTTACTGAATTTAAAGGAAGATGCAGAGGTAATTAAGACCACCAAGTGTGTGAATAATGTTCACTACTTTTCAAACTTCAATTTATATACATTACAAACAAATTATGAGCCAAACAAATGCTTCAAAATTAAATCAGAAGAACACAAGCTTTGGTAAGAAATTTTTTGAAAAGAATATTCTAGTTCCCCTAAAGAGAAACTGCCTCTTAACTACCAAGCTCAGGGTCTGACATGATCTAACATATGATATGGGAATTACTTGCCAGTACTTCATCTAATTCTAGTAGGACATGGCAGTGCACCATAAGGTGCTTAAACATTTCCTTGCTGCTTTTACCAGAAAAATTTTTTTTTGGGGGGGGGGGGGGGGGGGGGTGTTCTCCAGTCAAGACTTAGCTCATGCATTAAGAACTAATAAAATTTAATCTGGCTGGCTCTTCCAATAATAGATTAACCATTACCACTTCTTTCAAGTGTGCATTTGTGTTATCACCTTAAATTAGTGCCCAAAAATAGTCTTAGTACTATGTATTGGTAACGGTTGGATAGCTTCAGAACTGTTCCTGATAATCTAACCACCATCCAGAGAAAGGGAGTGGGTGGAAGGCGGGGGGGAATTAGTATGGATCACAATTTGAAAGTAAATTAAGATTCACATAACTTAATTCTTTCTCCCAACTTTCTGCTTTCTACCCTAAGTGAATCCTCTATATCCAAGAACATGTTAATGTAATCAATTCCAAATTCTTAGCATAAATGTTCTGCAATGTTTATTGTTAGAAAAATAATGGTTAAGTGATTGAATTCATCCTTTATATTAGTTTAAGCTTTTAGTACAAGTGGTGATTTATCATGGTATTAAAGAAATAGTCCCAAATCAAACCATGTCTATACTCTACCTCCATTTAAAAAGTTCAAAAATTCCATGTGTAGGACACCATTTTAAGGGGAAGTCTGGACCCATGTGTAAGGGAGAATGTCAAAAAATAGTAGTTATGTGATTAAATTCACCCTTTCCTATCAACTCTAAAAGTTTTGGATAAGTGGTAGTTTAATAGCTATCTAAGGGGCAAATTAACCAAAAACTCAAACTTACTGAAACATGTCATTTGTTCTAATGAACATAAGGGCCTTGATTTATCATTTACATGAAGTTTTTAACCTCAAGAAACAAAATATGCATTTATAAACTTGCCTGCAATTTGGTCTCTTGCAAGCACAGCACATCAAAATCTTCCCTTTGAGCAAGTTGCAGTGCAGAAAACCCCTCTAACTTCAATAAAGCCCTTAATCCATTGACATTCCAAGACATAAGCTTCACATACTTTGTATCCCTGGTAAGAGGTGGAGGCCTCATGGTTCTCGGATTATAAGGGATCCAACCTTTCTGAGGCTTCTTGTGGGCAAGAATTGTCCATGGTTCAGTCTTTACAACGGGCAAATTAACTTCATCACCGTTAACAGCTTCAGTAACAATCTCTGAAGTTCTCTTTGCCTGTGAGAACTTCCCACCTAACAACAATAACCCCGGCACAATCACACCATCTAAGTTAAACGAATTGAAGACACAGATTAACAATAAAGCACACCATTGAGAGGGTCAGAGGGAGAGAGGGAGAGAGAGAGAGAGAGAGATAAGCTCCAGAAATCTTTATCATTTCATAGCATTACTAGACTCGATAGGAAAAAAAAATTTATAAATTCTACAGCACCTGAAACCCCATCAGATTTGGTTGACAGCTTTTGTTTCATAGTGACCATTTTAGCATCAACTTTGACTGCATTTCCCTCAGCTACAGATTTCTTTATTCTTCCCTTGTGCCGTGGAAGAGAGGGAACCTCCAAATCAGTGTTGACATTTTCAGCATGTTCTTCCTCAGATAAATTTTTAACCTTACTTTGTATTGACATACTTTCAGCAGAAACGTAGGATACATGTTCTTCTACCACCGGAGAATTTTCACCTGCAAATGTAAGAAACTTCTAATCATTATAAATAAGCAAATCGCCTATGCACACCAATAGGGTTTAGAGAACAACGATGAATAGAATAGAAAGCTTGGAATAACTAGTTGATTATCTAGAAAAATTCTCTTGTTTTTGTTACATGTCCTCAACACCCAAAATACATGATGCCAGTATAAAGTGTAGGAATACCATCTATTTTTGTGTCCACGAAACACTTCAAAGCATACACAAGGTCGCGTTTACTTCCTTTAGCAGGAACCCCTATACTCCTGACAAATCAAAATCATAATAAATCACTAAAAATTACAAGACATACAGCTGAAATGTACCTTCTCCTATTTATCAATAACCCATTTCTAATATCATCATCCACAGGAAAGCATACTAATAGAGACCATTTCCAAAAGTCAATAATTCTCAAAAATACAATGAACGGCATTTCACTCACAAAGCACATAAACTTCTACTTACCTCAATGTACTTCGAAGCTCTTGAACTGTCATTGTCTCAATTTTTGCTGGGTCATCCTTAAATCTCTGAATCTCACCTAAAGAGCTTTTTACACCATTTTCCTACATATCAAACAAATCTTAATCAATACAAATTCAGAATGACCATAAGACATATAACAGAGAACAAAGGCAAAAATAAACAACCTTGACAGCACCCTTCTCCAAATCTTGGTTTGTACTGATTGACCCTTTCAGTTTCTTATCTTTCTTGTCCTCAACTATCGAAGATGAGACAGGCACTGATGAATTCGAGAGGGATCGCTTAGACCCCATTGCACTTACTCTAAAAGAAACCAATGTTCCAATTCTCAAATTCCTTGGAAGTACTGCAATGCTACAATTTCCTGAGTCAGTTCAGATGTAAATCTTTCTTCTCCTAGGAATTTAGCTCTTTTTTTTCTCTTCTCTTAAAGGCTAAAATATACTTCTTGTCCCTAAAATGTAGTCCAAGTTATATTTTTACTCCTCAAATTAAAATTCATCTCTGAAAAATTCAAAAGATACCAATTTTATCTTCCAGAGGAAATCCTCTACATTTTTAATGAAAACATTTTAAGATCCAAATTAAATATTGCAAATATAAAGTAGTTTCATCGTGTCATCTAAAATTTTAGATGACATATTCCCATTATAAGAAGAAATAAAATCTTAACTCTAAATGGAGTGTTCCATTTCAAATGGAGAGGATCCTTGTCCTCAAATGAAGAAATACCAAGTGATAAAAGACATGTTAAAAATCTGACATGGTCTATAATAAACTAATTGAAGGAAAAATAGACGGAATAACAAAATGAGTTCTTCTATGTGCACAACATTTTCACAAGTTGAGGCGTCTTGGCACCTCACACACACTAGGGCTCATCACACACCCGGGCCCATCACCTCACACTCACACACACCCGAATAAGTCTAAAGACAATAAATTTCACAATATTTCTCATTACTGCTGGGGCAGCAGGTTATGATTTGTGTACAATAAACATGTTGATACCAGTGAAATTTGTTAGATTAAATGAATAAATTCACCATCTCTTGAAAGCTTAAGTTTTTGGGAAAATCGATAATTTGACAAAACTGATGTTACACTGATCACAATCTGACACCTTAACAAGTTGTGAAAAAGTTACTAACTTTGTTGTGTTCATAGCAATGTTTCGCAAACCCGTGGCCACCACAACTCACAACCAACCTCAGCTTCATGTGAAAATGTTGTGAGATTCCTTGTGCCCATATACTTTCTCAAACGAAACTAATATATTTTGAAATTTTTATTGACAAAATTATTAACTTTTTAAAACTTGAGGAACGAAAACTCAAATTTCAGGCCTTTTTTTTCTTCTTAATTATTATAATTTTATCATATATGAAAACTGAAACCTACCCAATAAAGAAAAAAAAAATATTCAGTGTGATATATTAATAAAAGTAAAGAAAAAAAAAAAAGGGAAAGACAAACCCAGGAAGAATCGTGGAAGTCTTAAGCCCAAATTGCAATGCTGGCTTCATCGGACGGGGGTGCGTACGTTAAGCAGTGACGGGCGTAGGTTAGCAGCAACATGGTCTAAAGAAGAGAAAGAAGAACCGCCAAAAGAACACAAAGTGCGTAGGCGTGGCTTGAGTGAAGTCAGTGGCGAGTTCGAGGACTAACTGTCACGTGCTCTGTACGATGTTGTCGGGTTGGGTTGTGTTGTGTTTTGTGGGTAGAGGTACTCGGTTACCTGAACGTTGGTTGGGTCACCGGGTTTACGGTCTACCTGGTCCGGCCGGTCCGAGTTTAATAACTATGACCTCAAGTATTAAAAAGTTAATAATTTTGTCAATAAAAATTTCAAAATATATTAGTTTAGTTAGAGAAAGTATATGAACACAAAGAATCTCACAACATTTTCACATGAAGCTGAGGTGGCCATGGGTTTATGCAACATTGCTATGGACACAACAAAGTTAGAAGCTTAATTACAACTTGTTAAGGTGTCAAATTGTGATTAGTGTAACATTAGTTTTGTCAAATTACCAATTTTTTCAAAAACTTAAGCTTTCAGGAGATGATGAATTTATTCATTTAATCTAATAGGTTTCACTGGTATCATGTTTATTGTACACAAATCATAACTTGCTGCCTCAGCAGTAATGAGAAATATTGTGAACTTACTATGTTTAAACTTATTCAGGTGTGTGTGAGTGTGAGGTGATGGGCCTGGGTGTAATATCTTTTTTCTCTGATTCTATTTTATTTTCAGTTGTGATGAGCCCTAGTGTGTATGAGGTGCCAGGACGCCTCAACTTGTGAAAATGTTATGCACATAGAAGAACTCATTTTGTTATTCCGTCTATTTGTCCTTCGATTAGTTTATTATAGACCATGTCAGATTTTTAACGTGTCTTTTATCACTTGGTAAATCTTCATTTGAGGAGTGAGGACAAGAACCCTCTCCATTTGAAATGGAACACTCCATTTAAAGTAAAGATTTTATTTCTTCTCATAATGGGAATATGCCATCTTAAATTTTAAATGACATGATGAAACTACTTTATATTTGTAATATTTAATTTGGATCTTAAAATGTGTTCATTCAAAATGTAGAGGATTTCCTCTGGAAGATAAAATTTATTTTATTTTAAACTTTATTTTATAATGATTATAATTTATATGCTTACAAAATATATATATATATATATATATTATATATTAAAGTCGAAGCACAATTATAATCCAAATTAATTTCTAATTGTTGTCTAATTGTGTGCCACATGTTCAATATATTTTTCTTAATTTAAGTGCTAAGTGATCGATTCATAATACTCAGCATAAAAGTTGAGATGATCATCTAAGTAAGACTACCTCATCATCACTATTATTGATTATGTCTATGCATAAACACGGTTTACAAACTAGTGTTAAAATTATTTTAGGTCATTTTTTAAAAACAAGTTGAAAGGGATTTGTATCTGTATCACCCAAATACAACTTGTTTATCATGCAGTTTCTCCCCAATAATGGTCCACATTCAACATTTGGAGCAAGTCCAGATTATGTACCATCAGAAGTTTCTTTAACATAACTCATAAGGGACGAATGTTACATTGAGCAGAGGAGGGAGGGAGAGTCAATTCAAAACTAAAATTATCTACTGAACATCAGAATATGAATCCATGGAATGATTCATACAAAAGAATCTCTAACATTGGCGTGGCAAAATATATCTTAATTGCTTAGTAATTATTGGCCTTGACTAATTAGAGAGATAAATCTTCCAACAAATGATGGCCTTACTTACATTAGTTAGATGAATACAAGGACCTCTCTCTGGCAATCACTTGAATTTCAAACAGTGGCTAAGAAGTTCTCAACGTGGCTGTAGGCCTGAGGCTTGTCAAATGTTTTTGATCCCTTCTCTGCGAGATTTTCCAATTATACCACACTCATAGGCCATAGCTTCATAAATAAGATCCCTTCTTCCATGGTATTTCCGGGCTTATTGCGTCTTTAAAAGCTTTAGCCTTAGACATTTTGATCCTATCTTCCATGGATTTCCGAGCTTATCACGCCTGGCTATATCTATATAGTGTGTAGCTTATATTGTGCTCTAGGAGAAAGAGATGGAAGTATCAATGCTGAAAGTGAAAGGATGAGAGAAAAGAAAATTTAGTAAATTTTCTTGTTGCCATATGTAGTGGAATTGAAATCAATGTGTCTGAATCCTGATTTGATTGAAACAAGCTATATATCTATAGCACTAAATTGATGTGTTCAGAAGTTGTGGATCCTGGTTAAAAAATGATACAATTTTATGTAGTTCGCAGATATCAACAGTCTAAATATGACGTACAGAGATAGAGAATGATAAAGAAATTTCTAAACACAATTTTGTGCTTACCCTCAAGCATTTATCAAATATAAGTATATAACCAAAAAATAAAAATTCTGATCAGTAGGACCAAGAAACTAATATATGGTAAACAAATAGATTCGCTTTAAAAAGAGAAGTAAAATAAGAAATACTATGAATGCTCATTGTTCTGATTAATAGATTTATTCTAAGACCTGTCATCTTAAAACCAAGCATATGATATTAGGAATGTTCAATGAATAGAAATAATTGGATCAAAGACACTCATAATGGCTGTAACAGCGAGATAGTAGTTTCATTTTTCAGTTTACAAAGAATTATATCAATGCCTATCACAAGACCGAATGGCCAAACTTAACAAAAGATAAAAAAGATTGCACTTCAAAGTCTTTGTTTTATTGCTGTTGTACAACTATACTACTAGAGAGTCTTTATTGTTCAATAAGATTGGAACTTAAAAAGGTTCAAATTAATATGTATCCACTCACGTCCAAAAAAATTGACAAAAACAAATTGATTAAAAAGCCTTCCATAGTCCATACAGTTTGAAGATTGAGGAACGCAAGTTTTTTTTTTTTTTTTCAATTAACTCCTATTATACGGATTTATTACTTTCGGGTTTGAGATGAGGTTCAGTATTTAAATAGTGTGTTTTTTTTTTGAGAACAAATAGTGTGTTTTTTATTGAATAAATATGTTATTCCCTATTTAGATCAGGCACATAAGGCACAAATCAGTACATAACAGGCTCAGAGATTAACTATTCAAGTTAACAAATGCTATTCCTTTCTCACTTCTAAATTGGGTCCCAAGATTTACTATGTCAACACTGTTGGACCAACCCTGCATTGAAGATTATACGTTTGTAAAAGCTGCTTATTTTTCTACTAGTGGATTATAAATAGTAAACAAGCTGAAAAACATGAGACAAAGAATTGATATGCAGATATAATATAATACATTAGAGCTAACATTAATAAGAGGACTATGGAGCAGGACATACCACCCCAAGTGACATCGTCTGCCTAGTGAATGTGCATTTCTAGACAGACATCTGCTTCTCTTCGTCTGATTACTGCAAAGAAAAATCATACACCAATTTTTTGGATAAGTAATTCAGAAACGATTATCATAGAAAAGATTTTAAGTGAAAAATGTTGATTTTGCAAGTTACAGAAGGTCCTCTAAGGAGTTTTTGAGAAAGAAGAAGATAGGGATAAAAAAAAAAAAAAAAAATACACAAACATGCATAAAATAATGGTCACTTTTTTAGATTAGAAGTGATAATTCTTCACCCCTTGGCTTGTGTCATATGCATGCAGATGCAAAACCTGAAAATGAGAACTGCGATTTCAATTAGCCTAGCCTAGAAATGAGAGACAGTTAAAAAGGCTGAGCAGATTATTTAGTCCATTATTGACATGGTCCAACCCGGTCCAAGTAACACAAATAATTCCATTATTATTTTTGTTAGCAAAAAAAAAAAAAAAAAAAAACCACTTTATTCTGATAATTCAATTTTTTTTAAAATAATACTACTTTATTTCAATATGGCACACCACTATGTTTTTTTCTTTACAAGAAAAAACCTTGAGTTTAGACTCAAAAACTAAGGCTATGTTTGATAACAATTTTTGTTTTCTATTTTCAAAAACTTGTTTTTGGGAATATGAAGATAAAACAATTTTCTTTTATTTTTTAAATAAAAAACATGTTTGGTTAGTTGAAATTCAAAAGATAGTTTTTTGAAGAAAAAAATAAAAAATTCTAAAATAAGTTATTACTAAGATTTGAACTCTAATGCTAACTCATTAAATGAGACAGATTCATTAAATTAAATGCGTGTTTTCATTGACTTTTAAAAATTAGAAACTGAAAATAGTCTTTTACATGTTTTCAGTTTTCTTCACAAATTGAGTTTTGAGAACAGTTTTTGTTCTCTATCTATTTTAGGTTGCCAAACAAGTTTTTTAGTTTCAAAAATAGAAAGTTATTTTTGGAAACAGAAAATAAGGGCAGCGGCCATGCAAAAATAAAAAATTAAAACCAAGACCATTTAGAGAACCATTTAAGCAGGGCATAGCAGTCCCTACTAATAACATTAGCAAAAGAAAAAAAAAAGAAAAAGAAATATATGTTTGTTTTCTTCAACATTAAAGAATACTTACAATTCAACTGTATGTTTAATTCTATTTGAAATACGAATTTCTTCTGGTAAATCATTGACCCGATTTGACAATCCAATAATCTCTTTTGAGACCATATTTACGTTTGATTTTTGAAGGAGTGGATAAATAGGATGATTGGTTGGGATTGGCAACGGAAGATGGGATATAGATGAGCACTTGGAGATAGATGAAGCCATAACAAGGGCATTAAGAATTGAGAATTGAGATGAGTAGGCAGGGCTAGCAAGAAGGGTATTTATGCCCCGAGAACATATACTCAAAATAAAAGCATGGCACGCAAGTAATGTCAACTTTGGAAACTTATTTGAGCATTTATTGCAATTTTGGAACAAAATAAATGGTAGTTTATTACATTACAACTAGCTACCAAATAAAAAAGGATTCAGATCTTCTAAATTTCTTAAGATACTATATCAATATATTTCCTTAAATCCTAACCACTCTTTTATGATTTAAGAATTTAGATTCTGTCATATCAGCATTCTACTAACAATACTCTTAAAACAATAAAATAATGTTACAAACAAAACAATTAAGATTATTATTAGTGGAATGCTGACATGGCAAAATTTAGACCGTTAAATCATTAAAGAATGGTTAAGATTTAAGAAAATCTATTTGGCAGAATACCTTTGGAAATCTAGAGGATCTGAATCCAATAAAAAAGGCCCCTCTAATTTTCATGCTAGACATGCCTAACATGCCATTTTATGATCAATGCAATTTGATGGCCCACAACTAACTATCCATATATTCCATCAATTTAATTTCTTACCAAAACTAAAAAATGCATGCATGTTTGTTTTTACTTCTTCCCCATGTACATCATATTTGTAATCTCTTGTCCGTCAAATTATGATTTTCACATAACAACCTAATTCTAACCTGTAATTGGTAGTTTAGAGATATAAATCGGGTCAATATGGATAATGAAAATGATTGATAATAGCTTGTCTTCTAATATATTCTTGTACAACCTAAAGCTACTTCTCATACTCATTAGATGATAAAATATGTGTGTCTCAAAACCTAAATACAGCTTACCATGATAGTCCTCATACTATGAATCTCAAGAGTTTTTAGGATAACTTCACCATAAAGTTTCTAAACGTTCAATCACTTTGAAATAAATAGATTGGATTTTGCTAAATCATCAACATTTAAATAAATATTTTTCATTACCATTTTTTTTAGCATTTATTGAAATTATTAATGAGAAATCAAAATCCACTCTTCTTAATTCACAGTCCTACCACCATGCACCATTGGAGTGGTAATCACTCCACAAGTATAAGTTCTTATGGGGTGGGGGTAGGGGGTTGAGGACCGAGGTTCAAGTCTCTAGAAGATCATTTCATATACATATACACTTAGATTAAGTTAGAATATGATTTCTATCTCAATTTTTTTTAAAAAAAAATCAATCATCATAGCCAATTGATTAGAATAGAGGTTGTCTTCAATTGCTTGAAAATGACAGCATGATCAATTTTTTCGCAGAATAAATTTATTGATAAATTTGATTAACTTGGAATCAAACTTATTAACCCACATAAATTCGAAAGATATAAATAGGGGATATTTGGATCCATAAAAAAAAGGGCCAACCAATACCCAACTCGTTTAAACAATGGTTGGATTAGGTTAACATGTGGGCTACATGGATAAACCCGTTTTCTTTTATTTTCTTTGCCATTTTTTGAAAAAACAAACAAACTCAATTTCCTTAATTTTAGACTTTTTTTTAAGAAAGCCTTAAATTTAGACTTGGGGTAATATTTAGTAATTAACTTATAGAACAATCTTTTTCTAAAAAAAAAAAAAAAAAAAAAAAACTTATAGAACAATCATAGACATAAAATTTAAAAATTCATTGACGCATTTCTTTCAAATTTATTAATTCTCACTTCAATTGTTTTGCTAGAAAACTTTATATAAAGATAGTTTTCCACATTTTTTAGTGTTTGATAGTATTAAAAAAAAAAAATGGTTAACAAAAAACTATCTTTAGTCAATGGAAAACTCTTATAAAAATAAGGCTTATTTTCTATAGGTTGTTTTCCAAAAAAAAATTTTGGAAAACAATCTCTCTTTCACACATTGCATAACTCTTATAAATATTATCTTCTTTTGACCTAGTAAACAATATTTTCTTTCGCTCATTTAGTCTTTTCTCATGATAAACTCTCTCACTTCTTCTCTTCCTTTTGTTTTTTCTCTCTTCTCACATCCTCTCTATCACCCCCTCTGGCCTCTTCTCTTCCCACAAATTTCTCTCTCTATCTACCTCTCTTATCTTTTTTCTCCCTATTTCTTCTCCCCTCTATAACGCCATTCTTTGATAAGGTTTTTTTTTCCTCACAAATTGGTCAATAGTTCTATAATAATTTTTGGTATTTATCAAACTATTTTTATTGGATTAGTTTGCCAGTAAAACTATTTGGCCTCTATGGCATTTTGTACTATTTAAAATGGAACTTAAGGTTATAATGGTTATTTTGAATTATGAGAAGTATAGTTTATATATATATATTATGTACTGTTTAAAATTTGATAGCTAATTTTAATTGTATTTGTTGTCAAAATTTTAATTTGAAAACCAAATTCATTATTGGTTTATTTATTTATTTATATTGATTACATTAGGTGGGTTTATACAATACACATATTATACATATTTTTAAATTATACAAAAAAATGTTATAAACACTGTAGATACCAAACACCAAAAAACATTTTCAAGCTTATTTTCAAGGTTATTACCAAATAGCGGAAAATGGGATAGTTTTTTTAGAAAATACTCTCTAGAAAATGAACAATTTTCCAGAAAATATTAATGCTGAAACAAACAGAGTGTAATATGAAGATTTCTCTCTCTCTAAATGTTGTCTTTTAGCATCGAACCCAAAACCCTCCTCTCTTCCTACAATTCTTCACTTTAGTCAACAAGTGATGCGAATGATATTACAAGTTTTACAATATTAGCTTTATAAACTAAGATGGTTTCTTTTAAACATATGACAAAAAATGTTGTTAAAAAAATGTCCTTATTATATTAAATTACATTATTGACGAGGTTCCAATAATAATCTTATTGCATCCCTTTGTAAGTTTTTTTATAGTTTTTTTTTCTTTTTCTTTTTTAGAAGAATTTTTTTTAGATAAACCCTTAGTATCCTTATTCTTTAACATTTTTCCATGGTTTTAAAAACCGAAATGGTCAAAAAATCATTTTTGTCCCCAATTTTGTTGGACTGGACTAGTGCCCGATTCCCAATTGAACCAGTTGAACTGACCAGTCCGATCTGATTTTAAAATAAGGCTTTTCCCATAGTCAAACACATAACCAATCCACCTCATCTAATCTCCACATGCCACTGTGGGTATATGGGTCCACTTGGGTTAAGTCATCACTTAAGTAAGACTAGCTCATCATTACTATTATTGAATGTTTTCATACATAAACACTACAAACTAGTGTTAAAATTATTCTAAGTAACATTTTAAAAACAAGTTGAAAGGGATTTGTATCCATATCACCCAAATATAAGAGTACTCATATTAATCAATGTATAATAGCATGAGAAGTAAATTTTGCACATCCAACTTAAAAAAATCACCCACTTCAATTCATGTAAACTTGTGTAAATTTGGATTGTTGTTATAGTATCACGTTTATCATGCAAGTTGAAAATTTGAAATTGGTAATATATGTATTAACCCAACATGATAAATATGTCAAGCATGTTATGTAGTGTCGTGTCACGACAACATGCTTGACATATTTATCATGTTGGGTTAATACATATATTACCAATTTAAAATTTTCAACTGGCATGATAAACGTGATACTATAGCAACAATTCAAATTTACATAAGTTTACATAAATTGATGTGGGTGATTTTTTAAGTTGGATGTGCAAAATTTACTTCTTATGCTATTATAAATTGATTAATGTGAGTGCTCTTATATTTGGGTGATATAAATACAAATTCCTTTAAACTCGTTTTAAAAATGTTACTTAGAACTAGCCTCATCACATGCGCTTTGCATGTGTAATAAGGCTTTTTTTTTAGCAAAAAAAAAAAAAAAAAAAAAAAAACTCTGTGTTTTTTTATATATTATAATTTTTATTTTGAGAATCTAATTTATAAGTAGATGAAGTAATTTGAAAATCAACAGGAGAGTGGTCCTATTTTTTAGGCAATGTTTTAGTGGGAGTTAGAGTTGCATTTTTACTAGATTGTCCTTTAGTTTTGTCTCTACTTAAAAATAAGGATGTAGGGGCATTTTTAAATTAAAAAAAAAATGAGAAATCCAAACAGGTGAAGTTAAAGAGTAGTATAGATAATTTTAACACTAGTTTGTAATTTGAATTTATGTATAAAAACATTCAATCAGAGTAATGATGAGTTGGTCTTACCTAGGTGATAACTTAACTCAAGTCGACCAATATACCCATAGTGGCACTTGGAGATTAGATGAGGTGGGTTGGTTATGTGTTTGATTATAGGAAATGTTAAAGAATAAGGATATTAATGGTTTAACCTTAAAAATACTTACAAAGTGATGTAATAATGATTATTATTGGAACCACGTCAATAATGTAATTTAATATAATAAGTACATTTTTTTGTCATATGTTTAAAGGAAACCATTGTAGTTTTTAAAGTTAATATTGTAAAATTTGTAATATCATTGACATCACTTGTTGACTAAGAGGGTTTTGGGTTCGATGCTAAAAGACAACGTTTAGAGAGAGAGAAAGAGAGAGAGATCATCATATTTGTGCAATGGAGAAACAATTGAAGTGAGAATTTATAAATGTGAAAGAAATGGGTCAATGTTGTGAAATGGCTACTAGAATGTAGTGCCACCCTACACTATTTGTTTGTCGTAGCTTTACCTATTGGCAGCAGCTAAGAGCCTGTTTGGTTTAAGTGTTTCCGTAACTCAATTCTCAGTTTCCATAACTCATAACTCAAAAATGGTGGGATTCATAGCAAAAAGGTTGTTTGGCCAAACGATAACTCTATTTCTATCACTCAATTCTCTGATTTTTGAGTTATGAGTTATGGAAACTGAAAACAACAAAAGACTGTTTTCAGTTTCCATAACTCATAACTCAATGGTATTTCCGTAAATAAACACACATGAGGGACCCACAGCCGCAACTTTTGACCACCTTTTGACTTCTTTTTTTTTTTTTTTTTTTTTTTTTTTTTTTTCTGGGTTGGCATTGGCTGTTCGTTCCTTTTTTTTTTTTTTCCTAGGTTGGCGTTGGCTGTTCGTTCCTTCTTTTTTTTTTTTACTGGTTCGTCTATTCTGTTCTATTCTTTTTTTTTTCTTTAGTACCTAGACTCACCAAACTTAGTGAAAAAAAAAAAAAAAAAAAAAAAAAAAAAAACCCAGACCGAACAGCCAACCCAGGAGGAAAAAAAAAAGAAGAAGAAGCTGCTAGTGGAAAAAAAAAAAGCTGCACTGTGACAGGCGTGGGCCCTCCAAATAGTATGAAAAATAGTGAGTGATGGAAACTGAGTGATGAAGGCAAACGGATGTGAAAAATTGAGTGATGAGTGATGAGTTATGAGTAATGAGTGATGAGTGATGAGTGATGAGTGATGGAAATTGAGTGATGAAAAAGGCTTACCCAAACAGGCCCTAATATTCTGCAATTGAAACTTCCATATAGCAATAGACTATCAAAGTTTCAGCCTTTCTCTTGCTGGTCATGTCATCACTGCACCGCATCATTAACCAATTAAATGATGACACCTTTCCTTTCTTCTTTAGACTTTGTTGATACCCAATTTTGATAAAAGGAGTCAAATAGTAGAAAAGCCAAGAAACAAGTTAAGGGAAAGAAAGAAAAGATTAGAAAATAATGGCAGGAACAATAGGGCTATGAAAGCCCAAAGAAAAGGCATACCCATGAGGAGTAAGAAGTGGAACACATGGGCTGTGTGGAAGAGCTTGCCACGGTGAAGCAGCCCTCTTTAAGAGGAAAGAGAACATGCCTTAAATGGGCCCAAAGAAAGAAGGGGAAAGAAAAAGGCCCAATGAGCTATCCCAGCAAGAATCAGTAGCAAGCAATAAGATGTTGAAAAGTTCATGGGCTCATGAAAATATAAGATGAGGCAAGCCCGACAAGCCCACATCGTTCCTCATAAGGGGTTGACACGAGTGAAGGGCATCAGCTTCAACAAAGAGTGAAATAAGAAAAAATTGAATAGAAGCGGCAGAAACTATGTGGGAAAGGAAGAAGGCAAGGCATGAAGCAATAAGACAACTATACTATGGCGAATCACCACTGACTTGTACCCAGCCAATGTAAGGGGGTGGGCCCATGGTCAAAGGGATTACAAGGTGTAGTTTGGTGAGGGGAGGAAAATAGCCTATTTTCAATATCTAGTCACGGCCTCTTTTTGGAGGTGCTATGCTAGGAAGGCACATTTGCCCAAAATAGGTAGCAAATGGTTAGGACAACTTGATGCATGTTAGAGAGATAGGTAGAGAGAGACCCAAAACTTTACCCATTGAGAAGAGAGAGAAAGACTTATTGCAGAACCAAATGGAAAAGATTTTATTGTGGGATGGGTAGTGGAAGAGAGAGAAAACCTTGGGCATGCCTAGGTGTAGTGGAGGCCAAACAGCTAACAGGACAGTGAGCACCTCTGAGGAGGTGTTCACAGCAAACAAAAATGATTGGTAAGCAACAAAGGCAAAAGGAGGAATTCGCATAAGATTAATCTAGTATAAATAGGAACAGTAACTATAAGTGGAAAAAAGATAGCGACTAAGGCAAGGAACACAGAGAACTGAAAAGGAAATAAGAGAGAAAATAGAGAATGAAGTAAAACTTAGAAAGGCAAAAGAGTGAATACGGCAAAAAGGCATGCATCAATAGGCAGTCTTTTCCTTCTCTCTCATGACAAACCCACTCTTTGTAATCTTAACAAAACAAGAAGTAGTTATCCAGACCCATTCTTCAAAATGCATAACTTTAATGGCCTAGTCTAGTAATAAAGTTGTCCAAGTTCGGGTTCGGGTTCTCTTTAGTTCACTTCCTACGGAAAGCCCATCATTTACATTCTGTTGCTTTGAATACGCTAACTGCTTTTTTGACTAGTCTTTCAGCCATAATAAGTATATGTATGTATGTATGTATGTATGTACATGTACGGATATCTGTGCATTCATAAATATATGCATTTGCTATTTGTTGTTTTTCTTTTGGGATGTTTGTCTTGTGCATAGTCTAGCCCCTTAACAAGGTTCTGCTAAGATAGTGGGCCAGGTCTAACTCTCCAACCCACAGCAAAAAAGGCCTTAGCCCAAGAGCATAAAGACCCCTACAGACTTTGAAAGTTCTATATATATATATATATATATATATATATGTGTTATTAGTGAAGTTGTATAGAGCACTTTTGATAGGTGAAAAAGCTTTAGTTTGTTTGTTGTAGAATGTGGCTGACTATTGATACCATATTTTGTCTACCCTCGATTTGCGTGCCGAACCCCCGAAAATCCAAAAATATTATTTTCTCTTTATGGGGCCATGAGAACATCTAGAACGACGTGGCACAACCCGTTCGGGCATCGGAGCACCCGAAATGCCTTTTTCTACTAAAATGACCAAAATGCCCTTAGTCAGCCCTAGGTTTAACTGAAGGTCAAACGAGGTCCAAAATAACAAAAAACAATTTTTTTTTCATAGATTTACACCAAACCCGAGCTTCTCGGAGATTTTTAACAATTTTGACCAAGTTTGACCCAAAGTCGACCTGAGGTGGGCCCAAAAACCCTAATTTTGATCTGGCTATCGGAATGGGTTGAAACCAATGTCATTGCGAAGATTATCTAATTCTCGTTCCAACGACTGTTCATGGGTCAAAATCAGATTTAGAACGGCCGAGATAACACGAAAACCGGGATGACACACCGATCGACGCACTGCAAACTTCAGAGACCCATAACTTTTGATCCGACCGTTGGATTTTCAGGTTCCACACCTTTTCAAAATTAGGAAGCCAAGATATTTCCAGAGGTACCCATATACACACTTTTTGAGGGAGGGCTATCGCCTCGAAGTTAGCACTCGATGATGTAAATAGCCCCAGGCACGCCCTAGACCAAGGGGACCACTTTTTTGGGTTTTTGCTCTCTGCATGAACAATTTTTGAGCTTTTTTATTCTCTTCCAAACACAAAAAAAAAAAAAAAAAAAAAAAAAAAAAAAAAAAAAACACACACACACACACACACACAAAAAAACACATCAAAGCCTCTTGATTCTTCTCTCTTCACCAAAAATACAAGGTATTGTTCTTATACCCGATCTTCTTCTCCTTGGTTCTACATCTTGGATTTGGGGTTTAGGGGTGTGGATGTAGCTTTCTAGCTACTATCCACACCCCTAACCTTCTAAATCTTTTTTCTAGCATTTATCTTGCTCTTTTTTGCTTGAATAACATGATTTATTGCTTTCCTAGCATGTTGCTTGCTTTATTTGTGTTTCTAGCCTAAATCTCCATGCTTTTTATGCTTTTTTCCATGTTTCATACTTAGATCTACATCCTTACATGCTTATATGTTTAGATCTACATGCTTTAGACTTTATGCCATGTTTTCCTATGTTTTGTGCCTCTTTTTTGTTCTAGGTTGATGTTAGGGTTACATGCTCACATGTGATGTTGTTGGCTATGTCTTGCCTAGATCTATGTGTTTATATGTTTATTTCCATGCTATATGGTTAGATCCTTGTTTTCACATGCCTATGTGCTTGGATCTATAATCCCTACATGCTTTATGCCATCTTCCATGTGCTTGTGCACTCCATGCCATGTTTGTGTGCCTAGACCTAGGCTATGTTTGCCATACCAGGTGCTATTTTAGCCCTTTTGTCGCTTTGTCTTTCTTTATTGTTTTTTGGCCTAATGGTTGGGACCCGATCTAGACCCTATGGTCTTTGTCATCGTCCATACACCTTGGCCCATATCAAAGGGTTTGGATCACTTGTTTTTCATGTTTGTGCTTGCTTACTTCTATGCTTTATGCTCATGTTAGCCTCTTTTCTTCTAGGCTTTGCCACGTTTGGCGCCCTTAGCGAGTTCGTGGTTATGTGGTTACATTCGACGCCCATGAGGCTTTCTTTAGATGTAGCCATTTGGGATGCATCGCCATGATGTCGATTGCTTCGTGCACACCTATCCCCTTTTCCGTTCCATGCGACGATTGATTGCCATGCTTTTTTGTGACACCCATTGGCTTTATGTGCATCTTTACACGCTTGTTTACATGTTCATTCATGTGTCGTCCATGCTTCAACACAATGAGGCTATGGACATCCGATCCAAACCTACATTTGTCCCTCATGGACACCACCTTTTGTTTGCTATCTTGCTTGTTTACCTTTGCTTGCTATTTTCTATCTTGCTTATCTGCCCTTTTGCTCGTATGTTTGCTTGCATCCTGTATGCTATGCTTGTCATTGCTATCTTGCTTGTTCGTTTTTTGCACCATTTTGCTATTATCTATGCATCTCTCCCTTTCCATTGCTCGTCTGCTGGTTTCTTGTCTTTGCCTTTGCATGTACACACATGGAGCGAGGACACATGGAGCTAGGGCGCGATCTCCTAGGCGCAAGCAAAAAGGGCGTGGATGCAAGCTTGCCAACATGAGTCGAGCGGCTGTATTCAGTAGGTTTAGGGTTTAGGGTTTAGCTTTTCCCTTTGGTTATGTACTCTTTTAAACCCCCTCCTTCCTTCTCCCTGTCTCCCTTAAATGGTTTGTATTAGGTATACCATGCTTTGTACCATTCGTCCTCATCTCTAAAGTATGGCGACCCCTGTTTATTTTCCTGCACCTATATTTTAGGCCATGTTCTA
The DNA here is from genome assembly GCF_932294415.1 of Quercus robur. Lineage (NCBI taxonomy): Eukaryota > Viridiplantae > Streptophyta > Magnoliopsida > Fagales > Fagaceae > Quercus > Quercus robur. The sequence continues at coordinate 44,892,156 of NC_065540.1, read as the reverse complement.
GGGATATAGGCATTTACTTTCTTGCTTTGTGTGCTAGCATTGTGCATGATGCATGTATATATATACCCGCTTGCCCTTTCCGGTGTGATTGTCATGATCCGTGTCACTTAAGGCTAGTGATGCCTAATTTCTGCCGCGAAAGTAAGGTGACTTCTCGTCAAATTTTCGCAGTGGAAGCCTGGCACTTTGCTCGAATGCCTTAGGAAAGCATATATTGGGACCACACTCATTCAAAAGCCAAACCTCAAAGACCCCCTCATGCATGCAAAGCCCTGAAAGCCAATGCCAAAATCATGTTTTTACTGCCAATCTCCAAAAATTAAGGTTTTATCAAAACAAAAGACTGTCCTTGGACAAGCATTGTAGGGTGCCTAATACCTTCCCCACACATAACCAAACTTTCAAACCTAAGAATCAAGATTTTTTTGCCATTCACATTAGATTAGGAAAAACGCCATTTTTTCTTAGTCTAGGATTGGTAATAAAATCAGCTAGAAATAGGTGACCAATCACACCTTAGAAAAACACAATGATTGGTGGCGACTCCACTTACCTTTGGTAATCCCTTAAAATTTGACCCAAATTCCTGCCATAACGCCAAAGGTAGACCTACCGTCCTCCACCGAGAGATAGAGCACCCGAAGCTCTACGCAAACAACACGCATATACATCGAGAGGGGCCTCCAATGGGCCCCGTGCGCGCGGGAGATGTCGCCACGGTGGGTGGTCAAACGAAGGCATGGCGGTGGCGGTCTTTTCTGCTTAGCCGGTTGAGGCCGGGCGTCGACACTGACCATTTAAATATTAAAGTTTCATACACTATCTCCTCCAAAATTTCTGTATTCCTTCTTGCTATTTCTTTTATTTTATAACAGTCAATGAATTTTTAAATTTTATGATTATGATTGTTCTATAAGTTAATTACTAAAATATTACCCCAAGTCTAAAATTAAGGCCTTCTAAAAAAAAAGTCTAAAATTAAGGAAATTGAGTTGGTTTGTTTTTTTTTTCAAAAAATGGAAAGAAAATAAAAAGAAACCAGGTTTATCCATGTGGCTCATATGTCAACCTAATCCAACCATTGTTTTAACGAGTTGGGTATTGTTTGGCCCTCTTTTATGGATCCAAATATCCCTTATCTATATATTTCGAATTTAGGTGGGTCAATAAGTTTGATTCCAATTTTGACAAGTTAATCAAATTTATCAATAAATTTATTCTACTAACCAAGTGATCATGCTGTCATTTTCAAGTAATTGAAGACCACCTCTATTTTAATCAATTGGCTATGAGGACAGTGGGTTTTTTTTTTTTTTTTTTTGGGGGGGGGGATAGAAATCATAATCCAACTTAATTTAATTGTATATGTGTGTGAAATATCCTCCTAAAAACTTAAACTCCGGTCTTTGTCCCCATACCCCCAGCCTACAAGAATTTATACTTGTGGATTGACTATCACTCAAATGGTGCATGGTGGTAGGATTGTGAATTAAGAAGAGTGGATTTTGACTCCTCATCAATAATTTCAATAAATACTAAAAATAAATTAGAAATAGAAAACGTTTGTTTAAATGTTGATGATTTGGCAAAATACAATCTATTTATTTCAAAATGATTGAATGTTTAGAAACTTTATGGTGAAGTTATCCTAAAAACTCTTGAGATTCATAGTATGAGGACTATCATGGTAAAATCTAAACTGTATTTAGGTTTTGAGACAAACACATATTTTATCATCTAATTAGTATGAGAACTACTTTAGGTTGTACAAGAATATTTTAGAAGACAAGCTATTATCAATCATTTTCATTATCCATATTGACCCGATTTATATCTCTAAACTACCAGTTATAGGTTAGAATTAGGTTGTTGAGTAATACTACAGACACAAATTATTTTACAATATTTTTACAAACTGCTGATGTGGTTTTAGTATTTTCCAAATATTTATTGTAAGTAAAAATGTGATGTTAGTGATGGGTCCATATTAAAATTAGTAAGAATTTGTCACATCAGCAATTTGTAAAAATATTGTAAAATAGTTTGTGCCTATAGCATTATTCTTAGGTTGTTATGTGAAAATCATAATTTGACAAAAAAGAGATGACAAATATGCTATACATGGGGAAAAAGTAAAAACAAACATGCATGCATTTTTTAGTTTTGGTAAGAAATTAAACTGATGGAATAAATGGATAGTCAGTTGTGGACAATCAAATTGCATTGATCATAAAATGGCACGTAAGGCATGTCTAGCATGAAAATCAGAGGGGACTTTTTTATTTGGTAGCTAATTGTCATGTAATAAACTGCCATTTATTTTGTTTCCAAAATTGCAATAAATGCTCAAATAAGTTTCCAAAATTAACATTTATTGCGTGTCATGTTTTTATTTTGAGTATAAGTCCTCGGGGGCATAAATATCCTTCTTGCTAGCCCTGTCTACTTATCTCAATTCCCAATTCTTAATGCCTTTGTCATGGCTTCATCCATCTCCAATTGCTCATTTATCTCCTTTCTTCCATTGCCAATCTCATCCAATCATCTTATTTATCAACCTCTTCAAAAATCAATCAGGAATAAGATCTCAAACAAGATTACTAGATTGTCAAATCAGATCAATGATTTACCAAAAGATATTTGTATTACAAGAGTACATAAACTTGCATTTGAATTATAAGTATATTTCTTAATTAATTAAGAAAACATGCAGATACCTTCTTTGAATAAACAAACTTTTACTAGTTACAATAGAATTTCAATTTATAGTGTAGGGACTGCTATGCCCTACTAAAATTTTAACTTTTTCCCTCTATGTTTCTGTACATGGCCTTGGGTTTTTTTTGGGGGGGGGGGGAGATGGCAACTGCTATGCCCTGCTCAAATTCCTCATGATCATTTAGTTTTTGAGTCTAAACTCAAAGTTTTTTTCTCCATAATTAATATAATGGTGTGCCATATTGAAATAAAGTAGTATTTATTTATGGAAATTGAATTATCAAAATAAAGTATTTGTTTTTTGTTAGCCAAAAAAAAAAAACTTAATCAGAATAATTTTAGTTTCCTCTCCTTCCGGCTAATGGAATTATTTTTGTTACTTAGACAGGGTTGTCCATATCAATAATGGCCTAAGTCATCTGCTCAATCTTTTTTAATTGTCCCTCATTTTTAGGCTAGGCTAATTGAAATCGCAGTTCTCATTTTCAGAAATTGGATCTGCATGCCATATGAAATATCATTTCTAATTTAAAAAAGTGACCATTTTATGCAACTTTTTGTATTTTGTTTTTATCTCTATCTTCTTCTCTCTCAAAAACTCTTTAGAGGACCTTCTGTGACTTGCAAATCAACATTTTTCACTTAAAATCTTTTCTATGATAATCATTTCTGAATTACTTATACAAAAAATTGGTGTATGATTTATCTTTGCAGTAATCAGACGAAGATAAGCAGGTGTCTTTGTAGAAACGCACTTCCATTCGGCAGACGACGTCACTTGGGGTGGTATGTCCTGTTCCATAGTCCTCTTATTAATGTTAGCTCTAATGTATTATATTATATCTGCATATCAATTCTTTGTCTCATGTTTTTCAGCTTGTTTACTATTTATATGTGATTATTTATATCCACTAGTAGAAAAATAAGCAGCTTTTACAAACACACATAATCTTCAATGCAACAGTGTTGACATAGTAAATCTTGGGACCCAATTAAGAAGTGAGAAAGAAATAGCATTTGTTAACTTGAATAGTTCATCTCCGAGCCTGTTTATGTACTGATATTTGTGACTTGTGTGCCTAATCTATATGGGGAATCACATATTTATTCAATAAAAAACACACTATTTCAATAATAAACCTTATCTCAAACCCAAAAGTAATAAATCTGTATAATAAGGGTAAAAAAAAAAAAAAAACATACGTTCCTCAATCTTCAAACTGTATGGACTATGGAAGCCTTCTTAATCAATTTGTTTTTGTCAGTTTTTTTGGACATGAGTGCATACATATTAATTTGAACCTTTTTAAGTTCCAATCTTTTTGAACAATAAAGTCTCTCCAGTAGTATAGTTGTACAATAGCAATAAAACAAAGAATTTGAAGTGCAATTTTTTTTGTCTTTTGTTAAGTTTGGACATTCGGTCTTGTGATAGGCATTGCCATAATTCTTTGTACACTGAAAAATGAAACTATTATCTTGCTGTTACAGCCATTATGAGTGTCTTTGATCCAATTATTTCTATTCATTGAACATTCCTAATATCCTATTTGTTTACCATCTACTAGTTTCTGGGTCCTAATGATCAGAACTTTTATTTTTTGGTTATATACTTACATTTTATAAATGCTTGAGGGTAAGCACAAAATTGTGTTTAGAAATTTCTTTATCATTCTCTATCTCTGTATGTCATATTTAGATAGTTGATATCTGAGAACTATATAAAATTGTATCATTTTTTAACCAGGATCCACAACTTGTGAACACATCAATTTAGTGCTAAAGGAATATAGCTTGTTTCCGTCAAATCAGACACATTGATTTCATTTCCACTACATATGGAAACAAGAAAATTTACTAAATTTTCTTTTCTCTCATCCTTTCACTTTCAGCATTGATACTCCCATCTCTTTCTTCTAGAGCACAATATAAGCTACACACCGTATAGATATAGCCAGGCGTGATAAGCCCGGAAATCTATGGAAGATAGGATCAAAATGTCTAAAGCTAAAGCTTTTAAAGACGTGATAAGCCTGGAAATACCATGGAAGGAGGGATCTTATTTATGAAGCTATGGCCTATGAGTGTGGTATAATTGGAAATTCTGGCAGAGAAGGGATTTATGAAGCTATGGGCTATGAGTGTGGTATAATTGGAAAATCTGGCAGAGAAGGGATAAAAAACAGTTGACGTGCCACAGGCCTACAGCCACGTTAAGAACTTCTTAGCCACTGTTTGGAATTCAAGTGATTGCCAGAGAGAGGTCCTTGTATTCATCTACCCAATGTAAGTAAGGCCATGATTTGTTGGAAGATTTATCTCTCTAATTAGTCAAGGCCAAAAATTACAAAGAAATTAAGAAATATTTTGCCACGCCAATGTTAGAGATTCTTTTGTATGAATCATTCCATGGATTCATGTTCTAATGTTCAGTAGATAATTTTAGTTTTGAATTGACTCTCCCTCTCTCCTCTGTTCAATGTAAAATTTGTCTCCTATGAGTTTTTTTTTTTGTGGAGAAAGGTCTCTTATGAGTTATGTTAAAGAAACTTCTAATGGTACATAATCTGGACTTGCTTCAAATGTTGAATGTGGACCATTATTGGGGAGAAACTGCATGATAAACATTTTATATTTGGGTAATACGGATACAAATCCCTTTCAACTTGTTTTAAAAAAGGACCTAAAATAATTTTTACACTAGTTTGTAACTTGTGTTTATTCATAGACACATTCAACAATAATGATGATGAGGTAGTCTTACTTAGATGACCATCTCGAATTTTATGTTGAGTATTATGACCATCTCGAACTTAGATTGTTCTATAAGTTAATTACTAAATATTACCCCAAGTATAAAATTAAGGCCTTCTAAAAAAAGTCTAAAATTAAGGAAATTGAGTTAGTTTGTTTTTTCAAAAGAAAGGAAAAGAAAAAGAAAAAGAAAACGGGCTTATCCATGTGGCCTACATGTCAACCTAATTAATGAGTTGGGTATTGGTTGACCCTTTTTTATGGATTCAAATATCCCATATCTATATCTTTCGAATTCATGTGGGTTAATAAGTTTGATTCCAATTTTGACAAGTTAATCACATTTATCAATAAATTTATTCTGCTAACCAATTGGTCATGCTGTCATTTTTAAGCAATTGAAGACAACTTCTATTCTAATCAATTGGCTATGGGGACTGATTTTAAAAAGAAAATTTGAGATAGAAATCATACTCTAATTTAATCTAAGTATATATGTGTGTAAAACGCTCGCCTAGAGACTTAAACCCCAACTCTTGTCCTCCTACCCCCATCCCAAAAGAACTTGTATTTGTGGAGTGACTATCACACTAAAGGTGTGTGGTAGTAGGAATGTGAATTAAGAAGAATGGAATTTGACTCCTCATTAATAATTTCAATAAATACTAAAAAAATAGTAATATCAAACGTTTTTTTAAATTGATGATTTGGCAAAATCCGATCTATTTATTTCAAAGTGATTGAATATTTAGAAACTTAATGGTGGAGTTATCCTAATAACTCTTGAGATTCATAATATGAGGGCTATCGTCGTAAAATCTAAATTGTAGTTAGGTTTTGAGACACTCACATATTTTATCATCTAATTAGTATGAGAAGTAGCTTTAGGTTGTACTCAAAGGATATTTTAGAAATTTCTTTATCATTCTCTATCTCTGTATGTCATATTTAGAAAGTTGATATCTAAGAACTACATAAAATTGTATCATTTTTTAACTAGGATCCACAACTTGTGAACACATCAATTTAGTGGTAAAGGAATATAGCTTGTTTCCGTCAAATCAGACACATTGATTTCAATTTCCACTACATATGGCAACAAGAAAATTTACTAAATTCTCTTTTCTCTCATCCTTTCACTTTCAGCATTGATACTTCCATCTCTTTCTTCTAGAGCACAATATAAACTACACACCGTATAGATATAGCCAAGCGTGATAAGCCCGGAAATCCATGGAAGATAGGATCAAAATGTCTAAAGCTAAAGCTTTTAAAGACGCGATAAGCCCGGAAATACCATGGAAGGAGGGATCATATATATGAAGGTATGGCCTATGAGTGCGGTTTAATTGGAAAATCTGGCAGAGAAGGGATCAAAAACATTTGACAAGCCTCAGGCCTACAGCCACGTTAAGAACTTCTTAGCCACTGTCTGAAATTCAAGTGATTGCCAGAGAGAGGTCCTTGTATTCATCTAACTAATGTAAGTAAGGCCATCATTTGTTGGAAGATTTATCTCTCTAATTAGTCATGGCCAAAAATTACTAAGCAATTAAGAAAATTTTTGCCACGCCAATGTTAGAGATTCTTTTGTATGAATCATTCCATGGATTCATGTTCTGATGTTCAGTAGATAATTTTAGTTTTGAATTGACTCTCCCTCTCTCCTCTGTTCGATGTAACATTTGTCTCTTATAGTTATGTTAAAGAAACTTATAATGGAACATAATTTGGACCTGCTTCAAATGGTGAATGTGGACCATTATTGGGGAGAAACTGCATGATAAACATGTTATATTTGGGTGATACAGATACAAATCCCTTTCAACTTGTTTTAAAAAAAAAAATGACCTAATTAAAATAATTTTAGCACTAGTTTGTAACTTGTATTTATACATAGACATATTCAACAATAGTGATGATGAGGTAGTCTTACTTAGATGACCATCTTGACTTTTATATTGAGTATTATGAATCGATCACTTACCACTAAAATTAAGAAAAATATATTGAACATGTAACACAAAATTAGACAACAATTAGAAACTAATTTGGATTATAATTGTGCTTCGACTTTAATATAATATATATGATGTGATATTTTTAAAAAATATTTTGTAAGCATATAAATTGTAATCATTATAAATAAAGTTTAAATTAAAATAAAATTTTCCTCCAAAAATAAGTTTAGAGAAATGCTCCTCCAATCCATTGCATGACAAGTTAAAAATTTATATATACTTTTAATCAGATAGCACACTTTATAGTGATGTAAATTACCAAGAGCCTTATAGCTCTCATAAAAAAAATAAAAATAAAAAACCTTATAACTCAACTGTTTAGCACTTCTTGATGCCTTTGACATCGATGGTTTAAATCCCTCTTCCTTAACTATCAAATTATTAAAAAAAAAAATAGCAACGTTACTTGTTTGAAATAATTTAATTAATCATGCGATTTAATATACTCATGTGTTCTTATAAACCACCACTACACTACATAACCTCTAATTCAATTTGAAAGAAAACATGGTTCAATAAACTATTCTAACGACTTTATACGGGCCTAGAATTTGTTTTGATAAAAAATAAATAAATAAATAAATCTTTGAACTTTGGTTGCAAATCAAGCTAATCTCATATTGTTTTAATTTGAAATTTTAGTCCTAAAATTACATAAATGACCAAAATTATATATATATATATATATATATATATATAGGGTTAGGTTCAAGTTACACTTGGTGTAACTTTAAACAATGTTACACCACTCAATAACTTCTTATAGAATTCATATTTTAAAAATCCTACCGTTGAATTACATGTTCTATATGTTCTTAACATTCATACCAATTTTTATGTCAATTGGATATTATTTACCATTCGATCTGTAAACTCATTTTTATGCATTATTTTAAATTATAAAAACTTGAATTTAAACAATTGATTGATGACATGACTATTAATTTTTGAACACCTTGAAATTTTGCAAGTATGGAGAATATACAAAGATAATGTAATCTAACGATGGATTTGTCAAAATTTACATCTAATTAAAAAAAATTAAGTGGTGTAATATTACTTAAAGTTACACCAGATATAACTTGAACCCAACCCATATATATATATATATATATATATATATATTAACTTATAACATTCACTTCATAATGATTACTCTTTATCAATAGACCAATCGATTTGGCCAAAATTTTAATCCTAATGTTATGGAAATGGCCATATTGGTCATTCTGCTACATTTTTGTTAGAGCATTTGCAGCAGTGTAACTATAATGCTGTAATGCTAAAATTTAGCTCCATAAACACAAAAACCTTGCTGCAGTAGTGGAGCTAAATCTAAAAAATTTAGCTCCATTGCTACAGTGCACATCTATTTAATAGATGTGCACTGTTCATAACAGCTAAAAGAAAAATTATTATTTTATTAAATTTCTCTCTCCTCTTTTATTAAAAAAATATTTTTTTCCTTTTTCTTTTTCTTTCTCTCTCTCCGGCTTCTCTTCTTTCTTCCTCTTTCTTCCTCTTCCAGTCCTCCATTTTAATCAAATCGTGCCTCTCTACTCAGTCTGTTGCTCCGAAGCCCAGCCCAGCGCTGACCACTCCTCACACTTTGTTTCTGCCCAGCGCCGACCACTCTTTGCGTTCTCCACCTCAAAGGCCGAACCTCCGAGCTCCACCCTCTCTCTGCTATCTCATGCCCAGCGCCGATGTGGGTTTGTGTTTGTGCTTTCCGATTTGTTGTGGGCAAATGGGCTTGTGTTTGTGTTTGTGGCAGTGGGCTTGTGCTCGTTGTGGGTTTTTTTTTTTTTTTTTTTTTTTTTTTGCTGTGGACTGCCGGTAGTGGTGGTGGTGGTGGTGGTGGTGGTGGTGTTGGTGGTGGTTGTGCCTGTGGTTGATGGTAGAAGTGGTTGAGGTTGGTGGTGTAATAATTTTTTGGTAGTGGAATATATTATTTTATTGTAATGATTATAATATTTTATTGTGATGTTTATATTATTTTATTATGTTGAAAGCTAAAATAGATCCATTGCTGCAGCATGTGTGTAGGTAAAATAGATAAAGTAACTTTTGGTGGAGCTAAATTGCTAAAAATTTAGCTCCACTGCTGTGGATGCTCTTAGTTAGCACTACAATGCACATGATAGAATTTTCCATCACTTAACTAAAACAATTTGCCCATTTCTAAAATTTCAGGGATTAAATATTTCAAATTAGAATACCTGGGGTTTAGTTTGATTTTGACTCCACAAATGCGAGACCCAATGACTCACCTCATGTGAGAGGGATGATGCATTCAACAATTACAAATAATACCACGTCCTCAAACAGAGAATTGTGGGATGCATGGAGCTCTAGCCTTAAAAATTTCCCAAACAGAGGAATGGGAATCAAACATTCCTTTCCATTCTTTTCTACTCCTTTTCCCATCCCATATTGTCAATTTGTCTGCTGCTGCCATCATTATTATAGCCATTAAACCCAACATCAAATCAATAAATCCACAGAAGGCTTTTCTATTTTTAACTAAATGGAGAAAATCAATGGCAATCAGCCATGTTTATTGAGCAGCCATCTCAGTATTATGACTGGGGAAAGAATATTCTAATGTCACCCCCTTCAATATGTATTAACAAACAAATGTGAGGCCTAATATTTCAGATTACAACCTCGGGCAATCAGCCAATGGTTACACATGGTCAAGCTGTAAGAAAATCAAGAATCTGCAATCAAAATCCGCTCTACACCTATCACTCTGTAAAACCTATAATCTAAACCTGAAATGTACACCAGCGCTTGGGTAATGATCGGGAAGAACCCCATAAAACTGAACAATGAAGTGCCTCAGAATAGCCAACAGCTTTCTCTCATTCTCTTCTCAGGAAAAATTCAAAACCTCCAAACAGGAAGCTGTCTATGGCAAGGAGGGATGGGTCATAGTCAATGTCAAAAAAATTTATGAATCAATGTGAAAATCATGCAGGCCAGGAGGAGATAAGGGTGGGATAGCCAAGGGGTGAGAATCAAATTCTGTGATTTCCAAGACCTTTCTTCCATTTGTTTGGGTCTCTCTGCTGTTACCAATCTTTCTTGAAGAAATAACTCCAGATGATAGTACCCTAGAAGAGTTGCTACTCTCAACGGATTTTAAGAAACTTTCCTTTGAAACACTCGTTTTCATAGCTGATGCTATTGTGGTGCTAAAAACACCAGATTCCCTCAGACTTTGAATAATGACCTGAAGAGAAAAAAAATTAAAAGATTGACAATATCCAACAGCCATGCATAGGTTCAAAGAATATAAAATACTATGCCTTTAAAGACATTAGATATGAAGGCAATTGAACTCACACTAGGAGCATAAACGCGAGTCAAGATACCCTTCCTCATAAGTTTTAAGTTTAGTTCTTTGTCAGTCCACACAATGCGTTCATTGTACCTAAAGCAAAAATGTAATACCAGTGAGAAGCAAAAACTTAAAGGAACAAATCAAAGGAATAGTACATATCTCATTTATAATACAACCCCTTCTTATCTGATTACTAATGTGGGTTGTAATAGGTCATTTTGGGAACAAGAAAACCCAAGAAAAGTGAGTCTCATTAAAATTTAAACATGGGTCATCCTTCCCAATGTAAGTCTCATTTGCAACAATCATTCTGACGGTAAATGCTAAAACCACAATGAAGTAGTTCAATTTCTGTGGGATATCCAATTGCACCCTAGAATGTAACTTGCACTGTGCGAAATCCTAGGAAAATTAATATTTGTACTAGCATCGTTGCATGTGCTCCGAGAGTGATCAGTCTTTTTCTTTCTTTTGTTTTAAAGTTTACTTTTTTAGAACCTAAACTTACAAATTTTTCCTTGAGTTTGAATTTCAAAACGTGGTGTAAGGGTGTAGTGTAACATTCTGGATATTCTAAACCACCTTCAATCTTATCTTTTTTGGATTACATAGCTGTATAAGAGAGAAATATGGCTAAAATTAAAGATTTCAATTTTGTTTCATTTTGACTATTTTAACCCCAATATATGGCCTTAGTTCTTATTTCTTAATTTAAAAAAAAAAATTATATCATATTGAAGAGTAATTTTTGAGATTTCAGAGCTGTGGATATCACAGCAACATCCAAAACTTATTCCCAAAATTTTGGGGTTACTATAAATCCTCAATTTATTAGTTAGGGTCAGCCACATATGGGCACCAAATTCTTCTATTTCAATGACTTTATGAATGTTACTTATTTTATGTATTTACTATTTTTTGGTAGGAACAAATGTTAAGAAAATGTGGGGGCATTTTTTAAAGCACAAAAAAGTGGACACCAAAGGCCTCTAGTATATTCAGCATTAAAAAACAAAGGCCTCTAGTATATAGAGATGAACTCCATTTGGAAATCATGAATAGAAAAGTTCGTAGAATTCCTCATACCAGCGAAGCATTTCCTCCTCTGTTGCAGTGGAAGCAATTATGAATGCCTGCATAGGAAAAATAGGACAGCAGTAAGCAAGATGAGAATGTGTTTGCACTAAAATATTTAACTAAAAAATTAAATTATAATGACATTAAGGCCTTTTGGTAGCAATGGGAATTTGAAATAAATATTCTAGATTCACATATCGTAGATCCTCTCTCTCTCTCTCTCTCTCTCTCACACACACACACACACACATTAATACCAAAAAATCTCTTCTTTTTAAATTTTTTAATTTTCCTTAACCAACCATAAAGTTGACTTTAGCTGAAGACCTCACGTGCACTACCCAGATGTATGTAATAACACAAACCAGAAAGGGATCACCTTCTAAAAGGAAACATCTACATAAAAGAGGCTCGTTGCAGATAAGCCTTACAAAAAGTGAACCAAAAGAGAAAAATAAGGGGGAAATGAAAAAACTTGGAAACGACAAAAAATGTAGAAAAGGCATCATATCTATAATGATGATCATCAAAAATTGCCTTTTGGATTTACAATAGAACTGTTTCATTTATGGAGCCAAACAATATGGAAATAAATAATGGTTCACTGCTGAAACACAGCTCCCAACCTTAATCATGTGTTGACAAAATATACTTGGGATCCAAAGACCTGTGTCTATTTATCATAATGTCAAGGTGGTGATTTTGGTTCACTTGGTTTCAAGGGTAACAAAACCAGCTCTCCAAACTACATGCTGTCTACAATGTGCGTGTTACATTAATTTTAAGACATTGGTCACCAATTACTTATCAAAAAAAAAACATTGGTCACCAATTATATATCTAAAACAAGTACTATGTAGAGGATCAAACAGAACTGTACAAGAGTTTCTGATAAGTTACCACTTACCATAAGAACAAAAAATTAAAGATAAAAAGGGAAAAAAAAACTCAAATAGAAAAAAATGAAAATCAAACAAGAACTTTCATCTCCAACCACAGAATGAGATAGAGAGCCTAGTATCTATCCCACAAGAATCTCCAACTATAATGAGGAGAGAGAGAGCCTGTATTTATCCCTTAGTATTACACTTTCCTTCCTATGAATCCTGAGGAAGTGTATTTCTGTCTCATCTCATTGATAATTCAGTAAAATAATTAGCATAAGTACAGGCATTCACCATGCATAAAGTAAAATAACAAAACGAAGGGACAGCCTAGCTTAATATGATTGAATTGAGATGCCCCATTGTGTTGCCTCAGATAAATTATTGGATTTAAATTTGCACCTAAGCATGAAATGTAATGTAATAACTTTTAAAAATAACCACAGATGTCATCAAAAGAAATTTATACACATGATATGTAAATCAAGAATAAGATGGCTGGCAATATATGAAGTGCCAAAAGGGAAAATAATTTAAGTAGGAGGAGCACAAAACTAAGCTGGCACTCTTGCAATTCAAAAGATGATTTTTTTTTTTTTTTGCCACCGTGCGCGCACTGCGCGGGGGGGGGGGGGGGGGGGGTGGGGGGGGGAGAGAAGGGGTGGAAGACCAGCATAGTGAAGGAATCAGAACTCACAGCTCTGTCAAACTCCAGCATGAAGCATCTTTTAACATCTTCCTTTGTAGGCTTGCAGCCACACCGGTCACGTCTTGAAGTTAAATCAGAAAATTTAGGGTATGTGTAATGTAGAACAGCAGCCTCATCTAATTTGATCTCACTATAAAAAGAATGAAAAGGAAACATAAGTGGTTGTACAAGGAAAAAAAAAAAAAAACTTACCAATTTAACCATAAATTTCAACATTTAAAAAGAAAGAATTTGAGGGTAAGAAAAAAACCAGTATCACATAGGTACTAGGTAAACATAATTACCAAGATTGAGCTCATGTATGATAATATATTACATGCTATATTGAACCTTCACAGGAACTAGCATATCAATAGTAAGTCTTAGTGCACACATGCACAAACCTTTGAAACATTGATGGTGAAATGCATGCACATTAAATTTCTGAACATGACAGAATCAATGCCAATGGGCTTGTAACTCAATTGGCACCTACCCCCCCATCCCCAGTCCCCATGTCACAGGTTTGACCCATCTCCCCTCTCCTCTCCCCAAAAGAGCAACCAAAAAAAAAAAAAAAAAAATTAAAAAAAAGAAAAAAAGAATTAACATACTTTGGGGACTTCATGTAGTTGTGCCATCTGTGTGCACCATTGGGACGAAGATGATCTTGAATCCGAGCAGCTGATTTCCCATTTCCATAGGTCAAAAAGTAGTTTGGGTTACCACGAGTTGCGTCTTTGTAATTGCCAAAATATACCTCTTTTGGAAGATGATCATAGTTCTTCTTGAACATTGAGACCTATGCCAACATAAGATAAGTGACATTGGTTAATAGCAACGTGTATCTGTGCATGTGTTGTTCACTTGTTTGTGTTGCAATAAAAAATAAAAATGCATTTGACAATTATGATGGGAACACTGAGTCAATTGTAAAACTTGAACAAACATTTTTTTTGATAAGTAATTGTAGAACTTCAACAATTATACTATCTCAACACTAAAACTTGATTATGCAATATGCCAAAACTGACAGTGAAGCTATTCTAATCACAGTAGAGTAATCATCATGCAGAATCTAGAAACGTGTTTCAAATGAACGAAATTTCTCAACAAATCAAAAATGGTGCAAATCCTAAAACATGTACAGGCACCCTCACATGGCCACAGGAGAGCCTTGAAATACTTGGAAGATAATGGCTGGTTGGTTACATAGCCAGGGAGGGGCCATTGGACCAAGTAAATCATATGTAAAGAGACAGAACCCAATATTGTGTACATGTATTTGATTAGCAGATAGCAAAAAGGCCATTACCTAGTGTGGTCCCACTTAAGTGGGGGCCAACAAATTTTAGATATTAAAAGAAAAGATAGAAAAAATGATCATGAGCTAGTGCTAGTCCCACATAAGTGGGTCCTGTAAGTTCTGATTAGAAGATAGCAATGCTTTAGACTTTCTACAAGAAGAAAAGGGAGGCCAAAGGCAAACTTTTTACAACACTTCCATTCATTCCATAACAACTACTTCTTTAGTTTTATAAGATATTTTGTGTTCATAATCCTGAACATAGACTTCTCTTCTCTAAAAAATAAAACTTATTACTTAAAAAATAATAAAAACTAAAAAAGTATGTGATCTTGAGACATTTTATACTAGAGGGTAATAACTTGTAAGTTCCCTGCCCATAGATTCTTCAAAACTAAGCTACTTAAAAAATATGAAGCAGATTGCATCATAGTGAAGTGCTTCAACCTGCGTAACTTACTCACTGACCAAAATCCAAAAACTTCCTAAGTAATATATAGCTACAAACAAAACTAATTAATCATATCCAATCTAGGTTAAAATAATTGCAGCACAAAAGAGTCCCATAATAGACCTCCATTTGCATGGACATGCCCTGCAAGCATATCTTATGTCTGCGTGTGTGTTAAGCATATACTAAGGACCTATTTGGAAAGCTAAAAAGTAGGACTAGGAAATTCAATATCAGATCTAACAGGCAGTCTAGTAAATATTTCATTACTTGTCAAAAAATTATTCTACCTCAAAGCAACCTTGACAAGTTCTATTTGAAACAAATTATGCATCTTGGACTTTCCCAAACACAATCTACTTGAATTGACAAAAATTGAAAAATGTCTAAAGAGATAGTCCATAATACAAAGAATTTAATATTACAACTTAATCAGTAAGAATGTTGCTAGCTTTTAAACCAAATCAGTCATATCTATTACTGAAATCCTAGCTAAGTCAAGTGAAGACCAAAGAGAATATACCTCACTGAAAGGTTCCTTAATATCATCTCGTTCAACACTGCTCTCCTGAAATAATACATATGCCAACATAAAAAAGCAATATTATTTACCATATCAAATGAAATTTTACATTTAAAAAAATCTTTTTCACTCACATAATTTGGAAAGATAACCATATCAACATTTCCAGGAATATCAGACAGCAATTGTCTCAAAGAGTACTCCCTAGTTCCTGCTGGATGTATTAGTTCATCAGTGTCAAGATGGAAAATCCAATCCATTCCAGCCTCCTAAAATTGTAAAAAATAATATTAGACATTTTATCATATAATGAAAATATACTAATCATGTCATGCAACAGATGAAAAAAAAAGTATCCATACCCTTGCCATGACAATCGCCATTTCCATATTGAGAGATTGCTTCACAAACAACTCATAGTTACATGGCTTGTAGAAGAAGCTGGCCAACCAAGTTTCATTCCAGATCCGGCTAATTATATAATCACCACAGAGAGGGGAAATGAGCATAAATAATCAGATTCATTGAAGTTGATAACATGTACAAAATAATAAACTTTCACAATGTAAAAGAAATTAGACAGAGTAGCAATGAACATAGACCTTAAAGTAACATAAGTTCAATATTAAAACTAGAAGGTATATGATGCAGGAGCAAAACCATAATTATTTTAGAATTTATATTTTCAGATTTTTGTATTTACCTTATAGGAAATTGAATAATTATAGACTTTTATTTGGATAGGGATTAGATTTGAGATTAGATAGGGATTAGTATTTGAGTTCAATTAGGATTAGTTTTGGTATGTTGTTATCTTTATCTCTTTATTTTCCAGTTCTAGCTCTATATAAGAGTCTAGTTTATTTGTATTTGAAGAACAGATGTGTTGACTCCTAACACCTTAGGTGCTGATTCCTAAGGGTTTAGCTTGGTGCTGATTCCAAGTGACCTAAGTGCTGACTGTCAAAACCCAAATTACTGTGTTCAAACAACCCGCCACCATCAACCAAAAAAAAACACAGATCTGGGAATCCCGCTACGCAGCTGCCCAATCTCACCATTAGAGCTGCTCCTTCAACTCCACCATCATCTGCTCACGTGTACTCTGCTGCGCCGCTGTAAACTGCCAGACAATCTTCATTGTGTCACCGCTGGACCTCTTCACAGCCCCCATCGCTGCCATTTCGACTGGTTGTATCCAGTACCTGAAATTTTGGCCAGATCTCACTGGTCTTTCAAAGTTCCACATAAATGAGACAAGATCTGACCCGCCATATTGAAAGCCCAAACCCAACCAGTGACTTCCCTTTAACGTTCTGTAGTGCCAGGCCCAAGCTATACAGCACATCAGCATGAAGTGTAATGCTCAAGTACAACTCAAGTGTGCAAGCTCAGGTTCTTATCACAATTTTTTTTTAGAGATTTATTATTTTAGGGCACAATGTTAGTAGTCCAACCACCTATTTTTTATGGGTATAAAAATCAAGACCCATGGATTTTTAAATGTTGGATATTTGAGGTGGAACAATCAACAATTCTTTGCACAAGTGCATTTATCAAACGACAAATAAAAGATGTGGCATGCCAAAACAAGAGTTGCTGGTAGAGCTTTAGAGTATTGAAAACATTATGAGAGCCTTCACTTTAGATGCCATTGGTCTCAAATTACTTGGGAAAGAATGAAAGAAGATCTTTGTATAGTATATTTCCCACAGTATTTTCACAAAGATCTACAACAACCTTCTCATGGCAAATTACAAGATCAAAGAACAAGTATGAGGCAGTGCAACAATGCAAAGCTAACTCATGAAGTATCTGCCATATGCCAAGACTTAGGAAATCTAATGAAAACTGTTGAAGACTTGGCTAATCAAATGAATGTTGTTCAAGACTTGACTACTCAAATGAAGGAAAATCAAGTACCATCGGACCTTGATATTGACAAAGAAGTGCAAGTGTCAATCGAAGTTTCAATGTTCATTCAACCAGAAGAGTCTACTACAGAGTTTAAACAACAAGAAGCCTCTATACTTGAAGAATCATCCATGGTGCATGCAGATCTACAGTTTGATAAAGTCGAAAAGGTTGATGTTCCAATTCCTCACATTGAGTTTGTGATTCCAGAATAGTTTCCAGCAAAGTTTCATGAGGGTGGAATACAAGATTTATCTATTTTCAATGCTCCCAAAGTCGATTCCTCAACTGCAGCAAGTATTATGTGCTAGAGTTTTCATCATTCAACACTTTAAAACTCGAGGTCGAGTTTTCTCCAACCAAGGGAGTATGATGCAGGAGCAAAACCAAAATTATTTTAGAATTTATATTTTCAGATTTTTGTATTTATCTTATAGGAAATTGAATAATTGTAGACTTTTATTTGGATAGGGATTAGTATTTGAGTTCAATTAGGATTAGTTTTGGTATGTTGTCATCTTTATCTCTTTATTTTCCAGTTCTAGCTCTATATAAGAGTCTAGTTTATTTGTATTTGGAGAATAGATCTGATTAATGAAATTCAGATTGGAGATTTTTTCCAGTTGTTAGGTGCTGACTCCTAAGAGTCCTTAGGTGCTGATTCCTAAGGGTTTTGCTTGGTGCTGATTCCAAGCGACCTAAGTGCTGATTCTTAGGTTTATCTTTACTTTTCTTGTTTTTTATTTTTCTATTAATTGTCCGGCACCAATAGTATTCTGATAGCAATAAACTATTCAATTAGAGAATTTCCTAAGAAAGGAAGACAAACACACACACTACTATATAATTTTAATGGAGAGTGTACAAACCTTTTAGCTTGCTGCTCCTCTAATTCTCTGGTTCTGTATATAACTTTCACCCCCTGACCAAGATATGTTAAGCCCATAACAAGGAAAATTTAGGAAATTAAAAACAAGAAGGGAATTAAATTGACACAATGTGCAGAAACCAAAATACAAGGAGGTATTGAGTAGTAAAATGTAGCAGAGAAGTGAAGAACTTAAGACTCACTGGAATTGATTCTAAGACTTTAGTCACATTTGCAGAGGCAGCCTTCCCTTCCACAAAAAGGAAAAAGTTTGAAACTCCAATAACTTTATGATAAAAGATCCATGGCAAAATCTGCTCTAGATTAGCAGAAGTGCTCGTCGTAATACATATCTGGCATACAGCAAATTTCAGAAAGAAAATGTCACAAAGTGATCCATAATTCCCCATATAAAATATATGTCAAAATTAACATTATTTTCTAACACCAATTATTCAAAATTAATCCAAAACAAGATTTCAAATTGCTAATATAGATTATGATCAAATGGAAGAATCCATGAAATAATTAAAATTGGCCATCAAACAGACTAAAAGGTCACAACAAACCAAACGAAAGAATTCAAAGGGCTTATGGATCAATAACAATCAATATCTCAGTATATAAATAACCAACAAGTATCAAAGAGACTTCCATATCAATTCAGAAAAAAAATCAAAGTCAACCTGAACGTCAAAACACCAAGCACCTTCTCCATCAGAGCTTCTATTTATAGCTAATCTTTTCAAGATTAATCAAGCAAACAACAACAATAACAATCAAGCCTTATTAGTCCCAAATTTTTTGGGGTCAGCTAAGGTTTCCTCAACATATTAGTCACGGTCGGCCACATGTATTCTTTTTCGCTATTCTATTCTATCAAAAGTCAAAACCTTTGTTACTTCCTGACGCGTTCAAGATCAATCAAACAAAATTAAAAATAAATAAAGCATATTGATGAAACCTTAAATAGAAATGATCAAACAAAAACTAAAGCTCTGATGGATTTGAATCAAAACACAACAACACTAATCTCCTACATGAAAAAAATATTTAAAAATTTGATCATCAATGAACAATATCGCATATAAGTCATATCCAAAATCCTGACGCGTTCAAGATCAATCAAACAAAATTAAAAATAAATAAAGCATATTGATGAAACCTTAAATAGAAATGATCAAACAAAAACTAAAGCTCTGATGGATTTGAATCAAAACACAACAACACTAATCTCCTACATGAAAAAAATATTTAAAAATTTGATCATCAATGAACAATATCGCATATAAGTCATATCCAAAATCCATTCTCATTCCAATAAAAATCACGCATTTATCTCTCAAACCATCACAGATCCAAAAACCAAAACACACCCACCAAAAAACAAACCCCAAGAACCAAAACCCAAGAACCAATATCGAACCTTTGGCTTCAGATCCGACCCGAGCCCGAAATTCCAATCCCTGTAATAAGGAAACGTCGGCGAGCGACTCTGACCGAGAAGATCGACACAATCGGAGCGAGAGGGGTGGGAGGGTCCGGACCCGGAAATGGCCATTCCGGGGAACTCATGGTGGTCCGGAGACCAACGGGTCACGGGGTCGTTGAGTCCGCCCCGCCATTGGAGAATGAAAGCGAAGCCAGCGAGGGTGAAGGAGAGAAGTGTGAGGAGCAAGACGAGGCGAGACGTGAAGGACTGTGAAGAAGAAGAAGAAGATAATGATAAAGATGAATAAGAAGAGGTGGGTCTGAGAGTAGAGTGGAGACCCGCCATGAAAGCTTGCTCTGCAGGGAGAGAGAGAAAGCTTGGTGCATATATATATATACGACTGTTTACATGATATACGTAGACATTGTGGGTTTTTTTGGATGTGAAAATGAATGAGAAAGAGAGAGAATGAGAGAAAGAGAGAGATTTGGAATTTGGAAGTGAAAGAAGGGAAAGAAAAGTTTGAAACTGAAAGCAACTCCTGAATGAAACGAATATATGAGCCGTTTTTTGTCGTTAGCTCTCTTTCTTTCTTTATTTTATTTTTATTTTTTTGTTAAAATATAATTGGGATTCTTTTTTTCATTTTTTTGGTTTTAAATATTTTATTCAAAAGCAAATTCAAAACTTCATTCAAATATTTAATACTTACTTCTTTTTTTTTTTTAATACTATTTTGGTCTTTAAATTTTATCAAATATTTATTTTTCTTCCCTAAACTATTGAATAAAGTTACTTTTTTATTGCTATTTTTGTTTCTACAATCTAAATTACTAAAAAAAAGAAAAAACTCCTTATAAAGTTTAAGGATTAAAAAAAAAAAAAAACCTTTTAATGTTTAAACACAAAAAAAAGGTTAAATTTTGAGGATCAAAATAACATTTTGCCTTTGTAAGGACTCAATTCGTGACGACCCCAAGATGATACTGGGCTCGTACGTAGAGAGGGCCCAAACAATATCATTTGTAGAGCGTGGGTTTGAAAGGCTAGTGATACAGATTGGTTAAGGGAAAATAAAATATTTTAATATTTTATGTTGTTTTCTTTTTCCTAGTTGAATTAGGATTTTAATTGTATTTCTTTTCCTAGTTAAATTGTTTTTCCTTTCTCAAGTAGAAGTAGGTTTATTATTTCTTTTCCTAAAAGAAGTAGGAGAAATTCTATTCCTATAAATACTCTTTATAAAAGGGTTGATTATATTGTTATTGTTATGTGTTGATTAATAAAAGCTTGTTAGAGAGGTTTTCTCTATTATTTTGCCTACTAGCCTAGTGTTCTTGTGGAACTTAGGTTTTGTGGAAGAATTGTAGTAATTGTGTGTTACAGATTCTGCTTCTACACGCTCACGCTGCATCAGTTGGTATCAGAGCCAGGCTAGGTTCCTACTATGGCGCAAAGAGGAGTATGTGGGGGAAAACCTGTTGCCATAGATGACGTGATTGAATGCGATGAGGTTGCACACGATGCGCAATTAGAGGCGTTCTTTCAACGAATAGAGGAGTGGTTTGATGCGCTTTCAAAGCAGCTCACCGCCTTAGCCGTTGGAAGTCAACCTCAAAACTACCATCCAAATCCATGTTTTGTGGAGGAGGAGGAGGATCTTAAAATCGAGCAGGAGGGTTGCAATATCAAAGAGGATAATGAATATATTGAAAGAATTTGTCTAGTAGATTGGGATTCTCCACCAATTTATGATGACTATCCTGAAGATTTTAGTCAAGGAGAAAAGATTGAGCTTGATAAAAATAAAATCATATACATACGAGATGAGCCCATAACTCACATCGTTGATGAGACTTTCAACATTCAAAAACAAAAGGTTATTGATCCCTTCTGGGAGGATTTTATTGAACAAGAATTGATAGAGGTCAACAAGAGGCGTGAACAAGTGATATTAAGTAATCTTTTTGGAGTAGGCAATATGAAGTTTATGGATGTGTGCATGGATTCTTTTTTAGTACTCGCTTCATATATCCCACCGTTGCAAAAGAAGTCAAGAATAAAAATTCGTACATCAAGATTTATTATGAGTGAGAAAAGATTGATAAGTAGCATACTGATTTGTCTTGTCTTGCACAGAAGAATAGGATGGAGAGGATTATTCGGGGTTCCAATTGATCGTGGAA
Source organism: Quercus robur (assembly GCF_932294415.1). Classification (NCBI taxonomy): domain Eukaryota; kingdom Viridiplantae; phylum Streptophyta; class Magnoliopsida; order Fagales; family Fagaceae; genus Quercus; species Quercus robur. Next base: position 44,869,988 of record NC_065540.1, on the reverse strand, counting down.
GATTGCCACAAAACTCGAGGACGAGTTTTCCCCAACCTCGAGAGAATGATGCAGATTGGTTAAGGGAGAATAAAATATTTTAATATTTTATGTTGTTTTCTTTTTCCTAGTTGAATTAGGATTTTAATTGTATTTCTTTTCCTAGTTAAATTGTTTTTCCTTTCTCAAGTAGAAGTAGGTTTATTATTTCTTTTCCTAAAAGAATTAGGAGAAATTCTATTCCTATAAATACTCTTTATAGAAGGGTTGATTATATTGTTATTGTTATGTGTTGATTAATAAAAGCTTGTTAGAGAGGTTTTCTCTATTATTTTGCCTACTAGCCTAGTGTTCTTGTGGAATTTAGGTTTCGTGGAAGAATTGTAGTAATTGTGTGTTACAGATTCTGCTTCTACACGCCTACGCTGCATCAGCTAGGCCTTGGTCACTGGTCGGTGGATAACCATGGTGTTCATACAAAAGTAAGCCATGTTCGCTTCGTGGAGTCTTTCTCCTCGAAACGGTCTGGGAGGCTCTGGTTCTTGGCCTTTTTTCCCAGCCCCTCCCTTTTTGCCCATCAACCTTCACATTATATAGCCCTTCTTGGTTGATCCTAGCCCTCCACTTGTTGATCAGGCAGGTGCCTACTTAAGTACCCGTCCCATCGGCTGCCTCCCCTTGCTTTTTGTTAGTTGCAATGACCGAAGCCACCCTATTCAGGCGTCTTTTCTCATTAATATGGTTAGGACGTTTGCGGGCACATTTAATGCGGAGGGGACATATTTACCTTGAACCAATTCCACACCGTACCCCCACGTGGGCCCTATTCTACTCGCCTCTTCTTCACGGGGCTTTTTGGGGGCAGCCTTCAACGAGATGTTACTCTTCCCTTTGAAGTCTTGGAATGCTGAGGACAGGGTCATCCTCAGTTGTGCCCCCAGGCTATTCGGCTTTTCCCTATTCGTTCTCGGCAAATACCTTCCTCGGCACGGGTCTTGGGCCATAGTAGAGCGTGGGCCGGATCATAAGTTCTCTGGCCCCACAACCTTATTTTTGGACTGATTTTATTTTTTATTGTTTATATGACAAACTAGAATTCTTGAATAATAATAATGACATGCTCAAAAGTGGAGAAAAGAAAAAATTAAATTGAACTTCATTGAATTGAAAACATTAGGTTAAATTACTTTCTTTCTTTTTTTGGTTGAGAAACACTAAATAAGTAAATTATTGGTTTAATCCTTCAACTATGCGAGGAATTTTAATTTGATCTCCCAACTATTAATTATGTCAATTTAGTTCATCAACTTTCAAAATTAAGTACATTTTTATGTATGTAAACCTCCACTTTATTTAAAATTTGAAAAAATTAAGAGCATATGTTAAAAGCTTAAAATATAATGCAAAGTGAAGTCAATTTAAATTATTAATTTTTATTAAAATTTAAATGAAGGTGTACACACAAAATTTGTAAGAGATAAATCATATGGTCACAAAGTAATGTAACAAATTATAAAATTTTGATGTCTACAGGAAGGACTAGCAAAAAGCCTTACCTAATTTTATTTATAAAAAGAATTATAGTTCAAATCCTCCATTCTTGTTTTTATTATAACAATTGAATTATCAGTATAAAGGGAAGGGGGGGGGGGGGGGAAGAGGTTGTAGGACTATATGGCACAATTAATAGTTAGACTAAAAAGAATTGGAGGACTAGATTAGTAATATAACCAAAAATATTATTATATGGTTATAGTATGATTTTTATTTTTTTTGAAAAGAAAGACAGAACTTATCATTTAAGGGTGGCCATTAAGATTAGCCTGAAGTACATGAATAATATCTGGTAGTACATCTTTCATCTAGACTTGCATATGAGAAATAGAAATTGCTCGTCTCGCTAAAGAGTGAGCTACAGTGTTACAATGCCTACGAACATGAGATTAATGTATTTTTGAGAAACAAGAGGCAAAGTACTGTATGTCTTTCACTATGTCGCCGAAGTGTGACAATGAGTGAGACTTGTTCCGAAGTGCTGTGATGAGTATTTGTGAGTCGCCATCCAATATCACCCAATCAAAACTTGTCTCCAAAGCCAACTCTAGAGCCATCTTCACTGCCATAGCTTCCATTTCAATGGCTGTGAAAGGGAGAGTAGTTTTTTTTCCGAGAGAGAAACCATGACTTATCCCATTTTGTTGTGAATAACCACACCTATACTAGCATTGCTTTCTGAGTCAAATAGAGCACCATTGAAGTTCACCTTATATAGATTTCTATCTGGAGATTGCCAGCAGGTGGGTGGTCGTCCCACTGGTGTTATGGTCGAGGAATTATGGAGCCTAAAATCGCACAGCCTTTCCTTTGCTTGAGGCAACAACTAGCCGAGAGGAACTGCAAGTTTTTTGAGTTGAAGATTATTTTTCCGAGTCCATGTCGCCCAGATTGCCATGGAGAAGAGAGTGGGGTCCTCATTTTCTACAAAAATACAACCCATAAAATCAATAAACAATGTCGCTTGGCGTAGGAAGGACTTTGTTCCAAAGCTCCAGTAGCTTCGGAAAATGATATAAAGCATGGCCTACATATTCTTTTTGGTCTTTCGTGGTGCTCATAGTGGTCGTTTGTGATAATTTATCACTTCACCAAGTTCATCATTGTAGGTAAAGAATTTTTTGTCACTCGCCAAACCAAAATTTTTACCTTACTCAGAACTTGTAAACTCCTGTATGGGTTCTTATTTTTGGAAAGTACTGAAGTCCATTGATGACAAGGGATCTTGGGCCTCCAAGGATGGATGGTTGGACTGGGTTCGGTTCTCCGCAGCCTGTTGGGGTCGTTATATGAACCGGTTTGTGCACAAGTCACATAAAACTCCTCAAGGCAAAAAATGCGATTCTTCCTAAACAATAAAATACCATTATAAGTGTTTTAGTGTCATAAAATGACCTTTTATTCTTATGAAATAAGTAAGATAATTATTCATAATATTCACAATGAGAAGGAGATTGAAATAGAATATTTAAGGCTTATCTTTTATTGTGTGAACATTTAAAAGAGTTCATTCACTTGGTTCCCCGAGCGTGATGTCATGGTACCTCGAGCGTGACGTTGTGGTACCCCGAGTGGGATGTCGTGATTCCCAAGGGTACTAGGCCTGTAATCCATGGAACCCAGAATACTGATTCCTTGAACTATAAGATCTTTCTCCATGTTTATTATGCAATGGAGTTTTGCCCTTTACCTCTATAGGTCCTGAATAGGAACACATTATACAATACACATATCTTCAAATAATTGTTAGTTTCTTAGATTAGGATATACATTTTAATACGTATACATATATGTAAATGAATTTCATGAGAATGATTCAGCTACGAGAATCTTGGCCCCAATTCTCACAGACTTAGTGCTTTTGCACAAGGCTTGTGGGATTTGGAACTCAAGTCCCAGTAGCTTTGCTTGGGCATTACCTTCCAAGATAATTAAGTAAGGGGGATTTTGTGGGAGAGAGTGATATCTGATGTGTGCATGTTTTGGCATATGTTTCTTTGGAGCCTAAGTGATATTTTGAATTATCTCAAGGATATGGGACGAATTCCTCCACCTTGGCTCTCTTATTTTGTTCCTTTTTTCTCCCCTCTCCCTTGCTAATCTCTTAAAACTCTAGGAATTATCTTTTTGAAACTCTGAACTCTCCCATTTTTCCTTTATTTGAATCCCCCCCCCCCCTCTTTCTGCTATGCCTTAGTGTTCCTTTTATAATGGACATGGTCTGGTACCCTGAGCGAGGACGTCCCTGGTTTGCTGGGTAAAACCATGTCCTCTAGAACCTAAAAAAGTGCATTGGGCAGAAGTTTAGCTTAATTAGGCAATTATAACTCAAAAGGGGCATTTGACTTTAGATACAGATGGAAGATTCCTTCTTGGAAAGTCAAAAGAGTGGGTGGTCTGCTCAATGCAATGTTTGACAGCTTTAATTGAAAGTGATGATTAAGAGGAAATTGTAGGGAGGTGTCAAGCACATGGGGAACTAAGTTTTCCATTGGTCCATGCATTCCAAGCAAATATATGAACCAAGGGAAACCTTCGGGATCCTTCTTTCACCAGAAGTCACTCCCCTACCGACCAAACCACTTCTCCTTTACTATCCACTCGGGATCCCACGGGTTTGGACCATGGGTTTCAAAGATAATACCTGATTTTGCTAGATTTTTTTAATGGTTTTTTGCTGGAAATCCGAACATACACCTTGGCTTTCCCATATGTCAGCCAAGGTCCTCTTCTCAAGGCTTCAAAAGGACACATCAAGATCCTAGGGCCTTGATATTAATTCTTCTTGCTGCATATCCTCTAGCCCGACCAGGATCCTTCTTCTTGCTGCATGTCCTCTAACTTGACCGAGATCCTCTTTTTATTATTATTATTATTATTATTATTATTATTATTTCTTTCTTTTTCCTTCTTTTTGGGACTTTGGGCTTTCATGGTCCTTCTTAACTTCATGTATTGGGCCTTCTTTTGTTAAGGCCCATGGTCTTTCCTTACTCTTCATGGAATGGGCTATCATGTAAAATTTTGGTCCTTAACAACTCCATATCGCTTCTCACAGAGGCTTCAGGCACTTAGGATCGAACTGACCAAGCTATGAATTCTAGAATTCTTGCTGTAAGAATTTGTAGCCCGACTTAATTAAGTATTCCCCTGTGTGGTTGAATGTCCAAGTGAGTGTATTGGCCTGATCCGTGTGGCATAATGGATTTTTTTTTTTAAAACATGGCAGCCTCGAAACTTAGCAGGTTGGCATCTATAAATTCTTCTTTCTAGGTTTTGTGCTCTTGGTCAATTAAAGCACTCACCTTGGCATCAGCTAGACCTCCTATAAATGGTGATAAAATTTTGGGAGAGTGTCTCACTGGAAGCCAACGCTCCCCCCAAATTGCACTTGATCGTCCATCACCTATCTGCCAAACCGCTCCTCTTTTGATGACTTCTCTGCCCCTAAGAATACTCTTCCATGCATAAGAGGATGAACTCAAGTTTGTGGCTTCCATGATTGTGCCGTTAGGGAAAATTTTCACCTTAAAAATTCAATAAAACAATGAGTTTTTATTATGCAAGAGACGCCATGTTTGTTTTTGCCAAGAGTGCATTGTTAAACCTTGAAAGATCTTTGAACCTCATTCCACCTTGTGTCTTTGGTTTGCATAAATCCTCCCACTTGGTCCAATGTATCATTCGGCCTTCCCCTCTTTGCCCCCAAAAAATTTTCCGGATTAGAGCTTTTATATCATGGCACAAACCGCTAGGCAATTTGAAGCATGACATCGTATAAGTAGGTAACGCTTGGGTCACTGCTTTTATTAAAATCTCTTGGCCTGCTTGAGATAATAACTTGCCCTCCCATCCTTGCAGCTTCTTCCACACCCTCTATTTAATGTTGTCAAAACTCTCTTTCTTTTTTTGGCCAACAAATGATGGTAGACCTAAATATTTTTCATATTGTTGGACCAACCTCACCCCAAGAGCTTCTTTGATTATATCCTGCAAATCCTGTGATGTTGACTTGCTAAAAATGAGAGTGATCTTCGTTCTATTTATCTAATAACCCGATGCACTTTCATACGTGGCTAAGACCTCCAAAAGCTTATGGAACTCATTTTATTTTACTTTGCAAAAAATATGTCTATCATCTGCAAAAAGGAGATGGATTAGTCTAGGACCGTTCAGCAAAGTGAAAACCCCTTATGTCACCCATTGTTTCAGCTTTTCTCAACAATCCAAGAAAACTTTTACTTGCATAGATTACTAACTGATCAATATATATATAAAATCGAAACCTTTAAAACTCTCACAATTTTCCACGTCAGCACAATATTTAAATAAAATTATCATTTAACAAGTCCAACTTAAACTCAAACTCATCATTTTTTTAAATAAAATTATTTTCGTTTAGTCCAAACTTAACAAGTAGTAAAACTCTATCTCTCTAACAAGTCCAAACTTAAACTCAAACTCATCATTATCATTTTTTTTAAACATAATTATTTTTGTATAGTCCAAACTTAAGAAGAAGTGAAACTTTATTTCGTTAAGAAGTCTAACTTAAACTAAAACTCAAACGTTGATAAATTAAAAAAAAAAAAAAAAAAAAAACCTAAATAAATCCTATATTAAGATTATCCTAAACGTGGCTTTATTTGGATAAATATAAAAGTCATCATCTATTAATAAAGTTCAACTTCTTTGGATAATAGAAGAATTCTACTACAACTTCTTATACAACAACTTAGTAATTAAGATGCTTAGTAGGCATCATTATCATTTTTTTTTAAATAAAATTATGTTTGTTTAGTCCAAACTTAACAAGGAGTGAAACTCTATCCCTCTAACAAGCCCAACTTAAACGCAAACTTTGCGAGGTTAATCATGAACACTATAAAAGCAATGCAAACCCTAATAGGGATGGCAATGGGACGGGGCGGGGCCGGAGGATGGGATCTTCGTCCCCGCCCCGCATGGTTGTTGCCCTTCCCCATCCCCGCCCCGCCCCAAGGTCCGGGGCATACTACCTTGCCCCATCCCCGCCCCTTGGGGCCCCGTGGGGACCCGCCCCGCCCCGCCTCTAATACAATTTTATATATATAAATAATTTTTTTTTTACAATAATATAAATCACAACAAAACAAAATATTTTAAAATCCAAGCATTTAAATAAACCAAGTACTTAAATAGTCTAATACGTAACAACATAATTCAAAATTTCTTATAACAAAATAAACATTGTCTTTGCATGAACAAAATCATCAAGGATAAGTGACCAACCTTTTTTTTCCTTTCAACTGTGCTCCTTTAATAGCTACAAAAAAAAAAAAAAAAAAAAAAAAAAACTAATTTTAGATAGAAAAAAAGAACCAAAATTCAAACTAAAAAAAATAGATTTAAGAAAGACTAAAACAAAAGGAATGAGATGAACCTAAAAAGTAAAAAGCAACATCTTGGACTTGGAGACTTGGAGCGGAGTTTGGCTTAAAATTGAAAAATGTGTGTAGGCTATAGAGAAGGGAGAAGGGTCAGCAGCAATAGCAGTAGGTTTAGAATAAAAAATATTTTATCTAATGTATTGTGTTTCACTTTAAATATTAGTGATTTAGGGTTTACTAAATTTACAATTATAGTCCTTATTAGTGCAGGGCATGGACGGGGTGGGGCAGGGCGGGGCGAGGTTAAAAATACTAAACCCATCCCCGCCCCGCCCCGAGGTGCGGGGACAAAATATTGCCCCATCCCCGCCCCACCACCTTTGTGGGGCGGGGAAAACCCATGCGGGGTGGGGCGGGGCGGGACGGGGCAAAATTGCCATCCTTAAACCCTAATATTTATTTTTAAAGCCGAGTAGAGGTATGAGCTTTTTTTATGTTATTTTCTTCTCCTCTACTTTGTTAAAAAAATTATTTTATGGTTTTTCCTTTATTTTTAAAAAAATAATTTTCGTACATAAACCACCAAACTCTTTTTAGCCATTTTTTACAAGATAAAAAAGTTTGCAATAATTGAAATTATTCTTTTGAATATAACTCATCTTTCTTTTATATTTATCTATTGTTTAGTCATATATATATATATATATATATATATTTGTTTCAATAATTTTTAAGCCGTAAATCATCTAATTCTTTAATATTTTTTAGTCTTTCAGAAGTTTTAATATCTGAATTTTTGAGTTATTTTTTTGTAGTATCTGAAATTTTCTGACAAATTTTTTACAAGCCATTGCACGTTCAAGTAATGACTTCTTCATCAAATTGTAACACAAATTGAAGTCATACAAGAGCAAATCATGCAATGATGTAATTTCTTAATCAATTTAAGATTTATAAAACTATTTTAGTCTACCTCACAAAGAGGTAAGTTTCCGTGAATAGCACGGATATGCGACTAGTTTCTTATACTATTATTGATTATTATTCAGATATGGGCTTCCAATCAGCCCTATTGCTAAGGCGTAATTTAATCTCAATCGCTCAAATCATAATGATGCTATTGATAGTTTATTATTGTTACACTTATATTTAAATATATCAACATATATTATTGACTCATGCATAACACATGTTTTTGAAGTTCAAAACAAGCATCTAGATTAGGGTCTGGTTGTCAAATCTCCTTTCTTCAGCTTTTATATATATCTTTCTGATCACCTTCAAATTAAAGGAATTAGATTTACAATACAATAACCAAGAATGGGCTGCTTTCCATTATTCTCTACTGTTACTCTGTTTGTAGCATCTCTTTCTCTTCTCATCTCTTCCTCTTGTGGTGTCACCCCTGCTGTCCTGGCCACCATTTGCTCCCAAACTCAAAACCAAGAAATCTGTGAGAATATATTAACAAGTGATCTGCGTACTGCCTCGGCAGACCTCCCTACACTCTCATTAATATCACTTGAGCTAACAATGAAACAAGCTAGTGACAATAACCAGAGTTTTACACAATTTCGTGACAACACTACCAATCCGTCTCTCAAAAATGGTTTTTCCAATTGTGTGACGATTTACAAGGATATGCAAGACAAGCTCAACGCGGCTTACCTGTTGTCAAAGCAGAGAAAGTACAAGGACATCACTGAGTTAGGCCAGTTGACAACTCTAGCTTACAATTGCGAAAATAGGCTCCCTTCCGATTCACCTACTGCTGCTATAACGGAAGATATGCTCTTGACTAGCCAAACTGCAATAAGCGTCAATGCATACATTGCTACCCAATTTGCATAGCTACTATATTTGGCCTTTGGTAAGTTTTTTTTTTTTTTTGTTTTGTTTTGTTTGTTTTTTTGAAGAATTTAACCACAGTTGACCTCTGTGTTTCAGTTATTTGATGGAAAAATATGTGCCTTTCTTTTAATGAAATCATTGTTTTGATTCACATTAATTTATAATAAATTAAGGGGAGAGGGCTAAAACACTGAGATCGATACTATTGTGATCAATACATGGAGTCCTTTCTACTTTATTTTGTGACATTTTCACTTTCTATGCTTAATCCGTTCTGTTTTAGCAATACAGTTAACTTAATTGATAAAGTCTCTGATAGTTAAATAAAATATCAAAGTTTCAATCCCCGCCTATACCAAAAACTGATTGGTGTCTTGATCTAATGATAAAGAGCTATTATCAAAAGTAAATGTCATAAGTTGAAACTCTCTTAAGAAAAAGCAATAAAACAAATAAAATACATTATTCTTTTATGTTAACACGTATCTTTCTTTTTTTCACCACCCAAATCCCTCCCCTTCCTTTCAAGTTAAGGAGGTGCCATTAGACCAAGTGGGTCATTGCCAATGTATCCTTTTTCATTAATAATAACATGGAGTATATGCCTCGTAAAATAAATCACAAAGAAGCTCCATATGGCAAACTATGATGGAGATTAATTTTGATGATGCACAAAATTTTCAATGTGTTGTTTGTCTACACGCTTGCCAAATAGGGTACCTGAAGAACAAAAAAAATGAAGAACCTATAGAGAGCACTAGTGGGGTGCTGGCCAAAGACTCTCTAAAGGTTAAGTCAGTGATAGAAGAATCTCCAATAACCCAAAAGTGTGAGAGATAGGAAATTTCGTGTACCTTGGAGAAGAGGAGACTTGGTGCTTATATAGTGTTGTACGGCTGACCAAGATTTCATGAACATAGGATCTTTCCTTATACCGAATGATGATGCCAAAAAATCAACAGTAAGCTACATGGTCCACACGTACTCGAAACAACACCTGCACAATACAAAAAGAGAAGACCTCATAGAGAGCACCGGTATAGTGCCGGCCAAATACCCTCCGAAGGTCAAGTTAGAATTTCTCACAATTCTAGAGTGCCAGAGCGGGTAAATTATGCCTACCTTGGTTAATGAGGGTATTGGGGCTTTTATAGTAGTAGAGGGTTGACATCTTTTCCTTGGTTTAGAAGTCATTTCCTTATAGGAATCCTCATGATTGTATTTTACGGAACCCTTTCCTTGTAGGAGTTTTTCTAATCGTGGGACACAAGATATTTCCTTATATACCTATGCATGGAGGCCAAGTTATGTCAGATCCGTCAGTCTTATGTATGCCCTTCAGCTTAATGTCATCAACCTTTTATCTTCGCTCCAAGTTGACACCGTCAGCTTAAAGCTATAGACTCCAGATACATATTACTGAATACAAGGCCGACGGATTTGTTTGGAACATTGCTCTATGCCTCTATATCAGTAGGTACATTTGCATTTTATCTTTATCAGCTGCCCCCTACTCCATATCTCTGTCAGTCTAAGCTGACGGGTTATGGAGTTAAACTTTATTGATTAGTTTTCTTTTTCTCAAGACAAATGGAGAATCAATTATGGGCTATTCCTCGAGCAACCTTTATTTAATGCTTGGACACGTGGCACAATCCAATTGGCTTCGCCTCTGGACGAGGATGTCGCTTCGTCTTCCGTGCCTATCATTACCTATACATACCTCGTCTTCACCCACATCCTCTGCTTTAACTCAAATCGTCATCTTCCCAGAATCCGTCAGCTTTACTTTGGTAAGTCACTTTTGCTCATTACTTTCTGTTTTCTATGTATTTTTTAGAAAGGCCGTCAACTTAGGTTCTTAGAATGCCTCCGTCGCTTATAGGTAATTAGATGTCTAGAGAAGTGATGAGTGAACAGTCGTCAGTCCGCGATGGAGCGAGCTACGACGAGGTCTTCCCGTTAGGTCACAAGCTCGAAGAGGGCTTCTCCGAGTTATTCGAGAGGGAAACATCAGCCCAACCTTCTGACAAGGAATTTGAGAGTTATAGAGGGGAAGACGAAGGAGTGATGAGTAGTAAGGAAAATGAGGGAGTAATGAGCAATAAGGAAGATGAGGGGGAAGGGAGAAAGAGTGATGGGGACAACAATGACGGTGACAAGGATAATAGTGACGAGGAGGTTTTAGATAGCACCCTGAGAGCCCCTAGAGATGACTGTCCTTTCATTCTCCCCAAGATATGGACCATCAATGACTTTTTGCCAACGATGTCGGATAAAGTCTTTAAAACCCTATGAGACTGTTACCAAATACCGGACGACATCCCTGTCTCCCTGGGAAGTTTGAGAAGTGCTACTCGGGGAAAACTGCGGACGTTGGCATGTATGATGCCATGTTTGCAGCAGGGTTGAGGCTGTCGTTGACAGTGCTTCACCGTTAGCTGGCCAATTTTTTAGGCTTGTCTGTCAACCAAATCGCCCCCAATGTTTGGAGGATATTCATTGGGGCTGAGATTTTGTGGGGTCGTTTAAGTAGCGGGAACCGTCTGTTAACAATTGACGAGTTCTTTTGGTGCTATCAACCTCAACATATAGTCTTGTCTCAGGGGATATACCACTTCGCGGTAAGGAAAAAAGGGCTGAAGTTAGTATCTGACATGCCCAACTCCAATAGAAATTGGAAGGGTAGATACTTCTTTTGTAAAAGGGACGAACTGATGTGTCGTCAGGAAGAATGGAAGACGATGCCCCATGTTTATTTTGACAACACTTGGGTTGTTGTCAAAGATTCAAGTTAACCCCGTTTGCTCTTTTTCCTTTATTTATTACAAACTTCTAATGCCGTCTACTTTCCTAATTTTCGACTAGCATTCGTCCCCATATTACAGAGGAGCAGGAAGGTTTCATCCGTCAGTTAACAGAGATCCCGTTGGATCAAAGAAAGTGTCAAGATCTCATTACACTCGACACTTTACACCTTTATTGTGGAGGTCCGGAGCCAATGCCAATTGCTCGTCAGTTAAACGCTTATTCTCGTCAACGTAAGTATCCCTTAATTTCCCGTCATCTTTGTACGCGTTTTCCTTTAGGTCATCACTTGTGCATACTTGTCTTTTGCTCTTGTAGAAATGGAAGTAGCCCGACAGAGGGTGAGGGCAGCTGTTGCTTGTAAGAAAGAAAAAGAAAAAACTCAGGTGGGGGAGTCCTCATCAGCCCTTAAGGCCATTGGTAAGGGGGCAGCCAAGAGGAAGGCTGACGGGAAGGACGAGCGCCCGTCGAATAAGGCGTCCATAATTCTGGGAGAGAAGCTTCCTAAAAAGCCGTCGTCTCCAAAGCACAGGGCTAGTAAGGGGTTGATGACGACGCTTGGCCCCGTCATTCAAGATTCTAAGCGTCGCCTTCTTACCCACAAGGATTATGCTGTTGAGATGCTTGAGTCCATTATCAAAGACAAAGATGGAAATCCTTATGTTGGTCAGGCGATGGGTGAACTGGGGGATTTAGGCCTTTATAACCTTGCTCGGGTAAGTATCTTTCATTCTTTCTTTTACTTATTCATTTTCATACTAACCAACTAACGACTGTTCTATCTTGTAGGCACTGGTTCGTATGAAGGTTTTACAAGTCAAGGGTGTTGCCAACGAAGGGGTGATTGCCCGTCAGGAAAAGCGTATTAAGAACCTGACCGACGAGCAAGATCAGTATAAGGATGCCCTTCGTACTCTTAACAAGGAGGTGAAGGAGTTGAAAGAGAAATTGGAGGAGGAAGGTCATCAGAGGAAAAAAGACCAGGAAGCCAAAGAGACGGCAGAGAAGGAGTTGACGACTCTACTGGGCTAGGTGGAGATGGCCAAGGCTGACGCTGTAAAAGAGTTTTAGGAGTCGCCGGCATTCATTGATTCCTGCGCCGAATATTATGGTGTGGGGTTTCAGGATTGCCTCAAACAGGTTAAATCCAATTACCCTCACCTGGATTTGGCAAAGGTCTCAATGGATGAGCCTTTGCCAACAACTCCTGCAGGCGACGCCATTCCTGAGGGTGTTAACGGCGCCATTGAGTTAAAGCAGGATACTCAAGATGACGGCGTCATCCTTGCTCAGTTTGCCGTGAATCCTCCCGTCATTCCTCTAACTCCGTCAGCCAATCCTCCAGTTGCTGACGACCCTTCATCTCAGGACGCCCCAGATCAGACCAAGGGCGACGAGACCCCATAAGACCTCCCGGCCTCATGAACTTAAGGTCTTTCTTTTCCTTGTAAAGTTTATCTAATTTCTGGACAATGTTTTATGCCCTTTTATTTATTTTTGGGCTCTGTTTATAAAAACATCATCTTATTTATATCTCCGTCGTTTTAAGCATATATGCGTTGCTCTTTATCTATATGCTCGTTCCTGTGCTTGTATGATATGTTTTCATAGGTTAGAGATGAACCCATCTGTCTGATAGACTCGTCCACCTAAGGACGTCTACTTTGTAGACTTGATTTCTTGGCTTTTTACTGAGCCCATTAGTTTAGTTAGACCCGTCTACCTTATAACCTCGTCCACTTTTATGGACTTATCTAATTTTTAGGATTGGCTAACAAACTTGTCTGCTTTTGTGGACTTTATTATTAAACTCGTTCGCTTTTAAATGGTGATTTTATGAAGTTGTCAGCCTCAAATGACCTTATCCACCTTATTAAGTAATGGATTCATCCACTTTGTGGACCAATGAACCCGTCCACTTTATGAACTTTGGTTTGTCCCTTTTGTGGACTTACTATTGAATTTATCCGCTTTATGGACATAATAAACTCGTCCACTTGGTGGTCTTTATAATATTTCATCTTTCTGGGATGAAGTCATCCACTTTACGGACTTTAATAAATTCGTCCTTTTTGATGATAACGACTGTTTACTTTTGTAGTAAACTCATCTACTTTGTGGAGTCGTCCACTTTGTTAATAATGACTTTGTTTACTTAGTAGTAAACTCGTCCACTTTGTGGGGTCGTCAACTTTATGGACTTGATAATAACTTTGTTTACTTAGTAGTAAACTCGTCCACTATGTGGAGTCGTCCACTTTATGGACTTAGTAATATTTCATCCTTTTGGTATGAGGTCGTCCACTTATGGACTTGGTAGTAAGCTCATCCACTTTATGGACTTAGTTACAAACTCATCTATTTTATGGACTTGATAATATATTGTAGAAAAAACACATTAAGTCATATCTGAATGAAACTCCTTTTATTATGATAAACTGTGCATTCGTAGAAAAAGTAGTTCTTAAAAAGAAGAAAACCTGCCCTTTGGGCTTAAAAAAGAGTTATTGTAGTAAAACCTAAAGTAAAATAGAAAGACTGAGGAGTTTAGCTAAATTTAACTAAGGTATACTAAAAATAAGGGGGTGCTGCTCTTCACGCTATTCTTTTTACTGATAGTACTTCTGCAGATACTCGGCGTTCCATGGGTGGTGTAGCTTCCGTCCGTCCATTGTCTCTAGGTGGTAGGTGCCCTTTCTCTGCCATGACGTGACTTGGTAGGGTCCTTCCTAATTGGGGCCGAGCATTCCTTGGGTAAGGTCTCTAACAGCGCCCATGACCTTCCTTAAAATGAGATCTCTGGCCTGAAAGTCTCTGTGTTGGACCCAGGAGTTGTAGTGCTTAACCATGTGGTCCTGGTACCGTGCAAGCCTTTGTTCTACTGTCGCCCTGACTTCGTCAACTAAATCAAGCTGTAGACGCATAGCCTCGTCATTTTTTCTTTCATCATGGTTATCTACCCTGTAGCTTGTGAGTCCGACCTCAATTGGAATGACTGTTTTGCTTCCATACGTTAGCCGAAATGGTTTTTTTCCTGTGGGCGTCCTCGCCGTTGTCCTATACGCCCATAGTATGCTTGGCAACTCTTCAGGCCATATACCCTTTGCCCCCTCGAGCCATGTCTTGATAATTTTGAGCAAGGATCGGTTCGTAACTTCAACTTGCCTGTTTGCTTGAGGGTGGGCAGGGGAGGAGTAGTGATTTCTAATCCCTAACTGCGAGCAAAAATATCGGAATGAGTCGTTGTTGAATTGTTTCTCGTTGTCTGAGACTAAGACTCTAGGGATCCCAAACTTGCATATGATGGACTTCCAGACGAAGTTTCTCATGTTCCTCTTCGTAATAGTGGCTAAGACTTCAGCTTCCACCTATTTCGTGAAGTAGTCGATGCCTACTATCAGGAACTTTAGCTGTCGCACTGTTAATGGGAACGGCCCCATGATGTCTAACCCCCACCGAGCGAACGGCCATGGGGCTGTTATAGGGGTTAACTCTTTAGACAGTTGTCGGATGATGTTATTGAATCTTTGGCATTTGTCGTAGACTTTGACATAAGTCTGAGCATCTTTTTGCATGGTGGGCCAGTAGTACCTTGCTCGAATCAGCTTGTGTGCCAACGATCGTGACCCTGAGTGGTTTCCGCAAATCCCTTCGTAGACTTCTCTCATAACGTAGTTTGCTTCTTCGGGACCCAAACACCTTAGGTATGGGCGGGAGAAGCCTCTCTTATATAAGACGACCTTCATCAAGATGAAACGCGCTGCTTGGACCTTCAGCTTTCTTGCGGCCTTCCTTTCGTCTAGTAAGACGCCATTTTTTAAGTAAGAGATCAACAACGTGGTCCAATTGCTTTTAGAACCTATCTCTTGCACATTGATGGTATCTATTAATGGAGAAAGCTGAACAAAAAAGAGTATGTTTTCAAGG
This sequence comes from Quercus robur, assembly GCF_932294415.1. Taxonomy (NCBI): domain Eukaryota; kingdom Viridiplantae; phylum Streptophyta; class Magnoliopsida; order Fagales; family Fagaceae; genus Quercus; species Quercus robur. The sequence continues at coordinate 44,854,500 of NC_065540.1, read as the reverse complement.
GTAGTCATATGTTCGGCTGAAGCTGCTTTGGCAAGGCGGTCGGCTTGCTCGTTCTCTCTTCTAGGGATCTGGATAATTTTGGCCTTCAGCTCGTCTACCCTTCTCCTTCCTTGATCTAGATATCTCTTCATTCTTTTGCCTTTGCACTCATAATCCCCGTTTACTTGGTTAGTGACGACTTGAGAGTCGCAGTAAAGAACCACTCTTGCAGCTCCTGCTACTTTGGCGAGATCAAGCCCTGCCACTAAAGTTTTGTACTTTGCTTCATTGTTGGTGGTAGGGAAGTCGAGGCGAACCATACATTCGATTAGGTCTCCTTTAGGATAGGGAAGTACGACACCTATGCCCCCGGCTTGCCTGTTGGACGACCCGTCTGTATGTATACTCCACTGCGGATATTCATCTGCCCCCTTGTCTTCCCTATTGGTGAACTCTGCTATGAACTCAGCGACCACCTGCCCTTTGATGGCGGTGCGTGGGCGGTACTGAATGTCAAACTCACTTAACTCTATCGCCTATAGCGCCAACTGACCAGCAACTTCGGGGTTGCTTATTACCGCCGTAAGGGTTTGTCGGTTAGGACGAGTACCGTGTGGGCTTGGAAATACGGCTTGAGTTTGCGGGTTGCTGTAACTAAGGCGAAGGCAAGCTTTTCCATGGGTGGATACCTTTCCTCTGTACCACAAAATGTCCGGCTAGCGTAGTACACGGGTTTTTGAACCTTGTCTTCTTCTCTGACCAAGGCCGCGCTGACGGCTGCCGGGGAGACAGCCAAATATAGGAAGAGCTCTTCCCCCGGTTGTGAAGGACTTAACAGTAATGGGGAAGAGAGGTAGGCCTTTACTCTTCGAATGCTTGCTAACACTCGGCAGTCCATTCAAAAGATTTCTTTAGCGTGCGAAAGAAGGGTAGACATTTATCCGTCGCTCTTGATACGAACCTGTTCAGGGCGGCTACTTTACAGTTTAAACTCTATACTTCTTTCACGTTCTTCCGGGGGGGGGGGGGCATCTCTAATATGGCTCTAATCTTGTTTGGGTTGGTCTCGATACCTCTTTAAGACACCATGAAGCCTAGGAATTTTCCCGTTGTCACCCTGAATGCACACTTACTCGGATTAAGCTTCATGTTTTAGGAGCGAAGGGTACCAAATGTTTCCTCGAGATCCTTCAAATGGTCTTCTTCTCTTCAGCTTTTTACCAACATGTCATCAACATAGACCTGAACATTCCTCCCGATTTGGTTCACAAACATCTTGTTCATGAGCCTTTGATATGTCGCGCCGGCGTTCTTAAGACCGAACGTCATTACTTTGTAACAAAAAAGACCTTGGCTGGTAACAAATGAAGTCTTCTCCTGATCTGCTTCATCCATCCAGATCTGATTGTATCTTGAGAAGGCGTCTATGAAGCTCAGTAACTGGTACTGAGCTGTAGAGTCTACCAGTACTTCGACTCGAGGAAGAGGGTAGCTATCCTTGGGACATGTTTTGTTTAGATCCGTAAAGTCTACGCACATCCTCCATTTCCCATTGGCTTTCTTAACCATCACCACCTTTGCTAGCCAATCGGGATAGTATACTTCCCTGATGAATCCCGCCTCTTGTAATTTGCCGACTTCTTCTGCTATTGCTCGGTCTCGCTCTTGGGCGAATACTTGCTTCTTCTGCCGGACGGGTGGAAAAGAAGGTGACACATTCAGCCTGTGTACCATGACTGATGGATCGATTCCTGGCATGTCTTTATGACTCCAGGCAAACACGTCTTGATTCTCCTTGAGGAAGGCTGCGAGCGCTTGGCGAACTGTTGGGCTGGCTAGAGTGCCAATCCTCGTGGTTCTGTCCAATTTGGAGCTATTGAGAGGTATCTCTTCGAGCCTCTCTACGAGTTCCACCCTCGTCCGCTGTTCCTCTATGCTCATGGTCTATAGATGGTCATCCATCTCCAGCATCGCAATATAGCATTCGCGCGCAACTACCTGATCTCCTCGTAATTCCCCTACTTCGTACTCCGTGGGGAATTTAATCATCAGGTGGTAGGTTGTAGTTATGGCCTTCCATGAGTTAAGGGTTGGTTGTCCTATAATGGCATTGTAGGCAGAGGAGCAATCGACAACAAGGAATGTAACATCCCTAGTGATTTGTTGAGGATAGTCTCCAATTTTTATAGGCAATGTGACCGCGCCAAGGGGGTATACTTTTGTTCCTCCAAACCCAACGAGTAGAGCGTTGGTTGGAACTAAACGTTCTCTGTCGATTCACATCTGTTGGAACGCTGGGTAGTAGAGAATGTCTACGGAACTTCCGTTGTCAACCAAGACCCAGTATGTGTTATAGTCTCCTACTCGGATGCAAACGATGAGCGCTTCGTCATGTGGGTGGTGAAGACATCGAGCATCTTCTTCCGAGAAACCAATAATTGGGTTATCGACCCGTGGCATCTTCGGGATGACGCCTGTCAGCTGAACATTCTGAACCATTTTGAGGTAAGTCTTTCAGGCCTTTTTGGATGAGACGGCGGTTGCCGTGCCTCCCACAATCATCCTTATGTTTCCTAGGGGTGGTTTGGGATGCTCGTTGTCCCAATGGGGGGCTTGCTCTTGCGGAGGCGGATTTGTTCTCTCTCTACTGACGAACTTTTGCAACTTCCTTGCTTGATAAAGGCTTCGATCTTCTGTTTCAAGTCATAGCAATCGGTCATGTCATGACTGTGATCACAGTGGAAACAGTAGTATCTGTCTTTAGGCCATTTGTTGGGATCCCCCTTCAGCTTTCTGGGGAAGGTTAAGGTTCCTTTGTCCTTGATTTGCATTAGGACTTGGTCGATTGGGGTGGTTAGTGGGGTGAAGCTCGTGAACCTCCCCGCAGGGGGCTTAGAGTGCCTGTTATCCCTTCGCTCTCCAGTCCTCGCCATCTTCCGCCCTCTGTCCTATCGCGTGTCTTCCTGCCTCTCTCTCTTCTTAGGCCTCTCTTCTCGAGCCAGCAACGCGTCTTCGACATTCATGTACTTGGCGGCCCTGTAAAGTACATCCGACTTGGTCTTCGGGTCGTTCTTGTATAAAGAAAACAAAAACTTACCTTTCCACAACCTGTTTGTGAAGGCTGCTACAAGTATTTTGTCGTCAGCTTCATCGATCGAGAGTGCTTTCTTGTTAAAGCGGGCAATGTAAGATCTCAGCGTCTCGTCCTCTTGCTGCTTGATACTCATCAAACACGTAGTAGACTTTTTATACCTATGTCCCCTAATAAAGTGCAAAGTAAACTGGGTGCTGAGCTCCTTGAAAGTGCTGATGAAGTTAGGCGTTAGCTGGCTGAACCAAATTCTCGCAGGACCCTTCAGCGTCGTAGGGAAGGCCCTATACATGATCTCGTCCGCTACTCCTTGAAGGTGCATCAAGCTATAGGTGATCGAGGGGGTCCTTGACTCCGTCGTAGCTTTCTATTTACGGCATGCGAAACTTCTACGGTAGGGGGAAGGAGTTTACGGATATGGTGAAAGGTGAATCGGTTCGGTGGACCAGATCATCGAGGTCGTTGGACACTCGTCCTTTAAGGGCATTCATCATAAGGTCTATCCGTTCCTTCATCATCTGCATCTCTACGACAATGTAAGGGGGAGTCGTGTCTGTAATGGAAGGACGGCTCATATCTTGTCGCTCCGGTCTACTCAGGGCGTTACTACCTTCCGACCTTTCTTGGTCCCTTCTCTCAGCACTGGTACCTTCTTGGTCTTCCTCTTGGGTACCCATAGCGGCGTTCTTCTACCGTAGCTGTTCTTCAAGGTCCTGATTCTGTTTGGTGAGACGTTCCATTACTGTCGTGAGGGTTTGGACCTGCCTCTTCAGGGCAGTGGGTCGCGGCACGTCTCCCTGAACGTTGTTGGTAGTTGCCATTGAGCGAGTAAGTACCATGCAACTCTTTGTCCGGGAAGCAATAGGCTAAAGTGTGCGTTTCCCAAAGATGACGCCAATTGATGATGCTGAAAAATAAACAGTAAGCTACACGGTCCACACGTGCTCACAACAACACCTACACAACACAAAAAGAGAAAACCTTGTAGAGAGCACTGCTGGCCAAATACCCTCCGAAGGTCAAGTTAGAATTTTTCACAACTCTAAAGTGCCAGAGCGGGTAAATTATGCCTACCTTGGTTAATGAGGGTATTAGGGCTTTTATAGTAGTAAAAGGTTGACATCTTTTCCTTGGTTTAGAAGTCCTTTCCTTATAAGAATCCTCATGATCGTATTTTACAAAACCCTTTCCTTGTAGGAGTCTTTCTAAACGTGGAACACAAGATACCTTATATACCTATGCGTGGAGGCTAAGTTGTGTCAGATCCGTCAGTCTTGTGTATGCCCTTCAGCTTAATGTCATCAGCCTTTTATCTTCGCTCCAAGTTGACACCGTCAGCTTAAAGCCGTAGACTCCAAATACATATTACTGAATACAAGGCCGATGGATTTGTCTGGTACATTGCTCTATGCCTCTATATCAATAAGTACATTTGCATTTTATCCTTATCATCGAAGATATGGAGTTAATATTCCAAGAGGTGTGGGACTAAGTGTAATCCATCATCGGTATTGGACAACCCGACAAGTACTTTCCTACTCAACGGTGAATGTGAGTGGAGACATGGTCGATGTCGTGTCATAATCAACCTAAAGGGTAAAAAAAGACCAAAGGACTTTTCAAACCCAAAGGGTAAATGGAACCTGAAGGGCATTTCCAACCCGAAGGGTAAATGGAACCCGAAGGGCATTTCTAACCCGAAGTGTAAATGGACCTGAAGGGCATTTCCAATCTAAATGGTAAATGGAATCCGAAGGGTATTTCCAATCCAAAGGGTAAATGAACCAGAAGGATAAATGGACCTGAAGGACATTTTCAACCTGAAAGGTATTTTCAACCTGAAGGGTAAATGGAACCCGAAGGACATTTCCAACCCAAAGGGTAAATGAAACCCGAAGGGTATTTCCAACCCGAAGGGCATTTCCAACCCGAAGGGTAAATGGAACCCAAAGGGCTTTCCAACTTGAAAGGTAAAAGTAGACTGAATGGAATTTCTAACCTGAAGGGTAAATGGACCCGAAAGACATTTCCAACCTGAATAGTAAATGGACCCGAAGGGCATTCTCAATTCGAATGGTAAAAGGATACCGAAGGGCAATCCAAACCCAAAGGGTAAAGTTGTATTTTTATTGGATTGTTCTTTAGTTTTGTCTCTACTTAAATATAGAGGTATAGGGGCATTTTTGAACTAAAATATGAGGAATCCAAACAGGTGAAGCCCCTTAAATAATAGTATAGAAAAAAAAAAAAAAAAACTCTAGTTTTTATTTTATATATATAATTTTTATTTTGAGAATATAATTTATAAGTGGATAAAGTAATTTGAAAATTAACAAGAGAATGATCCTATTTTTTAGGCAATATTTTAGTGGGAGTTAAAGTTGCATTTTTATAGGATTGTCCTTTAGTTTTGTCTCTACTTAAAAATAGGGGTGTAGGAGCATTTTTGAACTAAAAAATGAGGAATCCAAAAAAGGGAAGCCCCTTAAATAATAGTATAGAATAACTTTAGGGTACATTTGGTAGACTATAATGACGATTACATCGGAATAGAAATAGGTATTATAAGGAATACAAGATGTTGTAATGTAATACTTATTACTTCATTTGTTTGGTGACAACACAAGAATATGACCCTGAAGATAATGGAATGATTATTTATTTATTTATTATATAAAAATATGATTTTGTTTGTTCATTATTTGGATTTAAGTGGTTGGTGTTTAGGTTAGCCTTAAATAATAGTATAGAATAACTTTAGGGTACATTTGGTAGACTATAATGGCGATTACATCGGAATAGAAATAGGTATTATAAGGAATATAAGATGTTATAATGTAATACTTATTACTTCATTTGTTTGGTGACAACACAAGAATATAACCCTGAAGATAATGGAATGATTATTTATTTATTTATTATATAAAAATATGATTTTGTTTGTTCATTATTTGGATTTAAGTGGTTGGTGTTTAGGTCAGATGATAAAAGTAATTATCATGAGTGAACGTCATAGGTTCAAACTTTATAATTAAAAAAATATAACTTATATATATATATATATATATACATACAATCTTCATAATTACTCTCACTAAAACAAATTAATACTCATTTTTCATTTGTTTTGTTTAAATTAAAAATGGCAGTTTTGAAAAATAATGATATTTTATTTCAAAGATAATACATCAAAGATAAAATTGAATTTTTGAAGTAGATTAATAATTTGGAATGATAGAGAATTGATGTAGTTTCTGAATCTTTAGGATAGAGTATTATTTTTTATAAAGCCATTTTTGCATTTTTTTTATAAATGTTTTTATGCATAGTAACCATTGTACTAATTTTTTTTAAAGAAATGTTGTACTAATTTGTCCTTTTTTAATTAAATTATTGCTCATCAGATAATTTTCTTTTTTTTAATAATTATTTTTTAAACTAAACCTATATATTTTGATTCCTATAATAAAGAACATAACTTAAACTGAAAAATAAGGATTTCCATAATCATTTTGTTTTCAAATGGCTTTTTTAGCTTGAATCAGGGCGGCTTCACGTTGTGTCCAGGGTAGTCACAAGACCACTCTGACTTAGAAAAAAATTATTATTATATATAAATTTTATGATTTTTTTATTCTTAAAAAAAAAATTGTGGCAACCATAAATTTTTTTAGGCCCAACATAATTAAATTTTAGACAAAGTTTGACAACAAAGTTGATTGTACCCTTGTAGACTAAGGTTACAACTCCACTTAATATTTTTTTATTGGATGTGAATTTTAACAAATCTACTATTGAATTACATTTTTTTCTTATACTCTTCGTACTTGCAAAAAAGAAGATTAAAGATAAATGACTATGTCATCAATCTTAAATTTGGAGTTTTTGTAGTCTAAAATTATACATAAAAATAAGTTTATGGATTGAATAGTAAATAACATTAAAAAAACCTTTGATTTTACTGATATGAAATTTGACTTGTTTTTTAAGAACATAAATAACATATAATTTAATGGTTAGATTTTCAAAATATGTAGTCATATGAATTTGTTTAGTAAGAGTTGTAGTCTTATGCTATAACTAAATTTGTAGCTAAATTTTATCCTTAAACTTTGATCCCTTTAATAATATATTAGGCCTTCACAAACAAAGAGAAAAGGCCTAAGATTTTGAAAGGATGTAGCTTACAGCAGCAACGATTTCAAAATAAGAAAATTTGTAAAAAGAAATTATAAAATTTTATGTATTTGCATCTTTTTTTTTAGGTCAATATATGAAGTTAATTTTTTATTAGATTTTGAATAATTTAAGTTTTTTAATGATTACCCTAAAAAGATTTCCTAGAGTCACCACTACCCTGAATATCTTCTACAAATTACTTTAAATAAGTGTCTATATATATATATATATTATAATAACAAAATCGGGTTGTTCCTTAGTTTCTGGTTTTTGTGTGTAAATCAATTAAATTTTTTTAAAATAAGAACTTTCAACTATTGCATAAGAAGAAGTAATACATTGTTATAAGTATTAAATAAATAGTACTTGATTCTCTTTAGGTTGTTGTTATTAGGTTGCCTTTTCAGCACCAAATGAAGATGATTAACCACCATGATGTATGTCCCACTAAGATGGCCAATCATATCAAAATAAATCAAATGAAATAATAGTACTCTCTACCACATTTTACGAACAAGCTATAATATATAAATTCAATCTCAAAAAAATTGGAATTCTCTTTTTTCCTCGAAAGTGGCATGGAAGTGCAGACCAAACAGCACGAAAGAAAGAGAAGAAAGCTATTTATTGGTCAATAGAATTGGTCAATCCAATGTTTAATAATAATAATGTAATTATCATTTTATATATAATAATAAAAGAAAACATTGGAGAGTGTTACCTAGGGCTGGTAATGCTATTTATTTATTTATTTTATCTCAATTAGGATTTGTTTATTTAATTGCCCAATGGTTTTCTGACACAATTTATTGCTTTTAACGAAATTTGGTAATACAATAAGGCAACACGGTTTAATTGCCGTGAGATTTGTTCTTTATTCACATGCAACATGATGTTCAACTATGATTGGACCTTGTATCTGAGACCAAACGCTAATTAATAATTATTGTTGTACACATTAAATTATACATTGTTGTACATAATTATAATTGAAAGAATGAGTTTCTCAAAGAAAAATAAATAAATAAATAAAAGCACAATTTTAGTTGTGTCTTGTATACATAGTGTATCACCATTCTAGACCAAATAGGATAAATTTTTGTTTCTCCTAAATTCTATGAGTGAATTCCAATGTAATTATAGCTTGGCATTTGCTTCAGCATCCTAAATAAAATTACACGCACAAAATTGCAGCTCATCAAGTTACAAATACGTTCAACAAACGAGCTAAAAATTGAAGAACCTAAAGTCATGAAGCATTGACCAGTCCAGTCCTAGTCAAGGGTACTGACTTATAATTTGATCGTATACATAAGAAAACTTTAATTTGTGAGTGAAAAGCATTATATATATTGCCTATCAAATAAAAGGTATAAAGTTTCCAATTATTGGTTAAAAAGAATATGGGTTTGCATGTTGAGTTGTTTTCAGTGTTACTTTAGTTTAGCCTTTGTAGAAAAGAGTCTTCAATTTTTTATTAAGAAATAAGTGGCTTTTATGACCCTTAAAAGATAAGGTAACTACTAACTATGCATAATTGCATTACTCATATCTTATCTCTTATAGGATTTTTTTGTCTATCCTTAGTGGAATGCTCTTTTCCATTGATAATTATTTATATATATTAAAAATAAATATATAAATAAATAACCAGAATATCAGAAACATTTTTAGAGCTTAGAATCTCTCTCTTATCTTATCGTCTCTGCAATCATTTTAGGGGCAAATCTAGCCAAAGTTTGGTATCTTGTATTTTCCGCTGACTTGTTTGTTAAAAGATAGGATAAGAAGTGATTTTAAGCAACTAGTTTATTTGCTAAGTGGTAAGACAAAAACTAGAATTAAGCAAATAAGCTAGCTAAAAGCAGGGATGCCATCATCAAAAAATTATTTTTAGCATGATTCAAACTGTCAATTTTCCAGCCAAAAAACCAAGTTGTTAATCCATGCGATTAAATTCAATTCACTTTTTTTAATAAATAAGCTTGGTTCCTAAAGGAGATGGGGGTGATTGATGCTTTATAACTAACTGTGCTATGCTTTGGTTCTAATTAAGAAGCAGATTGGACTTAAAAATTCCACAGTATAATTACTTATGCTCTCTATGATGGCTGCAAATTACCACTAGGGCAAGATGATTATGATGCATATGACATAAAATTGAGGGATGGAATTTCAACTTAGTTGATAGGAAAAGGTAATAACTAACTCTAAAACGTTGATCTTTTTTATTGCTCCTAGCATTTTACCAGGAAAATCTAACTAAAAGATGAAGCTTATGGAAAATTGAATCTATAGACATGAAAAACAAAGGATCATTTTAGAGGTTTTCTAACCTTTAAAGGGCAGTAACCACTAAACATCATTTTTGGGGCCTTGGGTTCCATATTACTCAATGAGTTTATGTGTTCTATCCTAATGCATAAACACACTGAAATGACTACATTGGCAAGAAAGTCTAAATAAATTCTTACTGCATCAACTTATCAACTCAAAACCCAAATCAAAGTCTATTTCATAAAAGAAATTAAACTTTTCAGGTCTAACAATTAACAAATTATAAATCAATTTATTTTTTCTTAATGGTACATACATCAAGTACCTTATAACAAGCAATAATCATAATGTTACATACAAAAGAAGCATTAAGAACCTCAGCAGCTTTAACAATGTGGTATGAAAATGTAATGTTAGGCAAATGAGCAAAAGAATGTTTTGGATTATCTGTGTTGTTGGCACTTTGCACCGTCTTTAATTTATATCATCTTTTCAATAGTTTTAGGACATCTCCAACCAGATGCAATGATCCAGTGGCAAGAACCTGTAAATCAGCAAAAAGCACAGAAATCACCTAGTTAGCATAAGTGTTGGTCAGGACTCTGAAGTGGGGTGTACTATAACCATTATCATAACCATAACATGGCATATCATCATCACTATTATTCATGACAAATTTCATTTGGAGTTTTCTTCTTGAGATTAAGCCAGAGCCATGGGAATTTTCACAATTAATTTGCCCCAGTCTAAATCTCTATAACCCCATATGCAGACTAAGCCAATTCAACATCAAGTTAAAATAAGAACACACTGTAATTGCAGATAGTTATCTTACCTGAACTTTTAAGGATGGGTTTTGTTTCACACAATCCCGCAGCCACTTTATTGTCAATGGCAATGAAGGCATTACTGCACTGCAAGCAAAGTAATTATCTGCAGGACTGCAATGAGAAGCATCCTCATAAAGAAATTCATGAGGTAAAATCTTAGCATTGTCCATCTTGGCACCCTTGTCACGTAAAGTATCTACTTCTGCATGTGAAAAGAATAATAGCGTGCTGGTAAGTTCATCCTTTAAAAGATTTAATAAAATAGCAATTTTTCAAATCCATACAAAATGAAAAAAGAAAAATATAGAAAAGAAAAGAAAACATGGTCCTAATGCTCTGGGTGAGCGATCAAATTACACCATACTTCAGGTAAGGGGCACTGTCATGATTTCACCAATTAATGGGATTGGGTAAATTACTATTACTGCAATACTGAGAAATCCAAGCTTTCCCATCCTGTATCATGGTGGTTTGCTTTAAACATTCACCAAACATGGAACTAGAAACCTTAGAAGAGACTGGTTACAGGAACAAATCTTAAATATACAACACCAATCAACTATGCATGGAGCCCACAGTAAAATCAAACCCTCTAATGAGTTCTGCAAATATCATTTTCTTTTAAGTAAAAATTAGATAAAATAAAAACACGAATGCCAAAGCCTTAGTACGTGGAAGTTTCACTGTCTTTTTTATATTGGTTTGTTATTCTTATATTAGCTTAAAGGTATTTTGTAATCAAGTTACATCACTCTAAAATAAATACATGCTATGGTGAAGGAAAAATAATAATTTTGACCCCTAAACCTATTTTCTTAAACTCCTCTGCTCATTCTTCTCTCCCTCTTTCTTTGCCTACAACCCTAATCTTATCTGGTTTACAGCTAAACTAGAAGTATACAAAAAGCCTTTTTTTATATATAACAAAAAAAAAATCTTCAGGGAACCATCTGTGCTTTGGCAGACCTCTTTTCTAATTCCTTTTTTTTCTTTTTTTCTTTTTTCCTTTCCAGTTTCTAATTTGACAAAATAGGTAATTAGTCATTATGCTGAGCTTCTAGATGGAGTATCAAGACACCAACTGGCCTTATAAACTACCAATGGACATTTATGAACCATGTTTTGATACAATCAGCTTTACTCCTCACTGCTGCTTGGTTCAACTTAATACTGAACTACAGGTTTTTAAATTAGAGAACAAGTGAAACCTGGTAGAATCATTAAACCAACAGTTTCAGCTGGTGATTTGAAACAAAATTTATATAGTTGACACCTTTAAATGTTGGTTTAGCCCCAAATAACAAGTTCCTCCTTACAACAATCTTTTTATCTCAAATAACCAGAGTCTAGATCATTTCCAAAATATAAAAACTGTTAAGTTCCTCATGGAGCAAGTGCGAACTGTTCCAAGACTCATTGCTATAACCCCTTCAAGTCTCCCAATGAATCTTAATAAAAGGTCATACTCAGTGCATAAAGTTCTCAATTCTGTGGGAAGTTTGGGAGAGGTAATTGGCAGGAAAACTTACCCCTATTTATTTATTTTTTTTTTTTTTTTTGAGAAATTGATTCCCAAACTCAAACCACAACATGTCGCTTTGGGTGGAAGGCACTTGCCATCACACCAAAGCCCAGCCTCTCTCCCAATGAATCTTAATGTTCACAGATAAAGAAAAATTATATATGTTGACTTACAATGATATCTGATGGGGCATACCTTTCCCGTGGATAATCTTCTCCCAAAGCATCTGAAGGTTAAATTGCCAAGACAAATCCCTGCCACAGATATCTGAAGGAATGGTTGCTCAAGAAGTAACCTTGCTATAAGTTGACATACTTGTGACAAAAAAGGCTTTTGCGAAATGAGTTCCTGCACAGAACTTTATTAAATCAATCAATGCATACTCTTAAGTTTCATGACCATGCTGAATTCTTCTTGGGAAGAAAAATAAATAAGAGAAAAAATAAGACTATTTTTTTATGCAGTCATTTCTTAGGAGGAAAGATTCAAAAGGCCACCTCATTTATCAAAAGTAGATGCCATTGGCAGTACGGAAAATTGAAATTTAAAATTTTGTAAAAACTCTAATGACAAGATCAACCGGTATTTGTTTCCAATGTTATTCCCCAGTGTATAGATTACAGAATATGTCAGTCAATATTTTCTGGAGCGAAGTATCTGGATCATTGTAATTAATTGTTTCAAACTATTATGCCTCCGCTTTATTTATTTGTTTTGTTTTCAAAGAAATAAATAGAGCACTAATTAGGATAAAGAAGAATTTTGATTAAGATGATATGGCCATATGGAATAGAGTAAATGACAGGTGCACTGGAATGAAGTGACATGCTTTCAGGCTTTGTAAGAATGCTAGAAATACAAGAGGATGTAAATTGAAGTAGGTAAGAAGCATTTTGCATATGTTTAAGAAGTACATCTATAAATGGAGAAATCTTTCAAAACAAAACTCATGCATATAACTACCCTTTGATTGAGCTCAGCTTAGAGAACCAGATCTCTTTGGTACTTAATCGTGTAGTCTTGGATATGTAGGAGAAAATTAATTTCTTGAAAGAGAGAAAGAGAGAGAGAGAGGGGGGGGGGGGGGGGGGGACAATATGACTACTTATTCAACTTTGAAGCAGCAATACCTGAAGCACATGTACTCACAAGCCGTGGAAGCAAAATATGTGGGTGTCTCACGTCCATGCAATTGAACAAAAGAATCTATAATAAGGTATAAACACAGTTACAATCTATTTAAAATTGGAGAAAAGCATCCATCAATAAATATATAAGCTATCATAACTGGATCACCATAAGTTATCAAGAGACACCTCTAAACATAAACTCTGAAACTACACCTGGCTGTTTATCATGGATTTTTACCTGCTTTATTAGTTTGTTAGACTCCTCCATGCTCCCACTTCCATGTCGGATGTGACCATTTCCCCAAACTCCCTCTAGATTTTTTAGCTTAAATGAAGAAGCAGATGATATCTGGTTTCCTTTCACAGCACTAGAGAACCACTTGGCACAAGCCTCCATGCTTTCAGGACTGTGAGCTCCATCCAAGTAGAAGGTCAGATCTCCAAAAGAATTTTCAAACACTTCTAATGAATTATTGGATTCGGGATAGGTATCATAGACAATCTGAGCCCTCCCAGGAATATGTGCAGTTGAAAGACCTCTAACAAAAGACTCCGGCAAATCAGCCTCCTGGATATCCTGATTTTATATTTCACAATTTTTTTTTTCTTTGGATAAGTAATGTATTCCACAAGTTTAGACAATTAAGGTAGGAGAAAATGGAAACACCAAAGAAGGAAACGAAAAAACATGTTCTTGAGACCCAGTTCCAAGATGACCAATATTAAAGAGACTATTAATCTTTCAAGCATCCAAATAATTAAAAAATACCAACAAAAGGTTACATTACGTTTTATTGTCAGATAAATACAATTCACACACCTGAACAGGATCAAACCTTCCATTCCCCTTGTTCATGGGGGGACAGTAGAATCCCATTTAGCCCAGAGACACTTGGTTTACATGACATGGTTGAGACCATAAATATCCTTACTGAGCTTTTACGAAACTAGATATTTCTGGCTCCATCCAAACCCAAAAAAGCCCTGTGTGTGTGCGTGTACTGTGTACACATAAAAGATAAGCACATACCTACATTCAACCACAAACAGACTACAATGATTATAATTTCGTTATATGTTTAACCAATTTTATAACATTCCATTACCCTCTCATGATGAAAAACTTGGAAGGTTCTGTGAGTTTACAAGCCTGAGATATATTGAGATATAGTTTGCGTGTAAATCAAAAGGCAAAGGCCGATGAATTTCAACCAACATTATGGAATAGCTTTTCCCAATTTCCTGTTCCTTGGAGCCAACATTTGCAAAGGGAAACAGCAAGACAAGCATTAATGAACTGATGATCACCAGACAAGCCAAGCTTCAATCCATCAAACTTTTTGTTATCAAGAGGTGCAGCTACTTTCAATGGAACCTGCATTTGATAAGAATAGATCAATCAATTAGGTCACTATCAATTGGCTTACAATTCTGCTGTAACATTAAACAAATCCATATCTAAATGACTTATGAAAAAAAATTCCTTATCTAACTGTAGGTGCATGTGTGAGTATTAAATCTACACTAATTATTTTATTATTAACTTTGCTGTGAAGTATTCTAATAAAATAATGAAACAATGGAAAATGGATGATGGTCATTTCTTCTGATAATAAAAGTTTCAATTAATGCACTCTTCCATCTTTAATCTACCCATCCTGAACTTTCAAGAACATATAAGGACATAGCCCTGTTGGGTTAACTAAGCTTGTCAATATAATATTTTAATATAAAATACACCTATTCTTCTTAATCAAAAGTATTAGAAAGTTGGATGGCATTTTGGTACCTCAATATATATATAGGCTCTGGATTTTATTGTATATAATTCAATAAATATGTACCGGATTTATTATCATATGCATAATGAATGTATGTATGTGGTTATGAATTTATAATTTACAAATACATTTAAATCACACAAAGCATAGTCAAAGAAACAAGCATACAAAAACACATGAAATTACATATGTGAAAGTACTCATCAGATTATATTAACACACAAATTAGGGGAAAATATGTTAAAACAGGATTAGATTCAGATCTTCATCTAATCTGCCTAGCAAAATACGTTAGTTATCTGGTATATAGTGAATCCATTGTTAATGTGTTTGCCCATAAAAGTAACAAACATGAAACAACAGGTCTTTTTTTTTTTTTTTTGATAGGTCATGAAACAACAAGATATAACTAAAAAATGGCAGGCTCTTGAAAAGGAAAAACAAAATAATAATAAACCTCTTAACATGATTCATCCTATGTGATTGGCTGAGGAATATGATTACCTTCAGTTCATGGGCCCTCTCCAGAAGAACATCCATTGCTTCAGAAAGTTGGGGTACCATGAATGAAGGAATTTGAGGCTTCAGGAGGAGGGAAGACATCAACCCAATTCAGAAAATACTTGTAAATGAAAACTGCCCATATTAATAATCAAAAGAGAAATATTGCAATATATAACCAATTATTAAGGAAACCAGATACATTATAGTCTGAGTTGCTCAAAGGAGTTTTATACCTTGAAAATTCCAGCCTTGTGTGAAGCTATCTTTCCAAGCGTATCTCCTGCATATCGTACGGTCAATATCTAATTAGGCATCCAGATATCTCTTCCCCCCCGCGGGTATTTTTAACTTTAATTGCATAAGAAATATGGCAAACTAAAAAGTAAACTAGTTTGTAGTAAGAGTCAAACTGGATACAAGATAACAAGTGCATCACAAACAAGTCACTCAAATAGAAAGTTATAAATGTTTCATAAAATAAAATTTGCAACTCAAGTGTGCAAGCTCAGGTTCTTATTTTTTTAGAGATTTGTCATTTTTGGGCAAAATGGTAGCAGTCCAACCACCTAATTTTTATGGGTATAAAAATCAATACCCGTGGATTTTCAAATGTTGGATATTTACGGTGGAACAATCAACAATTCTTTGCACAAGTGCATTTATCAAATGACAAACAAAAGATGTGGTATGCCAAAACAAGAGTTGCTGGTAGAGCTTTAGAGTATTGAAATCATTATGAGAGCCTTCACTTTAGATGCCATTGGTCTCAAATTACTTGGGAAAGAATGAAAGAAGATCTTTGTATTGTATATTTTCCACAGTATTTTCACAAAGATCTACAACAACCTTCTCATGGCAATTTACAAGATCAAAGAACAAGTATGAGGCAGTGCAACAATGCAAAGCTCACTCATAAAGTATCTGTCATATGCCAAGACTTAGGAAATCTAATGAAAACTGTTGAAGACTTGGCTAATCAAATGAAGGTTGTTCAAGACTTGACTACTCAAATGAAGGAAAATCAAGTACCATCGGACCTTCATATTGAAAAAGAAGTGCAAGTGTCAACCGAAGTTTCAATGTTCATGCAACCAGAAGAGTCTATTATAGAGTTTAAACAACAAGAAGCCTCTATACTTGAAGAATCATCCATGGTGCATGCAGATCTACAGTTTGATAAAGTTGAAAAGGTTGATGTTCCAATTCCTCACATTGAGTTTGTGACCCCAAAAAAGTTTCCAGTAAAGTTTCATGAGGTGGAATACAAGGTTTATCTATTTTCAATGCTCCCAAAGTTGATTCCTCAACTGCAGCAAGTATTATGTGCTAGAGTTTTCATCACTCAATACCTTAAAACTTGAGGTCAAGTTTTCTCCAACCAAGGGAGTATAATGCAGGAGCAAAACCAAAATTATTTAGAATTTATATTTTCAGATTTTTGTATTTATCTTATAGGAAATTGAAGTTGTAGACTTTTATTTGGAAAGGGATTAGATTTGAGATTAGATAGGGATTAGTATGGATTAGTTTTGGTATGTTGTTATCTTTATCTCTTTATTTTCCAATTCTAGCTCTATATAAGAGTCTAGTTTATTTGTATTTGGAGAATAGATCTGATTAATGAAATTCAGATTGGAGATTTTTTCCAGTTGTTAGGTGCTTACTCCTAAGGGTCCTTAGGTGCTGATTCCTAAGGGTTTAGCTTGGTGCTGATTCCAAGCGACCTAAGTGCTGATTCTTAGGTTTATCCTTTACTTTTCTTGTTCTTTTATTTTTCTATTAATTGTCCTGCACCAATAGTATTCTGATAGCAATAAACTATTCAATTAGAGAATTTCCTAAGATAGGAAGACAAACACACACACTACTATATAATTTTAATGGAGAATGTACAAACCTTTTAGCTTGCTGCTCCTCTAATTCTCTCGTTCTGTATATAACTTTCACCCCCTGAACAAGATATGTCAAGTCCATAACAAGGAAAATTTTAGAAATTGAAAACAAGAAGGGAATTAAATTGACACAATGTGCAGCAACCAAAATACAAGGAGGTATTGAGTAGTAAAATGTAAAAGAAAAGTGAAGAACTTAAGACTCACTGGAATTGATTCTAAGACTTTAGTCACATTTGCAGAGGCAGCCTTCCCTTCCAAAAAAAGGAAAAAGTTTGAAACTCCAATAACTTTATGATAAAAGATCCATGGCAAAATCTGCTCTAGATTAGCAGAAGTGCTCGTTGTAATACATATCTGGCATACAGCAAATTGCGGAAGGAAGAGGTCACAAAGTGATTCATAATTCCCCATATCAAATATATGTCAAAATTAGCATTATTTCCTAACACCAATTATTCAAAATTAATCCAAAACAAGATTTCAAATTGCTAATATAGATTATGATCAAATGGAAGAATCCATGAAATAATTAAAATTGACCATCAAACAGACTAAAAGGCCACAACAAACCAAACGGAAGAATTAAAAGGGCTTATGGATCAATAACAATCAATATCTCAGTATATAAATGACCAACAAGCATCAAAGAGGTTCAATAGATAACTTCCATATCAATTCAGAAAATAATCAAAGTCAACCTGAATGTCAAAACACCAAGCACCTTCTCCATCAGAGCTTGTATTTATAGCTAATCTTTTCAAGATTAATCAAGCAAACAACAACAATAACAATCAAGCCTTATTAGTCCCAAATTTTATGGGGTTAGCTATGGTTTCCTCAACATATTAGTCATGGTTGGCCACATGTATGTATTCTTTTGCGCTATTCTATTCTATTATATTACAAGTCAAAACCTTTGTTACTTCCTGATATGTTTAAGATTAATCAAACAAAATTAAAAATAAATAAATCACATTGATGAAAACCTTAAATAGAAATGATCAAACAAAAACTAAAGCTCTAATGGGTTTGAATCAAAACACAACAACACTAATCTCCTACATGAAATTTTTTTTTTTTAAATTTGATCATCAATGAACAATATCCCACATAAGTCATATCCAAAATCCATTCTCATTCCAATAAAAATCACACATTTATCTCTCAAACCATCACAGATCCAAAAACCAAAACACACCCACCAAAAAACAAACCCCAAGAACCAAAACCCATGAACCAATATCGAACCTTTGGCTTTAGATCCGACCCGAGCCCGAAATTCCAATCCCTGTAATAAGGAAACGCCGGCGAGCGACTCTGACCGAGAAGATCAACACAATCAGAGCGAGAGGGGTGGGAGGGTCCGGACCCGGAAATGGCTAATCCGGGGAACTCATGGATCATAGTGGTCCGGGACCAACGGGTAATGGGGTCGTTGAGTTTGGGGTTGTGAATGTGTCGGGTTGAATCGAGTTACCCATAATGGTGGGTTAAAAAAAATTCAGCCCAATCTAACCTATCACATAAATCCAATTTGACTCAACCCAATTTAACCCACATGGGTCGGATTGAACCAATGAGTTGGACAAATTTTTATTATTATTATTAAATTGAATAGAAAAAAATATAAATATATTAAAAAAATCTAAAGATTAATATCAATATAATTTCTTAAAACCAAACATTAAAGACAAACAACACTAATAACTAAACAAAAATAGTAATATATTAGGGTTTATGTAAATTAATTGGCTTTGAGATAAGATAGGAAGAGCCTGTTATTTTAAAATTTTTATTAATTATATAATATTATATATATATATATATATATGTGGGGTCAGAGAATTTATGACCCCGGCCTATTTTATATTAAGGCCCAAGGCCTGCGCCGAGGAGAGACGTTGCCGAGGACGCACCATGGAAGTCCAGAACGGCCTTAGGAAATGGCCGAGGACGACCTTATGCTCAACATCCCATAATGCCTCTAAAAGGAAGAGCGAGCACAGTGCAGGAACAACCCAAGTAAAAGGCTACCAGTACTGCAGTAAAGCATTCTGCACCTGACAGGACTATACTCTTTAGCTTTTGCAAACACCCCCCAACCACTCTAGGTATGGGCTGACAAGACAAGTCTTAAGCCCTAGAAAATTGAGCTTACACGTGGACGCTGGAGAGAGGGTAAACGCTAGTATAAAAAGAAAAGAAAGGCAGTGCAAGAAGGGGGGGACAACTCGTCTCCCAAGCCATGGAGTCCTAGAAAAAAGGAGGATAACAAGAGCACAAAGCTCCATAGACTCCTCGGACGAGATTCATTGACCGGAGCCATCCAAACCACTGTCCGGTGACCAAGGCCTAGCCTTTCAAAGTCACGCTCTACAAATTATATTGTCTGGGCCTTTTACGTACGAGCCCAATACTATTTTGGGACCGTCACGAATTGAGTCCTTACAATATATATTAAATATATGGGTGGGTTGGGTCGGATTTGGTGAATTTGGAATTTTATGACCTAAACCCAACCCAACCCGCTACCAAAAAAATTTTTGTAACCCAACTTAACCCACCAAGCCCTAAAAACCGACCAGGTCAGGTCGGTTTTGGCGGGTTGGCTATACACCCCTAGTAAAGTATGCCCCACCATTGAAAAATGAAAGTGAAGCCAGCGAGGGTGAAGAAGAGAAGTGTGAGGATCAAGACGAGGTGAGAAGTGAAGGACTATGAAGAAGAAGAAGATAATGATAAAGATGAAGAAGAAGAGGTGGGTCTGAGAGTAGAGTGGAGCCCCACCATGAAAGCTTGCTCTGTAGAGAGAGAGAAAGCTTGGTGCATATATATATATATATATACACATGTTTGTTTACATGATATATGTAGACATTGTGGGTTGTTTTGGATGAGAGAGAGAGAGAGAGAGAGATTTGGAATTTGGAAGTGAAAGAAGAGAAAGAAAAGTTTGAAACTGGGCAAAATTTGCCAAATAGTATAATTCTAGAAACATTTAAGGCGGATGGCATGCGTTCAAAGTATTTTTTTTAGAAACAAACACACATACACATAAGGGAGAGGGAAAGAAGTTCTAACACAAAAACATACCACAACTTCACTCAAAAGTCATGGTAACTTTTAAGGGAGGGTGGGGTCAATTATACTACACACAACACACTCTCTTAAGCAATGTGAGACAATTACCCATTCTTTTTTTTTTTTTTTTAGAAACAAACACACACACACACACACACACAAAGAATAGGGAAAATGGTACATGTGTTCAAAGTTAATTAGTTAGTTGAACTCTTTTTTGAAGTCGAGTATACCAAAATTGACTTTCAGTGAAAGTTGAGTTTACTATACTTGACTTCCTACCGAAAATGAATTAAAAAAAGAGAGGAAAAAATGATTTTGGTTGAAAGACGAGTTTACTATAATCGATTTTGGCTGGAAGTCGAGTTTCTTAAAATCGATTTCCAAAAAATAGTCCAACTAACTAATTAACATTGAACACGTCATTCGCTTAAAATTTTTCCAGAATTATACTATTTGGCAAATTTTGCCTTTGAAACTGAAAGCAACTCCTAAATGAAATGAAAATATGAGCCGTTTTTTGTCGTTAGCTCTCTTTCTTTCTTTCTTTATATTTTTTTTTGGTTAAAATATAATTGGGATTCTTTTTTTCATTTTTTGGTTTTAAATATTTTATTCAAAAACAAATTCAAAACTCCGTTCAAATATTTAATACTTACTTTGTTTTTTGGTAAAATACTATTTTGGTCTCTAAATTTTATCAAATGTTTGTTTTACTTCCTTAAACTATTAGAAAAAGTTACTTTTTCATTCCTATTTTTGTCTCTACAGTCTAAATTACTAAAAAAAAAAAAAACTTTGGATAAATTTTAAGGATCAAAATAACATTTTACCTTTTTTTGGACTGATTTTTTTTTTTGTATTGTTTACATGACAAACTAGAATTCTATAATAATAATAATAATAATAATAATAATAATAATAATAATAATAATGATGATGATGATGATGATGATGACATGCTCGAAAGTGGAGAAAGAAAAAATTAAATTGAACTTCATTGAATTGGAAACATTAGGTTAAATTACTTTCTTTTTTTTGGTTGAGAAACACTAAATAAGTAAATTATTGGTTTAATCCTTCAACTATGTGATGAATTTTAATTTGATCTCTCAACTATTAATTATGTCAATTTAGTTCATCAACTTTCAAAATTAAGTACATTTTATGTATATAAACCTCCACTTTATTTAAAATTTGAAAAAATTAAGAGCATATGTTAAAAGCTTAAAATATAATGTAAAGTGAAGTCAATTTAAATTATTAATTTTTATTAAAATTTAAATGGAAGTGTACACAAAATTTGTATGAAATAAATCATATGGTCACAAAGTAGTGTAACAAATTATAAAATTTTGATGTCTACAGGAAGGACTAGCAAAAAGCCTTACCTAATTTTATTTATAAAAAGAATTATAGTTCAAATCCTCCATTCTTGTTTTTATTATAACAATTGAATTATCAGTATAAAAAAGGGGAAAAAAAAGAGGTCGTAGGACTAAATGGCACAATTAATAGTTAGACTAAAAACAATTGGAGGACTAAATTAGCAATTTAACCAAAAATATTATTATAAGGAGTCAATTCGTAACGACCCCAAACGGGTATTGGGTTCGTACGTCAAAGGCCCGAACAATATAATTTGTAGAGCGTGGGTATTTGAGAACTAGATTAACTCTTCGAAAGAAAAACGATTCACTTTCACGTTTATAGATGGATTAAAACCGATGTCATTATGGGTCTCTCTTTGAAACAAGTAAAGTTCTAAGGTTTCTCAGTCTTTTCTCTCTGTATCCTTTTCGTCTCCTCCTTTTTTTTTTATGTTCCGTCCCCCCTTTGGCAAGTTATTCTCTCATGTTATATACTGTCCCTTTCGTACCATCTTCACCACACACGTGTAGGTTGGGTTTGGGGGATTTCTTTCTGTCCCATCTAACACCTCCTGGAACCTCCTATGAGTAGCTGTAAGGCTGCTTCGTCACTGTTCAGGTATCACCTCCACATTAATGCGGCCAGAGAGTTGGTTGAAAAACAATTAATGTGGAGGCAGCTGTGATTATAGATATTTGTTTGCCTTCTCTTTCTTACCCTTGGTCCCTTATCTCACTTTTAGTGGTGACATAGTTCCGAGGTACGATTGTAACAAGACGGCGTCCTGATCATCCTCGGACTCACGTTGCCGAGGAGGACTGTGTCCTCGGACGAATACTGAACTCACTTTTCGTGATATTCACTATTCCTTTCGTGCGGTTACCCTTACGATCTGACTTGGGCCTCCTCGGACAAATTTGCATCCTCGGATGGTCTACAGGCCCAATTAAATTGACTTTAATAGTTCTGGTGACTGACTAGCCCCCACAATTATTATATGGTCATAATATGATTTTTATTTTATTTTTGAAATAAAGACAGAACTTATCATTTAAGGGAGGCCATTAAGATCGGCCTAAAGTACATGAATAATATCTTGTGATACATCTTCCATACATACTTGCATTTGAGAAATAGAAATTGCTTATCTTGCTAAAGAGTGAGCTACAGTGTTACAATGCCTACGAACATGAGATTAATGTATTTTTGGAAAACAAGAGGCAAAGTACTATATGTCTTTCACAATGTGGCCGAAGTGTGACAATGAGTGAGACTTGTTCCAAAGTGCCGGGATGAGTATCTATGAGTCGACATCCAATATCACCTGATCAAAACTTGTCTCCAAAGCCAACTCTAGAGCCATCTTTGCTGCTATAGCTTCCACTTCAATGGCTGTGAATGGGAGAGAAGTTTTTTGCGAGAGAGAAACCGTGATTTATCCCATATCATTGCGAATAACCACACCCATACTAGCACTGTTTTTTGAATCAAATAGCATGCCATTGAAGTTCACCTTAAATAGATTTCTATTCAGAGATTGCCAGCAAGTGGGTGATCATCCCACTGGTGTTATGGTCGAGGAATTATGGAGGCTAAAATCGCGTAGCCTTTCCTTTGCTTGAGGCAGCAACTGGCCAAGAGGAACTGCAAGTTTTTCAAGTTGAAAATAATTTCTCCGAGTCCATATCGCCTAGATTGCCATGGAGAAGAGAGTGGAGTCCCTATTTTCTGCAAAAACACAACCCATTAAATCAATAAATGATATCACTTGGCTTAGGCTGTTGTGATTCCAGAGAAGGACTTTGTTCCAAAGCTCCAATAGCTTCGGACAGTGATATAAAGCATGGCCTATATGTTCTTTTTGGTCTTTCGCGATGCTCACAGCAGTCATTTGTGATAATTTGTCGCTTCACCAAGTTCATCTTTGTAGGTAAAGAATTTTTTGTCGCTCGCCAAACCCAATTTTTTACCTTACTTGGAACTTGTAAACTCCGTATCGCTTTTCACAGAGGCTTTAGGCACTCTGGATCGAACTGACCAGGCTGTGAATTCTGGAATTCTTGATGCGAGAATTTGTAACCCGACTTAATTGATTATTCCCCCGTGGGGTTGAATGCCTAGGTGAGTGTATTGGGCTGATCTGTGTGGCATAATGGATTTTATTTTATTTTTCGAAACTTAGCAGGTTGGCATCTATAACTTCTTCTTTCTAGGTTTTGTGCTCTTGGTCAATTAAAGCACTCACCTTGGCCTTGGCTAGACCTCCTATACATGGTGATAAAATTTTTGGAGAGTGTCTCTCTAGAAGCCAACGCTCCCCCTAGATTGCAGTTGATCATCGATCACCCATCCACCAAACTGCTCCTCTTTTGATGACTTCTCTACCCCTAAGAATACTCTTCCACACATAAGAGGTTGAACTTGGGTTTGTGGCTTCCATGATTGTGTAGTTAGGGAAAATTTTCGCCTTAAAAATTCAATAGAACAACAAGTTTTTATTATGCAAGAGACGCCATGTTTGTTTTGCCAAGAGTGCATTGTTAATCCTTGAAAGATCTTTGAACCCCATTCCACCTTGTGTCTTTGGTTTGCATAAATCCTCCCACTTGGTCCAGTGTATCTTTTGGCCTTCCCCTCTTTGCCCCCGAAAAAATTCTCAAATTAGAGCTTCTATGTTACACCCCGGTTATTAAGTGTAATTTGGAGGAAGCTTGAAGGGCAAATGGGTAATTTACTCACAAGATATTTTTGGGGCAAATCAGTAATTAAGCTTTTCAACTTAAGTCACCCCCCCCCTTTCTTCCTCATTTTCATGTTGATATCTCTCTCCCTCTTGACCACTGCCCCTTCTCTCTATTTCTCTATTCTTCTATCTCACCCACCCACTGAAACACACACAAACACACTCTAGCTCCCATCTCCTTCATCATTTCTTTCTCCTCTCTAGTCGAAATCTCCCTATTAAGGAGGATTATGTCTCCATTGATTCTCCTAGTAGAGCCAAAACTCTATGACATTTTGAAGTGCAAGAGACCCAAGGTAAAAATCTAAGTTTTCTCTCAATTTCTTCTATGAAATCCCTTGGGTTTTGTTAGTTTATGATTTTTATGGTATATACTTGATGGGTTTGCTGAGTATTGGAAGTTTAGAGGGTTATGAGGATTTGGGCAGCATGAGTTTTTATTAAATCTGAAAATTTCAAACTATTTAGGTGTGTTTGCTTTGATGGGGTGTTTTGGTTGTCTATTTTTACTAGTGCGTATTTGAAGTTTGGTTTCCTAGAGCAGCTATATAGGTTTTCTTGTTGCATTAGTTGATTCCAAAGTGTTTCCTTTGCATTTAAATGGCTTTGGCAAGTGTGAGTGTGAGTGAAGTGTTAACTTTGAATTTATGAAAGTGGAGTGTGAGCATGTGCTTTTGCATACCTAGTGTTTGATAAGTTGTTTATATGAGATTTTGGGTTTGATTCCTTGTTTTTAATATGCTTTAAATCTGGTGGTTTTAATGTTAGTAAATTCTCAAATAATTTGGGCTAGTCTTACAACTATAGCAATTTTCTAAAGCTGTCATGACAGATTTGAGTCAGCCACAATGCATGATTTTTAAAATTATAGAAAAATCTTTTTAGGCTGAATTTTCTGTGGTACATTGTATACATATAGGGGAATGTTCCCTTATAGTTTTGAATTAATCGGATAACTTTTCATTGGCCAAACAATTTTTACAAAATGGCTGCCCGGCTATGTACTAAATCTAAAAACAAGACTAAAACGCTGAGAAATTGTGGAATTAATCCCAAACCTTGGTTGATCTTATATTAGCTTAAATATATTATTTAGTACCAAAAGAGATTCTTGAGTATGCTATATTATCTTATGATGCACATTATTGCGGTAATGAATTTAAAATGTTTTGGTTGTTGGCACTATGAGTTTCTTGGATGCTTGTTTGGTTCCTAATTGGGAAGGGAATTTGTCTTAGGATGGGCAAGCTAGACTTTAAGGTATCGTTATGATTTATGGAGATAAGCGTGATGGTACTTTGTGAAAGGCCTTGTTATTGATAGGTTTGATCATTGTGTTTCTAGGTTTCGATATTCTTGGTCATGGACCTAGTGACTAGATTAGTTGATTTTGTGATGCCTGGTTGAGGTAAAACTGGTTGGCTTTCCGAGGTAAGTAGCTTTTTAATGAGATTTTTGAAAAATAACCATGTTGCATAAATGTTGTTTTTGGGTTAGACACGCTTTTGGAAACTACCCATGGAAACTATATTTTCCTAAAAAACTATTGTGTCGTAACCTTAATATATATATATATATATATATGATTATATATGAAAATGCATTATATTTGGTATTGTATTTGGGGAAATGCATGAATTGTTGATATAGAAAAATTAGCATTTTTTATTTAATCTTTGATAAGGAAATCATGGATTTTATGGTATATTGAAAAATTTAAAGATGCTTATCTTGTCTTATTATCTGGGAAATTGATAGAGAATTTCTTGACAAGAATGAAGTTGAAAACCTTACAAACTTTGTAGAAGTTAGATTATTTAAGGTTTTTCTAAAACTACCTGGATATGAACTATGCGTTCCAAAGTAATGTAACCTGTGAGTTTATGTGGTTTTAACACCATGCCATGTGTGATTTCCCGGTGATCACTTGATTTAGTTTTTGTAGCCTTTGTGACAACATAATTAAATCTAGGTCAGTGCCCTTTCACTTTGGATGATGCGTTCTTCCCTACTGCTCATGGGGGGAAGAGGTTCCTTGATTGTGTGTGGGTGAGGCTGCTACCCATGGGGCCGAGAGACTACATGCAAGGGAGGTCCTATTTGATGCACTCTCTTTACTGCCCATGGGGGGAGAGAAAAACCTTGAGGGTATGGGTGAGGCTGCTGTCCATGGGGCTAAGAGTCTACATACCAAAGAGGACAATATCATGCCAGTTGTGAATGGGTGGATCCCTTGATTGGTCTATGTGGTAGTGTGGTATTTTTGTGATAATTTACATTATGTTAGATATTATAGTTTTGGAAATTATATTGTTGGTGTTCACAGATTATATAGTTTCAAGATATCTACCTTGAGAAACTTTGTGTTTCGTTAATCAATCATTCTTGTCAGATCATATTATTATTATTGAAAATGAAACTTGCATTTCTACCACCCCCATTAATTATGCTACTTACTAGGCTTTAGCTTATTCCACTCTCCAACAGTTTTACAGATAAATTAGTTATACGTCAAGTACGAAGCTTAGTTTTTGGTGGTGATGGGAGTACTATGCTAAGTGCGAGATTTGTCCATAAATTGTTTGCTTAGTTTACTAAATTATTCGAGGCCATAGTTAATTCCACTGAAGGTTGGGCTCTTGAGGTTTGTTAGCCTTGGGCATATTAGGTTTAGATTCTGTTGTGATTATGTATCTTAGAGAGGATTGTGATTTTGTGTTTATTTATTTGGAGCTTTGGATTTTCATGTATATTTGGAGACACATGATTTGTAGTTTGTATTGTTTGTAAGTGTGATTATAGAGCTTTGATTCATATTGTGGAGAGATCAATATATTTATTTATTTTTATCAAATGGAAAGAAAAAAAAATCACTACAATACATCTTGAAGGCTCGGTCTTTCATGCTTTGGACCCTTTTGGCTTTGGGGCGTGACATTCTATATCATGGCACAAACCGCTAGGCAATTTGAATCATGACATCATATAAAAAGGTAACACTTGGGCCACTACTTTTATTAGAATCTCTTGGCGTGCTTGAGATAATAATTTGCCCTCCCATCCTTGCAGCTTCTTCCACACCCTCTATTTAAAGTTGTCAAAACTCTCTTTCATTTTTTGGCCAATAAATGATGGTAGACTTAAATATTTTTCATATTGTTGGACCAACCTCACCCCACGAGCTAATTTGATTGTATCCTGCAAATCCTATGAGGTTGACTTGCTAAAAATGAGAGTGGTTTTCGTTCTATTTATCTACTGACCTGATGCACTTTCATACATGGCTAAGATCTCCAAAAGCTTCTAGCACTCATTTTCTTTTACTTTGCAAAAAATAAGTCTATCATCTGCATTAGTCTAGGACCATTCTGGCAAATAGAAGCCCCCCTTATGTCACCCATTGTTTCAACTTTTTTCAACAGCCCATGAAAACTTTTACTTGCATAGATTACTAACTAATTTCTTATACTATTATTAATTATTATTCAGATATGGGCTTCCAATCAGCCCTATTGCTTAGGCATAATTTAATCTCAATCACTCAAATCATAATGGTGCTATTGATAGTTTACTAGTGGATATCTTGAGCGATGCGCGGTACATTTTGATAAATTTAGTAAAAAATTACTTATGATCCTTTGATTTTTAAGTCCAAAGGAAATGAGGATTTATATTTGACAAATGTTGAGGCAAATAACCATATTACTCAATATTCATTGAATCTAACTCTTGCAATTTTGCATTAAATTTAGTCTTATGCATAAAATTAAAAACCTTTCTTACTTCCTATCTTTCTCATAACTTTTTGGATCCATCCATATCTATCCAAAGCATTTCAAATATAAATGTATACAAATTCTTTAAATTTTATTAATGCATCAAAATAAATGCATATGTCATTACTTAATAGTTTGATATAAATGCTAAATTTAGATAAGATGGAAGCCCAAATGGAAAAAATATCAAACAATGCGTCACTTGATAGAGCCTCATGCTCTCGCACATAAGGTATCTGTTTTTATATATATACTTAATTAATACTTTGATATAAATGCTAAATTTAGATAAGGTGGAAGCCTAAATGGAAAAAATATTATACAATGTACCACTTGGCAAAACCTCATACTCTCGCACATAAGGTCTCTGCTTTTATATATATACTAATATTATGCTCGTGCAATGCACGGTTTAATAAAAAATATTTTGATAATATAATTGTAGGGTCTCAATTTACATTCCAAGCCTAAAACGTATGGGATGTTGGCCCAATGAGTCCAGTACAATAAATTTGTAGAGAGTGGGTTAAAGAACTAGGCCTTAATGAATTGAACAACGGATAGATTTAATTTAAATGACTGTCAAACACAAATAAGAGATTTGGTCTTCAGATATTTTTAGTACGAGGAGGTCCTCCTTGTATAATTTAATCACAAATGAATGCAAAGATAGTTTAGATTGCTACAATCTTTCTTCTCTCTCTTTCACCTCCTCTTTTTCATGAAGAGCCTTTCACATTATATATCCTCCTTTGGACCATTTTCATCCTACACTTGTTGATTATCCGATCTCTTACTTGAGTACCTGTTCCATCAGAAACCCCCTCTGGTTCTCTGTGAGTTGTGGTAGCCAAGGTAGCTTTGTTCAGAGGTCTTCTCCACATAAATGCGATTAGAAAAGTAGCTACAATACATTTAATGCGGTGGTGGCAACTTCCCTTAGATATTTTTAGGTTTCCTTTTTTTTTTTTTTTTTTTTTTTGTATATTCATGAGGCATGTCCCCATCATTGGAGCTTCTTGGAGGATCACTCTAATAGCTGGAGTACGTACTTTGAACTATATTCATCATATCCGAGGAGGAGTTTCTCCTCGGACCACCTTTTATTCGTTTCCTACTTATGAGATTTTAACGGGGAACATGTAACAACTATTTGCTCTTTCTCGGACCTATCAATGTCTTTGGACAAAGCCCAAGGCCCAACATATGGTTTTGGGCCCTTTATCCCTACAATAATTAAATTTAATAACAAATAAAATGAAAAAAGAATTAATTTAAAATTTAAGATTAAAAAATAATTTGTACTTGTACACTTAAATAAATTTAATTTTTATTTCTTATTTTAATATTTAAATAATTTTTTTTTAGTGTTGATTTCATTCAAATGGTTATAAGTTATATCAATCCTAAACCAACATATGTATCCATATGTAACATTCTAAATTAATAATAAATAAAAACATAATACTCTTAACTTAATGTATTATTCTAACTTACTAATAAATAAATATAACACCCTAACTTAAAGTAATATTTTGTGATTGTATTGTGTTTTAGCCTTTAAGAACACATATATTATTTTTTTTATCATAAAAAAAAAAACACAGATATTAATATTACACATGAAAAAATAATGAATTCAATAATCGAAACGGTTAAAAACAAAATTAAGCCAAAACTTCAATTCATTAATGAAAAAATATCCAAATTTTTGAGCTTAAAAAAAAACAGAGTTAAATAAAGATAAACTTATATAGAAATTTGGACGGATGGATTCTTTTGTATCCAATTTCATGTTTGATAACAAATTTTGCTTTTAATTAATGAATATAGATTACATGGAACAAAGCACCAAAAAAAAGTCATAACAAATTAAATCCATTATAAAATATTGATGTCAACAACAAATAATCATGTAATAAGAAATTAAAAAATACAAATATATTGCTTGCTATATTGACTTCTAAAAAAAAACAATTAAAGGTGTAATGAAACATAGAATTTCATATTATATAATAATAAAAAGGCAACAAATACACAAAATCTATTCAATATGATGAAAGAAAAAAAAAATTACCTGCAAGGTTGTAGGTAGGGCAAAGAGGAGAAACGTAGCACTTTTCAATTACAAAAGTTGCAACATCAAAAATAAGTACTCATGAAAAAGCATTACTACACCAACATTGTTAGAGGTAACACTATTTACATGCGGACAGGCCCCCCCCACCCCCCAAAAAAAAAAAAAAAAAAGAAGTAAAGAGACAAACACAGCTAAGCAAAATAACACTTGTATTGTATTTTAGAGTAAGATAAGATTTTAAATCTTTGTTTTTGATACTAACTTCTTAATCCGATAAAGTTTGAATTTAGATGATTTATACTTAAACTAAATGTCCTTCGATTATTTTTTATTGGATAAATATGGATAGAATTTCATATTAGTATAAAGAAAGAAAGTACTAATAAGGATAGACGTTTTTTTTAATGAATTAAAGTACAAAACTACAAATGAATGGTGCTTTAAATAAAATTGATAAGCATTCAATGATTGATTAAGATTTTGTGTACATCCTAAAAATTGATTAAGTATTACAATTTAAGTTGATAATAATAACTAAACTTCTATTTTATCAAAAATATTCCAATTTTTAAAATCTAAACAAAATTCTTCAATTTTTTTTTACATATAGTAAGAATTTATGAAAGTGTGAAGTTGAAATTAAAAAAAAAAATAGAAATTATAGGAGAAGAAGATAAGAACAAAAAAAAAATATCTATTTTTTTAAAATATATAAAAAAAAAATCCTGCAATTTAAGAAGATAAGAACAAAAAAAAATATATATATATAAATTTATGAAAGTGTGAAGCTTAAGAATATATATTTTTTTTCTTAATGGATGAGAAGAAGTTAAGTTGATATTAAATTATTGAGTTTTTGTGTCTATCAAACT
The DNA here is from genome assembly GCF_932294415.1 of Quercus robur. Classification (NCBI taxonomy): domain Eukaryota; kingdom Viridiplantae; phylum Streptophyta; class Magnoliopsida; order Fagales; family Fagaceae; genus Quercus; species Quercus robur. The sequence continues at coordinate 44,823,389 of NC_065540.1, read as the reverse complement.
TTATCTAAAGAAGTGATTTCAAATTAAAATTTTTATCAACTTAGAAATTATAGGAGAAAAAGATAAGAACAAAACAAAAATATATTTATTTTTCAAAAATCTATTAAAATTTCTGCAATTTGGTAAAGTCACATGACGCAAAAAAAGAAATGTAGGAAAAAAAAATGCAAGTTCTATCTCTTTTTCCTTTTACGTTTTTTAAAGAAACGTAGGGAAAAAAATGAAAATTCTTTTTTTTTTCTTTTACGTTTTTTTATCTCTCTATTTTATTTAAATTCTATTCTTAGGTAATTCTATTCTATTGATTTTAGGATTTGTTGATAACATTTTATAAAGTCGCTGCTTTTATATATATACTTAATTAATACTTTGATATATATGCTAAATTTAGATAAGATGGAAGCCCAAATGGAAAAAATATTATACAATGCGCCACTTGGTAGAACCTCCTGCTCTTGCACATAAGGAATCTGCTTTTATATATATACTTAATTAATATTTTGATATAAATGTTAAATTTAAATGATATAAATGCTAAATTTAGATAAGATAAAAGCTCAAATGGAAAAAATATCATACAATGCGCCACTTGGCAGAACCTTCTACTCTTGCACGTAAGGAATCTGCTTTTATATATATATATTGATTGATGATTGATTGATTGATTGAGTATTGTTACATTTATATTTAAATATATCAACATATATTATTGATTCATGCATAGCACATGTTTTTGAAGTTCAAAACAAGCCTCTAGATAGGGTCTGGCTGTCAAATCTCCTTTCTTCAGCTTTTATATATATCTTTCTGATCACCTTCAACTTAAAGGAATTAGATTTACAATACAATAACCAAGAATGGGCTGCTTTCCATTATTCTCTACTGTTACTCTGTTTGTAGCATCTCTTTCTCTTCTCATCTCTTGCTCTTATGGTGTCAACCCTGATGTCCTGGCCACCATTTGCTCCCAAACTCAAAACCAAGAAATCTGTGAGAGTATATTAACAAGCGATCCGCGTACTAGCTCGGCAGACCTCCCCACACTCTCATTAATATCACTTGAGCTAACAATGAAACAAGCTAGTGACAATAACCAGAGTTTTACACAATTTCGTGACAACACTACCAATCCGTCTCTCAAAAATGATTTTTCCAATTGTGTGACGCTTTACAAGGATATGCAAGACAAGCTCAATGCGGCTCACCTGTTGTCAAAGCAGAGAAAGTACAAGGACATCACTGATTTAGGCCAGTTGACTACTCTAGCTTACAATTGCGAAAATGGCCTCCCTTCTGATTCACCTACTGCTGCTATAACCGAAGATATGCTCTTGACTAGCCAGACTGCAATAAGTGTCAATGCATACATTGCTACATAATTTGCATACATATTTGACGGAAAAATATGTGCCTTTCTTTTAATGAAATCATTGTCTTGATTCACATTTATTTATAATAAATTAAGGGGAGAGGGCTCAAACACGGAGATCAATGCTATTGTGATCAATATATGGAGTCCTTTCTACTTTATTGAGTGACATTTTCACTTTCTATGCTTAATTCGTTATGTTTTAGCAATATATTTAGCTCAACTAGTAAAATCTTTAATAGTTGAATAGAAATCTGAGTTTTAATCCTTGCATACACCAAAAACCAATTAATATTTTAGTTTAATGATAAATAGCTATCATCAGAAATGAACGCCATATATTAAAATTTTCTATCTAAAAAAAAGCAATAAAACAAATAAAATATGTTATTCTTTTATATTAACATATCTTTTTTTTTCACCACCCCCTCCCCTTCCTCTCAAGTTAAGGAAGTGCCATTAGACCAAGTGGGGTATTGCAAATGTATCCTTTTTCTTCGATAATAACATTGAGTATATGACTCATAAAATAAATCACAAAGAATGTATCCTTTTTTCACTACCCTGAATATTTTCTACAAATTACTTTAAATAAGTGTCTATATATATATATATATATATATATTATAATAACAAAAACGGGTTGTTCCTTAGTTTCTGGTTTTTGTGTGTAAATCAATTAATTTATTAAAAAATAAATACTTTCAAACTATTGCATAAGAAGAAGAAACACATTGTTATAAGTATTAAATAAATAGTACTTGATTATCTTTAGGTTGTTGTTATTAGGTTGCCTTTTCAGCACCAAATGAAGATGATTAACCACCATGATGTATGTCCCACTAAGATGGCCAATCATATCAAAATAAATCAAATGAAATAATAGTACTCTCTACCACATTTTATGAACAAGCTCTAATATATAAAGGATTTTACTAATGTGTGCCCTTAATTTCCACTTTTGAAAAAAAATTTCTCGAGAATTGAAAAAGTAATGATAGCTTTTTCAATTTTCAAAAAAATGTTTCCAAAAACAGAAAACTTAATGTGTGCCCTAAGGGCACACATTAACCGGACCCATATATAAATAATCTCTAAAAAATTGGAATTCTCTTTTTTCCTCGAAAGTGGCATAGAAGTGCAGACCAAACAGCACGAAAGAAAGAGAAGAAAGCTATTTATTGATCAATAGAATTGGTCAATCCAATGTTTAATAATAATAATGTAATTGTCATTTTATATATAATAATAAAAGAAAACATTGGAGAGTGTTACCTAGGGCCGGTAATGCTATTTATTTATTTATTTTATCTCAATTAGTATTTGTTTATTTAATTGCCCAACGGTTTACTGACACAATTTATTGCTTTTTAACGAAATTTGGTAATAAAATAAGGCAACACGGTTTAATTGCTCAATTAGTATTTGTTTATTTAATTGCCCAATGGTTTTCTGACACAATTTATTGCTTTTAACGAAATTTGGTAATACAGTAAGGCAACACGGTTTAATTGCCGTGAGATTTGGTCTTTTTTCATATGCAACATGATGTTCAACTATGATTGGAACTTGTATCTTAGACCAAACGCTAATTAATAATTATTGTTGTACACATTAAATTATACATTCTCGTACATAATTAATTGATGTCAAAACTTGTTAGGATCATGCTAACGAGTGTTCTTAGGGTATTTGTTAATAATCAATTTTAAGAAAGTCTTAACATTACTTTTATGGGAAATGAAAAAAGTTGTCAAAATATTATTATTATTTTTTTTTCATAGAAACTTTCTTTAACTGGATTCTTAACTAATGCTCTAAGGGCACTCATTAGCATTTCCCTAATTATAATTGAAAGCATGAGTTCCTCAAAAAAAAAAAAAAAAAAAAAAGTACAATTTTAGTTGTCTTGTATACATAGTGTATCACCATTCTGGACCAAATAGGATAAAATTTTGTTTCTCTTAAATTCTATGAGTGAATTCCAATGGAATTATGGCTTGGCATTTGTATAAGATTACACGCACAAAATTGCAGCTCATCAAGTTACAAATATGCTCAACAAACGAGCTAAAAATTGAAGAAAGTAAAGTCATGAAGCATTGACCAGTCCAGTCCTAGTCAAGGGTACTGACTTTTTATATATTTTGATCTTATACACAAGAAAATTTAAATTTGTAAGTGAAAAGCATTACATATATTGCCTATCAAATAAAAGGTATAAGTTTTCAATTATTGGTTAAAAAGAATACGGGTTTGAATGTCGAGTTGTTTTCAGTGTTACTTTAGTTTAGCTTTTGTAGAAGTGAGTCTTCAATTTTTTTATTAAGAAATAAGTGGGTTTTATGACCCTTAAAATATAAGGTAACTACTAACTATGCATAATTGCATTACTCATGTCTTATCTCTTATAGGATCTTTTTTGTCTATCCTTAGTGGAATGCTCTTTTCCCTTGATAATTATTTATATATAATAAAAATAAATATATAAATAAATAACCAGAACATCAGAAACATTTTTAGTGCTTAGAATCTCTCTCTTATCTTATCGTCTCTGCAATTTTATGGGCAAATCTAGCCAAAGTTTGGTATCTTGTATTTTCCGCTGACTTGTTTGTTAAAAGATAGGATAAGAAGTGATTTTAAGCAACTAGTTTATTTGCTAAGAGGTAAGACAAAAACTAGAATTAAGCAAATAAGCTAGCTAAAAGCAGGGATGCCATCATCAAAAAATTATTTTTAGCATGATTCAAACTGTCAATTTTCCAGCCAAAAAACCAAGTTGTTCATCCGCGCGATTAAATTCAATTCACTTTTTTTAATAAATAAGCTTGGTTCCTAAAGGAGATGGGGGTGATTGATGCTTTATAACTAATTGTGCTATGCTTTGGTTCCTATTAAGAAGCAGATTGGACTTAAAAATTCCACAGTATAATTACTCTAGAAATCCCCTGCTAAATTAAACTTTTGCTTATGCTCTATGATGGCTCCAAAAATTCGAAGAAAGGGGATTTTAACATCCGCTCGTTCTACGATAGGCTTCGAAGTCCCTTGCCTATTTTCTTTACTTGGAAAGGTATTTGGAAGGTTAAGGCTCCTACGTACGTCTCTTTCTTTGTTTGGACGGCAACTTGGGAGAAGATTCTTACAGGGGACATTCTGTGATGTAGAGGCTTTGATTTTGTTGACTGGTGCATTATGTGTCATTGTAATGGGGAGACGGTGAATCATTTGCTTCTCTACTGTGAAAAAGCTTATAAGTTGTGGAGTTTGGTTTTTAGATCTTTTGGGATTTCTTGGGTTTTGACAAGATCGGTTGCAGATACGCTTTTCGGTTGGTGGAATTGGTTGGAAAAGCACTCTTCTAGCATCTGGAATCTAGCTCCGCTGTGCCTAATGTGGTGTATTTGGAGGGAGCGAAATTGGCGAACTTTTGAGGGCAGGGACAAATCCGATGACTAGTTGCTTGCTTATTTTAGTGGCTCTCTCTTTGATTGGTCTAGGGCTTGGGGACTCACCTCTAGTGATTCTCTCCCTTTGTTTCTGTGTTCTCTCCTTTGTAATTAGCTCTTTGCTGTTTTCTGTTTGTTTTTGTGTTTCTTTTCTTTTTTTCTGTTTGTTTCTTCCTCTGTAATCTTTGCTCTGCCTTGTGTTTTCATGAGGTAGTTCTTGAATATACTTCTTTCTTATTTATCAAAAAAAAAAAAACTTAGGCTGCATTTGACAAGATGTAAAATGTTTTCCGAGTATAAAATATTTTACGGAAAGGAGAACATTTTTTTTTTCCGTTTGGTTGTGTACTGTAAAATACACCTGAAAAAGTATTTCCAGTGTTTGGTTTTGCATGTAAAACATTTTCTAGAAAATTGTCAAAAACCTTACCCTTTTTTTTTTTTTTTTTTGAGAATCCCCCCAATCTGGGGAAAAGTCAAAAACCTTACCTTAAATACAAGCAAATCCTAGCAAAAACAAATCAATTGCAACCAAGAAAAAACTATTGTTACTACCTCAACCAAATCATGTAAACAAAATAAAAACACACTATATAAACCCCATAAAATCCCAGATCTTGAGGGAAAAGAAAGGAGGTGGGTCTTGAGGGAAAAGAATGGAGGTAGATGGGTCGATGAGGATGAGGGATGGGTTGGCGAGGACGAGGGATGGGTCGATGGAGATAGGTTGCCGGAGTACCCTGTGAACGAAGGATGGATCGGCAGAGGACAAGGACAAGGGATGGGTTGGTGAGGATGAGGGATGGGTCGGTGGAGTACCCTTTCCTTGCTCGGCTTAAGGGATGGGTCTTCTTTCTCTCTTTCTCTGGGTGTGAGTCCGACGAGAGGAGGCAGGTGGACACGGGCTTGATCGGCGGTGGACGCGGGCTTGACTGGCAGTGGACACGGGCTTGATCGGCGGTGGACACAGGCTTGACCTTGGGTAGCTCTCTCCCTAGTTCCTTTGGCTTGGTGTGAGTCTGTGAGGAGAGTGGAAATTGTTTGAAGGTAAAGTCAATGTGTAAAACAATTTCTGGCTCTAAGGGCTTAATTTACGGTCAACTGAAATATATTTTCAGTTTGACCGTATTTTCATGTGCACCCAAACATAGTCAAGAGTGTAAAATATTTTCCAAATTTTGTTTTCATCCAAAACAAACGCAGCCTTAGTTGATAGGAAAAGGTAATAACTAACTCTAAAACGTCGATCTTTTTTATTGATCCTAGCATTTTACTAGGAAAATCTAACTACCAAATGAAGCTTATGGAAAATTGAATCTATAGACATGAAAAACAAAGGATCATTTTAAAGGTTTTCTAACCTTTAAAGGGCAGTAACCACTAAACATCATTTTTGGGGCCTTGGGTTCCATATTACTCAACGAGTTTGTGTTCTATCCTAATGCATAAACACACTGAAATGACTGCATTAGCAAGATAGTCTAAATAAATTCTTACTGCATCAACTCATCAACTCAAAACCCAAATCAAAGTCTATTTCATAAAAGAAATTAAACTTTTCAGGTTTAACAATTAACAAATTATAAATCAATTTATTTTTTCTTAATGGTACATACATCAAGTACCTTATAACAAGCAATAATCATAATGTTACATACAAGAAGCATTAAGAACCTCCGCAGCTTCAACAATGTGGTATGAAAATCTAATGTTAGGCAAATGAGCAAAAGAATGTTTTGGATTATCTGTGTTGTTGGCACTTGGCACCGTCTTTAATTTTTTTGATAAGTACTTGGCACCGTCTTTAATTTACATCACCTTTTCAATAGTTTTAGTACATCTCCAACCAGATGCAATGATCCGGTGACAAGAACCTGTAAATCAGCAAAAAGCACAGTAATCACCTAGTTAGCATAAGTGTTGGTCAGGACTCTGAAGTGGGGTGTACTATAACCATTATCATAACGTGGCATATCATTATCACTATCATTCATGACAAATTTCATTTGGAGTTTTCTTCTTGAGATTAAGCCAGAGCCATGGGAATTTTCACAATTAATTTGCCCAGTCTAAATCTCTATAACCCCATACGCAGACTAAGCCATTTCAACATCAAGTTAAAATAAGAACACACTGTCATTGCAGATAGTTATCTTACCTGAACTTTTAAGGATGGGTTTTGTTTCACACAATCCCGCAGCCACTTTATTGTCAGTGGCAATGAAGGCATTACAGCACTGCAAGCAAAGTAATTATCTGCAGGACTGCAACGAGAAGCATCCTCATAAAGAAATTCATGAGGTAAAATCTTAGCATTGTCCATCTTGGCACCCTTGTCACGTAAAATATCTACTTCTGCATGTGAAAAGAATAATAGCGTGCTGGTTAGTTCATCCTTCAAAAGATTTAATAAAATAGCAATATTTCAAATCCATACAAAATGAAAAAAGAAAAATATAGAAAAGAGAAGAAAATATGGTCCTAATGCTCCGAGTGAGCAATCAAATTACACCATACTTCGGGTAAGCAGCACTGTCATGATTTCACCAATTAATGAGATTGGGTAAATTACTATTACTGCAATACTGAGAAATCCAAGCTTTCCCATCCTGTATCATGGTGGTTTGCTTTAAACGTTCACCAAACCTTTGAAGAGACTAGTTACAGGAACAAATCTTAAATATACAACACCAATCAACCATGCATTGAGCCCACAGTAAAATCAAACCCTCTAATGAGTTCTGCAAATATCATTTTCTTTTAAGTAAAAATTAGATTAAATAAAAATATGAATGCCAAAGCCTTAGTACCTGGAAGTTTCACTGCCTTTTTTATATTGGTTTGTTATTCTTATATTAGCTTAAAGGTATATTGTAATCAAGTTACATCACTCTAAAATAAATACATGCTATGGTGAAGGAAAAATAATAATTTTGACCCCTAAACCTATTTTCTTAAACTCCTCTGCTCATTCTTCTCACCCTCTTTCTTTGCCTCCAACCCTAATCTTACATGGTTTACAGCTCAACTAGAAGTATACAAAAAGCCTTTTTTTATAAATAACAAAAAAAAATCTTCAGGGAACCATCTGTGCTTTGGCAGACCTCTTTTCTAATTCCTTTTTTTTTTTTTTTTTTTTTCTCTTTTTTCCTTTCCAGTTTCTAATTTGATAAAATAGGTAATTAGTCATTATGCTGAGATTCTAGATGGGGGATTAAGACACCAACTGTCCTTATAAACTACCAATGGACATGTATGAACCATTTTTTGATACAATCAGCTTTACTCCTCACTGCTGCTTGGTTCAACTTAATACTGAACTACAGGTTTTTAAATTAGAGAACAAGTGGAACCTCATAGAATCATTAAACCAACAGTTTCAGCTGGTGATTTGAAACAAAATTTATATAGTTGCCACCTTTAAATATTGGTTTAGCCCCTAATAACAAGTTCCTCCTTACAACAAGCTTTTTATCTAAAATAACCAGTGTAGATCATTTCCAAAATATAGAAACTGTTAAGTTCCTCATGGAGCAAGTGCGAACTGTTCCAAGACTCATTGCTATAACCCCTTCAAGTCTCCCAATGAATCTTAATAAAAGGTCATACTTAGTGCATAAAGTTCCCAATTCTGCAGGGAGTTTGGGAGAGGTTATTGGCAGGAAAACTTAACCCCCATTTTTTTTTTTTTTTTTTTTTTTGAGAAATTGATTCCCAGACTCAAACCATGACATGTCGCTTTGGGTGGAAGGCACTTGCCATCACACCAAAGCCCAGCCTCTCTCCCAATGAATCTTAATGTTCACAGATAAAGAAAAATTATATATGTTGACTTACAATGATATCTGATGGGGCATACCTTTCCCGTGGATAACCTTCTCCCAAAGCATCTGAAGGTTAAATTGCCAAGACAAATCCCTGCCACAGATATCTGAAGGAATGGTTGCTCCAGAAGTAACCTTGCTATAAGTTGACATACTTGGGACAAAAAAGGCTTTTGCGAAATGAGTTCCTGCACAGAATTTTATTAAGTCATTCAATGCATGCTCTTAAGTTTCATGACCATGCTGAATTCTTCTTGGGAAGAAAAATAAATAAGAGAAAAAGTAAGACTATTTTTTTATGCAGTCATTTCTTAGGAGGAAAGATTCAAAAGGCCACCTCATTTATCAAAAGTAGATGCCATTGGCAGTACAGAAAATTGAAATTTAAAATTTTGTAAAAACTATGATGACAAAATCAACCGTTATTTGTTTCCAATGTTATTCCCCAGTATATAGATTACAGAATATGTCAGTCAATATTTTCTGGAGCGAAGTATCTGGATCATTGTAATTAATTGTTTCAAACTATTATGCCTCCGCTTTATTTATTTACTTTGTTTTCAAAGAAATAAATAGAGCACTAATTAGGATAAAGAAGAATTTTGATTAAGATGATAAGGCCATATGGAATAGGGTAAATGACAGGTGCACGGAATGAAGTGACATGCTTTCAGGCTTTGTAAGAATGCTAGAAATACAAGAGGATGTAGATTGAGGTAGGTAAGAAGCATTTTGCATATGTTTAAGAAAGTACGTCTAAAAATGGATAAATCTAATAAAACAAAACTCATGCAGATAACTACCCTTTGATTGAGCTCAGCTTAGAGAACCAGATCTCTTTGGTACTTAATTGTGTAGTCTTGGATATGTAGGAGAAAATTAATTTATTGAAAGAGAGAGAGAGAGAGAGGGGGGGGGGGGGGTGGAGGACTATATGACTACTTATCCAACTTTGAAGCAGCAATACCTGAGGAAGCACATGTACTCACAAGCCGTGGAAGCAAAATATGTGGGTGTCTCACGTCCATGCAATTGAACAAAAGAATCTATAATAAGGTATAAACACAGTTACAATCTATTTAAAATTGGAGAAAAGCATCCATCAATAAATATATAAGCTATCATAACTGGATCACCACAAGTTATCAAGAGACTGCTCTAAACATAAACTCTGAAACTACACCTGGCTGTTTATCATGGATTTTTACCTGCTTTATTAGTTTGTTAGACTCCTCCACGCTCCCACGTCCATGTCGGATGTGACCATTTCCCCAAACTCCCTCTAGATTTTTTAGCTTAAATGAAGAAGAAGATGATATCTGGTTTCCTTTCACAGTACTAGAGAACCACTTGGCACAAGCCTCCATGCTCTCAGGACTGTGAGCTCCATCCAAGTAGAAGGTCAGATCTCCACAAGAATTTTCGAACACTTCTAATGAATTATTGGATTTGGGATAGGTATCATGGACAATCTGAGCCCTCCCAGGAATATGTGCAGTTGAAAGACCTCTAACAAAAGACTCCGGCAAATCAGCCTCCTGGATATCCTGATTTTATATTTTACAATTTTTTTTTTCTTTGGATAAGTAATGTATTCCACAAGTTTAGATAATTAAGGTAGGAGAAAATGGAAACACCAAAGAAGGAAACATGAAAAAACATGTTCTTGAGCCCCAGTCCCAAGATGACCAATATTAAAGAGCCTATTACTCTTTCAAGCATCCAAATAATTAAAAGAATACCAACAAAAGGTTACATTATGTTTTATTGTCAGACAAATACAATTCACACACCTGAACAGGATCAAACCTTCCATTCCCCTTGTTCATGGGGGGATAGTAGAATGCCATTTAGCCCAGAGGCACTTGGTTTACATGACATGGTTGAGACCATAAATATCCTTACTGAGCTTTTACGAAACTAGATATTTCTGGCTCCATCCTACCCCAAAAAGGCCCTGTGCGTGTGTGTGTACTGTGTACACATAAAAGATAAGCACATACCTACATTCAACCCCAAACAGACTACAATGATTATAATTTCGTTATATGTTTAACCAATTTCATAACATTCCATTACCCTCTCATGATGAAAAACTTAGAAGGTTCTGTGAGTTTACAAGCCTTAGATATATTGAGATATAGTTTGCATGTAAATCAAAAGGCAAAGGCAGATGAATTCAACCAACATTTTGGAATAGCTTTTCCCAATTTCCTGTTCTTTGGAGCCAACATTTGCAAAGGGAAACAGCAAGACCAGCATTAATGAACTGATGATCACCAGACAAGCCAAGCTTCAATCCGTCAAACTTTTTGTTATCAAGAGGTGCAGCTACTTTCAATGGAACCTGCATTTGATAAGAATAGATCAATCAATTACGTCACTATCAATTGAGCGGTCCATGTCTGAGTGTGTGTTTGGCTTACAATTCTGCTGTAACATTAAACAAATCCATATCTAAATGACTTATGAAAATAAATTCCTTATCTAATTGTAGGTGAATGTGTGAGTATTAAATCTACACTTATTATTTTATTATTAACTTTGGTGTGAAGTATTCTAATAAAATAATGAAACAATGGAAAATGGATGATAGTCATTTCTTCTGATAATAAAAGTTTCAATTAATGAGTTTACCAAAACAAAAAAAAAAGTTTCAATTAATGCAATCTTCCATCTTTAATCTACCCATCCTGAACTTTCAAGAACATATAAGGATATAGCCCTGTTGGGTTAACTAAGCTTGTCAATATAATATTTTAATATAAAATACACCTATTCTTCTTAATCAAAAGGATAATAAAGTTGGATGGCATTCTGATACCTCAATATATATATAGGCTCTGGATTATATTGTATATAATTCAATAAATATGTACCAGATTTATTATCATATGCATAATGAATGTATGTATGTGGTTATGAATTTATAATTTACAAATACATTTAAATAACACAAAGCACAGTCAAAGAAACAAGCATACAAAAACACATGAAATTACATATATGAAAGTACTCATCAGATTATATTAACGCACAAATTAGGGGAAAAATATGTTAAAACAGGATTAGATTCAGATCTTCATCTAATCTGCCTAGCAAAATACATTAGTTATCCGGTATATAGTGAATCCATTGTTAATGTGTTTGCCCATAAAAGTAACAAACATGAAAGAACAGGTCTTTTTTTTTTTTTTTTTTAATAGGTCATGAAACAAGAAGATATAGCTAAAAAATGGCAGGCACTTGAGTTGAAAAGGAAAAACAAAATAATAATAAGCCTCTTAACATGATTTATCCTATGTGATTGGCTGAGGAATATGATTACCTTCAGTTCATGGGCCCTCTCCAGAAGAACATCCATTGCTTCAGAAAGTTGGGGTACGGTGAATGAAGGAATTTGAGGCTTCAGGAGGAGGGAAGACATCAACCCAATTCAGAAAATACTTGTAAATGAAAACTGTCCATATTAATAATCAAAACAGAAATATTGCAATAAATAACCCATTATTAAGGAAACCAGATACATTATAGTCTGAGTTGCTCAAGGGAGTTTTATACCTTGAAAATTCCAGCCTTGTGTGAAGCTATCTTTCCCAGCGTATCTCCTGCATATCGTACAGTCAATTAGAGAAATATGGCAAACTGAAAGGTTACTAGTTTGTAGTAAGAGTCAAACTGGATACAAGATAACAAGTGCATCACAAACAAGTCATTCAAATAAAAAGTTATAAATGTTTGCATAAAATAAAATTGGAGATAGAACTGTAACTATACAAAACAAATTGCAGCAAACTTTGTTGAGCCAGAAAAGCACGCACCCAATATTTCTGTATGATCCAACCCCAGAGAAGTAATGCCACAGGCAACAGGCTTTTCAATCTGCATGACTCATCACCAATCTTCATCACGATTATATTTACCTATGCTTAAAATATTTTCAAATAAAGGATGAAGAGAATGCTCAAGTTCTTCTTTACTTATGTCTTTCTTGAAGTAGTCAAAGTAAAACAAATAATATATACTTAAAACTTTAAAAAGTCTGCAAAATTCATCCTAGATAATTCAGTAAACAGATACATGCCACAATTGTTCCCAGCAAAAAGGAAAAGACAAAATAGCATACCACATTTGTTGAGTCATTTGTTCCCCCAAGACCAACTTCAATAATAGCAACATCAACCTAAAGACAGGAGTAATTTTCAGTGACAAAAATATTTCACAACAATTCCAGCAGTGTTACTTTTTAGTCAGGAGCCAGGACACAACGGCTGATCAATATAAATTACTTACAATGATAGAATATATTAGGAATGTACTTAATATTAAAATAGTGCCCCACTGCTTGAAAGCCATAAAAACGCACAATGAATCAAGAACAAATGATGTAAAAGGTTTAATTAATAAGCTGGCAGAGATGTATTTAAGAATATTAGAAACAAAAAATACTAGGACAAAGTTCAGAAACCATAGATACCATTATTGCCACAACATTCACAAAAACATAATTCACCATGCAAGATGAAAGTAGTATAGTGAAAGTGTAAAAAACCATATAGCCTTATCAAAGAGTGTAATTCTCACTTTAAATTCCAAACTGAGTATTCCACAATAGAGTCCTTTTGCAATCGGTCAAAGATGAACAACTAGAAAAATATTAAAGAAAAAACTCCTGGATCTCACTGGGGATTGTGGCAAATATTTGATATATGCAGTCCACATGTCTATATATACACTCCACAAGAGTTTCTTGCCATTTTTTTGTCTAGAGCACAATGTTTCCTATTTTATAAAGTCAAAAATTACAATTTTCTCCTTTTTATTTGCTTGTGACCAGAAATAAACTTTATTAGAAAAGAGTAACAAAGTTGCAACCCTAGTTCACCCATCGTATATAAGAGATATTAAGATCAAAAAATCAAAAACAACAGGAACAAAAAAAGATGAAGCAATTGAATCTGCCATCCTATCATAATAGAGCAATCTCAAGAACGTTCTTCAATTTTATTTTCTTGAAATAGATGCCTTCAACAGTTCAACCTTTCTATTCTCTCCAAGCGCACTACATAGGACATGATGGGACAACATTTCAATGTCGACCAAAGTGACCTTTGAAATAATCCAACACCTCCATAATTGTTATTGACAAACCCCACATAATCCTAAAAATGAGAAGACAAGTGAACAAAGTCTGTGGGCAACATAGGGATGTAGTTTTATTTTTTATTTTTTGGTTAAGTTGAACAAAACTCTGCCTATGCCTGTGCTTAGTGTCATATATTTTGTTCACAAGTCCCAAGCCCAGGAAAAGGAGGGTTGCAGTAGGTTGATGGCCATTATAAAATTTAGTCACTCTATTATGAAAAGTTACACACGCCTAGCAGGTCTTCAACCAACGGCCTCATCCTCCACCTAGTACTTGTAAAGGAAGAGGTGCTAATTGAGTTAGAGTTCTTGGCAATTACTAAAAATAATCTACAATACCAATCAACTAATCTTTTCTCACTAACCATTTTTTTAAAAGGCCACTTTATGTTTACTTTTTACCTGCCGAATGCTTGACAAAGGAAAGTTAATATCCATGCCTCCATTCAAAGCTCAATGGTAGGTTCTAACCTCAAACTCACACGTTGTTACTCATCGATAATAATCATCCCATACCAGCCTTGCAAACCTTGGGTAACAATAAAACTTACCAATGGACTAAATCCATACAATTACCATTTCCTCTTGGCTCATTAATTACAAGGTTAACTTTGGAAGAACACAAACCAAAGTTTTCAAAATAGACATTCTTTTTGGTATAGATAGGAAGCTTAAACATACATACATACATACATGGAACCATGGAGTCCTAATCAGAAAAGATCCAACTCTGACTGAAACCAGCAACCTTTCTGATGATTTTTTTTTTTTTAATACATTTTAAGAGGAGGGAAGGGGCATCCAAACCATGGCATCTCCATTGGAAATACCAGGAAATTCATTTGATCCAAGGTCATTGACAATCTTTCTGATGAAATATACCTTCTGTGGATTTGACTTTCATATAATAAGGGAAATAATGCTAAGCAATTTGCTAGGATACATAAGTATCCATGAAAAAAATAATGAAAGAAAGAAATTCAAAAGCACAGATTGCAGCTGCCTAGCCAAACTGAAAATAGGAACTGTGAAAACATCCAAGCCCCAATTGCAATTAAAGGATTCATGACTAACCTTTTCACTTATAAATATCTTGAAAGCCAATAGAGTGAGAAACTGAAATAATGGAGCCATCGGCAGATGCTCCGTAACCTTTTCCTGCAATTCAAACTTCCGGAATCAATAGATGCCAAGTGAGTTCTAAGTAGAAGAAGCATCAAGTACATGAGTTGCTATATATTTTCCAGAAGTGAACACATTAAGTAATAAAATGAGATGCATTATACAACACTGTATATCGTTCAAATTTGGATCTAAACATCAATTTTAAGTTTCTGAAAATCCCCCAATCCCTTCCAATAAAGATTCATGGACTTAATCTTTTCCAACACCATAATGCACATAATAAATTTTCAGTTACCATAAGCAACATCAATGGAAAATAACAAAATTTCAATACCAAGATAATGCTCCGAACCAAATTAATAGCCACCTAATCTCAAAGGCTAGCTTATTATTAACATGTCATCATTTTTTTTCTTGATAAATTCAATAGTTACAATAGGAGGGGAAATTTGAATCCTAGACATCTTTGTTGGAAACACCAGAAGGAGCCAATTGAGCTACAAGGCTCTTGGCTTAACATGTCATCATTAGAACATTCAAATTGTTCAAAAGGAAACACAGTCATGACTTTGTTATTAAAATTAGGATAAATACTTTTCTTATCAACAAGCATTTAAGCAACAATAAATTACTAGTGATTTAAAAAAAAAAAAAACAAAAAAAAAAAAATAACACAAGAAGATCAGAACTCTTATGTACAATGCTAGAAATGTCCAAGGAGATCCCATTCCAGCAGTTCCAAGACCATGACCAAAACGCCATGTCTCCTATTTCAATGGTGATTATGAACAACGTTTGGGATGCAAAATATTCTTATTGATCTTTGTAAAAAAAAATAATAATAATTAAACAAATAAAAACCCAATTGAGTTCAGCGCATCATCATCCATCTCTTTTATGAAATAGAAGAACTATAATTTAGAGAAAAAGCTAATGAATATGGTCTGTTTATAATCATCTAAAGCAAGAAATTATACCTTTAAGCGGTTCCAACAATCCCAAAAATACAGTAAAAATTTATCTTCAGATATCTCCAACCTACAAACAATCAAAGTCAGACATGAATATAAGTTATGCAGAGAATTTTCATATCAACCAAGAAAATGACTTTGAAATTGTTATAAAAACCTAAGAAAGCTAAGATTAATTTTTGTTCACAAAATGTTCTTAAATGTCCATATATTTACAAGGATTTGTTCCTCTACTATTTCCCCGATTCTCAATAAGAGGAGCTTCCATCGAAGTAAAATTATTGTGTTCACTTGCCACTGGAGATCACTTGGCAACCATATTCAGTCCCTTTATGCAAAGATGCTCAAGTGACCTGATGGAAGAACTGGTCAACATTATAATTCTATCAAACACCATTACATGTCAGTCAAGAGCCGAAAGAAACAAATGAGGTCATAAATAGCAGTGACAGATTCAGCCAAAGTATCAGTAAAGATGGTCAAAAGGAATCTCCTAGTGCTTTAATCACTTGCTAAAATTCAGAGAATGAAAATGAAATAACTAAATAATTATTTACATTTGCAATTGCAGGTCCAAATGTGCAATGGCAAGTACCTTCCACCAAAAGTGATAGATTGCAAGTTCCAATCCGAGAATTAGCCTCTCCAAAAAATATTAGAGGTAAGGCTACCTACCATGAGAGACCATGACCTCTACAACCACCTCTCCCAGACCACCCCCCCCCCCCCCAAAAAAAAAAAAGTAGGAGCTTTGAGATGGCCATAGTATGTTTAGAGAAACAATATCCTCTTTGTAAGCCCAAGAAATTAAGAGTTAAGGAAATAAGGGCTATGTAAGTTGTCTTATTGTACTCAATACAATAAAATATTGAGTGCTTTTCTAGTATTGAGGCCTATTTAATGAGTCAGGTGATGTATTTAAGCAATTCATGCGGATGGCTTTATGAGCCACCACATAATGGGTTGGAGGAGGTTCCTCCAAATCAATTTGGAGACAAAACTTTGTTCTTTTTTATTCATTTATACCGCTGATCCCATCCAGTCCACTCTTTCATTTAAGACTTGGAATTTGAATACCTTTTCATTTCTTCAATCATTGATAAGAACTGATAAATAACTCAAGTTTCATTCAAATGAAGCATTTTTACTTAAGTAAATCATCTTCTAGGATGGGACTTTTTAGGAGCATTAATATCATCATAACAACTGCCATGAAAAACACAGAGTGTACTAAACACAAAGTTGATATCATGTGATTCATTTGAACACTAACCCATCTATTCGAAATCGTTCCCTCACATCAATTAGGTGAGGAGAAGTGAAGAGTCCAGTTCGAAAACCGCACTCCCTTAAAATAGCCTCACTGAATGTGCATGTAGAACCCTGAAATGTGAATCCATTATGCCAACAGTTAAATTGAGCAAGAGAAAAACACATCAAATATCACCTACTCATTAATTTTGTAATTCTTTCATATAGAGGCATCAAATTACTTCAGTACAAATACAGATATTAGCAATGCATCGCCTAATATTTTTGTCACTTTTGTCATGTTAGTACTTGGATCCATGTCAAACAACCACATTTGTGCTTACATGAAGATGATGCATTTCAACAATGTGTATTCATAAAGATAGTGCATTTCAAACTTCAAGATGATTCAGTCTTTACAGAATGGATAACCATGCTAGCATATTAACAATAATAAAGCTTCAAAATAGTAAAATAAGATCAAATTAATATAAATGAAAGAGTACCTTCCCCTTAGTTCCTGCCACATGAATTATTTTGAGCCCATCAATCTGTTCTTCCAAGCCAAGAATCTGTAAAGAAAAACAAGCATTGTGTGTTAAAATCTAAACGAAATTATTTTTACAAAATATTTTCTCAGATTGGATGAGGTACTACATAATCAAACCTCAAGGAGCATTTTTTATGTTCCTAAAACCAAGGGAAAGGTTTGAGGAAAGATTTCAATTAAGTTGAGTGGTAGACCCTCATATATTTTTAAATGAATTTTCTACAAATTGAATTTAACACGTTGGAAACCATCAAACCCAAAAGCAGCTGTTGGAAGTATGCCAACAATGTATATCAAACATATTGCTGACAAGACAAATACATGTACAGAAAATTACTAGTATTAGTATACAGCACTCTTAACTATAAATATTTCAAACATGAAGGAGGAATTACATCAGTGTTACCTTAAGATACTCAGACATTCGTTCCAATTTTCTATATGTACCACCTACAGATGATTTGGCTCCTCGTTTCTGACTTGTAATGAGAGATGAAAGAGCTTCCATGGCAGTTTCATATGAAGATGGAACAGAAAAATCTTGCAAGTGCTCCTTCACAACCCCATTGCTTTCCAATTTTTCCATGACTTGTGATGACATCTTTGTATGTCTAACACCTAAAACAGTTGGCCAAAAATACGTTTGAAAACTCAAGTTTAATCTTTTGTACCACGCAGCAATATGAAGAGTTATTTAAAGAATTATATGATTCATACTTTCTAGTTCTACTTCAATCAATCTCTAATGAATGATGAAATTGAAGGTCTATGTTATTGGCCACCTGACAATGAAAACAAACTGAGAAGATGATAAAACCATAATGGAAACTTCTATGCTATCCTGGTGAGTTCATGTAGAGGAAGCAAAGCATAAAGGAGAAAACAGGAAAAGGGGAAAATATGAGATTATAGAACAATAGACAAGAGCCAGAGTGGAAAGTCGAGAAACCAGAATCTTTTATTTACTATACTACAAATCTATCAACAAAAATACAGTTTCTCCCCATCACTCATTTTCCTTCTTGAGATTCACAATAAAGTAGAGTACCATGGAAGTCAATTCCAGAAGGACCAGCATTTCCATTTCCCTAAAAGGGTTACAAACCCCATATATGTAATTATAAGGAGAATAAAGCTCTAAGTGCACTAGTTTTAGGTGTATTGCATACAGATATTTGAGTTAAAACAAAAATGGAAGTATGTAGCATGAAGATTGCAATGGTTGATAAAGTAAAATGTATATAGCAGTGACCAATTCATCTGCTTCTATTATAAAATTTCATAGTCTCTCCTGGATGTGCTAATTTTCCTCTTTGAATAGTTTAAAATTGCATCTGTAATAATGTTTCAGTTTGGGCAAGAATTTTGAAAAAGACCATTTTATATTAGTTGTTTGGTAGGAATTCTGGAGAATTCCCCAATCTACAACACTAGCACATTAGGAAATTGAAAATTCGGACAAGTAATTTCCTGAACTGTTGCCATGTTCTGTTAGAGGATTATAGTAGTATACATACTGAGGAAATAACACCTGACAAAAAAAAAAAATCCAAACCCCTCCCCCCCCCCCCCCCCCGCCCTCTTTTTTGTCTTATTTATCCCCCAATAACTCTCCCACAGAGGTAAAAACAATTATTTGTGTGATTTGGAAACTTTATATTACCCCAATTTCTTTTGGATGAGCAAGTTATCTAATTCCGTTTGGAAGTTACTGGAGTACAGTATTTCTTACTAATTTATTAAAAGCATGGATAAAAGCATATATGAGTTCTACATAACTCTTGACCCATAGCTTGTTTTAGAATAAGGCTTACAATGTCTAGTGAGATTACGTGCATCTAGGCAAGCTGGCAAACAAGTTAAGCTCCATGTTCTTTTACTGGAAAACTGACAATCTCTCCTATGTAAGTGAGAGACTCCAAATATCCCACACTTCAGGCCAGAGTTTGTATAAACGAGCATCAGAAGATATCAATCCTGTGGGACACAACAGCAGTCAGTCAAAAATACCAAGATAAATTATTAAAGGAAAGTAGAGCTCAATGCAAATTGACGGAAAGCTGCAATGACGGTATAATGCAAGGGCAACATCCCCACTCTGTCACCACATACCAGCCATATCCCACAATTTGTTCCAAATATGACATTTCAATGTGATTATGCAAATAAAATGTTTATTGAGACAGAATGCCCCATCTAATACATTGGAAAGTGACATGAACCATGTTACATGTTCATGCTTAGCAGCCAAAAAATGTGAAACAGAAACCAATGTGTCCTGCAAGGGCCAAATGCCACTCCAAACAATAGGTGAACCATAAAAAATGGAGGAAAAATTAAGAATAGAAAAAATGGGGAAAAAACATTCATATAGTTTGGATTCAGAAGTGAGGCACTGATATTCTGGCACATAAAAGTTTTGGGCTGCCAAGTGCAGGTGCACTGGTTCAGGATTTGAGAGCTGCTAATTCATACAAAAATGTGTCATGAAAGTCAAATTTCCAATTACCTATTCGGTGCTCATTACCTGGATATCATTGTTTTCACTATACCTATTGATAAAGTCACACAAGAATCTTTCTGAAACTTTCAATCTCCTTTTTTTTTTCCCAAACTGTTTATCTATATCAGCAAAATCAGATTTTATGGGAAAAAGATTCCACATTCGATTACATCAAATTTTCTAAAATAAACATATCCAACATTTTTCATAGGAGATGGCACCTAAAATCCACATCTAAACCAACTAAATCCAACAAAGCAACATATTTTATCAGTATCGCTTAGAAGAATTAATAAATGACAAATAAAACACCCCTCATCTAATTTCTCAAATTTTCTCAGTAACCATTTTATTTCTTATTCCACTGCTCCTCTTTGTCCCAGTTCAATACAGAGTAACTTGTGGCTCACCAAAGTAAAGATTAATGTGACAAACAAAATACCCAGAACCCAATTTCATTCATTTTTCTCATACTTTCTCACCCACCAACCCACCAACACATACTCAGTTATAACTTCACTTTTTTTCTTTTCCTACTCCTTCAACTCTACAGAAGATTCTGAACCAAACCCGTCTCTTTTTTTCTCATCTCTACACAACAAAAATCAATCAAACAGTTCCAAAGTACCCAACAGACACCAAATCTCATAAGCAAGAATGAATAAAAAGTCCAAAACAAAAAGATATATATGAGGCATATGCATATATATATTTGAGAGACAGAGAAAGAGAAGTGGCTGACCGAGGAACCATGGAGAACAGAGAGAGTCTTTGTCTAGTTTGGATGGTGGGTCTGTGGTTGAAGGTAGAGAGATATTGGTGGCAGGCACTTGTTTGTTTTGTTTCTGTGTCAATCTCCGTGCATTATGAACCAGTGTCTGCGTTTAAGGTCTACGGGCTTACAAGTACACCCTCTCTTTTCTTTTAAACTATGTTGTGTTTTGATGGCTGCTGTGTAGTCCACATGAGATAGATATATCTATCTATCAGATTCATATATGGTAAGAAATAAGAATGTGGGAACCACATTGCAATTTGCCACAATTTTTGTTCCAATTCATGCCCATTCAATGCGGTCTTTTCCCTAGATTTATGGTGGGAATATATCCTCTCTAAAGTTACCACTTGTCTAGATTCCCAAAAAAGAAAAAGAAAAAAAAAAAACAAAGTACCACTTATCTAAATTTATAGTATGTTCATACAATTTTTCTTCTTAAAAAAAAAAAATTTGTGTCCATAATATTTTCATAACAAATTTTAAGTGGCAAATTATTACTGGTTGTTATTTTAAAAATTATAATAAGTCCATATAATTTTTTGTAGGGATAATTTGATAGTTGGAAAAATAATTTAATTCTCAACATCTTTGTTAAAAGAGAAATGCTAACGAGTGCTCTTAGGGCACTGGCTAAGAATTCAATTAAAGAAAATTTTTATGGGAAAAGAAAAAAAAAACAATTAATGTTTTGACAGTTTTTTTCATTCTCCATAAAAATGATATCAAAACTTTCCTAAAATAGATTCTTAACCAGTGTCCTTAGGGTATTCGTTAGCATGACCTTTGTTAAAAACACCATGAGACACTAGTTAAGCTAAAAATGTCTTAGCTTTTTCAAATCAATTTGATGGAATCTCATTCAACTCGTTAGGGGTTTTTAACTCAATTGAGTATGGTAGAGAAATCTTTCTTTAAACCAATTCAAATGTCCCAAAAAAAAAGATATAAATGAAAATTCTGTTTTTGGCAACTTACAAATACCATCAATTTGATGTAGTTTTGATTCTTTTGAAATTTGGAGCTACCTAATACAGTATCATATTTTTATGACATTTATCTTCTTATATGATTAGTTGTGTGAGGCATTTCAATTAACTTCAATGGAATATAGTTTCATAAATTTTTTCTGTTAACTTTAATAAATGGAGTTTTTATGACAGGCCAAGTGCCAACATCAACGATTGCTAAAGAATAAAGAAAAAATATCATTTCACCTAATACTTATATTATACAAGTAATTGTAATAAGACTATAATGATAAATTTGTCATCTTAGACACTTGACGTTCTCTCCTAACCCTGGATTATAAATTATAATAGTCTTTTTCTTCAAGATTTTATTAACAAGTAATGCTACACATTTTTCTTCAAGCTTTTCATTTTTTAAAATAGTGGCCCCTCTCTCTCACTTGTATATTTGAAGGAAAAGACCCTCTTCAAGTCCACCAGTAAACTTATTTGGAGTTCATAGACCTTAAGGTATATTCTAGTGAATCAATGGAAATTTTTTAACTTTTTTTTCTTAGTTCTAACGTTGTACACAGTACACACTACTTATTGAAATGTGCAAGTGGAAATTTTAAAACAATCAATTTTGTTTATTCTTTCTTTCAAAGGAAACTTGATCCTGGAATATTCTGGTTGATTAGTCAAGATCTTTAGTTGACTATTCTTAGTTTAAATGTTGTCACACTACATGATAGTGTGTGGAATTGGAATTAAAGAAGAAAAGCCAGAAAATTTGCATTTTTTTTCTCTGCCATACTAAAAGAGAACTCTAATTGGCCACAAATCCAAATCTCAACTTGGCCTGATGTTCAAATCAATATTATCATGGAGCAAATGCATTCAAACCATTTGAATTTTGAAGTAGGCATGGCACCCTTCTCTGAAAAATGGACAGCCAGCTTAATTACTTGCATCAAACCCAACATGTAACACACATTACATTTAACATGCCATATAGGCTATATGTGTTATGGACAATTGTTGAAGCAACTGCCATTGACATCTCCCTTTCATAGTTGTTATGATCGTAGTTGCATTAATACAAATTGACATTGAGTACACTTTTAAATGTTAAATCTCTATCACCGTGCATCTTTAGCGCGATAGTCATTCCACAAGTATAAATGTTTATAGAGTGTGGGGGGCAAGGGTCGGAGTTTAAGTCTCCAAGAGGGAGCTGTACACACATATACACTTAGATTAAGACTAGAGTAGAATTTTTATCTTGTATATATAAAAATAAATAAATAAATAAATCTCTCTCTCTCTTGGAGAATCAATTACACTTAAATCATAATATTTCTGTAGAAGACGTTAGTATTAATAGCATATACCATGGGGATCGATTCCTTTACTTGATTACATATGTAGATGATATGTGATTCAATCTTTATTTTATAAATAAAGATGCTCTTTTTATTTCTTAGAAAATTAGCTAAATCTTAAAGAAGGCCGTCACTTTTCTCATCTTGGTAATCAAGATGCTTGCCAAAGTATACAATCAATCATAACCACCACTTTCCACTGGGCCTACTCCCACCAAACCAAGGTTTACCAAGTACCATTGCAAAGAGACGAAGTTGTCTTTCACACTATCAAAAGAAAGATGTGTAAAGAGTCAAGGCCACACCAAAAAAAAAAAAAAAGAGAGAGAGAGAGAAGAAATATAATGTATATGTGAAAAGAAAGAGAAGGAAGACAACAAATTTTAAAAACAAAACACAACATTTTTGCAATCATATATAATTTGTTTTGAGTATATTATTTTAAATTTTTCAAAGGAGATCTTGCTCCATTAGGCAAGTCAGTAAAGTGTAATGATGTATTGAAACCTTGTTTTATGATTTTGTAGTGGTAAATGATGAAACCAATATGGTTGGGTATATATCATGCCAGTTATTGATGCAGATGACCAAAATTAGTGTTTTTAATTATACTTGGTTCCAAAGCTTCCTTCAATTCGGTTAGGTGTTATGGTTCCTTGCACAAATTGTGCAGAATATGTTTATTTCATCATTTGTTAACTACCCAATAAAATAATCTCACAGAAGCTGTAGGGATGATCATTTTTTAAATTCATTTGCAAACCTATCATAAAATAATTCTATACATATGCCTACGCATTCATTTATTCAAAATTATTAACATAAAAACTATGATGGTATGACCCAATCTTTTTCTTAAAGTAAAGAAAAAGAAATGATTTTTTTCATCTGCACTTTAATTAGGATAGACACTGTCATACTTGACTTAATGTATTTGAACAAATCAATTAGCATGGAGTTATAATCATCAACAATGTCATTCTTCAATGACCTAAAATTCTTTGAAGATTCTATTTAAGTAACTAAGATAATGAAAGAAACAACCTACTTGACCTGACCACCACGGCACCAACTACATTAATCAGTGACCAAGTCGTGTAAAATTTGGATACCTGCAATCCATGAAACATGAAAGGAACCTAGTATGCAGCTTTTGAAGACTGATTAGACAACCTAGTATGCACATAATTTGAAATTCTTAATTACATCTAGAAAATCGAGGAATGATCCTGTAATTGCCTCTTTTGTTAAAGCATGTGTTTTCCTAGCAGGTTTCAAAAGCTTAATTCTCTATTTACTATGGACCACTCAATTATAATAGGATTCAATTTCTCAATTTTGGTGCTTTATTTTAGATAGATAAGACACTTAACATTTCAGCCAGCCCCAAACCAGAACATTCAACAACAGATACAGAGACTTGAGCATCCATCATTAGCCCCAAAATTTAACAATCTGGGCAATAGGTTGCTAGAGCCCTTTGCTTGGAAGAAAAAGCTATAAATGGAGAACCATCTTAAGGGTTCCCTACTGATACACTGTCTGGAAGTCTGCATATGACTCTTGCTAGAACCCTTTCAGCTCACTTTTTCTTGTATCTATTGGTAATGTGAGATATCTTACAGGTTGCAGGATGTTCATTGAGATTTTTTATGTTCACAGAGATAACTATATGTAACCAAGTCCATGTCCGTTTGGATATCGCTTATTTTTGCTGAAACTGAAAATACTGTAGTGAAATAATTTTTAAATGTTCAAATAGTGCTGTGAGACTCATTTTAATGAAAAAGTTGCTGAAAAATGTAATTTGTAAGACCCGTGAACAGTGCACGGGTGTACTATTCACAGTTGACTTGTCAACCATTGCGGGCTTAAAAAAAAAAAAAAAAAAAAAAACGCGTGAAACACGAAACGCAGCCATGGACATGGAATTCAAACACATACATAATCAATCTTTCAGGTATACACTGAATTTGGCACCCTTGTACTTTGTCAGACTCAAACGTTTTAAAGCTTAACAATCGATACATTATCGCCTACATGATTAAAGATTAAGAAGGTTGATACAATACCTGGGTGATGTCCCTTTTGCCAAACGTTTACAGGCAGATTTATATAACAGGAGAACTCAGATCTTAAAGAATATGTAAGGCGCATATGCAAAAAATAAATAGAGGCACATAGCACAAAAAATAAGTATAACGTTAGTTTATGTAACTTTTAAAATATTGTATGTAACAAAACACTAATTAGACCTCTTTGAGGATGTAAATAGTATGCCAAGAGCCTTGTAGCTTTGGGTTGGCACCTCATTCTCCTTGTGTTTCCAAAGGAGATATCTATGGTTCAAATCCCCCTTTCTCCTATTGTAACTATCGAATTATCAACCAAAAATAAATAAATAAATAAAGAGAGGAAGGTGTAAATAGTATAATCTATTATCATTAAAAAAAAGTACAATCTCTCTCTCTCTCTCTGCTGATGAAGACTCTGGATTAGTGCTCTTATTATATATAGAAGTCCTCAAATACGTTGTTCTACCTTTTCAAGACAAACTTCTGAAATCCAAAAGATAATCATTCTGGGATTCCTTTCTAATTTAAATAAGAATTTGTTCTTGGAAATCTAAGTGTGAAGAGTTTAATTACAAATTTACAAGGCTAAAAAAGACATGTCAATAAGACTCTTTACAAATCATGAATTTACTGCTAATTGTTGAAGCACTTTCAATGGTTCCAAGCACATAATCATGGCTAATTAGTAAATTATGCTGATTAAAATCTGCCATTGGATTCTTCTTTGCAAGAAGGCTAGTGTTTCAAAGTAAGGAGTATAAAGGCAAAAACACCGCAGCTCTCTTTTGTCAAAAATTACTTTTAATGATCCAAGAGTGCAACTGAGATTAGTACAAATGACATTGAAGCCAAAATTTGAACAATTGTAAGACAAGGTCAGAATACTTTTTAAAGACCTCAAAACCAAGAAAGCCAACTTAACAAAGAAACGTTAATAGAAATAACTTATGAATGATAACACCTATAGTGACTGTAATTCTGTTCTGCTCGCACCAAACAAAAGAACAAGACAACTTCCAAACTTTTGAAAACACCTTGCTCAAGGTTAAAATGGACAATCATTTGTTCTGGGGAAAAGGAAAAATGAAAAGAGAGGTAAGAAATCTAATTTTTTTTTGTAGCTTTTTTGACAATAAGGAGAAAAGTTTGAAGCAACTTGTAGTAGCTACCATGTAAATGTGGCTTACATAATGAGTGAGCCAGATGAAAGATGAGTACTTCACAACTTTAAATAAATGCTAATCCTTTTTCAATTTGAATGAAGGCCTAATCTGCACTTAGAGAGCTTACATACAACAACATAATTCTTACAGTACGCACCCCTTCAGTCACTTGAATCTGTTCTCTAATAACAACTACCAGTCATCACTCTTGTATATTACACTCATCATGAATCCTATAGGACATGGTAAAGTGAAGTAAATCAACGTTATGATCCAAAGATTACTCTGCATTGGGCTGTTGTTTTCTCCTTGACCTGCTGCAAAAGGGAGTGCTAGATGGAATAAATACATAAAGTAGAGGATTGAGATGAATATTACCATGGAAGCTGAGATGGTGAGGGTCAAGAACAAGACCCTGGTTTTGGGGAAGAAATATAATAATTCAACATAACCTAAATAAAACATATTCCACTGACCCCTCAATAGAAAACCCCCATCAATCACGTTCTCACAATGCAAAATCTCAAACACCAATTAAACTTCACCACGCCACACACACAAAATAAGCAAACAAAAGCAACTGCAAATTAGATGGTAATCCAAGATCATAACAAGAACAAATGAAACAATTTTAGCAAAAATAAAAAAAAGATCAAATGACACAAATTCTTATAATAGAAAACTAAACTCATATTCATCATAGTACAGACACAAATTCTTAAAGAAGCCTTACCTCATCAACACATGAAGAATCCAGAATTGGTTCTGTATGTCGTCAAGATAATCATATTCTTAGTTATTACCTTTAGTATTTCAAAGTCCACCTCGTTCCCTTCTTAATTTTTTTTATATTCCTACCCAAAGATGCTAAATGAATCCCTATATAATTCTTTTCTTGCAATTACAAATTCACCAATGCAACTAAATACTAAAACTTATGCTGTTGTTTTCCTTGGTAATGCAATCCACAACAGGATCAAAACCAAATGCTACCCAACAAACACTATTGAGGCATAGCTTTGTAGCTCACTGATATTTCTTGGTGTCCTTACCTTATGATGAGAAATAAGGTTCAATCCTCCATTTCCTACTTGTTGAAACAATTAAAAAAGGAAGAAAAAAAAATCAAAAAATGAATTCGGAAAAAAGAAGAAGAAATTAAATAGCTCAATTAATTTTTTTTTTTGACAAAACTACAACTAGATAATTTAGTATAGGGAAATGTGAAAATATGCATGCCTTGCCTTTCCATTATTATCAAAGAGTGATGATAGTAACACACTCACCGTACACATACTACCACATAACTTGAAATCGTGTTTTAAACTCAATTTCAGCTAAAATTATGAAATCATGAAAATACAATTTCGCAATTTTAATTGAAATATTGTTTTAAAAACATGATTTCAAAATGGAGTGGGTACGGAGGTGTAATAGCAAACGTGCAATAAGATTTTTCTGATTATCAAATAAATATCAACTTAGCTACATAATTCGATCAGAAAGCGAAGGAAGCCTCCTGAAAAAATTCAAAGCTGGTGATGGCATCCGATCACGAAATATGGGATGGCGCAAATAATAGAACCCAAACGCCATTGCCACCATCTTCGACGGCACCATATACATTATCATGGCCACCACAAAACACAACCCAACAAATATCCCAGTTGCACGAGGGTCCCTCCATGTCACCAACGCTTGCACACGTTCACCTTGCGAAGCTATATCTCCCAATATCCTCTGTACACGTGCCCCAACCGTGCGTAGCTTATCATACCTGCCACCAATAAGTCTATAGTTACAATTTTTTTTTCCCATAAAAATGAGGTAGCTTGAGTGGTAAATGATAGACAATTAACTTTAGAAATGAATACAAATAAGAATCATTAACAACTCGGCAAATATAATTATGAATTTGTTATGAAAATATTGTGCATATAGCAATGTTGTACCTCACACGCACGACCTCATTTGGCCTATTACTTGGCACCATATCGAACTCCTCGTCTAGCTCATCGCGGTCCACACCATCAACCAGTGAAATCTTAGGATCAAAATGTGGAAGTGGCTCCCTTGACTTAAACCTATAGTTCCAAGCCCCAATTACAAACACATAAAATGCTAATGTGGGCACAATTAGATCAGGGAACCACACCAACATCACAAACAATGCATGTACAAGAATTGTGGCCATCGGACTCCTCCATGTACGAATCTCCTCCACCCATTTGATAATATCCATGAAACCAACAATCACATTGATGATCCTAAAATAGTTTACACGTACTTTTCTCATGCTGAAACCTTGTGAGTCTGCATCCAACATGTAAAGCACAACCTCGCGTTTAACTGGCGGTTCTGATCGTGACAAGTGTACTGCTATGGTCTTAGCTGCAATGTTCCTCAACATCTCTTGCTGAACAATCCCAAGTGGCTTTATATGATGCATCAATGGCAACAAAGGCTGAGAGTACACGTGAAGAATATCCAAATTTGAAGCTGCACGTGTGAACCGAATTGCTATCTCCAACTCTCCCATTTTCTTCATTCCAGAATTGGACAAAACCAGCAATGGATACAAGTTTCTGTACACTTTACCAGTCTGCAATGTAGAAATACGCACTCGAACTTTTCCAATACGAGAATCCGGTTTAGAAGTACTGTCTGTCTCGAATAATATTCCTGAGCTATCATCAAAAACTCCAACACTCAACACAGTGCATGGATCATATACCTTCCATGTGTACTGCTCATTCCACTTGGGTTCCAAGCTGTCAGAAATGGTACGCGTACGTATCCATTTTGATCCGTATTTAGCAACACAATATGCATCTGTAAAGCCTTTACCTTTTCCCATCGTCTTCATCGGTATCAAACTCCTGCATCCAATGATACCAAGCTCGATTGTACCTACAGGGGGCTTCCATAGTTGCCTTGCAGTAGGACGGTAATCGCTGCATAGGTGCGCAGCCTCATCCATCACATGATAGCCACCATCGAAGCACAAGCGGAGATGGATTCTACCTTTGTACATCACCCTCTTCTCATCGTTGTTTGGGGCCTCTAAGTTGAACCTAATAGTTTGCATAAGCAATATCAGCATCAACATGTTTTTTCTACATAGGTAACATTACATGCAACATTTCAATAATGAAAATAGAAATTTTTTGTCACACACTTATATAGTGTACATCATATCCAAAATTGAATGCTTGATAAGACAATAAACATTAATAAGTGTGTGATAATCACTTGTCGATGAAAATATCCATAACAATAATGTATGTGAAAATAAAAATTCATAAAACTAGTTTATGAGAGCACATAATTCTAACAGTACCAGTGGGACGCCACCTTTCGATCGTCCACTCGCCTTTCGATGGCCGCATTTGGAATCCTCACAATGCCAATGGTTACCGGTGGTGCTTTACTAGATTGTCGCATTTCGAGGAAAAAGACTAAGTAATCGCTGAATGGCTCAGCGGCTATAAATAGTAAGTCTTCGTTCCACAACGGTGAGCCATCGCGTGTGACAGAGACTTTGGTTTTCAACACTTGGAAAATTCCCAACTGTGCTTTGATTTGGAATGACAAATCTTTCAATGGCAGATCAAGAATGTCTCGAGCTTCTACAACAGTAGCTCTGAGGTACCACAGCTTTGGAGATTGGTACACTTTTGCTCTTGAGTTCACATTGTTACGACAGTCAGTACTCTTTGTTGCATCAGGGAATGCCTCGTCAGCCTGCGTGCCAATCCAAGTGGCAAGCATGAGCTCACCTGGATAGTGGGTCTCATTCCCATCCAACCTGTACCACTGTGGAGCCAAGGGACTATCTGGTGGGTCCCGCAGTGGGATTTCCGTCACATCAAAGCAAATCCCACCTAAGAAAGTATTGTGTACTGAGTCCCACACGGAGACTTCTAAGGTGGAGGAAGAATCCGGGGAGTTGCGGCCGAAAGCAAATGTCTGGTCCCACTCGAAGAAGAAATTAGGACTTTTACGAGCAGGGTTGGACTGAGCATTGTGTCCTCCCGAGACCCCAATTCTGACAATTGGATTCACGATGCTGGGGAGTTTTCTTGCCTTCACCACTTGAACGAATAAGTAGTGCATTTTCTCGACGAGATCGAACGAGGACTTCTCTATTGTCATACTTTCTGTTGGATCCAATGGAGTGAAGTTGCTTCCATGTCCTGTAAATGGCCTCTTAATTGGTTGCGGACCTGCGATTCTCACTTCAGGCATTGATTTAGAAACAGATGCTTGCATCATTTCGATGACGGGATCATCTGGATGCGTGGGCTCTTCCACGCCTCCAACAGTGGAAGAGTCCACCTCTGGAGGCGTGGACTCTTCCACTGTTGGTTGATGAGGAGGCTGAGATGATTCTGTTGGCTTCTCAGGTTCAGCTTCCGCATTCTCTGGTGGTGGCGCGGCTGCAGCTTCAGCTTCAGCTGCAGCAGCAGCAGGTGGCTCTTCATTAGGCTTCTCTCCATCAGCACCAGGTGGCGCAGGAGCTGGTTCTGGTGGTGGTGGGGCTGCCGCAGCTGGCGGTTCTTCTTGCTTTTTTTCAGGCTCTGGAGGTGGCGGTGGTGGGACGACCTCGTTCTCATCATGATCGATATAATAAATCTTGAGACCAATGTCACCTTGAATCCAAGAAAACAAGCTCTTCTTCTGTAAAGGGAAATATATCAAGGCCTCCTCGCCTTTCTTAACGAAAAGCTGTGTGGAATCCAAGCGTATCCAACCGAGAAAGTTGTTCCTCGTTGTTGGTCCATGGTTCTTGTCATGGTAAATGACAACCTCCAACAGGTCTCCCAACACTTGGGCGTCGGAGGGCTTGGCCACGTTAAACTCCAGAACCTCATTCCATGTTGGGTTCAATTCGCAAATTGCTGTTTTTGTTCGCTTCCGCTGCCCGTAGTAGTCGACCTGGACGTAGGGACTAGACGTGCCGTGACCGTCTTTTGGCGTCAGATTCCGGGCATCCACCACTTCAACTATCAGCTTTCGAACCATCTTGATTGAGAGATGTAGTAATATGTGGGAGCTTCAAAGCAAGCCCTGTTGTTGTGTTGTTCTTTGTGTTATTGTGCTACCATTACTCTCGCATGGCATGATCTGGTATGTGAGTTTTGAGAGACTATGAAAAAGAAAAACACAGGGGGTGTGTCCTGGTAGTGTTCAATATTGGAATTCTTTTCTTGGTTTTGGGGTAAGAAATAGTGCAAAAGGTGTGTATAGAATAGATGAGAAAAGAAACAATTAAAGGTGCTAAACTTGGTGTGGAAACAGCTTTAGTCTTTGCTTATTGATTAGGATATTACTTCCTTTTGACACTGAAGATTCTCTCTCACCTCTCAATTTTTACCTTTTTCTTTTGGCCATCTCTTATAGATATAACCGGTTGGCATCAATTGGTAACTTCAATTCCACCGAGAGATGGACAAATCTGCAAAGCTTTTTTCCAAAGAATGACTAGATTTTGTGTCACCGACTATGGTTTTTGTTATCCAAGACAACATTGCTTTTTAATTTGACAAAAGTTGTCAAGACCCTAGTCAGTAGCCACTAGCTATTTACCACTCTTTTCTCATACTTTAAGAAGAAGAATGCCACCAGAGATGGACAATGTATGAACATGCAAGCTTTTTCCAAAGATAACTTAAGTGTGTCACCGACTATGAGTGCTTTTTAATTTGACAAAAGATCACCCCTTGGTCAGTAGGCACTAGCTACCCGCTTTCACATACTTCAAGAAATCTTGGCCTGATAAGAACAGTAGTGTGTATGCATGTGGGGTTGGCTGCATAAACACTATTTTATTACCAAGTAAAATGGTTGGACTCACGAATAAAACAGAGCATTTTTGCAATCATATTAAGTTTGTTTTGAATTTTATTTTTAATTTTTCAGAAGACATCTTGCTCTATTATGCTACTGTATTGATGTATTGAATTTTTTTTTTTTTTTTTTTTATGATTTTGTAGTGGTAAATGATAAAACCCATGCAGGTTTTGTCGTAAAATATAAATATTAGGATGAATGTATAAATTTCTTAGTAATAAATTGTTAATATTAATCACATGTGTACACATTGAAAGATTTTTTATTGTGTTTGTTTTTTCACTTTAGGCCCTCATCATAATAAAATACCAATAAAGACTTATGTCTAACCCTGTCCTCTCCACAATTTGCATTTTCTAGTATGCAAATTTGGGTGTTAGGCTGAAAGCAATAATGGTTGTGTATATATATGCCATGCCAGTTATTGATGCAGATGGCCAAAATTAGTAGTAATCTAAATCATACTCGGTTCCAAAGCCTCCTTCAATTCATTTATAATTAGTTGACTACCTACTTAAATAATCTCACAGATGTTGTAGAGATGATCCTTTATAAAATTCATTTGCTAGCCTATCATAAAATAATTCTATACATATACCTACACATAAGTATTCAAAATTATCAATATAAAATTATGGTGGTTATGACCTAAAGGAAAGAAAAGGAGATGTTCTTTTTCTTCTTAAAGCTGCACTTTAGGACACTGTCATGCTTGACTTAATGTATTTGAACTAATAAATTAGCATGGAGTTTGATGCATCAACAATGTCATCCTTCATGGACCTTCACTCTTTGAGGATTCTTTTTTTTTTTTTTTTTTTGAGAAAAACAAATACAAACCAGATGCATCAGAGGCAATGACAGTTTCTAAGAAACTGGGGGTTTCCTCAACCCATACCTCATAACTAGAAACAAATTTAGCATGCTGTGCCAATAGATGGGCAGGCTTGTTACCTGCCCTTTTTACATGTGAAAAAGCATAACTGCGAAAGAATTGAAGATGGAAACGAATGCCTTCCAGAACATTAGCCACAGCAGGTGGTACTACTGTGCTCCCAGCCAAGAAGTTGCAGACTTGCAGCGAGTCCCCCTCAAATGTAATGTCCTGAACACCTAAGTCCCTTGCAAACAGTACAGCAGCCTCCATGGCCTTTGCTTCGGCTTCCAGAGTTCCAAGTGGAGCATGAAAATTCTGGCTCAGAGCTCCAACCACTCGGCCCTTGTCATCCCGAATTAGCACTCCCATGCCAGCGGTAGAAAGAGCATTGAAGACAGCTCCATCTACATTTGCTCTATTCATCTAAAAACGCATGCAGACCAGCAAGTAATCAAGATAAATAGATAATGGAAGTCCAAAGACACAGATCATGCCCTACTTCCTCACAAAAGAAAGAAACAGCAACCTACTAACTAGACCACGAACTACATTTGGATACATGAAACGTAGTGAAACAGAGAAGGAACCTAGTATGCAGCTATGCACATACAAACATATAAAAGTCCTTATGCCTACATACACATAGGACAATTAGGTTGGTCAGACTGGGTCTAGATTTTACCTCGAATGACCCCATTTTCAACTGGATTGATTGATTACTAATACCAAATCAAATGGGCAGATTGGAATTTCTTGATAATCAACCAGGCCAGGCTTTCCCATGTCTTAATATGTATGACTTAGCTTTTATGACCCAGACTGGCCAATTTTCCTGTTATTGCTCCATTTAACTAACAATAATTACTTAATAAAAGAATAAAATTTGCAATCTTCTGGAATGTTTGCTGATATGGGCAGAATATTTACAGCTGCTGCACTTAGAAAAGGTTCAGGAGAACCCCATTCTCCATGATCAAATGAGCCGCAGTTAAACTATCTTGGCAAAGTGAAAGCAGCTTCAACCATTCTGCCCATTAATTAAGTGCCTATCTAAAGAAACAAGATCACTAAGTTCAACTCTGGCATCAATTGATTAACATAGCCATGAAGGCAATCACCATCAAATTCTCAACCCAATAGAGATGGAAGGTTTAACAATTAGCCAGGAGCATAGTGATCCACAAAAACACTTACTAAAACACAGGAAGAAATCAAGGCTTTGCAGATTAACTTGGAAAATTTAAGGCGGTCCAGAACACAAGAACTCAACTCATTAGCTACTCCTCTAAAACAACCACTTCCTTGTAGGTCCTGATCTGTTCATCCTACATCAATTAATCATGTAGAATTAGAAAATAAGATAAGAAAACCAGAGGAAATAAATTAAATGTTCCATAAGAAAAATCGTAAAATAGCACAAAAAATTAGGGGAGAAAAAGTGAAAACAGATTATTTTTGGGATTGTTATAAGTGCATGTATGATGCAGAAATGGCATAAATTTTGAAAACTCCAGCTAATTTGAAAGAAATTTCATAAACTAAATTCTATCTACCATCTAACTTGTCATCATCTTGTGATAGGCCATTATTCACTAACACTTAAGGTGGAATGTCTTCAGTTCCATAGGTCATTCCATATAAGTTTCTTTGGAGTATGATAACCCTCTCTAGAAACTCCATGTTGTTGAACTCCAATAGCAGCAGATGATGGCGACTTTTCATGAGGTTTCCTGAGTTCCATACGGGAGTTCTAAGGGAAAAATACAAGTTAAGACTCTTCTCCCTTCTTTCTCTTGTTCTTCCTACAATTTTTTTGGATCCCTCTCTTGTTGTCCTCCTTTGCCTTTTATAGCCATCTTCCTCCTCCTCCAACTGTCTTGCTCTTAGTTGGATTTAGTAGGATACTTGTCTCATCAGTACCTTCTCTTGCCATTTCTTAATTATGAAGATAGACTTTTAGAAGTGCTTCTACTATTCAGGCCAATCATCAAGCATTTAATGTGGTCGACATTAGGTAGGGAGAGTTCATTAAGGTGACTGTTACGTTGGGCTCTGCGTTTTCTCCTACGTGTTTCTTGAGAAAGGTAGGCAAAAGGATATCATCATCATCTAAGCACACGACCACTTCTCGATTGAGTTATGTTTTAAGGCGGATTTCTTGAATTACCTTAGTAGTGGGCCTAGATGGTCTCTTCTCGACAAGGGGCTCGATCATCTCACACTAGCACATGGGCCGAGCCTATTCTGCAAATAGGGTTTCTTGGACCATTCTCTTCAGGTTTAGGTCTTCGAGGCAGATTCAATCCACTCCCCCACAATTGTTTTAGAATTATTTGCATTTTTCTTTTGAAATGAAAATATTGTAGCTATATTTTCCAATCAAATATAAGTCATATTTTATAATCTAATTATATGTGAAATATTATTGAACTAAAAAACTAATTAACATTGCCAGGGAAATTAAAAAATTAATAAAATTAAAATAAAAAATAAAAAATAAAAAACCACACTTCTAACTTTAAGTCTTAGACAACAAATAACCAAAGGCAACTTAACAACTCAAGCCATTTGCATAAAAAATAAAAAAATAAAAAAATAAAAGGCTAAACAATCAATAAATATGTTTTGAAGTTTACCAAAAAAAAAAAAAAAACAATACACACTAGTACACAATCCATGTGGATACACTCGCTCACATAGTGCAGGTCACAAGGAATGAAATGCCTATTGTGTTTATTGGCTTTTGTGACCAATTTTAATTTTTAGGGAGGCTAAGTATAAATATTTTTTATTTTAAATTTTCATTCTTATATATATATATATATATATATATATTTATTTATTTATTTATTTATTTATTTATTTAAATTAAAATTTCAGGGAGTCCAGCATAGTTCCATCCTTGTAAATTTACATAATTATACACTTGTGAGTCATTTTTAGGCAAAAATGTGTAAATTTTACACATTTTTTTATTATTCAAACATTTGAGTGCTCATGTCTTGTGGCTTCTAAAGAAGGAGAGCCATCCAAGCTGAATCACGCTAAGACCAAATGGAGCTCATCCAGTTGCTCTGCAAATGCGACCTTGTTGAAACTTCTCAAGCATAGTGTTGAGATCTTAGAATATTACAATTGATCTCTCTCTCTTCACAAAGGCACAAACACTTGGCAAAGAACTGGTCAAACACTAGATTATATGATGACATGATATTGCAATCTGCTCTGAAGATTTCCACGTTAATATCATCGGTTATTTCCCATCAACAACACTTCTGTTATCAACAATTGAATAGTTGATGTAAAGGTTTTCATTTCATCCAAATAGTGAAGCTTCAATGAGTCTAAGAAAGAGTTTTGAACAGAATCATACCGATAATGGGTTGTCCATTTCCCCTCGTATATGACAAAGAACAATGGAAACAAGACCAATATTTTACACGTTTTTTCACTAAACTGTCACAAATTGCATCCATGCCTGGCCCCCAAGAAAATGTTATTAAATTAGACAGGAAAAAAAATACAATAAACAAGTGCTACATCTTTGGTAGAGAGTTATATAAAGATAACAAAATTTTTATCAATTATTCTGATTTCATTTATCATTAAAATTTAACTTGTCCAATGTACAAGGGGTGGGAGAAATGGCACATGAGATATGGCAGCTGCAAAACCGTACATATTGGAGATCAACCACAGCATGAATTCACTTTGTTCTTCAATCTTTTCTGAAGTTATAACGAGCAACCCCAATGCACCAATAAGAATATACTGCAAGAGAGGAATGGCACATGTTACTTTCTGTATAAATTTAATAGCTTTGCATTTTTGGGATTCTTAAGTTCAACCAATTATTACATGTTATTTGAAAAAAATTCAATACTTCAAACAGATTTTGAATTTTGGGATTCCAAACTTGAACTCGTAGATACCACAATAAGCATTTATAAACAAACTTCAATCAGATGCTGACCAAAGAGAGGACAATTTGTATACATGTAACAAAATCTAAGTGCTAATATTATTAAGAATTTGATGTTAAAAGTAGTAATAAAATGGTTACTTCAGGAATTATCAAATAAAATTTTAAAGAAAACAATTTTTTTTTTTCAAGTTCTTTCGGTCAAACACAAACCTTGTTAACTGGTTATTCAGTCATATGAAAATTGTCACCCAGCCAACATAAGATAGGAATCTGCCAGTGACAGAAATGTAAGCAATATGAATGGTTATTTTTCAAATTCAAGAAGTGACCCTTTGTGCATGCTATGTTTATCAGAAAAATAAGAACATGGACGAAGAAAACTGGTGGTGACCTCTTGTGCTTGTCATACTCTAAATTTGGTTTCAAGTCTTTTCAGGATCTTGTACACCATCTTCACAAATCCTACTCATCATTAACCAATAAGGTACCATACTAAGCCAGCATTGCAAAATAGTTGGTGATGATAGGAATATCACCAGAAGGTTTACAATATGGTCCATTGGGTTCCCAACCAATACCATACAAAACTCCGTAAGTGTTGTTCATAGCATTTAACTAAGGCCAAATTGCAAAAAGACCCCTTACGGTTTGGGTCAATTTCAAACAGACCCCCTCTACTTTCAATTTTGTGCAGGTTTTTTTTTCTTTTTTCAATTTTGTGTTATTGACCCATGAACTATGAAAATGACAAAATTGACCCCTTCATCTCATTCAATCATGCGCACTGCACGTGACACTTCGTTATAAATTTTTTTTAGTAGAACTTAATTAAAAAACACAATTTTAATATCATTCTAAAACAAAAATGTAATGAAATACTCATGAGAATTATAATTTAATAAAACTTCTCTTGAAAATAAATTTTAAAATAAAATATAAAAAAAGGAGCTTGGTTAATAAGAAAATGAAATAAAATTAAAGGAATATAATTTTGAATCAAATTACAAACTTTTCTGCTAAGATCTACCATTGAATCATGATAAAAATGTTGATTACAAAAGCAAAAACTGCCACCTCAATCCCCCTCCTCCCCCCCCTTCTCTCTCTCTCTCTCTCTCTCTCTCTCTCTGATCTGCTTGAAATTGACCCAAAACTAAGGGGGTCTTTTAGCACTTTGGCCTTCAATAAATTCCTTTCAATTGCACTGATATGATCAATTATGGTTAATCAAACAATGATATCTCATATATTTACCATCGGATTTGGTATCAAATCTATTTTCTGTTATCTATTTCAAAGGAAGGGATCATGCCTTAACTAATATAGATAACGATATAAAGCAAAGCAAAACAAACAAACAATCAATTAATCTAAGTGATGACTCCAGAACCATGGGATATGAAACTGCACTTGAAATTTACCACTCATGTGCATGTGTGCTTGCACATGTCTCTGCGTAAATCATGCCAAAAACAATGCTTATGCATACGGTGTTGACAATGAAGCTGCACAAAATGATGACTCCTCCATGCCAACATGGCGCACGTAAAACCAAAAAATTTACAAATAAAATTATAAAATCAAAGAGGAAGGCTATTTGCTAGAGTTTTTACCCTATGGCTCTGCCCATTATGTGGTGCCGCAGAAGCAAGAGCTGACCAAGAGCATACAGAAGTATGTCATCCACATAATTATTATCTCCTGGCATAGAAAACAAAATATAGAAAGGGAGAATATTAGGTTAACAAGATGACCCACCCAAAAAATAAATACTGCATTAATATCATCAACTAACATTTAAACTGCAGCAGATGTAGTAAGGGGAAAGCAAGAACATGAACTATGATGCTAACACCAGCCCAATGTATAATGATACCAAACCACCTCCAGAAAAAACTTTCATTTAGGAAACTGGGGAGTGGGGATTACATAAGTAACTCAATTAATTCCAAACTAAATGTTTAATTTTCCAAAAAAGTTGGTACCTTTACTGAGGGCATCAACCTCTCTAGAATCTTGTCGTTCATGGACCTGCAAACACATTAAACTATTAAAACTCACTAAACAACACAGTAATGAAAGCTAACACTTTCTAATGAAAAAGCCATAGGTTCAGTGATAAGTGAAGTATGCAAAACGTAAACACTTTAAAGTATGCTGTCAGTTCTTCATACTGTTTTTTCTGGCTTTTGGCATTGAATGATAAAATGCCTCAATTTAACTCTCAAAAACCAAAATGCAGTCCCAATTACTCCCTTCATGTGACACAACTTATTTCACAAGGCAAGAAAGTTCTGGCAAAGGCAACTTTCTGCTTGCTTTATCTCAAGGCATCTATTTCTATAACCATTCTTGTGTATAAACATTTTATATATATATATATATATATATAGGTAATAGAAGTTTTATTGAAAAGAAAAGTACAATGTGTTTACGATAATAAAATTATTGTGTATGAACTTACTGTATTAATCTAGAACATCTTTCATGACCATCATATGCAAAAATACTATCACAGAGTAGGTGCCCTCTGTTTGATGCATAGAGTTACAGTAAGTGTATCTTTCCATTTAATAATGCTTTCAGTAATCTTAATGACATCTACAGAAAACAGGTATTAGTCACGATAAATTTAAAGATGACAGCCACACAGCAGCATAAAGATTAAAGAGAAGACTAGCTCTTCAGGCCATTCTTCTAAGTGCCAGCCCTGCATAAGGACAGGATCGGTACTAACCATGTATTCACAAACCAAAGATTAGAATCCATGAAGTAGACAAAGTCATATGTATATATATAATCAGAACAAAGTCAACCAGAATTAAGGCTATATTTTCACTTGAACCAAGGGCTAGAGATGGTAACAAGGTTTTTTTGATTAATCTACAGTTGGATTACATTGCATCTTTATATTCTACATGTTTATAAAATATCAAGATGATAAGAGATCAATAACTATCCAATCAATAAAATATTTAAATTTCAAGTTCAATGAATTTTAATTACAGACAACATGAATTACTTATCAAAAAATGAAATAAAATAAAATAAATCAGATTGACACAGAATTTGGCATGTATTAAGAACAAAAAGAATGTGTAATTGACCAGTGGCATTTTCAAAAAATTAACCCAATAAAATTTATTAAGTGATGTAGCATTAACCAAGAGTTAGATCAAATGTATGGAAGGCTTAGCTTTCCTTAAATTGAAAAAAAATAGTTTCAACCAAAAGAATGGAATTCTGGTTTCAAACAAGATAAATTGTAACATTTATGAATTTATGGCTTTTTGAAATAGAAATTAAGAGTAGTTCACTATGGTCAATGTAGGCAGACATGAACTCAAGTAAACTTGCTGCTTATAATACAAAGAATGGCATTGCATTTGCAGAAAAGGGAAAAGTGAAAAGAAGAGACTAAAATTGAAAAAGGAATGGCATTGCACAATCAACTATAAGAACTGAGTGGAAACATTCAATGTATGCCCATGACACATATACACATGCACGAGAGAGAGAAAGAGAGTCATTGCACAAAGAACTTACAAGAATTTTGGGTGAACACCATCCATTTAGAACTCTCAATTCATCACGATCTTTATTCAAGTGTTACAACGAATTAACTGAAGTAAAGTGGATCTGCCTTTGGTATGAAGTAAAGCCATGAAAAAGCCGTATCCAATTAGTTTCCCAAATTTACAAATGAATTGAGTAAAAAGAATACCAGCTTCTGCTGAGTTGTGTCATGTTACATTAATCAAACAATTACTGGTTCACCAGTTCATCATTTTATACTAACTCCTGGACAATATGGACCTCAAAGCACCCAATTGGCTTGAAGAAAAAGGAGGTACTCTACTCTGAGCCAATGTCAGGATCAGCTTGGCCTTACCAAACTGCCCATTCTTCTTAAGGCCTTCAAGCAACGTATGAATGGTATCCACATTTGGAAACCAATTTTTTCTCATGCAATCTTTACACATTGTATATGCTAAATCAAAATCCCTTCCCTTACAGAGATAATGAATCATGGTCTGGTAAATCTTAACATTGGGTTTGTGCCCCTTGGCATGAAAAGCAGAATAGACCCTTTTGGCCATTTCAAGATACCCAGCCTGGCAGAACCCTTTGATTACCAGATTATAGGTAACCTCATCAGGTGCAATCCCAAGCTTCTGCATCATATCCATCAAACTATTAGCTTGCCATGCTCGTCTCCTATTAACCAAATATTGAATCCTAACATTAAAAGTTGCCAGATTCGGTATACACCCCTTTAGCATCATTAGATTCCACAACCCATTGCCAATCTCACACCTGTTTTCCTTATAAAATGCTGAAATAAGTGTTGTGTATGTAACCACATCTGGCTTTATTCCTAACTTTTCCATCTCTACCATGATTAAATATGCTTTATTCAAAACACCCATTTCACAGAAAGCCTTAATAACAATATTAACTGAAAATACGTCCAGTTCAACACCAAACATCACAGGTACATCATTAAGAAATTCCTCAACTGCATGTAAATCACGTGTCTGTGTCAAAACCCTAAGTGCAGCATTGAAAGATTTAACAGTCCTTCGACACCCATACAGATGCATATTAGAAAAAGTATCAAGAGCATGTTTAGTCATCCCAGCCTTACCATACAACATTATAATCCTCAAAATAAACCCTTCACGCCGACCCTGGGGAAGAGTCTTCTGATGCTCAAGCAAATGCTCGATGTAATCAAAGCGCCCTGCACCAGCTAGCCTAGACACCGTGTCTTCAAATGCAAAACGGTTTTCAATGACAAGCCGATTGTGTGCATTCGCCTTAAATAAATGGAACAACTTCTCAGGGTCCCGCTCGTTCTTAAGTTTCACAAGAGCAGGTTCTTCTAATGGCTTTGGATTCCGAATGTAATTGGATACAGCTGCAGGGCTTTCAGTTGATGAAACGGCAGCAACAGCATGATAGAATCTGCGAACATATCGCAGAGAGAGCATGTTCTAGAAATCTCCTCAGATTGAAAGATACACATCCATCAAAATCTAGAATTCATTCAATATTCTCAGGAAATATCCAATACCCTCAAAACAAATTGGAAATCCCAAAAATATTTAACACTCAAAATCAAGATTCTAATGCAATATCCAATACCAACATTAGAACTTGCAGCCTCCAGAAACACTAACACCCAAAAAAATAAATCAAATTCTCTGATTTTGCTCAAAACGAAACACACCCAGATGCTGAAATCAACATTCAAGACACTAACTTGAGAAAATACTCAATACCCATGTAAGAAATTGAAGAACCCAGAAGCATAAACACTCAAATACGAAAGAATATGAAGCCAAAATAGGATTTTGCTCAAATTGAAACACACCCAGATGGTGAAATCAACATTCTAAGCAAAGCCTAGTTGGTAGAGAGAGCAAGGTGTGATCGAATCCTCACCTGGAATGGGGCGGCCGCCTCTTTAGCTGGATGGAGGAGTAAGAGAGATAGAGAGATAGAGAGGGCGGCTTGTGGGTTTAGTTGCCCGTGAAATTATTTATTGGTGCATTCGTTTTTTCAGTAGGAGCTGTGAACCGAGAAGGTGGAGCTCATGCTCCGAGTAATGGGGTTTTGGGGGGTTTAGGTTTTTGGGTTTTGGTATTCACTATTCTGGGAAAATAAAATTAAAAATAATAATAATTTAAAAAAAAATAAAAAAAACGATGTGTTAAAATGTTGTTGAAAGTCTTGAACTTGATTGGTGGATGAAGGGTTTTGGGTTCACTCCAGGGCTTTTGTGCATCGAGGCATCATGGACCCAAATACAA
Organism: Quercus robur; assembly: GCF_932294415.1. Classification (NCBI taxonomy): domain Eukaryota; kingdom Viridiplantae; phylum Streptophyta; class Magnoliopsida; order Fagales; family Fagaceae; genus Quercus; species Quercus robur. The sequence goes on along the minus strand of NC_065540.1, from coordinate 44,780,380 downwards.
CAAGTTCCGCTACAAAATCTACCAGTTTTGTTATAACTTGCTAACGTTATGAGTTGTAACTTCTTTTTTTTTTTCTTTTTTTCTTTTTTGAGAATCTTATGAGTTGTAACTTACTATGTGAAAATATCATAAAAATGCTAGTATCACAACAAAACCCACAATTTTTGCCACAACTTGCTTACTTGGTAAATTGTGAGTAATGCAATAAAAGTTGTAAGTTCACAACTCCATAACTCACAGCTTGCCACATGGACAAATTGTGGGAAAATTTGTGGATTTTGTTATGGTAATAGCAAGTGCAATGCACATGACTCATTTGGCTGGTTCCATTAAGTGAGTAATGACACTACATATGACAAATACAAATGTCATCTTTTTATTGATGGTTGGAGTCAAACTCTGTCATATTTTAAATTGATTTTGTGTAGGTCATATATCATGCCAGGGAAGAGTCCTGTATCCTTTAGGATGGCCTCAAGATGTGGGTTACAAGTTTTGAATTCAAAATCTCATAAATTTCATGAGGTGGAGGAAACTACAAAGTTATCCCCTTAAAATAAATGATTTGTTCTTATGTCTAAAGGAAATGCAAAGTAACTAGTCATATTTTTGTGACAACAATACACCTTGAAAAGGAAAAAGCTTCACCAAAATAAAATAATTTTGATCTTTTAATTACTTTGTAGAGTTATTTAATTTGTTCAAATTTTTCATTAAAAAAAAAAAACATAAATCAAGTTATTTAGCTGGAACTTGAGTCTGAATAGAAAATGGGAACAAGAAACCATTGGTGTCAAATTGAACGTTTTGTGATAACAATTTAAACCCAACAATGTGTTAGGCTGCTAACATTAGAATAAGTAGCCACCCAATTAGTTCATCAAAAAAAAGTAGCCACCCAATTAATCTTACCTCAATCAGTCGACTTCACACTATTTTCAAAAATGGGTTAGTAACATAGGTTAATGTGACATTCTAAAAAGGAGGGTTTTTTCTTTCTTTTGTTTCCCCCGCGGGGGGGGGGGGGGGGGGGGGGGGGGGGGTGGGGGTGGTGGAAATGGATAGAATTGTACATAGAATTGTTGTACACTACTGTTCGACTAACCACCCCCACCAACAAATTGGACTAACCGGTAAAAGAGAGCCCATTTATCGTTAGGGAGATGCACATCAATAAATCATCAAATGCTAACATCCTTAACATTGAAAATAGGGCTCTACCACCGTACACCTTAGCATGATGTGACTACTTGTGAGGTAGAAGTGTTTGTGAGGTATTTTTTGGAAGTGTGGCTTAAGTTTTTAAGAGGGAAATTCAAACACATACACTTAGATTAAGACTGAAGTAGAATTCTATCTCAATTTTTTTTTTTTTTTTTTTTAAAGGTTCTAAACAAGCCAAGCTTTGTCGATTATTAAATGTTCAAGCTCAGCTCAATAACAAATATAAAGTGTTCAAGCTTAACTTGAGCTATAACCAACCTTACAAACTATGTTTGAGCTTAAGCTTGTCAGATAGTCCAAAAGCTTGAACTCGACTTAATCCAAGCTTATGAAATAAATCAAGTCGAGCTCAAGTTCAAGCTCAAGCTTAATGTCAAGCTTTTGTACTCAATACAATACAAGAACATATTATGCCCATATTTAACATATTTTCAAGCTCATTTGATTTACACATGTAGTCCCAAATCTGAATTAATTGACGGCTTAATAAGATATTAGTTTATTTTTTAAGTCCATATCAATCTTATTACCTGGCTCATAAACCAACCTAAGCTCAGCTTGTTTTTCATTGAGCACTATTGTTAAAAAATTTTTTTTTTTTTTTTTTTTTTGCATAAGATCAACTTGTTTATCAAACAAATCTTATTTATAGCCCTATTTGAAAACACCACTCCCCCCTAGTCCAAAAGTCATCCTCCCTCCTTATCAAAAAAAAAAAAAAGTCAATCTTCCCTCTCCGAGTGTGCTAATCTCACATGGTGTTTTTTTGCTAATCTCACGTGACTTTTTTTTTAAATGGAAATCTGAAATCTCACATGGTTATTGGACCTACATATGAGTGACAATGCATTTATCAGATGTATAAGATAATAAATGCATCCAAAATTCACCCTTTAGTCTCTCATGTAGAGACCAGAAAATCTCTAACTTCACAAGTACTTGCAAAGAACTTATCAAATGCTACAGATTTTAAGATGACATGATATTGCAATCTGTCCTGAAGGTTTCTACATCAACACTCAAAACCCGTGCAATCTGCAAAGGTTCTCTTTCTATCAAAATCTGCAAAGGTTCAGTCCATATATACAGTTACGCTTAAATGATTCAATGAGATAACGCTTGGTATGGATAGCCAATTAAGGTTTTCCATTCTCCCTGTTGTGTATGTATGACAGAGCAGTGGTAACAAGCTCAATATTTCACACATGATATTTTCCTTAATTGTCACAAAACGCATCCTTGCCTGGCCCCCAAGAAAAGGGTTATCAAATTTGACAAAAAGCATTAATCAACTGAACGAGTGCAACATTAGTTAAAAGATCTAGATAAAGGTGACAAAATTTTAACCAACTATTCTGATTTAATTTATCATTAAAATTTAACTTATCCAATGTACAAAGGATGGGAGAAATGAGACATCTAAGAGATGGCGGTTGCTAACATGTTTATATCGGAGATCAAACACAACTTGAATTCGCTTCATTCTTCAATCTTTTGATGTTATAACCAGCAACCCCAATGCACCAATAAGAATATACTGCAAGAGAGAAATGACCGATGTTACTTTCTGTGTAAATTTAATAACTTTGCAGTTTTTGGAATTCTAAAGTTAAATTGATTATTACATCTCATGAAAAAAATTCTAGTACTTCAAACAGAGTTCCAATTTAAGATTCTAAAGTGGAACTCATAGATGCCACAAAGACATTTATGAACAAACTTCGATCAGATGCTGACCAAAGAGAGGAAAAAATTTCAACATGTAATGAAATCTAAGCAATAATATTATTAAGAATCAGAAATAGACTAGCAAAAAAACATTTAATTTCAGAAATTACCAAACAAAATTCTAGAGAACAATTTTTTTTCTTTGTTCTTCTCAATAACTTCTTTTTTTATATATATAACAAAAAATTTATTAGAAAAGGAAAAGAGAATGACACATAATAAGATGTGCACAAGAAGTTCTTTTGGTCAGAGACACAAACCTTGATAATTGGCTTTTCAGTCATGATAATTGTTACCCAGCCAACATAAGGTAGGAACCTGCCAGCAACAGAAATTTAAGCAACATGAAGATTTATTTTCAAATTCAAGAAATAAAGGTGCAGTTACCCTTGGATATGCTATTTTTAAAAGAAGAATATGAAAATCAATGAAGGAAACTGGTGGCAATCTATTGTGCTTGTCAAACACAAAACTTGGTTAAAAGAATTTTCAAGATCATCTACACCATCTTCACAAAACCACTCATCACTAACTTGTAAGGCACCCTACTTGTCCAGCATTGCAAAATAGTTGGTGATTTGTCAGAAGGTTCAGAACATACAGGGCATTGGACATGCATGTGTGTGGGTGTCTTTATGTATGTAAATTGCTAATAAAATGCGTCCATGCAAAACACGTTGTCCTCACCAAGGCTGCACCAAATGATGACTCCTCCATGCTAACATGGTGCAATTAACCCAAAAAATAATAATAATGAAAATAAATGAATAATATCAAGTAAGAAGACTATTGCTAGAATTTTTACCCAACAGCTCTGCCCATTATGTGGTGCCGTTGCAGCCAGAGCTGACCATGAGCATACAGAAGTCTGTCATCCCCATAATTATTATCTCCTGAGATAGACAGCAACATATGGAAAGGGAGAATGTCAGGATAACAGCAGATGACCCACCGATTTTTTTTTTTAAATACAGTATTAATATCATTAAGTAACATATTAAAACTGCAGCAGGTATAGTAAGGAGAAAGCAAGAAGATGAATTATGATGCTAAGACCCGCCCATGTATAATGATAACCACCTCCAAAAATAACAATCATGGATTACATCTAAATAAATTCCAATCAAAAAGTTCAATTTTCCAAAAGCCAGAACCTTTTGTGAGTACATCAACCTCTCCAGTATCTTGCCGTTCATGGACCTGCAAAAAGAATTAACTATTAAGACTCACTAAACAACACAGTATTAATGTTTACTAATGAAAACGCATAAGCTCTGACATATACGCAAAAGGTAAACACTTCAAAGTATTCTGTCAGTTCTTCAAACAATTCTTTCTGGCTTTTGGCATCAAAAGTTAAAAATGCCACAACTCAACTCTCAGAAATCAAAATGCTGTCACATGTTCACCTGTCATGTGACAACTTATTTCACAAGCCAAGAAATTTCTGGCAAATGAAGCTCTTTGCTTGCTCTATCTTAAGGCATCTTTTTTTTTATAACCATTATAGATTATGAACTTTTTGTATTAATCTAGAACTTCTCTCATAACCATTGTATGCAAACATACTATCACATAATAGGCGCCATCTGTTTGATGCATTAGAGTTACAACAATTATATCTTTCAATTTTAACAATGTGGTCAATAATCTTAATGACATCTACAGAAAACAGGTATCAGTTACAATACATCTACAGATGCCAACCATACAGCAGCATAAAGAGATGACTAGCTCTTCAGACCATACAGCATTCTCATCATAGCCTGCCCTGTATAAGGACATATTCGGTACCCACTGTTTGGCAACATAGTATTTGTTCAAAGCACTGCAACTTTACTCTACTCAACTAAGCCTTAGTCCTATCTAAATAAGTCAGCTTTCTTCCCAGCAACTCAACCCCAATTAATTTGGAAAAGAATCCATGTAGCCAACAAAGTCATTTTGAATTAAGGCTTAATTGAGTTGAGTTGAGCATCTGCCATGCAAGCAAAGGGGGTTAGGGTGGGGAGAGTCTTCAGATAATTGAGAGAACTTCCCAGGTTACTCAAAATTAACATGACCAAAAAGTTAATCTATTATCACTTGAACCAAGGGCAAGAGATGGTAACAAGGCAGACATTACAGGGCACCTGACCTATGGGCAAACGAACTGAAAATTCTGGGGTTTGATCTAATGCCTAAAATGGTAATAAAAACATTTGAAATTTACCTTCATTGGTCAAGTAAAAATATCCTTAATAAAACTTAGCACAACATACCATGTCCTCCTTAAGCATCAACATCTATGGGGTCAGGTGTAGACATATCAATACAAGCATCCAATTGAGCGCCTCTATTGCCCAGTGTCTAATCTAATCTTATACTCTTAAAAGTGAATAGGATGAATTATGCTGCATGTTAGAACCCAACTTTATGTGAGTCCAGTCATTTACTCGAATGGGGGAAAACTCAGATAAAAACATAAGAGCTTTAGCAGCATAATCATAGTGCATTACTGCATATTGATATAGCTTCCACCAAGGTAACAAAAGCACCAGTGTTCTATGGAAATCAACGTGTAGTATAAGGTCAGGATGATGTGTTTACCTTAATGACACGATGGACAATAGGAATCTCGCGACCCTGAACAAATACATACATGAAAAAGAAAAATATTAGCATTGGGGAAAAAAAAAAAAAGAGGGTGGGAGGCTGAGAAGTTGAAGAACAAGAGAGCAGCAGATCTCAAGAGAGAGAACAAAAACTCAAAAATAAGTTAAACAAGCATACATGCATGACAACACAATGCAAAATAGTACAAAATATAAATAGCATTAGTTATCTGAACCTCAACACGTTACATAAAACAAAATGTTTGTAAAAAATTGAGTTAATATTATGAAAATTCATAGTCACTAGTCAAGTTTTCTTGTCCAGTTCCTTTTCACAAAATGTTTGTAAAAAATTGTGTTAATATTATGAAAATTCATAGTCACTAGTCAAGTTTTCTTGTCCAGTTCCTTTTCATGTAAATTATATTCGTTATTTAACATCTGCTTATCCTAATGCGATCGCTCACTATTTTTTTTTTTTAGAAGTTCAAACTACACCTGGTCAAACTTTTTTCAATGTCACATCACTTAATAACTTTATACTAGATGTAATTTTTGATGAATTATCTATTGGATTACATTGTATCTTAAATCCTACACACTTATGAAATACCAAGATGATCAAAGAAAAAAAATTATCTCATCTATAAAATATTTAAATTTCTAGTTTCCTGAATTTTAAAATTACACACAAAATAAGAACCATGGATCAAATAGTCAATTAAATCCAACTGACACAATTTGGTGTGCATTAAGAACAAAGAGAACCTATAACCCAATGGTGAAAGACACGAGTTGCCATGTGTTAAGAACAAAGAGAACCTATAACCCAATGGTAGGATTTTCAAAATATCAATCCAAAGAGAATTATTAAGTGGTGTAAATTACATCATATATAACTTGATCATGACCCCATATAAAAAAGGTTTACCTTTCTCAAAACTAAAAAAATATAGTTACAGCCAACAGATCCTTTTTTTTTTCCCCAATTAACAAGTAACTGATAAAATTACTATGGTGGTGGTAGGATCAATTTCAAAGTACATAAAAATCCATCTATCTACATATTTACAAATTATATGATCCCTTGAATAATTTCTATGGCTCATTAGTTGAAAGGATACGTGGATTAGAAAATGAAAGGTGCAAGTCCTGTTGACATTAAGTATTACTAGGTTGGAATGGAAAACTGATCAAAGAAATCCTCCCCCATCTTCTGATCAAACAAAATAAATAAAAATAAAAACTCTTCCAGTTTTTTTTTTTTTTTTGTGGGGGGGGGGGGGGGGGGGGGCTTTTGTGAATTAATTCAACAATTAATTAAACCTCTTCTTTATTTTTTTTCACAAAATTTTCATAAGATACATCAATTGCTTCTTTCTAACTATTGTCCATCTCAAGCCAAATGCTTTTCTTTTTTTTCTTTTTTTGTATTCTCCATTTTCCAAAGTAGCCTAAACAAAATACAAAAAATAAAAATAAAAATTTATTTTGATACAAACTTTATTTTTTAGGCGACTTTGTGTTCATTGCTGTGTACATGTAGTCTATTCTTTTAATAAAATACTTTTACTTATAAAATAAAATTTTAAAAAAGCACTGTCAAATTGATATATACAAAAACAATGAGTTTAAGGACAGATACAAAAAGTATTCTAAAGACATTTTAAAAACCTAGTGAGTTTACTAGAAGAATCTTATCAGAAATGATATATACAACACCAATATCGTAATGAACACAAGCAGAATAAAAAATAACACTTTAGAAGAAACTTACATCGACGTTAAAGACAACAATTTCCCCAGCACGAATAGGATCTTTGCTCATGTGCAAGAACAAGATGTCCCCCTGCATTATGATATGAAAAGTTATCATTTGTTAAGCAGCATGAGAACAAGATTGACATGGTGCAATCAAACATGTGCAGCAGAAATATTTAAAATAAAATTCCTTGGAGGCACAATTGCACTTTCTCCTCAATTGCAATTTCTCCATAGAAAAAACATCCTGAGAAGACACTTTGCAGAAAAAAGAACCAGTCATTGCTCCCTAAAGACAGAAACAAGGATAAAAGAGATATATCTTCTCTTCTTTTCTTATGAATATGAAAGGGTGTGCAGTTTTCCTCTATGCTAACCGAGGTAGTTTCATAAATGAAATAATAGTTTCAAACTTGATATTCCAAGTCACACTGAAAACAACTCCATGAAGAACCAATTTTGATTAAAAAACATGTTGAAGAATTCACAAATTAGGTTGACTTACCCTCTTGAAACCTGGTTCCATGCTACCAGAAAGCACGACGACAACAGGAGACTCACTGCCAGTAATGCACATCAATGCCTTCCATATTATTAGTGCAGACGTAACAATCATCCCTGGGATAAAATCAAAACATTTAAGTGAACAAATATTGTGCAAAAAGGTTAGTAAACCACAGCATGATAACGGTAATGTACAAACAGATTTCTACTTCAAAGTGAAACATCTGTACCAAAATATTCAAATTTGTTTTCATTTCAACAAAACAGTTTTTTGCACTATTGTTATAGCAGAGGCAAGATAGCAAAATAGTCAAAATTTCAAAAGAGAACCCCCTCCATTTCAAATGCAACCACCCTTTCAGTATCAAAAACTTACAATCTCAGAGGTTCTGAAAATTAGCAAACTATCTTATAATGAGATGATAAAAATGAATAACCTTGCAGCCATATCTGCTCATACAGAGTGTGAGTTTGGATTAGCTTTTTTGCGTCAGCAAGTTTGCTTCTTAAAGCCTCACTTTTTCAATGTACAATCGTACTTTTGCCAATTTTCAGCAAAAAGCTCATCCAAAAATAACACATTAACCATGAAAAAAAAAGACTTCAGACCATAATTTATGCTTTTTGCAAATCATTTATAAAAACAAAAAAATTATGTTATGCTTTATTGCAAATCAACCACTTTTTGGAGGGTTTATAAGATTCCAAACTCCATAAAATCTGAAACATTCTGACTAACAATAATGCTCAATTTTTAATATGTTGGATTGTGCTGCTTCTTCTTATGAACACAATTTCGAAAAATATAAAGTTGAGTAATTACCATATGTTGACCTATAATTGTAAAAATGTTAAAAATCAAGAACCAGGAGTAAATAGTAGCCAAAAAGAAGGGGAAGGGGAGATTCGAACTAGTAACTTCCATGGCCCCTAACCCATTGTGCTATGCTACCCTTGAGGTTTACAACATACAATTAAAAGTTATTACTAAGACAATCCAAAGTTAAACTTATATCACAAATTTATTTATAAAAAAATAATAATAATAATAATACAAGATTCCTATCTTTTTTATAAAAAAAATAAATAAATAAATAAATAAAATCACCCTTTTTATGTATTTATTCGTATTGTCTTAGCATTCAAAAATAAAAAGCAAACTGATAACTTTATTTTGTGGGCATGAATTATATCACCCAACCCACCATATAAACAATGATTATGAATGTGAAATTTGATTTTGCTTCTGTTTACTGGAAAATAAAACTTGGAAATCCCAATTCAAATGAGCCAAACAGAATCACATCAGCCTCAACAAACAATTGGGTTTTGTTCTCTTAAGCCTCAAAAGAAAACCCAACAAAAAAGAAAAAAAAATGGATAAAGCTTCAATTTTTAATGCATACCCACAATTTATTATCACCCAAAGACAGCAAAAAATACAAACAATTCCAATTCCAAACACGAATCAATGAAATGAAACAAACAAACAAACAAACAAAAAGATTGAAAAATTGGAAGCGAACCAAGACTGACGGCCTGTGTGAGGACCTGTCGGATCTGAAGGGATTTGATGGAATCCATTGTCTCACCGATCCAACCCATTCTCACAGTCTCTCTTTCTCTCTCTCTCTCTCTCTCTCTCTCTCTCTCTCTCTCTCTCTCTCTCTCTCTCTCTCTGATCTCAGTTACAAAAATCAAAGCAAACCCACGATTTATTTTATTGCTTATGTTTGGGTGTGCTTATAATGCCGGAGAGCTACTGTTTCTGTAAAGGGCCGTTTATTTTTTTTTTTTTTCTTTTTTATATCTTCTATTTTTCAAGTTTTTATTTTTTTAATTTTAATTTTAGAATTTTTTGGAGGACTAAAATATATTTTATTTCTTTTAAATTTAGTGATAGTGTCATTTTGATCAATCAAAAAGTTTCAAAACTTGTAACTCATCCCCTCAACTTTCAAATTGATGTCTTTTTTTTTTTTAATGTGAAATTGATGTCATTTTGATATTTGAAGTTTCAAAATTTTCTTCTATGAGTGACCCCTTCTCGAATTTATTTTCTAAATTTTTTTATGGAAATTTAAAAAAAAAAAAAAAAGTATTGGCAGGTTGTATGGTTATAATAACTAATAACTAGAGTTGTGTCATTTGTGTTGAGATCATGCCACATGTTGCCCACTATTTTCTATTTTTATTTTATTATAATTCCATAGTTATAGTGTTACACAAGCCAAAGAGAAGTAATTTAAATACTAAATATTTTGAAAATACCAATATATGCCAACTATTAACCTTACACATTTTCCTTATCTACAAATATTTCACTTATCCTAACTTTGAAGGTGTTAGTTAATAAATTGAAAATTGTGTTACCCATGGTTATTTTGGTGTTTTTAATGAAAACATTTTGTATTTTAATTTCTCATTGCATTGTAATTATTGAATTATTTAAATAATAATAGTAAATAATACTTTAAAAATAAAAATAAAAAAATCTTTGATAATGTTTTACTTGCCCTTTAGATGCTACATTCGATCAGTAGAAAGAAAAATGGAAAGGTTGGCCGGCACTAAATAATTTAGATATAAATAAGCCTACAATATGATTGAATGGAAGTTTTTGGAAGCTGTATGTTTAGGTTTTTTCAAAATACTGATAAGAGTGTAGGTTTCAGTTAGCTCAACTAGTAAAACTTCTAATTGTTGAATAAAAGATCTAGGGTTCAATTCTCGTCTATACCAAAATTGATTAGTGTCTTGAATAAGACTAAATGCAAAATAGGCCTAAAATTTACATCGGTCTTAAAAAGCACTTGCATTATGTGTATGTCTGTTCAAGTGTAAAGACATATTTTATTCATTCTCAATTCACTTTTTCAATTGGTGTGTCCGTGTGTGAGTGAAGTGATTGTTTTAAAAAAGTGGTATGTGAATGAAGAATGAATACTTTATTAGAATAGCATTTAGAATAGATATTCTCGCTTAGGCATTTTTTGAAAAATAGTTGTGTAAAATAGAAAAAAAATAAGTACTTATGTTAAAATAAAGGCGCAATTGCACTTTTAGTCCCTACATTTTGAAGTTTTTCCATTTTAGTCCCTACATTTTATTTTTTCCATTTTTAGTCCCTAAAACCAATTTACGCTTTCCGTTTTAGTCCTTTCCGTCAGTCAACCAACGGAAATAGCTGAGGTGGCAGCCGGAACAATTAAAATATTATAAAAAATGTCACATCACCCTGACAAATCAGCATATATATTTTAAAAATTAATTTATTAATTTTAATTAAATAAAAAAAATAAAAACATAATTAAAAATAATAAAATCAAACCTAAACCCAGAAAATCAAATCCAAGAACACAAATTCAGAATTAAAAACAATGAAATCAAATGCCTATGAACACAAGAACACAAACCCAAAAAATCAAACCCAAGAACATGAAATTTATACCCACCAACAGCAACCCACAACCACCAAAACAACGCCACACACCGTCGAAACTTCAAAACCAACCTAAGAACCACAACCTATTCAGACCCACAACCCATTCAAACCCAAGCCTCAAAATCGATTCAACCCACGGCGGCAAACTCCAGCGATCAAAAGCCATAACCCACAACAAGTGAACCCCAGTGAGCAAAAGCCACAACCGACAACAAAAAACCCAGGCGAGTAAAAGGTCGTCTTCAAACTCTGTCATCGCCGTCATCACCTTCAGGCGAGTTTGGTCTTTGTCAAGACACTGATTGGTGTGTATTTGGCGTTTTTGGTTACTCATGTCGGAGATGTCAATCCCACATAGTGGACATCGAACCAAATCATCTTCTAGTTGAGAATCGGAACACAAATTGAGCAACAAATCGAGCTCCTCACCCATCTCATTCTCGGAGCCGCCGACGACATTGTCCACAGCGGAGTTCAATAACCTAGACTCTATCGAATTGCAGAGGTAACCGCCACTGATTTTCGTCAATCCCTTCTTCTCATCTGTGACCGTAGAATCTGTGCAATCGTCGATGCTGGACCGAATCGAATCCAAGCTGCTGCTGTTGCAGCAGCCAAGCAAATCCGAGGATTCAAAATCATGGAGTTGAGATTTCTGAGATTGAGTGGCTGTGGGTGTGGAGTTGGGATTTGATTTTCTGGGTTTAGGTTTGATTTTATTATTTTTAATTATGTTTTTATTTTATTATTTAATTAAAATTAATAAATTAATTTTTTAAAATATATATGCTGATTTGTCAGGGTGATGTGGCATTTTTTATAATATTTTAATTGTTCCGGCTGCCACCTCAGCTATTTCCGTTGGTTGACTGACGGAAAGGACTAAAACGGAAAGCGTAAATTGGTTTTAGGGACTAAAAATGGAAAAAATAAAATGTAGGGACTAAAATGGAAAAACTTCAAAATGTAGGGACTAAAAGTGCAATTGCGCCTAAAATAAACAATAATTTTTACACGAGGTAATGTGAATGCTCTCTAATCGTGATGCGTTTGTCTTCTACCTCCCACTCAGTGTTGTTGAACGGTGGAACTTGTGAATTATTTTTGAGTAATCCGAGGCATACGTCAAGGTGATCCTTGCCACCTTATTTGCTTATCCTCTATGTTGAATGTCTTCCATGTTAAGAGTTAAGACAGGCTGAGATGGAAGGAGATGTAAGAGGGATTGCTGCTAGCAGGGAGTCCAAGCTCATCCAGGTTTTTCTTGCTGATAATTCACTGTCATTTTGTCAAGCAACAGCCCAAAATTGTGAGAAGTTGGTAGAGACATGGAGTAAATAATATGAAAGAGCGCTAAGACAACCATTTTCCTCTCTCAAAATACGAGTGTCCAACAAATTTGTTGGGTTCTTGAGATTAAGATCATGAGAAATGTTTGGCTACTGTCTTTTGCAGAGAGCTTAAAAAGTTACTCTTTTAATATGATAAAAGGAACATGTTTGGACACAATAATCCATTGGCTACATTGGTCTACCCTGTGTCAACCAAAACATGCAGGCAAGCTAGGTCTTAGGGACATAGAATTGTTTAATAGGACTATTCTAGCCAAGTAGGGGTGGCATCTCCTCCAAAAATTCTCACTCTTTATTTAATAGCAAACATTGCTCAAATAATAACATTTCTTTGTATAATGAAATTATTTGGAATTAGCAACAAGTATAATGTCAAATGACCACAATTCATATGGATATAGGTTAATGTTCAAATTACATGTATTGATCTTGTTTCAATTATTCCTCAGCATTTGTTATTAAGAGAAAATTAGAAAGAACACTATTTATTTTCATTGTTTGGTTTGCTATAGAAAAAGGGTGGTGCAAGTGTTTTTCAACTGAGCTTATCAAAATTTAATCTCCCCAAACCGAGGAGAAAATAGGGATAAAACCCGGGCTTAAAATGAAAAGGTAATTCTCATCCTTCATTATAAGATTCACTTACCAAGTTACCACTACCAGCCACCAACTCATCATTTTTGTCCAATCCAAATTTCTTCTTTTTTTTCTTTTTCTTTTTTCAAATTTTCCCCCTATCTAAATTGTAGGTAGCTACCAACACTTTTTTCTTCCTTCTCTTTTATATATTTCATTATCTAAAATCTGATTTTTTTTTCCCATTTTTTTATATTTCATTTTAACCATAATCACAACATTATTATTGTTATTATTATTATTATTATATATGGATAGAAAAAGATCTTGGCCTCTGAAGGCTCTCCTTGATTCCTAATTGGGGGCATAGTGTTATATGGAATCTTACCTACAGAAAGATCAAATTATTAACTTACTTTTTTTTATAAGTAAAACAATAGATAATTAAGGGCATTCTGAGACAATTTGCTTTTCTTGTTATCCCTTTGTTTGTTTGCATATTCTCGGGGCACATAAACCATAAATGCCTAACACATACCCTGATTCCAGTCATGCAGAACAATTCTTTCAGCAGCTTCCACATCCACAACACCACCCTTTTTCAGCTTACCCCTAACAATAGCCACTTTTTGAAGGAAGTCATCGACCGAGTCAAAGCTAGGGAGCTTGTACAAAGTTACCAACATGCTGGGTGGGCAACGCCTTAGAATCTCCTTCACTGCACAGATGGGGCAGGGACAGTATAATATCAAAGTCTGCTGATATGACTTAATATAATAACACAGAATTCACAAAAATTTTACTATCCAAAGGACTTCTTTCTAAAGAAATATGCACCAGAATTTCTAAATAGATAATTTTTTTTTTTTATTTGTAAATAATTTTGTTTGATAATTCAATAGTTGGGGGTGAGGGTATTTGAACCTGGGTCTCTGTTAGAAACACCAGGAGAAGCCAATTGAGCTTAATAGATGGTGGAGAACACATACTAATAGAATTTGATGTCACTGTAGCTTCTTTAATTAACATTTATTGTCCTTGATTCTATATATGCAATCTCCTTACATACAAAGGCAGTTGGAGGGAGAATGTGAATTAATAAAGGAATACAATGCTGTATTTCCTTTTCCACATGAAAAGGTACTCAAGCAGAATAGAAAATAAACTAGCACAAGGACAAAGGATGAGTTCACTCACCTGGACCAGTCGGGTCGTCCAACTTCTCGATTCTTTTGCAATTACGAAGAGTCATTGATGCATCATTTGCTCCAAATCTAAGCATCACAACACCAGGGCAGTCTAACAATTTTACATTCTTGTCTAACTGAACCTCTTGCATAGATCTTGTTAAGCGAGGAGTAGAACCAACATTGACAAGTGACAACATGGGATCTCTTTAAGCTATTAATGAGACTACTCTTACCAACATTAGGCAGGCCAATAACACCAACTGTAATTGATTCCTTGATCTGCCATAAATAACAGAGCACAATTGTTAATATGGCTAGCACTATTATTCAAACTCTAAAACCCAAATTCAAAAATACAACATAACAAGTACCATTCAGTAGTAAAAAAAAATGGTAAAATAATCTTCACCACGGTTCCTAATTGAGAAGCTTTAATATGTGGAATAAAAACACCATTAACACAGATTTTTAAGGCCATACTTTGAGACCCACTTTGAGAACAAAACTTCCCTAAAAAGAACATTAGGTTTTGGTCAACTAAGCATATATTTGCCTGATGTCCACTAGAACAAAAGAAATAAGTATTGCATAAACAATGATCTAACTGACTCATATCAACTGAATAATCATCAACAGTGTAGTGTTACAAACTAAGAATCAAAGTAGTTGCACAATGTATTTGTTTTTCTGTTGAAACTCAAATCATAACATACACAATCAGAGTAACAGTAAACAGTAACTTTGTTTCAAAATAAAAGAAATAAAGAGAATTGAATTAAAATGAACAAACAAAATTGGTACAAGATACTATCCTATTCTAATGCTTGGACTTGGAGTTGGCAGGAGTTCTGCTCTCCAGTACAAGTAAATCAAAATTATACAATATCAGAAAAGTCACAGCGCATCTTCTTGCTCGGCCGGGCATCCTCTTCTGAATCCAGAAGATTTAGAAAACTCATTGGGTCAAAATCGGGCTCTGTATCATCAGCAAGGTCGAGTAAAAGACCCTCCACCTCAGCTTCATCAAATCCATCAAATCCTTCAACTTCAGAACCCATCTTCTTGGTTAACCCATCTTCTCGTGAATCCAATACTTGGAATTGTGAATGACCATCAACGGCAGCAAATCTGGGACTTCCATCAAATGGGTCTTGATCATCATACGGGTCTTGACCCCCCATGCCCGTGTCATCAAAGAAATCCACCTGATCAAAAACACTCGTTGGAGAACCCAAAATACCAAAATCAAAAACTGGGTCTTGATCATCATATGGGTCTTGACCCCCCATGTCCGTGTCATCAATTCCGTCAAAGAAATCCACCTGATCAAAAACACTCTTTGGAGAACCCAAAATACCAGAATCGACAACAACAGAGGGTGGTCTTTCCAAAGACAAAGCCAAAGCCAAAGCCCTCTCCTCCTTTTTCTTATTCTTTTTGTAAATTACACAGAGAACCAAGTCGGAGCCCTTTTCAGCAACACTAAACTCATGCATCAACCAATCAGTGGTCTTCAGCTCCTTACCCTCACCCTTCACCCTGAAATTCAACAATTTGTTGAACCCAATAATTGTCTTCCCAGACCCAGAATCATAGATTTTCTTGGTCGAACTTTCATGCCAAGTCCCATGGGAACCAACAGAACGAAGCACGCGATTCTTCCCCCTCTTTAACAGAGTGAAGAAATAATGCTTCTCATCATCCAACACCGCCGTCGAGTCCGTACAGAAATCCCATGGGGGTTTATTGTATAGTTCATCAGAAAAGCCGATGACATCCCAAGCCAAAACCTCGTTTCGAATCTTCGGAGAAAGGTAACTCGAAATCAGCACTGCATCGGAGGGCTCAAACCTCGCCCCCAATGGCAGAGGCAGAGGAAGCCTCCGCCGGAGAAAACTCATCGCTTCTGGGTATATCAGAGAGAGAGAAAGAGTGAATACAGAGAGAGTGAGTTTAGAGAGAGAGAGAGAGAGAGAATGAGAATTTTGATGGAAAGAATGACGATGATGCCTTATATAATAGTCGGCGCAAGGGGGTGAGCCCAACGGCTATTTTTTTATAATTATTTTGAAAATTAATTTATATTTTTTTTTTGAGAATTAATTTTTATATTAAATTCTCATTAAAAAAAAAATTATATTAAATCAGCAAGGAAATTCAGGTCTACGTGGATAAGTATTCGAATCCTCTTCTCTCAGATCTTGTAATATGATTATATGATTTGAACAATTTTATTCAATAAATTATAATTATTAAAATATTATTAATTAAAAAATAAAAAAAAGAACCGTTAGGCTCACAGCCTTGCACCTAAAGCACCATCGTTGATCAAAATTCTCACTCTTTCTCTAAACTCACTCTCTCTGAGATTATTAGGCAAATTAATTAAAGCGTCCTGACGTCACTGTTTAGAAATTGATAAGCAGGGTAAGGCATAAGATAAAATTAATAAAAAAATTAAATATTTCCACAAAAATTTGTGGATCTATGGGATACATATAGGATTTAGGAGATAGCCTACAGATGAATTTTTCGGTATATAATAATTGTTTGCCAAATATGGAGCATAGTCATTTAAAATTGAAGAGGAAGGAAAGCAATTTACATGGAGAGAAAAATTATTATATTCTGAGTCACTGCAAAATCAAAGAATTTGAAATCTGTAATTATGTTTGGGAAGGAGAGAAAAATTATGGTTGGTATAGGGTTTCCATTTGGTTTGTGATATTCTGAGTCAATCTTAATTGAAAGTGTTCTTCCATCCTTGCTGGAACATCATTATATTTCAATTACACCAGCAATGAGCCAAAGAAGAGATAGGTATTGCCTTGTAGTTCTATATTTCTTGCTTAGTGATGACACTGGAACCATATTGTCGTGACTGAGAAATTCATCCCACTCGGAGAAGGTTGATTAATGAGATGTATAATGGCCAACAGTTTTATGATATAGAGTTGTACTGTCAAATGCAATATGTGGTTTGGTTTCAACATGTTAATTTGAGGCGCTGGCCACATATCTGGTTTGGTTTCAACATGTTAATTTGAGGCGCTGGCCACATATCTTAGATTGGGTCTTCTGGATATACCTGTTTCATATTTTATGAAACTTTCATTTAGTGCTGAGAAAGATAAGGTGATTTGAGGGCCAGGACACTATTGTTATTCAATCACCAGAGGCACTTGAACACTAGTTATTCAATCAGTTATAAATCATTTGCAGTTGCTTGGTTATGAAGTCATGATCAGTTGTGAAGAAGCAGTACATGTTGGCTGTAAGTACAAAATTTGATCAATAAATTTCAAATTAAGGAACCAGTGCATACAAAAAAACCATGCATAGATCCTAAATAAACCAGAAGGCTTCAATAAACACATAACCAACCTAGAAAGGAACCAATATACTTAAATCAACTCATTCCTACAACAATCCAAGAATTGAATCTGGATGGACAATCACGTGATGAATAGCCCGCAAAATTCTAAATGCAACTGATGAGCAGCATGAAATGGTTGCAGGGCAGAATATGTCAATCAAAAAGTGGAAGAATCATTGAATATGAAGACAGTCACGATCTGCAGCAGGCAAGAATTGAATCATAGCAGAGATACCAATACTCTTTGTAGGGGATGGACATCCATGGCAATGGTGAAGGAAGAGCAGTACCCAATGTAGAAGCTACCCTGAACATATAAAAATGTGATAGATATAGATAGATATCTAGAGGAACTAAGTTTGAATTTCAGTAACTACGAAACAATAGAGCAGCAAGAAGAAAACTATATAGGCAAAGAAGACACACCTTTTCCCAGTGAGGACACCATGAGTAAATTTAGCCAAAAAAGAACCAAAAACCCCAGAAAAGACATTTCTATAATGAGGCACAACTAGCTCTCCTGAAATATAATTTCTAGAGTTGGTTAGCAAAAAACCACCACATACATTGAAAGTCAAAGATAGATGTGACATGGTAAAATATAAACATAGATGTGTGTGTGTGTGTGTGTGTGTGTGTGAGAGAGAGAGAGAGAGAGAGAGAGAGAGAGAGATAGTTGAGTGTTGAAATGAGAGGCTTTGTTAAGACTCATCCCTACAGAAACATCACTAAATAATATCACAAATGATAATATAGCTAGAGGCCTCCCTCACCTATACTCAAGAAGTTGCTGTGTAGAAATGAAACCAGAGTACCAGATTTCCCTCCATTTTGAGTACAATGCAAATTATCTGATGAAGAATCAAATTTATCAGGACTACAAATCGCAGTATCATCAATCAGATTACTCCGACAAGATACAATTTCAAACCATATCCCAGAAGGAAATCTTCTTCGTCTTGCCAACCAAAGGAATATTTTGATATAAGGTGTCGCATGAATATCAGAGATAGCGACTTCAATCAGTATACATATAAGGCTGATGGTTGTGTTCACAATGCTAAAGAAGGTATAGAAAATAGAAGTAGTCGGTAAGAGAAGTAAGAGTGGTGTAAACAGAAGAGATCCAACGACATGTTGCTTCACAGTGTAGTCATAGCTATCTAATCTCTGACGAAGAGGATTCCATTTTCGACCACTGCCAAAGAAGTAACAGGGAAAGAAAAGATATGAACTCTGAAATAAGACATGATACTATCAAGAAGTAAGGAAAAAGATATTTTACAACTTGAAGTTCTGTCTTGCAAAGAATATTGAATCTTGCAAAGTGCACAAGCTGATCTCTTTTAGAGAATAGAATTTCTCATCAACCAAATAGAGAGGAATTCTTCTTAAATGTCAACAAAATTTAACCTATTTTGCATAGGAAGCCTCCCAAAATTTAAAATTAGTTCCTTCAAAAGTAACACTTCTAACTTTCTAAGATATAAGAATATCATTCTTCCATTAAATGTTCACAGTAAAAGCATCTCTCTAGAAATATGGCAAAGAAGGGCCCTAGCCACAAAAGCAACTAGAGCCACATATCTCTAAAGAGCACCTGGACATCCACAATCTATCAACCGCTCAAGTGATATGGGGACCAAAAATTACATCATTTGGGAGGATATTACCAATTCAAATTAGTACTCATGTTAAAATGTGAACAATCAAAGGTGTCCAAGGTATTTGAGAATATATGAATGAGTAACAAGCATTATTGAATCATGGAAGAAAGACAGGCAAGTTTGGCCAATGTACAAGCTCACAAGTAAAATGGAAATCAATTTCTTATCCCCATTTTTTCCTCTTCTTTAGCATCCTTACACATTTAACATGTCTTTTAGCTCAGGGAATGATACCCTTCAGAAGAAAAAAGCACTCAGAATAGCATCAACCATATAAGAACCAACATCAATTTTTTTTTATCACTAGAACCAACATCAATTAAGGCAATCAAATATCACCATGACCTCTCATATCTTGATTGAAACAGATAAAGAACAACAAGGTGAGTATAAGTTTACAAAGTCCATAAGCAATGAATTTAAAGTTAAGAATTCTAAGTTTTACATTTAAGATTCATTTCAACATTACCCTGGAAAGAAACTATGAATGAGAACTCAATTGAAACAGATAGATAAAAATAGCAACAGATGTTCAAGAACACATAAAAGATGAAGTTTTCAGCTGATCCAAAGACCATTATCTAGCAATCCAAAAGGCTACATAAAGAGTTAAACATACCAAGGGCGAATCATATCTACCAAAAAATCATATATAAACACACACAGAGTTCTGTATAAACTGCTGCAATGGCAATAAATCAGCATGCATGGCACATGCAATTCCCCCATCTCTTATTTTCTCCTCCTCTTTATTATGGTTTTCTTTCTTTTTTTTTTCTTTCTTTTTTTTGATTGGCAAGAATTCAATTTTATTGATAAAGAAACAAAACCTTGTGCTCAAGATAATGAACACAAAGGATCATAAGAATACAAATAAATCAAATTCTAGATCTAAGAGAATCTAAAAACTCATAAATAACAGAACATTGTGAAGAACCCCAAGCCCTGGACCAATCAAAAAGAGTACCCCAAGCCCTTCTTATTATGTATTTTAGCTCCCATCTCTCATTGTTCTTTGTATTGCTTCTTTTTCAATCCATTTCTTTGTTCTTTTTCTTTTTATATTATCATTTCGCCCTTTCCCCCACTCTAAGGAAGGTCCCATATACTGATTTTGTGTTTTCCTTGACCTCCTGGGATGCCTACGAAGTTACTTATCACAGTGATGAGAAAAAAGGCAATATAGAACTTATAGGATTTCAGACAAGTCAGCTCAGATATTTAAGAAACTACAACGATTCTTGCACTATCAGCAACACCAGGAAGAATCACTCAATGAACCAATATCTCTAATTGTTTCTTAATGATTTTTTTTTTTTTTTTTTTGGTTGATAAGTAATAAGAGTAGTTATATAGATTTAAAATATTAAAAAAATTGAGTTCACAATGATGAACACAAAGGAACAAAGAAAGCAAAATGACAAAAATCAAAAGGTTAGTCTAAGAGAAACAAGGATGTTTCTTAAGGAATTTTCAAAATTAATTATATCTTTACTCACCTCAAAACTCATAAAAACCACAATTTCTCATAAGATTCTGCCATTTTGCAATGAACTTTCACTCATCTAAATTTCTCATTAGGTTTTTCTCTTTCCTCTTTTTCTTTTGATTGATACATTGCCCTAATGTATAAAGCATGAAGACAGTTATATTTTAATCTAATTTATTTAATTTTAGAAGTCAATTTTATATATTTGGACAAGTAGAAGTCAATTATAATATTAAATTTCCTAGAATCAAGGTTATTTTCATAATTCAATAATTGGGCTTTGGCCCCAGGTCAATTTGGATTAGAGTTTAAGTGCATTATTGTATTCCAACAAAGATAAGTTTACAATTGATGAATACATTTTCTATTGGAATTTTTCCAATGATTTGGTGCTAATTCCTAGGTTTTCTATCCCATTTGGTACAAACTCAAAGCAACCCTAGGTGTTGATTCCTAATTTTTTTTTTAATTTTCTAATTGTTTCCCACAAAATCCTTCTTAAAGTTATACGTTCTTAGGGTCTTACCACATCTGGACCCAAGGGTCTTGATGTTATTTGTGCTACATCATACCCAGCACCCAATGAATTTTGAATCCACAACATACGGCTCCTCTCTATTCTTATAAGAGCAGCTTCCCTTATTTTTGTAGAGCTGAAAATGACAAGATTTTAATAATTCATTGCACATGTTAAGCTCCTTATATCAATCACTAGTGCATTGCATGAACCGCATGATATCTTGATTTAAATGGTAGAGTTTTTTTACTTTTTAATGCTTATGATTGTTTTGATAAAAGTGACCACCATGACAGGCAGGTGGAATTTTGACCGTTTTAAGAGTTGTAAAAACTAAACCAAGAAATGGAATCACAAAGTGTTACCTGAAAAGGCGCCACAAATCTGCTAATGCCTGTGTCTGTGTTGAATATACAAGTGAGACCAGCCAATGAAGAGTTGAAATATGCAGAGTTGCTAGTAAAAAAAAGTCTATGATCAAAGCAGCTGGTATTGTCATCCCAAATAGAATCCCTGATATTGCAAGTCCTTTAATAATATAAATGGAAAGGAAACCAAGAAAGACTGAGAGGGTAGACCATATTTGGATCGCATTAAGAGAAACCATGCCAAGAACGCCTGCCAATTCCGTGTTTAACTTGAAACCTGCAGGGGCTCCCATCAACCAAGCACAACTTGACCGCATTGATTTGTATGTAATTTCACCAGTAAAGTTCATAACCCACCAGCAAGCAGATTCTGCATTGTATAACAGTGCCCAACCAATCAAGTTTCCCAAGAGAACATCAAGAGCCAAGCTTGACCACATGGAATGCCTACGTAATGCAGCTTTCTCCGCATATTCAACGCATGATAGAGACCTTAAAAAAGAATAAAAAATGCAGTTGATGAGTTGAGAAAAATAGGAACCTACTGCAAACGATGAATTCAGCCAATAAATAATAAAAACAGTAGCCAATTTAAGTGATATTCATTCAAGGTATTGTAGACCTACAATAACACCCTGATTAGATGATTGGGCCATCATCCCCCCACCACCCCCCCCACCCAAAAAACCCAACTTTTTTGTTCCTCCCTTCCCCGCAGATAGACTACAGACGTTTATTTATTGAGTTTATACTCAAATTGAATATCAACTTCAACCCTAGAATTACATGAAATAAGCTTCTTCTTCTTCTTTTTTGGTAAGGGGGGATTCAGTAGGATAGAAAATCTAATTAAAATGCTTAGATCTAAAAAAAGGAAAAGGCAGAAAACGATTGAAAATCATAGTGGCTTTAAACCTAACTTAAGGCACAAATCTGATGTAAAACCTGATGTATAAATTAAAGACTGAAGCCTCGTATTAATTAGCAAACCTGATGTATAAATAAAAAGTATTCTTCAGAAACCTCATCTTACCTCAGGCCATTATCTTGAAGGAAGATTGGCCAATACAAGATCTGACAGCAGCGGATTCGAATACTTATCCATGTAGACCTGAATATCCTTGCTGATTTAATATATATCCACGATTGTGATCCAAAACTCAAAAGGATATGGAGAAGCTGAAGAATGAAGTAGAATAAAGTTGATAATGAAGCCATGGACATTGCAAATAGTTGCCAGATGAAGGTAAGAAACCTGAAAGCCAAAACATAGGCCATCAAATATTGCAGACCAAGGTGTGAGGGAAGAAGGAAGGTGGGATGCAAGACTAGAGTCTTCAAGAGAGATACCTGCAAACAATAAAAAACCGAACAACGGGCCTCCTAGGAGCCACATGTCTCTCGAAAAATATTTTAGCAGAAGCAGCGCTGTTAATTGCCAAAATTACTGTATCCTGTACTTTAAAAAAAAAAAAATTTTGAAAAGGCATTTTAATAAGCAGCCAAAATGTCTAAATGCACCAAAAAAATATAAAATAGACAACAAATCCAAAAACTTGCAAACTCTGGTACCAAGTCAACTAGTGGCTGCTTTTGGTGAAGTTCATCAACCCACTTGGGTTTCTTGAAATCAGCTTTCACTTGCTCAGATGAATTCCACAAGTGCAACGAGAAATGGTGACCACCATATGAGGGAGTATCATAAAGTATTACCTTCATTGTTCAAATAAACAAGAGGAGATTAATTACAACTAACAAATATAGCTTCAAGGAGCCACAAGCATGGAGTAGAAGCCATCATGACTTACAATTATCAAAAAAGAAAAAAAGTAGCCATCATGTCTTACATACGTGGACATCACACTGAAACACTATTTGCCCATTCCAATGAAAGTGATGCAATTTAGGAATCCGATAAATTTCTCCACCACACTGTTCAGGAAAATCATTTAGCAGCAGGATCCAATTACTGCTTCCAATAGAAGCTTGTGTACATTGTCCTAATAATCCATCATATTTGCAGCACCCGCAAGTCCAGTGTCCATGGTTTTCTCTAAATGTATCTCTATTGTTCTGCACGCAAGCATTGCCACAAATTGAGGAATTTCTTTGATCTTCTTTTGTTCCAGAGCTTAACAACAGGCCATTACTGTTAAGATCTACACCATGCTGTCCCAGTATAGAGAGCTTTGATTTATCCTGAAGAAATTTGGGCATGTTCCCATTTGCATCATGAAGTGTCCCCTGATAAAAAGCAGTAGTTCAGACTGAAATTTACTTACCATATCAAAACACCTTCAGGTAGCCAACCAAGAAAAAAATATTCTAAAGGTCATTATGGTTCCCATAACAAGAGCAAACTTCATTCTGGAGTTGTTGCATAGCTTAACATTTACCCAACCAAATATTTTCCTAATTACCCACCCAGGTGCTCCTTAGGAAATCTCAGTATAAAATTCTCTCTCTTAGCTTCTTGTAGAGACGTCAAAAATTAAAAATGACTAAGTTAAGGGTTACCATAATAAAATATAAGTGACCACTAGCATACTGCCCCTATACAACAAATTCTCAATTGGTAAGTTACAGGTGCACCCAATGGGTCTTGAACCCACGACCGCACCCTCCATCTAGAACTTAAGTGCTAGAGCTCAAATGGTGCTAGAGCTCCTATACAACAAAACCATAACAGATAATTGGATAGAAGAACAATAGAGGTACATTTAGAGAAATGCACATTAGCCAAGAATCAATAATTCGATACACTAATCCAACTTGAGCCTATATGACATGACCAATCAATCAATATGCTTCAACACTTGACCTTCGTCAAGTATTCCATACATCACATTAGATATATATTACATAAAGAATTGCACTTTAGTTAGACAACGGGAAATGACACCAGAAAACAAAGCAAAAAAGAAGTTCAGTTTTGATCCATTCACGGTGGAAAGTGAAAACTAGCAAGTGGTCATTGATGAAAAAAATAAATAAAATAAAATAAAAAATTGTGGATATAATATTCTAATATGCTACTGTTATGCCTAATGTGGAGTTGTGGACCATACAGTGTGAATGTAATTGGAGGAAATATGACAAAATAAAGCTTCCTCTAACAGGCTTATCTTAAGTATAGGTATCAGGGGATGTCTACTGAAGGCAGTTGGTTATCACTTTTTCGGTATACTTGCATACTTTTTATGTGCATTTGTAACTCTTGGGGTTCCATAGCAAACTACTTGTATTGTGTACTTTAGTTTCCTCTTTTCTAGTAAATTTTTTTTTATGACTTATCAAAAAATAAAAATTCCAATGTATACCTGTTAAGTTATGAATTAAAAAGAGGGAACATGAATTCTACAGTTAAGCCAAACCCCAAATACTAAAGCAAGCATAAACGTGTATTAGAATAAAAACGACAAGCATGACACTGAGAACACCTCTCTACCTCACCCAGATGGTGGAAAAATGAGAAATCGCTCTTAACATAATCTGGTATTTTACGACCAACATTTAACATATTAGTGTTTCTTTAAGTCATACTTTTACAATATTAGAAATTAAAAAAGGAGGGTGCAATCAATTACTAATGCTAAAAGTATTTGGCCCCATTTTCCATAAGTGTATACAGGCATTCTTCAAAAATTACAGGTGCTATACCTCAAGGCCAGACTGGTTATGCAAAAGAGAGCCTTCACAACACGCAAAAGCTACCACTATGTCAAGAGAAACTGAGGAAGACACAAACCACCCAAATAAAAAATTGGAGGATAATGGTTCACTCAATGCCAGCTCCTTCGGCCACCAGATCCTACACTTTCTTCTCATTTTCACCTCATGATTGTGCCTCTTTATCCATTTAATGGTCCCCTAAATCCTGTAACGGAGTAAAGCAGCCATTTATATAATCTTATACATTGAGCATAGTAACTCAAAAAATTGCGAATATTATTGAATTTGCATAGAACACTTAAAATAATTTTCAAACAATGAACTATAACTCAATTGGCCCTACCTCCTTCCACAATAATGGTTCAGGAGTGACGTTGCGGATTCAAAACCTACTAAGCACGTGTGTTACTTACTAATAAAAATAAAATAAGAAACAACAACAACAGCCAAGTGTAATCCCAAATTTTTTAGGGTCCGCTATGAATTCTTAACATATTAGTTAGATTCTGCCACATGTATATTCTTTTGTGCCATTCTATTATATCCAAAGTCATAATCTATGTTATTTCCTTAATTGACATGTCAATTTTCACTACTTCTACTAATGTTAATTTTGGTCTTCATCTACCTTTTTTGTTCCATCAATTTGAATCAACTCACTTTTTCTCTCACTGGTGCATTTTAATCACTCTGCGCTAAACATGACCAAACCATTTCAAACAACAACAACTACTCTCTCTCTCTCTCTCTCTCTCCCCTCTTTTCATTTTCCCCATTTCAAATACTATCTTTTGGGTATTTCCACTTAACCATCTTTAACAATTATGAAAATTTTACACATTATTTAAAAAAAAAATAGAAAATTCAAACTTTATCATAACACTCATAAAATAAAATAAAATAAAATAAAGGAACAAAAATTAAACCAACTATAAAATGAAAACACAGTATATGACACTGAAAAAAAAAATTAGAAAAATTAAAAACTCTATAATAACACTAAATTAACATAAATGAAATCAAATGCATTCATATTGGATGTCAACTAAAAAACAAAAACCTCGATTTTAGTGGAGTTTTGAGTCTGTCTGCGGTTTCTTTTCCTGCAAATTCTCGGCATCCAAACAGTGATTTAGCTGAGAAATCTATGGCCTTGAAGCAACCCTGATTGTAACAGTGAAGCCAATTCCTCAAACCCGAATCAGGCGCTGCTGCGAAGGGGAAGCGAATATTGAGAGAGAGAGAGAGAGAGAGAGAAGCAAATGGGAAGAGAAGGCTGCAATTACGAGAAATCTGGGAAATTACTACTTTTGGAATTTGGAGCAGTGAAAAAAAAAAAAGCAGCGAAGGTTTGATTGTAAAGGTGCGCTTTTGGACTTACAATAACGTTATATGAAGAGTTCTAGAATTTTAGCAACAAATGGCCTATTAGCTCAGTTGGTTAGAGCGTCGTGCTAATAACGCGAAGGTCGCAGGTTCGAAACCTGCATGGGCCATTAATAAGCTTTTTTTTTTTTTATTATCAATTTTCCAGTTTTTATCAAACATTTTTTTAACAATTTTGAATTTTCCCATTTTTTAACAAACCAATAACTACTAATTTTTTACCATTTTTTGGTTTTTTCCATTTTTCAACAAACATTTTCTTATAGTTTTTCCCATTTTTAACAAACATTTTTTATTTTTAGTTTTTCCCATTTTTTAACAAACATTTTTTGTTTTGTTTTTGACAATTTTCCCATTTTTTAACAAACAAAAACTACTAATTGTTTACCATTTTTTGGTTTTTTCCATTTTTAACAAACATTTTTTTTATATAGTTTTTCCCATTTTTAACAAACAATTTTTATTTTTAGTTTTTCCCATTTTTTAACAAACATTTTTTGTTTTGTTTTTGACAATTTTCCCATTTTTTAACAAACAAAAACTACTAATTGTTTACCATTTTTTGGTTTTTTCCATTTTTAACAAACATTTTTTTTATATAGTTTTTCCCATTTTTAACAAACAATTTTTTTTTTTTTGTAATTTTTCCCCTTTGTCAACAAACATTTTTGTTTTTTGTTTTGTTTTTGATTACTTATTTTATATACTTGCTTTCAATTAAGAGAACATGTTAATGTCAATAGCTTTATAACTCAACCAAAATCTCTTGGTATTTCCAATGGAAACGTAAAAAAATCCACAATTTTTATTGAGGATGATGGTTCAAAGATAAAGATGAACAAATTTTATCAGTGGTTTCTAGCGTGAAGTGACAGAAGGCGTGCCGTGTGAGACGGTGTGTGGTGATTGGGATCCTCTCTCCTCTAGTAGCGTAAAATGAACTGAATTGCGCTTTTTAAGTACAAACGGTGTTAAAATGAATAATTTAGCTACGGCTTAGGGGTTTAATTATTATTTCAATAAGTTCAGGGCTTAGGATTTATAATGATAAGTAAGACATGCAATCTGCTGTAGCACATTGGCAATTCTATTGTTCAAAGTGATTGAATATTGAATCTGGGTTTGAATCCCGGCAGCGGAAAAAAAATTTTGACCATTTTTTTATTGGGTATGTGCATGAGAATTAAGATCTTCTCATTAGGATCACACTTCTTACAGAACCCAATACGAATGGCCCACTTTATTTTGTATTTTTATTCTTTTAAAAAAATATGTTCATAAATAAAATATCATTTGCTTATCAGAGTTATCAAACACACCCAATATGCTCACTCTCAGTGTTTGTTTGTTTGATTTTTTTGTTATTATTATTTATTTTATATGCTCACTTTCAATTAAGAGAATATGTCAGTGTTAATAGTCATATAACTCAACCAATGCCTCTAGGAATTTCCAATGGAGACATATAAAAAAAAACCCACAATTTTTATTGAGGAGAATGGTTCAAACACAAAGATGAACAAATTTTACCAGTGGTTTCCAGCATAAAGTGACAGAAGGCGTGCCATGTGAGACAATGTGTGATGAACAAATTTTAACAAACATTTTTTTTTAACAATTTTCCCATTTTTTAACAAACCAATAACTACTAACTTTTTTACCATTTTTTGGTTTTTCCCATTTTTTTTCAAACCTTTTATTAAAAATAATTTTTCCATTTTTTAACAAACTTTTTTTTAATAGTTTTTCCCATTTTTTAACAAACATTTTTTAATTTTAGTTTTTCCCATTTTTAAACAATTTTTTTTAACAATTTTCAAAATATGCAGCATAGATTGACAAATAAGATTGCACGACGTGGCTTGAGAGGGAAAAAAAATTGAACAAGAAGAACCAGGGGCTAACGAGTAACGACAACTATCTTTTTTATAGTTTTTTAATTGATCTTTTGATCACCCATGTTTTAACAAATTTCTAAAACATGCAGTAGAGATAGTTTTTCTAATAACATTTTTTTACTTTTTTAACAAATTCACATAGTGATTCGATCTTTTGATGGCCCAATTTTGGAAAACCATTTGTGGGGGCAACTATTTTAACAAATTTCTAAAATATGCAATTGAAATAGTTTTTCTAATAGCTTTTTTTTAATACTTTTTTTAACAAATTTTTTAAATATGTAGCATAGACAAATAAGATTGCACCACATGGCTTGAGATTTAAAAGAATACTTTTTTATTTTTTAAAATGGGATGAAAAAAAAAAGATTTGAACAAAAATAACCAAGAGATTCAAGGCTCGGATTGGAGACTTTTCATTTCTTCTTCTTCCTTTTTAATGGGAGCAAAAAGAATATTTGAACAATAACCAAGAAATTCAAGACTCCAAATAGAAGTGCAAAAAGAAGAAGGCTCCAAATAAGACCTCCAGTTTTATGTTTTTTTTTTTTTTTTTTTTTTTGAGAATGCAGTTTTATGTAATTATTTATGGACAAAACTTAGGTACAGTATTTAGGTGATATTTCTTAAGTTCCTCTTTTAAGATTCTGTTATGTAGATTTTTCTCTCATGGGATAGAAGTGTTTTTTTTTTTTTTTTTTAATTAAGAAGCCATATGACTGAATCTTAAAATGAGAACTTTAAAAATAACACCTAAGATACTGTACATAAGTTTTGTTTATTATTTATTAATTTTGATTCATAGACAATATCTGCATCCAATTAGGTTGATACAATAATGCCAACACTGAGTTTAATAAAAAATCATTTGTGTAAATTAATCATTTTCAACCCTCCTAATTTTACTATTGAATAGTTGAAGAGTACAACATTTTTTTTTTTTTTTGGGATACTAGTGCAACATTTATTTTAATCTATACAGTACGATATATATTTTTTTTTTATGAGGACAGTATAATATATACATTAAAATACAATAAATTATTGAGTAAGTGTCGAAAATGGTGCCACCTGGATCCCACAATTTGGTTTTAAACTTTATAATATATGATTATGATAACAAGTTATGATTAAGAATGTGGGTCTTTTGCTAGGCAGGATAAAGTGGTATCATTCTCATTACCAAAATTTTAATCAGGACGACCAAA
Source organism: Quercus robur (assembly GCF_932294415.1). NCBI lineage: Eukaryota > Viridiplantae > Streptophyta > Magnoliopsida > Fagales > Fagaceae > Quercus > Quercus robur. The sequence continues at coordinate 44,750,425 of NC_065540.1, read as the reverse complement.
AGCCATGTGAAAATACTTAGATTATGTTTGGTAACAGTTTTTGTTTTCTATTTTCAAAAACTCGTTTTTGGGAATATAAGGTTAGTTGAAATTAAAAAGATAGTTTTTTGAAAAAAAAATAGAAAATACTAAAATATGTTGTTACTAAAATTTGAACTCTAATGCTAACTCATTAAATGAGATAAATTCATTAAATTAAATTTGTGTTTTTATTGACTTTTGAAAATTAGAAACTAAAAATAACATTTTTCATATTTTCAGTTTCCTTCACAAATTAAGTTTTGAAAACAGTTTTTATTTTCTATCCATTTTGGGTTGCCAAATAAGTTTTTTAGTCTCAAAAATAGAAAATTATTTTTGAAAATAGAAACTAAGAAGAAAAAACAGTTACCAAACATACCCGTATTTTCAACCAAAAAAAATACACGCAAAATCGGGTATTGATTGTTTCTAAAAAAAAAAAAAAAAAAAAAAATCAAGTATTGATTACCTAAACTGGTCCCACCATACAAAAATTGTAAAAAATCTATTTGGCAAAATCGCATTGGCCTTTGATAAAATAAATCTTTTTTTTTTTTTTGGTTCACATCAGTGGATTAGGTACTCTTCAGTTTTCTCTTTGCAGAAAGTCAATATTAGTTCACATGTATGAGGCCCACATGATTTTGAGTTTTAATTAGTAAATCATGGATAGGGATGGCAATTTTTTCCTGCCCCGCTTAGTTCGCCCCTCCCTACTTCGCCATGCGCAGGTTTTTCCCGCCTCGCAAATGTGGTGGGGTGGGGATAGGGTAAGATTTTAGCCCCACACCACGGGGCAGGAGAGTGATGGATTTAGACCTTTTAGACCCACCTGCCGTGCCCCTCCCTGTCCCTGCCCCGCCCCGCCCCGCATTACTAAGGGTTATAATTGTAAATTTTTTATACTCTAAAATCCTACTATTTAAACAAATATATCAATATTAGCTTATTTTATTCTACCTAATGTGGTTCTCTACTTTTATTTTGTTATGTGTTATACTATGAGTTTTTATTTTTATTTTTATTTTTTTATGATTGTTTTGTTAAACACTTGGATATATTATTCAATTTCTTCTAAAAATTGATTTGATTTGATTGGATAAATTTAATTGTAATTTCAAGTTTATTTTTATTAATAAAATAAGTTTCATTAAAAAAATTGTACTAGTTATAGGGAAAATTAACAAAAAGTAGAGTTTTACGGGTTGGGGCGGGGCTTCGCGAGACCCCAAGGGACGGGGATGGGGTGAGAAAGTTTTTCATGTCATGCAGAGCAGGACGGGGATGAGATGGGGCAAGACAAAACCATGCGGGGCGGGGACGAAGACCCAATCCTTCAACCTCATCCCGTCCCATTGCCATCCCTAAATTCATGGACTTATAGGTTTCCCAAAAAAAAAAGTTTCGAAAGACAGACAACTATCAATTTTATTGAGTAATTTTTAGTATAAAATATTTATAAATTAATGTAATAATAATTGTGACCGATCTCATTTTAATAATATAATTTTTTTTATTATTAGACTTTTGTATTTAAAATTTGATATATTAGTTTGTAAAGTTTATATTATAAAATTGGTGGAACTCTTAACTTTATTCTTTGTTCGATTACTTTACAACATCAACTTTAACCGAAGGTTTTTTGAGTTTTTAATTGGTAAGTAAAAGTAAAATGATATACGCTTACGTTTGAATTGGACGCACTCCTTAAACAACGCAATTTTGGATAATAATAAAATTTTACAGGTGTGACACATTCTTTGTTCTTTTTTTAAAGAAAGATTAATTATTGTACAATTTTTTTACTAATATATTGATTTAATAATTTATACTCAAATTCTATATGTACTAATATTATGAGTGGTTAACTTGTAGGTCAAACTCACTCATTCAACTCGACTCAACCAACCAAAAACAGAGTGATGGGGAGGGAGGTTAGAGAAAGAATGGAGGATTCTGTCGTATGTAAAACAGTGGTCTAACATGAAAAGGGTAAAAAAAAAAAAATTTCCAATGTTAAAGAAAAGTTTAGCAACATGAGCTTGTCTCAATGAGGACTTCGACAAAGATGATGAATCATGGCCATGGAAGACCAAATTGAGCTTTCATCTGCCTTGATGACGACAATGCTTGGCTCCTTGGTTTAGGCATGCATCTATTGCTATTTTTAAATATTAAAAGATATATTTAAAAAAGATTTTTCAAAAATATAAGAAAAACATAGTAAAATTTAAGTTGAAATCTTGATTTGTCTCCTTTGTACACATTTCCATTTCATTTCTCTCTCTTTTTAATAAACTCAACCCCAAAACATAAAGCGGATCTCTCAGGAGAAAAAAAAAAACCCAAAGCAAAGGACCAAAGGTCCCCCGAATCCAATCGCACATTCGCACACACTGCGTAGCGTAACTATCAAGCGAGCCACTGTGAGCGCGAGAGAGAGAGAGAGAGAGAGAGAGAGTGAGCACCGAACGCTTTTCACAGAAAAAAGAAAAGAAGAAATCAGCAGAAGAGCATTGAGACTTGAGAGATTCAGAAATCAAAATCACATTTGCTAGCAGATTGGATCGGATCGGAATGTCAAGCACAGGAGCATATCCGGGCACGTGGGCCCACGCCCTCGTAAAGGTGTCCCCCTACACCTTCTCCGCCATCGGTATCGCCATCGCCATTGGCGTCTCCGTCCTCGGCGCCGCCTGGTCTCTCTCAATTCTCAATTCTCTACTCTCTAATATCTTTCATTTTTTTTTTTTTTTTTTGTGAAAATCCTAATGTTGTAATTATGTGGTTGTTGTTGATAGGGGTATTTACATTACCGGAAGCAGTTTGATCGGCGCTGCGATCAAAGCTCCCCGTATTACTTCCAAAAATCTTATTAGGTATTCATTCTATCATTTCTTCATATTTTAGTCGAAACAAACAAAATCAGTCTTATTTGTTGATATGAATTTTAAATCTAATTAGCCATTGATTGATTCAACTTCACGGTTTGTTGGTTTACATATCTTTTGAGTTTCAGTTAAATTTGAATTGAACTTGATAACAAACTCACACTTGCTTGGTGTTTTCTATAATTGAAATGCTGCAATAAGCCCTATGATCAATTCAGTAAGCTTTTTCGTTCTCGTTTTATATAATTATTATTAAGAGATCCTTCCCTTCCCTTCCCTTCCCTATGTTACATCGCTCTGTCAGTAGGTTTTAGTATATAATAGTATAATACATATCTATGCAGTTGATAAACTATGCACTGCAGAAGTCACTGAAGAAGTTGTGATTATCGCATAGAAAATATGATATGATTTTCTTCAAGTCTTTTAAAGTTCAGGATACAATATGACATGAATACTTTAATTAATTTATATATATATATAATGTTAAATCAATATCTTTAAGTGCATATTATGTAGATTTTATTTTTAATAGATAACTAAGAAACGTTGGGAAGCCTAAAATGCGTGCGTGTTTGAGAGAGAGGGAGAGAAAAATAATATTAAAGAAGTATGCCACTGTATCCATGAGTATCCGGATTGGATTTGGATACAGATACGGGTTCTACTGTGTAGTATACATGCTTCCTAGACTACAATGGTGGAATTGAAATCTGTAAGTAAATGTGCATTGCATTTGTGTATTATGCAGAACATGAACTCACTCCTTAGCCTAGTATTCAGTGGTTTGGTGACATAGGAAAAATTGTGGAAACCTATCTAGCGTGCTTGTGGTGGGTTTAGAGTTATGAAAAATTGTGGACTTGGGATTCATGGTTTAAGAAGAAGGGGTTAGGGTGATAAGATGGGAAAAAAGGACAATATACTATTTCTTGAAACAAACAAGTTGTCAGAAAATAATGGTTACAGTTTTGTTTAGGAATCAAAGGTTGGTTTGATGATTATTTGATAGAAATAGTATGTGGGGTCTTAGAGTTCTAATAGGTAACAGGAAGGCTTGATTGGAAGTTTTAACGAAGAAAGGCTTGATTGCCAAAAACAAAATCTATTTTTAACATTGTCTTGGAACTGACTCATTCATGACTGATTATAATTTAAAATGCAGTTTCCTTCATACTGATGATCCATTATCAATCACATGACCATATATAAATGGCTGTGGAACTTGATATTGATAATGAATGTGTCTTTCTAATTATTTTTACGATAAGCTTTTGATACCATTTTTAGATATTTGGTTGTGTAATGATTGGACTAATCGTTATACTAATAGTTGGTACATGTTAACAATTAACTGATTAGCTTTCTATAACATGTGAGAGTTGGTAATGGTATTATTAGAAGGGAAACAATTTTAAAAGGTGGAACATATAAAGTATGATTGACAGATTTGTAGTTGTAGTTCTTTTATTGACAAGCTTTGGTTTCAAATTAAAAATTCAATTTTGAATAGATTAAAGCAAAGAGGAAGATGTCATTTTTAATAGTAGGTCATTTACCATGAATTCTAGACAATTGTTAAAAACATATACCTTTCTAAATTAGAAAAACCTGGAACTTACATTCAACAAAAAAGAAATTGCAAAACTTCTCAAATTTAATTTTCATTGGGGTGAATAAGGTGAATTAGATTTGGTTACATGTATTTGGAAGTATACTAAAAATATGCTAAATGATTTAAATTCTTATATCATTTTCATTCATTCTTGCATAATATTTTTCTTTCTTATTTATTTATTGGTGACTTTAGGGGTCCAAAATTGAGGTAGATTTCATGTATAGGTTTTAGTTTTGATATAAGGCTCACAAGGTATGTTTACTGTATACAGAGGTTTTTGAGTTTTCAATTCATTTCATGACCTGAGAAAATCAGATCTGTATTCTAGATTGGGCAATGAAGACCCTTTTTGCATTTGATGTTAATAAGATTGCATCTTAATTTATTGAAAGCCATGACGTTTTTGTTTATGTGCACAAATACTAAATTTACCGTCTCATAACAACATGATAGTGTTCACTTCTTAGCTTTTTGTGTTTCTGCTTGATAAATTTGGCTTTCTCAAAAGTGGGTTTGTATTTTCAGTTTTGTGGTTTTTGTCATTTTTTTTAATACAACATTTTTTATTTAGTGTTTTTATTGTTGAGTGGGTTTGAACATGAGAAATAAGATTATTGTAATTGCATATTATTTAAATATGTATCATAATATAATATATCTTTTGCAAGATAGTGAGTGATTTCGTTTCGTTCATCAAGATTTGATTTTTTTTTTTTTTTTTTTGTACGTTTAATAGTATTGAAAGGCTCAAAGCTTTAATATTTTAGTAAAAAATTTGTATACGTCAAGCCATTAGAGCAATTGATTAGTACCAAACTATTCGTAGTTTGTTCTTGTGTTCCATGAAGCTAAAGAATGATATTACTGTTAACCAAAGTGAGAATTTTTATTCCTCTCTTTATTTGTTTGCATTGATTGAAAATTTCTGGAACACACTGGAATTTCAATCTCCGTCTCTCTTCTTCTAATTTGTAGATTCTTCTTCCCGACCTCAACATCAGATCGTTCTTTTTTGATAATTGGGTGAGATTACCTGCAAATCTGAATTAGGTTTATAATTTTTCCTATTCTTTTTCCTTCTTAAAAATTCTTTTCCCTCCAGTTGATTTTTGAGGCAATTTTATATTTGACTTTATAGACTAAGGTGTTTATCATCAGGTTTTAAGCCTTTGTGTTTTTCTTTTCTCTTTTTCTTTTTCTTTTTCTTTTTTTACTAGGATTTGTTAGTTTTGAAAGGATAATTGTAATGTTTTGTTTGATGGGGTTGCAAAAATATTTTAGTGCTCCTATAGGGCTTGCATTTTTGTTCTTCAGAAAGAAGTTTATGACTGCACTTGTAGTTCTTTTCCATTTGCAATTACATTGAGGTTTATTCAATCTGTTCTCTTCTATTAATGTTTCCTGAATGTGGGTTGAAAACTGGATTCTTATTGTTTTGCTTACAGGGATTTGGTATTTTATTATCTAGGTTATTTGGAACTGTGGATTCTCTGTATCTGTGTGAAACTCTTAATACGTTACACAAATCCTACTACTTGAACAATTCAGAATTTGCAAGACTAGAATAGCTAGGTATTTACCAGTCTTCTCCTTTATTCTGTACGGTTTCTTGCATATTTATTGTTAATATGTTTCTATAAAGAATCCGAAATTGGAATTTGATTGCATATTTATTGGTTTTAATATAGGAATTTTATTTTTTAAGTTGAGGCTGTTTTTTTTTCATTTGCAGTTGAGATTTTCTACTTCACTCTCCTTAGAATATTGACTTAACAATTGAAGTTTTTCATTGAATTTGATTCTTCTGCTTCACTCCATCATAGAGTTTTGATTACCCTATTGAAGTTGTTAATCGAATTTTGGCTGGTACAAATTTGCATGGATTTAGTTTGAAAATTTTAAAATTGAGATCATTAATGTTTACTTCTTTATGATGTTTTGTATTTTCTGAATTTTTGAATTTTAAACCTATGATACCTCTTTATGTGATGATGGCTATGGTTCTTTTGTTATTTCAGTGTTATCTTTTGTGAAGCTGTTGCTATTTATGGTGTCATTGTGGCAATTATTCTACAAACAAAGCTTGAGAGTGTTCCACAATCACAGATCTATGAACCCGAGTCTCTTAGAGCAGGATATGCAATCTTCGCGTCTGGGATTATCGTGGGCTTTGCAAACCTTGTCTGCGGGTTTAAATCTCCTCTCTTTTACTCTTACATACTCCATTGGAATTCTCCTAATCAAAACTCAGAATTATTTTCTTTCCTTGCTCTTACAATCCTTCTGATTCTTCTTTTGACAACAGGTTGTGTGTTGGAATCATTGGAAGCAGCTGTGCTTTATCTGATGCTCAAAACTCCACTCTTTTTGTGAAGATTCTTGTGATCGAAATCTTTGGTAGTGCACTTGGGTTGTTCGGAGTGATTGTGGGAATTATCATGTCAGCCCAAGCCACATGGCCGGTAAAAGCGTAATTTGCTGTTCTCATTGGAACACTATGAGGCGGTTATGACAGAGTGCAGTGTATTATTATGTATCGTAAATGGACTTTGTATCTTATTCTTTCAGCCGATATTAGTAGGCATCATAAAAGTTGGTGTGGAGGTAGAGATTATTCAATCTTAGGTTGCATTTCTGTTGATGGAAATGAATTTGTTAGCATGTTAAGGTTAGTATGGAGATTCATTTGCCTCGTTATAATGTTGGGCTGCATTCCAGCGGAAACAGAAGAAATTTTAGGAATATGTATCATTTTGTTGACATTTTTTTTATACAAAGTGGTGCCCAACTTTAGTATTTCACTTTGTATGTAGCATAGACAAATAAGATTACACCACATGGCTTAAGAGTAAAAAGAATACTTTTTTTTTTTTTTTTTTAAATGGGAGAAAAAAAAAAGATTTGAACAAAAATAACCAAAAGATTCAAGACTCCAAATAGAACTGAAAAAAGAAGGCTCCAAGTAGGACCTCCAGTCTCTTTTTTTTTTTTTTTTTTTTTTTTTTTTTTTTTTTTGAGAAGGTAGTTGTATGTAGTTATTTATAGGCAAAACTTAGGTACAGTACTTAGGTGTTGTTTCTTAGGTTTCATTTTTAAAATTCTGTCATATGGATTTTTTTCTCATAGAATGGAAGTGTATTTTTTAATTAAATAACCACATAGTTGAATCTTAAAAGGAAAACCTAAGAAACAGCACTTAAGATATTGTATTTAAGTTTTATCCATTATTTATTAATTTTGATTCTTAGACAATACCTGCATCCAATTAGGTTGATACAATAATGCCAACATTGAGTTTAATAAAAAAATCATTTCTGTAAATTAATAATTTTTAACGTCCTCCTAATTTTACTATTGAATAGTTGAAGAGCAACAATTTTTTGGGATGCTAGTACAACATTTATTTTAATCTATACAGTATGATATATGTATATATATATATATATATATATATTTTTTTTTTTTTTTCTATGAGGACAGTATAATATATACATTTAAACGAAATAAAATTATTGAGTAAGTGTCGAAAATGGCGCCACTTGGATCCCACAATTTGGTTTTAAACTTTATAATATATGATTATGATAACAAGTTATGATTAAGAATGTGTGTCTCTAGGCAGGATAAAGTGGCATCATTCTCATTACCCAAATTTTAATCAGAACGACCAACAAGCCATGTGAAAATACGCGCATAATCGGGTATTGATTACCTAAACTGGTCCCACCATACAAAGAGTTACAAATCTATTTGGCAAAATCATATTGGCCTTTGATAAAAATCTTTTCTTTTTTTTTTGGGTTCACATCAGTGGATTAGGTACTCTTCAATCTTCTCTTTGCAGAAAGTCAATATTAGTTCACATGCGTGAGGCCCACACGATTTTGAGATTTTAACCATTTAATCATGGACTTAGGTTTTCCCCCCCAAAAAAAAAAAAAAAAAAAAAAAGTTTCCAAAGACAGACACCTATCAATTTTATGGAGTAATTTTTAGTATAAAATATTTATAAATTGATGTAATAATAATTGTGATTGATTTCATTTTAATAGTATAATAAATATTTATAAAAAATAATGTAATAATTTTTTCATTACTATTAGTTTTTGTATTTAAAAATTGATATATTACTTTGTAAAGTTTATATTATAAAAGGGTAATGTTAACGGGTGTTCTTAGGGTAATGGTTAACAATCAATTTTAAGGAAGTTTTGACATCACTTTTATAGGAAATGAAAAAAGCTGTCAAAATACTATTTTTTTTTCCTTGTCTCATAAAAACTTTCTTTAAATAGATTATTAATTATTATCCTAAGGGCATTCGTTAGCATTTTCCATTATAAAATCGGTGGTACTCTTAACATTATTCTTTGTTCGATTACCTTGCCATGTCAACCTTGACTGAAGGTTTTTTGAGTTTTTGGTTTTAAGTTTTTAATTGGTGAGTAAAAGAAAAATGATATACACTTTGGTTTAATTGGACGCATCCCTCAAACAGCACAATTTTTTATAATAATAAAATTTTACAAGAGTGACACATTACTCTTAACATTATTCTTTGTTCAATTACCTTGCCACATCAACCTTGGTCGAAGGTTTTTTGAGTTTTTGGTTTTAAGTTTTTAATTGGTAAGTAAAAGAAAAATGATGTACACTTAGATTTTAATTGGACGCATCCCTCAATCAACGCAATTTTGGATAATAGTAAAATTTTACAAGGGTGACACATTCCTTAGTCTCTTTTTAAAGAAAGATTAATTATTGTAATTTTTTTTACTAATATAATGACTTGATAATTTGTACTCAAATTCTATATGTATTAATATTATGAGTGGTTAACAAACTTGTAGGTCAAATCCACTCATTCAATCCGACTCAACCAACCAAAAACAAAGTAATGGGGAAGGACGGTAGAGAAAGAATGGAGGATTCTGTAGTATGTAAAAGGACAGTGGTCTAACATGAAAAGGGTAAAAAAAAAAAAGATTTTCCAATGTTAAAGAAAAGTTTAGCAACATGACCTTGTCTCAATGAGGACCTCGACAAAGATGATGACTCATGGCCATGAAAGACCAAACTGAGCTTTCATCTGCCTTGATGAGGACAATGCTTGGCTCCTTAATTGGTTTAGAGTCTTAGACATGTATTTATGGCTATTTTTAAATATTAAAAGATATATTTTGATAAACACTTGATAGTTTTTGCTTTTTGATAAGAGTGAAAAATTGAATATTTAAAAGGAAGTTTGTATAAAATTGTATATATTTTGATGACGTCGAAAACCGTCACCAATGGGTCACACCGTACTCGCGACTCGAATTGAACCTGCACGACGAAACAAACTAAAGAATCCTTCAGAGAGCACCGGTGTGGTGCCGGCCAAAGACTCTCCGACGGTCAGGTTAGAATTCCTCTGTTTTACTTAGTGCGTTAGAGAGGGTTCATAAAAGCATACCTCGATTTCTGTGGGTATTACGCCTTTTATAGTGATAAGGGGTTGACTTTCCCTTTTTGGTTCCCACATCTTTTCAATGTGGGACTCTATTCCCAATTCTTCCAAACGTGGTGAGCAAGGATTCTCATTACCGGATCATGGGCCCTTGCTGCGTCAGTAGTGATGGGCCTTCAAAGCTGGGACCATACCTACGCAGGCCCAAGAGACCCAATCCGTCAGGCCCATTAAGGTAAGCCCATCATGCCCAATATTTTATCATCTTCAGTTGCCCCCTTCACCCCAATGATCCGTCACCTTTAAGGTCAAAGGATCAGTGGGGTGACGGTCCTTACATATGGATATGACGGATTCATGCAAAATAGAACGACGGTCCTAGCTGGATCAACCCGTCAAAGGAAGAATCATCCAGTTGACGGATACATGGCAGGTACAAATCTGTTGGTACGTACTGACAGGTTGTCAGCATTTATTAAGCATGCCACGTGTCACTCTCTGAATGGTCGTTGTATAGGATCGAAGCGTCGCTTCGTCTTCCGTGCACTTCCTATATATATAAGGCGCCTCACTCTTTCATTTTTCAATTTTCACTCAGAAAACACTTGTCAGAGCGAAGCCGTCAACCCTGTCAGAGAAAAGCCGTCAACCTTATCTGTGCAATCCGTCGAGGACGAATACTCGCTGATTACACCAACCGTCACCTATCCTCTGCTAAGTTCGGTAAGTGCTTCTAATTTACTATAGTCAAGTTACATTCTCTTCCATGCATTGTTGTTAGGCTTTCCATACCCGTCAACACTTTCAAACCCGTCGGTCTTAGGTTTTATTGTCAATTGTAGGAAATGTCTAGTGCGTCAAGTAACCAGTCGGTGGTTCGTGATGGGACGGAATACGAGGATGTATACCCGTCCGGTCATAAAGACCAAGAGAGCCCCGGCGAAAGTAGGAGTCCGTCTGCCTCCTCTTCATCCTCAACAAATGAGGATGTGGAGATAGTCGAAGTAGAGGGTTCCGATGATGACGGGGATCAACAACTGGAGTCCGTTGTAGGCGCTGATGGACTAAGGCAGTTCATCATGTTGCCAGAGTGGACTGTTCATAGGTTTACATCCGTCATCAGGGAGAGACATTTCAGCACCTTCAGGACCAACTTCCAAATCCCAGACTATGTCTCCATCCGTCTACCATATGTGTCGGAGAAGTGTTATTACGAAGGGGTAGACGGTGTAGGAGTGTACGAGCAGGCATTGAAGGCTGGACTTCGATTCCCGCTTTCTACCCTTCATAGGGAACTCTTGCAGTATCTGGGGTTGTCCGTCACCCAGATATCCCCTAACGCCTGGAGGGTCTTCATAGCCATGGAGATTCTTTACGGTGCAATGTCAAACGGGGAAAGGAAATTGACGGTCCGTGAATTTCTTCACTGTTACCGTCCAGACGAGATTTCTGGATCAAGGGGGATGTACAGTTTTGCCAGTCGGAGCCCCTTGTTGAAGGTGATCTTTGAGACCCCAGACTCAAATAGAGACTGGAAGAGTCGGTACTTCTTCCTGGAGGGTGATAGATGGATGAACCATCCAGGGGAGACGGAGTTCATGCCCGTCGACACAACTTGGGCAGTTATAAATCAGACACGTATGCATCCGTCTAAATTTTGTGTTGCTTTTCATATCCGTCCAGTTATATGTGTATATCTTGATCATCTTTCTTTGCAGGTAGACGGCGCCCACAAGTCAGCCTCGAGGAGTTTAGCTTCCTTGAAAAGGTTTGCAAGAAGACTACGCCGGAGGAAAGGACTTGGGCGAAGTTGGTGAACCCGAGGACCATACATTGGTACTGCGACGGTCCTGAGCCCACCCAGGAAGCGATAAGATACGACGAGCGAGTTCACAAACGTAAGCCCGTCAACTTTACTTTGTCATTTACTTTGCTTTATTTTGTTTTAATTTCATCCGTCATTATTTGCAGAGATGGATGACGCAAAGAGGAGAGCTTTGATCAAGTCCCAAGCCGTCAAGAAGAGGGAATCCGGCGAGGAGGTTCCTAAGGCATCAGCTTCAGTCCCTAAAAGGAAACTGACGACAAAATCCGACCGTCCCTTTAAGCAACCAAAGGTCTCTCTTGAACCTGTGGTTGGCTTAATGGCTGAGGGTAACAAGGCCGTCACCCCAGCGAAGCAGGGGAAGGGCAAAGGATTGATGGCGGTCCCAGACGGTAAGCAAGAGAGACCTCCTTCCCTTCTTCGTGATGACTCCAAGTATGCATTGGAGAAACTGTCGTCCATCATCACGGCAGAAGACTATGAAGACCTGGGAAACCATTCGACGGAGGCCATGGGGGAGACGGGCCTCTTCGCCGTCGCTCAGGTTGGTTATGTTTGTCAAATAAGATTTTGTTTTTCATTCTTCTTGTTACTTACATTATGTGACGGTCTCTTTTCTACTTGCAGTCCTTGGTCATGATGAAGGGACTACTTGACCGGTGTCTCAACCGTGAGAGTAGCTTGGACCGGGTGCGCGCGAAGGCGCAGCAGACGGAGGAAGAGCTCGGACAACTTCAGAGATGGAGGTCCAAGATGGAGAAGAAGCTGGAGCTTTCTGAGCAGGCGAGGAAGGAGCTTGAGGAGAAGACGGCCACTTCGCTGACGGTCATAGAGAACAAAGAAGCTGAGATAAAACAACTCAAAGAAGAGATCCGTCAGGCTAAAGTGGCAGCCGTCGAGGAGTACCGATGCTCGGAGTCCTGTTTGGGCGAGCTGTCGGACTCCTTCCTCCAAGGATTCGATGATTCCCTCCGTCAAGTCAAGAAGGCTTATCCAGAGCTGGACTTGACAATGGTCAAACTTGAGGACCAAGCCCAGACTTCTGCCCTCCCCGTCGCCTCCGAAAATACGGAGGACCTTTTTGGAGACGGTGCTGCTCAGGGAGACGGAGAGTCCGCCCCGTCGAAGGATGTCCCAGATGCTGAAGAAAGGAAAGATTGATGCATATGTACTTTATTTTGTGAACAATCCGTCTTTCTTTTTTATTCATTTTTTAAGACAAACCGTCCTTTTTTTTTTGTATTGAACATTTGCCTTTGGGGCTTTTGGCTTAAAAGTTCACATGCTTTTTATAATTGTTTGGTGCTCTGTTTAAAACTCCGTCTACCTTCTTGAGGGATTATTTTTGTGAGAATATTTGTTAATCTGTGATTATCCGTCCACATTGCAGACTTGTTATCTTGTGTTGATTGAGCATTTACATCGGTGAGGATTTTCCTTCTCCGTCTGTTTTGAGGGGTTTATTATGCGGACCGTCCACTTTGTGGCGTTGTTCATCACTTTTAAATATATCGCGTATTTAATGGACTTGTAGAAAATTTTAACGTAGCCAGTATACGTCCACTTTGCGAAAACGTCCATCTATTGTATCCGTCCACCTTGGGACTTTATTTCATGTAGGACAGTCCGTCCATCTCAAGGACTTTATTTCATGTATTTCAACATCTTAGTGATCTGTCCACTTTGTGGACTAATTGCATCACCTTTGTGATCCGTCCACTTTGTGGACCTATGTCACATCACCTAAGTGGTCCGTCCACTTGGTGGACTTATGTTTCATCACCTTAGTGATCCGTCCACTTTGTGGACTTATGTTTCATCACCTTAGTGATCCGTCCACTTTGTGGACTTATGTTTCATCACCTTAGTGATCCGTCCACTTTGTGGACTTTTGTTTCATCACCTTAGTGATCTGTCCACTTTGTGGACTCAGGGTGATCGTCCCTGTAGGACGATCCGTCCATCTTGTGGACTTCATATTGTGTCCGTCCATCTTGTGGACTTATGGTTATCATCCTTGTAGGATGATCCGTCCACCTTGTGGACTTAGTGGGATCGTCCCTGTAGGATAATCCGTCCATCTTGCGGACTTCTATCGTTTCCGTTAACTTTTGTGGGCAATTGCAATGACATACATTCAAGTAGAAGATCAAAAATTGCATCTGATTGTAGAATGCGTAAAGGAAAAGTGCCTGCCCCCTTGGGCTTAAAAAAGGCACGACAATATTGTAGCAAAAATAGTTAAACAGTGCCAATAAAAGTTAATAATTCCCAAAAAGTCTTAAAAGAGAAACTGGTTGTCGTGTCGCTATCACTGGTAGTATTTCCTCAAGTGCTCGGCATTCCACGGATGTGGTAGCTTTTCTCCGTCTATTGTCTCCAGGTGGTATGTCCCTTTCCTTTTCCACGACGTAACTCTGTAGGGTCCTTCCCAGTTGGGGCCGAGTTTTCCTTGTGTAGGGTCTCTAGTTGTACCCATGACCCTCCTGAGTACGAGGTCTCCAACTTGGAAGCTTCTTTGTCGGACCCGGGAGTTGAAATGTTTGGACATGCGATCCTGGTATCTAGCGATCCTCTGTTCTGCTTCCGACCTGACCTCGTCTATAAGGTCCAGCTGTAGCCTCATGGATTCGTCATTCCTTCCCTCGTCGTGGTTGTGAACCCTGTAGCTCGTGAGCCCAACTTCCGCTGGGATGACTGCCTCGCTCCCGTAGGTCAGTCGAAACGGTGTCTCTCCTGTCGGAGTCCTCGCCGTTGTCCTATATGCCCACAGTATGCTTGGCAGTTCTTCTGGCCATATGCCCTTTGCCCCCTCGAGCCGAGTTTTGATAATCTTTAGCAAGGATCGGTTTGTGACCTCAACCTGACCGTTAGCCTGAGGATGGGCGGGGGATGAGTAGTGGTTTTTTATTCCTAGTTGTGAGCAGAAATCACGGAAGGGGCCGTTATCGAACTGCCTCCCGTTATCTGAGACAAGGACTCTAGGAATACCAAACCTACATACTATGTTCCGCCAGACAAAACTTCTAATGTTCTTTTCTGTAATGGTGGCCAAGGCTTCCGCTTCTACCCATTTCGTGAAGTAGTCAATGCCCACTACCAAGAACTTTAGCTGCCTTATCGCCGTTGGGAAAGGTCCCATGATGTCCAGTCCCCACTGAGCGAACGGCCATGGAGCCGTTATGGGGGTCAGCTCTTCAGCTGGCTGTCCGATAAAATTGCTGAACCTCTGGCATTTGTCGCATCTTTTAACATAGGACTCAGCATCCTTTTGCATGGTCGGCCAGTAATATCCAGCTCGTAACAGTTTGTGCACCAACGACCGCGATCCAGAATGGTTCCCGCATATTCCTTCGTGTACTTCCCTCATCACGTAGTCTGCCTCTTCAACCCCGAGACATCTTTGGTAAGGACGGGAGAAACCTCTCTTGTAAAGAATGTCTTTTATCAAGACGAACCTTGCCGCTCGGACTTTTAGCTTTCTGGCTGCCTCCTTCTCTTCAGGCAATATCCCGTCCTTTAAGTATGAAGCTATCGGCGTAGTCCAGTTTCTTTCGGAGCGTATCTCCTGCATGTTGTCGGGGTCTATTAGCGGAAAGATTTGAACAAAGGGAAGTACATTACCCGGTGTTATCATATGTTCTGCTGAAGCGGCTTTGGCTAGCCGATCAGCGAGCTCATTGTCTCCCCTGGGGATCTGGACGAACGTTGCTTTTAGCCCGTCGACTCTCGCCTTTACTTGATCAAGATATCTCTTCAACCTTTCCCCTTTGCATTCATAATCTCCGTTTACTTGATTGGTGACGACTTGAGAGTCGCAATGCACGGCCACACTTTCAGCTCCGGCGGCTTTAGCTAGTTCGAGTCCTGCTGCTACCGCTTCGTATTCTGCTTCATTGTTGGTAATGGGGAAGTCGAGACGGACCATACATTCAATCTTGTCTCCTTCAGGTGACAGCAATACTATGCCGGCTCCTCCAACTCGCTTATTGGATGATCCGTCGGTGTAGATGTTCCACTGGGGGGGTTCTTCTGCCCCCTTGTCCGCGTCATGCGTAAACTCAGCTATGAAGTCGGCTACAGCTTGTCCTTTGATGGCCACACGTGGACGATACTTCATGTCAAACTCACTCAATTCTATTGCCCACAGCGTCAGTCGACCTGCGGCCTCAGGATTACTTAGTGCCCTTCGCAAGGGCTTGTCGGTCACTACGTTCACGGTATGGGCTTGAAAGTAGGGCTTGAGCTTGCGAGCCGCCGTGACCAACGCAAAAGCGAGTTTCTCCATAGGTTGGTATCTTTCCTCGGCACCGCGGAGCGCCCGGCTGGCGTAGTACACGGGCTTCTGTGCCCTGTCCTCCTCTCTGATTAAGGCCGCGCTGACGGCCACAGTGGAGACGGCCAAATAGAGGAAGAGCTCTTCACCTGGTTGCGAGGGGCTCAGTAGAGGTGGTGAAGATAGATAGGTTTTTAACTCCTCGAATGCTCGTTGACACTCGTCCGTCCACTCGAATGACTTTTTCAATGTTCGGAAGAAAGGTAAACATTTGTCCGTCGCTCTCGACACGAATCTATTCAATGCCGCTACCTTGCCGTTAAGGCTCTGTACTTCCTTCACGTTTCTCGGGGGGGCCATCTCCATTATGGCTCGGATTTTGTCCGGGTTAGCTTCAATCCCCCTTTGAGATACCATGAATCCTAGGAATTTTCCTGCCGTTACACCAAACGCGCATTTTCCTGGATTGAGCTTCATGTTGTAGGATCGGAGTGTGCCGAATGTTTCCTTGAGATCTTCCAAATGGTCTTCCTCCTTCCGGCTCTTCACCAGCATGTCGTCGACATAAACTTGGACGTTCCTCCCGATTTGCTGTGCGAACATCTTGTTCATTAGTCTCTGGTATGTTGCCCCTGCATTCTTCAGACCGAATGGCATTACTTTGTAACAGAAGAGACCTTGACTGGTTACAAACGAAGTCTTCTCCTGGTCGTCCTCGTGCATGCGGATCTGGTTATAACCCGAGAAAGCATCCATGAAGCTTAGCAATTGGTGTTGAGCCGTCGAGTCCACTAGGATGTCGACCCTTGGGAGGGGATAGCTATCTTTGGGGCATGCTTTGTTAAGATCGGTGAAGTCCACGCACATCCGCCATTTGCCACTCGTTTTCTTCACCATTACCACATTCGCCAGCCAATCGGGGTAGTAGACTTCCCTGATAAAGCTTGCATCTTGGAGTTTGCGGACCTCTTCCGCTATTGCTTGGTCTCGCTCCGGGGCGAATACTCTCTTCTTTTGTCGGACGGGTGGGAACGAGGGCAACACATTCAACTTATGTACCATGACCGAGGGATCGATTCCTGGCATATCGTCATGGCTCCAAGCGAACACATCCTTATTGCTCCTCAAGAAAGCTACGAGCTCTTGACGGATTGCGGGTTTGACAAGCGTTCCGATCCTGGTAGTTCGATCTGAATTGGAACTGTCGAGAACTATCTCCTCTAGCTTCTCAGTAGGTTCTGCCGTCGTTCGGTGTTCTTCTATGTTCAAGGCCTGGATCTGGTCTTCCACCTCCATCATAGCTACGTAGCATTCTCGTGCGGCGATTTGGCTTCCGCGTAGCTCTCCTACCCCATACTCCGTTGGGAACTTGATCATCAGGTGGTATGTTGATGTTGCCGCCTTCCACGAGTTGAGAGTGGGCCGTCCAATAATAGCATTGTAGGCTGACGAGCAATCGACCACCAAGAATGTTACGTCCTTGGTGATTTGTTGGGGGTAGTCTCCTACCGTCACCGATAACGTGACGGCGCCCAAAGGGAATATCCTACTCCCCCCGAAACCAACGAGCGGGGCGTTTGTTGGTATTAGCAGCTCTCTATCAATCCTCATTTGTTGGAATGCCGGATAGTACATGATGTCGGCCGAACTACCGTTGTCGACCAACACCCGGTGGATGTTGTAGTCGCCTGCCCGCAAGGTGACGACGAGTGCATCGTCGTGTGGATGGTGTAGGCGTCTTGCATCCTCCTCCGAGAACCCGATAATGGGGCCTTCCCTTCTAGCCATCTTTGGTACCGTGCCTGCCAGCTGGACATTCTGTACCATCCGAAGGTACGTTTTGCGAGCCTTTTTGGACGATCCGGCCGCAGCTGTTCCTCCAATTATCATCCTTATGTCCCCTATTGGGGGCCTTGGCCGCTCGTTTTCTCGACGGGGGTGTTGTTCTTGTTGGGGTTGATCCATTCTTTCCTTGCTGACGAACTTCTTCAGCTTTCCTTGTCGGATAAGGTTTTCGATTTGTTGCTTCAAGTCGTAACAATCGGCAGTGTCGTGACCATGGTCACGGTGGAAGCGGCAATATTTGTCTCTTGACCTTTTGTTGGGATCACTCTTCAGCTTTCCCGGAAACGTCAGGGATCCTTCGTCCTTAATCTGCATTAGGACTTGGTCTATCGGAGCGGTCAACGGGGTGAAACTTGTGAACCTTCCACCCATGGGTTTTGGACGTCTCTCGTCCCTTCGATCTCCCATCCGTCCTTTTTTTCGTCCCTGGTCCTGTCGGGGATCCTCTTGTCTGTCTCTTTTCTTCGGTCTGTCTTCTCTTGCTAGTAGAGCGTCTTCAGCGTTCATATACTTGGTGGCCCTGTAAAGCACCTCCGACATTGTCTTTGGGTCGTTTTTGTATAGGGAGAACAAAAACTTACCCCCCTTCAGCCCGTTTGTGAACGCGGCCACCAATATTTTGTCGTCGGCTTCGTCGATCGTGAGCGCTTCTTTATTGAAGCGTGATATGTAGGCCCGTAACGTCTCCTCCTCTCTCTGCTTGATGTTCATCAGACAAGCCGTGGATTTCTTGTACCGATGTCCTCCAATGAAGTGTGTAGTGAACTGAGCGCTCAGCTCCCTGAAGGTGCCGATGGAGTTTGGTGTCAGCCGGCTGAACCAAATCCTTGCCGCGCCCTTCAGGGTTGTAGGGAATGCCCTACACATAATTGCGTCCGCCATTCCCTGGAGGTGCATCAGGGTCTTGAAGGTCTCTAGGTGATCGAGGGGGTCCTTGACTCCGTCATAACTGTCCATGCTCGGCATGCGGAACTTACTCGGCAGGGGGAAGGAGTTGACGGACGCCGTAAATGGCGAGTCAGTCCGGTTGACAAGGTCGTCAAGATCGCTGGACACTCGCCCCTTGAGAGCGTTCATCAGGACTTCCATCTGTTCCTTCATCGCCTGCATCTCTGCGATGATGGGTTGTGGAGCTGTGTCCGTCACTGAGGGGATGCTAGCGTCCCGTCGCACTTGTTTGCTCGGGGCGTTACTCTCCTGTGGTCCGTCATTATTTCTCCTTTCCTCACTGTTCCCTTCTTGATCTTCTCCTTGGCTATTCACGGCTGCACTCTTTTGATTCAGCTGTTCCGTCAGGTCGTGGTTTTGTTTGGTGAGGCGCTCCACAGCTGCGGCGAGCGTCTTGACCTGTCTCTCAAGGGCAGTCGTAGGAGCTTCTTCTTGGACGTCATTTGTGGTTGCCATCGAGCGCGTGAGTACCATGTAACTCCTTTATCTAGGAAATGTTACCGTACCCGGTCGTCGTTTCCCACAGACGGCGCCAACTGATGACGTCGAAAACCGTCACCAATGGGTCACACCGTACTCGCGACTCGAATTGAACCTGCACGACGAAACAAACTAAAGAATCCTTCAGAGAGCACCGGTGTGGTGCCGGCCAAAGACTCTCCGACGGTAAGGTTAGAATTCCTCTGTTTTACTTAGTGCGTTAGAGAGGGTTCATAAAAGCATACCTCGATTTCTGTGGGTATTACGCCTTTTATAGTGATAAGGGGTTGACTTTCCCTTTTTGGTTCCCACATCTTTTCAATGTGGGACTCTATTCCCAATTCTTCCAAACGTGGTGAGCAAGGATTCTCATTACCGGATCATGGGCCCTTGCTGCGTCAGTAGTGATGGGCCTTCAAAGCTGGGACCATACCTACGCAGGCCCAAGAGACCCAATCCGTCAGGCCCATTAAGGTAAGCCCATCATGCCCAATAATTTATCATCTTCATATTTTTTTGTGGGGTGTTGGGTTTTAATATTTATCATACCTAACGATCCGCTTAAAAATGGGGAGCAAACAGAAATCATTCGATTTTTTGGATGGCAATGGATGGAATGTCCACCACCCAAATAGATAGCATTGGGTGAAGGGCTGAATCCCAATCCAAACTTAACCAAGCTATGATCACACCTAATAACCAACCTATGATCATACATAATTGATACGTGACCAAATAAATTTAAAGAGATGCAATTTGCTTAATTTACACATTTAAGTTTGACAATACATCGTGAGAAAAGAAAATTAAACTATGTTCTAACTCTTGAGGATCTAAAATAACACAGTAGAAAATTTAACTTTTATCACTTAATTTATGAACCAAAATACTAGTATGGTAATATAAAATGAAAAGTTAAGCATTTTTTGGAATTTGGTCAAATGCAAATTTGGTATTTATAGGAAAAATAAATAAATCCCTTATGAAAAGGTGAAATTAGACATTATTTTTCTTCTTAAACTTGACTATTATATAAGACAAGAAACTGAAATAATTTATACTTATTCCATCTCTTATTATTGGTCCATATTCAATTTTGAATACCCCAAATTATGTTTTTTTAAATTTATAATTTGCTGCTTACAATAATGGGAAATAGGGGAGTCAAACCATGGTTCTAATAAAGGAGATCAAGTTATACGGTTATACCACAAAACTACAAAACTCTCTACTGAAATATAATCATTTTTGAAATGACAATACACACAACATTAATAACATTTTTCAATTTACCATTTACTTCATTTGAAAGGTTAACATCTCATTTTTATTAATATTAATTTTATCTAAATTTAAATTACCTTTTTCTTCAATTGTATTGCATTGAAGAAAATCTTTTGAACAAGCTTAATTTTCTACAAACGGTTGAAGTGCATAAAAAAATTTAAAGAAAAATAAAGAGAAATGCTACAAAATCAATTCACAATTATCTTGTTATAAGTTGTGATTTGTGTAGCATTATTTTGATACTAGTATGTAGCTCCGTGCTACCGCACAGGAATGGATATATTATTAATCATGAGTTTATTCATGTTTAAAAGGCTCAGTTAAGTCTAAATTCATATTATTAACCAGAAAATTTCATTAACAAAACTTAGCAGTATATATATTTTACACAGAAAGATGAACCTTGGTGACAATGTTTATCCAAAAGATTCATTCACGCTTTTGAATCTTCAATCTCTATTGGTGATTGAAATTCTCTCAGCTTAAAAAATTTAAAATTAAAAAAAAAAAAAAAAAAACCCTCAGAGTTGTACTCATTTTGTAGTTTTACGATGGGTCATTTTGTAACATGATGGGCATTTGTGTAAAGAAAAAACCTCTGAAGTTCCATGGCTGATAAAAGAAATTCTCTCCAATCTCTTTTTATAGAGAGAGGGGTTTGTGCGTGTTTTTATACATCCTTCATAGTTGTATTATCACGAAGTAGGTCCAATGGATTTAGATTGGTACTACCGATTTCCAAAGCATGAGTGTTTAATGTGTTATTAATTTCATCTCATTGGCTTCTGCACATGACAGCAAAATTAAAAATAATTAGATTGTAAACGTGTATAGTAAAATTGGACTCCAATTTCAGATTCTAATTGAACAATTGGAATGATAATATATGATAGTAACAACAATAGGAAAATTCAAATAAAATTTCAAATTAAATTGTAACAATCTGAATAAAAAATTCTAGTAGAAAGACAGGGTGGAGTGATCCACTCCAAGAAGGCGACCAAACTTGCGTAAATATAGAATAATAAATCTCTCTCTGGAAAATTTACATTGTTCATAACCTTTACCTTCATTGAACATTTTAAAAACATAGTGACTCACATCTGCCATCCAGACATCTAAAGCCGGGTCCTCTCCAATTCGCGTGAGATTTCATTGATCACTAAGTTCCTTTGCAGCCTGCAAAAAGTATCATCCATCGGTCCACAGCAGTGCTTTCTTCATTTTATAGGTACCAAACCTAAACAAAAAGCCAAATATAAGGATAGTGAATTTCAGGCATAATGTGCATCTAATCACATATTAGCAATTTATAACAAATGTAAAGATGCAAACTTTGTAAGTGAATAGTAAACAAAACTCAATGTCAGAACCAAGAAGAAAGCACTTTAATCCGAAACTCAGTGCAAATGTAAAGATGCAAACTTTGTAAGCAATTTATAACAAAGATGCAAACTCTGGCTTTGCTATCTTTTTGGAAATTATGCAATGTACCCAAACCAAATTCTTATCACTGATATTAATCTCTTTGGTTTTCGCATTTGACTACAAAATCAAGAAAAAACTTAATTAGCACAATAACTCACTTGACCCGATACATAGAAGTGGTTTTAATGAGAATGAGCCCACATACATTTAGCCACATGATGCAAAATTCAACTTCAATTTCAGATTCTAGACACATGGCACAAAATTAGAGTTCTAATTTGGAATTCAATTTCACACTCTCTCTGCTTCACCTATTATTTTATATATAGATAAGCTTACTACTGGCTATAGTTGGTTTGTTATTAATGTCACTTTGGTAGTATCACCGAGTAATTGACATCAGGGTAATTTTGTGTAATAAGGAATTTTACCATGGAAACAACTTAAATAAAGTTCCTTAGGTGCTATATATTTGGTTTCCCAATTAAATTCAAACACAAGGTTGCATTGTCCAATAAAGCACATACAATATTATATATTTTTTTAAGAATAATTAAATCTAAGGGTAACACTTAAGTACATTATTTTAGGTGCAATGCATTAGGTTATTCAATTCAATCAACATACATAGCTACATTGAATTCAATTGTCCTTAAAAATGATAATATTGCTTATATTTATTGGTCAATGCAATTGAATGTTTTAGAAACCTAATATAGTGACGTAAGATATTTATATCTTACTTTTACCCTAATTTTTTTTTTAAAAAAAAATGATGTAAGGGTCTGCTTGGATATCACTTATTACTGAAAACTGAAAACACTGTAGCGAAATAATTTTTAAATATGTGAATAGTACTTGTAGGGACACGATTTTGGGGCTCGGGCCCAACAGGCAGGTGATTCTGGCCCAAAAGTCCCTTAACAATGAATTTGTAGAGAGTAGGTTACAGAACTAGGTCTTTGACAGAGGAAACGCAGTTACGACCATGCCATGCAACCAGTTGGACGTAAGGATATCCCTTCAAACCTTTGGAGTAATGGTCCCTGGGGCTGTTTCATATACTTCTATCTCTTTTCTCTTTCTCTATCTTTCTCTTCCTTCTTTTTCTTCCTTCTCTATCTTTTTCTTCCTTCAGCTTGCGATCCTTTTTCCATGGGGATCTCCTTCTCTTATATAGCATCCTTCCTAAGATCATGTCCCTACACTTATCAACCATCTGACCCTCCACTTGAGTGCCTGTCCCATAGGTCATCCTTCTTCTTTTCTGTGAGTTGCACTGGCCAAGATGATTCTGCGTTCCTGTCCCTTCCACATTAATGCGGCTGGAAAAGTAGTTCCTTGGCATTTAATGCGGCAGTTGTGGTTGCCCCCCTTCCTGAACGTCACGCACTGTTCCTTCGTATTGGGTGACCTTTCGC
The DNA here is from genome assembly GCF_932294415.1 of Quercus robur. Taxonomy (NCBI): domain Eukaryota; kingdom Viridiplantae; phylum Streptophyta; class Magnoliopsida; order Fagales; family Fagaceae; genus Quercus; species Quercus robur. The sequence continues at coordinate 44,726,936 of NC_065540.1, read as the reverse complement.
CAGGTATGGAGTGCGAATTGGACACTTAATTGGCCAGTCCGAGGAGGCACTCCTCCTCGGACGCCCCTAAGCAGGCCCGGCCCATCATGGTTGGGATGGGATATCCTACGCCCATGCCTTTTCTTCTTATCGTGGCTGGGCTTGGTACATGAACTACGGCCCAACATCAGCTGACAGATTTTACCCCCCACAGTACTGTAGGACTCAATTTTAAAGTTAGATTTGCGTTTTTCCGTATTTGCAGGTCTCGTGAACAATACAGTGGGACCCTTAAAAAAAGCTAAACGCAGCTGAGTTTGGATATGAGTGCTATCCAAACTCACACTAAATAAGTTATACCCTTTCATCATTATAAATCTCCAAAGAGATGAAAGTCAATAAACAACAAACAATAAGTTTAGAGACACACATTTTCAAAAAATATTTTACAATTGTCAAAGTGGTAAGTTGTGAATTGTAAATGATAAAGTGACATTAATATTTAGTAGTGTACCAAAATGAGAATCAATAAAATCTTACTAATTCAATTATTATGAAAAATGTTGCGAAAATGATAGTGTTTTTTCCTTTTTTTTTTTTTAGAGCAAAAATATTATTTTCTTTCCTAAAGTATGTAAAATTGTTATTATTATTTTTTTCCAATAAACTATCAAAAAAATGTTTCAATTCTTGTCCTTAAACTTAAAAAAAAAAAAAATGTTTATCTTTAAATTATTTTTGATATAAGCTTACTACTGCCAACAGTTGGTTCGATATTAACACCACTTTGGTAGTATCACCAAGTAATTGACATTAGGGTAATTTTGTGTAATAAGGAATTTTACCATAGAAATAACTTAAATAAAGTTCCTTAGGTACTATATATTTGGTTTCCCAATTAAATTCAAACACAAGATTGCATTGTCCAATAAAGCACATATAATATTATATATATATATATATATATTTTAAAAATAATTAAATCTGAGGGTAACACTTAAATACATTATTTTAGGTGCAATGCATTAGGTTATCCAATTCAATCAATACACATAGCTACATTGAATTCAATTGCCCTTAAAAATGATAATATTGCTTTTATTTATTGGTCAATGCAACTAAAAGTTTTAAAAACCTGATATAGTGACGTAAGATATTACTATATCTTAATTTTACCCTAATTTTTTTTTAAAAAACCATACATTTGAATTTTTTTTTTTTAAATGAAGTAAATAAGATCTCCAAAGAGATGAAAGTCAATAAACAAAAAACAATAAGTTTAGAGTCACGCTAGTTTTCAAAAAATATTTAACAATTGTCAAAGTCGTAAGTTATAAATTGTAAATGATAAAGTGACATTAATATTTAATACTATACCAAAATAAGAATCAATAAAATCTTACTAATTCAATTGTTATTCCAAGATTAAATTATGGGGGCAAAATTGAGTATTTACATTATGAAAAATGTTGCGAAAATGATAGTGTTTTTTTCTTTTTTTAGAGCAAAAATATTATTTTATTTCCTAAAGTGTAAAAAATTCTTTTTTTTCCCAATAAACTATTAAAAAATATTTCACTTCTTATCCTTAAACTTTTTTTTTTTAAAATTATCTTTAAATTATTGAATATAAAACTCTTTTTTCTATCCCAACTATGACCTCAAAATAAAAAAATAAATTTTTTTTTTTAACAATGGATAGAAATGAAAAAAGAAAATTTTTTAAATTTAGAGATAAAAAAGTAAAAACTCTAGGAGGAAGATAATATTTTAAGCTTAAAAAGAAAAAAAAAATGATTGTGTTTGTAGTTTGTACTTTGTAGAGATGGGTGAACAAGAAAGACACGTTCACCGTCCATAAAATTACCCAGAAGGGATAGCGACGACTATGCGCTGACTAGGCAGCCCCGTACAGTACACTTCTCATTCATTCGTTCAAACCGTTCATACTATACTGGACAGGTTCGGTTCACCCGAACCTCATAACGCGTACTCCAAACCAACTAGGCTCGGACTGCCCGCCCTATAAATACCCCACCTCTCCATCTCATTTTCTCACGCGTTTCACGCTCTCTCTTCTCTCTGCTCAAACACTCCGAACCTAACGCTTCGTCAAAGATATTTTCGCTCAAAAAAGGTAATATTATTTTGAGATCTAGAAACGAATTTGCGATCTGTTTGTGTGATTTAAATTTGAAAGCAATTGTTTGGAATTTTTGAATGTCTGTTTGGTTGCTGAGAAAGTGAAAGGGAAAGGAATGATTTAAGAATTTGTTGAATTAGGTTGATATGTTTTGTGAATTTTGACTTTTTTTTTAATTCATTTTTTTGAAATTTTATTTTGATGATCGTGAAGATCCTTTACTTTGTTGTCATTGCTTTGTGAATTTTGACACTTATTGATCGTTGATCAATTTTTGAATTTTTATTTTGATGATCGTGAAGAAACTTTTTTTGATATCCTTGCTTTGTGATCTACAAGTAAAAAAAGTTTTTTTTTTTTTTTTAATTTTTTTTTTATAATTTTTTATTGTGAGGATAATCATATCCGATTTATTATAATTTTTTTTGATCTATTTGTTGCTCTTGCTATAAAATTTGAATGTGTGTTTTATAATTTTGTGATTTTAATTGTATTGGAAACGATTAAGAATGCGATGAGTTGTTGGTACCAAAAGAATGGGTGAAGAGTGAGATCTAGGGATCGGAATACATGTGACCGACCTTGATTAGTTTGTTTAGAATAATTTTAAAATTTTGAGATAAGGGTTTGCTATTGTTTTAGACATTCAAAATTTTGAGAAAAGGTTTTGTTGTTGTTGTATCATTGACCTTGACTAGTCTCTTAGAATCTGTAGTTGAGTCTCAAAATTTTGGGAATAACAGGTGTTGAGAGTCTTGATTTGGAGTTTGAGATGTGCTATTTTATGTTAAGTTTGGCTTTAGCTTGACAACAACCACATTAGTCATGAATATTAATCTGATTCTTGGTTGTATTTCGTAGAAACAACTGATTTAGTGCAAAAAGAATCAATCTATGTATCGTTGGTTGGATCAAAGCCTGTTTTTTGTTTATCAGTGAAGTAGTTACAAAATCTATGCAAATTGGTGGAGAGGGAAGTTGTGGATTTAAAAGTTAAAACCCGTTGGGTGTGTGCATATCATACCAATGAGAAAGATAGGAAAGCTTGAAAATATTGTATGAGTTCTTAATTTACTGCATTTGTTTTGAGTCAAAGTCCCCATATCTTATCGTGTTCTTCTGACTTGATCAACAGATAAAAAGTACAAATTTAGATTTGATCGGGAAGGATGGCTCTGGTTTCAGGAGGAAGGTCGACCCTAAACCCCAATGCCCCACTTTTCATTCCCGCTGCTTTCCGCCGAGTGGAGGATTTCTCTCCAGAATGGTGGCAATTGATTACCACCTCAACATGGTACCGTGACTACTGGCTAAGCCAGCATCAAGGCGAGGATGGTTTCTATGACAATGCTGAGGTTGACTTTAATAGTGTCAATGTTGCTGATTTACTGCCAGAGAGCTTTGATTTTGATGATGATGACGATTTTTCAAGTATGGAAGCTCAGTTTGAGGAGTTCATCCAATCTTCCGAAACTGAAGGTGGGCATAATAAATTGTAATGGCAGTGATTTGTATTTCTTGTCCTTGTATTATTCAAAAACCCCTTTAGACCATTGGACTTAATTGCTCTACCTTATCTTGATTTGGGATGATAGGCTTTGGAGTGAATGCTGCTGAGGCAGTGATGAAGAATTTGAAGTCTTTGGAGGAAAGAAGTCCCAAGGCTCCAGTGCAACCAGCAAAGTATGCAGAAAAGGCAACTAAGGGCTTGAGTGCAAAATGCAGCCCCCGACGCATCCAGCAGCCCCGTTAAACAAGAACAAGAGCTTGCCGTGACTTTAGTTTGTAGTTTATCCAGCACTTGAACAAAGTAATGTGTAGCTTTTGCATTCTGTAACTTTCTGTATAGAGCAAGGTTGCAACTCTTGTATCCACCCTTGTTCATTCTTAGTGTCTTTTGTTCAGTTTACAGTCAGCGTACCAACAAAACCTCCATGAAAATGTAAAACTAAAAAAATGTAAAATTTTAACAAAGAAAAAAAAAAAAAAGAAGATTCTGTTTCCTACACTATTGTGTTCTGTTTGATTCTCAGGTTTTTTGTTCAAAATTGGTGGTGGACAAGCAAAATGTCTTTTCAATGTGATAGTGCATTCCCATCAAGGTAAATATTTGGCATTTGACACACCAAACTCTAAAAAATGGCATTTGACACATCAAACTCTAAAAAATCACTTCCGTCCAGGGTATGTCATAATATTTGGCATTGATGAACAGTACAATCTAAATTTGAGACCGCACTGTTTACTAATGGTAAAACTTACAATATTTTTTTATTCAGTGTGGCTCACCTTCTTTTCTTCTTATATTTTTTTCTCATTTCCTTATTTTATTCCGTCTCTCATTCTTGCTCTAAGAGCCATAGATACCCAACACTCCAGCCATAGAATGGAATACAACCATTTCTCTGCTCTTTCTCTCTCTCTCTCTCTCTCTCGTTGTCTCTGCCTCCCTCTCCGTTTCGGCAATGGTTGTGTGGGTTATGGATTTGGCATTTTGGATTTGACCGGCGTGGGCATCGACGTGGGTCTCTGACTGGCGTGGGTTCATGGGTCTCTAATTGGCGTGGGCATTGGTGTTGAGGATAGATCAGCGTGGGTCATCAGCTAAGAGTTCGGCGTGGGTCTTTGATCGTGTGGGTCTCTCTCGGTGGTTGTTTTTCTTTTTCTTTTTCCTTTTCCGATTGTTGGTGGTGATGAGGTTGTGAGTTTGTGATTTGGTTGTGATTTTGGAGGGTTGTTTTTCTTTTTCTTTTTCCGGTTGTTGGTGGTGAATGGTGATGAGGTTGTGGGTTTGGGTTTGTGATTTGGTTATGATTTTGGTGGTTGGTGTTCATGGTTGTGGGTGGTGCTGACAATGGCAGTTGTAGCTGTGGTGGCGTCGGTAGGTGGTTTTATTTTTATTTTTATTTTTTGTTTTCGATGGTGGTGGCCGGCAGCAGCTAGCCGTGGGTGTGGGTTTGCAAAGAAAGGGGTGGGTTTTCAGAGAAAGGGAGAGACAGAGAGAAAGAAACATAGAAAAAAAAAACAATATTTAAATGAAATGCTAAAAAATTTAGAATCTTTGATGTATGATGTGTTATAAAGTGAGATGTTAAAAGCTAAAATTTTGGGTTTTGAGGTGGTATATGCTAAAAATTTTACTTCCTTTGATGGGAATGCTCTTACATTTCCTCTCTCTTTTCACGGATTAAACATTGAAGACCAAAAAATCAAATTGCAACTGCTTCCATATTCAATTATTCATCCATAGACTAGGGTGGTTGAAATGACCCAGATGACTGATATTCAATGTTTGCAACTCTTTTGCTTGTGAAGACTTTGGAGCCTTATGCTCCAAAAGTCCATAGTAAGCCTGTGAGTTACGGTCATATTCATATACTTTTTTTTTTTGCTGAATAGTCATATTCATATACTTGTCTTCATTCAAACACGCATGAATTATACCATTATAGTCAAATTTGAATTTACTTGAGAGGAAGTTGTGAAGAAACTTCCAATTTGGCAAGCCTTGGATCCAGCAATTCAGCTAGTTTTAGCCAGAAATAATGATGCTGTGCATGAAAAGGAGGAAAAGGGACTAAAGAGACTTCCAACCAAAGCATATTATCCAGCATTCGAGATTGGATCCCCTTTTGGAGATACTGAAGGCACTTGAAAGCAACCTGAGCTCTTAAATTTTTGATGGGTGCAAGGGACTCTTTTAGGCTTATTAATTCTGACAATTGACCAACCATACTGAATTTACACGCATCATAATACTGCAGATACCATTGTTTGGCTGCTTCTCCAATTATGATAACTAGATATCCTTTGCTTTGGATGTATATTTTATAGGTGGGCTGGTATAACTTGCATGTCGAAATGCTTAGCTTGAAATAGAAATTATTTCTTTTGTTACACTGTGAGTACTGTGAAAGTATGGATTACGATTTGCCCAAATGGGTGCTCAAGCTCAACTGACAAATCTTACTCATCTGTTGTACCGCAATACCTGTATATTTATTATTCTCTTTCGTAGGTTGATTGATAAGGACTAAAACAACATTTTCAAAAGATTAACAAAGAGGGGACTAATACAGCTGTTGTCTTTGTCTTGTACGATGAAATTAAATTGGCACAAATCATTCCTTAAGATTTAAGTATGTTTTGAGAAAGAATTCAACCGTTATCTTAGCTAAAAACCTTGTACTTCAACTGATCTTAGTGTTTCCAACAGCCGCTCATGGTTTAAGTCACTCTTCCCTCACTGTTGTAAATTTGAAGTAGATTGGTGCTATTTTACCAAAGACTATAGTTATACTTTCTTTAATTTTTGGTGACCTTTTGTTTCATCAACTCACTGAGTTTGAATGTCTTCAAAAAGTAAAAGTAAAAAAAAAAAAAGGGGGGGGGGGGGGGGTGGTTTTGACTAAGATGTTTGTGTACTGAGAAACACAGGAACCATGGTAAAACCCTGAAAGAAAGAAAGAGGTATGAATTGCTTTTTAATACCAACAGATTCCAGTTCTATATGAGAGCCTAATCCAGCAGTTAGACTACACTTTGAAAATCCATCTCATTATATATTCTCTTTCATTCATTTAAAGTTCATTTTCTCCATTATTAATGATAGAATTGCTGCTTCGTAGAGTTTGTGAAACGCTCACTTGGAATTAGTGCAGGGAAGAATGTGCTCAAAACGTCTCATTGGTCATTAAGATTCTTTTAGGAAGAAAAAGTTACCCATATTCTCTAGAAGATTTTGAAAAACAAATGCTACTAGATTAAAACACTATCAGGATTCAGGAGTGGTGCAGAACTACCATTTAAACTTCAGACCAGAATGCCTAAAAGTTATGTTACCAACAATCTTACAGGAATAACTCAACAAATAATATTTTACAATTTTTCCATTTCAAAAGGAAAATAAATATCGTTTGAAGAGGGATAAGAAGATTGTATTTTAGAAATATTTGTACCTGAATAATAGTCATTGTTGAAACAAAACAAGTGTTGTTGACAAATTAATTTCAGATTAACTTTGTAACCTCACAAATATGAATATTTTATTTACATAACATCTCCTGCCAATTCATCATAAGAGCAAATAAAAAACACAAGTTACAGCAACACAATAAAAAAAGGCTTATGGTGGTTCATGTTACAGCTTAACAGATGATGTTGGTGGGTGATGTGAGTCTACAACTGCAGCAGTGGCTAATAAAGGTGGGAACTGCCGACAATGCTGAAAATCATAACTTGGTTTTATGCAATGAATAAGAATGATAGTGTTTCAGTCGAGAGTCTGATTGTAATCGAGTCCAATGGTTGTAGTGGTAGCTAAAGGATTGCAAATATAGTAACATTTGTGTCTCTGACTCAATTCAATCTGAGCCAGATCATTTTTTGAAAAGTATTCTGCACCAAATTTTACAAAAGGTAATGTGAAATGAAACCATTTTCTCCTATTTTTCTTCCTTTGTATTATCAATTTTCACTAATTGTAAGTGGCTCTGTTTTGTAGTTGCACATCCCACTTGGAAAATGAATTCATTTATGATAATGACACAGTAAATAAAATAACTGTTGGTGATAGTGTGTTTGATATTAATATTATTGGTCCACATTCTTAAAGTATAAAAGCCCCTTAAATTTATGGATTTCATACATGGTATTAGGTACTTGATTCAATTCTTGTAGACCCCAAGTTGTACTAGAAGCGGGCCAACAATAAATATCAAGTATATGAGTACCTACCCCCATCTGCAAACCTGCCCAACTACCTTAATGGAATGCGACCTAGCACATGCAGAACAGAAAAATTAACCGAATCTAGGTGGTCACAAAGACTTGGATCAGAGACATTAAGAACAAAGAGGCTGTTAACTTAGTTCCCTTTAATTCGAGTGGGTCATTTTTTAGTCTCAAGAAAATAAAAGCACAAAGAGGTAGTTGGCCTGGATTTTCTTAATTTGCAAAATCCATTAACTATCAGAATTTAGAGAATCATCCATTCTGTTTCCCCAAAACTCAGGCAGGTTGGCAAGTTCTTAACCAACTATATTCTCTCCAAATAATTACCATGGTAAAATCAATCACCATAATACATGATTCCATAATATAATTAGTCAAATAGCCCCATCCTGAAAGGTTAGGAACCAAATTCCAAGCCCTATAACCATAATCACTGGTAAAATATATCCAATCAAAATTTGTGTGTACCAGCCCACAGCAAAATGTCCTCAGAATAACCCATACAATAACTGTAAACTAACATATAGCTACTCAATAAGTAATACATTTAGTACAATTCGTGAATGTATGTTTCTTGATTGGTACCAAATACTATTTTAAATTCCATGGCAGCATAGCTAAGTCAGTTTCTCCTTTGAATATTGTAACATTTTCATACTAATATTTAAATAAGGAATTCATTATTGATCTTAATTCTCGCAAGCATTAGAAAGACCATACCACTAGATCTTCTAGATTTAGCTACTTTCCTGCATGAGGCCATTCATGTTAGAAGGCTCATTTTTCTGTCTCCAGATTGCATGTACTTCATCAGTACGGAACCGCTGGGTGAAAGTCGATTCCTCCAGTGGAGTTACCGTGCCATGAGCATAAGCAAGGAGACCAGTGTATGCAATCATTGCTCCGTTATCAATGCAATACCTGTCATCAGTAGCAAACAACTTTCCACCACGCTCTGAGCACATTGTTCTCATCATCTCCTGCAAACGCTCATTGCAACCAACACCACCAACAATAAGAACATCTTTCGTGTCACAGTGTGCCATTGCCCGTTCTGTAATCTCCACAAGCATGGCAAACACAGTTTCCTGCAACATATTACATATCAAAATATTACACATAATATATGTCAGAATAATATAAATAAAGTTCTTTTTGGGTGTATAAGTAAAATAAAAGAGAGAAAACCGTATGGCCTAGTATATGGAACTTTAGAAAAGTCCCTCCCACATAGGGTGAGTTAGCTTTTGAGAGGAAGAGAATTAAGGCAAAGAACCAACAAACATGATGATACAACATCTAATGATTGAGATATGAAGAATAGCTTAGTTCAAATACAAAATAATTTACGACTACAGTTTACCTGCAAGGAGTAACACAAGTCTGCAGGGGTGCACTCATTATTTTTTAGCTTCTCCACAGCAGTGGCTTCAATATAGCTCAATATTCCACTAAAAGATACATCCATCCCTTTTACAACATAAGGAAGGTCTATAAATTGTTCTCCTTTCTTTGCAAGCTGGTAAAGAAAAAAATAAAATAATATCAGGCATGTCAACCCCATTTTCAAAAAGCTGAAAATAAACTGTAACAAATGAGCGCAGTTAAGCATTTAGAATGAATCAACAACCAAAGCACGGAGGCTCTAAAAAAATAGGATGTGATAGAATATAACATGAAACAGCATAGCAAACCCAACAGCAATCTAAACTTTTCTGAACTTTAAAGTTTAAATCTAAACTAAGCCACCCTAAAGCTTTAAAAAAACCTGCTGTCAGAGTTTCTAACATCTTGCTTTAAAAAAAAATAATTTTTCAATTTCCTGTAACTTTTAAGCTGTCAGTGATCAATCTTTTGTAACCTGATTTCAACCACAAATCCTCTAATTTTGCATTTTACGTTGTATGATCATCTAAAGCAAATAAGGATATAAATATGTGTCTACACATTCAACAAGCATACATTTTTTTGAATACCAAGTTACATATGCACACGGTGGATCTTAAATCCATGGCCTAACCATTCACCTTGCTTTTATAAGGGAAAGGAGCTGCCATTTGGGCTAGAGCTTATTGGCCACATTCCACACACTTACATGTATATTGATCTTAATAGTCCTCATAGTGAAAACGATTTTGTCTTAGTTATATTTAACAAATAAATTAATTATCAATATATTCAATAAATAAATTAACGAAAGCAAATCTCTATATAAACAAAAAATAAAATAAAAAAAGAAACCCAAAAAGGAACCAGATGAAGAAGCATTGAAAATATTTATATGCATGGTCAGCTATATAAAGTGAAAACTCCATCCATGTTTAGATACATACCTGCTCAATGTTATATCCAGGGTTTGGATCATTGGACAGTGTTAACACCCTAGCAAATCGATCCAAGCAATTTCCAACTGCAATATCAATGGTCTCCCCAAAAATCTGGTACCGCCCTTCACTATATGCTATTACCTGTGTATTCCCACCACTAACATACAATACAACAGGATCATCTGCCCCAGTCACAATCCTCCCCATCTCAATATGTGCCACACAGTGGTTAACTGCAACAATGGGCTTCTTCCACAGCTGTGAAAGAATCCGAACAACAACAGCAGCAACTTGTAGTGGTGCTCCCATGCCAGGGCCCTTGGTGTAACATAGGCAATCTATTTCATCTGGGGTTATTTGGGCAGTCTTCAAAGCAGATTTGATCAATGGAAGAATGTGTTGGAGATGGTGTTGAGCAGTTTCTCGGGGAAGGAATCCTTGGCCAGGTGGGGTAATGTAGGTATGGCGTGGATTTGATAGAATGGTGCCATCTAAAGTTACAACCCCAACACCAATCTTGTTGGCTGAACCCTCAAAGCCTAGGGCTATCATCTTCTTCATTTTAAAATTAATAATAAGAATACCCTGTAATTCAAGTCCATAAACGAAAAGTTAAGTATCTTCCACTAACTAAAATCTGTGAGAAAAGATGGATAAACTTACACACAGAGAAGGAAAGATGAAGATAACAAAGAATTTTTATTTTATTTTATTGATAAGTAAAGATAACAAAGAACTCTCTCTAACAATAACATTGAATAAAACTGTACAAAGATCTTTGAAACATTATACTTAGCAAGTCTGTCTAGCTACAATTCAGTTTTAAAAGCGTTTTGAGATTGGGGAAATTGAAAGACAAGCCTAACCCTACCAAGTCCAAAATAATATCATAATCACATTTAGTTAAAAGATGTAGCTCACAGTAACATTTGGTACTTTATATCATCAACATACTAACCATTAACCGCATCAGACTAAAACAATGACCCTAAACTGCTTCAATTATTTCAATGTAAAATGCAACACATTCCCTCTTTTAGTTCCTCAACCTGTGATTCAGTCAAACAGACAAGAAACTATAAAACCATCAAAAAAAAAAAAAAATTCTTTCAAATCCTACTTAACTCTTAACAGTTGTATTACATCCTTTTATCATCCTTGGAGTCATCTTTCCCATGAGCTAACAACATACTAATAGATTTTATTGCAATGAAGCCACCTCAAGAACATTGCATAGCAAAAGATAGCCTACAGAGTATCTATAAAAAAAATTACACGCAAAAAGAAATAAAATTAGCAAATTCTGTTAGGGTACCACAGTCATTGAGACCTATGACTGTGGACCATCCACAGAGTAATCTAAGAAAAGAAAGCTTTAGTGAGCCAAAGCCATGCATTTCCTGTAATTAGAAACGCCCTATTTAAGATGTTTCCTACGAAGTCACCTGATTGTGATAGTTTTCCTGCTTTTTATTTATTTATTCTATAAGTAAGTAATATTATTTATTAAAAATAGAATAGTACTTAATGTTCACGATGATAAACACAAAGTATCTAACAAAAAAGAAAAAGAAAAAGAATCATAGAGGAAGATTGAAGAGGGTCTGATGTCATTTGAGCTGTGCTGTCAGTGCTGAGTTTGGGGCATATGTTATAGAAAATCAATCATACATTCATATTATTCTCATTCCTAACCCAGAGAATATGGCTTATTTCAGACCAATTTCCTTATGTAATGTTTTATATAAGGCGGTTGCGAAGGTATTGTCTAATAGATTGAAGAGGGTGTTACCTTGGATTATTTCAGACTCACAGAGTGCTTTCGTTCCAGGATGGCTTATAACTGATAATGTTCGCGTTTGAGACGCTTCATTTGATGAGTATGAGGAAAAAAAAGGACGAAATGGGCAAATGGCTTTAAAGCTTGATATGAGCAAGGTGATTGACAAAGTTGAATGGCCTTCAACTTTCAGCTATGTTGAATTTTTTTGTTTGTTCTGTCACTGCTTATCTGGTTTGGAATCAATGAAATAGTATTGTCTTTGAAGGTACAATGATACTGTATGAAGTGGGTCATGGATTTTCAGTAGCAACGACAGCAGGGACATGTTCTTCTACTGCCAGATATTATAACCCATCATATGTCATTGTGTCAAGAGTCTCAAATTATGTTTTTTTATTATCAATCCTACAATAAAAAAAAAAATGGAAAATCATAAAGAAAGCTACTTTTATATCTTACAATCCACAATTTTATTGAGGAGGAGGAGGTTTCAAAAGAATAACAGATTTTACCGGTGGTTTCCGGCGTGCGGCGACGGAAGGCGTGCCGCGTGTAGCGCTGTGGGCGGTGAGCGGTGGCGGGGCTCCTCTCTCTCTCTATATCTACTGAACTGATTGTTTTTTTGACAGATGTGATAGAACTGTCCTTTGATTGTTAAGTACAAACGGTGTTAGAATAATTTGGGTAGGGGTTTACTTGCATTTGTGGTTTAATAAAATGTTTTATGACGGATAAGGCATGAAATCCGCTGTAGCACATTAGCCACTCATCTTTTAGAAATGAATAATTGAATCCCGGCAGCGGAAAATCTTTTTTGCTGTTTTTTATTGGGTCCGTACATGAGAATTGAGATCTTCTCATTAGGCCTGCACTTCTTACAAAACCCAATATGAGCGGCCCACTTTCTTTCCTTTTTTTTTTTTAAAAAAAAAAAAAAAAAAAAAAGGTTCATGAATAAAAGCAGTAAATATGCTCACTTTCAGTGTGTGTTTTTTTAAGGGTAAATCATAAATTACACGTTTAGGAATGTTTTTACACTCTAAAGTTTTAAAATTTGATTTTTACTCTTGAAATTTGAGGTGTTTAGATTTTACATTTTGATGTTTCAGAATTTGGATTTTACCCTTAAATTTTTGAAGTATTTGGATTTTACACTCTAAAATTTTGAAACTTTAGGTAGTAAAATCCAGAAATCTCTAAAAAGTAGGAGGTAAAATCCAAATTTTGAAAAGTCAGGGTGTAAAATCTAAACACCTCCAAACTTTAGGAGTGTAATTTGCAATGAAGAGGGTTTGATTTCATTTGAGCTATGTTGTCAGTGTTGAGTTTAGGGCATATGTTATAGAAAATCAATCATATATTCACATTGTTCTCGTTCCTAAAGTTCGTAACCTAGAGAATATGATTGAGTTCAGACCAATTTCCTTATGTAATGTTTTAAATTAAGGTAGGCAAAGACATTGACTAATATTTTGAAGAGAGTGCTACCTTGGATTATTTCGGACTCACGTAGTGCTTTTGTTCCAGGATGGCTTATAATTGATCAAGTTCGCATTTGAGATGCTTCATTTGGTGAGTATAAGAAAAAAATGACGAAATGGGAAAATGACTTTAAAAGCTTGATATGAATAAAGTCTATGACAAAGTTGAATCACCTAAAACTTTAAGATATGTTGATTTTTTTTTTCCTGTCACTGCTTATCTGGTTTGGAATAAGAAATAGTCTTGTCTTTGAAGGTCTCAAGTGGTAAGTAGGTCAGGGATTTTCAGCAGCAATAACAACTAGGCCATTTTCTTCTACTGCACATGTCACTGTGTCAAGAGCCTCAAATTGTGTGTGTGTGTGTTTTTTTTTTCTTTTTTTAATTTATCAATCCTAGGATGTTGTTGTGTGTGTGTTCTGTGAAATCATTTGTTGGGTTTTTGATAATTTTAATGAAATTCTACTATTTCTATCCAAAAAAATAAAAAGCCCACTTTTTTATATCTTAAAATGTGTCCTGCCATATGCCCATATTAAAAAATCCACAATTTTTATTGAGGAGAATGATTTAAAGACAAAGATGAACAAATTTTGCCAGTGATTTTCGACGTGAGGTGACAGAAGACGTGCCACGTGAGGTGGTGTGTCGGGGCTGGGATCCTTAATCTCTCCTCTAGTAGAGACTGTAGAGTGAACTGAACTATCCTTTATTGTTAAGTACAAACGGTGTTAGAATAATTTGGCTACAGGGCCTAGGGATTTAATTGTTATTAAAAAAAGTTCAGGGTTTAGCTCCTTCACTTGGAATTTTGGGTTTAATAGAATGCACATTGGCAATTCATAACGTATATTGAATTTGGATTCAAATCCCAGCAGTGGAAAATTCTTTTTTGCTGTTTTTTTATTGGGCTGTGCATGAGAATTGAGATCTTCTCTTTGGGCCCGCTTTTCTTACAAAACCCAATATGAATGGCCCACTTTTAATTTTATTTTTTTAAAAAATATGTTCATAAATAAAATAACTTATGCTAATCAGAGTTATCAAACACACCCAATATGCTCACTCTCAATGTTCGTTTTATTTTTATTTTATTTTGTTTTGTTTTTGACTATTTATTTTATATACTCACTTTCAAATTTCAATTAAGAGAACAAATTAGTGTTAATAGCCTTATAATTCAACCAAAACCTTTTGGTATTTTCAATGGAGACATATAAAGTTTAAATCCTCTCATTCCCATAACTGAAGAATAGGGCCTGTGTTAGAGGGCTGATTAGGGTATGTGCTACAAAATGCAAATAGTTGTAATTACTGGGGCAATGCCCCCGAAGATCTAATGGTAATTGGGAAAAAAAAAAAAACTATAACACAAATCATCATTAAAATTTATTGCTAAAACCTAATTAATTTGAGAAAATATATATTATAATTAATGTATAGCCACAAACCTCATATTATTTCCTTGAATACTTTCTTTCTCTTTCCTAATTAATTCAAAGTTAGGGAAATGAAAGGTGTAGGGACACGATTTGCGTTAAACCGCAGTTGAGTCGGGTTCGCACATAAATGGGCCCATACAATATCATTTGTAGAGAGTGGGATCGAAAGGCTAAGTCATGTTTACCCGGCTGTGGTTTTGTTAAGGAGCTCATAAATGGTTCAGGTGTCTCCCCTTCTGGAACCCCCCTCTTTAGGTTACATATTTTTCTTTTATACTAGCATGCATTCAATTTCCTTCGTCCACGTGTAGGGTCAACCTTTCCAAGACTGATACTTGTCCCATCAGTCCCAGACCTAAGTCGTTGAGAGTTGTTGATAAAGTTAACGGATAAGGCTCTGTTAGGCGCAGAGATATGCATGGGGAGGGTAGCAAAGGAAGCCTTTCTTAGATATTTTAGATTTTCCTTCAAGCACGTCCCTTTACCTTTCTGCCCTTGTTCTTGGGTCAGCCGAGGACTGCACTGTCCTCGGCCGCTTCTCTGGGCCAATTGGGCCATACTATTCTTGAGCTCTGGCCACGACCTTTTTCAGCTTAGGCCTTTGGACCCTTCATCAGCAAATGGGCCTGGCCCGTCAATTATTGGACCCCACAATAGCCCCTCAAAACCCTGCTGTCCGGCCTCTTGGTTGGAGAGGGGGGTTTTGGTAACTCCGAGCCTTTATTACGGCTCATTTAATTCGACCCTTCCCTGGCGTTGGCAGTTATCCGAATGCTCAGGAAACGCTCCTATCTACGAGATATCCTTTTTGATTCAGCCTCTATCCGTTCTGTCCGTTTGGCTACCCGAAGTAGCCCTTTAATGTTTTTCCTTCACGAGACCTCTCGAATTCAATGGCTACTGATAACGTGGGGGAGCGGAACAGTCGCCTTCTTGCTGTCAGATCTCCTTAAAGATCAGAACATGTTTAATGCCATCCTCTTCGTCCCTTATATAAAGAGGGTGGACATGAGTTGTTTCTTTCATATGTGAATCATTTAATCCCCCAGAAAACTAAAATCCTTAGATTCCTCCCAGAATTCACATTTACCCTCCGATTATACCTTGACTCATAATACGTTCACCACAGTCATAGGTGATGAAGAAACCTTCTCCGTCCCTAAAATACCTTGTTCTGGCTAAGCTCGAGATGGCTCGATCAGGGCAAGGGTGGCGGAGACTCAAGATTTGTCTCACCTACCTTTCAGCCAAAATCCGAAGCAAGAACTCGTCACGTCGCATCTTCGACGTGACTGAGCCGAGAACACACAGCATCATCACCACCCGCTCTTTCATGAGCATATCTAATGTGGTTCCGGTGTGCTAGGAGTCAGGACTGGGGCAGGGACTAAATGTCCCTGCTTCTTCCTCTCTTTGTTCACTGGTGCCACCTTCTACTTTTCTTTCTTCTTCTTTCCACCACCAGCTCCATCCTGGGGCTTTTCCTTCTCCCTCTTTTGCTCCTTTTACTTTCTTTTCATTGCTTTCCTCTTCTTCTCCTCCTTCTCTTGCTCATGTCCTCCATCTTCCTCATTCATCTCCTCCATCCTCTTCTTCCTCGGCACTCTTCGGTGACAAGAGCTTGCTGAAGTGCTTCCATGTGTTCCAATTCTTCTTCCTTGTCCTTTATTTTTTTTTCTAAAAAGGTTCGTCTCCTGATATGAGTAGCACTGAGGCAGAGATTGGAAAAGCTTTGAAGGCGAGTTTAAAAGGCAGCTGATTATTTACTTATCTGTACTGCGGATGCTAGTGTTATTTTGACAGTTCATTTTTTGTATAGGCTTGTTTAAGCCCTTCTTTGTACGTTGTAACAATTTTCCATATTAATAAAAGTTACTATTCATTTATTTTACATGTTCTATTTTCATGTTTTATAAGTTTACACACGCTGCTCGGCACAATAATATAGCATTTGAATTAATGGTAACTAAGGCTGAAATATTTGTTAATAAAAAGACGCCACCACAACTTTAATAAAGTTATTAATATTCGACATAACAATCCGACCAGTGAGAAACGAGGCTTACCTTAAATTAGCCGAGATGGGGGCTAAGTGCTAGATAAGGGGTAAAAAGTAACTGTCCGAGGATATGTCACCTTCCCAATGAGTAGTTTCCTTAGGCTAACGATCATCAGGCCATTTCGTCATCTCCTGAGCATACTGGCCTTAACCTTTTCCAGTATTTGAGCAGAGAAACTTCTCCATCCGAGCAGTTGATTTCCCAAAAGGCTTGCGTTCGAGGACTTCGTAGCGCCTAGGTTCTGCCTTAAACTTAGATTTTTTCAGTATTTGGTTTCCCCATAGGCTTGGGTCCGAGGACCGCACAAGGCCTAGGTTCTGTCCAAGATTCTTTGAGTTTAGTTTCTCCTCTTCCTCAGGTATTTCACGAGGTGTTGAGCAGCAAGTTGTCCTCGGCAACAGTTATTCCTCGGTGGGGGCCATTGTCCCTGGGCCCCCATGCAGAACAGGCCTGGACCGCGAATTTACTTGGCCCATAACTTTAAGGGTATTTACGTAGTTTATGGTTATGTGGTGCTTTCTGGCGTCCCAATGCTCGAGGTGCACCTTCCAGAAACTCCTTTAATCCCCTGGTTACAGGTGGCATTGGAGATTGAGCCTAAGCCATCTTGTCCGTAGCGTTCCTGGGGGCACTGCATGCATTAAATGCCACCACCTTATTTCTTTAAATAAATAAATAGAAGAGAAAGTCACTTCACCCTCGCACCAATTCCTTAGTTTTCTCCCAAATCACAGCTCCTATACTCAGTGCTGTCCTCCCTTAGCATAACATGTTTGAGGCGAGAGTTGGGAAGAAAAAACTCCCTCCGTCACAGAAGCGCCGCACCCTTATGAGACTAAAAATGGTGAGGTATGGGCACAGGAAGCATAAGTTCAAGAGAGTGCTCCATCTCAATCGAGGGGAAAGGATGTCTCTCCCTCTTTTAGTCAAAATCCGAAGCAGGTTCTGTTCATGCCAGAACTTTGGTGTGTCAGAAGAAAGATTCTCCGCCATCAGCGCCTCTGCCTTGTGGCGGGCGAATATTTAGAGAAAACCCCTCAGCTTCCAACTCCCTGCACCTTTCCTTCAGCGGTGTCAGGCTCAAGTTGGGTCTCTTTTGCTGTTTGAGCTGTGGGCAAGTGAAAGCATTGAGGAAGAACAACGTATTGGAGCTGTAGCCAACCTCTCCTCTGATCTACTTCCTCGGCTTTTACTTTATTCTCTTGTATCTTCCTTTCTTTTTGGTTATGTAGTGAGCTTTGACACAAACTGACTCTAGCTTTTCGTTGTACTCTGTACTATCTCATTGCTTTAGTAAAAAATGGCGATTTCTTTACTTGTTTTGAATGCTGTTCCTTTGATAAAACTACTTTGTGAGTTGGTGTGCTCCATGTGTGTGTTTCTCCTCGGCAGTATTTAGAGCAAGAACTCTTGAAACACGATCCAACTAATTCTAATCTATGGACACTATCAGGCAGAATAATAATAACTCATAGTAAGTTAAACTTAGGAAACTAACTGAGATAACGGTTGAACATTCCGTAGTAAGCACGAGAATATCGTATGAGGACGACAAATTCTAAATAATTCATCCGAGGGAGTGACCGAGCACTGCATGACTTCAGTTATGCTTTTGGAAACACGTTACTCCATTCCATACTGGTCCCTCTAGTGTTGAGGATCCGAGGGCAAACTAGAGAGTCCATGTAACACAGCTTTTCCTTTTAAGTAGTTGGTTTCCCCAGAGGCTTGGGTCCGAGGACCATACAAGGCCTTGGTTCTGTCCAAAACTTGTATTCTCCTTTTAAGTAGTTGGTTTCCCCAGAGGCTTGGGTCCGAGGACCATACAAGGCCTTGGTTCTGTCCAAAACTTGTATTCACCTTTTAAGTAGTTGGTTTCCCCAGAGGCTTGGGTCCGAGGACCATACAAGGCCTTGGTTCTGTCCAAAACTTGTATTCACCTTTTAAGTAGTTGGTTTCCCCAGAGGCTTGGGTCCGAGGACCATACAAGGCCTTAGTTCTGTCCAAAACTTGTATTCACCTTTTAAGTAGTTGGTTTCCCCAGAGGCTTGGGTCCGAGGACCATACAAGGCCTTGGTTCTGTCCAAAACTTGTATTCTCCTTTTAAGTAGTTGGTTTCCCCAGAGGCTTGGGTCCGAGGACCATACAAGGCCTTGGTTCTGTCCAAAACTTGTATTCTCCTTTTAAGTAGTTGGTTTCCCCAGAGGCTTGGGTCTGAGGACCATACAAGGCCTTGGTTCTGTCCAAAACTTGTATTCTCCTTTTAAGTAGTTGGTTTCCCCAGAGGCTTGGGTCCGAGGACCATACAAGGCCTTGGTTCTGTCCAAAACTTGTATTCTCCTTTTAAGTAGTTGGTTTCCCCAGAGGCTTGGGTCCGAGGACCATACAAGGCCTTGGTTCTGTCCAAAACTTGTATTCACCTTTTAAGTAGTTGGTTTCCCCAGAGGCTTGGGTCCGGGGACCATACAAGGCCTTGGTTCTGTCCAAAACTTGTATTCACCTTTTAAGTAGTTGGTTTCCCCAGAGGCTTGGGTCCGAGGACCATACAAGGCCTTGGTTCTGTCCAAAACTTGTATTCACCTTTTAAGTAGTTGGTTTCCCCAGAGGCTTGGGTCCGAGGACCATACAAGGCCTTGGTTCTGTCCAAAACTTGTATTCTCCTTTTAAGTAGTTGGTTTCCCCAGAGGCTTGGGTCCGAGGACCATACAAGGCCTTGGTTCTGTCCAAAACTTGTATTCTCCTTTTAAGTAGTTGGTTTCCCCAGAGGCTTGGGTCCGAGGACCATACAAGGTCTTGGTTCTGTCCAAAACTTGTATTCACCTTTTAAGTAGTTGGTTTCCCTAGAGGCTTGGGTCCGAGGACCATACAAGGCCTTGGTTCTATCCAAAACTTGTATTCACCTTTTAAGTAGTTGGTTTCCCCAGAGGCTTGGGTCCGAGGACCATACAAGGCCTTGGTTCTGTCCAAAACTTGTATTCTCCTTTTAAGTAGTTGGTTTCCCCAGAGGCTTGGGTCCGAGGACCATACAAGGCCTTGGTTCTGTCCAAAACTTGTATTCTTCCTTATTTGCTTATCTTCCGAAGGTTTAGCTCCTCGAATAAGGTGGGGGAAGCTGGCCTGATGTTTGAAGCCCCTAGGCTTGCCCATGTCGATGACACCGTGGAACGTAGCCCCTAGTGGGAGCCTATGTTGGAATAGCAACAATGTGTCGCCGGTGATACAGGCATCCTCGTAGTCCCTTGTTCGACAGAAGCTCAACTTCGCCACCGCTCGAGCTAACACGCAAGCCTCCCCACAGACGGCGCCAATTGTAGGGACACGATTTGCGTTAAACCGCAGTTGAGTCGGGTTCGCACATAAATGGGCCCATACAATATCATTTGTAGAGAGTGGGATCGAAAGGCTAAGTCATGTTTACCCGGCTGTGGTTTTGTTAAGGAGCTCATAAATGGTTCAGGTGTCTCCCCTTCCGGAACCCCCCTCTTTAGGTTACATATTTTTCTTTTATACTAGCATGCGTTCAATTTCCTTCGTCCACGTGTAGGGTCAACCTTTCCAAGACTGATACTTGTCCCATCAGTCCCAGACCTAAGTCGTTGAGAGTTGTTGATAAAGTTAACGGATAAGGCTCTGTTAGGCGCAGAGATATGCATGGGGAGGGTGGCAAAGGAAGCCTTTCTTAGATATTTCAGATTTCCCTTCAAGCACGTCCCTTTACCTTTCTGCCCTTGTTCTTGGGTCAGCCGAGGACTGCACTGTCCTCGGCCGCTTCTCTGGGCCAATTGGGCCATACTATTCTTGAGCTCTGGCCACGACCTTTTTCAGCTTAGGCCTTTGGACCCTTCATCAGCAAATGGGCCTGGCCCGTCAATTATTGGACCCCACAAAAGGCATAAAAGTCGATACATGAAAAGAAATGGTAAAAGTTAGGTTTTAATTTCTACAAAACCTAGTTTTTAGATCTTCTTTTCCCTTAATTTTTTATGTTTTAAGAGGAGAGAGACATAAAATGGTAACAAAAATACAAATTTATCATTATCTTTAATAGAGGTGGGTAACGGGAGACTAACGGAGCTAACCTCAGGTGGGTAAAATGTCAATTTTTAAACCTCAGGTGGGTAAAGTGTTTTTCGGACAAATCACATGTGGGTAAAGTGTAATTTCCCCTAATATTATTTTAGATCAATCATTGATATCACTTTTTTACTCATCGTTTTTATTATTTCTATCCATTTAAAAAATTGGCGGTTTATAACAGGATTTTAAGTCTTGTTGTATATGTAACATGATTTTTCATTCTAAATGCCAAATTTTATTTAATATTCAGTTGCTTTTTTCATAATTTTTTTAAAAAGTATATATTTTCCAAGCTAATACCCATAATATATCCATCAAGAAGCAACTATAACAAATTCCCATTTTTAGGTGATTTTTTTCTTTTGGTTATTTTTATTTGCCCTTTACCCTATTTTACCTAACTAATTATTTATTTCATTTAAATAGAATTGGTATCTCATGTGCCAATATGAGGTCCATCTGCCTCTAAGAGGCAAGTTTCATGCACCTGGCTGCGCATGAGAGGTTTTTTCCGTCTAAATAATACAGTAAATAAAAGAAAGTACCTTTCCGACTTTCAGGTGTTTTCCTATAAAAGTGGTACTACGTTAGTAAAACTAAAACTAGTTTATAGAAATAAACAAAAGATGGCAAGCATGGCGGCCCAGCTTCAGATTCGTTACTCTAATAATCCCAGACAATATCGCTGCAACAACAACAACAACTTTAGCGATAATCGATTCAATGCTGCCCCACCTGCTTCAATTTCGTTTCCACATTCTTCATCGTTAGCATCTCTCAATTTTAATAATCATAAGCGTTCTCTAAATCTAATACTCAACAAGTTATTGCCTTTTGCCGGCGGAGCTGGAATCGGACGTGGCGGCGGTAACGGAGGAGGAGGAGGATATGGGAACGGTTCTGGTGATGATTCTTCATCGTCTAAGTCTTCTGGGGGATTTGGGATATTGGGTTTGTTTCTGAATGGATGGAGATCGAGAGTTGCAGAAGATCCACAATTTGCTTTCAAGGTTCTAATGGAAGAGTTGGTGGGTGTCACTGCTTGTGTTCTCGGAGACATGGCTTCTCGACCCAACTTTGGTCTCAACGAGCTCGATTTCGTGTTCTCAACTCTAGTCGTTGGATCCATACTAAACTTCACTCTTAAGTATCTATTGGCACCAACTTTGTCTTCTTCATCGCCTTCTTTGCCTGCCATTTTTGCTAGCTAGCTGTCCCCCCAGCCATATGTTTGAGCCTGGTGCTTATTCACTTCTCAATCGATGTGGGACTTTTGTGTACAAAGGAGCTGTTTTTGCAGCTGTTGGGTTTGCTGCTGGGCTTGTAGGGACTGTACTTTCAAATGGGTTGATCAGTATGAGGAAGAAAATGGATCCCAATTTTGAGACCCCCAATAAGGCTCTTCCAACTCTGTTGAATTCACTCACTTGGGCTCTTCACATGGGGATTAGTAGTAATTTCAGGTACCAGACTTTGAATGGGATCGAGTTCTTGTTGGCTAAAGGGTTGCCTCCATTGGCGTTTAAGTCCTCAGTGGTGGTTCTGAGATGCTTGAACAATGTCCTTGGCGGAATGTCCTTTGTGATATTGGCTAGGTTGACAGGATCTCAGAGCGTTGAGGAAGCTAAACCAGTTGCGGTGGAGGTGGGATTGGTTGCAGAGAAGGAGAAGTTGATTGATGGGGGTGAGAATTTGCAGAGCAATCAGTCGACTTACAAGTGAAAGTGTTAGTTTGGAGTTTCCATCTTCCATGTTTTTAGCTCTTTTTGTTAGTGATGTTTTTGCAATTTTCTTATATGTTTGGATCATGATCACGGTCAAAGTTTAGCTCATATGAAAGTCATAATACTACTTACTTCTAAGTGTTTTCATGGAGATGATACTTGGTAGCCCCAACTCAATGTGTTTTGCCTGGCTCTAATCGAATCAAAATGTTTTCTGTTTGAGATTTCTTGTTAATTTTGGGATTTTCTGTATGATATCTTAAAAATGGTGAGTTATTTTTTTGAAGGTGTATATACTTCTTGCCTTTTGATGCGTAGAAGTCAACCCAAAATTTTCAGGCCAAATATTTGTCGATGTTGATGATGATTAGAAAACAGTATAGTGCATGAACTTGTAAATTATTAATACTAGTCGCAGATTGAAACTTAAGGACATCCTTCTTGGTTTGGATAATTTCATGTGTATTAAGATGGGATATATGGCATGAATGGTTAGGATCATGTGTATATGAAGAATGAGAAGTGCAAGAGGATAAAAACCAAATAATCTTGAAAGAAAAGAGAGGAAAAGTCTTGAAATAATAAACCAAAGAAAACAAAGAGACATTATCTTTTAATTGGTGTTTAGTCTTGAAACAATGAATAAAAGGAAACAAAGAGTTATTATCTTTTAATTAGTGTCTCTTTAGTACAAAAAGAGTTAATATCTTTTAATTGGTGTCTATTCAATAAACAAATAGTCATTATCTTTTTAATGTGGGAGAATCCTCAAAAAGATTGAACTTCATACTCTCCCACATGAGACCTATGTTTTTATATATATTGGGTCTGTTTGTATTGAACTTATTGTTATTACTGAAACTGAAAATACTGTAGCAAAATTATTTTTAAATGTGTGAATAATATCGTGAGACACATTTTTAATATTTTTTAACCCGTGAACAGTGCCAAACAGTGTATGAACAGTGCTCAACAGTACTCTTGTCCCCCTAAAGCAGAAACGGTGTAGGAAAAAAAAAAAAAAAAAGTAAAACGCAAAACGTAGACTTGACTTTCAGCTGGATCCAAACCGGCACATTATTGATTGATTGATTGATGATTTGAAGAGAAACAATCAACTTAGAATAATACTAATTTTTTTTGAGAGAAAGGTGAAGAATAATATTAATTTAGGTCGATCATTAACAACACTTTCTTACTCATCCTTTTTTATTATCTCTCTATTTTTAAAACCGGCGATATATAGCATGATTTAAAGTTACGTTTTCAAGTTACACACGGTATATAACATGATTTTCCATTTTAAAATACCAAATTTTATTTAAAATTCAGTTTTTTTATATTATAATTTCGTCACAATATATATATTTTAAAAAAAAAATTCTAAGGGTTAATACCCTTAAGGAGCAACTATAGCAAATTCCCCATTTTTAGGTGATTTTTTTTTTTTGGGGTTATTTATCTCTATATATTAAGAAGATTCAAAAAGTTAGTTACTTCTACATCTATTGACTAAAATACCCCTAATACCTCATATTATCATTACACTTCAAAAAAAAGGGGACATATAAGAAAATTCAATAGCTAAATTCAAAAATAATTTTTTTAAAAAAATCCCACGTACAGCCCCACTACCAATCATTTATATATCCTTCTAGTAAATTTTTAGGGTT
Organism: Quercus robur; assembly: GCF_932294415.1. Classification (NCBI taxonomy): domain Eukaryota; kingdom Viridiplantae; phylum Streptophyta; class Magnoliopsida; order Fagales; family Fagaceae; genus Quercus; species Quercus robur. The sequence goes on along the minus strand of NC_065540.1, from coordinate 44,702,514 downwards.
TTAATTTTAAATTGACAAAAATTAAAAACAATAAACCTCCACTAAATAGTAGATAAATACAAAGTTACTATTAAAAAAAAAAAAAATCCTACACGTTACTTTAAAAAAAAAAATCTCCCCACACGTTAGTTTTGATTTTGTTCAAAATTCAAAAAATTTCTTTTGGCAAAATTTATAGGAACAAAACACCTCACAATTACTTTTGTTAAGCCTGTGTTCTTTTTTTTTTTTTGATGGAAGCCTGTGTTCTCATCACATACAGTTTTAAAATCTCAGTAAAATTACTGTATGTGACTCCCTATTCATTTTCTTCAATACTAAAAAAAAAAAGAAAAAAGAAAAAAACGCACGCAGCAAAAAAAAACAAAAGGTGCTACTATGCATAAAAAGATGATTTTCCCATGGTTAACTCCTAAATCCTAATGAGTTTTGGTCAGAGTGTTTTTTTTTTTTTTTTTTTTTTTTTTTTTTTTTTAATTTTTAATTTTTATAACCTTTTTCTTTTCATTCTTTAATTGTTTTATTAGTTTCATATTAATTAGTAATTTAGTATTCACCAAATTTGATGATTTTAGTTTTATTGTTAATTAGCGGATGATTTTGTTGAAAGATGGCTCTCTTAGCTTGCACCATCAACAAGAATGAAAAAGAAAGTGGAAAGATACTCAGCAATATCATAAAATGAGGATTGAGAAATGTAGTAGCAACATGTAAATGAGAAACAAGTTTTGGATCATGGCGCATTGATAGTGTGAACTTAGTTTGTAAATGTAACTTTAGCAAATTTTACTGCTTTTGAGTTTGAGTTTTGGATCCTCAGTTATAGAAAGTTTGGCTTCAAAACACGCCTTCTATAGTAGGAGAATGTGAATACATATGCATTGAAATTTTAAAATATTATGACAAAATTTATGATATTTTACTTTGAAAAAAAATACGCATTTATTGTTTTTAAATTTTCCTCACAATCTTTTACAATGTTATGCAATGGTTCCTTTCAAGGGTTTGAAGATCGGAAAAATAATGAGATGAATGGATTGATTGGCTACCTTGAAAGCATGGTACAATTTGAACCTAACCAGCATATGTGATGCTTATGATTTTTATTTTTTGGTGATATTCACAATAATGTGCAAATCAGGAACAAGGTAAAAGGTTTGTGTAAGGACCAGATTTGGTTCCTTAGTCCAAAAGGTGGATGGATTTCGGCCTAAAAAGTCTAAAATATTGAATTTGTAGAGAATGGGTTAGAAAACTGAGTTTTAATTAATCAGACAAACATTAAAGTAGATTTGGATGACAAGTGAATGAAATTAGACAGGTTTATACTGAAGAAAATCATCCTTGGCACAATCCGAGGAGATCAGTTCTTATATATTTCTTTCAGGTTTGATTACAAAGTTAGTTCTTGATTGCTACAATGTTTCTTTCTTGATTTCTCGATCCCCTATTTTGATTGCTCCCCTTTCTTTTATACCCTTTTCCCTTTTCATCTCTACCCTCTACGTGCAAGTCAGATTGGTTGATCTTGATACTTGTTCCATCAGCCCCTTCCCAAAGTCTTTAGGTAGTAGTTGTAAGGCTGAAGGCTACTGTTCAGGTATCACCTCCACATTAATGTGGCTAGAGAGTTATATTTCTCAGCACAATCCGTGAAGATCAGTTCTTATATATTTCTTTCAGGTTTGATTACAAAATTAGTTCTTGATTGCTATAGTGTTTCTTTTTTGATTTCTCGATCCCCTATTTTGATTGCTCCCCTTTCTTTTATACCCTTTTCCCTTTTCATCTCTACCCTCTACGTGCAGGTCAAATTGGTTGATCTTGATACTTGTTCCATTAGCCCCTTCCCAAAGTCTTTAGGTAGTAGTTGTAAGGCTGAAGGCTACTGTTCAGGTATCACCTCCACATTAATGCGGCCAGAGAGTTATATTTCTCGGCATAATCCGTGAAGATCAGTTCTTATATATTTCTTTCAGGTTTGATTACAAAGTTAGTTCTTAATTGTTACAGTGTTTCTTTTTTAATTTCTTGATCCCCTATTTTGATTGCTCCCCCTTCTTTTATACCCTTTTTCCTTTTCATCTCTACTCTCCACGTGTAGGTTAGATTAGTTGATCTTGATATTTGTTTCATCAGCCCATTCCTAAAGTCTTTAGGTAGTAGTTGTAAGGCTGAAAGCTACTGTTCAGGTATTACCTCTACATTAATGCGGTCAGAGAGTTAGCTGCAGAGTATTTAATGCGGTGGTAGCAACTTTCTCCTTAGATATTTTAGGACTCCTCCTTGTCTGATGTCTTTGCAATGCTTATTCGCCCCAACAGAATTTCCTAGAACGTTACCCTGGTCGACAGACTACCTTTTCAGATCTTGACTTTGTCCAGTCGAGGATGCATTTATCCTCGGCCCACCCTCTTGAACCATTATGACCAAAACTAACCTCTTTATTGCTAACACAGTCTCTTCTAACAAAGATTTCTCCTCCTCGGACAAACCATCGTCCTTGGTTTGGGCCATAGGCCTAATATACAAATAGATAATGAACTCTTGGGCCCAATATCTCTACAGTTTGGATTAATCACAACTTAATTTTATTTTTAATTTTTTAAAGTTATTATAATATGTTCAATAATATCATTCATATTTATATATCATTATTTTATTTGTTGAATTAAAAATGTGCAGTATTTCTTAAAAATAAATTCATAGTAATGCATTTCTAACATTTCATTGCACTTCAAATTTGGATTAAATATTGCATTTCCAACATATCAATGTGCTTCAAATTTGTAGTATCTTTAAGATAGAATGATTATGAGAAGTTTGAATCTGAATTCAAATGAGTTGGTGTATTTGGCTAAATCTATATCCTAATATGATTGTTTTTTTTTTTTTTTTTTTTAAAGAATATCCAAATGTGATTTAATTGAACCTATTAAAAATAAGGAAATATGGGATGTGGATAGTAAAAGTGAAATACCGAACTGGTGAGGGTCATTTTGTTTTATTTTTGTTTTCTTCTTTCTAAATACTCTTATAATATTAAACAAAAAATTCACCATTGGCGTAAAATGGTGCTTATTTATATTCTAAGTTTAAGATTTCATTAATTTTGTTAAAAATTTTCAAAAAAAGTTAGAACTATATCCTAAGTTTTGATTTCATTAATTTTGTTAAAGAATTTTTAAAATGTTAGAAATAATCTCTAAATTAAAAGAGACTAGCCTCTGAACATGCGTGAGCATGCTCAGAGGCTTATTAAATTTTCTAGTCACAAAAAAAAAAAAAAAATTTGGGTAAAGTTTAATAATTTGTAATAATCCAAAGTAGTGGGTTGTTATAATGAAAAAAAAAAAATTTCAGTAAAGTTTAATAATTTGTAAGTCGATTGAAAAATGTAATAATCTAAAATTATAATGAATGCAAATTATTAAATTTTACCCAAAAAATAGAAAAGCGCGTGCTCAGAAGCTATTATTTTATTTGAGAAATATTATATCTACAATATTTTTATAATAAATCCTAAGTAGTGGGTTGTTATTGGTTGTTATGAGTGAGAAAAAAATAATTTAATTTTTAGATTTAAATTAAAATAAATAAAAACTTATCACCTATAATTTATTATGAAAATATTTTGTACGTATTAATCATCACTATATTTAACCTTTACCCTATTTTAGCTAACTAAATATTAATTTCGTCTGAATAATACAGTAAATAAAAGTGGTACTATGTTATTGACATCGTATATCGGACCCTTGATTCCTTAAAACCCTTTTGCTTTTTCGTTTTAGTTTTATAGAAATAAACAAAAGATGGCAAGCATGGCGGCTCAGCTTCAGATTCGTTACTCTAATAATCCCAGACAATATCGCTGCAACAACAACAACGTTAGCGATAGTCGAGTCGATGCTGCCCCACCTGCATCAATTTCGTTTCCACATTCTTCATCATCATCAGCATCTCTCAATTTTAATAATCAAAAGCGTTCTCTAAATCTAAAACCCAACAATTTATTGCCTTTTGCCGGCGGAGGCAGCGACGGCGGCGCTGGAATCGGACGTGGCGGCGGCAATGGAGGAGGAGGAGGAGGAGATGGGAGCGGTTCTGGTGATGATTCTTCATCGTCTAAGTCTTCTGGGGGATTTGGGATATTGGGTTTGTTTTTGAATGGGTGGAGATCGAGAGTTGCAGCAGATCCACAGTTTCCTTTCAAGGTTCTAATGGAAGAGTTGGTGGGTGTCACTGCTTGTGTTCTCGGAGACATGGCTTCTCGACCCAACTTTGGTCTCAACGAGCTCGATTTCGTGTTCTCAACTCTAGTCGTTGGATCCATACTAAACTTTACTCTTATGTATCTATTGGCACCAACTTTGTCTTCTTCATCGCCTTCTTTGCCTGCCATTTTTGCTAGCTGTCCCCCCAGCCATATGTTTGAGCCTGGTGCTTATTCACTTCTCAATCGATGTGGGACTTTTGTGTACAAAGGAGCTGTCTTTGCGGCTGTTGGGTTTGCTGCTGGGCTTGTAGGGACTGTACTTTCAAATGGGTTGATCAGTATGAGGAAGAAAATGGATCCCAATTTTGAGACCCCCAATAAGGCTCCTCCTACTCTGTTGAATTCACTCACTTGGGCTCTTCACATGGGGATTAGTAGTAATTTCAGGTACCAGACTTTGAATGGGATCGAGTTCTTGTTGGCTAAAGGGTTGCCTCCATTGGCGTTTAAGTCCTCAGTGGTGGTTCTGAGATGCTTGAACAATGTTCTTGGTGGAATGTCCTTTGTGATATTGGCTAGGTTGACAGGATCTCAGAGCGTTGAGGAAGCTAAACCGGTTGCAGTGGAGGTGGGTTTGGTTGCAGAGAAGGAGAAGTTGATTGATGGGGGTAAGGATTTGCAGAGCAATCAGTCGACTTACAAGTGAAAGTGTTAGTTTAGTTTGGAGTTTCCATCTTTCATGTTTTTAGCTCTTTTTGTTAGTGATGTTTTTGCAATTTTCTTATATGCTTGGATCATGATCACGGTCAAAGTTTAGCTCATATGAAAGTCATAATACTACTTACTTCTAAGTGTTTTCATGGAGATGATACTTGGTATCCCCAACTCAATGTGTTTCGCCTGGCTCTAATCGAATCAAAATGTTTTCTGTTTGAGACTTCTTGTTATTTTTGTGATTTCTGTATGATATCTTAAAAATGGTGAGTTATTTTTTTGACGCGTAGAAGTCAACCCAAAATTTTCAGGCCAAATATTTGTCGATGTTGATGATGATTAGAAAACAGTATAGTGCATGAACTTGTAAATTATTAATATATATAATTTCCTACAATCTGTATTGCTCTCTCTTTCTAGACGTTCAACCAACCATAAGTGTGTTACAAAAGAAAAACCGTTACCAAAGACTTGGGTTTTGGTCATTCTCCAACAATCTATATGTTGTGATCTCAATAGGACGCCAACAAATTTGAGAATCCAATGGTAAATGGAATCTGGCAGGGACAACTAGTTTCATAATGCAATCTGGGAGGGCCAACTAATTTCATGTTTGTGTATGAGTCAGTATGACATATATTAAAACCATCATTTCCAGAAGTATTGCTTCAGTTTTTATTTTTATTTTTTCTGTTTGTCGCTTTAGTTGTTACTAAAATTGTGGTATAATTCAGCAATTTCCATGATTGAATTTATTTAATCCCACTCGTTATCAATAGAATTAGGATACTTCCTGTAAGAAATATATCAAAGGGTTGTCATTGGGTTAATAATTCTACTGCAGAAATATGCACAAAGCTTCCCGTGAAAAATATATCATAGAGAATAGAATTTATGGTGGTGTGTTGTCAAAACAGAGGAGGAAGTAAAAAAAAACATATGCAGAGATGTTAAGAGGCAAAATGGAGGTTAGCAAGAAAATTTAAGGATCCCTCATCAACAAAGTCTTTTGTCTTAACTACCAATTGGAATTCTCCTAGAGTCAAAAGCTAGGTGGATTTGGGGTTGTATCAATTTGTCGTAGCTCATATGCTATATAGTGTTACCCCCTGCCTCCGGCAAACATAGACTCGGTTTATAGTGGTTCTATTGTGTTTCAATGAAATTCATCTTAATTTAAAAAATAAAATAAAAAACTGTGCTGAGGATTAGCATGGAACCAGACACAATCACCACCACAGAAAGTTGTTTGACAATCATAGAAAGTCATTATGAGAAATTAAAGTATAACAAATCAACAATGTCCATAGCCTTACATTCATCATATGGTAGCATCAATGGGGTACTTAATTTTCCAGGAGAAACATTTCGATTTCATACCTGCTCAATAAGATTGGCAGCTAATAGGAGAAAAAAGTTATTTATCGAAATCCATTTTAATTTTTTTTTCCTCTCTAAATGTGAAATATGTTTGAATCATAACGATGCCAAGTAAACGGACAATGAAAGGAAAACTTCAAATCTTATTTTATTTGTTCTTTCTATAAAAGAAGGGGAAAATAATGATATTATCTATGAGCACTATAGGAAACCTCTCATCTCCTGACATACTTTTGAGGAACATTTCCTTTATAACAGCCCCTTTGCACTGAATCTCTTCTGCAATTTTTTAGGGGTGCCGAGCATAAGTGTTAAGCTCAAATGTTGAAAGATGACCATGCTAACCACAAACATGGGCACCTAATAATTACACATAAGCATGAGCTGCAACAATATCAACTCATCTGTCAGCCTCTGGTGAAGAGTTGCAGTAAGGTGTGTGCAAGCAAACCAACTTAGTGAATGTTAAACACATAGCAGCAAACACCACTCCCACTGCAACTCCGTAACTGCCTTTTTGTGTCTCCAACCTTACCTCTTGATAATTCTTCCAAAGCTTGGGAGTAATCCCCCATTAGCAAACACCATCACATGGTCTAGACCTGTGTAGTCAATTCCCGCGAGTATGGATCCAATTGCGGATAAAGGACCTGTAAACCCAATTAGGGCAGCAGCTGCAAGGGGCCCATGCCAGCGACCAGCGGTCAGTAGCCCCAAATATGCAGCTGGCCACAGCTGCAACAGAAGGGAACCCATGTAGAGAGACAAGAAGGACCATGAGAGCTTTTGATGTAGCCACTTGGAAATCCCTCAGCCAAAGCATGAAAGGCAACTGCTGCACATGACATGAATGACTGAAATGTGTGAACATTAACCGGGAAAGTAGTTACCGTAGGCAAGTTATTCACTGAAGCTCTTTTGCGACCTGCAAGCTTCAAGACACTAGAACCTGTAGCTTGGACGAATGCAGCTCCCATTGCAAGCAGTAATGCAAGAGGAATAAATCCAATTTTGAAGAGAAAAGTAGCTGTGATGGTCACCAAGTACTAAGGACAAAGGCAATGCCAAAAGCTACACCCATTAGAAAAGCATGCTCAAGATGGAAAGCAAGGGCAAATGCAACAAGAATAATTCCACCGAGAAATGGCCCAAGACCAAAAAGCATCCTCTGAGCTGAAATGCAGAGAAATTTAAATTAGTCAAAAAGAAAAAAAAGGAAATGCAACCAAAGTTGCTTTAAAGATGTTTTCCTTCTTATATGGCATTTAAAAAAAAAATTTATTTATTTGTTTTTTTATATTGGTTCAAAATCCTAATGCTATAACCCTACCCTCCCCTCCTTGGACCCCAAGCACTTATGTGCCTGGGAGGTACCAATCCTTCTTATATGGCATTATCAATATAGTATTTCCATTGTATCAACATGAATTAGATTCAGTCATACTAAAAAAATTATATGACTTCACTTGAGCCACAAGAATCCAGACTTAAGTTCACTGCAAAGGTTAAACAATGTCATATCAAAATGATCTGTCTGTGAATCAAAACTAACATGCAGCCAACTGAACTTTTGGTAAGGGCTCATGGTCGAAAAACTGAACTAGAAGAAATAATTTCCAAAGCTTAAGGAAGATTAAGCCCCCAAAATTTAGGCTCAGATCAAGAAATTGCAAATCATCTTTAAACAAATGAATGAAATGATATATAGGAGGGCAAAGCACAACAATAGTGGGCAAGAAACAGGTAACATAATAATTTCGCCATACAAACTACGAAGACATAGTAGAGGCTTGGAGAACAAGCGGTTGACAATTGATTTGGAAGCTTCAAGAAGTACTAGAGACTTGTATTTTATTAGTTTATTTTCATGTGCATGTACTAGCTTGTAGTAGTGCTACGATTTTATTTTCTTGAGGCTGTACTGGCTTGTAATACTTCTATGATTACTATGATATGTTGTATATGATAAATTGTCGATCAGTTTTTACACCCCTTGAATACTTAGCAAGTCTGTTCTAGCTGCAATCCAGTTTTAAAAAAGGATTTTGATTAGTTTGGGAAAATTAATAGACAAGCCTAAGCCTAACAAGTCCAAATTAATATCATAATCACATTAAGTTAAAATTCTAAGCTCACATTAACATCTGGTGCTTTATCTACACATACTAAGTTACTAACCATTAACTGCACTAGACCAAAACGATGATCCTGAACTGCTTCAATTATTTCAATGTCAAATGTAACACATTCACTTGTCTAGTTTCTCAACCCGAGATTGTCACATTGATAAGAAACTATGATAGCATCCTTAATTTTTTTTTCCCATGAGCTACCGAGCCAAGGCCATGCTTTATCTGTTTATTTATGTTGATAAGTAATAGATTTTATTTTAGTAACAGTTAAAAGAATGTTGGTAACTGCAAGAGAATTAGAAGATTTTTCTGTTACTGCTTATCTGGTTTGGAAGCAACGAAATTGTCTTGTCTTTGAAGGATATATCCAAAAATTAAAAAATAAAATAAAAGCAGGGTTTAATTTGTGTCCCATTTAAAGTATAGCGTACAAAGTGAAAATTTATTGTTTTTCAGCTTGTTGAAAAGTACTAAATAAAAAAAATAATGATGATAAATAGTACATGAAATCCGCTGTAGCACATTGGCAATTCTTGATATGATGATTATAGAATCCAGGTTCAAATCCTGGCAGCGGATAATTTTTGTTGTTTTAGGCTCCCTCTAATATGCATATTTTGGATTATATTATTTTACAAAGAAACCATTTTTGTAGTTTCTCAAAAAAAAAAAAAAAAAAAACCATTTTTGTTGTATTTTTAGTGAGCCTATTGGGCCCACTCTTTTTAGATAATATTCTCAAAAATAAAAAAATAAAAAAAAGAAACCATTTTTGTTGTATTTTTAGTGAGCCTATTGGGCCCACTCTTTTTAGATAATATTCATATTTTGGATTATATTATTTTACAAATCAATTTTTATTAGGAAAAAAATCATTGTTTAATTTTTATTCCATTTAAAGTATGAAAATTGCTACATTTACAATATTTTCGCAACACTTTTGCAATAAATTACTAGAATTTGAATTAGAACCAATAAAGCAATAACAACACTTTTGGTGATAAGTTGTTATTGCCTTATTTGTTCTAATTGAATTCATCACTTAATAAGATGTTTAAACATTTGAGTTCTTTTTCAATGTTTCGAATAAGAAGTATGTGTTCATGTATGTATGTAGTTGAATAATGGAACAGAAGAAAAAGAAGAGAAAGGTGGTAAAGCACATCAAGAAAGTTGTGGAAGAAGATGTTGTAGAAGTGTTGTTACTCAGTTCTGATGAAGAAGAGTCTGTTTGTGATACGCTCTCTATTGAGGATGACGACGATGAGAAGCGAGTTCCTCAAAGGCATCAAAGCAAGAAGCTGAAATAGCCCACTAATTTATCAAAGAAGAAAGCAAAATCTCATGCAAAGAGGTCAAAGAAGAGGAAGACAACTAATTGACATGATGGTACTCAACAATTTTGCATGTCAAATTTGTTTTATTGATTTACTTCAAGGATATGTGTAAAATGGTATTGACTTCGGCTATTTTATTAGCCAGTTTTATCAAGTTGCTTGTAGCTACCAATAACAACAACAACAAAACCTTAGATCCGAAATTTGAGGTTGGCTATGAATTCTCAACAGATTAGTTAGGGTCAGTTATATGTATTATGTTCCTCCATTTTTGTCGAGTTGTATGTAGCTACCAAATATAAAAAATTTTGTTTTTTGTTGTTGTTGTTTCTGGTTAGAAAAGAAATGGTATAATCATAACCTTTTTTATTTCAACTTTAGTCAAGTTCTTTATGATCTTCAAGACTTCAACCTTGTCTAAAGCCGCCCATTTCACAATGAATCTCAAATTCAACCCCAACCAAGCTGCAATCCTTCCAACCACACCACTTGCACTCAAATTTTAAATCTTCCAATTCCAGTCTCAGCTAATATTATACCTATTTGAGTAGTCACTCAAGTATCTTCTAAAAAAAAAAAAAAAAAAAAAATCCTAAAAAATAGAAAATCTATAGCGTTACAATAAAAAGAAAATTGTAATCCACAGTTGTTCTCACACTATAAAGAAATTAATAATATCTTTTTTAAATCTAAAAGCAATGAAAGCCAATAAATAAATAAATAAACTCTGAAGGTGATCATTTTGGGTGTGTTTGATTAGCATAGGTTCTTTATGCAATATATTTTTATTTATTATTATGTTTTTAAAAAAAAAAAAAAATTAAGTGGGCCAATATTGAGTTTCTAAGAAGAGTGGGCCCAAGGACAAGATCTAATCTTGTCTGGCCCACTAAAAATACAACAAAAAAGGAGTTTTCCGCTGCCAGAATTTTGAACCTGGATTCTACAATTATCATCAAGAATTGCCATTGTGCTACAGCAGATTTCATGTCATTTTTTCCTCGTTTTATATTTTATTTAATGCTTTCCAACAAGCTGAAAAACAGTAAATTTTCACTTTGAACGCTACACTTTAAACGGATCACAAATTAAACCCTGATTTTTATTTTATTTTTGGATCCTTCAAAGACAAGGCAATTTCGTTGCTTCCAAACTAGATAAGCAGTAACAGCAAAATATTCTAATTCTCTTGCAATTAACATCATTCTTTAACTGTTACCAAAATAAAATCTATTACTTATCAAATATATAAAGCATGGCAATGGCTCGGTAGCTCATAGGAAAGATTTCTCATGTAAAAAGCAAAAAAAAAAAAAAAAAAAAAAAAAAAAAAAAAAAAAAAAAAAAAAATAAATAAAGGATGATATCATAGTTTCTTATCAATGTGACTGAATCTCAGGTTGAGACACTAGACAAGGGAATATGTTAAATTTGATATTGAAATAACTGAAGCAGTGCAGGATCATTGTTTTGGTCTAGTGCAGTTAATGGTTATTATGTGCATTATAAAGTACCAGATGTTATTGTGAGCTTTAGTATTTTAACTTAATTAATATGTAATCACGTGTATATGCACAGGTACAATTAAAAATAATTACAATTATACAGTTCAAATTATACATTTTTTTTTTCATAGAAGATGTTCAAATTAAAATTATACATGATATTAAACCATACATTTCTAAAATATGTAATGATTTTTCATTATATATGTGTGTGTGTGTGTGTGTGATTTAGAATTTAATTGGTTTAGACTCTTTTGTTTTTTGCACCCAATAATTTACTTACCACAAAAATTAAAAACTGAAATGGACACATGGCGAAAATTGGACTTCAATTTAGAATCTAATTGGATTTGGACTCCTCGAACTTTACACTCAATAATTTACTTGGCACAAAATTAAAAATTGAACAGGACATGTGGCGCAAAATTGAGAATCCAATTAAAATTTAATTAGATTTTCTTTGAGCTTTAACTATTAATATATACTAGTTTGTAACCCCATTCATATGCAAAAATATACTTAAAAGATACACATTAAAATGCATAATATAATTCTTACATATATAATTTAAATATTATTGATAGTTATTCTTATTTTTTTTTTTTAACTCTTTAAAAAGTCTTGTAAGAATGTTATCAGGTAGAAAATGTAAATTGTCCATTTTTTAAAATATTTTTATGTTCATTAATTCTAAACTCTTTAGTTTTTGTACACAATAACTCACTTGAATGAATATTTATGATATGGTCTCACATTTGATTCCAAAATTAAGAAATAAAACCCTCTTTAAAAATAAATAATTTATGACACATGACGCAAAATTGAAATTCAATTATAGAATCTAATTGGATTTTCTCTAAACTAAATTAACTCATTTTTTACACTAAATTAACTCATTTGGCACAAAAATTAGAAAAATTAGATTAAATGGGACACATGTCGCAAAATCAAATTCTAATTAAAATCCAATTTTTACATTAAATTAACTCACTTGGCACAAAAATTTTAAAATTTAGATTAGACGGGACACGGGGCTCAAAATTAGACTTAAATTGAATTTCAATTTGAAATTTAATTGAATTTTCTCTTATCTTTATCTATTATTATTTATATAGATTAGTCTCGTTACATGTGCTTCGCACATGTGATGAGGTTTTTATATATTTTGAATTAAATGTAATTTTTCAATTTGGATTTGTCTATTGTTAGTGAGGTTACACACGAAGGGATTTTTAAGAAACTAAAATTTAGGATTTTGAAAATGAATAAATTGCTGGATTTAGTGTGTGCTAGTTTTTAGAAAAAAAAAAAAAAAATCAAACGTGTGTAGATATATTTAAATAGATAATGTGCTAATTTTTAGGGAAAAAGTTTTTGCAGTAGTTTTTTTTTTTTTTTTTTAAATTTTTTTAAATTACAATTTGAACCCTATTTTTTGTTTTTAAGAATAAGAGTTATCTAATTATATTAGGGGTATTTTTGACATTTTATGAGTCATAACTAACTTTATGAATCCTCTTAATATATAGAGATAATATATAAAAAAGAAGAAAAAAAAATCATAAGAAAAAAAAAATCATCTATTAAGAAAAATAAAACTAACCAAAACATACTAGGGTGTGATGAGTATTATGTGTTTGTGGGTGAAATAAGTTTTTGTATAAATACTTGTCACACCCTTAGGTATTTTCGTGATTGGAAAATATAGTAATCCCAAATTATGATGAATGGAAATTATTTACCTTTACAACAAAAAAATAAATAAATTTAAGAGCCTTTGAGCACACACACGTGTACTCAGAGGTTAGTAATCCATAATTATCTTTTGTTTTAGCAATTCTGTTAATGTTATAATCAATGATTCAATGATTGGAAGGTGATGCTATAATTCAGTATTAACCTCTAATGGAAATAAAAGGATTCTCTGAGCAAATCTTATATATTTACATATAGTGAAAATGTATAGAAATTGTAACTATAAAACTATTTAAAAATTGCATGTGAAAATATTGACAGAAGCTATTATGAAGAAATTGATGGATGAATGTAGAAACATGAAATATTTACATCTGGTAAAATTGTAAAATAATTCACTACATTAGAAACATGGAATATGTCATCTTATTAAAATTATGCATGCTATTGTGGAGAAATTGACGGAGCAATGTTTTATGTTCCTCATTGTAATTGCTTTCCAATAGCATTTGCCATGAACCTATGAGCAGAAATACAAAATGTGTTACTTTAACGTAATAAATAGACATTTTAAAACGTACAAAACATAATGAAATGAAAGATGAATTTTTGATGGATGCTTCGTTGTTATTCATAGAAAGGACATCGCTAAGACATGTAATTCAGATTTAATCATGCATGAGCCCACACATTGAAACATAACCATAAACATAAACTTAAATATTTTTGAAGTTCACAATTTGATATTAACTCTAAAAATAGATGTTTATGTTAAAAATTTGGACTTTTTAGGACAAAAAAATATTATTATATTTTACAAAACACCTTTGAATGTGAACGAAAGCAATTTGATATAACACTTACATAAAATTTGCAAAAATATTTTGTTTTAAATAGCATAAATGAAATTAATTATATCTAGACTTTATGGATTTTGGAAGAATTAATATTTTTGTTCATATTTATATAATTTTTGGAAATGCCTTCAATTAGTAAATGAGAAAAAAAATTAAGTTTTTTTCATACCAAAAATTCAGTTAATAGAGAGAAAATGAATTATTTTGATTTCTTTATGTATTGCAATAACATAAGACTATGTAATTTTGTTCCCGTTATGAGGGAGCATTACATATCGATTTCAGTGCAGCATTCTATAACCTACTACCTCAATTCTACAATATGCGGTTACTTTATTTGTTTAATTGAACTCCTTATTACAATCTTTATAGATAAAATTTTCTCTCCCTCACTCAAATTTTTTTTTTTAATTAAGAATAAAAGACATTTGAAAATTAAATATGCGCATGTTGCAGTTGTCATCTCCAATGTTATGTTACTTTTTTTTTTTTTTTTGAGAAACACCAATGTTATGTTACTTAATGTTATATTAGTTTCTATTTACCTTAAGACAATTTTTATTTTTTTTATTTTTTTTAATTTTCATCTGTAACTAACTAGTTTTCATTTATTTTTATAACCTTAATTTGGTAGATGCTAGTATATATATGTGCACAAGTGCTTTCAAGGCAAATGTAAAAAAAACCATTACCATAACGATAAACATAAACATTATATGTGTATGATATTTGAATAATATTTTATAAAGTACACTATGATATTTATCCATAAAAAGAGCTCTTTTATGTTAAAAATTTGGACTTTTAAGACAACAAAAATATTCATAAATTTAATAAAAGGTCTTTGAATGTGAATGAAATCAATTTGCAATTTATTTTTAAAAAATAGTTGTGGGGCCCAATAATATGTGACCCTGGCCCATTTTTACATTGAGTCCCAAGGCCCGAGCCGAGGAGGGATATGGCCGAGGACGTATAATAAAAGTCCAAGTAATCTTGAGAAATAGCCGTGGATGATTCTGTCCTCGGCATCCCCGAGGCCCTCTTGAAAGAAAGGGCAAGAACGATATAGGAACAGTTTTGAGAAAAACCTAAAATATCTATGTTGATAGAGAAAGGACCGCTGGACAGTATGGCGACCAAAGACAAAGAGAAGGCTGCCATTACTGCCATTGAATACTCTGCACCTGACAGAACCATGCACTTCAGCTTTTACAACCACCCCCAACCACTTTGAGTATGGGCTGATGGGACGAGTATCAGTCCTGAAAAGTCGAACCTACACGTGGACGTTGGATAAGGGATACAAGCTAATATAAAAAGAGAAGTAAGCAATCCAGAAAAAGGGGCTGGAAAAAAGGCCAAAAGCCAGAGCCTTCCAAACCGTATCGAGGAGAATGACTACTCGAGCGAACATGGCTTACTGTTGTATGAACACCACGACTAACCACCGTCCGGTGACCAAGGCCTAACTTTTCAAACCCACGCTCTACAAATTATATTGTTTGAGCCTTTTTACGTGCGAACCCAATATCATTTTGGGTCGTTACAAATCGAGTCCTTACAATTGGCGCCGTCTGTGGGAAAGGCTTGTGTGTTGGCACAGGCGGTGGGTCAAGAAAGTCCCCCCATCACTTCCAACAGCCCGTTGTAGCGCCCTAACACAAAGTTCCACTAGGGGCTATATTTTTCCATTAGGGGCTACGCTTCGAAGCATCAGTGGTGCAGATGTTTCTAGGGGCTTGGCCGAGGAGCTAATCCCCCTAAACCAGTGGCCCACGACTTGGCCGAGGGGCTAACCCCCCTACTTAAAGCAAATATCTAAGTTTTGGACAGAACCAAGGTATTGCATGGTCCTCGGACTCAAACCTATGGGGAAACCAACTACTTAAAAATTAAGTTTTTCACAGAACCAAGGTATTGCATGGTCCTCAGACTCAAACCTATGGGGAAACCAACTACTTAAAAATCAAGTTTTGGACAGAACCAATGTATTGCATGGTCCTCAGACTCAAACCTATGGGGAAACCAACTACTTAAAAATCAAGTTTTGGACAGAACCAAGGTATTGCATGGTCCTCGGACTCAAACCTATGGGGAAACCAACTACTACTATGGGGAAACCAACTACTATCGGGAAACCAACTACTTAAAAATCAAGTTTTTGACAGAACCAAGGTATTGTATGGTCCTCGGACTCAAACCTACGGAGAAGTCAACCACTTAAGGAGAATTCTAGATTGCTCAGACCTACGGGATGATTAGATACTAAGAGTCGGATTAAGTCCTAGACGGAATGAAGATCCCGACCTATCCTTGGACCCTCAATTCTAAAGGAATTGATGCAAACGAACGTTTAAATTCGGTACAATCATACTTCAATCCTCGGACCCGATGCCAAAAATGGCTAAGGCTATGAAGGATATTAAGAGGGTGGCAAAGCACCCTAGTACTTGGCGACCCGCATGGGCAGCTCATTGTGGGTTACCCCTCCTCGGATGATTATCTCCTACACAGTACCGAGCATTTAGCTATCATCTTATTTAGTCTTGGGTATGTAACCTTTTCCAGGTCGGCATTATTGCGCTGTATAGTTTCAATAACCTCGGAATAATGTCTTTTTCTTAACAAGGGCTTTGGCCCTAAGTATTGTTTTTTCAGGTCGGCATTATTGTGCCGAATAGTGTCAATAAGTTCATAAATATATCTTTTTCTTAGCAGGGGTTTCGGCCCTAAGTATCATTCTGAGTAATAAAAAAAAAAATCACATAATGGCACATCCATTCATAGCATAACTATTGCAGAAAAGAAAGAATACATAGAATAAAATAATGTCAACTTTTATTAAATATAAAGAAGTAGTACAACGTACAATGAGGGGCTTAAACAAGCCTATACAGAAAGCTAATTACAGAAGCAAAAATAAAAAAATAAAATACAATGAAACGATGAATCTTTCTAAACTCTGCTCCAGTAGTGACCGTGTATGAGAAGGAGACCCCCTTTGATGGATAAGGAGAAGAAGAGGAAGAAGTAAAAGCACGAGGATGGATCTGGTGATGGGAAAGAAGAAGAAGGGGAGGCAAAAGGAGGAACCAGTAAAGGAAGAGAGGAAGAAGCAGGGATACTTAGTCCTTGCGTCAGCCCTGACTCCTAACACGCTGGTGCCATATTAGCTATGCTCGAAGGAGAACGGATGGTACTGATGGTGAGCAACCCCAGCTCAGTTGCATCAAAAGCTTGATGCGATTAACGCCTGCTTCAGATTTTGGCTGAAAGAAGATGAGAAATATCTTGAGTCTCTGCCTACCCTGCCCTGACCGAGCCATCTTAAGTTTCGAAGGGACACGGTGCTTCTAGAGAGGATGTGGTTCCTTCACCCCCACTTTTACCCCAAACATGTCACGCTCTAAGTTTAAATTGTGCTGGTAAGGAAAACTTTGAGCGTAACCTAAGGTTTAAGGCTTTAGAAAAGTTAAAGGGTCACTATGCAAAGGAAGTACTCTCTTGTCTTGCTTCTTATATGGAAGGTAAGTTCAGTGGCATTTAACCCGTACAGATTTCCAAGAAGAGCTGTAAACGAGATAATGTCCATTCAACTCCCCAACGTTATCTACAACCGTCAGATTTGATTGGCCTCGTAAAGGAAAGTTATTAAAAACGCACCTCGTACACGGGAACGGCAGGAGCGCATCGTGAGTAAATCTAAAAGAATGTCTCGTAACCCGGCGCATTTTCTAGGCAGATGAAGAGACACCGACATTAATGAGGGACAAAGCTGGGTAAGCCATGATATAGGCCCGACATCAGCAAAATCCTCCTCCCCGACCAAGAGGTGGGGTAGCAGGATTTTGAGGGGCTATTGTGGGGCCCAATAATATGTGACCCTGGCCCATTTTTACATTAGGGCCCAAGGCCCAAGCCGAGGAGGGATATGGCCGAGGACGTATAATAAAAGTCCAAGTAATCTTGAGACACAGCCGTGGATGATTCTGTCCTCGGCATCCCCGAGGCCCTCTTGAAAGAAAGGGCAAGAACGATATATGAACAGTTTTGGGAAAAATCTAAAATATCTATGTTGATAGAGAAAGGACCGCTGGACAGTATGGTGACCAAAGACAAAAAGAAGGTTGCCATTACTGCCATTGAATACTCTGCACCTGACAGAACCATGCTCTTCAGCTTTTACAACCACCCCCAACCACTTTGGGTATGGACTGATGGGACAAGTATCAGTCCTAGAAAGTCGAACCTACACGTGGACGTTGGATAAGGGATACAAACTAATATAAAAAGAGAAGTAAGCAATCCAGAAAAAGGGGCTGGGAAAAAAGGCCAAAAGCCAGAGCCTCCCAGACCGTATCGAGGAGAATGACTCCTCGAGTGAACATGGCTTACTGTTGTATGAACACCACGACTAACCGCCGTCCGGTGACCAAGGCCTAGCCTTTCAAACCCACGCTACAAATTATATTGTTTGGGCCTTTTTACATGCGAACCCAATATCATTTTGGGTCGTTACAAATTGAGTCCTTACAATAGTTTACTAGAAATTAATTATTAGTGCACTCTATGAATTTTGGAAGCATGCATATTTTATATCATATTTCTATTATATATAGAAAATCTTCAAAATATTGTATAATAAAATTTTAAGATTCACATAGATTTAAATTAATAAATGTTATGAAAATTTAAGATTCACATGTTCTTATTTTTTTTATCTGTTAAAAATATTGATTACTATTGATAATATTCTACTATGAAACTCTATGGTTAACAATGGTCATTTTGAAGAGAAATTGACATAATAAAAATGTTTGTTCATTAATTGGGATTTAAAAAAATAAACATTTAAAATAAATATATGAGTAATATTGTATATATCTTTTGAGCAATTTAAACATATTTGCTTTCTTATTTTCTAAGTGATAATTGTCTGCTTCGTAATGTTTTTTTTATTTATTTATAGGAAAACTTCATAACGACATAACGAAATTGTTTTGTTAATTTGAATTTAAAAAAAATTTAAATCAAAATTTAAAATGAATATATAAGTTATAAGTTAGTACAATATTATTATAAATATCTTTTGTGCAATTTAAACTTATTTTCTTGCTTTTTTCTAATTAATAATTGTCTGCTTTTAATTTTGAAACTTCATAATTTTAATAAGAAATTGTGAAAAAAAAAAGCATTCAAATTTTGAATGACACTTTTTTTTTTCATAAAAAATAAAGATAAACCTTCTAAAACACTGTACTGGACGTGAGCCACATATCAATCTAGTAGTTGGGTTTGAATATATAAATATATATATATATATATATATATTTATATATATTTGCAAGAACATATGTAGATTGTAGGTAAAGCAGAAGAAGCAGCCACTACAAAATTCCCCCTATGACCACAGAAAACCAATTCGTCCTAAGGGGTGGAGAAAGGGAGCTTTGGCTGTTAGAGCTATGAAATAATAAAACATAACAAACGATTTTTTCTTTTCTTTTTTTTGCTAAACGAAAGAGGGGGGGGGGGGGGGGGTGGGGAGCGGGGGCAACTATTGTGACTTACTCTCCTAGGCGTAACCATAGGGACACTCCCGCTAGAGAATGTCAGATAGACAATAATATTGGTTAGTTAGGTAGGTTTGAATTCTAACACATAGAACCAAGTCAGACAAAGGAATAAAATTAACTTGCATAGCATACACAACTAACAAAAAATTCAAATGGAACAAATAATGCTTAGCCTGAAAACACATAGCAAAGGTCTTTCTAGACTCAAACATGCTAGAAACTAATAGACTTATAGTAAGCAATCAAAAAGGAAGAAGCACCACAATGTAATCCTCCATCCCACTCATATTTTTCATGTGGGCTTGGCATGAACGAAAGAAGAAAATCATATGACCGACAAACATTAACATAAAGGAATTGAAAAAAGAGGGGGTGGGGGATTAATTTGTGGTGCTGGACAAATTTACCGATAGTAACACAAATTTTCTATGCAAATTGTCCAAAGCTCAAGCCCTATGAATATGACCAGCAATACCTGCAACATTAATCATGGAAAAACTAAAATATAAATATATAATTCAAGAACAAAATTTCACAAAGAGAAAGGAAAACTTGTACTCACCTTTCTTAGGAGTATGTGTCTTTGTTTTGTTAATGGAGACTGCTTTTTCGATCTTCATCATACCACTAAAAAAAAAAAAAAAACCAATTGCACAGGTTGCAACCCAAATTGAGGGGGAAAAAAAGAATATGAAAGCAAGAGAGATAGAGAGAAACTACCTTCAATGCCTTTAAAAACTCAGAGCAAATATTATGCATTTGAGAGATAGATGAAAGTTGAATGTGAAGATCTATGCGAGAGTGAAATTTTGTGTGAGTTTTAACTTTTAAGTGGTGGCAGTGTACGAATGTTTTTTTTTTTGGAAAATGTGACTGAATGTTTCTAAAAGGTTATATGTTTTACGTTTATAGGAACAATGAATGGGATGGTAGGGATTTTGTAGTGTGCAGGTTAAATGTTTTTGCTTAGGTGAATGAACTGATTATTGTGATTTTCTTAACTTCCGTGTTAGGTGCTAATGCATGCAAAAAAATTTTAAATTTTAGATAAGACACATGATGCAAAATTAGCTATCCAATTTAAAATTTAAATTATATTTTCTCTCAGCTTTGATTATATATATATAAAATTCATTTGGCACAAAAATTAAGAAAGGATTTTATGGTTTGGTCTTCATATAAATTTAGACACACGGCACAAAATTAGACTCTAATTTGAAATTCTAATAAAACATTCTCCGAGTTTTTTCTATTAATATATATATATATATATATATATATTGATATGATTATGATTTTAATTTGGACTTGTTAGGCTTAAGCTTGTCTATTAATTTTCCCAAACTAGTCAAAAACCATTTTAAAATTGAATTGTAGCTAGACAGACTTGCTAAGTATTCAAGGGGTGTAAAAACTGACCAACAATTTATCATATACAACATCATAGTAATCATAAAACTACAACTACTACAAGCCAGTACAGCCTTAAGAAAAAATACAAAAAACAGCAGAAGAGTTTTCACTGCCGGGATTTGAACCCAGATTCTATAATAATCAAGAATTGCCAATGTGCTGTGCGGATTTCATATATATTTCTCATCGATTTTTCTTTTATTTAATGCTTTTCTAACAAGCTGAAAAACAATCAGAAAATTTTCACTTTAAATGGATTACAAATTAAACCCTAATTTTTTTTCCTAATAAAAAAAAGAATATAATCCAAAATATGCATATTATACAAGTCTAGAAGTACAATTTTTTTTTGGACTTCCCAAAAATACACAAATTGCAAAGATGATGGACAAGTCTAATATATGCAAGGGTTGAGTAATAGTTGTTCCCAAAATTGCTAGAGCATTAACACATTAATTTTTTTTTAAGAGAGTTTCAATCTATGGCATCCGCTCTTGATAATAGCTCTTTATTATCAGACCAAGACACCAATCAGTTTTGGTGTAGGCGGGTATTAAACCCCAGATCTCTTATACAACCATCGAAGACTTTACCAGTTGAGCTAATTGGAACCCACGAGCATCAACACATTAATTTGTTTTATGGTAAATATGTAAAATTAAAACCTGTCAACCTCTAAAGAGGATATTCTTACAAATGCACAAGTTATGTGGTTTGAATAGTGATGTAACATATATATATATATATATATATATATTTATATGTATGCATATATATTAATTAAAGTAGATAGTGATGAAATTTAATCACATGCTTTAAACAAATTTTTAATTATATTTGGTTCAATTTCATAAGAACATAGTGGTCGTCATTGATGATCTACTTAAATCACATGAATAATTTGATAAGATGATTGCATGAAAATAAATTTCTAGAACTTCGATTTTCAAGTCAAAATTAGCTTATTAATAGGAAGTTATTGTGAGTCATCACACTTGCGAGACTAAGAGTTTTGGGTTTAAGTAATGGCAAGCTCCAGTAATGCATTAGTGGTCCCATGTCATTCTTGAGTTGGGTATAAAAGGGCCATGGGTAGTGATTACACCTGCAAGTCCATTTTTCTCGAGTTAAAAAAAGAAAAGGTCAAATATCAAGTTATCAAAATTTAAGCTTGCAAAGGAAGACACAATTGCTAGACTACTGAAAATAAATGTGTGAGTGAGTGAATATCCAACCCTAACAAGTTTCAATTCAACACATTTATTATGAAACAAATAAATGTGCTGATCTTTACAGTTATATTGGAGTTTGGACTTACTTGTCCATGATTTCTTTACTTTGTGTGTATTTTTGGGAAATCAAAAAAAGTTGTACATCTACACTTGTATAATATGCATATTTTGGATTATATTATTTTATAAATATATGCTTATTATTAAAAAATTTATATATAAGGAATTTATTTGTGATCCATTTAAAGCATAGTGTTTAAAGGTAAAATTTTCCAATTGTTCTTTTCAGCTAGCTAGTGAGCATTCAATAAAAGAATATAACGATGATGAATATGACATGTAATCCGCTGTAGCACATTGGCAATTCTTGATGATTATAGAATCCAGGTTCAATCCTGGCAGCGGAAACTCTTTTATTTTTTAGTGGGCTTTTTTGGGCCTGCTTAAATTGAAATAATTAAATAAATAATAATCTGTATAATTAAAAGAACCTGGTTATTGCATCAAAAAAAAAAAAAGAACCTGGTTATTACACACCGAAAATGCTAACTTTCAGTGATTTTTTTTTTTTTTTTTTTTTTAAATTGTTTTGTTTTTATAATCGCTTTCAGTGCTCTTAAGAGTTAGAAAAGATATCAATATTTTTCTTAAAAATGAATGAGCCGAATTTATCAGGCAAAAGACTTTACAAAACATTTTAAGCGGATTTGTAATGTGAGATTTTTAGTATTTTGGTGTTACAGATGATACTTGGTAAAACAGCAAATTACTACTATTATTGTTATTATGCTGTAGACTATTCAAATTACACAATCCTCCAAAATGGACATAAGTTGTTCATGTCTCATTAAAAAAGCAGCTAACAAATCTTGTACCTAATACATTTACAAAGAAACTCACTTGAACTTCTCTCTCTCTCTCTCTCCTTTTGATAATTCAATTTTTACAACAAATGAAGGAGGAGGGATTTGAATCTTGATACTCTTGGTAAAGAAGACCAAGCAATGTTACCAAGCTACAAGGCTCTTAGCATTTGAAAGGCTAATCTTATTATGGTAAACACATCCATAATTGAAATACTCTGACAAAATCTGGATGTTCTATAACCTGAAGACTAAAAGCCTATGAAACCTATTTTCTATTCTATACTTAAGCTGGCTTCTTACAGCCTCTCAAGCTCAATCACATTGCTGAATGCACTTAATCTATCAGTTGGGTTTCTTTTTTCTTTTCAAACAGACACATCTGAAAGGAAATCTCTACTCGCCTGTTGAAGCTTTTACCCTTTTTTAAGTTTAGTTTGGGTGCCACTGGCATCAGATATGGTCTTTGGTTGCCAAAACCCAGGTCTATCGAGGAATGGTGCTCGGTCAAGAACCAAAGGTTCTCTTAAAGTTATTTCAATGCCATCATATGTCCACAATGCCAAGGTTGCTTCACCTTTGAGACCTAAAGCAAACCAACCTAAACCAGCCACTGCAATATCAATGCTATTCACATCCCAACTCATTCCGGACACTTTGACTTCTTTCTCTTCCCATTTGCCTAATTGAGGTATGATCTGCAACAACGGGAGGCTGAGACAAGGAGAAGCCAAAAACAGTTATACATGCCAAAAAATTTATCAAATGAGCAACAACAACAACAAAAAATCCCCTTTTATGTTCCAAGGCTTTCAAAATTCCAAAATGAGAATCCCTGGCAAAAAAAAAAAAAGTGAAACTAAAATCTTTATTTAAAAAGCAAATGCACTCCTCGCACTTTTCCTAAGGAAAATATTTATTACCAAATACATAAATCAAAATCCTGAAAGTGACATGATCTTATTTCATATCCCTTAAAGCAGTATTCCTTTCATCAGAAAGGATCATTTGAAAGGTAGATTCCCTCAAAGGGGATGTAATTCACTTCAGAGTCTCACAACCTAAGTTAAAGTTCTGGAAAGACATAAACTTATAGAAAACAAATAAATCAATTACACATAGCCTACTTTCAGCACTAGTAATTGAATACACATTACTTTAAGACACTTGCATTCCATAATATTCCAAGTATGCTAGGTTTTGTGAAAGAAATTTAGAAAACATGGGCATGATGACTTCAAATTATGTATTGCAAATCAGGTTTTATGCCACATCGTAGAAGATATATCTTTCCCGATTCGAACTGATAACATATAGTTTGAAGATATTCAGCCCGTGTGTCAACTTGATATGCTTGTTTTTAAAATGAGGTCCTGAACTAACTGCTAGCCCTTTCTTCAAGGGCATAGCAAAACCTTGCCGTACCCCTCTCTAATTCAAAGAACTTAGCCACTTTTGGGAGGCCTATAGTATAGACTAATTTCTATCCATTGCTTACCAATTTAAAATTGATGAGCTCCTCTACAAGTTGGTAATGTGTATACCCTACATTCAATCTAAATCTTATTTCTGTTTAATCATCTTCTATTTTTGTTGGCTGGAAGACTTAAGTGTATTGGAAATGTTAAAATGGGTACTTATTATCTTATTACCACAAATTCAGAAAGTCTGTTACTGTCTCCAGTTGGGGAAACTCTGCCGGGCCATTCTGATATGCAGGGAAATCACTTTTTACATTTATACATTTAATAAGGAATTTCATAAACTATGGATCTTATAAATCTATGTTGTGTCCTACACTCCTACCTTCTTCCATGGGCCTTCCTATCCTTGCCTCCAATACTTCCTAAATGGTATGGATCTCCATTTCCAGACATATAATCTCATGTATGTTATATGCAGCACTCTGCCTCTGAAAATTGCATTAATATGATTTAACTCCTTACTTTTTCATTCCTCCAAATGATTTTTCTCTGTTTCTTAATCTTTTCCTTCAAATAAGATTCTCTTTGGTTAAAATCATTTAACTTCATACAAGCTTGCGCTCATATTTTGCCTTTGCAATGTGTTCTTTTAGAATCTAATCATATTATTTCTTTTCTAAAAGCATAGAATGGTTTTGGGAGCAATGAAAGAATTTCATCTAAGAGTTCTCCCCCCCCCCCCACCCCAAAATTTGTGGTACCTACGGAGACAAAAGGCAAAAGCAAATTACTCAACAAATTGCATAAAATTTTAACTAACTTGGTTTTTATATGTTGAATATGTATGAAATCATCTAGCATAGGCGCAGTAGTGCCAGTGGGCCCTAATAACAGATGCTTGATACTAAATCCACTGCATAGAACCAGTTAAAGTAAGAGGCAAAGGATGAAATTTACCTGCAACCTAACACCAGCATGGTTTCTCCAAACATCTTCAGCATTTTCTACCTTTCCCAAGTTTAGAGATACATTCGGGGATGCCCAAATTGTAACATAAATTGTTTCACAGAAGCTTGACGAAGGGTCTAGTCTCACCAGACCACCAACATGTAAGGCTGCCCAGCCTGCAAACATTAAACATGCTAAAAATATTAAATCCAATAGCATCATAGATTCTGATATAGCTATTTCTCTTAGAAAATATTGGAAACATCTACACTGTGATTAATGATGAGGTTGGCAGCATTCAAAAAAGATAAAAAGGAACCTATTCATCTTACATACAACTGGCACTTCTCTATACAGCTTTCTGAAGCAATAGAAACTGTTGGTGCGAATACAATGATAATGGAGATAACACCAAGAGAAACTGAATAATACTTCTGAATTTTATTAATTTAAAGAGAGAAATTACACAATACTATTTAGATTGAGGTGTAGCACTTGCTCTCTTTAAGGAGATTTAAGCTCTTGGTTGGCTGAACTTTGTAACCGGTGCAGACCGTCTCTGACTTGTCTCCCTTAGGATACAACAATCCAACAAGTGTTGTATAGCTAGAACTACCTCTGCACAAAGTGTTCAAGCCCAAAGCTCCACTAGAAAGAACACTCTTCCTTGCCAAGAACCTCTCTATTTTTTTTAGTGCATATTTTTGCAGTTACTTTAAGGAGATTCAATACATGGAGCCTACACAAGAGAAACCAAATAAGCCTGTTGGAGATCTCAACAAGCCCTTTCGCTTTAAGGGAGCCCACTTCAAGAGGTGGAAAAGAAAGGTCCTCTTCTAATTAAGCCTTCTCAAAGTCGCCTATATCCTCACTAACAAGAATCCATCAAAGGTTTCTACCGATGAGATGAGTGAGGAAGAATTTAGTCTCCATCAAGAAAAAATAGATAAGTATACAAAAGATGAATATAATTGTCACTCTTATCTTTTGAATTGTCTTGCCGATCATTTCTATGATTATTATGATACAACTTATAATTCTGCCAAGAAAATTTGGAAAGCTTTACAAAGCAAGTTTGATGCCGAGGAGGCGGGTGTAAAGAAGCATGCTGCTAGTAAATTTTTCTATTACCAAATGGTGGATGGAAAATCGGTGGTGCATCAAGCACAAGACTTCCAAATGATTGTGGCAAAATTGAGATCCGAATGCATAAAGATTGGAGACAATTTGGTGATAACTAGCATAATTGATAAACTACCACAATCTTGGAGGGAGTTCCAAAAGATTTTGCGGCACAAACAAAAGGAGACATTCTTGGAGACTTTGATCACACGCATCCATGTGGAGGAGGAGGCTAGTGGACAAGATGCACTCATGACACAAGAGAGCAATGGTAATTCTACCACAAAGGTAAACCTTATTTCAACCAATAATAATATGCCCAAAAATCATTTTCCTAGAAATGGTCAATTGAAGCCTAAAAAGAGAGCCTTTAAAAATAATAATAGACCTCAAGGAAGGGGAAACCCGAATAAAAATTACAATAAGAACCAAGGACCCACTTCACAAGATCAATTTAATAGATCCTGTTTTGTTTGTGGCAAGAGTGGACATATTGCTCGATTTTGCAAATTTCGAAAACGTGAATCTGTCCCGCAAGCTAACGTAACCGAAGAGCCTTTAGTGGCTATGATTACAGACATCAATATGGTGCAATATGTTGAAGGATGGTGGGCCGATTCTTGTGCTAATAGGCACGTTTGCTATGATAAAAATTGGTTCAAGTTGTACACTCCTTTTGAAGAAGAAAAAACTGTTATGCTTGGTAACTCTAGCAAAACCAAGGTTCTTGGGATTGGTGAGGTTGAATTGAAATTCACTTCTGGACGTATGCTAATATTGAAAGATGTACTTTACACTCCGTCGATGAGAAAGAATTTGATGTCAAGTTTTTGGCTTAACAAGGCTGACTTCAAGTAAACTATGGAATCTGATAATTATGTAATCACTAAAAAGGGATTATATGTGGGCAAGGGTTATGCTTGTGATGGAATGTTTAAATTGAATGTTGTGAATAATAAAGCATCTACTAGTTCGGTTTATATGCTTTCTTCTATTAATTTTTGGCATACTCATTTGTGTCATATAAATAGTAGATATGTGGGAATCATGAGTAGTTTAGGATTAATTCCAAGACTGTCAAAAGATTTTGAAAAATGTGAAACTTGTAGTTAAGCTAAGATTACAAAAAGGCCTCATAAAAGTGTTGTAAGAAATACCAAATTGCTTGAGTTGATTCACTCCGATTTATGTGAATTTGAGGGAATTTTAACTCATGGAGGAAATAGATATATTATCACTTTTATTGATGATTTCTCAAAATATACAACTGTTTATTTGTTGAAAAATAAAAGGGATGCATTTGAAAATTTTCAAGATTTTTTAAAAGAAGTTTAAAATCAATTCAGTAGAAAAATAAAAAGAATAAGAAGTGATAGAGGCCGTGAGTATGAATCAAGTGCATTTAACTCATTTGTTCAGTCTTTGGGAATTATCTATGAAACTATTACACCATATTCACCTGCTTCTAATGGTGTGGTTGAAAGAAAAAATAGAACTCTAATTGAGTTAACAAATGCCATGTTAATTGAATCTGGTGCACCTTTACATTTTTTTGGGGGAAACTATTTTAACTGCATGTCATGTTTTGAATAGGGTGCCACATAAAAAATCACATACCACACCTTTTGAGATGTGGAAAGGACATAAGCCAAATTTGGGATATTTGAGAGTATGGGATTGTCTTGCTTATGTAAGGCTTACTAACCCTAAAATACCTAAATTAGGTATAAGAGTTACTACCTATGCTTTTCTTGGTTATGCGATTAATAGTGCAGCCTATAGATTTTTTGATCTTGAAGACAAAATAATTTTTGAATCTGGTGATGCAAATTTTCATGAAGAAAAATTTCCTTTTAAATTGAAAAATAGTGGGGGTGAAGAAAATAATTTTTCACAAACTAGTTCTTGTACTTCTCATTTAAAATCAAGAAAATTTTGAAATGGAACCTAGAAGGAGTAAAAGAGCTAGAGTTGAAAAGGATTTTAGTCCTGATTATTATGTTTTCAACATTGAGGAAAATCCCCAAAATTTAAAAGAGGCTTTAACATCATTTGATGCTATATTTTGGAAAGAGACTATAAATGATGAGATGGAATCTCTAATTTCTAATAGAACTTGGAAATTGGTAGATCTTCCACTGGGTTGTAAGACCATAGGTTGTAAATGGGTCCTTAGAAAAAAATTGAAACCAAATGGAACAATAGATAAGTTTAAAGCTAGACTTGTTGCAAAAGGCTTTAAACAAAAAATTGATCTTGGTTTCTTTGATACATTTTCTCTGGTAACAAGAATTACATCTATTAGATTGTTAATTGCTATTGTTACAATTTTTTATTTGAAAATTCATCAAATGAATGTAAAAACTGCTTTTCTAAATGGGGACCTAGAGGAAGAGATTTATACACCCGAAGGCTTTGTAGAGCCTAGATAAGAAAGCAAGGTATGTAAGCTAACTAAATCCTTATATGGCTTAAAACAAGCACCTAAGTAGTGGCATGAAAAGTTTGATTCCTGCATGATTGAGAATGGTTATAAATCAAATGAATGTGATAAATGTATTTATTCTAAATCATGGAATAATCTGCATGTTATTATTAGCCTCTATGTGGATGATATGTTGATTTTTGGCTCAAATATGTATGTTATAAATGAGACAAAAAAATATGCTTAAAAGCCATTTTGATATGAAAGATCTTGGTGAGGCTAATTTTATTTTGGGCATGAAAATTAGAGAAACATGTGATGGGATATTTCTTGATCAATCACATTATGTTGAGAAAATATTGAGAAAATATAATTTTCATGATCACAAAAGTGTAGCTACTCCTTTTGATTCCAGTGTTCATTTATTTCCTGTGAATAATGATGATGAGATTTTTAATCAAAAGGACTATGCTAGCATCATTGGTAGTTTGCGTTATGCTACTGATTGTACTAGACTTGACATTGCATATGCAGTAGGAGTGCTTAGCAGATTTACTAGCAAGCCTAGTAGAGATCATTAGCTAGCTATTGAGTGAGTCATGAGATATTTAATTGGTACCAAAAGCTATGGCTTATTTTATAAAAAGTACCTTGCTGTGATTGAAATTTTTAGTGATGCCAATTGGAATACTTTGTCAGGTGATTCTCTCTCTACCACTAGTTATATTTTTACCTTAGGTAGTGGTGCTATTTGAAATCTAAAAAGCAAACAATAATTGCTAATTCAACAATGAAAGTTGAATTAATAGCATTAGCTTCAGTTAGTGAAGAGGCAAATTGGCTTAGAGATTTGTTATATGAAATTCCACTTTGGGAAAAGCCAATTCCACCTATATTAATGCATTGTGATAGCACTGCCGCAATTGGTAGAGTTAAAAACCGTTATTACAATGGTAAATCCAAACTTATAAGAAGAAAGCATAATACCGTGCGATCTTATTTGAGTAGTGGCATCATAACTGTGGATTATATTAAATCTAATGATAATCTAGCAAATTCATTTACCAAGGCCTTGGCAAAAGATAAGGTTTGGAATACATCAAGGGGGATGGGACTAAAGTCCATAGAATCATGAGCCATGTATGAGGATACCAAACCCAAGGACTAGAGATCCTGAGAATTGGGTTCAATGGGAAAAACGAATCATACGATGATCATAAGAAATGAACTATTTATTTTTTTAATTATTTATTTTGTAAATAATTTTTTAAATTGTTCGTCCCTATGATGTAAGTGCATTTATCCTGTGATGTGGAGAGGTTGAGTAAAAAACTCTTGATGAAATTTGTAGCTCATATGAGTAGGGTGTCAGAATTACAAGAGCACCCTTGACAAAATTTCACCTATGTGAGGGTGGGGGTGGGGTCGCTCCCTATGAGATTTGGACTTAATCTCAAATACACTCATGAAACTGGGATCAGCACACGGCCGTAAAGTGCTAGCTATAAAAGCTCATGTCAACACTTGGATTGTT
The DNA here is from genome assembly GCF_932294415.1 of Quercus robur. NCBI lineage: Eukaryota > Viridiplantae > Streptophyta > Magnoliopsida > Fagales > Fagaceae > Quercus > Quercus robur. Next base: position 44,672,135 of record NC_065540.1, on the reverse strand, counting down.
ATGTGTAAGCAGTGATGCTTAATTTCCCTAAAGCAGTCCTAGTTCAAGTCGGAGACCAATACGACTCTGGAGTTGAGATTGTTGTTTTACTAAGTGAAGGTTCAATGCAAAGCACACCTTCATGATGCATAGTGACTTGTCTTTGCCTAGTAACCTCTTTTTAACTAAAAAATTTAATATTAAAATGAGTGGGGGATTGTTGGAGCATTTTAATATTAATTAATTAAAATGAATAAATGTTACAACATAAATGTAAAGATGTGGGAGTGAATATGGAAGATGAGGAGTTAGTGAAAATGTTTAATCCCACATTGAAAATGAGAGAAACTATTTTATTCTTTTTAATTGTGGTGATTAATGGACTAACATGAATTGTCTCAGATATTGGGCTAGATATGTGCGCCAAGGGGAGGTGAAGTTTAGCCAACCAAGGGCTTGAATCTCCTTAAAGAAAGCGAGTACCGCACCTCAATCCAAATAGTGGTGTGTAATTTCTCTCTTTAAATTAATAAAATTTAGAAGTATTATTCAATTTATCTTTGTGTTATATCTCCATTATCATTGTGTTCGCACCAACAGAAACATTAGTAGTTTTTTAGAATCTTATAATTTCTAGGAATAAGTATGTTTGTCCACTAATAATGAGAACAGGGATCAGTATATCCATCAAGAACGACAAGTTTACAAAATGGATCAAAAGAAAGACAATCTTAAAAGATAACGTTTAATTTTCTTCAAAAATCATGTTGATGAAATAGAATAATCTTGACTCAATTGGTATATTGAACTGTTCACATGCCGCAATGTATAATCAAATGTCAAATTTTAACTAGTTTTAGACAGTCAATGAGTCATTTCATTACTGAGAAGTTTCATCCCCTAGTCTTCCATAACCTCTTAGTTAAAATATATGTGACACTTACATATACACAACACATGATACATAACTACAATTGTAGTTATGATATATGGGTCACAAATATAATAGGGATAATTACACATTATCCACCTGTGGTTTAGCCCTAATTCTAAGTGCCTACCTGTGGTTCAAATTTTGACACTTTACCCACCTGTAATTATCACCGTTTATGTGCCGTGTGCCCACCTCTCCCTCACCGTTACTCTAACATAGGAAATAGGTGAAAGTCACTCCCATCCAGATCAAAACACTCACTTTTCTAAAAACCACTTAGTCACTCTCATCCGGCTTGCTCACTAAAAATCACTCAGTGTCACTCCCAAAAATCACTCACTCACTCACTCCCATCGTTAATGCAAACCAAACTGAGGAAGACAGCTTCTCCGTTCAGCTGTGGCAGGAAGACTCACTCATGGGTATCACGCTTCGCTTCACTTGACTGAACGATTTTTGGTGAGCAAACCAGATGAGAGTGATTGAATGGGAGTGACTTTTCACCTATTTCCTATGTTAGAGTAACGGTGAGGGGGGAGTGAGTGAGTGAGTGATTTTGAGTGATTTTTGGGAGTGACACTGAGTGATTTTTGGTGAGCAAGCTGGATGAGAGTGACTGAATGGTTTTTGGAAAAGTGAGTGTTTTGATCTGGATGGGAGTGACTTTTCACCTATTTCCTATGTTAGAGTAACGGTGAGGGAGAGGTGGGCACACGGTACATAAACGGTGATAATCACAGGTGGGTAAAGTGTCAAAATTTGAACCACAGGTAGGCACTTAGAATTAGGGCTAAACCACAGGTGGGTAATGTGTAATTATCCCAATATAATATTTCCATTGTGTCAACCAAGAATTAGTTTAAGTCATATGTAAGTGTCACATATATTTTAACTAAGAGGTTATGGAAGACTAGGGGATGAAACTTCTCACTAATGAAATGAATTGTAGTTATGTATCATGCGTTGTGTATATAATATTATATACTATAAATGATATATAGGTCACAAATACACAACACATGATACATAACTACAATCATATACTATATAAGGACAAGATCTAATCTTGTCAGGCCCACTAAAAATACAACAAAAAAAGGAGTTTTCCGCTGCCAGGATTTGAACCTGGATTCTATAATCATCGTCAAGAATTGCCATTGTGCTACAGCGGATTTCTTGTCATTTTTTCCTCGTTTTATATTTTATTTAATGCTTTCCAACAAGCTGAAAAACAATAAATTTTCACTTTGAACACTACACTTTAAACGGATCACAAATTAAACCCTGATTTTTATTTTATTTTTGGATCCTTCAAAGACAAGGCAATTTTGTTGCTTCCAAGCTAGATAAGCAGTAATAGCAAAATATTCTAATTCTCTTGCAATTAACATCATTCTTTGACTGTTACCAAAATAAAATCTATTGCTTATCAAATAAATAACGCATGGCATTGGCTCGGTAGCTCATAGGAAAGATTACTCATGTAAAAAGGGAAAAAAAATAAAATAAAGGATGATATCATAGTTTCTTATCAATGTGACTAAATCTCAGGTTGAGACACTAGACAAGGGAATATGTTAAATTTGATATTGAAATAATTGAAGCAGTGCATGTATCATTGTTTTGGTCTAGTGCAGTTAATGGTTATTGTGTGCATTATAAAGTACCAGATGTTATTGTGAGCTTTAGTATTTTAACTTAACTAATGTGTAACTACGTGCATATGATACAATTAAAAATAATTACAATTATACAGTTCAAATTATATCTTTTCTTTTTTTACAGAAGATGTTCAAATTATACATGATATTAAACCATACATTTCTAAAATATGTAATGGTTTATCATTATATGTGTGTGTGTGTGTGATTTAGAATTTAATTGGTTTAGACTCTGTCTTTTGCACCCAATAATTCACTTGTCATAAAAATTAAAAAATTAAATGGACACGTGGCGAAAAATTAGACTTCAATTTAGAATCTAATTGGATTTGGACTCTTCAAATTTTACACCGAATAATTTACTTGGCACAAAATTAAAAATTAAACAGAACATGTGGCGCAAAATTGAGAATCCGATTAAAATCTAATTGGATTTTCTCTGAGTTTTAACTATTAATATATACTAGTTTGTAACCCCATGCATATGCATAAATACACTTAAAGATATACAATAAAATGCATAATATAATTCTTATATATATAATTTAAATACTATTGACAGTCATTTTTATATTTTGTTAACTCTTTAAAAAAATTTGTAAGGATATTATTAGGTATAAAATGTAAATTGTCCATTTTTTTTTAATTATTGTGAAGCACCTTTTTTTTTTTTTTTTACGATTCAATTATTCTAGACTTTTTGGTTTTTATACTTAATAACTCACTTGAATGAATATTTATGATGTGGTCCCACATTTGATTCTAAAATTAAGAAATAAAACTCTTTAAGAATAAATAATTTAGGACACATGGCGCAAAATTGGAACTCTAATTTGGAATTTTAATTTTAATTTCTCTCAGCTTCACCTATTATTATATATATAGACTAGTCTTGTCACGTGCGCTTCGCAAGTGTGATGAGGTTGTTATATATTTTGAATTTAATGTAATTTTTCAATTTGAATTTGTTTATTATTAGTGAGGTTACACACAAAGGGATTTTTAAGAAACTAAAATTTAGGATTTTGAAAATGAATAAATTGTTGGATTTAGTGTGTGCTAGAGTGTGCTAATTTTTAGGGAAAAAGTTTCTCTAGTAGTTTTTTGTTTTTGAATTTTGTTAAATTACAATTTTGACCCTATTTTTTGCTTTTAAGAATAAGGGTTATCTAATTAGATTAGGGGTATTTTTGACATTTTATGAAATTATAACTAACTTTATGAATCCTCTTAATATATAGAGATAATATATAAAGAAGAAGGAAAAAAATCATCTATTAAGAAAAATAAAACTAACCGAAACATACTAGGGTGTGATAAGTGTTATGCGTTTGTGGGTGAAATAAATTTTTGTATAAATACTTGTCACACCCTTAGATATTTTTGTGATTGGAAAATATCGTGATCCCAAATTATGATGAATGAAAATTATTTACCTTTACAACAAATAAATAAATAAATTGAAGAGCCTTTGAGCACACATGTGTGTACACAAAGGTTAGTAATCCATAATTATCTTCTATTTTGGCAATTCTATTAATGCTATAATCAATAATTCAATGATTGGAAGATGATGCTATAATTCAGTATTAACCTCTAAAGGAAATAAAACGATTCTTTGAGCAAATCTTATATATTTACATATCTTATATATTTACATATAGTGAAAATGTATAGAAATTTTAACTATAAAACTATTTAAAAATTGCATGTGAAAATATTGACGGAAGCTATTATGAAGAAACCGATGGATGAATGTAGAAACATGAAATACTTACATCTAGTAAAATTGTAAAAATAATACACTACATTAGAAACATGGAATATGCCACCTTATTAAAATTATGCATGCTATTGTGGAGAAGTTGATGGAGCAATGTTTTATGCTCCCCATTGTAATTGCTTTCTAGTAGCATTTGCCATGAACCTATGAGCAGAAATACAAAATGTGTTACTTTAGGGTAATAAATAGACATTTTAAAACATACAAAACATAATGAAATGAAAGATGAGTTTTTGATGGATGCTTCAATGTTATTCATAGAAAGGACATTGCTGAGATATTTAATTTAGATTCAATCATGAACGAGCCCACACATTAAAACATAACCATAAACATAAAATTAAATATTTTTGAAGTTCACAATGTGATATTAACTCTAAAAATAGATGTTTATGTTAAAAATTTGGACTTTTAAGGACAAAAAAATATTATTATATTTTACAAAACACCTTTGGATGTGAACAAAAGCAATTTGATATAACACTTACATAAAATTTGCAAAAATATTTTGTCCAAGCCTCATTTGCTAGAAAGCAGGGTAATATAAGATGTTCGTCGAACTTCCATTGTCCACCAACACCCTTCTGGTCGTATAGTCAACAATAAGCAAAGTGATAACGATCACGACGTCATGTGGGTGGTGAACCCTTTCAGCATCCTCGTCCGTGAACATAATGGCTTGCTCGTCCGTTACCCTTGTCCTTGGGGATCGTCCTAAAAGTTGGACGTTTTGCACTACCTTCAGGTATGTCTTCCTTGACTTGGAAGATTGTCCTGTCGAGGTCCCTCCTATGATAACTCTTATTTCTCCAAGTGGGGGTCATGATGACTCTTCTAGCTTCCATTCAACTTCTCATCCTTGTGATCTCGCCCAAGGAAATTTCTCAATTTTCCTTGCCTAATGAGATTCTCTATCTGCTACTTCAAATCAAAACACTCGTCCATGTCATGTCTGTGATCTCTGTGGAAGCAGCAATACTTATTCCTATTGCACTTGTTGGGATCTTCCTTCATCTTTTCCTGCCACTTCAAGGAAGGATCATCCTTGATTTGCATAAATACTTGCTCAAGCGGCATGTTTAAGCTTGTGTATTGCTGACTCCGTGCCAAAAAGCTTGCCTTCTTGTTGTCTCGATCTTTCTTTTCTCTCGTTTATGCCTTCTTTGGACGAGGACCTGCTTAGGATGGCGTGGGAGATCTGCTTCCATTTGCTCTACTCTCTTTCTCTTCTTAGCTATAATAGCATCTTCTACATTCATGAAGTTTTGGGCCGAATGGACAAGTTTAGCCATGGTTTGAGGCTCTTGCTTAAAGCTTATGGATGAACAAATCAAAGTTAACTCCATTATGAAAGGCTGCCAATAACAACGTGTCATCCATTTCGTACACCATCAGAGCTTCCTTGTTGAAACGAGTAATGAAGAACTGAAGCTTTCATTTTCCCCTTACTCTATGGTTAACAGGCTGGACGAGGAACATTTATGCCTTTGCCCTCCAATAAAATTGTTGACAAATAGCTTACTTAATTCTTCGAAAGAACTCACTGTATTCGGAGGTATCTTGCTGAACCACACTCATACTGGCCCTTTGAGGGTGGTAGGGAAGGCCCTATACATAATCTCGTTTGGAACCCCTTGAAGATGTATTGTAGTCTTAAAAGTAGCGATATGATCAAAAGGGTTGAACGTTCCATCATCTGAGTCCAGGAAAGGCATCTTGAACTTAGGAGGCAAGGGGTGACTGTTGATGGAAGCCATGAAAGGGGAGTCTGTTCGATGAACTAAATCATCTACAAGATTCGCCCTTCTCATGTTCTCCCTCATCTGATCCATCTCCCTCTTCAATTGTGGCACCCTTCGTGAAGCAGTACCCCTTAACTGGCTTTCGGGCTCAGCAGTTCCTCCTCCATCTTCTTGACTCTAAGCTTGTCCTTCCGCGTATCTTTCATGGCATTGCCTCCTTAAACTAATCTCCCTAGTCAACTTTTGATTCTGACGGGTTAATTCCGCCATGATGGCTGCCATGGACTATATATGTTGGATGAAAGGCAATTGCATGACAGGCACTGATTGTCGATCACGGTGGGGAATATTAGAGGCATCCCTACTCTCCTGGTGGCCTGGACTAGTGGCCTTTGATCTTGTCCGAACCACGCAGCCTTTTGTCAGAGAAAGATAAACTGCAAAACACAAAATTAAACCCTTCCCACAGACGGCGCCAACTGATGATACACAAAAAATCAATAGGATAAATGCTTCGAACTTCAATGATCTAGTGACTGCTCGAAAGGCCTGAAAAAGAAAAACACACGATCAAAGGTGACTAGGGTAAACCAGCCAAGAACTCTCCAATGATTAAGTTAGTCTCTCTCTCTCGTAAATTTTGGAGTTCCAACTTTTTAGCTGTTGTCTAAAACTTACCTTCATTTGATGTGAATGAGTGTTTATATAGTGTGCTCTTGAAGCAGTTACTTGTCTCGTAACTTCTCCTATATTTGAGGAGGTCAAAGGGTTCAAGGTTAACTTCCACAACCGCTATAGAAGTTAGAATATTTAATCTTTTTTAGATAACTGTCGTTAGAAGTTAAGTACTTAGTAGGAAGTTATAGCAATGAACCAGGATCTTACGCATGCCTCGAAATAATAACATGTTTTTCAATCTACTAGCTCTTGTAGATAAATCCCTATGGAATTTTCTAAGTGTCGAGGGTCATCCAGGTGCTTTCCTCATGGATGACCCACATGCCTCTGGACGACCGTTTTGCTAGGCACAGCCATTCTTGTCTTCTTGACTTGGACGACCCTCATGGACAAATTGGAGTTGGTTCAATTTTCAGTTCACCATCAAATGTTATATTAGTTTCTATTTACCTTTAAACAAAAAAGTTTTTTTTTTTTAATTTTCTTCTGTAATTAACTAGTTCTCATTTATTCTTAAAACCTTAATTTGGTAGATGCTAGTATATATATATATATATATATATATGCACAAGTGCATTCAAGACAAATGTAAAAAAAACCATTACCATAACCATAAACATAAACATAAACATTATATGTGTGTATGATATTTGAATAATATTTTATGAAGTACACTATTTATCCATAAAAAAGCTCCTTTATGTTAAAAATTTGCACTTTTAAGACAACAAAAATATTCATAAATTTAACAAAATTTCTTTGAATGTGAATGAAATAAATTTGCAATTTATTTTTTAAAAATAGTGTACTTCAAATTAATTATTAGTGCACTCTATGAATTTTGGATGCATGAATATTTTATATCATATTTCTATGATATATAGAAAATCTTCAAAATATGTTATAATAAAATTTAAGATCCACATAGATTTAAATTAATAAATGTTATAAAAATTTAAGATTCACATGTTCTTATTTTTTTTATTTGTTAAAAATATTGATTACTATTGATAATATTGTACTATGAAACTCTATGGTTAACAATGGTCATTTTGAAAAGAAATTGACATAATAAAAATGTTTGTTCATTAATTGGGATTTTTAAAAAAAATTTAAAATAAATATGTGTAATATTGTATATATCTTTTGAGCAATTTAAATGTATTTGCTTGCTTATTTTCTAAGTGATAATTGCCTGCTTCACAATGTTTTTTCTTTTTTCTTTTTATAGGAAAACTTCATAACGACATAACGAAATTGTTTTATTAATTTGAGAAAAAGAAAAGCAGTATTCCTTTCATCAGAAAGGATCATTTGAAAGGTAGATTCCCTCAAAGGGGATGTAATTCACTTCAGAGTCTCACAACCTAGGTTAAAGTTCTGGAAAGACATAAACTTATAGAAAACAAAAAAATCAATTACACATAGCCTACTTTCAGCACTAGTAATTGAATATACATTACTTTAAGACACTTGCATCCCATAATCTTCCAAGTATGCTGGGTTTTGTGAAAGAGTAAAGGAAGACCTTAATTAATGGAGGAGATGGAAGTTCCCCTAAATCAAGCAAGTAAAGAAAAGCTTTTAAAAAATTCATTAGTAACATTCTTGGATGTGATTTACAATCGTTGAGATAACCTAAGGACTGATTTGGAGGCAAGATAAAAAAAAAAAAAAAGAGATTATTCAAACAATTGGTGGAGATCTTTTTACAAAGTTTCCTGCCAATTGGCAATTGACAATGGGGTAAAAGGAGCAATCTTAATTCATGAATAAGAATATATAGTATATAAATGTGATGTTAAAGATATTAGAAATTTTATTTAAATGAAATTTATAAATTGATATGTTACTAAGGACAAAGTTTAGCTACAAAATTAGTTGTAGACTAAGGTTACAATCTTACTCAATATCTTTTTATTGGAGGTAAATTTTGACAAATCCACCATTGAATTACATCTTCTTCTTATAGGCAATAGCATGGATTGTGAGTTGGTGGGATGAACTCCGGAAGACTTTGGCCCAAATAAAGCGTATTCATCTTCCCACTCATCACCAACCAATGTGAAATGGACAAAAAAGAACCAAGTGAAGTGTGTGCAAATAAATATTGAATAAGCCTTTATCAAGATTAAGAAATAAGACACATTGGAATCACACTCTCTATCCCCAATGGAGTCGCCACTGTATGCACAGTGGGTCGGAGGGAGTACGCCTCAGCCGAGTGTACCAAGATGAAGAAAAAAATTGGAGTCGCCACCTAGATTAGGTCTAGGAACCATAAATATAGCGCCCGTTGTGGAATGACTGATCTACTACCAAAGCATGTGTCCAGAGTTTAAGTATGAGGATAGGAAGGTGTTAGGCACCCAACCCCACCCGACACATAGGTCAGCTTCCACTCATTGTGTCTTATGTCTAAATCTCACTAAAGACATATCCAAAACTTGTATTCTAGACACACATACATACTAGTATACATCTAAGCATAGAACATGGCATTTTCAACCTAAAACCCTAACATACATCTATCATGCATCTCAAACCCTAGCATACATCTATCAGACATGGCATCATATCATATTAAAGACAGAAACATAGACATGGTAGCAACGAAACATGTTATAGGCATCTAAACATCAAAAACACATCATTCAACCAAGCATGTTCATACTTATCAACAAAAGCAAATGCATGACTTACCTCACTGCACCATAGCACCTATGCATCAATGCATGGTCATATCATATGCATGTTCATGGTATATCAAATAAAGAGAAGAAAAGAAACCCTAATCTAACATGTGAAGGATAAACAACAAACAAACATGGAAGCAAAGACTTAAAAACATGAAACCAAACCAGATAGAGGCATATTACATAAAAGAAATAAAGAAACAGAAGCACAAGGTTCAGATTAGAGTTTCTGGGCATGAGTATTCATATGCATACATAGGGCCTATACGTAGCCCAGTTGTATGCGTATATGCGTGCGTGTGTAGTAAGCATGTGTACGCATACATGCCTTAAAACCCTAACCCAAAAATACAAGAACACAACAGAACAAAAACCTTAAATCTAGCTACCTAGCATGCTTAAAAACGTAAAAGGAATGTAAAACTAAGCTAAACAAACATGTTATAACACAAACAAAGAAAGAAAACAAAGTAAATGAAGATCAAAACAAGGAAAAAAAAAAGGGCTCGAATATTATACCTCAAAATACAAAGCTCCTTAGCTTGATTTTGACCGTTCCCCTCAGTAAATCTATTCACAATCAAACAAAGAAGTGATTAGTAAACTTGAAACTCGAAGATCAAAGCCAGAAAAGGCCTCGATTAGAAAAATATTAACTTGAGAATGTTTTGTGAAAAACTTCTTCTTTGATTCACTATTTCTAGTGAATCTTATTTTTTCCCTTAGGATTTTCTGTGTCTTTTGAAAAGGTACCATGTATGGCATTTTATAGTTTGAAAATGGGGGTTTAAAGCGGCTCTAGATGATGTGGGATTCGTAAACCAAACTTTAATGTAGAAAACTTGTCTTTCATAGTTTCTGAAACCATATCATGTGTACGCATGCCCGTGTATGTGTACATATGCATGAAGCATGCATTCGTAGAGCTTGAACATGCATGCGCATACACATGCCTTAGGGTTTCCATGACCTTTATTTTCCAAAAATAACTTATTTAATTCATAAAAGAATTATATTTTCCAAAAATACTTTCCTTAAGTCAATTTCAATCTAATTATGCCCTAAACCAATCTTGGGCTTTAAAATTCCAACATCATTAGGGAACGGGAGCCTAACTCATAAGGGATACAAAATGCAGTGTCTACACCTGGAACATTAAATTCTCCTTGATATCCGCCTCCGACTTAGCACATTCCTCATCGATAGCTTGCCCTACCATGGGTTCAACCTCTGTGGTTGCCATGGTCGCCGGACCTGACTTCCTCACCCCTTCCCCAGTACCATACTAACTAGCCTTTTTCTCTACTGCATAAAAAACCAGGACAAACACCATTGGCTTCTTATGTAACGGAGCAAATGGGGCCTAAATCCACGGCCCATATTCTTGATCCCCAGCTTCCAACATCCATCACTTTCAATCCAGAGATTGCAATCTCTATCAACATGATTAAGTCGTCTACACCAGTAGCAGATATTAGGAAGGCATTCGTACTTGAAGGAGACCCAACCTTCTCTACTATCTTCAATGGAGATTATAAAACCTTGACAAAGAGGTAGATTAACATCCACCCTTACTCGAACTCGTATAAAGCTACCACCTTCCACTTCTAAAATTTCTGGAGTTCAATCAACCTCGTCAACCAATTCACACAACTTCTTTGTTACGTCCCGATTCAAATAGCGAATCGGAATATCGTGTACTTGCACCCATAGAGATACCTTATCAAACGACAAATCAGTAATGAGAGTATCAATTTCATATCTTTGAAGAATTACAAGGTGTCTGTCAAAACTCCACAACTTGCCTTGTAAAATGTTTTCCACCTCTTATTCGTTTAAACACAAACAGAATTATATAATCACCTGCACTTCTGACTTTAAAGCCATTCCTAGATCGCCAGAGAGGACTAAAGGTTCAGATAATGGCCTCGATATTTAGTGCCCTCTTTGTTTGGAATTTTGCCACAATAATGTATTCATCTATGCCGAGTTCTTTCTTCAAACAAGCTCGCCCCTCTTCTCTATTGTTCAGGGACATCTTACCCCATCGTTTTGTTAAGTCCTCCATGAAATAGAGTAAGGCTAAAAAGACTTACAATATTTCCGAAACCCCCACAAAGAAAGGAACCACAAACCTACAAGTAACAGTATTACCTGAGGGACTACAAGCCTTACAAGAAGGAACAATCCAATTCTACAGCCTAAGCGAAGGAGGACTCACTGTGTTTTTGAGATATTAATTTGGCAGGTTTAAGAAGTGCTAAGAAATTTTTTTTTTTTTTATTGTGTTTCAGGGTTACTAACTTATTGCCCAAGCTATAATTTTTTTTGGGTAAAATACTATTTTGGTCCCTAAATTTTAACAAAAGTTTGTTTTTCGTCCCTAAACTTTAAAAAGTTCTTTTTTCATCCCTAAACTTTGTAAAAAGTTTTTTCAAAAATTTAGAGAAAACAATAGGGATGAAAAAAAAAAAAAAAAAAAAAAAACCTTTTTTCAATAGTTTAGGGATGAAAAACAAACTTTTATTAAAATTTAAGGACATAAATAAAATATAGTTAATATTTTAGGGATGAAATATGAAATTTTCAATAACTTAAGGACAAAAAATGAACTTCTTAAAGTTTAGGGATGAAAAACAAACTTTTAGTAAAGTTTAGGGACCAAAATAGTATTTTACCTTTTTTTTAAAAAAAAAAAATTATGGACATTTGTGTTTTATAAATGGACAGGTGGTATGTATTTTGCTTTTCAAACCAAGCCTTATGTGTATTTTTTTTTTTTTTTGAGAGAGTTTCAACCTATGGCGTCCGCTCCTGATGATAGCTTTTTTATCATCAGACCAAGACACCAATCAGTTTTTGGTGTAGGCGGGGATTGAACTTCAGATCTCTTATACAACCATCAGAGACTTTACCAGTTGAGCTAACTTAAACCTACATTTTTTGTTTTTAATATATGGGAAAGAATAAAACTAGATTGGTCTAACCTAAATGCCCAAGAGATATATAAAAGTAGCGTACGGGCTTGGCTTGAAAGCTAAAGTTTAAAATAAGTTAACCCAAAAAATGGCCTAATCCAGTGAAGGGCTTGGCTTGAAAGCCTAAATTAAAATAAGTTAACCCAAAACATGGCCCAATCCAGCAAGCCCAAGAGATATATTTACAAGTATAAAAACATTGAAATAAGAGAAATAATATATCTACAACATTTTTACAACAAATCCTAAGTGACAGATTGTTACTAGTTGTTATTATTAGGGCAAAAAAGTAATCTTAGTGTTAGTTTCAAATTTAAACTAATAACAACTAACCACTTGTGATTTGTTGTAAAAATGTTGTAGACGTAGCATCTCTCTCGAAATAAAACCAATCTAGCAAACCCATTATTTTGCAATAAAAAGATCCCAAGAAAAAACATTCATCAAATTTATTCTATAGAAAAATCATTCGTCAAATTTATTCCATAAAAGGAAAGTGCAGCACATCCTATCAAAAAAAAAAATTGTAGTACAGTTTGTTGCATCAACACTACTAAAGAAACCATATTAATAGTTGCAGAAAAATGTAATTGTCAAAATTCGTTGTCTTCAAAAACTCAATGGATTCCAAAAAATCTAAGTCATCGAATCGCTCTTCCTCAAAAAATATTTGACAATTTTCGGAGATCCTTTGCATCTGCCTTACATTCTGTTGAATTTGTGCCTTCTTTTTTGCTGGTAGACGACTTTCAACCGTTATTTTCAGTATCTTCAAATCAGTGGTGCCCATCAGTATCTAGGAAGTGTGTTCCATTTCATCTCTGAGTCCCATGAACCCTTTGCAACAAAAGGTAATAAGACTGGACAACTTCCATTGAGGAACAGACAATGGATTATCTAAAAAACCATCACCTATTTCATAATAGCTTGACCTATTCGTCAACTCAAAGCATAGTAACTCTAATTTTGGAATCATTGCAAGGAATTTCCAAACCGCAAGCAAATCGTCTCTAGAACTATAGCCACCATACAACTTCAAACACGACAAATTAGAAAAGACTATACCGTCTTGATTGTAGAACCTGCAGAATAACTAGATACAACATCCCATATAAATAAATATTTAATAATTCACACAGCAGTTATCTCTGAAACAGTGTTTTGGTTTCAAGTTACGTATAGTCTCATTATCCCTCATTCATGAAATAGAACTTTTCAGAGAAAACTCTCCCAGTGAGAAATTTTTGGTTCATTCATTTTTTGTGTCAAAGAGAGAGAAAGAGGCATTGAGTAGTTCGTAGAGCACGACCCTGAGTGCTTCAACTTCGTGCTGTTTGATCATTTTATCCTGGGAGGCAGACGTCCAAGAGTCTTAAAGCAGATTTTGCCCCTCACACTTTCTTTGTGGTGCTTTGAGACTCGTGGGCTCTTTCTCTCTCTTTGACACAAATGAATGAACAAAATCTCACTGGAAAGTTTTCTCAAAAAAAAGTTCTTTTTCATGAATGAGGGACCATGAAACTATACATGACTTCAAACTGAAACATTGTTTCAGAGATTACTGCTGTGCACAAACTCTGACTCAATAATAAAAAATAAAATAAAATATTATTATTAATTGGATAAATAGGCCTAGTCCACACATGCCTAAAGCCCAACCCAATATCCAGCCCAAAGCTCATATTTTCTATTATTTCCAATGTGGGACTCAAGGATTTTCACTACTTATAATAACGTCTTCAAGTGAATATAGGACACATCAATTTCTTATTCACTCCATATTGTTGAGTATATTTCAACAATTTACTGATGTGATAAAGCAAAAGGAACAAAACACGTATCTAAAATTAAACAAAAACACAAAAAAGATATAATAGGCAAAAGTAATAAACAAATACTGAATATAAATAATAAGAAATCTGCAAAAAATTGAACACTCACAGACCAGATGCTTGAAAGGATGAACAATGAGATCAAATCTTGTGTTTTACACAATCTTCTTAAAGCAGATTTCGCCCCTCACACTTTCTCTATGGTGTTTTGAGACTCGTGGACGTCTACCTCCCAGGATAAAATGATCAAACAGCACAAAGATGAAGCACTCAGGGTCGTGCTCTACGAACTACTCAATGCCTCTTTCTCTCTCTTTGGCACAAATGAATGAACAAAATCTCACTGGAAATTTTTCTCAGAAAAAAATTCTTTTTCATGAATGAGGGACCATGAAACTATACGTGACTTCAAAATGAAACACTGTTTCAGAGATTACTACTGTGCACAGACTCTGACTTAATAATAAAAAATAAAATAAAATATTATTATTAATTGGATAAATGGGCCTAGTCCACACATGCCTAAAGCCCAGCCCAATATCCAGCCCAAAGCTCATATTTTCTATTATTTCCAATGTGGGACTCAAGGATTTTCACTACTTATAATAACATCTTCAAGTGAATATAGAACACATCAATTTCTTATTCACTCCATGCTACTATTTTTCCAACAATCCTCCACATGAATAGAAATTGATAAAGCACAATGCAAATGACAATACAGACACAAAGAGAGTAGAAGAAAAGTTACTGTATCGGGAGAAGTAGCTTGTGGCTTTGAACTTTCCTTTGTGAAAGACTATCGAATATACTAGCTAACCAGTGAACATGATGTCTTGAATTGTTCAGCCGTTTATGTATACCAAGACAATAGAATTCACACAGCTCCTTTTTGGACATTTTTCGATTCTTATAGTTGTGTTCATTTCGGCCCTGAACATATCCTGGTAAATTCATGAAGTGCTCTAGAGAATTCAGCCTTAAAAACTCTCATGGAAGCGGCCCACCTCACACTCATATAGGTGATTCTTATTAAGAGTATCCTACTATACCCCACTCGGAATTCCAAGATATAAGAATCATTAAAAGCAAAGCTTACCCTGAACATCGCTTACAGGCATCACTATTTCATCATAGGAATGGGTGGGAGATATAATCTCCATAGTGATAAAAATTAGTCTCCACGATTCGGTTGTCCCTTTGAACCTAGATCTTAGGATCTCCAGTCAGCTAGGTTGGGTTGCCATCCCGGAGACTTTTAAATAATAGGCTTTAACCCCATTCCCCTCGATGAGCAGTTTACTTACTCTCTACTCAAAATTTTGGTTAACGGATCCGCTATATTCTCTTTCGACTTTATAAAGTCAATGGAAATAATTCCATTAGAGAGCAACTGCCTCACGGTATATGTCGAGACTTACCATTGTACATATGACTATGTGCCCTACCAATAGCTGATTTGCTATCACAATGTATACAAATAGAAGGCACAGGTTTCATCCACATTGGTATATCCTCCAGGAAATGACGAAGCCACTCTGCTTCTTCTCCTGCTTTGTCCAATGCGATAAATTCTGATTCCATTGTAGATCTAGCAATGTATGTTTGTTTAGAAGACTTCCAAGATACCGCTGCACCACCAAGTGTGAAGACATATCCACTTGTGGATTTGGTATCTTTTGTGTCAGATGTCCAATTAGCATCACTATACCCTTCTAGTACAGCTGGATACCGAGTGTAGTGCAACCCATAGTTTATGATGTATTTCAAATACCTCAAAACCCTAACTAATGCCTTCCAGTGGTCTTCCCCTAGATTACTAGTGTATCTACTCAACTTACTGACAGCATATGCTATGTCCGGTCTAGTGCAGTTCATTATATACATAAGACTGCCTATTATTCTCGAATACTCCAATTGAGATATGTCTTGCCCTTTATTCTTAGTTAGATGTAAATTTACATCCATAGGTGTTCTCACTGGACTGTCATCATATTTCTTGAATTTCTCAAGAACTTTCTTAATATAATGTGATTGAGATAAGACAAGTCCATCAGATTTTCTAGAAATTTTCATTCTTAGTATCACATCAGCAACACCTAAATCTTTCATGTCGAACTCACCAGACAACATTCTCTTGGTAGCTTTAATGATCTCATTATTGCTAACTATAATGAGCACATCATCAACATAGAGACACACAATGACATAGTCATTTGCAACAGTATCTTTAATATACACACATTTGTCACACTCATTGATTCTAAACCCATTTGACATCATTGCATTGTCAAATTTCTCATGCCATTGCTTTGGAGCTTACTTTAATCCATAAAGAGATTTAACAAGCCTACACACTTTCTTTTCTTGACCTGGAACAATGAACCCCTCTGGTTGTTCCATATAAATTTCCTCATTTAATTCACCATTCAAGAATGCCGTTTTTACATCCATTTGATATATCTCTAGGTTATGCAATGCTGCAATAGCCACCAACATCCGAATGGACGTTATTCTTGTAACAGGTGAATATGTGTCAAAATAATCCACACCTTCCTTTTGTTTGTAACCCTTTACAACAAGTCTTGCCTTGTACTTATCAATAAATCCATCAGCCTTTAATTTCCTCTTGAATATCCATTTATATCCTAGAGGTTTACAACTTGGTGGAAGATCTACTAGTTCCCATGTATGATTTTGTAAGATGGATTCAATCTCACTATTGACAGCTTCTTTCTAGAAAGGCACCTTAGGTGTAGATATAGCTTCCTTGAAGTTTTGAGGTTCATCTTCTAACATATAAGTTAGAAAATCTGGACCAAACGATTTTGCCGTTTTAGCCCTCTTACTACGTCTAGGCTCAACCTCATTCCTCTCTCCCATCAACTCTTGATCATGAGAGGTACTAGACGTAGACTCAAAGTTTCTCTTAAGAGAACTTGATACTTGTGTGGATTTGTAAGGAAATATTTCTTCAAAAAATACTGCATTCCTTGATTCAATAATGGTATTCACATTCATGTCAGGAACGTTAGATTTATGAATTAGAAACCGATATGCACTGCTATTATAAGCATAACCAATGAAGACACAATCCACTGATTGTGATCCTATCTTTATTCTTTTAGGAATAGGGACAGCCACCTTTGCCAAACACCCCCACACCTTTAAGAATTGATAGGAAGGCTTTTTACCTTTCCATCACTCATATGGTGTCTTTTTGGTTTTCTTTCTAGGCAATTTATTAAGAATATAATTGGTGGAAAGAATAGCTTCCCCCCACAAGTTCTGCGGTAAACCGGAACTTATCAACATTGCATTCATTATTTCTTTTAAGGTTCTATTTTTTCTTTCAGCAACTCCATTTTGCTGAGGTGAATAAGGTGCAGTGGTTTGATGAACAATACCATGTTGTAAACAGAACTCACCAAAAGGTGATTCATATTCCTCACCTCTATCACTCCTTAGAACCTTAATCTTTTTGTTGAGTTGATTCTCAACCTCATTCTTATATTGCATGAATGCCTCAATTGCCTCATCCTTACTCCTTAGCAAGTACACATAACAGTATCTAGTGCAATCATCTATAAAAGTGATGAAATATTTCTTACCATCTCTAGTTTGTACAGATTTCATGTCATATACATCACTATGTATTAAATCTAGAGGTTCAGTGTTTCTTTCAACTGATTTAAAAGATGCTCTAGTCATCTTAGCTTCCACACAAGTTTCACATTTATGATCAAAATCAATTTCCAATTTAGGCAATAAATTTAAATTAATTAGTTTATGTAAAGTATGATAATTAACATGACCCAATCTACCATGCCATATATTAGATGACTCAAGCATGTAAACAGAAGATGCACCCTTATTATTATCAATAACAGTCATTACATTCATCTTAAACAGGCCATTACTCAAATATCCTTTGCCCACATACATTCCACTCTTAAAGAGTGAGAAATTATCAGACTCAAAAACCAACTTGAAACCATTCTTGCTCAACAATGAGCTAGATACAAGGTTCTTTTGAATTTCTGGCACATGCAGTACATCTTTCAAAGTAAGAAACTTGCCCGTAATCATTTTGAGCACAACCTTTCCAATTCTTTCAATCTTTGAGGTTGAAGAATTTCCCATGAAAATTTTTCTTCTATTACCCACAGGATTATATGTAGAAAACATTTTCTTTTCTGAACATACATGGCGAGTAGCCCCAGTGTCCACCCACCATTCCTTGGTATTTCCTCCTACCAAGTTCACTTCAGAAATTACTGCAGAAAAGTTCATGTTGGTTTGAGCCACAACAATTTTGTTTGACATATGTGTTCAACAAAATTCAAACAAATTGTCCTTAAAATCAACCAAGCTTAAGAAATAAATGTCAAACTTAACTGTGCAAAAAGAAAGTCAAGCCAACTATCCCACCGAATTGCATAAAAAGAGCACGCACAGAACAAACAAACTAAAACAACAGCCTGAAGAAAACCCAGCCAAGCAATAATCCAAGTTTCACAAAAATCTTAATATAATATAATATATTATAAGTCAACTATAATTCAAACCCCAACAATGCAGGAACAAATCGCACAGATATAGATCAAAGCTAGTCAAACAAGAATTCATATAAGACAAAAAGTCCCTAATAAAATAATATAAAAGGAAGAAGGAAAGATCAACTAACAACAATTTATAATACAACAATCTCAGTCAAGCACGTAACCGACGTTATCGAAAAGATCAAAGTTCACGATAAACACAAACCCAGTTTTCTGAGTTTTGTGCAGTGTATCTACTGTTACTGATTAAGTGGTTTTCAACCAACATAAAATTCCTTTCACCGTTAATCACAAATGTAAATTAAAATATACGAAAATCTGTTTTAAGATTATTGAGTATATTTCAACAATTTACTGATGTGATAAAGTAAAAGTAACAAAACACGTATCTAAAATTAAACAAAAACACAAAAAAGATATAATAGGGAAAAGTAATAAACAAATACTGAATATAAATAATAAGAAATCTGCAAACAATTGAAGACTCACAGACCAGATGCTTGAAATGATGAACAATGAGATCAAGTCTTGTGTTTTACATAATCTCCTTAAAGCAGATTTCACCCCTCACACTTTCTCTGTGGTGCTTTGAGACTCGTGGACGTCTGCCTCCCAGGATAAAATGATCAAATAGCACAAAGATGAAGCACTCAGGGTCGTGCTCTACGAACTACTCAATGCCTCCTTCTCTCTCTTTGACACAAATGAATGAACAAAAATCTCACTGGGAGAGTTTTCTCAGAAAAAAGTTCTTTTTCATGAATGAGGGACCATGAAACTATACGTGACTTCAAACTGAAACACTATTTTAGAGATTACTGCTATGCCCAGACTCTGACTCAATAATAAAAAAATAAAATAAAATATTATTATTAATTGGATAAATGGGCCTAGTCCATACATGCCTAAAGCCCAACCCAATATCCAACCCAAAGCTCATATTTTCTATTATTTCCAATGTGGGACTCAAGGATTTTCACTACTTATAATAACATCTTCAAGTGAATATAGAACACATCAATTTCTTATTCACTCCATGCTACTATTTTTCCAACAATTCCAAAATAAAAACAAGAACCAATTGAAATCAATATCAATATATATATATAAAAGTAGAAACCTCGTGTTGAAGAGTATGAGATTATGCCATGCGACGCATTACTTGAAATTTTCTTCATTTGGTTTTCTAGTTTAACAAAATTTGCATTTATATTAAAATATTAGTTCATTGAATTAGCCAATAGAGTAAATACATATATTAATTATTTATTGTTGTGAGGAAAATTACTAATATAATAAATATTTTTATTTTGTTATATTAATTATTTTTAGCATAATGAAATTTTTATATCATTTTTCTAAGATTTATATGAGAAATAATAGGGTTTTTTTTTTATGTGAGAAAAAATTGATTTGAAATATGGCATTTTTAACAATTGAAACCAAGTCCAACAATAAGGGGAAAATTTTTTTAGTAACACAATCAAGAATGTAAAAAAAAAAAAAAAAAAATGATATATGCATTTTTTAGTAGGCATGAAACATGCCTATTTATATTAGCTACTATATCATGCAATCTTCAATTTGTAAACACACACACACACATATATATATAGTATGATCAAATCACTATACTACTCTTAGTATATTCCTATTTTGTCTATATATAAAATAACTAAATATTACAATTTTTTACAATGAAATTTATTGAAATATCTTTTTTATATATCGATAGTTGGGGGTGAGGATCTGAATCCTGAATGTTTCTATTGGAAATTGATACCAATCAATTGAGATATAAGATTTTTTGGAAAAATTTATCGAAATATTGGAAAAAACTAATAATAAGTTGTACTGTACATCATGCGGGAACTCAGCTAGTATTTAATAATTCACAATTACCAAAAAAAAACAAAAAAAACAAAACCAAAATTTAATTAAAGATAGAAGGTAAAAAACTTACAAATGTGGTGTCTATGCTTAATGCTAAGAATTTGACTCTAACGGCAGGTTCCAAGAGCCCAGATATTCTATGTCTATATTCATCTACACTGGAACCAGGATTCGCCTCTATTTACAACTCTAAATCTACCAAACTTGGAAGGTTCTCCAACTCCAAAGAATGGTCTAAACGTCCTCTAAATTCACAAAAAAGAAGATTTGGGGTATCCATCTTGATTTTACATGATGGTGCATCGGAAAGAATCTTGCACTGAAACTGTTTCAGTGTAGCTAGTGAAATAATAATCTTGAGCCCTTCTAAGTCTTGAAACCTAATTTTGATACTTAAATTCTGAAGAACTGGGCAGGAAGAGAGAAAGGTAGTCAAAGAATCTTCCATTTCATACAAGACATTTAATTCTAGAATCTTAAGACTAGAGAATACAAAATAATTCTGAGTATCAATTACAATTCGTCCTTCCAATTTTAAATTCACCAGCTTGCTACCTTAGAAGATATTACAGGGCAAGCATGATATCAATCTTGGCTCAAGGTGCAAATCAAGTTCTTGAATACACTACAAGAAAAAGAACATAATACAACAAGTATTATTGCAAAAAAAAAAATAGATGTAACATATATACTATTACATCTCTAGGTTGTTTTTTTGATGTAAAAGTAACTAAAATTTATTACATCAATATGAGATTATAGCAATAATTATTATGTTACATTAAAATGTGTTGTTATAATAGGTAACTCTTATTTTACATTGAGATATGTTGTTACAATAGGTAATTTTTTATTTCACATCGAACTATATTATTGTAATAGGTTAAATATTTATTTCACATCAAATTTTGTTGATGTAATAGAGGTGAGTAATTGAGTAGCAGGAAAATTTGAGATATTGGCGCTATTTTTTTTTCATTAATTTCCTCTCTCTCACCCATGTCTATCCCTTTTTTTTTTTTCTCTCATCTCAATATTTCTCTCTCACCGCACATGTCTTCATTTTTTTTCTCTTCTCAATTTCTCACTTTCTCTCGCCACATCTATCTTCCTATTTTTTCTCATCTCAAAATTAACTCACACACGCCTATCTCTTTTTTTTTCTTTTTCTTTTTTTTTCATCTTAGTTTCCCTCTTTATCTCACCCACCTCTATCTCCTTTTTTTTTTAATCTCAAATTCTCTCTCTCTCTCTCTCTCTCTCTCCTACCTCTTTTTTTCTTTTTCTTTTTTCATCTTGGTTTCCCTCTTTATCTCACCCACCTCTATCTCCTTTTTTTCTTTAATCTCAAATTCTCTCTCTCTCTCTCTCTCTCTCTCTCTCCTACCTCTTTTTTTCTTTTTCTTTTTCTTTTTTCATCTTAGTTTCCCTTTCTCTCACCCATGTTTTCTCATCTCAATTTCTCTCTCTCTCTCTCTCTCTCTCCTTGCCTTTTTTTTTTTACTTTTTTCATTTCACTCTCCCTCTTTCTTAATCGTATCTCAAAATTCAAATTTATCTACTAACTACAAAACTTATCTCTCAAATTTCCATCTCACTCTCATATTTATTAACTCTAAATTTTCTCTCTCAAATTTTAGTCTCTCTTAATTCACAGTCTCCTTGGAGAGACTCTTTCTCAGTTTAAAAACTTTCTCTCTAACTTTCAGGTAATTTTTTGGTTCTCTTTAAATTTTAATTTGATTTTTCTTTATTTAATTGTACAGTCTTTAAGTAGTATTGTTTTGTATGTGTTTTTTTTTAGAATCAATGATGCTGTATATTGTTGTCATTGTGTTGTATATATATGATATTTTTCAACTTTATACTTTTTTTTTTCCAAAATAGGTGGTAAGTCAATGAAATAGTCGTGAAGCATGTTTGGATAACACCTTCGAGAAGAAACTTTTCTTTCATGTTGTATTGATTTTTGCATACTTTTTGAAACTATGTGTTTGAATGTAAACTCAACAAGTTGTGTATATATTTGTGTTTTTTGACATATGTATTGAAATGGAGTATTTCGAATTTTTCATCTTTTATGCATATCTTTAATTTGTTAGTATAGTACCTAGATATGGTTTTTGAATTGCAAAATAGGTTAATTAAAAATTATTATTTAAAAAAATAATTTATTTATTTTTTAAATTAAAAAAATTAATAAAAAAATAACCTTTTGCAACGAGATTTTCAAAGTAAATCGTTGCAATATATCTAGTGTTGCATAAACCTATTGCTTTTTTTAAATAAAAAAATAACCTATTACAACGAGATTTTCAAAATAAATCGTCGCAATATATGGAATTTATTGCAACAAAAATCTAGTGTTGCATAAACCTATTGCTTTTTTTTAATAAAAAAATAACTTATTGTAACGAGATTTTCAAAGTAAATTATTGCAATATATGGAATTTATTGCAACAAAAGGAACTTGTACTCACCTTTTCTTAGGAGTATGTGCTTTGTTTTGTCAATGTAGACTGCTTTTTCAATCTTCATCATACCACTAAAAAAAATCGATTGCACAAATTGCATCCCAAATTGAGGGGGAAAAAAATATGAAAGCAAGAGAGATAGAGAGAAATTACCTTCAATGCCTTTAAAAACTCAAAGCAAATATTATGCATTTGAGAGATAAATGAAAGCTGAATGTGAAGATCAATGTGAGAGTAAAATTTTGTGAGTTTTTACTTTTAAGTGGTGGAGGTGTACAAATGTTTTTTTTTTTTTTTTGAAAATGCGACTAAATGTTTCTGAAAGGTTGTATGTTTTATGTTTATAGGAACAATGAATGGATGGTAGGGATTTTGTAGCGTGCAGGTTAAATGTTTTTGCTTAGGTGAATGAACTAATTATTGTGATTTTCTTAACTTCTGTGTTAGGTGCTAATGCATGCAAATTTTTTTAAAATTTTAGATAAGACACATGATGCAAAATTAGCTATCCAATTTAAATTTTAAATTTTAAATTATATTTTCTCTCAACTTTGATTATATATATTGTGGGGCCCGGCCCAAAAATAATGGGCTATTCCAAGCTCAGGCCCGTCCGAGGAGCGTCCTGTCCAACGAAAAGCCTCATATGAAGCGTTATTCAACCCCAATAGCGTCGGGGAAACCTGTTCGAGGAGTAACTCCTCCTCGGACATCGCGAAGCCCAGACGAGAAACCTGCCCCAGCCACTTCAGCTCGTCTTCCCAACATATAAAACGAATTAAATTCAAAATATCTCACGGAAGGCTACCACCACATTAATTGCGCCCCAACCACCCTCTTGGCCGCATTAATGAGGAAAAGACTCCTGAACAGTACCGCCTTGGCCTCTGCAACTCACAAAGGGTCTGATGAGGGCGTCTGATGGGACAGGTGCTCGAGTGGATGCTTGGATGATCAACAGGTGTAAGGCTGGGATGAAAAGAAGAGAAATATATAATGTAGTGGAGTCCCTCAAAGAAAGGGACGCGAGAACTGTATCAGAAGAAAAAAAGAAATAAAATCAGACTTGAGAAAGATCCATTCTGGTGTTTTTCTATTTTTCTTTTTGCAAACCATAATGCCCATGCATAAGACCGAACAAGTTCACTGAGGCCAAGTTCTTTGACCCATCCTCTACAAATAATTATTGTGGGTTGCGCTTTGGGCCAGGGCTTAATCAACACGAGTTGGGCCAGGAAAATCGTATAACTACATATATATATATAACTCATTTGGCACAAAAATTAAGAAAGGATTTTATGATTTGGTCTCCACATAAATTTAGACACATGGCACAAAATTATATTCTAATTTGAAATTCTAATAAAACTTTCTCTGAGTTTTTGTCTATTAATATATATATATATATATATATATTGATATAATTATGATTTTAATTTGGACTTGTTAGGCTTAAGCTTTTCTATTAATTTCCTCAAACTAGTCAAAAACCATTTTAAAATTGAATTGCAGCTAGACAGACTTGCTAAGTATTCAGGGGGTGTAAAAACTTATCAACAATTTATCATGTACAACATCATAGTAATCATAAAACTACAACTACTACAAGCCAGTACAGCCTTAAGAAAAAATACAAAAAACAGCAAAAGAGTTTTCGCTGTCGGGATTTGAACCCAGATTCTATAATTATCAAGAATTGCCAATGTGCTACAACAAATTTCATATATATTTCTCATCTATTTTTCTTTTATTTAATGCTTTTCCAACAAGCTGAAAAACCATCAGAAAATTTTCAATTTAAATGGATTACAAATTAAACCCTAATTTTTTTCCTAATAAAAAAAAGAATATAATCCAAAATGTGCATATTATACAAGTCTAGAAGTAAAATTTTTTTTTTGGACTTCCCAAAAATACACAAATTGCAAAGATGATGGACAAGTCTAATATATGTAAGGGTTGAGTAATAGTTGTTCCCAAAATAATTAGAGCATCAGCACATTAATTTGTTTTATGGTAAATATGTTAAATTAAAACCTTTCAACCTCTAAAGAGGATATTCTTACAAACGCATATGTGGTTTCAATAGTGATGTAATATATATATATATATATATATATATTAATTAATTAATTAATTAATTAATTAAAGTAGATAGTGATGAAATTTAATCACATGCTTTAAACAAATTTTTAATTATATTTGGTTCAATTTTATAAAACATGGTGGTCGTCATCAATGATCTCCTTAAATCACATGAATAATTTGATAAGATGATTGCATGTAAATAAATTTCTAGAACTTCGATTTTCAAGTCAAAGTTAGCTTATTAATAGGAAGTTATTGTGACTCATCACATTTACGAGTCTAAGAGTTTTGGATTTAAGTAATGGCAAGCTCTAGTATTGCATTAGTGGTCCCATGTTATTCTTGAGTCGGGTATATAAGGGTCATGGGTAGTGATTACACCTACAAGTCCATTTCTCTCTTGAGTTAAAAAAAGAAAAGGTCAGATATCAAGTTATCAAAATTTAAGGTTGCAAAGGAAGACACATTTGCTAGACTACAAAAAATAAATGTGTGTGTGAGTGAGTGAATATCCAACCCTAATAAGTTTCAATTCAACACATTTACTATGAGACAAATAAATGTGCTGATCTTTACAATTATATTGGAGTTTGGACTTGTCCATGATTTCTTTACTTTGTGTGTATTTTTGGGAAATCAGAAAAAGTTGTACATCTACACTTGTATAATATGCATATTTTGGATTATATTATTTTATAAATATATGCTTATTATTAAAAAAATTATATATAAGGGTTTTATTTGTGATCCATTTAAAGCATAGCGTTTAAAGGTAAAATTTTCCAATTGTTCTTTTCGCTAGCTAGAGAGCATTCAATAAAATAAAAAACGATGATAAATATGACAAGTAATTCGCTGTAGCACATGGCAATTCTCGGTGATGATTACAAAATCCAAGTTCAAATCCTAGCAGCGGAAACTCTTTTCTTTGTTTTAGTGGGCTTTTTTTTTTTCTTTTTTAGTGGGCTTTTTTTTGGGTCTGCTTAAATTGAAATAATTAAATAAATAATAATCTGCATAATTAAGAGAACCTGGTAATAACACACCGAAAATGCTAACTTTCAGTGATTTAAAAAAAAAAATGTTTAGTTATGTACGGCACCGAGATCCCAAGACCCATATAGGCCCTTGGGTCCAGGCCCAACGGGAACAGCCCCATTACCCTAAGCCCTTCTTGGCTCTGCCTTAGCGTAAAAACTAATTGTGAGCCTTGAATTCTGATATGTGCTCGGCACATGCTTTCCCGAGCCAGCGTATTAATCGTGTCCGGGTAAATTATGATATGCTCGGTAAACTGCATTACCGAGCACTATCGACTAAGCTAGAACCAAGTTCCAAGGCGATAATTGTTGCACCCCACTCTCACCTAAAAATCCACTTAAATCAGATAATATTGGACCTTCAATATCACTAACAGAGGCTGAAATCGTAATCTCACCACTAACCTTGGCTATAAATAGCAGAAGTTTGGGAGGAAGAAGGGGTTCAGAAAAATAGAGAGAAAACAGTCAAGTGACAAGAAGAAACTGAGTGTTGCTTTGAGTCTCCCTGCCGAGAACGACCCAAAGTAGGAAATCCTCAAGCCCACTATAAGTAAATTGTGAGCCCAAGTGAGTTAAGGCCCAACAGCCTCATACCTGGTTCCCACAATTGGCGCACACCGTGGGGCTCTCCTACGAAGCTGTGGTTCGACTGAGACTCAAACAAGGGAAATGTCCGAGGAGCGTTCAAGAGGGCGCGCACCGAGCAGTTCCATAGGATCTTCTCGGGGATCGACGTGGAGGGAGAGAAGGCAGAAACGGTGGGAAGATAGGGAGCACCCCAGAGGAGAGGAAAGGTCCGGATTGGGAGAAGGGTCAGCCAGACACACCGAACGGTTTCAGGCGTCTCAGCGCATCGGCAGTATGATGATAGAGACCGAGAGCTGGAGCGGTTGCGCAGATTGGTAATGGATTTGGAGCTGGAAGCAAGGGGTCGGCGCCAAGAAAGGAATCGCAACCCCCAGCAAAGGAGAAATCAGGGCGAGGAGGGCTCCAGCCGATCTGGTACGCAACGATTCCGAGACCGATCACACTCTCAAGAGTCACACCGGCACTCCCGGGAGCCACGTCATTAACAGGACCATTCACGGTCGCATGGATACGGTGACCGAGGGTCAGAATCGCCGGAGGAACGACAGCACCACAATGCCGCCATGGACGCCATGAGCCGAGCCTTACGGATGGCTGCCCGGTCGCCGTTCTCCGATGAAATTGAACGGGCCCCCATGCCGAGCAGATTCACGCGACCGCCATTCAATTCCTACGAGGGGGAGACGGACCCCGTGGAGCATGTCAGTCATTACATCCACATGATGTCTTTGCATGCACACAATGATGCATTGATGTGTAAGGTATTCCCCTCTAGTCTCGGCTCAACAGCCCTGAGATGGTTCAATGGGTTACGGAAAGGCTCCATACATAGCTTCGCCGAGCTGATTCAAGAGTTCGACAGTAGATTCGTGACATGCAGCCGAGTGAGCCAGCCGGTTGACGCGCTACTTTCCATGAAGATGAGGGTCGGAGAAACCCTTCGGAGTTTTGCCAGCTGATACTGGGAACTCTACAACGAGATCGGTGGAGGGAATGAGAAAATTGCTGCAAGCACCTTCAGGATAGGGCTCCCCGAAGACTCTGAATTATAGGAGTCGTTGACGAAAAGACCCCCCGAGGATATGAGGCAACTGATGAGACGCATAGAGGAGTACAAACGCCTGGAGGACGACCGGCTGCAGAGCAGGGGGAAAGCTCCATTAATTGGGAGATCTCGGCAAAGCATTGTGCCGACAAAACCCAAAAAAGACTTCAGAATGCAGGAACCAGAGGTGCAAGTTGAAAGGGTTAATGTCGCGTTTAAAGAACCCGTGCACAAAATCCTGGAGCGGATCAAGAACGAGTCATTCTTCAGGTGGCCAAACAAAATGGGGGGCGACCCGTCTCGGAGGAACCAAAACCTATACTGCACATATCACAGAGACAAAGGACACACCACCGAGCAGTGTCGGGTATTAAAAGATCATCTCGGGCAGCTAGTAAAGGCAGGGTACCTGAAAGAGTTTGTAGTCGACTCCACTGACCGAGAAGCCGGACAGGGCGTCCAACAGAAAAGGAACCCCCTCCCACCTCCACTGGGGGTAATCGAAGTCATCCATGCTACACCAAGAGGAACGACAACAGCAAAAAGGGTATTGACAGTGGCTTGCACGGGAGGAGATTCAGCCGAGAAGAAGAAAAAAGTTGAACGGCTGACCGTCTCATTCGGAGAGGACGATTTGGAAGGAACGGTCCAACCTCATGACGATGCTTTGGTGGTGACGGCCCGGATAGGCGGGTTCCTGGTGAAGAGGGTAATGATCGACCAAGGAAGCGGGGCTGACGTCATGTACCTGGACCTCTTCGAAGGGCTTAGATTGAAGACCTAGGATTTGGCAAAATATGACACGCCGCTGGTCTCATTTGACGGGAGAGTCGTAATTCCTGAGGGACAAATCTCTCTCCCGGTGGACATGCAAGGCAAGGGAGTTATAGTTACCTTCATAGTAGTTCGATCATTTTCACCGTACACCGCAATCCTGGGAAGGCCGTGGATTCACGCCATAAAGGTTGTTCCGTCCACCCTCCACGTGAAGGTAAAATTTCCCACTGAGTATGGAGTTACCGAGGTGAGGGGGAACCAACAAGTGGCGAGGCAGTGTCTTGTCGCCGCGGTCAGATGGAAAAATGAACAGCTTGGACAAGCTGAACATACCGAGAAAGAAACTTCATAGCAATTACAGAAGCCCCAAGGAGAAATGGGGGCGGACGTGGCTGAGGAGGTATTGAAGGTTAGAATTCTTCCAGATACTAACAAGTATTTTCAAATAGGTACAAGCATGAATGACCAGGAAAGGGTAGAGATGTTGTTGTTCCTTTTGCAGAACATAGATGTTTTCGCATGGAACCCATATGAAGTGCCCGGCGTAGATCTCGAGTTCATTGTCCATAAACTCAACGTGGACCTATCATTTCCCCCGAAGAAGCAAAAACCGAGAAAAGCATAAAAGGAGCATGTCGACGCAGTAAACCTGGAGGTCCAGCGGCTGAAGGAGGCCGGGGTCATAAAAGAAATATTCTTCCCGAGATGACTGGCAAACACTATTGTAGTGAAGAAGAAGAACGGTAAATGGAGAGTTTGTGTGGATTTCACAGACTTGAACAGGGCGTGCCCCAAGGACCCATTCCCAATGCCCAAGATTGATCAACTAGTAGACGCCACGTATGGGCACCCGAGGATGAGCTTCCTAGATGCCTTCCAGGGCTACCACCAGATTGCCTTGGAGCCCGAGGATCGAGAAAAGACAGCATTTATATCCCCGAATGCAAACTATCACTACGAGGTCATGCCGTTTGGATTGAAAAACGCCGGAGCCACGTACCAGCGGATGATGACGAGAATGTTCCAAGAAAAAATTGGATGCACGGTTGAAGTATATATTGACGACATGGTGGTAAAAAGCAGAAAAGAGTCACAGCATACGGAAGACCTCGGGGGAGTATTTGAGATACTACGACGGCATAAATTGCGCCTGAATGCCGAGAAGTGCACTTTTGGGGTGGGGGCTGGCAAGTTCCTGGGTTATCTGATCTCTACTCGGGGAATAGAGGCTAACCCCGACCAAATAGAGGCCGTGAACCGCCTCAAACCACCAAGCAATCCTAAGGAGGTGCAAGTGCTCACTGGAATGTTGGCTGCCCTAAACCGATTCATCTCCAAGTTTGCCGATCGTTGCCGGCTGTTTTATCAACTTCTGAAGAAGTGGAAGGAGTTTCGTTGGGACGAGGGATATGATGAGGCTTTTCGAGAGCTTAAGGAATACTTGGCAAAGGCGCTAAGGTTGACGGCCCCGGAGCCCGGGGAAGATTTGTTTATGTACCTCTCAATCACCGAGCATGCCGTAAGTGCTGTGTTACTAAGGGACCAGGGAGTACAAATGCCAGTGTATTACATAAGCAAAACCTTGGTAGATGCCGAGACAAGGTACCTACCCTTGGAGAAGTTAGTTTTAGCCCTGGTGCATGCCACTAGGAAGTTGCCACATTACTTCCAGGCACATACGGTGTTTGTCCTCACCGAGTATCCATTACAGTCACTGTTAAAGAGATCAGACTTCACAAGCCGAATTGCCAAATGGGGGACTCGGTTGGGATCGTTTGACATAAGATACCGACCTAGAAGCTCGGTGAAGGGACAGGTTCTCGCAGATTTCATCGCAGAATTCACACCCAAGAACGACGGCAAGGTAATCTGTAGTGCAAAGATTCGCCCGTGGAGGGTATTTGTGGATGGCGCTTCGAATGCTCTGGGGGCCGGGGCTGGTATTGTCATAATCACCCCTGAGGGCATACGATTGGAACACTCCTTCAAATTGGGATTCAAAGCCTCAAACAATGAAGCCGAGTATGAGGCCCTCCTGGCCGGTTTGAGGGCCGTATTGCATATGGGCGCAAAAGACGTTGAGGTTTACTCGGACTCTCGGCTGGTTGTTTATCAGATCACGGGAGACTTCGAGGCTCAGGACTCTCGAATGAAAGCTTATTTGAGTGCGGCCAAGCAGATTATTGGTCAATTCGGAACGGTAAAGGTGTCCTAGGTAGCTCGGTCACAAAACAAACACGCCGACTCACTTGCCACGTTAGCCTCATCGGCTACCGAGGACACGCCACAACTAGTCACAATAGAACTTATAAGGGAGCCAAGTATCAGTGTGAAGAGTATCCCCGACCAAGCCAGAGTAGAGGTAGCGCAGGTGGCAGTGGCTAATCCGTGTTGGATGAACCCGATCATAGATTTCCTTACCAAGGATAAAGTTCCAGAGGATGAAGACGAGGCCAATAAGATTCGTTGGGTGGCTCCCTGGTACTGGTTGTCCTCAGACCACAAATTGTACCGAAGGTCCTTTGCAGGCCCTTACCTTTTATGCTTACATCCCGAGAAAGTCAAAGAGCTTCTGACCGAGCTACATGAGGGAATGTGTGGCGGCCATGTTGGGGGACGATCTTTAGCACACAGAGCAATGACCCAGGGGTTTTGGTGGTCACAAATGTAGAAGGATGCCGCTGAATATGTTCGGAGCTGCGAACAGTGTCAAAAGCACGCCCCTTTGATCCATCAGCCTGCGGGTCGTCTAAATCCCGTGAGCAACCTGTGGCCGTTCGCACAATGGGGGCTTGACATCCTCAGACCATTCCCCCTAGCAACGGGGAACCGCCGTTTTGTATTGGTGGCTGTAGATTACTTCACAAAATGGGCGGAAGCTGAGGCCTTGGCCAATATCCAAGATACTCACGTGAAAAAGTTCGTATGGAAAAACATAGTCACAAGGTTTGGGGTGCCAAATTCGCTAGTAACAGACAATGGGCTACAGTTCGATAGCAAAACTTTTCGAACCTTCTGCAGCGAACTCGGCATCAGGAACAAGTATTCAACCCTGGCTTACCCACAAAGCAACGGCCAAGCTGAGGCAGTGAACAAGACTATTTTGAACGGGCTCAAGAGAAGGTTGGATGGGGCGAAAGGAAGATGGGCAGAAGAGCTACCCAATGTATTGTGGGCTTACCGCACGACCCCCAGAAGATCCACGGGGGAGACCTCGTTCTCTTTGACGTACGGAGCGGAGGCAGTGATACCAACCGAGGTGAGCTTATGCAGCGCACGGGTCGCAGGGTTTGACCCCGTCCAGAACGCCGACCTGATGATGGAGCGTTTGGACTGGCTAGAAGAATGTAGGGAGGCCGCGACCATACGGCTCGCCGAGTATCAGCAGAAACTAGCCCAAAGATACAACCGAAATGTAAAGGGGAGGGAATTCAGTGCCGGAGAACTGGTGCTAAGAAAAGTCGTGGGAAACATGCGAGACATACCTGCAAGGAAGCTTGCTCAAACCTGGGAGTGACCATACAGAGTTACAGCCATCGCGGGTGCAGGGGCCTACTACTTGGAAGACCTCGACGAGAGGTCGCTTCCCCGGCCGTGGAACACCAACAACTTAAAGAAATTCTACGCATGACCATCCATGTAAGCCAGAACTTGTATTTCGCTAAAATCAAGATTATGATGAAGTTATTTGTATATGCTGTTTTTGGTTCCGTAACTGCACACCAAGAGAATTGCAACTAAAATCTCTAAGGACAGAAACCTGGTCCTCGGCTCGATCAAAATCGCTGATCAGGTGGAAACCTTATAACTAATATCTGTAAGGACAGAAACCTGGTCCTCGGCTCGATTAAAATCGCCGAGCAGGTGGAAACCTTATAACTAAAATCTCTAAGGACAGAAACCTGGTTCTCGGCTCGATCAAAATCGCCAATCAGGTGGAAACCTTATAACTAATATCTGTAAGGACAGAAACCTGGTCCTCGGCTCGATTAAAATCGCCGAGCAGGTGGAAACCTTATAACTAAAATCTCTAAGGACAGAAACCTAGTCCTCGGCTCGATTAAAATCGCCGGGCAGGTTGAAACATTATCACTAAAAGCACAAAAGGACAGAAACCTTGCCCTCGGCTCGACTAAAATCGCCGATCAGGTGGAAACCTTATAACTAATCTCTCTAAGACAGAGACCTGGCCCTCAGTTAATCTAAATTTGCCGAGCGGGTGAAAGCCTTATCACCATCAAGGAATTAAAAAATAAAAACAAGAACATCACCCTCGATAGAATCACAATCATCGAACATACAAACGCTAAATCCATTAGCGCTCTCGGATTCTCGAAAGCACCGCGCAGTAGGTTTTGGGAGTATCATTCCATTAAATGGCCAAAACACTGGCATGATCCAAGCAAAACATACAGATAGATAGAAATTCATTCAAAAGATTAAAACAAAAGTCCGAAAAGGAAAGCAGTTTACCAATCAAACAAATAAAGGTAATTGTTCATTCACCACATCCCGGTGGCATAGGCAAATAAACCAAATAAATTGAAAATACGATAAAAATAAGGAAAAGCATAAAGGGACTGCAAAAAGAAAATCAGCTGGAGGGTCAGGCCGAGTCCGTCGCTTTTGGCTGGTCGGTTAGGGGGAAACGCGAGTCTTCGCCGAGAAGCTCCTGCACAGTCGGGATGCTGGTGGCTTCCATGTCCTCTAGCTCAGCATGAGCGTCAATTTGTTCAACCAGCTCCCTCATACTTGCCTTTCCTCCTCATCAATAGCAGCCGGGGTATCCTGGATGGCAGCAACAGGGCTCGGAAAGGGAATTTGGCCGGGGTCTCTCAGGTGTGAATCCTCGAGAACACCCAGTGCTTGGAGAGCGGCGAACCACCCGGCCTCAAAACCCAGGTTCCGAGCCTGAGCCACTACCAGCTCTGCAGACTTCTCGGCATCAGCGAAACCTTCGTTATACCACTTTTGCTCGGCGGCCGCCAGGGCTGCCCTAAGGTTGGCTAACTCCTCGGCGTTGGCAATATTGAGGCTGATGGCTTCAGCTAGCTTGACCTCCATCTCATTCTGCTTAGTCAAGAGCTCCGCACACCTCTTTTCGGCCAATGCACTGTTCTTCTCCGCGGCAGCAGCCTTCTTCTCGGCGGACTCAGCTACCTTAAGCTTTTCCTTTGCCGTTTTGGCCGCTGACTCTTGCGCTCCCTTTTCGCGCTCGACTTCCTCGACGAGATCCCGTGTCCGGCTAGCTACTTTGTGAGCCAATTGGGCAGCCTAGCAAGCACAAAAGTTAATAAAGGAGCAGAAGTGAATGTATGGGAAGAAACAAATAAGCTAAGTAATTACCGCAATGGCGTGCCACTCTAACCGGCGCCCCACAGACTCCTCAGATTCCTCCTCGAAGGCGTGCACGTCCTCAAGAAGAAGAAGACCTTCGGCCAAAGTTTGGGCAATGCGACCACCCTCGCCTTTCTCCCACATCCGAACACAGGCGGTTGAAGGCAGCGGCTTGCCGTCCAATAAGAACTCGGGCTTCCACGCTGGAGCCACTTGGGAGGAGGATGCAACCCCCGTACCAACCTGGGTTGGCGGCTCACGGATAACGATTCCCCCTGTTGGCTGGGGAGGAGTCTGGACGGCGGCATCCCCCGGGCCCGTGGAAGGTTGATCGTTTACCTTATGTTTCTTACGGGCCCGTCCAGCCTGAGAAGAGGGTGGAGGCTGAGGCCCCTAGCCTCGGCCCTAAGAAGGTGGGGGCTAGTTGGGTTGCCATGCACCGGGCACGAAACGGTCAATGGTCATGACCTTCCTGGACACCATCCTTCTGCCGGGTTGGATAGCTTCAACTGACAAGGCAGCTGCTTCAACCACTGGTTGCTGAGTCTCGGCCGGGGGATTCTCGAGCTGCGGCTGCTCTTGAACAGGGCCCTCTTGTTGGATAGCTTCGTGGGCTAACTCCCTAAGGCGCCGAGACACCCGTTCCGCAGACTCGTCTCGCAATGAGGTTAGCTCGTCCGAGCAGGTGAAGCGCCGTCCAAAATCCCTCGCCTCCCCGGTTGTAAGCTTCGGCGATAGGAAGTTCACGTACCGGACGTCTATGTACGACAGCAGGGGATTGTCAACTAGAAGTGCCTGCTTAAAATTCTGCCAGGTGGAATAAACTGGCTCTATCCCGAGGATCAGGTGCGAAGCCCGAAGTTGTCCGTCCCAATGCACGTATATCTCGGAACGAAGGATGAAGTTCAAATCCTTGGCGTGGACGGTTCTGATGTCCGAAACAAACACTTTGCTGTTTGCAAAAGAACAGGTGTCATATCAGTATTTGATTATAAAGATTTACTTCATTAAAAAGAAAAGGAAAAGCGAAGGAAAACAATCAAATCAAGGGATTGGTACAAACCCACTTCACGCCGTGAAAGGGGGCAAGGGACGTCTCCGGCAAACCAATTGCCGCGCACCCGAACGAACTCCCCGGCGGAATTCCTGTTCGAATCAGGCAGGCATGATATCAGTCATACCCGATTATCTCGTGTCTTTAAGTAATAGTTGGTAGCTTTGTTCCCACAGAGGCTATACATATGGTTAATGTCATGGTAATTTAACTGTAAATCAAAGGTATGGTTCAACCTACTGACACAGCTAACTACCCGGTAAAAGTTCGGGGGAAGCTGGTCGGGTCACAGCCCGTAGTACCTAAGTGTGTCGGTCAAAAGGGGATCCACGGGGAACCTAACCCCGCCTTCTAAGATTGCCATCAGAGGAAAAAAGGCTGTACCAAATTCTCGATGGAGAGCAATATCACTCTCGTGGCAGTAAGCCACATCCACGTCATCGGGAATACTAAATGTGCTCCTAAAGGTGGCCAAGGCATCCGGGGACTCTAGAAGATAAGAGTAACCCATCTATAACACCTAATGCTATGAAAGGGAACTTAAAGAAATAAGTTGAAAGAATAGAAAGAGGAAGAAAAACTTACTTTTGGTTCTAAGGAGGAAGGGAACACTGGGAAGGAGAGTAAGCGCACAGAAAGTTGGTCGGCAGAGAGTAAGCGCAAAATATTAGAGGTGGAGGAAAAATGAGAGAATGTTCTATGGGGAACTATTTATAGAGTCAGAAAAGGGGGCAAGGAAGCGTTTAATCAAGCAGTAACCGGGCACAATTTACGAACGACCCTACGGATGCCAAACGTAACCAGTACGCGCGCCGCTCCGGTTCACGAAGCGTCAGGCAATAATGACAATTGTACCTAGCGCCGCGAAACGGTGCGTCTTTTGAGATGAGCATTAATGAGGAACCATAACCACGATTCCCAGGCCATAAAAATCTCCGAGGTTAAAAGGCTCGGCCAGCTCCTTGATTCTTCCCGGCAACCGGGTATGAATCAAGGGGGGGCTATTGTACGGCACCGAGATCCCAAGACCCATATAGGCCTTTGGGCCCAGGCCCAACGGGAACAGCCCCATTACCCTAAGCCCTTCTTGGATCTGCCTTAGCGTAAAAACTAATTTTGGGCCTTGAATTCTAATATGTGCTCGGCACAAGCTTTCCCGAGCCAGCGTATTAACCGTGTCCGGGTAAATCATGATATGCTCGGTAAACTGCATTACCGAGCACTATCGACTAAGCTGGAACCAAGTTCCAAGGCGATAATTGTTGCACCCCACTCTCACCTAAAAATCCACTTAAATCAGATAATATTGGACCTTCAATAGCACTAACAAATGCTGAAATCGTAATCTCACCACTAACGTTGGCTATAAATAGCAGAAGTTTGGGAGGAAGAAGAGGTTCAGAAAAATAGAGAGAAAACAGTCAAGTGAGGAGAAGAAACTGAGTGTTGCTTTGAGTCTCCCTGCCGAGAACGACCCAGAGTAGGAAATCCTCAAGCCCACTATAAGTAAATTGTGAGCCCAAGTGAGTTAAGGCCCAACAGCCTCATACCTGGTTCCCACAAGTTATATTTAGTTCAATTTTATAAAGAACATACTATGATCTCCTAAAATCACATGAATAATTTGATAAGATGATTGAATAAAAATAAATTTTTAGAACTTTGATTTTCAAGTTGAAGTTGGCTTATTAATAAGAAGTTATTGTGATTCATCACAATTGCCAGTCTAGAAATTTTTGGTTTAAATAGTGGCAAACTCCACTATTGCACGAGTAGTCACACATCATACTTGAGTTAGGTATAAAAAAGTTATGGGCAGTGATCACACTAGACTACTAGAAATATATGTGTATGTGTGAATATCCAACCCTAGCAGGTTTCAATTCAACACATTTATCATGAAACAAATAAATGTGCTGATCTTTTCAATTATATTGGAGTTTGGACTTGTCCATGATTTTTTATGATTTATTTTTGGGAAATCCAAAAAAGTTGTACATCTACACTTATAAATACATGCTTATTATTAAAAAAATTATAATATGAATATATAAAGAATTTTATTTGTGATCTATTTAAAGCATAGTTTTTAAAGGTAAAATCTTCCAATTGTTCTTATTAGCTTGTTGGAGAGTATTCAATAAAACAAACAACGATGATGAGTAAGACATGAAATCCGCTGTAGCACATTGGCAATTCTTCATGATTATAGAATCCAGGTTCAAATCCTGGCAGCGGAATCTCTTCTTTTTATTTTCCCCCTTTTTTTAGTGGGTTTATTGGGCTGCTTAAATTAAAAATAATTAAATAAATAATAACCCACATAATTAAAAGAAACTGATAATAAAACACACCGAAAATGCTACTTTCAGTGGTTTTTTTTAAAAAAAAATGTTGTTTTGTTTTGTTTCTATTCGGCCCGCTCTTCTTAGAAATCCCAATTTGAGTGGCCCACTTAAAAAAAAATTTATTAAAAAAAAAATCTGTTGCATAAACAAAAGACCCTGCTTATAAAACACAACGAAAATGCTAACTTTCAGTTATTTTTATTTGTTTTTAGTTTTAATAAACGCTTTCAGTGCTTTAAAATTTAGGAAATATATTATTTCTTTCTTTATGGTGTGAGTATTGCTGTGGATTACAATTTCCCCAAATGGGGCTCAAGTGACTACTCATACTTATTTATCTAGTTATTTGTTGTAATGCATACATTTTTATAGTTTTTTTTTTAGCTGATTTGATCAGGCAAAAGACTTAACAAAAAATTTAAGCAGATTTGTAGTGTGAGATTTTTAGTATTTTGGTGCTACAAATGATACTTGGTAAACAGCAAATTACTACTATTATTGTTATTATGCTGTAGACTATTCAACAACAAATTTCACAATCCTCCAAAATCGACATAAGTTGATCATGTCTCATTAAAAAGCAGCTAGCAAAATCTTGTACCTAATACATTTACAAAGATACACACTGCATCCAGCATCAGTTATGCACTCCCTTCCCTTGAACTACTCTCTCTCGATAATTCAATTTTACAACAAATAGAGGACAAGGGATTTGAACCTTGATTCTCTTGGTAAAGAAGACCAAGCAATGTTACCAAGCTACAGGGCTCTTGGCATTTGAATTGCTAATCTTATTACACACATCCATAATTGAAATACTCTGAAAAAATCTGGATGTTCTATAACCTGTAGATTAAAAGCCTATGAAACCTATTTTCTATTCTATACTTAAGCTGGCTTCTTACAGCCTCTCAAGCTCAATCACATTGCTAAATGCAATTAATCTATCAGTTGGGCTTCTTTTTCTTTTCAAACAGACACATCTGAAAGGAAATCTCTACTCACCTGTTGAAGCTTTTTCCTTTTTTTAAGTTTAGTTTGGGTGCCACTGGCATCAGATATGGTCTTTGGTTGCCAAAACCCAGGTCTCTCAAGGAATGGTGCTCGGTCAAGAACCAAAGGTTCTCTTAAAGTTATTTCAATGCCATCATATGTCCACAATGCCAAGGTTGCTTCGCCTTTGAGACCTAAAGCAAACCAACCTAAACCAGCCACTGCAATATCAATGCTATTCACATCCCAACTCATTCCGGACACTTTGACTTCCTTCTCTTCCCATTTGCCTAATTGAGAAGTACAATCTGCACCAACGGGAGGCTGAGACAAGGAGAAGCCAAAAAGAGTTATACAAGCTAAAAATTTTATCAAATGAGCAACAACAACAACAAAAAATCCCCTTTTATGTTCCAAGGCTTTCAAAATTCCAAAATGAGAATCCCTGGCAAAAAAAAAAAAAAAAAGAGTAAAACTAAAATCTTTACCTAAAATGCAAATGCACTCTTCCCACTTTTCCTAAGGAAAATATTTAGGGAAAGGTGGTGGGGGTGTGAGAGGGGGATATTGAGAAAAAGAAAAGAAGTATTACTTTCATCAGAAAGTATCAGTTGAAAGGTAGATTCCCTCAAAGGGGATGTATTTCACTTCAGAGTCTCACA
Source organism: Quercus robur (assembly GCF_932294415.1). Taxonomy (NCBI): domain Eukaryota; kingdom Viridiplantae; phylum Streptophyta; class Magnoliopsida; order Fagales; family Fagaceae; genus Quercus; species Quercus robur. The sequence goes on along the minus strand of NC_065540.1, from coordinate 44,632,988 downwards.
ACCTAGGTTAAAGTTTTGGAAAGACATAAATTTATAGAAAATGAATAAATCAATTACACATAGCCTACTTTCAGCACTAGTAATTGAATATACATTACTTTAATACACTCGCATCCCATAATCTTCCAAGTATGCTAGGTTTTGTGAAAGAAATTTAGAAAACAAGGGCATGACGACTTCAAATGATGTATTGCAAATCAGGTTTTATGCCACATCGTGGAAGATATATCTTTCCTGATTCAAACAGGTAACATATAGTTTGGAGATATTCAACTCGTGTGTCAACTTGATATGCTTGTTAGGTCCTGGCTTGACTGCTAGCCCTTTCTTCAAGGGTGTAGCAAACACTTGCCGTACCTCTCTCAAATTCAAAGAACTTAGTCACTTTTGGGAGGCCTATAGCATAGACTAATTTCTATCCATTGCTTACCAATTTAAAATTGATGAGCTCCTCTGCAAGTTGGAAATGTGTATACCCTACATTAAATCTAAATCTTATTTCTGTCTAGTCATCTTCTATTTTTTGTTGGTTGGAAGAATGAGTGTATTGGAAATGTTAAAATGGGTACTTGTTATCTTATTACCACAGATTCAGAAAGTCTGTTACTGTCTCCAGTTTGGGAAACTCAGGGCCACTCTGATATGCAGGGAAATCAATTTTGACATTTATACATTTAATGAGGAATTTCATAAACTATGGATCTTATAAATCTATATTGTGTCCTACCTGCTATCATTAGTTACATAATCACAAATCCTTAATATCTTCCATGGGCCTTCTATCCTTGCCACCAATTCTTCCTAAATGGTATGGATCTCCATTTCCAGACATATAATCTCATATATGTTATATGCAGCACTCTGCCTCAGAAAATTGCATTAATATGATTTGACTCCTTACTTTTTAATTCCTCCAAATGATTTTTCTCTGTTTCTTAATCTTTTCCTTCAAATGAGATTCTCTTTAGTTAAAATCATTAACTTCATACAAGCTTGGGCTCATATTTTCCCTTTGCAATGTGTTCTTTTAGAATCTAATCATATTATTTCTTTTCTAAAAGCACAGAACGATTTTGGGAGCTACGAAAGAATTTCATCTAAGAGTTCCCCCCCCCCCCCCCCCCCCCAAACAAATTTGTGGTACCTACAGAGACAAAAGCCAAAAGTAAATTACTCAACAAATTGCATAAAATTTTAACTAACTTGGTTTTTATATGTTGAATATGTATGATATCATCAAGCACAGGCGCAATAGTGCCAGTGGGCCCCAATAACCGATGCTAAATACTAAATCCGCTGCATAGAACCAGTTAAATTAAGGGCCAGAGGATGAAATTTACCTGCAACCTAACACCAACATGGTTTCTCCAAATATCTTCAGCATTTTCTACCTTTCCCAGGTGTAGAGATACATTTGGGGATGCCCAAATTGTAACATAAATTGTTTGCACAGAAGCTTGACTAAGGTCTAGTCTCACCAGACCACCAACATGTAAGGCATGCCCAGCCTGCAAACATTAAACATGCCAAAAATATTAGATCCAATAGCATCATAGATTCTGATATAGCTATGACTTTTAGAAAATATTGGAAACATCTACACTGTGATCAATGATGAGGTTGACAGTGTTCAAAAAAGATAAAAAGGCACCTATTCATCTTACATACAACTGGCACTTCTCTATACAGCTTTTTGAAGCAATAGACACATTATTAGTTTTTTAGAATCTTATAGTTGCTAGGAAATGTGCAGTTTTTCCTTGATTCGTTGACAAATGTTTTCCCCAGGTATCCCTCCAATTTGAACTAGGATTTATGTTCATATGACTTGGACAACTGTATATTGCAATCTGACAAGAAAAATTCTGAAAAGCCCTTAGTTTGCCTTTAAAGGTCAAACTAAGACCAGGGAACAAGTCCGTTTGTCCACTAATAATGAGAATAGGGATCAGTATATCCATCAAGAATGACAAGTTTACAAAATGGATCAGAAGAAAGACAATCTTAAAAGGTAACATTTATTTTTTTTCAAAAATCATGTTGATGAAATAGAATAATCTTGACTCAATTGGTATATTGAACAGTTCACATGCCACAATGTATAATCAAATGTCAAATTTTAACCAGTTGTAGACAAGCAATGAGTCATTTCATTACTGAGAAGTATCATCCCCTAGTCTTCCATAAGCTCTTAGTTAAAATATGTGTGACGCTTATATATACACAACACATGATACATAACTACAATTATATACTATATATGATATATAGGTCACAAATATTAAGTGTGATAGTAACAATAACTTGCCTTCATCCTGTAAGTCCGAGGTTGTAGCTCCTTCCGTATTTCAACCATTTTCTGTTCATCCCTATTCAATCTCATGGACATTAGATATGGATGTAGAAGCCCTGGAGTGTCAAATAACTTAGCCTTGGCTGACAAAATCCCTCCGACTCTCAAAATGCCAAGAGTTGTTCCAGGCACTGGAGCTTCTGTAAGCTTGGTAACTTTTGCCCCTTCCTTTTTTGCAAATGCATTGATTAGAGTAGACTTGCCAGCATTCTGAGACCCAATTACCCACACATTCCCTCGAGGACCAGCCAATTCCTTGATGAAGGACAACAGATTCCTCACACCCAAATCCTTATGGGAACTGACCATATAAACCCCAGCTAGCTTGGGTGCCCCTCCAGCCCTAGCACGATGCCGAACCCATCTATCTAACCTAGCAGGTGGAATTTGTGAAGGGAGAAGATCAACCTTTGTAGCCACAAGAACAAGCCTTGGTAACTTTTTGCTAAGCTTGGAGTCATCTTTAGTTCCTTCCAATGCCTTAAACAATGATTTTGCTGCCCGTTTCGGGAACGACCCATCAAAATCAACACAATCAACAACCATCACCACAACAGTAGCAGTGGCATTCCCAGAGGGTTTCATTAACCGGGTAGCGATCAGCCTATCAAAATCAAAATCGGGTATCAAGTTTTCAGCTTTTTGGTTTTTCACCTGCCCATAATTCCTCAATGAATGACACCGAGCACACACCGTAACCTCTTCTTTTTCTTTCTCAGCCTCCCTAGCAATTCTCTTCTTTTCTGCTTTCGACAGCTTCTTCTTCTTAGCCTTCTCAATTGTGTCCTCTGTAATGTTACCATAACCGACACTAGCAGGAGCAAATCCATCCAAATCCAACTTTACCTCCTTTTCCTCCATTAACTTAGCTTCCCATTCATCAGAATCCCAATCAAACTCATCCTCCACTCCCAAATCACCTTCTATCAAATCAAATTCCTGAAATTCACCCTCAATGTCATCCACAAACCCCTCTTCTTCTTCTTCATCTTCATCTTCTTCTTCTTCTTCTTCTTCTTCTTCATAAATTCCATCAAACTCGCCCACTATACCCTCCTCACCATCTGACAAATCTGTTGGTACGACCTTCCTTTTCTGATAATACCCAGGAAGGTCTGGGTCCTTATCTTGCATAAAGACCCCACATCCAGGACATATAGGTCCATAGTTCTCATCCTTATCTCTTCCCTCACTCAAAACAGGGTTTCTACCACCTTTTCTTGGTGTTATTCTCCCATTGACATTCTGGGTTGTTTCAACAATTGTTTGCTTGTTCTTTACTGCTAAATTAATAAATGAAACTTTCTTCCTCTGTTTTTCTTTGTCATTCCCTATACTAAAGCCTGAGAGGAAAAAAAAACCCAGATATTTGGCAATTGAGTTTAGTTAAAGAGAAATGCAAGAAAGTGAAGGCCAATAGAGAGGGAGATTGAAGTTTACCTGTGAAAAGACAACTTTCTATGATTGGTTTCTCTTGTATAATGCTAGTGCCAAAACATTTCAGGCTCAGCTTGGTGGTTGTTGAAGGAAGAGTTGTAGATAACAGCACAGCCATTTCTTCAAGCAACAAAAGTGGTAATGTATCAAATTGAATACACAGACACTGCAACAGAAGGAATCTGGGACTTTGGGGAAGGGTGTGAGGGACTTAGATAAACATAAACGCAGCATTTAGGAGTTCACAGGAGATTTAATTGTTTAAGCTTTTAATTTTCTATTAAAGGCATTCACATCTGGATTTGTATAGTTCAACCAAATTTCGAAAGAAAAAACAACCTTTTCTATGTTAACTACCTACTTTTAAGATTCAGCCCACATCCCACACTCTATCCCTCCATCACTACATAGAAATGTTCTTTCTTTCTAATGGTCATATTTTGAAAACAGTCATGTGTCTGAAAGACTGAAACAGCCATTTTCTAACTTACATTTTTTTTGGTGGTCATATTTTTTTCACTATAAATGAGAACATTTACTCTCAACTTTGCATTCACCTCAACCCAAGTTCATTTTTCATTTATTCTTTGTTTTCTCTCCATTGCTGGCTCTTCTTTTCTCTTTAATGACACAGACTCTGACAACGAGTTGGTAATAATTGCAAAAATTGCACATCACATCGCTATTCCATGATAATTTTAGTTTTTACTAGTTACTATTTAGTTCAGGTCTGCCTTAATTTCCCAAGTAGTTGCAGCTTTCATAAAATGCATAAACATGAGTCAACGTTAGTGGTTTAAACAATATAAGGTTACAACCAAACATGATCTAGTAATTTACATGAGTCAATGCTTAAATAAGGTCTAAATAAAATAAGGGCTTAAATGCACTATTGCCCCCTAAAGTTTAGCCCAGAAATGATTTTAGTCCCTAAAGTTTAAAGTGGTCACTTTTAGTCCATTAGACGACCTTGCAAATGAAAAACTAACACTTCATCACTCCAAATGGACTAAAAGCAACCACTTGATCATTTCAAGTTTTACAGGGACTAAAAGCGATTTCTTTAAGTTTGTTAAGTACTAAAAGCGATGACTTTAAACTTCAGGGACTAAAATTGCTCATGGGCTAAGTATATTTTGGTCTAAAATAAGGTAAAAACACTCAACAGTAATTTATTCAACATTTTTTTTTTTGGGGTTGTTGGCAGTTGCATATGAAAAAGAGTAGGCAAACAGTTCTTCCAAATTCTAAAGCACTTTCCCTATACCCAATTCAACAAAAATGGATAATACCAACTTATGAAATCAAAAGGCACAGTAAAATGTAACAAATTTGTGGCAAGCTGAAAGACAAAAGAAAGAAAGTGAAAGCATTACAGCAAGAGAGAGAAGAGGATACCATACCAAAAAGAACTATGTGGAGAGCAGGTATTGAACAGAACTCGACGCTGTTCCGTGTGGCTTGTGAATCTTTTGTTCTGGGTCTGAGAGAGAGCGAGAGAGAGAGAGAGCCGTAGTGTGAGTGAGTGTTGATTTCTGTTCAAAATCAAAAGAGAGACGTTGGGAGAGCTATGGTCTGAGTTCTGATTCTGATAGAATAAAGCTCGCTAAAATAAGGATAACACAAAACGCTGTCCTTCAGTTACCGCTGAATGAACAACATAATAAAATAATTTTTAAATATGTGAATAGGATCTTAGGATCCAATTTTAAAATTTTTTTTGCTCAATAAAATATTTGCAGATACTGTAAACAATGCACAAGACTCACAGTTGAAAATTGAGTTTCAACTCTATTCAAACATACAGTAGGTATAAGAGATTTCTAGTATGGTTATTTGGAGTTTCTAATATCGTTGTTTAAGAGTTGTTGAAATATGTGTGGGTTAAAAAATATTGTGGAAATACATATTGTGGTGTTTAAATATTGAAAACTGTTGTTTAAATAACAGTGCCAAACACTCTCTTAAGTGTTATGGAAATACGTGATATTGAAAACTGTTATTTAAACAACGATACCAAACATTCCTAAAGTCTTTGGAAGAGCATTTTTAAAAATTAATTAATTTTACAATTTTACAAGTTCTGTTTGGTAGTACAATTCAAATTATTTTAGTAATAATGATGTAAAAGTGATGCTGTAATAATCATTATTCTTTATAAAATAAAATAAAATCATAATTTTCCATTGTCATGTATTATGAAACAAGTTATTAAATTTAGTCAATTACATTTTCTCAAAAAAAATTAGTCAATAACATTGTTTTTTGTTTGTTAAGTTATTCAGGAAAATTTTCTATGAAAAATAACAAAAGCAACTTATTCTTTTGACAAGTTTTTGTATTTCTTATGAAATTTGTATTAAAACTTTCTTAATGATTCATTAACAAATATCATACGAACACTTGTTAACTAAACCTTTTTTTTTTCTTCTTTTTTTAGAAACAAGAGCATCTAGAAGCACGCTTGGGAAAAATTTATTTGCACCAAAAAAAAAAAAAAAAAACTGAGACATAAGGAAAAAGAAACCAAAAAAAAAAGTCAAAGTCAAACGCATACTAGAGGTCTTTTTTTTAAGGAAACAGTAATATTTATTAAAACATACAAACAAGAAACTAGTATATAAAGTTTTTTAAATATACTTATAATATATTATATAACTAGAATATCACTAGAGATCTTCCATCTTTGAGTGCTTGACTATGTAGTATAGTCTCCCAAGTCCCAATCCTATGCACACCAAGCTATTACAAGATTGTAGCAAGGAAAAAGTTACTAGAAGGTGAAATATGGATATTACAAAGATTTAAAAACCACTAAGTCAATCATTTGAAGTTGCATTGTTGTATAAAAATTTGAAGATTTCTAAATAACTATTGGGATGTGGCAATGTGGGTGTTTTTATGGATGAATATTGAATACTACTACCAACATTCGGGTGGCCTAGTTGGTAAGATGCCGAGCCAGCAAGTCTCAGGACTTGGGTTCGAGCCTCAACAACTAGCTATGTGTTGATAATATTTACATCTCATCTCCATCTCAAATGGTCTAAAAGAATAATGAGAGCGAATAGGATGCTACTATGATTACGCCCAGGTAGGAAAGTCACATTGATTGCCTCTCTCTGACCATTTTTTGCTTACCAAAGAAAAAAAAAAAAAAATATATATATATATATATATAAATATATTGAATACTACTGAAAATCTGGCTGAAAAGTGATATTTAAATAAATAAATAAATAAATAAAACCTTAGAGAATGCTTGATAGTTAGTCAATTTTTTAGTGAATTTTAACTTAAAGATGCTATACGAGGATCCTTTCCGTTTCAAAAACTGCACATTATTAAATCACTATTATTTTCTCAATCCTATTGAAATTGAATGACTAGTTGACTGCATTGCTCTCTCTCTCATGACCTACGTACACTAATAGTCTAATACCATAAAATGAAGGACATGTAGCCCAAGGAAGGAGGTAGCCTTTGACTTGGGGGCATCCCCTGGGGGGCGCGCGGGGCTCCTTTTTTTTACTTTTTTTTTAATATTATAATATCTATTATGTAATTTGAGTAATTTTGTTCTATAAAATTACACTGTCATTTTAAGAATATCATTAATTCTTTTAAAAGTGATGTTATAGCCACAAATTTTTTCTATAATATTTTTACAAATTATTGAGGTAATAAATTCTATTGATTCACATATAAACCATTTTTTATTTATTAATAACCACTCATCATATCATAATTAAAAAAAAAAATTGTAACTCTAGCATTTTTTTTTCTTTTTAAAGACCATAAAAAAAATCTATAAATTTAAATTTTAAAATAAAATATACAAGCCCAAAAAAATTAGCCCAACAACAAAAATTACCAATAGTAAAGCTAAAAAAAATTAAATCTAATCAATCAATTTTACTCAAAACAAACAACCGACCATTTAAAAAATTTCAAATAAAATAATTGTCCTTACCCAACAACATGCATCAAAGTCACATAAAAAATAAAAAATAAAATAAAAAAACACCACAATTGCTAAGCTACCATACACAATCAGAAACAAAGTCGCTCTCTAACTACAAGTCCTGGCCTCTTTCTCATACTGTCAGTCACACCTTTTGCGCATGTGGGCTCCACACGTCCACACCTAGATTGAAAACTCACCTCGCATATGACTTTTCTTTTTAGAAGACCTTCCCCGTTTGATTTGATTTAACACCCAAGAAAGAAGGTTCTATTCGTGAAGGAAAAGTAGAAAACAAATTCTATTCAGAAAATGAAAAGGAATAAAGCAACGTACGCCCACCAATCACTCTTTGTGACCCAAGTTATGGGATTTTTTTAGAAAATAACAACAAAACCCAAACAATATCATTAGTTAGGAAACGTTTTAAACTATTTTGGATTCTAGCAATTCAAGTCTAAAGGGGACGATTTTTGTGTTATGAAATCGAGTAATTTTTACTCGATTTTGCTTTTTTGCCAGTACCTGAGGTGGGGCCCAATATGCCAGAAATCGAGTTCAATAGAGTCGTTTTGTAAGAGTAAAAAACGAGTTCAATGGACTCGTTTTCCAGTGTTGTAAAACGAGTTCATTGAACTCGTTTTGCAACACTGGAAAACGAGTCCATTGAACTCGTTTTTTACTCTTACAAAACGAGTTCAGTAAACTCGATTTATGCGTAAGCCATCCACTCAAAAGCAGGCACACAAAACACACAAAGTTCAAACTTTACACAGCACTCTCTCATTTCCCTCTCTGACTCTCAGTCCCTCTCACAAAAAAACCAAACACAAAAAACTTTCAAACTTATTTTCTAAAAAAATCCAAAAACTTCAATCTCAGTCGAGCTCTCTAACACTCTCATTCCTGTCGCTCCGTCGCCGGCACCGTCGCCGATTGCTCCCGTCGCCGTCGCTGCTTCTCGCTCCCGTCACCGTCGCCGTCGCTGCTTCTCACTCCCGTCACCGTCGCCGTCGCTGCTTCTCGCTCCCGTCACCGTCGCCGTCGCTGCCTCTCGCCGTCATTTTTCTTTAAATATTGTTGTATTTTGACAACGATCATCGTTTGTTGTTGATTTTGTGATTAAATCAACAAACGATGATCGTTTGTTGATTTTGTTGATTAAACTCTCACAACACCATTTTGCTTACAAGAAAAGCAGTTCAGAAAAGCCCAATCCATATTTGACTGTTGGATGGAACATGCTGCAGTTTATAAAAGGAAATCGAGTCCAAAGGACTCGGTTCCTAAGCCTGAAAAACGAGTTCGTTGAACTCGGTTTCAAAGAGTAGAAATCGAGTCCAAGGGACTCGGTTTCCATGCTTTAAAACCGAGTCCTTTGGACTCGTTTTCCAGGCTTAGAAGTCGAGTTCTTTTAACTCGATTTCTCGCAATAATAAACTAATAAACCCAGGAAATCGTGGATACTGAACTCGAGTTGTTATATTCCAAATTAGTTTCAAACGTTTCCTAACTAATGAAATAGTTTCGGTTTTGTAGTTATTTTCTGAAAAATCCCCAAGTTATGACCCAAGGGGCAAAGTCAGTCTTTCTCTCTTTAGTTTTTTTTTTTTTTATGAACTCTTTCTCTCTTCATATATATACATAAAAACCATCAAAATACAGCCACATATCAAAAACTCCTAAAGTAAACTGATGACGTCGAAAACCGTCACCAATGGGTCACACCGTACTCGCGACTCGAATTGAACCTGCACGACGAAACAAACTAAAGAATCCTTCAGAGAGCACCGGTGTGGTGCCGGCTAAAGACTCTCCGACGGTCAAGTTAGAATTCCTCTGTTTTACTTAGTGCGTTAGAGAGGGTTCATAAAAGCATACCTCGATTTCTGTGGGTATTATGCCTTTTATAGTGTTAAAGGGTTGACTTTTCCTTTTTGGTTTCCATATCTTTCCAATGTGGGACTCTGCTCCCAATTCTCCTAAGCGTGGTGAGCAAGAATTCCCTTCTCCGGATCATGGGGTTTTTCTGGACTATAGACCTTTCGGATCATGGGCCCTTACAATGTCAGTCAGTGATGGGCCTTCAAAGCTAGGACCATCATCACACAGGCCCAAGAGGCCCAGTCCGTCAGGCCCATTAAGGTAAGCCATTAGGCCCAATATTTTATCATCTTCAGTTGCCCCCTTCACCCCAATGGTCCGTCACCTTTTGGGTCAAAGGATCAATGGGGTGACGGTCCTCACGTATGGGTATGACGGTCAATCTATAACGGAATCAGGCAAGATAGAACGACGGTTCCAGATGAGTAAACCCGTCATAGTAAGATTCATCAAGTTGACGGAGACATGACGAGTACAAGTCCGTTGTTACGTACTGACAGGCTGTAGCATTAATTACGCATGCCACGTGTCGCTCTCTGAATGGTCGTTGTATGGGATCGAAGTGTCGCTTCGTCTTCCGTGCACCTCCTATATATATAAGGCGCCTCACTCTCTCATTTTTCAATTTTCACTCAGAAAACATTTGTCAGAGCGAAGCCGTCAGCCTTGTCAGAGCAGCCCGTCGAGGACAAATATCTGTTGATTACGCCAACCGTCACCTATCCTCTGCTAAGTTTGGTAAGTGCTTCTAATTTACCATAGTTAAGTTACATTTCCGTCCATGCGTTGCTGTTAGGCTTTCCATACCCGTCAACACTTTCAAACCCGTCGGTCTTAGGTTTCATTGTCAATTGTAGGAAATGTCTAGTGCGTCAAGTAACCAGTCGGTGGTTCGTGATGGGACGGAATACGAGGATGTATACCCGTCCGGTCATAAAGACCAAGAGAGCCCCGGCGAAGATAGGAGTCCGTCTGCCTCTTCTTCATCCTCAACAAATGAGGATGTGGAGATAGTCGAAATAGAGGGTTCCGATGACGACGGGGATCAAGCACTGGAGTCCGTCGTAGGCGCTGATGGACTAAGGCAGTTCATCATGTTGCCAGAGTGGACGGTGCATAGGTTCACGTCCGTCATAAGGGAGAAACACTTCAGCACCTTCAGGACCAACTTCCAAATCCCCGACTATGTCTCCATCCGTCTGCCATACGCGTCGGAGAAATGTTACTATGAAGGGGTAGACGGTGTCGGAATGTACGAGCAGGCGTTGAAGGCTGGACTTCGATTCCCGCTTTCTACCCTTCATAGGGAACTCTTACAGTACCTGGGGTTGTCCGTCACCCAAATATCCCCTAACGCCTGGAGGGTCTTCATAGCCATGGAGATTCTTTACGGTGCAATGTCAAACGGGGAAAGGAAATTGACGGTCCGTGAATTTCTTCACTGTTACCGTCCAGACGAGATTTCTGGATCAAGGGGGATGTATAGTTTTGCTAGTCGGAGCCCCTTGTTGAAGGTGATCTTTGAGACCCCAGACTCAAACAGAGACTGGAAGAGTCGGTACTTCTTCCTGGAGGGTGACAGATGGATGAACCTTCCAGGGGAGACGGAGTACATGCCCGTCGACACAACTTGGGCAGTTATAAACCAGACACGTATGCATCCGTCTTAATTTTGTACTGTTATTCATATCCGTCCATTTTTATGTGTATCTTGATCACCTTTCTCTGCAGGTAGACGGCGCCCACAAGTCAGCCTTGAGGAGTTTAGTTTCCTTGAAAAGATTTGTAGGAAAACTACGCCGGAGGAAAGGACTTGGGCTAAGTTGGTGAACCCAAGGACCATACATTGGTACTGTGACGGTCCTGAGCCCACCCAAGAGGCAATCAGATACGACGAACGAGTTCATAAACGTAAGCCCGTCAACCTTACTTTGTCATTTAACAGCCCTCACGTAGTTTTAATTTCACCCGTCACTATTTGCAGAGATGGAGGACGCGAAAAGGAGAGCCTTAATCAAATCCCAAGCCGTCAAGAAGAGGGAATCCGGCGAGGTGGTTCCTAAGGTGTCGGCTTCAGCACCTAAGAGGAAACCAACATCAAAATCTGACCGTCCATTCAAGCAACCAAAGGTCTCACTTGAACCTATGGTTGGTTTAATGGCTGAGGGAATCAAGACCGTCACCCCAGCTAAGAAGGGGACGGGTAAAGGACTGATGACGGCCCCAGAGGGTAAGCAAGAGAGACCACCTTCCCTTCTCCGCGACGACTCCAAGTATGCATTGGAGAAGCTGTCGTCCATCATCACGGCAGAAGACTACGAAGATCTGGGAAACCATTCAACGGAGGCCATGGGGGAGACGGGCCTCTTTGCCGTCGCTCAGGTTGGTTATGTCAAATAAGTTTTTATACTTCACTTTTTCTTATTTACATTATGTGACGGTCTCTTTTCTACTCGCAGTCCTTGGTCATGATGAAGGGTCTACTGGACCGGTGTCTCAACCGTGAGAGTGCCTTGGACAGGATTCGCGCAAAGGCGGAGCAGACGGAGGAAGAGCTCGGACAACTCCATCAATGGAGGTCCAAGATGGAGAGGAAGCTGGAGCTTTCTGAGAAAGTGAGGAAGGAGCTGGAGGAGAAGACGGCCACTGCGCTGACGGCCATAGAGAATAAAGAGGCGGAGATCAAACAACTCAAAGTTGAGATCCGTCAGGCGAAAGAGGCAGCCGTCGAGGAGTATCGATGCTCGGAGACCTGTTTGGGCGAGCTGTCGGACTCCTTCCTTCAAGGCTTCGATGACTCTCTCCGTCAAGTCAAGAAGGCTTATCCAGAGCTGGATTTGACGATGGTCAAACTTGAAGACCAAGCCCAGACTTCTGCCCTCCCCGTCGCCTCAGAAAATACGGAGGACCTTTTTGGAGACGGTGCTGCTCAAGGAGACGGAGAGTCCGCCCCGTCGAAGGATGTCCCTGTTACTGAAGAAAAGAAAGATTGATGCATATGTACTTTATTTTGTGAACAATCCGTCCTTCTTTTTTATTCATTTTGTAAGACAATCCGTCCTTTTTAATTGTATTAAACATTTGCCTTTGGGGGCTTTTTGCTTAATGTTCAGATATGCTTTTTACAATTGTTTGGTATTATGTCTAAAGGTCCGTCCTCTTTCCTGAGGAAGGGCTTGTGTGAGAATATTTTGTTTGTCCGTCCGTATTGAGGACTTATTTTTTTTTTATTGAGCACTTACAATTGAGGATCCGTTCACTTTGCGTACATGCTCTTTTATTATCCCTGTGGGATAGTCCGTCCACTGTGTGGAATTATGTTCACCTTAGTGATCCGTCCACTGTGGACTTATGTGTAATCACCTTGGTGATCCGTCCACTGGGTGGAATTATGTTCAACTTAGTGATCCGTCCACTTCGTGGACATTTTTCATCACCTTAGCGGTCCGTCCACTTTGTGGACTTACATTTCATCACCTTAGTGATCCGTCCACTTTGTGGACTTATATTTCATCACCTTAGTGATCCGTCCACTTTGTGGACTTATGTTTAGTCGCCGTAGTGATCCGTCCACTTTGTGGACTTACGTTTCATCACCGTAGTGATCCGTCCACTATGTGGGCTCAGATTTTGCGTCCGTCCATCCTGTGGACTTAAGGTATTCATCCGTGTAGGATGATCCGTCCACTTTGTGGACTTCATATTGCATCCGTCCATCTTGTGGACTTAAGGTTATCATCCCTGTAGGATGATCCGTCCACTATGTGGGCTCAGATTTTGCGTCCGTCCATCCTGTGGACTTAAGGTATTCATCCGTGTAGGATGATCCGTCCACTTTGTGGACTTCATATTGCATCCGTCCATCTTGTGGACTTAAGGTTATCATCCCTGTAGGATGATCCGTCCACTATGTGGGCTCAGATTTTGCGTCCGTCCATCCTGTGGACTTAAGGTATTCATCCGTGTAGGATGATCCGTCCACTTTGTGGACTTCATATTGCATCCGTCCATATTGTGGACTTAAGGTTATCATCCCGGTAAGATGATCCGTCCACTTTGTGGACTTCATATTGTATCCGTCCCTCTTGTGGACTTAAGGTTATCATCCCGGTAGGATGATCCGTCCACCTTATGGACTTAGTGTGATCGTCCCCGTAGGATAATCCGTCCATCTTGTGGACTTCTATTGTTTCCGTTAACTTTGTAGACAATTGCAATGACAGACATTCGAGTAGAAGATCAAAATTGCATCTGATTATAAAAATGCGTAAAGGAAAAGTGCCTGCCCCCTTGGGCTTAAAAAAGGCACGACAATATTGTAGCAAAAATAGTTAAGCAGTGCCAATAAAAGTTAATAATGCCAAAAAGTCTTAAAAGAGAAACTGGTTGTCATGTCGCTATCACTGGTAGTATTTCCTCAAGTGCTCGGCATTCCACGGATGTGGTAGCTTTTCTCCGTCTATTGTCTCCAGGTGGTATGTCCCTTTCCTTTTCCACGACGTAATTCTGTAGGGTCCTTCCCAGTTGGGGCCGAGTTTTCCCTGTGTAGGGTCTCTAGTTGTACCCATGACCCTCCTGAGTACGAGTTCTCCAACTTGGAAGCTTCTTTGTCGGACCCGGGAGTTGAAATGTCTGGACATGCGATCCTGGTATCTAGCGATCCTCTGTTCTACTGCCGACCTGACCTCATCTATAAGGTCCAGTTGTAGCCTCATGGATTCGTCATTCCTTCCCTCGTCGTGGTTGTGAACCCTGTAGCTTGTGAGCCCAACTTCCGCTGGGATGACTGCCTCGCTCCCGTAGGTCAGTCGAAACGGTGTCTCTCCTGTCGGAGTCCTCGCCGTTGTCCTATATGCCCACAGTATGCTTGGCAGTTCTTCTGGCCATATGCCCTTTGCCCCCTCGAGCCGAGTCTTGATAATCTTTAGCAGGGATCGGTTTGTGACCTCAACCTGACCGTTAGCCTGAGGATGGGCGGGGGATGAGTAGTGGTTTTTTATTCCTAGCTGTGAGCAGAAATCACGGAAGGGGCCGTTATCGAACTGCCTCCCGTTATCTGAGACAAGGACTCTAGGAATACCAAACCTACATACTATGTTCCGCCAGACAAAACTTCTAATGTTCTTTTCTGTAATGGTGGCCAAGGCTTCCGCTTCTACCCATTTCGTGAAGTAGTCAATGCCCACTACCAAGAACTTTAGCTGCCTTATCGCCGTTGGGAAAGGTCCCATGATGTCCAGTCCCCACTGAGCGAACGGCCATGGAGCCGTTATGGGGGTCAGCTCTTCAGCTGGCTGTCCGATAAAATTGCTGAACCTCTGGCATTTGTCGCATCTTTTAACATAGGACTCAGCATCCTTTTGCATGGTCGGCCAGTAATAACCAGCTCGTAACAGTTTGTGCACCAACGACCGCGATCCAGAATGGTTCCCGCATATTCCTTCGTGTACTTCCCTCATCACGTAGTCTGCCTCTTCAATCCCGAGACATCTTTGGTAAGGACGGGAGAAACCTCTCTTGTAAAGAATGTCTTTTATCAAGACGAACCTTGCCGCTCGGACTTTTAGCTTTCTCGCTGCCTCCTTCTCCTCAGGCAATATCCCGTCCTTTAAGTATGAAGCTATCGGCGTAGTCCAGTTTCTTTCGGAGCGTATCTCCTGCATGTTGTCGGGGTCTATTAGCGGAAAGATTTGAACAAAGGGAAGTGCATTACCCAGTGTTATCATGTGTTCTGCTGAAGCGGCTTTGGCTAGCCGATCAGCGAGCTCGTTGTCTCCCCTGGGGATCTGGACGAACGTTGCTTTTAGCCCGTCGACTCTAGCCCTCACTTGATCGAGATATCTCTTCAACCTTTCCCCTTTGCATTCATAATCTCCGTTTACTTGATTGGTCACGACTTGAGAGTCGCAATGCACGACCACACTTTCAGCTCCGGCGGCTTTGGCTAGGTCGAGTCCTGCTGCTACCGCTTCGTATTCTGCTTCATTGTTGGTAATGGGGAAGTCGAGGCGGACCATACATTCAATCTTGTCTCCTTCAGGTGACAGCAATACTATGCCGGCTCCTCCAACTCGCTTATTGGATGATCCGTCGGTGTAGATTTTCCACTGGGGGGTTCTTCTGCCCCCTTGTCCGCGTCATGCGTAAACTCTGCTATGAAGTCAGCTACAGCTTGTCCTTTAATGGCCACACGTGGACGGTACTTGATGTCAAACTCGCTCAATTCTATTGCCCACAGCGTCAGTCGACCTGCGGCCTCAGGATTACTTAGTGCCCTTCGCAAGGGCTTGTCGGTCATTACGTTCACGGTATGGGCTTGAAAGTAGGGCTTGAGCTTGCGAGCCGCCGTGACCAACGCAAAAGCGAGTTTCTCCATAGGTTGGTATCTTTCCTCGGCACCGCGGAGCGCCCGGCTGGCGTAGTACACGGGCTTCTGTGCCCTGTCCTCCTCTCTGATTAAGGCCGCGCTGACGGCCACAGTGGAGACGGCCAAATAGAGGAAGAGCTCTTCACCTGGTTGCGAGGGGCTCAGTAGAGGTGGTGAAGATAGATAGGTTTTTAACTCCTCGAATGCTCGTTGACACTCGTCCGTCCACTCGAATGACTTTTTCAATGTTCGGAAGAAAGGTAAACATTTGTCCGTCGCTCTCGACACGAATCTATTCAATGCCGCTACCTTGCCGTTAAGGCTCTGTACTTCCTTCACGTTTCTCGGGGGGGCCATCTCCATTATGGCTCGGATTTTGTCCGGGTTAGCTTCAATCCCCCTTTGAGATACCATGAACCCTAGGAATTTTCCTGCCGTTACACCAAACGCGCACTTTCCTGGATTGAGTTTCATGTTGTAGGATCGAAGTGTGCCGAATGTTTCCTTGAGATCTTCCAAGTGGTCTTCCTCCTTCTGGCTCTTCACCAGCATGTCGTCGACATAAACTTGGACATTCCTCCCGATTTGCTGTGCGAACATCTTGTTCATTAGTCTCTGGTATGTTGCCCCTGCATTCTTCAGGCCGAATGGCATTACTTTGTAACAGAAGAGACCTTGACTGGTTACAAACGAAGTCTTCTCCTGGTCGTCTTCGTGCATGCGGATCTGGTTATAACCCGAGAAAGCATCCATGAAGCTTAGCAATTGGTGTTGAGCCGTCGAGTCCACTAGGATGTCGACCCTTGGAAGGGGATAGCTATCTTTGGGGCATGCTTTGTTAAGATCGGTGAAGTCCACGCACATCCGCCATTTGCCACTCGTTTTCTTCACCATTACCACATTCGCCAGCCAATCGGGGTAGTAGACTTCCCTGACGAAGCTTGCCTCTTGGAGTTTGCGGACCTCTTCCGCTATTGCTTGGTCTCGTTCCGGGGCGAATACTCTCTTCTTTTGTCGGACGGGTGGAAACGAGGGCAACACATTCAACTTATGCACCATGACCGAGGGATCGATTCCTGGCATATCGTCATGGCTCCAGGCGAACACATCCTTATTGCTTCTCAAGAAAGCCACGAGCTCTTGACGGATTGCGGGTTTTGCAAGCGTTCCGATCCTGGTAGTTCGGTCTGGATTGGAACCGTCGAGAGTTATCTCCTCTAGCTTCTCTGTAGGTTCTGCCGTCGTTCGGTGTTCTTCTATGTTCAAGGCCTGGATCTGGTCTTCCACCTCCATCATAGCTACGTAGCATTCTCGTGCGGCGATTTGACTTCCGCGTAGCTCTCCTACCCCATACTCTGTTGGGAACTTGATCATCAGGTGGTAAGTTGATGTTGCCGCCTTCCACGAGTTGAGAGTGGGCCGTCCAATAATAGCATTGTAGGCTGACGAGCAATCGACCACCAAGAATGTTACGTCCTTGGTGATTTGTTGGGGGTAGTCTCCTACCGTCACCGATAACGTGACGGCGCCCAAAGGGAATATCCTACTTCCCCCGAAACCAACGAGCGGGGCGTTTGTCGGTATTAGCAGCTCTCTATCAATCCTCATTTGTTGGAATGCCGGATAATACATGATGTCGGCCGAACTACCGTTGTCGACCAACACCCGGTGGATGTTGTAGTCGCCTGCCCGCAAGGTGACGACGAGTGCATCGTCGTGTGGATGGTGTAGGCGTCTTGCGTCCTCTTCCGAGAACCCGATAATGGGGCCTTCCCTTCTTGCCATTTTTGGTACCGTGCCTGCCAGCTGGACATTCTGTACCATCCGAAGGTACGTTTTGCGAGCCTTTTTGGACGATCCGGCCGCAGCTGTTCCTCCAATTATCATCCTTATGTCCCCTATTGGGGGCCTTGGCCGCTCGTTTTCTCGACGGGGGTGTTGTTCTTGTTGGGGTTGATCCATTCTTTCCTTACTGACGAACTTCTTCAGCTTTCCTTGTCGGATAAGGTTTTCGATTTGTTGCTTCAAGTCGTAACAATCGGCTGTGTCGTGACCATGGTCACGGTGGAAGCGGCAATATTTGTCTCTTGACCTTTTGCTGGGATCACTTTTCAGCTTTCCCGGAAACGTCAGAGATCCTTCGTCCTTAATCTGCATTAGGACTTGGTCTATCGGAGCGGTCAACGGGGTGAAACTTGTGAACCTTCCACCCATGGGTTTTGGACGTCTCTCGTCCCTTCGATCTCTCATCCGTCCTTTTTTTCGCCCCTGGTCCTGTCGGGGATCCTCTTGTCTGTCTCTTTTCTTCGGTCTGTCTTCTCTTGCTAGTAGAGCGTCTTCAGCGTTCATATACTTGGTGGCCCTGTAAAGCACCTCCGACATTGTCTTTGGGTCGTTTTTGTATAGGGAGAACAAAAACTTACCCCCCTTCAGCCCGTTTGTGAACGCGGCCACCAATATTTTGTCGTCGGCTTCGTCAATCGAGAGCGCTTCTTTATTGAAGCGTGATATGTAGGCCCGTAACGTCTCCTCCTCTCTCTGCTTGATGTTCATCAGACAAGCCGTGGATTTCTGTGGGTATTATGCCTTTTATAGTGTTAAAGGGTTGACTTTTCCTTTTTGGTTTCCATATCTTTCCAATGTGGGACTCTGCTCCCAATTCTCCTAAGCGTGGTGAGCAAGAATTCCCTTCTCCGGATCATGGGGTTTTTCTGGACTATAGACCTTTCGGATCATGGGCCCTTACAATGTCAGTCAGTGATGGGCCTTCAAAGCTAGGACCATCATCACACAGGCCCAAGAGGCCCAGTCCGTCAGGCCCATTAAGGTAAGCCATTAGGCCCAATATTTTATCATCTTCATAAACCAAACCAAGACTCAAAACCTTTGTAACTTTTGCGTTAGATATTCATCAATGGCTGGCCTTCAATATTACTTCTTTCCTACAGATTTCTTTTACCCTCGTCCTAGTTCTGCCAATGGGGACAACACTAGCAGCAAGCCGGTTCTTCAAGTCCAAACTCAGAAGGCAGATGCAGAAAACATTGAAAAGTGCAAAATTGTGGTCCATAACAATGTGCAAGGCAATAACAAGCTTTGTTATCAGCCTCCTCCAGCTTCTACTTCTTGCACAGCACTAGTTCCTTCTCCATGCATAATCAAGAAAGAGTTGCGTCGTAAAAGGTTCATTGTGGCAAACTGTGGCAACAACTACTGCTGCTAAACCATTTTCTTTCTTTGTTTTAGGCTTTAATTTAGCTGTGAATTAAGGTTTTTCTAGGATTTTATCATGGCTTGTGTTGTGTAGTACGTCACTCTATTTTTTCCCCTGTTTGTCGTTATCTTTCTTATCTAAAAGCATCCATTCGTTAACATCTTTGATTTGAATATGATGAAGTTTTATTCAAAGTTCAAACTTTCTTTTTTGGATTGTTTTATCTACTCTTTTTATATTAGAATATAACTCAATTCTCAAACTGGGCTAATTTATAGTGTTACAAACCTACGAGAATAAACGTTATTGATGGGTATATTTTTTCAATTTCAACCATCAAAATCTGTGACATAATTGTATGGTGTTACAATTTTTAGCTTTTTGTAGTGCCAAGCATTTTATAATTCGTTTGTGTTCTTTAGTTAAGTGAAAATATTTTACAATCTTTAATAAGTTTATCAAAATCTGAAAATTTTAAAAAACAAAAGTTGTGGCAGTTTATATGGTTTAGAACTACTCCAAAAGTAATCAATAAAAAATAAAAAATAAAAACTTTATTTTCCATATTAATTGGAAATTGAGAAGTGTTACCTCTACAACATTTTTACAACAAACCATATGTGGTTAGTTATTATTAATTTTAATTTAAATCTACAATTTAAATTACTTTTTGTCTTTCCATAATAACCAATAACAACCTACACAATACACTTTCATGCCTCCTGATCCCGTTTCAAACTTCAAAATGGTGGAAAATGAAAATGAGATCAGTGGCCCTGGCCCATGAACCATCACCCATGCATATACCCAGTTAAAAAACTTAGGGCGAAATTTTTTCCCACTAGAATTTGGCTAATTTCTCCAAATATGGATGTGAATAAACAATTGATACTTATTTTTCAATCAAATCTTTGGCAGAGTATTTTTATTCTATATTTAATTTATGATATATATATATATATATATATATCTCATAATGGAAGAACAAGATGCTATAACTTTATATTAAAAAAAAAAAGGGGGGTGGGGGGCTTCATTTATGATAATCTTATGGCAACTTTTGATATTTCCAAATGAACCAACCCACCTTTCCCTTTTAGAATTATATTAAAAACTTAGGCCGTTTTGTTAGAATACCGTTGGTGATCTTTTAGACCTGTTAGCACACTAGAATTTACTTGCTAACTTAACTAACTAATCTTTCTCAAAAAAAAAAAAATTATATTAAAAACATAAAAATGAATATATCTAGATTCTGTAAAGCACGCATAAGACAATTACAACACGTGGAAAGTCCAAACTTCATTGGCTTCCTACTCATTATTCTTGAAAACAAACCGCCCAATATGCCACGAGAATATACACAGTGCGCACCATGCATTGGTCAAACTAAGTCCTAAAGCACGGACAAAATGTGCTTTTGCCCTTTTCAGGCAAATTAATTAGTTTTTTGCCTTTCTTCTCAAACTAAATAGGGATATACCCCTCTTTTGAAAATCGAATTTTCAAAATCGATTTAAGCCCTATAGTGACGTTTTCAAGGACCTATAGTGACGTTAATAAAGACCTATAGTGGCGTTTTGTAACTTGATATCCATGAAATCGAGTTATAGGCAATAAAAATGTCACTACAAGTCCTTAAAAACGTCACTATAGGGCTCCAGAATTTTTTTTTTTTTTTTTTAACTTGATTTTGAGAAACTCGATTTTCAAAAGAGGGGCATTTCCCTATTTAGTTTGGGAAGAAGGGCAAAAGGCTAATTAATTTGCCCAAAAAGGACAGAAGCCCATTTTGTCCCCTAAAGCACACAGTTTCAAAAATTGGAATACAAATCTCTACGCTTACCATTACCAATAACTTGAATCCCAATGATAAGTGAAATTTTTTTCATTTATTTCGACAATGCCATTACCACAATTCTTTATTTATTTATTTATTTTTAAGAAATGATAAGTGCACACAATTTTTACAATATTTTTACAACAAATTTTAAGTGGCAAGTTGTTAATGTTAGATTAAAAAAGTAATCTCAGTGTTAAATTTAAATTTGAACTAATAATAACTAATAACCTGTAATTTGTTATAAAAATATTGTAAACGTAACACATTTTTTTTAAATTCCTCCCTAGATTTCGGCAACCACATTTTTTTTTCCTCCCATTTTCGGCAATGACATTGCCACAATTGACAAAAAAAATACAATTCCATTCCAAAATTTTTTTTTCCCTCCCATTTTCGGCAATGGCATTGCCACAATTACTAATTTTTTTTCCCCTATTTCGGCAATGGCATTGCCACAATTACTAATTTTTTTTCCCCTATTTCGGCAATGGCATTGCTGCAATTAGTTTTTTTTAGGAGCACTCACACTTCGAGCACAGGACACACTCGGGCAAGGAATTTGGGCAGCAGGTATTTCGGTAACACCATTGCCAAAATTCAAAATTTTCTCTCTTCCACTTTTTCCTCTTTCTCTCTCATACTTTTGTTGAATTTCGGCAACGGTGTTGCCGAAATTCACTCTCTTTCCTCATTTCGTTAAATAAGTTGAAACAGTGCCTATAACGCAAATAAATTTTGGATTTAGCAATATTTAGCCAAAAGACTCCCATTTTAGGTCTTCTATAATTCTTAAGATATTCTACTAAATAAATTTCTCTAAATCTTAACCATCCTTTTAAAAATGTAATGGTCTAGAAATTAATTTCGTTAAGGAAACTGTTTGCAAAAAGACTCTGTTAATCAGCATTATAGAATATAGATGGCATTTTATATAATCTGTTGCTCTCTTGAAAACAAACAAAGTTTTGGGTTATCAGGTTTGTTCCTCCCTAAAAAACATGGCATCGAACAAATCCATGAAGTAAAGCTTGTTAAATTCACAAATAGGAGCAAGTGGTGACTGTTAGGGCTTGAATGTTTGGATTTCAGCATAGGTTTGCAGATTTCAAGTGATGTGTGGGAATGAATTTGTATTATGGTGGTGTAAGGTGTTGTATGATTTGGTCTATATGTGGTTGAGGGTAAGAAATAGGTCCCGATCTGTTCAAAGATTTGGCTTTGGGTTTGATTTAATTTTTTTTCAACACAACACAAGCATTTCATTAGAACAAAAACACGATATTTACATCAAGACTGCAAGTGCAAACTTCAGTTCTAATTGGTTTTCAATTCATAGTACCAGCTGGAATTGGTTTCCAATTCTAATTGATTTTCAATTCATAGTACTAGCTGGAATGATACACCCCTGAAGAATCTTGCACAACAATGTATATTTCATACAATGGGACTAATTCTTCATCTGAGTTTTTTTTATTTTAAATTTTTGTTTCCAAAGAAAATTTTTATTTTCTTGGAAAATTTTGGAATACCTAGAATTATGGTAAAGGAGAAAAAAAATATTTTTATTATTTTATTTGTTATTGAACGGGCCTTCAAGTCACTAGCTTTAAAAATTCCATCATGTTTGTTCATCTCTCATAAAAAATTAAAAAACAAAAACAAAAACAAAAACAAACAAACAAACAAACAAAGTATAAGGTTGTTAACCACGTAGAGAGGGAAAATTCCCGACATATCACAAGCTGACACATCATACTACCAAGTCCACAAAATATGGCCAATTACAAAGTACCACATACTGCTACTAAGTTTTGCTATCACTACTTAAAAACCAACAAAAATTTGCCAAGTGTCGTTGAAATAGGGGCATAAAATGCATGCAAAAACCAATCACACATTAGCGCGTGTAAACGATAACATAAGCAGCCCGGCACGTGTAAGCGATGACACAGGGAGTCCAATCAAGTGCTAACATGTGTCACCTTGAAAATCAAAACATTTTGACCAATCAAAAGATGCCACATGTCTTGGAGAAGAGTCTTAAAGCCCCTCCCATCAGACTGTGACACATGTCACCAATCAAATTTCGCCACGTGTCACTCATCCACCCCCAAACTCCTATAAATAAAAGCCTTCCCAAGGCATTTCTACACACGAAGATATCCAAAGCACAAGCAATATCAGAGAAGATTCAAAAGCACTTAGAAGTACAGGAACTCTATAGGAATCAAGGCCCAAAGCCTTCAAGAACTTTAACCTCAAAATCGAAGAACATTTGAAGCAGAACTATCCAAAATATCTGTCTAGATCTTAAAGTTTGTTGGAATCAAGTTCAAAGGCCGCTAGAAACCTTAACAAACCATAAATCAGCAAAGCTCTACGGATTCAAGCCTCCAAAGCACCGAAAAACTTCCATCACAAACCTTCGAAGACGAAGAACGCACGAAGAACACAAAGAACAAAGAATTTCTAACAAGCTCATAGCCAAAGATTCATTGTAATTCTGTTTCAAGGGTCTTCAATCAATCCTTCAGCCAAATTGAAGGATATTTTGGTGTTCGATTCAAAATCACATTATTACAATTCCAATCAATAAGTCTTGTAGGGAGATTGAATCAAATGATCACTCTTTTGTAATCACAGAGAATTGTACCACACATTCATCAATACAAAATCGCATTTGTGAAACTATTTTACTTGTTTGATTTATTTCAAACTAGAAATTTAGTCGTCTACAAACCAAATTCAACAATCTCCACACCCAGAATAAACAAATAGTCTAAATGTAAAAGCTCAGATTTGGATAAGAAACAATTATGTACACAAAAGTGCATGACAATTTGAAGAGACTGACTAGTAGAAGATGATGAAAAGAGCCCAAAAGTTTGGAAAATTTTTTGGATGATTCTAGAGAGGATGAGAGATAGAGTTTTGCTTTTGCGAAGAGGTTTTGAGATTTTTTTTTAGTGTTAACGTTTTTTTTTTTTTTTTTTTTTTTTTTTTTTTTTTTTTTAATAATGGAATGTTAACATTGAATAGGTAATTGTTTTGTTTGCATTATTATTTTATGGGTATTGTTAGTGGATTGCTGAAATGGCAAAATCTGGACCATTATTTTTTAAAGGAACGATAAGGATTTAAAGAAATTCATTTGGTAGAGTACCTAAAAACTCTAGAAAATCTAAATCTCCCTTTAAATACATGTAAAATGGTAATGATATTATACAAAAAAAGAAAAGAAATATACATAGCTACATGCTCTTTAGTTTTAACTCTAACTCTAGAGGTGCTTGTGAGTTGTGACTCTTTCTGGTTCTATATTAAATTACAAAATTAAGCTTTCATGCCTAGCCTTCAGTACAATTTCTTCCCTTCAGATTTCTTTTACACTCATCCATAGCCTGTAGCCTTAGACTTTACTTGCAATGCAACTCTTCCACTTTGAACCCAAAAAAGAAACAATGTGGACAACTTTAATGAGCAGCCAAATGAAAAAAAAAAAAAAAAAATTCCTAACAAGAAGCTAATCAAAGGTCCTCCCTACATAGCTAAGAAAAAGGAAGGTAGTGTTAATGACCAAGTTGATCATGGAAAATATCTCAAAACTCTCACCAAACCTGCTTTCTTGCGGGGTTTGAAAGAGATGATTGATAGATACCTTGGATAGCTTGATTTCGGAACTCGAACCCAATACCTAGAGGTAGACTAGGCATGTCCATGCCTATCTCTTGATCAAAGTTGTAGTTTGTGTACAAAGCTCCCATCTTTTTGAGTTGCGGGAGAGATGATTGATAGGCATCTTGGATAGCTTGATTCCTAAACTAGAACCTGCCATCCAATGGTAGTCTAGGCATGTCCATTTATGTCTCTTGATCAGAGATGTAGTTTGTGTACAAAGCTCCCATCTATGTGGTGTTTAGGAGAGATGATTGATAGACATCTTGAAAATGTTGATTTCCGAGCCTCAACCCATTACCCAGTGGTAGATTATTCGTGTCCATGCCAATGTCCACCTCTTGATGAAGTCTGTATATCTTCTTGCTTGGCTGAGTTCCTTCTAAATTAAAGACTTGGCCAATGCGGATTTTTAACTTGAACATTGGTGCCTAATGAAGTACCAATACCAGTAGTAATAGCATAGTTGTAGTCTAGGAGAAATGAATGGTAGACAGTTTGGAGAGACTAATTACCAGACTCAAACCCACTAGGCAATGAGAGTGGACTGAGTTTTAGTGGTTGACAACCCATGACCATACCTATCTCTTGATGAAGTCCGCAAATTTTGTTGCTTTGTTGGGTTCTCTCCGGACCCACCAAAATGGAGATAAAACTGAGTGGGAGGAATTAGATAGGTAAATGACAAAAATGCCCATGTGCAAGTGCACATGGGCTTGTCCCATCTGTTACCCTTTTTTTTCTTTAGATGTGATTTTTTTTTCTAGATATGATTTCTATTTCCTAATAAATTTGGATGATTGCTTTTTTTGTTTTTTTTTTTTTTTTTTGTTTTTTTTTTTAATAGGGCATCATTTTTTAACAAGGATATATGAGTAAATTTATATAAACACATTTTTTCTATCCCTCTACTTTTCCACTCTCAACCAAACAAAAATGAGGGAAATTAAAATCTTTTCTATTCCCTCACTTATCCACTCTCCTACCATTTTCTATCCTTCCACTTTTCCACTCCTCCAACCAAACAGACCCTTAATTCCAACGGGTTAGGTTAAGTTCACATTTTCTCAACGCAAAGAAATCAAGTTGGGTTAAAAAAAAAAACCCAAAACCCAATACAATCTATACACACCTCTAATATAAATAGTAATAATGCAACTAAGGCTGCGTTTGGTTCCCGTAAAATATTTTCTGGAAAATAAATATTTTCTGGAAAATAAATATTTTCCGGAAATGCTATTTTCGAGAAAGGAAAATATTTTTAAGTGTTTGGTTGCATTCCAAAAAATATTTTGGAAAATATATTTTGGTGTTTGGTTGTATTCTTGAAAATGCTTTCGAAAAACCCATTTTTATCATGTTTCTCACATTTTCTCAGCTTCCAAACAAATATTAATATCATTTCTCAGTAAATAAACACAAAAGAAACAAATCCCAACAAAAAAAAAATTCATCAAATCCGATCAAATTAAGAGAGAGAGAGAGAGAGAGAGAGAGAGAGAGAGAGGCGATTGGGTTCGATGAATGGGGACGACGAAGCTGGGTCAGGGACGACGAATTTGGGTCGAGGACGACGAAGTTGGGTCAAGGACAAAACCCAAATTCATCAAAACCCAAAAGAAACAAAACCCAAATTCTCAATACCCAACAAAAATAGCACAAGAACGATCAGTTTTAGGTGGATCGGTGCTGGGGTGCGACGATCTCACTAGGGTGCAACGATCTCGTCGGTGGTGCGATCGGCACGATGAGGGTCTGAGATGGTGCGATCGAATGGGTTTTCCGGGTTTGAGGAATGGGTTTGGGCATTGCTCGATGAACGAGCTCGGTCTTGGGTTTTCTGGGTTCATCGGAGTCGGTTTCTAGGTTCGTTGGAGTCGGTTTCTGGGTTTGCGATTTCTCTTCTTTCTCTCTCTCTCTCTCTCTCTCTCTCTCTCTCTCTCTCTCTCTCTCTCTCTCTGCGCGTCTGAGTCCGGAAATGGTTTGAAGTGAAAATAGCAACAGAAATCATTTTACACCAAACACAAGGGTATTTTCCGGTCAAAGCGGAAATCATTTACCGTTGACCGTATTTTTCATGTGCTGCCAAATACCCACTTTTACGGAAAAGCATTTTCGGAAATGATTTGAAGTCAAAACAAACACAGCCTAATATTAAACAATATTCTTTCAAATGGTCATAATACCACAAAAGCCCTAAACTTGTAGCCTTAATGCAAGAGTTTGATGTGATTTTATCTATCCAAAGCAATTGTAAGAGATATTAAACAAATGGGTTTTTATTTATTTATTGTTATTATCATTAGAGAGTTGGAGAATGGGGATTTGAATTTTGAACCCTAAACTTCTCTGTTAAAAACATCATAAAATGTTACTTGAATTATACCAATTCTGGAATCTGTAGTACCAAACACCACCTTAAGTATTAAAGGAAAATTTGACCATATTAGTGCTAGAAAATGGTTGAACATGACATTGAGATGTGTGGCCCATGAGCATATCCCCTGTTAAAAACTTTAGGCGAAATAATAGTCAAGGTAATTTTTTTTCTTCTCTATTTAATTATATGTATATATTCTTTTATATATTTTTAAATAAATTTCTAAATATTGGTTGATTGATTTGGAAATATTGAAAACTGCCATAATAGAAAGTTAGTGCATTTTTTTTAAAATTTTTTTATGTTAGAGCATCTCATTCTTTCGTTAATATATATATATATATATATAATATGGTTTGACTTACCTTTTAATTGAACATATCCTTTTATTTTAAATATACAATAACATGCAGTAATAGTTTTTAATCTCCACATTTTATTTAGTTAGTGAATGATGTAGTGGTTTCTCATTAAAATAAAAGGAGATTCCAATTAAAAAAATACGGGAGGTAAGCCAAACTCACACACACACACACATATATATATATATATATATATATAGATTCTAGAAAGCACACATAAAAGAATTACAACACATGGATGGTCCAAATCATCCAAAATTCCATTGGCTCCATACTTATCATTCTTGAAAACATACCATGAAATAGGTTGTGGGAATGTACACAGTGCGCACTATGTATTGGTCAAACTACGACCAAAAGCACATTAACCAAAATTAGAACACAAATTTCCATACTTACCAAATCACCAATAACTGGAATCCCAATAAATATTTAGTTATTGAGCATCTCCAATGATGTAGCTAAAAGCAAAATATTATCTATAATAGAGAATGAGGCAAAAAAAATGGTCTCTAATGGATTCTCTAAACCTTGAATTTTTTTTGGCTTATGAACAGTAGCTCATCAAATCTGATAGACTACTATACATTAGCAATTGGATTTTTTTGATTAAAAAATTATACCAGCTACTATTAAAAAATTCTCTCTCTGTTGTTTCTTTTTTTTCTCTGATCAAAATACAAACTCAAAAACAAAATTTTAAAATTAATCAAATCATAACAAAAAAGAAGAAGGAAAGAAGACAGAAGACAGAAGCCATCTGGCCCATCTAGACTACGTTGGGGACGAAGATGAGCGACGGCTCCAAGCTAGGCCAACTGCTTTAGGACGAAGATGAAGAAGATAGACAAAGGCCAATCTCTTTGTCGGCTGTGTATGTGAGTGAAGTGAGATGAAGAAGAAGAGAAATAGAGAGGGAGGTTCTAGAATCAAGTGGAAAGTAGAGATAAAAAAAAGGAGAGGATAGAGATATATGGGTATACATGTGTGGTGGAGAAAAAACAAGAGAAAAGAAAAAAGAAAAAAAAAGGAAACGTATGGATGAAAGAAAGGAAAAGAATAAGAAATGACCATTTAGAAATATTACTACAATATTTTTACAATATTTTCACAATAAATTTTAAGTAATTAGCTAATATTGGTGAGTAAAAAAATAATTTTAGCGGTGGGTTCAAATTAGAACTAGTAACAACTTTTCAAATAAGATTTTGATGTGATTCTTGTAAAAGTATTGCGAAAAATGTTGTGAATATAACACTTTTCAATAAAAAATATAATTGTTGGGAATGAATATAGAAAGAATAAATGATGATAAAAAAAGAATAAAGAATGAATGAATAAATAATATTTAAATGAGATAGCGAATGAGATAGAGAATCTGTTAGAAAGTGTATTTGAAAAAGTTGGTAACTAAAAGGTAAAAGTTACTATTCATTCTCCAAATAGTACAAAAATTTGGAGAATCTGCTAGAGATAACCATATTTTCTCCCTTTAAATACATGTCATATGGTAATGGCAAAACAACTCTTCCATTCCAAACCCGAAAGAGAAGCATAATAGAAAAAATGAAATGACTTTCAATATGAAATTGATTCCCTTATTTTAATAGTAAATCTCTACTAATTTTCAAAACATTGGACATATGCAACTAAGCTAAGTCATTTGATATAATTGAAGATGGTTTAGTTTATCCAAGTTGTACTATCGCGTACCTTTGGTGTGGTGCTCACTCCACAAGTATAAATGCTTGCGGAGTGTGGAGGGCAAAGGTCGGAGTTCAAGTTTCTAGAAGGGAGTTTTACATACATATATAGTTAGATTAAGGCAATGTTTGGATCCACGTTTTAACCACGTTTGCGTTTACGTTTGATATAAATTGCTAGGACCCACGCTACAAAACGTGGAAACGGGAAATGCACGCTGAGAAGAAACGCAAAGCTGAAAGCTGGGAAATGCAAAAAATGGATTCGCGACACACCGTTTCATTAATCCAAAGCATTCTGTACTGTTCATGGACCAGGCTCTTGCGCGTTGAAAATAAGCTGCTTCATTCTCATCACAGAACATGATGAACACAGAAAATGATCAAACCCAGAACATGATTTATTGCACAAGCCCAGCAAACCCATTCTTCGCGTTCTTCATCAATCAAACCCAGAACATGATGAAGGACTGCAAACCCATCAAAATAGAAGATCAAAACGGTGAAACCAAAGCCATATGAATCAAACCCATGTGAAAAAAAATCAATAGTCATTAAATGGATCAACCCATCAACCGGAGCAACTGATCAAATGGATCTACCCACTGCCGATCAACCCATGATTCATCTTCTTGAAACCCAGCAAACCCATCAACTGAGAAGATCAAAACAGTGAAACCAAAACGTAAACCCATGTGAAAAAAAAAAAAAAAAAATCAAACCCATCAAACGATCAAACCCAACAAACGGAACTAATCAACCCATCCACCAAGCAAACGCAAATCAAACCCATTAAAACAACCCGCAACCGATCAACCCATCCACCACCACCGAAGGAACCCGATCTTCGCCGACGTTGGACTGGGTTGTCTTCCTCGGCTCTTCACCAGCGTCGGGTCGATATAGGTCTTCCTTGTGGATTTCTCTGTTGGGCGTGGAACTCTCCGATGGCATAGGCGTTAGCTAGTACGGTGAGGAGTGAATAGAAGAAGGAAAGGAAAAAAAAAATTAGAGAAAACCTTTGACATTTATTTGCTACAGTAATTTCAGCTGAGCTATAGTATCCGTATCACCAAAATAATCATCCACGTTTTTTCACTTATTTGCTACAGTGTTTTCAGTTTTCAGTTTTCAGTTTCAGCAAAATAAGTTCTATCCAAACAAACCCTAAGTTAGAGTAGAAATTCTATCTTATATATATATATATAAAAAAAAAAAAGTTTATCCAAGTTGTTACATGCCTTCACTTGATTACAAATTCAAATTTCAACAAAAAAAAAAAAAAAAAAAATATATATATATATATATATATATATATTGTAAACCCATTATCAAAAAATTCACTAAAGAAAATTAATGAGCATACGTGTAGCAAATGACAGTTACTATGGGCCCGTTTGGTTGTAGTTTTTAAAAATTGTTGTTTAAAAAGATGTAAAAATTGTGGTTTAAAAAGTGTTGTTGAACAACGTGTTTTTAGTGTGAATAAAACAAAAAAATGTGTTTGGTATCATTGTTTAAACAATGTTTTTCAGTGTTTTAAAAATGTAAAATATGTGTTTGGTATGTATGTTTTGTTTGATAAAAAAAAAGTTGACTAACGTATTAAATAAAAAATTTTTAATCCGTTTTTATCCCTTCTTTTCCTTTTCTTCTGTCTTTATCCCTTTCTCTTCAGTCTTCAGTCTTCCCTTAGAGCAGAAAACAAAAAAGCCAAACCCACGCCAAAGAAGATCCACGGCTCCGTTCACCGATCAGCCGATCAGCCGACGCCAAACCCACGCACGTCCTCATCTCCATCAACGCCAAAGAAGATCCACGGCTCCGTTCACCGATCAGCCGATCAGCCGACGCCAAACCCACGCACGTCCTCATCTTTACGTTCGTCGGAGCTCTCCGCCGATCAGCACCTTCAGCCCGAGATATACACAACTCTGTTCACCGATCTTCAGGCGTAGTTCTTCCCTCTGCTTCTTCTTTATTTCTTTTCCGTTTCTTTCTTTCTTTCTTTAAATCTTCATTTGCCGCGAGACCGATTTGCCTCTTCGCGTGACCGATTTTCTGTGAGACCGATCCAGGAAGAAGCATTTTGGCGGTGGAGAGGAAGAATTGAAAACAAAATTTCTGCCGTGACTATATGTGAGTTGTGTATTTGTTGGTTCCAATTTGTGTTGTTGAGATCTTGTAGGTTGTAATTGGTGTTTTTGAGGGTTGTGATTGCTGGTTTGTGGTGTTCTGTGTGTTGTTGAGAAAAAAAAAAAAAAAAAACTAAAGAATAAATTAAATCAAAGAAAAGGAAGATGGGTTTGTGGTCACTCTGTCTGAAGTGTTGCCGACGATGGGTCTGCCATGGGAACTTGCTGGAGGTATGGTGGGTTTGTCAAGGGAGGTGATCAGTGGGTCCGGCTTGTGCCATCAGAAACGCAATTTCATTGTTGGTGAAAATCCAGTGAAAATTCAGTGTCAATTTTATTACAATAATGCCATCAGAAACGCTGTTTATTGTTTAAAATATGCCCGGACCATGTTTCAAAAATAGTGTTTCAAACACTGGTTTTTGAGTAGTAGTTTTCAAACAATCCTATTTTAAGCACCATCACCAAACGGATTGTTCTTAAATTTGGACACTAGTGTTCAGTGTTTAAACACTGAACACTATGTTTTGAGTTGGCAAACCAAACAGGCTCTATGATTTCAAACTATTAAAATTTATTGAACGGTAGAACTTTTTTGGTTAATTTTAAACTTTGAATCTTATTACAAACCTAGAATTAGGAAGTTTTTGAAAATTTTATAGTCAAAGAGTTTCACGAAAATAAAATTTGAAAAAGAAAAATACTAGAATTTGGCACTAGTGTTTACTTTTCTTTAGTGACAATTGGAATATTTTACTTTTGAACTTTTCTCTAACATATACGTATAAAAAGGTTTGTACTATACCAAAGGTTTGGAATATTTTACCCATAGCCCATAGGGTCTCTCTCTTTTGCATTTAAACCCACTGGTACTGGAGATTAAAAAAAAAAAAAAAACCACTGGTACTGTAGGGCAGTTTTGTAACAAAACCCAAAATTTGTGGGTCCACACATAATTTAAATTCACACATCCCGCTCTCTCATTCTGTCTCTTCACCCATAAGTTTTGTAAAAAAACCCCAAACGCTCTCTCACTCTCACTCTCACTCTCTAAGCTCTCTATCTCTCTCCACAAATCCCACTGCGCTCTCCCTCCTACTCCTAGGTAAGATCAGTTTCTCTCTCTCTCTCTCTCTCTCTCTCTGTTTGGATACCGAGAAAGTGGAGGGAAAATTTGATGTGCACTGTAGCAAATCATCTTTTTTTTAGATGAGCGCTACAGTGCACATCTATCTTTAGATGTGCACTGTAGCAAATCAGCCAAATTTTATGGCTTTAGCTCCACTGCTGTGGGCTTATTTTGCTATAGTAGTGGAGCTAAAATAGCATTATAGCTTTTTAGCTCCACTGCTGCAAATGCTCTTAGATGTGCACTGTAGCAAATCAGCCAAATTTTATGGCTTTAGCTCCACTGCTGTGGGCTTATTTTGCTATAGTAGTGGAGCTAAAATAGCATTATAGCTTTTTAGCTCCACTGCTGCAAATGCTCTTATGTGTGAAATTGTTTTTCTCTTTATGTGTCCGATTCTGTTAGTGAATTAATGGTGTCCGCTGTTGTGTTCTATTTTGGGGGGTTTTTATTTTTTGGGAGTTTTTCGATTCGTCTCTCCAAAAAAATTTAGGGTTTATAGTTCAAAACGCATGCGATTTTTTCTCTTTCTTTTTTCAATTCGTTTCTGATTTCTCTCTTTCAACTCATGTTTAGCATAACATATATATATAATGTTTATCATGTTATAAGTGCGTCCCTTGCATTTTCAAATGGAACTGCATCTTCTGTGGCTTCTTTAATTTAATCTTAACATGCATGGATTACTCAAACTGCTGCTGCTCCTCTTTTGCAGATAAATAAGAAATGTTGCCTGCAACAAATTTCACGTTACTTATAGAAGATAGATCAGTGAATCAATTATGGAGGATTACAGAATATAAGTTCCCCTAAATTCTGACTTAATTTCCTCTCATCGAAATCGCCTTTCATTTATACTAATTACAGAATGTAGAAGTTTATTTTATAGTATGCCTTGCAATATTAAATTGTGACAACATTTAATTTATTTTGATTTATGTGTGTGTGTGTGTGTGTGTGTGTGTATACATACACATAAATTTTCCAGGGAAACCATTGAGCATGTGGTTCAAACAGTTGTTGATGGTTTTTTGGAAACGTGGATTGCCTTTCTACATTCTTTGATTTATCCGTGTTCCTTTTTGGAGCCTTATCATATTTATTCTTCTCTCTCTGAGTTTATGTTTCCTCTTATAATAGTTTCCTGATTTCCCTCTTTTTTGCTTTTTGTTTTATATTTTTCTTGTTGTTCATCATCATGAATGACGTGTACTCTTCCTTATTTTTTTCATCAATAATAGTTTTCTGATTACCTATCAAAAAAAAAATATTAACATTTTTTCGCCCAGATAGAGTTTTCATGGTGATGTTGCAGTTGCATTTTCATCCAATATGTTTTTATTCCTGGTTTTCTGAAATTTCTCTTGCAAAATCCAGATCTCTTTCTTATTTCTTAGTGTTTCCTTGCATTTTGCAGTTTTTAGTAGAAATGCATTATAAAATAGCAGCAGCTGTTCTTCATAGGCATAAATGTCATCGGCTGGCTGTAATTGAGGTTCTTATAAATATTCTTGGCCACAGAGCTGCTGTTTCAAGTACTTCTAAGTGAGTTTACATTGAGAAGCTTTATGTTTTTGTTGTCAGTGTTTAATTCTTTCAAATGGTTGCAGTGTTTTAGAGAATTGTTCTTCTGTTCATTGTTTTGTAACTTTTGCAGTTCAGGGTGCATTTTAAAAATCGCAATCATGACATGTTTACACATAATGGAATTGGTAGGGCAAGTGGCAGAGTTTGATTTGGCGATAAGCTCTCTCTCTCTTATACTTCTGTTTTTGTTCCTCTCTTACAATCCTAACTTTATAAGGACAGTTTCTGCTTGTTTTAATTCTTTCAAATACTGGTGTAGTGTTTGCTTGTCATAAGCTTTGTTTCTGAGAGGATTACAAATTACAGTCTTTCTTAATTGCGGTTTGAAATTTTCATTCCAATACTTTTCCCGTTGTCCTGTTGTGTTGTTTTAGTCATTCTTTGTGCTGGTGAGCTCATATCTAATATGAACTTATAAAAACTTTTAGCATTTACTTAAATTGAGAATTTAGTCATTTTCTCTATGACTTCTTATGATTTTTGGAGCTCTAGTCATTATGGTGATTTATTATCATTGTTAGTCATATATAGGATTTGATCTGCCATCTTTAAACATGGTTGTTCTATTTCATGCTAAAGAGTGTGACATGAATATGGTTGTAGTGGCAAAACAACAATGGTTTTGCTCTCTCTTCTCTTGGCATTAGGGTCTTTTTTATTTAATTTATTTCTCTTGATTTGCATCATAATTTTTTAAGTTTGTTCATTTGTTTTTCTTAAGTGGAGTAGGAAATGATCTAGGTTCTCGCCCCTCTTGCATATGCAACTCCAATCAACTATAATCTGATTTATTGATATGCTAGAAGGATTGAGAAATTATGTTAAATCCTAGAAAGGAAGGCTTATGCTTATTTAATTTATATTTTAAAGAAAAAATTGGTTATTATGTGTATAGTGAGTGTTATGTATTGATATTTTGTTGATTTAGTGTTATGCTTGTTGAAGCAAGGCAGCTGCTGAATCCTGGCCATTCATTAATTGAAATGAGCTCTGGTCCCACCATTGATTAAATCCTGGCCATACATTAAAACCTTAATTAAAAGTTTTGAAAAGACGTAAATTGTCAAAATAATTATTTACTATGCATCAGCTGATTTCCATGGACTCTTTTATTGGATTAAAAGAGCTTCTTGAACTTATTAGGGTCAATGAGCTAGTTTAGGGCATCCGCAATGGATAATTCTTCTCCATCCAGCCCAATGGTACGGCATCACTAATTTCAATGTGCATCTCTCCAAAAGAGGTTTGTTATGCAAATGCTGATTTGTTCTGATATATATTATAGTTGATAAAGAGTTAAACTAATTTAGATTTCTTGTTAGTCAGGACTAAGCGAATTTTTTAAAGAGTCTTTAGTTATAATATGTTGTCTGGCTTCTTTGTTTTTTGCAGCTATCTATTGTCAGCCACATTCTGTCTCTAGCCTCTTGTGCATCAGATCCTCTGGTTACTATGTTTTCTGGAGATACTATTGTGCATGTGGTTCAAACAGTTGTTGATAGTTTTTTGGAAGTGTGCATTGCCTTTCTACATTTTTTGATTTATTTGTGTTTCTTAGTGAAGCCTTATGTTCATATTTGTTCTTACTGGACTCATGCAGGGAGGACAATCCTATAACTGATGGTGTTGTCGATAAGATTATGGTTTGAAATTTTCATTCCAATTCTTTTCACTTAGTCCTGTTGTGTTGTTTTAGTCATTCTTTGTGTACGTGAATCCTGGCCATACATTAATTAGAATGAACTGGCCCCACCATTGATTAAATCCTGGCCATACATTCAGACCTTAATTAAAATTTTTGAAAAGACATAAATTGTCAAAAAAATATTTGCTGTGTATCACCTGACTTCCATGGACTAATATTGGATTAAAAGAACTTAAACTTAGTATGGTCAATGAGCTAGTTTAGGGCATCCTCAATGTATAATTCTTCTCCATCCAGCCCAATAGTACAGCATCACAAATTTTAAAGTGCATCTCTCCCTTAGTGGTTCTTTATGCAAATGCTGATTTGTCCTGATATATATTATAGTTGATGAATAGTTAAACTAATTTATATTTCTTGTTAGTCAGGACTAAGTGAATTTTTTAAGGAGTCTTTAGTTATAATCTGTTGTCTGGCTTCTTTGTTCTTTGCAGCTATCTATTGTCAGCCACGTACTGTCTCTAGCCTCTTGTGCATCAGATCCTCCAGTCCCTATATTTTCCAGGGATACCATTGTGCATGTGGTTCAAACAGTTGTTGATGGTTTTTTGGAAATGTGGATTGTCTTTTTACATTCTTTGATTTATGTGTTCCTTTTTCTTTTTTGGATATGTTGATTTATCTGTGTTCCTTTGTGGAACATTATGTTCATATTTGTATATATCAAATAATAATTTACCCGTACCATACCATAGCCCATAGGGTCTCTGTCTTTGCATTTCAACCCACTGGTAGGGCAGTGTTGTAACAAAACCCAAAATTTGTGGTCCACACATAATGTAAATTCATACATCCGGCTCTCTCATTCTCTCTCCACACACATAAGTTTTGTAAAAATACCCCAAACGCTCTCTCATTCTCTCTCTCTCTCTCTCAATTTACGAATCCGAAGTGGTCTCTCTCTCCACAAATTCCACAGCGCTCTCCCTCCTACTCCTAGTTAAGATCAGTTTCTCTCACTCTCAGTTAAGTTCAACAATGGGGTGTACTCTCTGTTTGGTTACCGAGAAAGTGGAGAGAAAATTTGAGTCTTAAGTGATCTGATGGGGTTATTATGTGTGAAATTGTTTTTCTCTTTGCGTTTCTATGTGTCCGATTCTGTTTTATTGTGTTAATGGTGTTCGCTGTTGTGTTCTGATCTTGGGGGGTTTTTTCTCTTTCTTTTTTCAATTCATTTTTGATTTCTCTCTTTCAGTTTCTGATTATGTGTTTTTAATTTCTAATTTTATATATATATATATATATAATTATGGGTTTAAAATGGTCACTTTGTTAAAACAAATTGGTGTTTGGACTGTGTATATCTGGCTCTGTTTGTTTGGTTTTAACTAGATCCTGACCTATGCGGCTTGCCTGTCCTGGTTGCTTTTTTTCTGCTGACATCTACTTGTACTTATCACAACTTTTCAGAATATGAGATCATCAATGTTGTCATTTGGCTAACATGTAGGAACCGAGTTGTATGTTTTAAACATCATCGTTCTAAATGCTAGGGTATGTATTGGGTTTACTTTTAGAGGATTTCTTCTATTCATTGTTTTGCAACTTTGCAATTCTTTGTGTTTTTTTAAAATCTCAATCATGACTTGTTTACAGCAGATGGAATTTTCTTTTGAGTGCTTGGCAAGGCAGGTGGCGGAGTTTGATTTGGTGATATGCACTCTCTCTCTTATCCTTCTGTATTTGTTACTCTTACAATCCCCACCTTATAAGTACAATTTCTGGTCGTTTTTAATTCTTTCAAGAAGTCGCCGTGTTTGCTTTTTCTAGGCTTTGAATCCAAGAGGATTATAAATTACAGTAGCTTAATGAGGGTTTGAAACGTCCAATCCAATTTTTTTCCCTTTGTCTACTTGTCTTGTTTTAGTCATTGTGTTGGCATGCTCATATCTATTTTGAGTGTGGTGTAATGCCTCTTATTGGAGTGGAGTAGTTAGATTAACGAGGATTTTGATCTAAATATGGTTGGCAAGAGAAAATTAATGTGGGTTTTTGCATTTGTGGATTTTAATTAATTCCAGTGGAGAAGAAGAATTAGATAATAAGTTTCATCACGGCTATTGAAGGGTATTCGAATTGCTGGTAGAAGATTAGATTACTTCCCAATGCATGTTCATATATAAATACTTTTTCTTATTGATCTGTTTCTTTTTCATGGTGTGGGGCATAAAAAATACCTGGGATGTTTAAAACTTACTTCAATTCTGTTATTGGAATTTCAAATTCATGCTCATGTTTCAAACTCATTATGTTTATTTCATGATTCTCAATGACTCATCCACTCATTATGTTTATTGCATGATTCTCAATGACTCATCCAGGCTGTATTTATGTTGTGTGCGGTTCCTGCTATTGATCCTTTTCAGAGGTATAAAATCCATCCTGTTTTTTCAGTTTGCGTTATTAGTTAGTCATGGTTAGTTTCTTATTATCTGCAGCCTTGTTATTTTATTTTGTCTATTTATTTAGGGGGTGTTTGGTAGAGTAGTTTGAGAAAGGTTGTTTTTAGTTTTTTGAAATATGTGTGGATGAAAAAGTGTGTGGAAATGTGTGTAATGTTGTTTAAAATGTGAAAATGTGAGTTTGAGATTGATGACCAAACAAGCCCTTATTTATTTATTTCTTGGAATTCATCAATGCAGTACTTCATAATCTATTCAGACAGTCTATGCTGAAGGTGATGAATATAATTTTCTTCTCTTGGTAGTGTCTAAGATTTCTTGAAACTGATTGAACTGCTTAGTTTTTAGAGGATCTGTGTGAACATTGATCTTAATGGACCTGAATTTCCTGAAAGTTGAAGTACTTCTCTGATATTCTTTGTTAGTCTTTGGAGGAACTAACGGGATCAATTCTCTTTTGCTTGGTTGCTTGTGTTGTATGCTTAGTTGCACTTGTGGAGGTAATGCTGTTAAGAAATTGCATTTGTGGACTTTATAAGTCTAATTGTTGTTAACCTATCGTCCCTTTTTATTTGACCTCCAATGTGTTATTCTGTTATATTAATGTTGAAAACAAAGATGATGCTTTGGATATTTATTTGCTTGTGTAGTGCCATTTATGTGCATGCAATACTGGTAGCTCAACTCCATCCTATTTTTAAATTTCCAAATTACCAATCTATTGTTGACTGATTAAAGTTTGTTAAATTACCAATTCTCCCAAAAACTAATCTAAAAGCTTAAGATAATAGGAGGTGATGAATTTAATTACTTAATCATAATTGTAATGCTCCCCCTAATGTGTGGGCCCAACTCCCTCTTGATAAGCGAGGCCCAACATGTGAGATTTTAACATTTTAAATGGGAGGTAGAGTGAGGACAAGCATCAAACTCGGGTTCCCCTACTCTGATGCCATGTTAATTTATCAATTATCCCAAAAGCTTAAGCTATTAGGAAATGGTGAATTTAATCACTTTAATCAAAATTCTATCAAAGTTTATATCCTTCTAATGGTATTTCTTGGTTTGAGATATGGCATCCATGAGGGTTCCATCGACCACATTGCATTTGCTCAATGTCGATACATCAACTATTTGTTTCAGATGCTGAACCTAGTTATTTTAGACTTTAATGTTGCCATTGCCTTTTTCCAGCTCCGGTTCTGCGTGGGGATAGCTCCAACCTAAGCTGGCTCACTAAGGTATCATCATTTTCTAATATCTCTCATTTTTAGAACTAGGGGATGAGAAACTCTAATTTCAGCTTGATATCAAGTTTTTATCGTTGAATACTCTAGTTTCAAGAATATCATTGTTAAATTAATAAGCTATAACTGATTTGTTCTGTATATTTCCCCTTTAAACATGAAATTAATATTGCTTGTTGATTGTTCTGGTGTCTGGTTTTTTATCTGTCTTCTTAAAAATATATTTCATTGGAAATTTGTAATACACTCTGATGGTTGTATGATGCCAGGTTGCTTGTCAACTGTTGGCAATTCTGGTGAAAAATTACTTTGTGCCAATCTTTGCTATTTGTATCTCATTGCTTTGCAGTAAGAAATCTGGACGGGAAAATGAAGCAGTTGTGCTTCAGAGTTCAATTTTGCGTCTTGCTGAGATATCTGAGAGTGAATGAGACAAAGTCATAAAGAAACATATGGTTTGCTCCTGATTTTCATTTCTCTCTCTCTCTAAATGATTCAGGAAGTTTAAGACAAAGCCAAATGCTAGTCATCCGAACTCTCCATGTCCTCCTATTTCGTTCCCTCCAAAAACACCACATCAAGCATAAAGGAGCAAAATTCCAAATGCTAGACAAATGCTTTCCAGGCCAATTCTACCAACCAAATAGAGTATCCGCAACCGATATTGGCAAGACCCAAGAAAACCCAAAAGATCTAAACACCAAACTCCACAACTGATAAGCCTTACCATAATGTTGTAACAAATGATCCACCGTCTCTCCATTACTACGGCACATGATACACCGGTCGTCAAAATCCATCTCTCTACCCCTCAAATTATCACCTATAAGGATCCTATCCCATACAGCAGTCCACACAAAGAAGAAAACACGCCGCGGAGCCTTAACCTTCCAAACACCTTTCCATGGAAAAATGATGCGCAAGGGGCTTCTCAACTTATTGTAGAATGATTAGACATCAAAATCCCCATTCTTTGTCAACTTCCATTGCAAACGATCTCCGTTCTCAGTAGGGTTGATTTAGAAAGGGGTAGGGCCAATTAGGGTTTGATAGTGAAAAGTATTGGGTGTAAGATTTAGGGTTTATTAGGCTTCTAGGGGTTTTTGCTCTTGCAGATTTGATTTGATCAAATTTTTAGATCACTCAATTAAAGTAGAGAAATAACAAGAGTACATTAAAGAGCAAATAGAAGATGAATGAGAAAGAAACAGAGTGATAGAGAGATACTAGGAAATCAAATGTAGCTGTAAGTTGTCTTTTCTCAATAATCTGCCATAATCTTAAATGTGAGTGGATAATGGTTAAATGATTAAATTCACCATTCCCATCAGTTTATGCCTTTGGGACAAGTGATAGTTTATCAAGGTATTAGAGCAAGTGATCTTGAGTTGAAAACTTGTCTCCTCTTTACCTCCAATTTAAAAGTGAAAATTTCTAGGTTTTAGACCCTGCATATGAAGGGGAGTTTGAGCCCACTCCTGTGGGTTGGTATTAGAATAAAAGTTAAATGATTAAATTTATCATTTTCTATTAATTTAAACTTGTGGAACAATCTGAATTTCACCATTTCCTATAGAAATGAGGAAATTCTTTCGGAGATCAAGGTAACTTCTATTGATGAAAAGATGAGGGAGTGTTGCTTGACATAGTTTGGTCATTTTTAGAGAAATGCTATGAGTACACTAGTAAGAAGAAGTCAATTGATTCAAGTTAATGGAATGAAAAAATGTAAAGGAAGACCCAAAAAACATTAATAGAGGTGGTAAAAAAATAATGTGTCAATTTAGGAATAATAGAGCATGATTTTGGATGGAATAGAATGGTGGCCATATGAAGACATGGATAGATCGGGAGACCAACTGCTTGCTTCTATTAGTGGTTCTCTATTTGACTGGTCTCGAGCTTGGGGACTCACTTTTATTTTTAGTTTTCTCCCTGTTTGTAATTTCTTCTTTGCTCTTTTCTTTAAAGTAGTTTTTTGTATATAAATTTGTCTTAATTTTCAAAAAAAAAAAAAAAATGATGGAAAGTTATACATGTGGTTGACCCTTACTAGTCTATTGAAGGTTATGTATTAGAATTACAGTTCTTTTGTAATGCTAAAGAAATTGTCAAAAAATTCTGAATAGACAGAAATTGTCAAAAAAAATCTATTATGTATCAGCTGACTTCCAAGGATTCTTATTGGATTAAAGAACTCTTTAAACTGAGTAGGGTCCATGAGCTTGTTAAGGGCATCCACAACGGGCAATTCTTCTCCATCCCACCCAATGGTACTGCATCACTAAATTCCATGCACATCTCACTATGAGAGGTTCGTTATTCAAATTCTGATGTGTTCTGATATATATTATAGTTGATAAAAAGTTAAACTAATTTATATTTCTTGTTAGGCAGGATGAAGTGAATTTTTTTAAACTGTCTTTATTTATGATATGTTGTCTGGCTTCTTTGATTTTTGCAGCTATGCCTCTTGTGCATCAGATCCTCTAGTCCTTTTATTTTCTATGGTTACCATTATGCATGTGGTTCCAACAGTTGTTTATGTTGTTTTGGAAATGTGCATTGCCCTTCTTTATTTTTTGATTTATTTCTGTTACTTTTTGTAGCCTCATGTTCATATTTAATTGGGATTAAGTCTTTGTTTGACTAAGATCATTAAATGCCACAGTTTTTTTCCTCCATTGTTCTTTTTCTAATATGTTTTATTTGTTCATAGGTGTATTGGCTTTGCATTGATTATCTTCTTGTAGCTAAATCAGCAGTTGTGAGTATGGAGGTTTCCTTCATATTTTTATGTTTTTAATTTTGCTGCCCAAATCTATTTACTTTTTTATCATTTATTTGGCAGTTTCTGTGACATGGGTTGTTTACTTTATAGATCCGTGGTTCATATTTTACTTTATAGATGTTTTGTAATTTTCGTTGATACTATTCTGGGGCTATATTTTATGAAGGATAGAATGTTAGTTGTACTCAATTTTTTATATCCATTTATATAAAAATAAAGGCTTAATTTTTCATTTCGTGTTTTTCTATCTGATAATGCTCATAAATATTTTCATACTTCTTTGTCCCACTTTCTCGATGGTCATGATTTACATCATCGGTCCTCTTCTCCTTATACTCTACAGCACAACGGTGTGCTGATACGTAATTGAGACATTTGTTGGAACTTACCCTGTTGGCTTTTATTCCATATGAATGTTACAAAAACATATTGGAGTGATGCAGTATTGACTGCTTGTTATCGTATAACTGTATGCTTTCAATTGTTTTTGATGGTTAGATTCCTTTAACTGTGCTGTCTGTTGACACACCCTTTTACCATTTACCTCCAATGATTTTTGGGTGTGTACATTCGCATTTTAGGTCTAGGGGGTGACTAACGTGATTCTCGATCTCATAAGTGTATTTTACTTGAGTACTCTCGTACTCATAATGGGTACAAGTGTTATTTCCCTTCACTTCATTGTCACTTTGTTAGAGTTGATGTCATTTTTATTGAGTCTACTTCATATTACTCCTCTCCTTCCTCAATGAGTGTTTCCTTGATTGCCTCCATTACCTCCTTCACCAGCATTGATAGTCCATTGCCTCCATTGATACTTCACCAGCATCGATAATTAATGAAGCTGGTTTTGAGTTGCAGAACATTTATGTTTCATATTAATTTGGGTTTTATTAACTTTATTATGAGTCAGGATGTATTCTTGGATTGGCCACACATCAGATCTTTCTTCAGGCAATCGAGAATGCAATTTACTTTAATGGTTACATGGGGTATTTTTCTATGTAATGAGTTTTAGTTATGGGATGTGTAGTAACATGTGTACTTGTACATATTCACTTCATTTTTGTGCAGGGTGACATTCCTACATTCCTGACATTTTAAATTTTAGGAAGTCTCCTGAGAACAGTTTTGGGACATGCTAACTGGATGGCCTGTTTGCTTATAGTATTATGAATATGACACTCTTTAGTTCTGTAGTTGTTCTCATTTGGTTTACATTATTTTTAATTTATTGAAGTGTAGATGTCAATGTGATGCTGAAATCTATTGTGGTACCCGTGAATGTGATCTTAAAGATTGAAACTTCAAATATTTTAGTTTACCGTGCAGAAATAATCCTTATGGGTTAGAATTCTGAAATTCAATTTGTCTAAAAGATCTTGTGTCTAAGAAATTTGCATTATTTTTGGTAAACTTGACTTTTGGGTGGTAAGATTGCTTTCATCCATTGTGCTTTGTAGTCTCCATGTATTGGATATCCATGACTAAAAATATCTTAGCCTGCTCAATTTTTCTTGGTCTGGTTTTGGGTGATGAAGAAAAGCATGATTTAGTTGATTGTGTTTTCTCATCCCTGAAACTTAAAAGGGCTTGAACTCTTAGTAGTGTTTGAGAAGTTGACTAGTAGATGTACTTGCATCACTGGCCTGTGTTAAGTGATCTGATAGGGTTATTTTGTTTGAAATTGTCTTTCTCTTTGTGTTTCTATGCGTCTGATTCTGTTTTAGTGTACTAATGGTGTTTGCTGTTGTGCTCTGATCTTGGGGGGTTTTTTCTCTTTCCTTTTTCATTTTATTTTTGATTTCTCTCTCAGTTTCTGATTAGGTTTTTTATTATTATTTTTTAAAATTTTTTTTAATTTATTATTATTATTATTATTATTATTATTGTTTTTATTTTTTTATAAATTTATGGGTTTAAAATTGTCACTTTGTTAATAAAATTGGTGTGTGGACTGTCTATATCTGGCTTTATTTGTTTGGTTTTAACTAGATCCTGTCGTATGCGGCTTGTTTGTCCTGGTTGCTTTTTTTCTGCTGCCATCTACTTGTACTTATCTCAACTTTTCAGAATATGAGATCGTCAATGTTGTCATTTGGCAGCCATGTAGGAAAGGAGTTGAATGTTTTAGACATCATCGTTTTGAATGCTAGGGTAAGCATTGGGTTTACTTTTAGAGGAGTTCTTCTATTCATTGTTTTGCAAGTTTGCAATTCTTGTTGATGTTTTTTTTTAAATCTCAATCATGATTTGTTTTACAGCAGATGGAAACATTTTCTTTTGGGTGCTTGGCAAGGCAGGTGGTGGTGTTTGATTTAGTGATATGCTCTCTCTCTCTCTCATACTTCTGTATTTGTTACTCTTACAATCCCCAACTTATAAGTACAGTTTCTGGTTGTTTTAATTCTTTGAAATAGTTGTAGTGTTTGCTTTTTTTACCCTTTGAATCCTGGAGGATTATAAATTACACTTCTTAATGAGGGTTTGAAACTTCCAATCCAATTCTTTTCCCTTTGTCCACTTGTCTTGTTTTAGTCATTGTGTTGGCATGCTCATATCTAATTTGAGTGTGGTAACAGAAATTGTGGATTTTATTTAATTCTAGTAGTCTCAGTGTATCTTTAGTTGACTACTTTTTAAGGAGTTTGTTGTAGTAAACTTGGCTTCTAACGATTTGCTTATAAATATTAAATTTACTGTTCTCTTAAACTTGATACTATCCCTTGTTGAATTTATTTTACG
This sequence comes from Quercus robur, assembly GCF_932294415.1. Classification (NCBI taxonomy): domain Eukaryota; kingdom Viridiplantae; phylum Streptophyta; class Magnoliopsida; order Fagales; family Fagaceae; genus Quercus; species Quercus robur. The sequence continues at coordinate 44,588,065 of NC_065540.1, read as the reverse complement.
GATTTTTGGTGCTTGGTGGTTTGAAGGTATGAATGTTTTGGCAAAGTTGGCTTTACTAGATCAATTTGGTTCATTTTTTTTAGAGTACAATAATGTAAACTTTCCATTCCCTTATTGTTGGCTTGCTGGTTATTATGTGTTCAAGTATTTAAATATTTTCTTTGTAAATGAAAATTGGTGCTTGCATTTATTTCAGGCTTTTCAGGCTTCACTTGCTTGCCTTGCTTGGCAGGTTTGTCCTGGTTCCTTTTTCTATTGCTATCAATTTGCACTTATGACAACTTTTTTGAAACTTAAGCTTATTGGAAAATACAAAAAGAAACAGGGAACCTAAGTTCATCCATTTGTTTCCCCTCTTATTCCTTTTGGAGATTTTGTCAATATTGTGGATCGTTGTTTTTGTGCTATCTACTAGGGTAAACATTTGGGTGCTTTAAACATGTGCTTCTTTACGTGTTCATTATATAGCATTTAAAACTTTTTACTTGTATGGTTTGTATTGTTTTGTTGGACCAGGCATGGGGATGCTTTGGGGTTTTATGACTACATTACCTGGCCAACAAAGTTTTATAATAACTAAGGCCATAGTCTCTCTTTCTTTCTTGATTTCATTATTCTTCTTCTAAAGTTGAAAGGTTTAACTTTTGGATTATGATTTTTATTAGTTAGAAACCTAATTTGCTGGAGTGACGTTGAGTTGAGATCATGATTCTCTTTTGTTTTCTCAACAATCTTTTGTTGGTACTTTTCTCCTTATTGTGCCTTAAAAATTATATATTGAATAGCAATATTTATCATAACTTTTTCGCTGCTTTGTTTTAGATTTTATGTACGTTCGATCTTAATACTCCCTTAACTACTTGATTGACAAAAATAATTTGCTGGAGCAACAAAATTTGGTGTTTTGATTGTGTATTTCTTGCTCCATTTTTTTGGTTTTGTCTAATTCCAGTTCCACCTGCCTTGTTTGTCCTTTTGTTTGTTTGCTTTTTTTTCTTCTTCTTCTTCTTTCTTTCTGCCATCTACTTGTACTTTTCACAACTTTTCAGAATATAAGATCACCGCTTTTGTCATTTGGCAGCCATATAAGATTCATAAGAAACGCATTGTATGCTTTAAACATCATTCTAAATGCTAGGGAAATATTGGATTTACTTTTAGGGAATTGTTCTTCTGTTCATTTTTTTGCAACTTTTGCAATTCAGGGTGCATTTTAAAAATCTCAATCATGACGTGTTGACAGCTAATGGAATTTCTTTTGGGTGCTTTGTAGGGAAAGTGGCAGAGTTTGATTTGGCGATAAGCTCTCACTCTCTCTTATACTTCTGTTTTTGTTACTCTCTTACACTCCTAACTTTATATGGACAGTTTCTGCCTGTTTTAATATTTTCATATACTGGTGTAGTGTTTGCTTGTCATAGGCTTTGTTTCTAAGAGGATTACAAATTACAGTCTTTCTTAATTATGGTTTGAAATTTTCATTCCAATTCTTTTCCCTTTGTCCTGTTGTGTTGTTTTAATCATTCTTTGTGTTGGTGAATCCTTGCCATACATTAATTAAAACGAACTCTGGCCCCACTTTGATTAAATCATGGCCATACATTAAAACCTTAATTAAATATTTTGAAAACTTATAAATTGTCAAAAAAAAAATTTACTATGTATCAGCTGACTTCCACAGACTCTTATTGGATTAAAAGAGCTTCTTAAACTTAGTAGGGTCAATGAGCTAGTTTAGGGCATCAACAATGGATCCATCCAGCCCAATGGTACAGCATCACTAATTTTAATGTGCATCTCTCCATGAGAGGATCGTTATGCAAATGCGGATTTGTTCTGATATATATTATAGTTGGAAATGAGTGAAACTAGTTTATATTTCTTGTTAGTCAGGACTTAATGAATTTTTTAGAGAGTCTTTAGTTATAATATGTTGTCTGGCTTCTCTGTTATTTGCAGCTATCTATTGTCAGCCACATTCTGTCTCTAGCCTCTTGTGCATCAGATCCTCCGATCCCTATATTTTCCAAGGATACCATTGTGCATGTGGTTCAAACAGTTGCTGATGGTTTTTTGTAAATGTGCATTGCCTTTCTACATTCTTTGATTTATCTGTGTTCCTTTGTGGAGCCTTATCATATTTGTTCTTACTGGACTCATGCAGGGAGGACAATCCTATAACTGTTTGTGTGGTCGATATGATTAACATTTTTTTGCCCAGATAGAGTTTTCATGGTGATGTTGCTTTTTCATCCAATATGTTTTTGTTTCCGGGTTTTCTGAAATATCTCTTGCGAAGTCCAGTTCTCTTTGTTATTTCTTAGTTTTTCCTTGCATTGTGCAGTTTTTGGTAGAAATGCATTATAAAATAGCAGCTGTTCTTCATAGGCATAAATGGCATTGGTTGGCTGTAATTGTGCATGTGGTTCTTATAAATATTCTTCGGCATAGAGCTGCTTTTTAAAGTACTTCTAAGTGAGTTTACATTGAGAAGCTTTATGTTTTTGTTGTTAGAGTGAGGTACTTAGAATTTGCCCATTAGTGTCTATTTATGTATGTTAAGATGTGGTTGAGGTGGACGGGAAGTGGTGCTGTTGTTGAAGGCCTCATATGTTTAAATTCCCCTTTTAAAAAGTGTTCTCAGATGTTGTGGGGCCCAGAGGTTTAGGCTAGGATGCACGGATACTTCATGAGATGTAGGCTTCAAAAGATTTTATTTTAATAGCTCTGTTCAAGTAGTTTTGAAGTCAGCTCGAACCACTTTTGTTGTCTTTTCTGCTCTGTTCTTTGTTATCTATGTTTTATAATTACTTCATCTTCTACCCCTGATCTCTCTTCTTTTTATTTTTTTATTTTTGTAGTTTTTTTTCTAAGTTTCAATTATTAGTGAGGGTATATGATCACTTGCTGGATGTTCTTAATGTTACTTGGGAGGGTTGCTTTCTGATTGGCTTATTTTCTTTTATATTTTGTATTTTCTTGGTCTAACGATGCCTCATTTTTTTTTTTTTTTTTTTCTTTTATCATTTGTGGATATTGTATTTTTTTCACCTAATGCTGTGAAATTTTTGTTTGAAAATTGGGCTATTAATTAGTTTTCATTTTATATAGGGCTAATTTTGTTCAATCATTTCACATTGCAGTCAATATGACTTCTCGTTGAGATTGACTACCGTCGAATTTATGTAGTTATCTTTTCAACTTAATTGATGCTGTTACCTACAAAAACACTTCACTTGAAAAAAAAAAATACTGATGTGATCAGAAATCCCTAACAAGTTTTTTTAATCTCATGACAATTCAGCTTCTATCATTTGTGTCAGTCATGATAAACCCGTTGAGGTTAAATACACTAGTTTAGCCAGTGCATAGTTTATTTGGAGTTCTTTTTAATGACCTCACGACCCCCTCCCCAAAAAATATACTACTTTGTTCTGTGGTCTGCGAAGCCTTCAAGTTATTGCTGAAAATCCCAATCCACAACAGTAATCAAAATCTTGTTCCATGAAAGTAAAGGTTTTAGTTACTACATCAAATGCAGTAGAAATGGCAACATCTTTGTGGGACCTGGTATTATCTACATGCACACAAACTTATAAATTTGTTTTTATATTATGCTGTATTATTTGGCTAGTACCTTCAAATAAATTGGATTTAGTTATTTATCAAAATGAAATTTTGATTTAATTGGGATTAAGTCTTTGTTTGACTAAGATCATTAAATGTGACTCTTGTTTGGTCCATCGTTCTTTTCCATCATGTTTTATTTGTTCTGTGGTTTATTGGCTTTGCATTGATTATCTTCTTGTAGCTAAATTAGCAATTGTGAGTATTGAAGTTTCCTTCTTATTTTTGTGTTTTTAATTTTTCTGTCCCAATCCATTTACTTCTTTGTCATTTATTTGACTGTTTCTGTGACATTGATTGTTTACTTTGTAGATCTATGGTTTGCATTTTACTTCTATGATGTACATTGGGTATTGTTGTGAAGAGCATTTCAATAGCCTCATACTGGGGAGCCCAGATTTCTCCCATTATAAAATGGTAAGATTCATTGAGATACTGTGTGCCATACCCATTTTGGATATAGAGGTTCCCCCCCACCCTCTGCTATTCAGGATCATGTTAATGGACCAATTTGTTGTAGAAAAATAGACAGCCAATAAGGATCCATGTAATCTTCAACTACATTTGAACTGTTATTATTTCTGTTTTCGTCCTCTGCATTCTTGAAGATTCTCGTAATTCCTGTCTTTTTTGTTTGTTTGGGTCTTCTTGATCACTGTTAGCACTTCATGTTGAAATACTAGTCCTTGCAGCCACTCAAATCAATGAACCTGATAGCTTGTTTGGGATCATCCTGTCAAACAAGGTTACTTTATATTATCTATCTTTCTGAATGTCCTTATAACCCGTTATCGGTATCTTTTGTACCCTTGTGCTGTTTATGTGTGTAGTTCTACTTTGAGTGCTGTGCTTAGGTAGATTTTTTGTGTAGCATTGTGCATACCCTCCACACAAACCACCCCCACCCCCCCCCCCCCCCTCTCCCCCCCAAAAAAAAAAAACACAACCCTCCCCACACAACCCAAAAAGGGGGGGAGACAAACAGATCAATAAAGAGACTGGGAAGATGGGAGAAACGGTCTAATAGTTAAACCCTTTGCTGTCCCTTATACAGAAATGAATGGAAAATGGTGCAAATCAGTAATTGTTTTGGCCCCTGCTTAGACTTTTTGTTTAGTGTGCCTAGTTAGTAGTTAGTTTTTTTTTTTTTTTTTTTTTTTTTTTTTTCTGGTGTGTGTGTGAATGTATGTATGTATATTCACAAATTTACTCTCCATATTTTACTTTATAACATGCTGTTTGGAGTTTGAACTTCTGTCTGGGTGCTGTACACTGAATAGTCTACACGGATGTCACCCGTTCTTCCAGGATTTAATAAACACATATGTCATACCTCAAGATGTGTGGGATCTTAGGTTATTTAAAAAAATGTCATCAGTCTTAGGGCATTTTACTTTAATTACATGTCAGTGGAAACAAATTCCTTTTGATTCTGCATGCTTGCTTCTTTATGGTCTTTTAAATAGTGGAACTGAGGAAAAAAGTTTGCATTACTCTCGACGTTTGTATGTTTTGTCAATTTTAGTTGACTGTTTAATTTATGTGATATGTGCGGTAAACACTTTTTTGTTAGGTTCAAATGTGCATGTAATCACTTGTAAATTGTTGATTTTCCATTAAATGGCGGCCACCATAATATGTTTTATTCTTGCGCAAGATAGAATTTGTTAGCATGATGTGCTCATTTTAAAGGTGGAGGGTTGAACTCTCCACTTTGAATTTGTTAGAGTTATTGTATTTGATCTTTGTTAACATTGTGGCATATTTTGTCAGATGTATCTTTTTGTTCTTTCTCAAACACTAATCTCTTGGGGGAATTTTTCTACAGGAATTGTGTGAAAGTACTGTGCCATCCCTAGGGAGGGCAAATGACAGAACTAGTTGGCGATTTACTTTGGCATCTGATTATCCGTTGTTGTTAAAACCAAACTGTCATAGAATATCTAATACTTCAAAACTTTTTCCTTCACGCACCAGTTACTGGCAAGTGAATCTGTGATTTTGATGTTTGTAGACTACCATAATCCATAAACACTAATCAAATCAGATTTTCACCCGATCTCATTCCTTATAAAAATTAAAAACTCTATGTTAGTCTCATACTTTGAGTATAAATGTACATCATAATTATCACCAAAAGTACATTAGTGATATTGTTACCATCTCTAATGAGTCTGATCATCCGTAGCTGTGATTTTCTGTTTGGTGCCCATTTATTGGTTTTGTTGCAATGCCTTAATGCATGTACTCATTTATTGAGTTGCTGCATTGATTTTGTACCTCTTTTATATTTCTATTTGCGAGATTGAACTCTGACTAGGAACTTCACTTATTCTTTCCTGTTTGGTTGAAACCATTACTGTTATTAAATAAGTTCTGGATTTTTCCAGATTAGAAAGGCCATCTGTAAACCTGGTCACTGTTGATAGCTATTGATTTAATTGTCAAATAATAATATTGGATAGTCATATTCAACCATTAATTTCACCATTTTCCTATCAATTTCTCTTTGAATATGTTGATGGTCACTTTACAGAAATAGCAGTTCTAAAGATCCGTTGGGTATGTGTGTAATTTACCAGTTATAAAAAATCTAGAATTTATGCTGAAGAAACACGTAAATGGTTTATGGCTTAAAATGCACTTGGAAATATTGAATTTTGAAGGGCTTCATGGGGCGGAAATTAGGAATTAAGGATGGAGTATTCAATTTTGCAGCATGTATTTGAGGGAGTTTGGGTTGTTGGAGTTAGGGATTTGTGGTTGGTAATGTTGGAGAAATAGGTTGATTAAGATTCAATTAGGGAGTAAGAAGCTGGGTATATTTTTGGAGTTCAAAAGTCAAAACAGGTGAGAAAAAGGAAAAAAAAGCGGACCTAGTTAGCTGTTAGCAATAACTCAGTAATGCAGATTTTGGTCTGTGGATTGTACAATGATTTTTATCCTATTCTTATTAGGGTTCTTAGGGTGTGGAATTATGGTCTAGTTGCAAGATTTCAGGTTGCTGGATATTAAAGAGAAGTTAAAAAAGATATATCCAGACAATGCACATTTGTTTTTGATAAGTGATATTGCACCTAGTTTTGGCAGGCATTACACCTATATTTAGGGAAGAATTGCATGAAACAAACCTCAACACCATTGTAGCCGCAAATTTATCATCTTTTAACTATTAAAAACCATAAAGAAAAAAAGAAGCCCTATAAAGTGACTAAACCCAAAGTAAAATGACCCAATGGTTTGAAACTACATGCCGTTCTGGAAAACCTTAAAGCTCCAAAAAGTCCCTTTGATTGCTAAAATAAAACAAGACCAACCTTTTGCCACCTGCATCACTAGAGAATTGAAGTGCTGATCCATAAGGGAATTGACAAAATCAAATAGAATTTTGAACTGATAACGCCCTATTATTGTTATGGTCAATATTGATTGTCATGTGGTTGCAACCGTATGTATTACTGTTACTAGATTCTTCTATGAATATGAATGTTATTTTGTTTAATAGAGATTGATATTTAGATTTCGAGAAAGTGATTCCCAATACGAATGTCTATTAATCTTCTCTTCTAGTTCGAACTTTGGTGTTACATTGGTGGTTTCCTCAAAAGAAAAACTTGTTCAACGGAGTATATGTAATTCCCTTTCATTTATTTATTTATTTAGAGCATTGTTTTATGTGAGGCAATTGACAAGAAGTATCAAAGACACCCCCCCCCCCCCCCCCCAAATTTTTTTTTTCTTCCAATTATGCAAAATGAAAAATTAATCTGTGTATTTATTCATTATATGTCTGAATTTACCAATAAAAAATGAACATGAAATGGTGGTGATGATGTCCATTCTTTTAATGCCTAGCTTCCTTAAAGTGTCATTAGCGATTTTGAGTTCTCTTGCAAAGATTCAGGGCTATCAAAGTGGAAAGATACTTGGTAATTTCACATGATACTTGTTTCAATCCTGTTATTGGAATTTTAATTTCATGCGTATGTTTCAAACTCATTATGTTTATTTCATGATTCTCGATGGCTCATCCAGGCTGTATTTATGATGTGTGCAGTTGCTTCTATTGATGCTTGTCAGAGGTATAAAATCCATCCTGTTTCTTCTGTTTGCATTATCAGTTAGTCATGGTTAGTTTTTTATTATCTGCAGCCTTCTTATTTTTTATTTTTTTTCAGGGAATTGGTCATTGCTGTACTTCAAAATCTATCCAGACAGCTTAAGTGCACATCTATGTTAAAGGTGATGAATATACTTTTCTTCTCGTGTTATTGTCTAAAATTTAGCGAAACTGATTGAAGTATTTACTTTTTAAGGATCTGTGAGAACATTCATCTTAATAGACTTAAATTTCCTGAAAGTTGAAGTACTTCTCTGATATTATTGAATTTCCTCTATTCTTGGCAGCCTTTGGAGGAACTAATTGGATCAATCTCTCTTTTGCTTGGTTGCTTATGGTGTAAGCTTTGCACTTGTGGAGGTAATGTAGCATCTTGCCCACTAAGAACCCTTTTAATATGTCTTAGCGTGTGTGAACAACCCTCATTGTTAATTTAGTTTTCTCCAACATAGGTGGGGAAACTACTATCATATTTGGCATAGGTTGCACCTTAGTTTATTTGAGGACAAATTTTGTGGAGATAGGAAGGCGAAATTTTTAAGTCTTGAAATACATCACAAAAATTAAATTATAAGTATGTACTAAGCTTTGTGATTATTTTTTGGGGTTTTATTATTATAAATTTGTATTTTTAGGACTTTACCCGTTTATCTTCTTAAAATAGAGAAAGGGAAGAACATCTGGGATTGACACTTTCTTACATACATCCTAAAATGTTGGAAAAGGAGCTGACGTAAACACTATGCTCATAAAATTACTTGGCGCCAATATGTGTCTACGATTTAATGTATCGATTAAGGAATTAGACAAGCATGGAATTTGCTCCCTTAGAAGGAAACATTAAATTGTTTCCCACTTTATATGCTGTAAATAAAGTTGTAATATTCCTCGCATTGCTTTTACATGAGATTCTCGAATTCAAAGTAGTGTGACATCTGTTTCAGGTGTTTCAGAAACCTGTCCTTTTGTTGAACTGGAAATGATTTAGGGTCACATAATTGAACCCTGTAATCAAAATTTTTTTGTTCCTTAAGACATGGATATTTTGATGGTTCAAAGGTATTGATTGATATATATATGCTTGACGGGAAACTTTAATGTTATGTTTTATGTATGCGTTTTATACTATATTGCCAGGAAACAAATTCTTTACAGGTTAATTCTTCAAGTCATGTACAAGACACTTATATTTCTAAGCTAACAAATGTGTGTGATCTTATGTTTGGGAAATAGCTTAAGTAATGATTATTTTCTTGGTTTGAGTTTATCCTAAACCACATTTAATTTTATGCCTGATTTAGTGGCACTATGTCTTGTTTTTTATCTTGTAATGTGGCATGTCCATCTTGTGTTCATGGTATTTTGTTATCTATCCTCTTAAAAATATATTTCATTGTAAATTTGTAATACAATCTGATGGCTGTTTGATACCACGTTGCTTGTCAACCATTGGCAATTCTGGTGAAAAATTACTTTTGTGCCAATCTTTGCTATTTGTATCTCGTTGCTTTGCAGTAAGAAATCTGGATGGGAAAAGGGAGCAGTTGTGCTTCAGAGTTCAATTTTGCTTCTTGCTGAGATATCTGAGAGTGATGAGACAAAGTCATAAAGAAACATATGGTTTGCCCCTGCTTTTCATTTCTTCTCTCTCTAAATGATTCAGGAAGTTTAAGATCTATTACATGCATAAAAATATTAGTCTAAATTAAAAGATATCACATAAAAGCCTGTATTAACTAAAAGCCAAGAAAGCAATGAGCTTAGCTTACCAACGCCAACTTAATTGTCATAGTTGACAATTGCTGCTCCCTAAAAATCCTTTGATTAATATCCCTCCGCATAGTCTAAATCAAACATGGTTGATTTAAATCCCAAGGTCTGTGTTGGGAGGAGTTTCGCTTAACTCTCCAAGCTTGAATCAACAAAAGCATAGTCTTGGGCATCACCCACCAAACTCTGAACATCCCAAGGACGAACTCTCACAGCTTCCTCGCAAAAGAACAGTGGAGTAGGAAATGATCTGGGTTCTCATCCCTCCTCTTGCATATGCAACTCCAATCAACTATAATCTGATTTATTGATATGCTAGAAGGATTGAGAAATTATGTTAAATCCTAGAAAGGAAGGCTTATGCTTATTTAATTTATATTTTAAAGAAAAAATTGGTTATCATGTGTACAGTGAGTGTTATGTGTTGATATTTTGTTGATTTAGTGTTATGTTTATTGAAGCAAGGCAGCTGCTGAATCCTGGCCATTCATTAATTAAAATGAACTCTGGTCCCACCATTGATTAAATCCTGGCCATACATTAAAACCTTAATTAAAAGTTTTGAAAAGACGTAAATTGTCAAAATAATTATTTACTATGCTTCAGCTGATTTCCATGGACTCTTATTGGATTAAAAGAGCTTCTTGAACTTATTAGGGTCAATGAGCTAGTTTAGGGCATCCACAATGGATAATTCTTCTCCATCCAGCCCAATGGTACAGCATCACTAATTTCAATGTGCATCTCTCCATAAGAGGTTGGTTATGCAAATGCTGATTTGGTCTGATATATATTATAGTTGATAAAGAGTTAAACTAATTTATATTTCTTGTTAGTCAGGACTGAGTGAATTTTTTGAAGAGTCTTTAGTTATAATATATTGTGTGGCTTCTTTGTTATTTGCAGCTATCTATTGTCAGCCACATTCTGTTTCTAGCCTCTTGTGCATCAGATCCTCTGGTTACTATGTTTTCTGGAGATACCATCGTGCATGTGGTTCAAACAGTTGTTGATAGTTTTTTGGAAGTGTGCATTGCCTTTCTACATTTTTTGATTTAGTTGTGTTTCTTAGTGGAGCCTTATGTTCATATTTGTTCTTACTGGACTCATGCAGGGAGGACAATCCTGTAACTGCTGGTGTTGTCGATAAGATTAACATATTTTAGCCCAGATAGAGCTTCCATGGTGATGTTGCATTTCCATCCAATATATTTTTATTTTTGGGTTTTCCGAAATTTCTCTTGAAAAATCCAGATCGCTTTCTTATTTCTTAGTGTTTCCTTGCATTGTAAAGTTTTTAGTAGAAATGCATTATAAAATAGCTGCAGCTGTTCATCATAGCCATAAATGTCATTGTTTCGCTGGAATTGAGGTTCTTATAAGAATAATTGGGCACAGTGCCGCTGTTTCAAGTACTTCTAAGTGAGTTTACATTGAGAAGCTTTATGTTTTAGTTGTTAGTGTGAGGCACTTAGAATTTGCCCGTTAATATCTATTTTTGTATATTAAGATGTGGTTGAGGTGGACAGGAAGCGGTGCTGTTGTTTAAGGCCTTAGATGTTTAAATTCCCCTTTTAAATAGTGTTCTCAGATGTTGTGGGGCCTAGAGGTTTAGACTAGGATGCACGGACACTTCGTTAGATTTAGGCTTCAAATGTTTTTATTTTAATAGCTCTGTGCAAGTAGTTTTGAAGTCAGCTTGCAGCCACTTTTGTTGTCTTTTCTTCTCTGTTCTTTCTTATCTATGTTTTATAATCACTGTCTTTCTTCCCCCTTATCTGTCTTCTTTTTTTATTTTTATTTTTTATTTTTTTTGAAGTTGTTCTTTAAGTTTCAATTATTAGTGAGGGTACATGATCACTTGCTGGATGTTCTTAATGTACTTTGTGATTGTCGCTTTCTGGTTGGCTTATTTTCTTTTAAATTTCGGATTTTGTTGGTCTGTTGGTGCTTCAATTTTTTTTTTCTTTGTCATTGGTGGATGTCATTTTGGTTAATAGAGATTGATATTTTGATTTTGAGAAAGTGATTCTTTATCATTGGTGGATATTGTTATGTAATTCCTTTTCTTTTTATGTATATATTTAAAGCATTTTTTTTATTTGAGGCAAAGGGCAAGGAGTATCAAAGACCCTCCCCCCAAAATTTTTTTTCTTCCAATTATGCAAAATGAAAAATTAATCTGCCTATTTATTCATCATATATCTGAATTTACCAATAAAAAATGAACATGAAATGTGTGGTCAAGATGTCCATTCTTGTAATGCCTAGCTTCCTTGCTGGATGTTCTTTATGTAATTTGTGATGGTTGCTTTCTGGTTGGATTATTTTGTTTTAAATTTCGGATTTTGTTGGCCTGTGGGTGCTTCAATTTTTTTTTTTTAATCATTGGTGGATGTTGTTTTGGTTAACGGAGATTGATATTTTGATTTTGAAAAAGTGACTCTTTATCATTGGTGGATATTGTAATGTAATGCCTTTTCTTTTATTTATATATTTAGAGCATTTTTTTTATTTGAGGTAAAGGCAACGAGTATCAAAGACCCTCCCCCCCATTTTTTTTTCTTTCCAATTATGCAAAATGAAAAATTAATCTGCCTATTTATTCATTATATATCTGAATTTACCAATAAAAAATGAATATGAAATGTGGGTGAAGATGTCCATTCTTGTAATGCCTAGCTTCCTTGAAAGTGTCATTAATGAAGGTTTTGAGATCTCCATCAAAGATTCAGTGCTATCAAAGTGGAAAGATACTTGGTAATTTCTCATGATTAATGAGCATAAATCCTGACCAAGGCCAATTCATTAAGTAGCCTTTTTCTTATTGATCTGTTTCTTTTCCATGGAGTGGGGCATAAAAAAAATACCTAGGATGTTTAAACCTTGCTTCAATCCTGTTATTGGAATTTAAAATTCTTGTGTATGTTTCAAACTCATTATGTTTATTTCATGATTCTCGATGACTCATTATGATGTGTGCAGTTGTTTCTGTTGATCCTTGTCAGAGGTATAAATCCGTTCTGGTTTTTCTGTTCGCATTATCAGCTAGACATGGTTATTTTCTTATTATCTGCAGCCTTTTTTGTTTTTTATTTTTTTCAGGGAATTGGTCAATGCAGTAATTCATAATCTATTGAGCTTAAGTACACATCTATGCTGAAGGTGATGAATATAAATTTCTTCTCGTGTTTGTATCTAAAATTTAGTGAAACTGGTTGAACTATTTACTTTTTAAAGGATCTTTGAGAACATTCATCATAATAGGCTTAAATTTCCTGAAAGTTGAAGTACTTCTCTGATATTATTGAATTTCCTGTATTCTTTGGCAGTCTCTGGAGGAACTAATGGGATCAATTCTCTTTTGCTTGGTTTCTTGTGGCGTAAGCTTTGCACTTGCGGAGGTAATGTGCTCATTTTGTCCACAAAGAACATTTTTAATTTGGCATAGGTTGCACATCAGTTTATTTAAGGACAAAGTTTGTAGTGATAGGAAGACGAAATTTGAACTACCCCCATTGTTAATATAGTTTTCTCCAACATAGGTAGGGAAACTACTATCATACTTTGCATAAAGTAGTTTTTTGAATATAAATCTTTCTTACTTATCCAAAAAAAAAGAAAAAAAAAATCTGCTATCATATTTGGCATAGGTTGCATCTCAGTTTATTTGAGGACAAAGTTTGTAGAGATGGGAAGACGAAATTTTAAGTCTTGAAATACATCGCAAAAATTAAATTACAAGTTTGTTCTTAGCTTGTTGATTATTTTTTGGGGGTTTATTATTATAAGTTTGTACTTTTAGGACTTTCTCCCTTTATCTTCTTAAACCAGACAAAGGGAAGAACATCTGGGATTGACACTTTATATACATCCTAACATGTTGGAAAAGGAGTTGACATAAACACTATGCTCATAAAATTACTTTGGGCCAATAGGTGCCTACAGTTTAATGTATTGATTGAGGAATTAGGCAAGCATGGAATTTTGCTCACTTAGAAGGAAAAATTAAATTGTTTCCCACTTTATATGCTGTAAATAAGGTTGTGATATTCCTCACATTGTTTTTACATGACATTCTCCGATAGAAAGCAGGGTGATGTAAGTTTCAAGTGTTTCAAAAACCTGTCCTTTCGTTGAACTGGAAATTATTCAGGGTCACATAATTCAACCCCGTAATCAAATTGTTTCTGTTCCATAAGGCATGGATATTTTGATGATTGAAAGGTATTGATACATATGCTTGACGGGAAACTTGAATATTATGTTTTAAGTATGCATTTTTACCGAAAGAACGAAAGGAAAAAGGCTAAAAGGTTTTATGTATGCATTTTATACTATATTTCCAGGAAACAAATTCTTTACAGGTTAATTCTTCAAGTCATGTACACGATGCTTCTATTTTTAAGCTAACCAATGTGTATGATCTTCTGTTTGAGAAATAGATTAAGTTATGATTATTTTCTTGATTTGAGTTTATCCTAAACCGCATTTATTTTTATGCCCGATTCAGTGTCACTATGTCTTGTGCTTTATCCTGTAATGTGGCATGTCCATCTCGTGTTCATGGTATTGCATTTTAACATGTCACATTCTGACCCTGCAACCGCTGTGCATTAAAAAAAAAAAAAAGAGAGAAGTAATTTCGACACACACACGCACACACACACACACCGCAAATAAAAACTTGGCAAATATTTGGAGTTGTGGGAATTTTAGAGAGTTCACTATTTGAATGCTTTGGTAAATTTTTGATATGGTGTGTTGTAATCTATTTGTCTTATTTTGGTGGTTTAATTGGTGTAGGTGCCTTTGATATGTACTATTTCAGAAATTATGAAAGTATCAAAATTCAATAATTTTCATTTGTTTATTTAATGATTCATGGAATTGATAAGAAAGTGCGTTTGTGGACTTTATATGTCTAAATGGTGTTAACCTATATTCCCTTTTTATTTGACCACCAATGTGTTATTTTGTTATATTAATGTTGAAATCAAAGTTGATGCTTTGATATTTATTTGCTTGTGTAGTGCAGTTTATGTGCATGCAATACTGGTAGCTCAACTCCATTCTGTATTGAAATTGTTGCTGACTAATTAAAGTTTGTTAAATTACCAATTCTTCCAAAAGCAAATCCAATAGATTAAGATATTAGGAAGTGATGAAATGCATACACCCCCATAATAAGTGAGTGCCAACTTGTGGGATTTTAACATTTTAAATGGGAGATAGAGTGGAGACAAGCATCAAACTCAAGATCTCCTGTTCTGATACCTTCTTAATTTATTAATTGTCCCAAAAGCTTAATCTATTAGGAAATGGTGAATTTAATCACTTTAACAATAATTCTAACAAAGTTTAAATTCTTTTAACGGTTTTTTCTTGGTTTGAGATATGGCATCCATAAGTGTTCCATTGACCACATTGCATCTGCTTAATGTCGATACATCAACTATTTGTTTCAGATGCCGAACCTAGTTATTTCATTCAGTAATGTTGCCATTTGCTTCTTCCAGCTCTGATTCTGCGTGGGGATAGCTCCAACTTAAGCTGGGTCACTAAGGTATCAACATGTTCTAATATCTATCTCATTTTTATAACTAGAGGATGGGAAGCTCTAATTTCAGCTCGATATCAAGTTTTTATTGTTGAATACTCTAGTTTCTAGAATGTCATTGTTACCGATATAAGTTATAACTGATGTGTTCTGTATATTTCCCCTTTGAAAATGAAACTAATATTGCTTGTTGATTGTTCTGGTGTCTGGTTTTTTTTATCTGTCTTCTTATAAATATGTTTCATTGTAAATTTCTAATACAATCTGATGATTGTTTGATGCCAGGTTGCTATCAACGGTTGGCAATTCTGGTGAAAAATTACTTTGTGCCAATGTTTGCTATTTGTATCTCATTGCTTGGCGGTAAGAAATTTGGATGAGAAAAGGGAGAACTTGTGCTTCAGAGCTGAATATTGCATCTTGCTGAGATATCTGAGAGTGAATGTGACAAAGTCATAAGGAAACATATGGTTTTCTCCTAATTTTCATTTCTCTCTCTCTCTAAATGATCAGGAGATTTAAGATCTATGACATGCATAAAAATATTAGTGTAAATTAGAAGATATCACATAATCTCATGGCTTTTCAAACCGTCTAATCTTTTTCTTTTTTGTATAGGTAATGGTAAATTTTATTGAAAAATTTGAGTCACTAATATATCTGATCTTTGGTTTGATGAGTATGCTGGGTGTCTTCCTCCAAAAACCAAAGATCTCTTAAAAATGTAAATGTAAGAGGATGTGAATTCTACAAAACTAGTTGGCCACCCCGTATCAACTACAACCCAAGAAAACGATGAGCTTACCAATTTCAACTTAATTCTCATAGTTGACAATTGCTGCTCCCTAAAAATCCCTTGATTACTTTCCTCTGCATAGTCTACATTAAGCGTGGTTGATTTAAATCCCAAGCTCTGTGTTGGAAGGAGTTTGGCTTAATTCTCCAACCATGAATCTACTGAAGCATAGTCTTGGGCATCACCCACCAAACTCTGAACATCCCAACTCACAACTCCCTTGCAAAAGAACAGTGGAGTAGGAAATCATCTGGGTTCTCATCTCTCCTCTTTCATATGCAACTCCAATCAACTATAATCTAATTTATTGATATGCTAGAAGGATCGAGAAATTATGTTAAACACTAGAAAGGATGGCTTATGCTTATTTGATTTCTTTTTTAAAGAAATAATTGGTTATCATGTGTATAGTGAGTGTTATGTATTGTTATTTTATCGATTTTAGTGTTATGCTAGTGTAAGTGAGGCAGCAGCTGAATCCTGCACCTTGTGTTATGCTAGTTGAAGCAAGGCAGCAGCTTAATCCTGCACCTTCTAACTCTGTTTTGGGGAATTGGGATTTAGGTTGATTTAGAAAGGGGTATGGCCAATTAGGGTTTGATAGTGAAAAGTATTGGGCGTAAGATTTAGGGTTTATTAGGCTTTTAGGGGTTTTGCACTTGTAGATTTGATTTGATCTAATTTTTAGATCAATCTATCAAAGTAGAAAAATTACAAGAGTACATTAAAGGGCAAATAGAAGATGGATGAGAAAGAAACAGATTGATAGAGAGATACTAGGAAATCAAATGTAGCTGCAAGCTGTCATTTCTCAATAATCTGCCATATTCTTAAATGTGAGTGAATAATGGTTAAATGATCAAATTGACCCTTCCCATTAGCTTAAGCTTTTGGGACAGGTGATAGTTTATCATGGCATTGGAGCAACTGATCTTGAGTTGAAAACTTGTCTCCATGTTTTACCTCCAATTTAAAAAGTCAAAATTCTAGGTGTTAGACCCTGCATATGAAGGGGAGTTTATTTTATAGTATGCCTTGCAATATTGTATTGTGACAACATTTAATTAATTTTTATATATATATATATACACATATAAATTTATGAGTTAAAATTGTCACTTTGTGTTTGGACTGTATTTCTGGCTCTTTTTGTTTGGTTTTAACTACATCCCGTCCTACCTGGCTTGTTTGTCCTGGTTGCTTTTTTTCTGCTGCCATCAACTTGTACTTATCACAACTTTTCAGAATTTGAGATCATCAATGTTGTCATTTGGCAACCATGTAGGAAATGAGTTGTATGCTTTAAAAATTGTTGTTCTAAATGCTAGGGTAAGTATTGGGTTTACTTTTGGAGGAGTTGTTCAATTCATTGTTCTGCAACTTTGCAGTTCGTGGTGTTTTTTTTTTTAAAATCTCAATCATGACTTGTTTACTGCAGATGGAATTTTTTTTTGGGTGCTTGGCAAGGCTGGTGGTGGGGTTTCATTTGGTGATCTCTCTCTTTCTCTTATCCTTCTGTATTTGTTAGTCTTACAATCCCCACTTTATGAGTACAGTTTCTGGTTGTTTTAATTCTTTCAAATGGTTACAGTGTTTGCTTTTTCTAGGCTTTGAATCCAAGATGATTATAAATTACAGTAGCTTAATGAGGATTTGAAACGTCCAATCCAATTCTTTTCCCTTTGTCTACTTGTCTTGTTTTAGTCATTGTGTTGGCATGCTCATATCTAATTTGAGTGTGGTAATGCCTCTTATTGGTGTGGAGTAGTTAGATTAACGTGGATTTTGATCTAAATATGGTTGGCAAGAGAAAATTAATGCGGGTTTTTGCTTTTGTGGTTTTTAATTAGTTCCAGCAGTCTTAGCACATTTTTAATTGGCTACTTTTTAAGGAGTTTGTTGAAGTAAACTTGGGGTCTACTGAATTTGCTTATAAATATAAAATTTACTGTTCTTTTAAACTTGATACCATTTCCATTCCCTTATTGTTGGCTTGCTGGTTATTATGTGCTCAAGTATTTAAATATTTGCTTTGTAAATGAAAATTGGTGCTTGCATTTATTTCAGGCTGCATTTGCTTGACTTTCTTAGCAGGTTTTTCCTGGTTCCTTTTTCTATTGCCATCAATTTGCACTTATGACAACTTTTTTGAACTGAAGCTCATTGGCAAATACAAAAAGAAACGGGGAACCTAAGTTCATATATTTGTTTCCCCCCTTATTCCTTTTGGAGATTTTGTCAATATTGTGAGTCATTGTTTTTGGGCTATCTAATAGGGTTAACATTTGGGTGCTTTAAACATTTGCTTCTTTACGTGTTCATTATATAGCATTTCAAACTTTTTACTTGTATGGGTTTGTCTTGTTTTGTTGGACCTGGCATGGGGATGCTTTGGGGTTTTATGATTACGTTACCACAATTACCATGTTTAAAAAATTTAATGCTGGTATAGCTATATGGCCAACAAAGTTTGATCAGGAACTAAGGCCGTAGTCTCTCTTTCTTTCTTGATTTCAAAGGTTTAATTATTGGATTAAGATTTTTATTAGTTAGAAAACTAATTTGTTGGAGTGATGTTGGGTTGAGATCATGATTCTCTTTAGTTTTGTTAACAATCTCATGTTGGTACTTTTCTCCTTATTGTGCCTTAAAAATTATATATTGAATAGCGATGTTTATCATAACTTTTTTGCTGCTGTTTTTTAGGTTTTATTAAGATTTTCATTTGTTAGAAAACTAATTTGTTGCAGTGATGTTGGGTTGAGATCATGATTCTCTTTTGTTTTGTCAACAATCTCATGTAGGTACTTTTCTCCTTATTGTGCCTTAAAAATTATATATTGAATAGCGATATTTATCACAACTTTTTTGCTGCTGTGTTTTAGATTTTATTTACCTTTGATCTTATATATTGTATTTATTTTTTTACTCCATTTGTTTGGTTTTTACTAATACCTGTTCTACCTGGCTTGTTTGTTCTGTTTGTTTGTGTGTTTATTGGTTTTTTTTTTTTTTTTTTTTATAAATTTTTTATCTGCCATCTACTTGTACTTTTCACAACTTTTCAGAATATACGATCATCAATTTTGTCATTTGGTGGCCATATAAGAAATGAGTTGTATGCTTTAAACATCATTCTAAATGCGAGGGAAATATTGGATGTACTTCTAGAGAATTGTTCTTCTGTTCATACTTATCGAAAAAAAAAAAAAAAAATTGCTCTTCTGTTCATTTTTTTTAACTTTTGCAATTCAGGGTGCATTTTAAAAATCTCAATCATGACATGTTGACAGCAAATGGAATTTCTTTTGGGTGCTTGGTTGGGCAAGTGGCAGAGTTTGATTTGACGATAAGCTCTCACTCTCTCTCTTGTACTTCTGTTTTTGTTACTGTCTTACAACCTTAACTTTATAAGGACAGTTTCTGCTTGTTTTAATTCTTTGAAATACTGGTGTAGTGTTTGCTTGTCATAGGCTTTGTTTCTAAGAGGATTACAAATTACAGTCTTTCTTAATTATGGTTTGAAATTTTCATTCCAATTCTTTTCACTTAGTCCTGTTGTGTTGTTTTAGTCATTCTTTGTGTACGTGAATCCTGGCCATACATTAATTAGAATGAACTGGCCCCACCATTGATTAAATCCTGGCCATACATTCAGACCTTAATTAAAATTTTTGAAAAGACATAAATTGTCAAGAAAATATTTGCTGTGTATCACCTGACTTCCGCGGACTAATATTGGATTAAAAGAACTTAGACTTAGTATGGTCAATGAGCTAGTTTAGGGCATCCTCAATGTATGATTCTTCTCCATCCAGCCCAATGGTACAGCACCACAAATTTCAAAGTGCATCTCTCCATTAGTGGTTCTTTATGCAAATGCTGATTTGTCCTGATATATATTATAGTTGATGAATAGTTAAACTAATTTATATTTCTTGTTAGTCAGGACTAAGTGAATTTTTTATTGTGTTAATGGTGTTCGCTGTTGTGTTCTGATCTTGGGGGGTTTTTTCTCTTTCTTTTTTCAATTCATTTTTGATTTCTCTCTTTCAGTTTCTGATTATGTTTTTGTAATTTTTAATTTTTAATTATATATATATATATATATAATTATTGGTTTAAATTGGTCACTTTGTTAAAACAAATTGGTGTTTGGACTGTGTATATCTGGCTCTGTTTGTTTGGTTTTAACTCAATCCTTTCCTACGCGGCTTGCTTGACCTGTTTGCTTTTTTTCTGCTGACATCTACTTGTACTTATCACAACTTTTCAGAATATGAGATCATCAATGTTGTCATTTGGCTAACATGTAGGAAACAAGTTGTGTGTTTTAAACATCGTGGTTCTAAATGCTAGGGTATGTATTGGGTTTACTTTTAGAGGATTTCTTCTATTCATTGTTTTGCAACTTTGCAATTCTTTGTGTTTTTTTAAAATCTCAATCATGACTTGTTTACAGCAGATGGAATTTTCTTTGGAGTGCTTGGAAAGGCAGGTGGCAGAGTTTGATTTGGTGATATGCACTCTCTCTCTTATCCTTCTGTATTTGTTACTCTTACAATCCCCACCTTATAAGTACAGTTGCTGGTGGTTTTTAATTCTTTCGAGAAGTCGCTGTGTTTGCTTTTTCTAGGCTTTGAATCCAAGAGGATTATCAATTACAGTAGCTTAATGAGGGTCTGAAACGTCCAATCCAATTTTTTTCCCTTTGTCTACTTGTCTTGTTTTAGTCATTGTGTTGGCATGCTCATATCTAATTTGAGTGTGGTGTAATGCCTCTTATTGGAGTGGAGTAGTTAGATTAACGAGGATTTTGATCTAAATATAGTTGGCAAGAGAAAATTAATGTGGGTTTTTGCATTTGTGGATTTTAATTAATTCCAGCAGAGGCCGGGTGGAAGAAGTTGTATTTGTCTAAAGGTGGTAGATTGACGCTGATTAAGAGTACGCTCTCCAACCTTCCTACTTACTTTTTATCCCTTTTTACCATCCCTTCGCATGTGGCTAATAAGATTGAGAAGATTCAGAGGGACTTCTTGTGGGGGGAATCCAAGCTTCATTTGGTGGGATGGGATAAGGTGTGTGCTCCTAAGGTTAATGGTGGTTTGGGTATAAGGAAGTTATCTACGTTTAACAAAGCTTTACTAGGAAAATGGCTATGGCGGTTCGGGGTTGAGGAGACTCGTCTTTGGAGGAGGGTGGTGGCTCTGAAGTTTGGGGAAGAGTGGGGGGGTTGGTCTTCCAAACTGGGCAGGGGTGTTCATGGGTGTGGCTTATGGAGAAGTATCCGAAAAGGATGGGAGGTGTTTAGCAAACACATCCGGTTTGAGGTAGGGGTGGGGGATAGAGTGAAGTTTTGGACGGACCAGTGGTGTGGGGACTCACCACTCCATCTTTCTTTCCCGGTAGTGTACGGGATTGCTTCTAATAGAGAGGCTTCGGTGGCCTCGTCTCTTGAACGTTTGGGGACCGAGGCTCGGAGAAGTTGGAAGGTTCTTTTACTTAGGAATCCAAATGATTGGGAGACGGGTGTGGTGGATGATTTCCTTCAAATCATGGGCTCTAACTTACCTCAATCTGAGCAAGGAGACCGCATGGTTTGGAAATTGACGAAGAAAGGGGTTTTTGACATCCGCTCGTTCTACAATAAGCTCCGAAGCTCCCTGCCTATTACCTTTCCTTGGAAAGGTATTTGGAAGGTTAAGGCTCCTACTCACGTCTCCTTCTTCGTTTGGACTGCGGCTTGGGAGAAGATTCTTACAGGAGATATTTTGCGGTATAGAGGATTCGATTTTGTAGATTGGTGCATTTTGTGCCGTTGTAATGGGGAGTCGGTGAATCATTTGCTTCTCCATTGTGACAAAGCTTATCTGTTGTGGAGCATGGTTTTTAGATCCTTTGGGATTTCTTGGGTTTTGCCAAGATCGGTTGCAGATATGCTTTTAGGTTGGTGGAGTTGGTTTGGAAAGCATTCTTCTGGCATTTGGAATCTAGCTCCGTTGTGCCTAATGTGGTGTATTTGGAGGGAGCGTAATTGGCGTACTTTTGAGGATAGGGACAAGACTGATGACCAGCTGCTCGCTTACTTTAGTGGCTCTCTTTTTGATTGGTCTAGGGCTTGGGGACTCACCTCTAGTGATTCTATCCCTATGTTCCTTAGTTCTCTTCTCTGTAATTAATTTGCTTTTTGTTGTCTCCGTTTGTTTTCTTTTTCTCTTCTTCTCTTCTCTTTTTGTTTGTTTCCTTCTCTGTAATCTCTGTTCTGCCTTGTGTTTTCATGAGGTAGCTTTTAATATATATCTTTCTTACTTATCAAAAAAAAAAAAATTAATTCCAGCAGAGAAGAAGAATTAGATAATAAGTTTCATCACGGCTATTGAAGGGTATTCAAATTGCTGGTAGAAGATTAGATTAATTCCCATTGCATGTTCATATATAAATACTTTTCATATAAGTTTTCTTTTTCTTATTGATCTGTTTCTTTTTCATGGTGTGGGGCATAAAAAATACCTGGGATGTTTAAAACTTACTTCAATTCTGTTATTGGAATTTCAAATTCATGCTCATGTTTCAAACTCTTTATGTTTATTACATTATTCTCAATGACTCATCCACTAATTATGTTTATTTCATGATTCTCAATGACTCATCCAGTCTGTATTTATGTTGTGTGCAGTTCCTGCTATTGATCCTTTTCTGAGGTATAAAATCCATCCTTTTTTTTCAGTTTGCGTTATTAGTTAGTCATGGTTAGTTTCTTATTATTTGCGGCCTTGTTATTTTATTTTGTCCGTTTATTTAGGGGGTGTTTAGTAGAGTAGTTTGAGAAAGGTTGTTTTTAGTTTTTTGAAATATGTGTGGGTGAAAAAGTGTGTGGAAATGTGTGTAATGTTATTTAAAATTTGAAAATGTGAGTTTGAGATTGATGACCAAGCAGGCCCTTATTTATTTATTTCTTGGAATTCATCAATGCAGTACTTCATAATCTATTCAGACAGTCTATGCTGAAGGTGATGAATATAATTTTCTTCTCTTGATAGTGTCTAAGATTTCTTGAAACTGATTGGACTGCTTAGTTTTTAGAGGATCTGTGTGAACATTGATCTTAATGGACTTAAATTTCCTGAAAGTTGAAGTACTTCTCTGATATTCTTTGTTAGTCTTTGGAGGAACTAATGGGATCAATTCTCTTTTGCTTGGTTGCTTGTGTTGTATGCTTAGTTGCACTTGTGGAGGTAATGTTGTTAAGAAATTGCATTTGTGGACTTTATAAGTCTAATTGTTGTTAACCTATCGTCCCTTTTTGTTTGACCTCCAATGTGTAATTCTGTTATATTAATGTTGAAAACAAAGATGATGCTTTGGATATTTATTTGCTTGTGTAGTGCCATTTATGTGCATGCAATACTGGTAGCTCAACTCCATCTTATTTTTAAATTTCCACATTACCAATCTATTGTTGACTGATTAAAGTTTGTTAAATTACCGATTCTCCCAAAAACTAATCTAAAAGCTTAAGATGATAGGAGGTGATGAATTTAATTACTTAATCATAATTGTAATGCTCCCCCTAATGTGTGGGCCCAACTCCCCCTTAATAAGCGAGGCCAAACATGTGATATTTTAACATTTTAAATGGGAGGTAGAGTGGGGACAAGCATCAAACTCGGGTTTTCCTACTTTGATGCCATGTTAATTTATCAATTATCCCAAAAACTTAAGCTATTAGGAAATGGTGAATTTAATCACTTTAATCATAATTCTATCAAAGTTTATATCCTTCTAATGGTATTTCTTGGTTTGAGATATGGCATCCATGAGGGTTCCATCGACCACATTGCATTTGCTCAATGTCGATACATCAACTATTTGTTTCAGATGCTGATCCTAGTTATTTCAGACAGTAATGTTGCCATTGGCTTTTTCCAGCTCCGGTTCTGCGTGGGGATAGCTCCAACCTAAGCTGGCTCCCTAAGGTATCATCATTTTCTAGCATCTCTCATTTTTAGAACTAGGGGATGGGAAACTCTAATTTCAGCTTGATATCAAGTTTTTATTGTTGAATACTCTAGTTTCAAGAATGTCATTGTTAAATATATAAGCTATAACTGATTTGTTCTGTATATTTCCCCTTTAAACATGAAATTAATATTGCTTGTTGATTGTTCTGGTGTCCGGTTTTTTATCTGTCTCCTTAAAAATATATTTCATTGGAAATTTGTAATACACTCTGATGGTGGTATGATGCCAGGTTGCTTGTCAACTGTTGGCAATTCTGGTGAAAAATTACTTTGTGCCAATCTTTGCTATTTGTATCTCATTGCTTTGCAGTAAGAAATCTGGATGGGAAATTGGAGCAGTTGTGCTTCAGAGTTCAGTTTTGCGTCTTGCTGAGATATCTGAGAGTGAATGAGACAAAGTCATAAAGAAACCTATGGTTTCCTCATGATTTTCATTTCTCTCTCTCTCTAAATGATTCAGGAAGTTTAAGATCTATGGCATGCGTAAAAATATTAGTATAAATTAAAAGTTATCACATAATCTCATGGCTTTTCAAACTGTCTATTCTTTTTCTTTTTTTGGATATGTAATGGTAAATTTTATTGAAAAATTTGATTCTCTAATATGTCTGTGTTGGAAGGTGTTTGACTTAATTCTCCAACCTTGAGTCAACAAAGCATTATCTTGGGCATCACCCCCCAAACTCTGAACATCCCAGGATGAATTCGCGCGAGTCCCTTGCAATATAATTGTGGAGTAGGAAATGATCTTGGTTCTTGCCTGTCCTCTTGGATATGCAACTCCAATCAACTATAATCTTTTTTTTTTTTATAAATAAAAATGATATATATTGAAGAAAACTTATGCAGAAAAACATAAGGCAGAGAGAAAAATACAAAGGGAAAAGAAAGGGAAAAAAGAAAAAGAAAGGAAAAGATACTAAATATACAGGATAGAGCTAAGAAACATAGGGAGAGAATCAGTAAAGGTGAGTCCGCAAGCCCTAGACCAGTCAAATAGAGAGCCATTGAAAAAAGCCAAATGCTAGTCATCCGAACTCTCCGTGTCCTCAAATGTCCTCCTATTTCGTTCCCTCCAAAAACACCACATCAAGCATAAAGGAGCTAAATTGCAAATGCTAGACAAATGCTTTCCAGGCCAATTCTACCAACCAAATAGAGTATCCGCAACTGATATTGGCAAGACCCAAGAAAACCCAAAAGATCTAAACACCAAACTCCACAACCGATAGGCCTTACCATAATGTTGTAACAAATGATCCACCGTCTCCCCATTACTATGGCACATGATACACCGGTCGTCAAAATCCATCTCTCTACCCCTCAAATTATCACTTGTAAGGAACCTATCCCATACAGCAGTCCACACAAAGAAGAAAACACGCCGCGGAGCCTTAACCTTCCAAACACCTTTCCATGGAAAAATGATGCGCAAGGGGCTTCTCAACTTATTGTAGAATGATCAGACATCAAAATCCCCATTCTTTGTCAACTTCCATTGCAAACGATCTCCGTTCTTAGTAGGGTTGATTTAGAAAGGGGTAGGGCCAATTAGGGTTTGATAGTGAAAAGTATTGGGTGTAAGATTTAGGGTTTATTAGGCTTCTAGGGGTTTTTGCTCTTGCAGATTAGATTTGATCAAATTTTTAGATCACTCAATTAAAGTAGAGAAATAACAAGAGTACATTAAAGAGCAAATAGAAGATGAATGAGAAAGAAACAGAGTGATAGAGAGATACTAGGAAATCAAATGTAGCTGTAAGTTGTCTTTTCTCAATAATCTGCCATAATCTTAAATGTGAGTGAATAATGGTTAAATGATTAAATTCACCATTCCCATCAGTTTATGCTTTTGGGATAAGTGATGGTTTATCAAGGTATTAGAGCAAGTGATCTTGAGTTGAAAACTTGTCTCCTCTTTACCTCCAATTTAAAAAGTGAAAATTTCTAGGTTTTAGACCCCGCATATGAAGTGGAGTTTGAGCCCACTCCTGTGGGTTAGTATTAGAATAAAAGTTAAATGATTAAATTTATCATTTTCTATTAATTTAAACTTGTGGAACAATCTGAATTTCACCATTTCCTATAGAAATGAGGAAATTCTTTCGGAGATCAAGGTAACTTCTATTGATGAAAAGATGAGGGAGTGTTGCTTGGCATAGTTTGGTCATTTTTAGAGAAATGCTATGAGTAAACTAGTAAGAAGAAGTCAATAGATTCAAGTTAATGGAATGAAAGAATGTAAAGGAAGACCCAAAAAACATTAATAGAGGTGGTAAAAAAATAATGTGTCAATTCAGGAATAATAGAGCATGATTTTGGATGGAATAGAATGGTGGCCATTTGAAGACATGGATAGATCAGGAGACCAACTGCTTGCTTCTATTAGTGGTTCTCTATTTGACTGGTCTTGAACTTGGGGACTCACTTTTATTTTTAGTGTTCTCCCTGTTTGTAATTTCTTCTTTGCTCTTTTCTTTAAAGTAGTTTTTTGTATATAAATTTGTCTTACTTTTCAAAAAAAAAAAAAAAAAAAAGATGGAAAAGAATACATGTGGTTGACCCTTACTAGTCTATTGAAGGTTATGTATTAGAATTACATTTCTTTTGTAATGCTAAAGAAATTGTCAAAAAATTCTGAATAGACAGAAATTTTCAAAAAAAATCTATTATGTATCAGCTGACTTCCACGGATTTTTATTGGATTAAAGAACTCTTTAAACTGAGTAGGGTCCATGAGCTATTTAAGGGCATTCACAACGGGCAATTCTTCTCCATCCCACCCAATGGTACTGCATCACTAAATTCCATGCACATCTCCCCATGAGAGGTTCGTTATTCAAATTCTGATGTGTTCTGATATATATTATAGTTGATAAAAAGTTAAACTAATTTATATTTCTTGTTAGGCAGGATGAAGTGATTTTTTTTAAACTGTCTTTATTTATTATATGTTGTCTGGCTTCTTTGATTTTTGCAGCTATGCCTCTTGTGCATCAGATCCTCCAGTCCTTTTATTTTTTATGGTTACCATTATGCATGTGGTTCCAACAGTTGTTTATGTTGTTTTGGAAATGTGCATTGCCTTTCTTTATTTTTTGATTTATTTCTGTTCCTTTGTGTAGCCTTATGTTCATATTTAATTGGGATTAAGTCTTTGTTTGACTAAGATCATTAAATGCCACAGTTTTTTTCCTCCATTGTTCTTTTTCTAATATGTTTTATTTGTTCATAGGTGTATTGGCTTTGCATTGATTATCTTCTTGTAGCTAAATCAGCAGTTGTGAGTATGGAGGTTTCCTTCATATTTTTATGTTTTTAATTTTGCTGCCCCAATCTATTTACTTTTTTATCATTTATTTGACAGTTTCTGTGACATGGTTTGTTTACTTTATAGATCCGTGGTTCATATTTTACTTTATAGATGTTTTGTAATTTTCGTTGATACTATTCTGGAGTTATATTTTATAAAGGATAGAATGTTAGTTGTACTCAATTTTTTATATCCATTTATATAAAAATAAAGGCTTAATTTTTCATTTCGTGATTTTCAATATGATAATGCTTATAAATATTTTCATACTTCTTTGTCCCACTTTCTCGATGGTCATGATTTACATCATCGGTCCTCTTCTCCTTATACTCTACAGCACAACGGTGTGCTGATACGTAATTGAGACATATGTTGGAACTTACCCTGTTAGCTTTTATTCCATATGAATGTGACAAAAAGATATTGGAGTGATGCAGTATTGACTGCTTGTTATCGTATAACTCTATGCTTTCAAATGTTTTTGATGGTTAGATTCCTTTAACTGTGCTGTCTGTTGACACACCCTTTTACCATTTACCTCCAATGATTTTTGGGTGTGTACATTCGCATTTTAGGTCTAGGGGGTGACTAACGTGATTCTTGATCTCATGAGTGTATTTTACTTGAGTACTCTCGTACTCATAATGGGTACAAGTGTTATTTCCCTTCACTTCATTGTCACTTTGTTAGAGTTGATGTCATTTTTATTGAGTCTACTTCATATTACTCCTCTCCTTCCTCAATGAGTGTTTCCTTGATTGCCTCCATTACCTCCTTCCCCGGCATTGATAGTCCATTGCCTCCATTGATACTTCACCAGCATTGATAATTAATGAAGCTGGTTTTGAGTTGCAGAACATTTATGTTTCATATTAATTTGGGTTTTATTAACTTTTGTATGAGTCAGGATGTATTCTTGGATTGGCCACACATCAGATCTTTCTTCAAGCAATCGAGAATGCAATTTACTTTAATGCTTACATGGGGTATTTTTCTATGTAATGAGTTTTAGTTATGGGATGTGTTGTAACATGTGTACTTGTACATATTAACTTTCTTCATTTTTGTGCAGGGTGACATTCCTACATTCCTGACATTTTAAATTTTAGGAAGTCTCTTGAGAACAGTTTTGGGACATGCTAACTGGACGGCCTGTTTGCTTATAGTATTATGAATATGACACTCTTTAGTTCTGTAGTTGTTCTCATTTGGTTTACATTATTTTTAATTTATTGAAGTGTAGATGTCAATGTGATGCTGAA
Source organism: Quercus robur (assembly GCF_932294415.1). Classification (NCBI taxonomy): domain Eukaryota; kingdom Viridiplantae; phylum Streptophyta; class Magnoliopsida; order Fagales; family Fagaceae; genus Quercus; species Quercus robur. The sequence continues at coordinate 44,559,593 of NC_065540.1, read as the reverse complement.
ATCTATTGTGGTACCCGTGAATGTGATCTTAAAGATTGAAACTTCAAATATTTTAGTATACCGTGCAGAAATAATCCTTATGGGTTAGAATTCTGAAGTTCAATTTGTCTAAAAGATCTTGTGTCTAAGAAATTTGCATTATTTTTGGGTAAACTTGACTTTTGGGTGGTAAGATTACTTTCATCCATTGTGCTTTGTAGTCTCCATGTATTGGATATCCATGACTAAAAATATCTTTGTCCGCTCAATTTTCCTTGGTCTGGTTTTGGGTGATGAAGAAAAGCATGATTTAGTTGATTGTGTTTTCTCATCACTGAAACTTAAAAGGGCTTGAACCGTTAGTAGTGTTTGAGAAGTTGACTAGTAGATGTACTTGCATTACTGGCCTGTGTTAAGTGATCTGATAGGGTTATTTTGTGTGAAATTGTCTCTCTTTGTGTTTCTATGCGTCTTATTCTGTTTTAGTGTACTAATGATGTTTGCTGTTGTGTTCTGATCTTGGGGGGTTTTTTCTCTTTTTTTTTTTCAATTCATTTTTGATTTCTCTCTCAGTTTCTGATTAGGTTTTTTTTATTATTATTAATTTTATTAATTTATTATTAATTTTATTTTTTTATAAATTTATGGGTTTAAAATTGTCACTTTGTTAATAAAATTGGTGTGTGGACTGTCTATATCTGGCTCTGTTTGTTTGGTTTTAACTAGATCCTGTCCTATGAGGCTTGTTTGTCCTGGTTGCTTTTTTCCTGCTGCCATCTACTTGTACTTATCGCAAGTTTTCAGAATATGAGATCATCAATGTTGTCATTTGGCAGCCAAGTAGGAAAGGAGTTGAATGTTTTAAACATCATCGTTCTGAGTGCTAGGGTAAGTATTGGGTTTACTTTTAGAGGAGTTCTTCTATTCATTGTTTTGCAACTTTGCAATTCTTGTTGATTTTTTTTAAAATCTCAATTATGATTTGTTTTACAGCAGATGGAATTTTCTTTTGGGTGCTTGGCAAGGCAGGTGGTGGAGTTTGATTTAGTGATATGCTCGCTCTCTCTCTCTCTCATACTTCTGTATTTGTTACTCTTACAATCCCCAACTTATAAGTACAGTTTCTGGTTGTTTTAATTCTTTGAAATAGTTGCAGTGTTTGCTTTTTTTAGGCTTTGAATCCTAGAGGATTATAAATTACACTTCTTAATGAGGGTTTGAAACTTCCAATCCAATTCTTTTCCCTTTGTCCACTTGTCTTGTTTTAGTCATTGTGTTGGCATGCTCATATCTAATTTGAGTGTGGTAATGCCTCTTATTGGTGTGGAGTGGTTAGATTAACGAGGATTTTGATCTAAATATGGTTGGCAAGGGAAAATTAATTCTGGTTTTTGCATTTGTGGATTTTATTTAATTCTAGTAGTCTCAGCGTATTTTTAGTTGGCTAGTTTTTAAAGAGTTTGTTGTAGTCAACTTGGCTTCTAACGATTTGCTTATAAATATTAAATTTACTGTTCTCTTAAACTTGATACTATCCCTTGTTGAATTTCTTTTATGGATTTTTGGTGCTTGGTAGTTTTGAAGGTATGAATGTTTTGGCAAAGTTGGCTTTACTAGATCAATTTGGTTCATTTTTTTTTTTTAGAGTACAATAATGTAAACTTTCCATTCCCTTATTGTTGGCTTGCTGGTTATTGTGTGTTCCAGTATTTAAATATTTTCTTTGTAAATGAAAATTGGTGCTTGCATTTATTTCAGGCTTTTCAGGCTTCACTTGCTTGCCTTGCTTAGCAGGTTTGTCCTGGTTCCTTTTTCTATTGCTATCAATTTGCACTTATGACATCTTTTTTGAACTTAGACTTATTGGAAAATAGAAAAAGAAACAGGGAACCTAAGTTCGTCTATTTGTTTCCCCTCTTATTCCTTTTGGAGATTTTGTCAATATTATGGATCATTGTTTTTGAGCTATCTAATAGGGTAAACATTTGGGTGCTTTAAACATGTGCTTCTTTACGTGTTCATTATATAGCATTTAAAACTTTTTACTTGTATGGTTTGTCTTGTTTTGTTGGACCAGGCAGGGGGATGCTTTGGGGTTTTATGACTACATTACCTTGCCAACAAAGTTTGAAAGGAACTAAGGCCATAGTCTCTCTTTCTTTCTTGATTTCATTATTCTTCTTCTAAAGTTGAAATGTTTAATTTTTGGATTATGATTTTTATTAGTTAGAAAACTAATTTGCTGGAGTGACGTTGAGTTGAGATCATGATTCTCTTTTGTTTTCGCAACAATCTCTTTTTGGTACTTTTCTCCTTATTGTGCCTTAAAAATTATATACTGAATAGCAATATTTATCATAACTTTTTCGCTGCTGTGTTTTAGATTTTATGTACCTTCGATCTTAATACTCCCTTAACTACTTGGTTGACAAAAATAATTTTCAGGAGCAACAAAATTTGGTGTTTTGATTGTGTATTTCTTACTCCATTTGTTAGGTTTTGTCTAATTCCAGTTCCACCTGGCTTGTTTGTCCTTTTTGCTTGTTTGCTTTTTTTTTTTTCTTCTTCTTTCTTTCTGCCATCTACTTGTACTTCTCACAACTTTTCAGAATATAAGATCACCACTTTTGTCATTTGGCAGCCATATAAGATTCATAAGAAACGCATTGTATGCTTTAAACATCATTCTAAATGCTAGGGAAATATTGGATTTACTTTTAGGGAATTGTTCTTCTGTTCATTTTTTTGCAACTTTTGCAATTCAGGGTGCATTTTAAAAATCTCAATCATGACGTGTTGACAGCTAATGGAATTTCTTTTGGGTGCTTGTTAGGGCAAGTGGCAGAGTTTGATTTGGCGATAAGCTCTCACTCTCTCTTATACTTCTGTTTTTGTTACTCTCTTACACTCCTAACTTTATATGGACAGTTTCTGCCTGTTTTAATATTTTCATATACTGGTGTAGTGTTTGCTTGTCATAGGCTTTGTTTCTAAGAGGATTACAAATTACAGTCTTTCTTAATTATGGTTTGAAATTTTTATTCCGATTCTTTTCCCTTTGTCCTGTTGTGTTGTTTTAATCATTCTTTGTGTTGGTGAAATCTTGCCATACATTAATTAAAACGAACTCTGGCCCCACTTTGATTAAATCATGGCCATACATTAAAACCTTAATTAAATATTTTGAAAAGTTATAAATTATCAAAAAAAAATTTATCATGTTTCAGCTGACTTCCACGGACTCTTATTGGATTAAAAGAGCTTCTTAAACTTAGTAGGGTCAATGTCCTAGTTTAGGGCATCCACAATGGATCCATCCAGCCCAATGGTACAGCATCACTAATTTTAATGTACATCTCTCCATGAGAGGTTCGTTATGCAAATGCTGATTTGTTCTGATATATATTATAGTTGGAAATGAGTGAAACTAATTTTTATTTCTTGTTAGTCAGGAATTAGTGAATTTTTTAAAGAGTCTTTAGTTATAATATGTTGTCTGGCTTCGTTGTTATTTGCAGCTATCTATTGTCAGCCACATTCTGTCTCTAGCCTCTTGTGCATCAGATCCTCCGTTCCCTATATTTTCCAAGGATACCATTGTGCATGTGGTTCAAACAGTTGCTGATGGTTTTTTGGAAATGTGCATTGCCTTTCTACATTCTTTGATTTATCTGTGTTCCTTTGTGGAGCCTTATCATATTTGTTCTTACTAGACTCATGCAGGGAGGACAATCCTATAACTGTTTGTGTGGTCGATATGGTTAACATTTTTTCGCCCAGATAGAGTTTTCATGGTGATGTTGCTTTTTCATCCAATATGTTTTTGTTTCTGGGTTTTCTGAAATATCTCTTGCAAAGTACAGTTCTCTTTGTTATTTCTTAGTGTTTCCTTGCATTGTGCAGTTTTTGGTAGAAATGCATTATAAAATAGCAGCAGCTGTTCTTCATAGGCATAAATGGCATTGGTTGGCTGTAATTGTGCATGTGGTTCTTATAAATATTCTTCGGCACAGACCTGCTTTTTGAAGTACTTCTAGGTGAGTATACATTGAGAAGCTTTATGTTTTTGTTGTTAGAGTGAGGTACTTAGAATTTGTCCATTAGTATCTATTTATGTATGTTAAGATGTGGTTGAGGTGGACGGGAAGTGGTGCTGTTGTTTAAGGCCTCATATGTTTAAATTCCCCTTTTAGAAAGTGTTCTCAGATGTTGTGGGGCCTAGAGGTTTAGACTAGGATGCACGGATACTTCATTAGATTTAGGCTTCAAAAGATTTTATTTTAATAGCTCTTTTCAAGTAGTTTTGAAGTCAGCTCGAACCATTTTTGTTGTCTTTTCTGCTCTGTTCTTTGTTATCTATGTTTTATAATTACTTCATCTTCTTCCCCTGATCTCTCTTCTTTTTATTTTTTTTATTTTTGTAGTTTTTTTTCTAAGTTTCAATTATTAGTGAGGGTATATGATCACTTGCTGGATGTTCTTAATGTTATTTGGGACGGTTGCTTTCTGATTGGCTTATTTTCTTTTATATTTTGTATTTTCTTGGTTTGATGATGCCTCATTTTTTTTTTCTTTTATCATTTGTGGATATTGTATTTTTTTCGCTTAGTGCTGTGAAATTTTTGTTTGAAAATTGGGCTATTAATTAGTTTTCATTTTATGTAGGGCTAATTTTGTTCAATCATTTCACATTGCAGTCAATATGACTTCTCCTTGAGATTGTCTACCGTCGAATTTATGTAGTTATCTTTTTAACTTAATTGATGCTGTTACCTACAAAAACACTTCACTTGAAAAAAAAAAATACTGATGTGATCAGAAATCCCTAACAAGTTTTTTTAATCTCATGACAATTCAGCTTCTATCATTTGTGTCAGTCATGATAAACCCGTTGAGGTTAAATACACTAGTATAGCCAGTGCATGGTTTATTTGGAGTTCTTTTGAATGACCCCACTACCCCCTCCCCGAAAAATATACTACTTTGTTCTGTGGTCTGAGAAGCCTTCAAGTTATTGCTGAAAATCCCAATCCACAACAGTAATCAAAATCTTGTTCCATGAAAGTAAAGGTTTTTGTTACTACATCAAATGCAGTAGAAATGGCAACATCTTTGTGGGACCAGGTATTATCTACATGCACACAAACTTATAAATTTGTTTTTATATTATGCTGTATTAGTTGGCTAGTAACTTCAAATAAATTGGATTTAGTTATTTATCAAAATGAAAATTTTGATTTAATTGGGATTAAGTCTTTGCTTGACTAAGATCATTAAATTTGACTGTTGTTTGGTTCATTTTTCTTTTCCATCGTTCTTATCCATCATGTTTTATTTGTTCTGTGGTTTATTGGCTTTGCATTGATTATCTTCTTGTAGCTGAATTAGCAATTGTGAGTATTGAAGTTTCCTTCTTATTTTTGTGTTTTTAATTTTTCTGTCCCAATCCATTTACTTCTTTGTCATTTATTTGACTGTTTCTGTGACATTGATTGTTTACTTTGTAGATCTATGATTTGCATTTTACTTCTATGATGTACATTGGGTACTGGTGTGAAGAGCATTTCAATAGCCTCGTAGTGGGGAGTCCAGATTTCTCCCATGATAAAATGGTAAGATTCGTTGAGATACTGTGTGCCATACCCATTTTGGATATAGAGGTCCCCCCCCACCCTCTGCTATTCAGGATCATGTTAATGGACCAATATGTTGTAGAAAAATAGACAGCCACTAAGGATCCATGTAATCTTCAACTACATTTGAACAGTTATTATTTCTGTTTTGGCCCTCTGCATTCTTGAAGATTCTTGTAATTCCTGTCTTTTTTGTTTGTTTGGGTCTTCTTGATCACTGTTAGCACTTCATGTTGAAATAGTAGTCTTTGCAGTCACCCAAATCAATGAACTTGATAGCTTGTTTGGGATCGTCCTGTCAAACAAGGTTACTTTATATTATCTTTCTGAATGTCCTTATAACCCGTTATCGGTATCTTCTGTACCCTTGTGCTGTTTATGTGTGTAGTGCTACTTTGAGTGCTTTGCTTATGTAGATTTTTTGTGTAGCATTGTGCATACCCTCCACACAAACCCCCCACCCCCCCAAAAAAAAAAAAAAAAAAACACAACCCTCCCCACACAACCCAAAAAGGGGGGGAGACAAACAGATCAATAAAGAGACTGGGAAGATGGGAGAAACGGTCTAATAGTTAAACCCTTTGCTGTCCCTTATACAGAAATGAATGGAAAATGGTGCAAATCAGTAATTGTTTTGGACCCTACTTAGACTTTTTGTTTAGTGTGCCTAGTTAGTAGATTGTCTTTTTTTTTTTTTTTTTTGGTGTGTGTGTGAAAATGTATTATGTATGTATGTATATTCACAAATTTACTCTCCATGTTTTACTTTATAACATGCTGTTTGGAGTATGAACTTCTGTCTGGGTGTTGTACACTGAATAGTCTACACGGATGTCACCTGTTCTTCCTGGATTTAATAAACACATATATCATACCTCAAGATGTGTGGGATCTTTGGTTATTTAAAAAAATGTCATCAGTCTAAGGGCATTTTACTTTAATTACATGTCAGTGGAAACAAATTCCTTTTGATTCTGCATGCTTGCTTCTTTATGGTCTTTTAAATAGTGGAACTGAGGAAAAAAGTTTGCATTACTCTGGACGTTTGTATGTTTTGTCAATTTTAGTTGACTGTTTAATTTACGTGATATGTGCGGTAAACACTTTTTTGTTAGGTTCAAATGTGCATGTAATCACTTGTAAATTGTTGATTTTCCATTAAATGGCTGCCACCATAATATGTTTTATTCTTGCGCAAGATAGAATTTGTTAGCATGATGTGCTCATTTTAAAGGTGGAGGGTTGAACTTTCCACTTTGAATTTGTTAGAATTATTGTATTTGATCTTTGTTAACATTGTGGCATATTTTGTCAGATGTATCTTTTTGTTCGTTCTCAAACACTAATCTCTTGGGGGAATTTTTCTTCAGGAATTGTGTGAAAGTACTGTGCCATCCCTGGGGAGGGCAAATGACAGAACTAGTTGGCGATTTACTTTTGCATCTGATTATCCGTTGTTGTTAAAACCAAACTGTCATAGAATATCTAATACTTCAAAACTTTTTCCTTCACACACTAGTTACTGGCAAGTGAATCTGTGATGTTGATGTTTGTAGACTACCATAATCCATAAACACTAATCAAATCAGATTTTCACCCCGATCTCTATCCTTATAAAAATTAAAAACTCTATGTTAGTCTCATACTTTGAGTATAAATGTACATCATAATTATCACCAAAAGTACATTAGTGATATTGTTACCATCTCTAATGAGTCTGTTCATCCGTAGCTGTGATTTTCTGTTTGGTGCCCATTTATTGGTTTTGTTGCAATGCCTTAATGCATGTACTCATTTATTGAGTCGCTGCATCGATTTTGTACCTCTTTTATATTTCTATTTGCGAGATTGAACTCTGACTAGGAACTTCACTTCTTCTTTCCTGTTTGGTTGAAACCATTACTGTTATTAAATAAGTTCTGGATTTTTCCAGATTAGAAAGGCCATCTGTAAACCAGGTCACTGTTGATAGCTATTGATTTAATTGTCAAATAATAATATTGGATAGTCATATTCAACCATTAATTTCACCATTTTCCTATCAATTTCTCTTTGAATATGTTGATGGTCACTTTACAGAAATAGCAGTTCTAAGATCCGTTGGGTATGTGTGTAATTTACCAGTTATAAAAAATCTAGAATTTATGCTGAAGAAACACATAGATGGTTTATGGCTTAAATTGCACTTGGAAATATTGAATTTTGAAGGGCTTCATGGTCCGGAAATTAGGAATTAACGATGGAGGATTCAATTTTGCAGCATGTATTTGACGGAGTTTGGGTTTTTGGGGTCAGGGATTTGTGGTTGGTAATGCTGGAGAAATAGGTTGATTAAGATTCAATTAGGGAGTACGAAACTGGGTTTATTTTTGGAGTTCAAAAGTCAAAACAGGTGAGAAAAAGGAAAAAAAAAGCAGACCTAGTTAGCTGTTAGCAATAACTCAGTAATGCAGATTTTGGTCTGTGGATTGTACAATGGTTTTTATCCTATTCTTATTAGGGTTCTTAGGGTGTGGAATTATGATCTAGTTGCAAGATTTCAGGTTGCTGGAGATTAAAGAGAAGTTAAAAAAGATATATCTAGACAGTGCACATTTTTTTTTGATAAGTGATACTGCACCTAGTTTTGGCTGGCATTACACCTATATTTAGGGAAGAATTGCATGAAACAAACCTCAACACCATTGTAGCTGCAAATTTATCATCTTTTAACTATTAAAAACCATAAAGAAAAAAAGAAGCTCAATAAAGTCACTAAACCCAAAGTAAAATGACCCAATGGTTTGAAACTGCATGCTATTCTGGAAAACCTTAAAGCTCCAAAAAGTCCCTTTGATTGCTAAAATAAAACATGACCAACCTTTTGCCACCTGCATCATTAGAGACTTGAAGTGCTGATCCATAAGGGAATTGACAAAATCAAATAGAATTTTGCGCTGATAACGCCCTATAATTTTTATGGTCAATATTGATTGTCATGTGGTTGCAACCGTATGTATTACTGTTACTAGATTCTAATATGAATGTTGTTTTGTTTAATAGAGATTGATATTTAGATTTCGAGAAAGTGATTCTCAATATGAATGTCTATTAATCTTCTCTTGTAGTTCGAACTTTGGTGTTACATTGGTGGTTTCCTTAAAAGAAAAACTTGTTCAACCGAGTATATGTAATTCCTTTTGATTTATTTATTTTTTTAGAGCATTGTTTTATATGAGGCAATTGACAACAAGTATCAAAGACACCCCCCCCCCCCCCCCTCCCCCCAATTTTATTTTTCTTCCAATTCTGCAAAATGAAAAATTAATCTGTGTATTTATTCATTATATATGTGAATTTACCAATAAAAAATGAGCATGAAATGGTGGTGAAGATGTCCATTCTTTTAATGCCTAGCTTCCTTGAAAGTGTCATTAACGATTTTGAGTTCTCTAGCAAAGATTCAGGGCTATCAAAGTGGAAAGATACTTGGTAATTTCTCATGATAGATGAGCATGAATTCTGACCAAGGCCGATTCATTAAGTAGCCTTTTTCTTATCTATCTGTTTCTTTTCCATGGTGTGGGGCATAAAAAAATACCTAGGATGTTTAAAACTTGTTTCAATCCTGTTATTGGAATTTTAATTTCTTGCGTATGTTTCAAACTCATTATGTTTATTTCATGATTCTCGATGGCTCATCCAGGCTGTATTTATGATGTGTGCAGTTGCTTCTATTGATGCTTGTCAGAGGTATAAAATCCATCCTGTTTTTTATGTTTGCATTATCAGTTAGTCATGGTTAGTTTTTTATTATCTGCAGCCTTCTTATTTTTTATTTTTTTTCGGGGAATTGGTCAATGCTGTACTTCATAAGCTATCCAGACAGCTTAAGTGCACATCTATGTTAAAGGTGATGGGTATACTTTTCTTCTCGTGTTAGTGTCTAAAATTTAGCGAAACTGATTGAAGTATTTACTTTTTAAGGATCTGTGAGAACATTCATCTTAATAGACTTAAATTTCCTGAAAGTTGAAGTACTTCTCTGATATTATTGAATTTCCTTTATTCTTTGGCAGTCTTTGGTGGAACTAATTGGATCAATTCTCTTTTGCTTGGTTGCTTGTGGTGTAAGCTTTGCACTTGTGGAGGTAATGTAGCATCTTGTCCACTAAGAACCCTTTTAATGTCTTAGCGTGTGTGAACAACCCCCATTGTTAATTTAGTTTTCTCCAACATAGGTGGGGAAACTACTATCATATTTGGCATAGGTTGCACCTTAGTTTATTTGAGGACAAATTTTGTGGAGATAGGAAGACGAAATTTTTAAGTCTTGAAATACATCACAAAAATTAAATTATAGTATGTACTAAGCTTTGTGATTATTTTTTGGGGTTTTATTATTATAAATTTGTACTTTTAGGACTTTTCCCCTTTATCTTGTTAAAATAGACAAAGGGAAGAAAAGCTGGGATTGAAACTTTCTTACATACATCCTAAAATGTTGGAAAAGGAGCTGACATAAACACTATGCTCATAAAATTACTTGGGGCCAATATGTGTCTACGGTTTAATGTATCGATTAAGGAATTAGACAAGCATGGAATTTGCTCCCTTAGAAGGAAACATTAAATTGTTTCCCACTTTATATGCTGTAAATAAAGTTGTGATATTCCTCGCATTGTTTTTGCATGAGATTCTCGAATTCAAAGTAGTGTGACATCAGTTTCAAGTGTTTCAGAAACCTGTCCTTTTGTTGAATTGGAAATGATTCAGGGTCACATAATTGAACCCTGTAATCAAATTGTTTTTGTTCCTTAAGACATGGATATTTTGATGGTTCAAAGGTATTGATTGATATATATATGCTTGACGGGAAACTTTAATGTTATGTTTTATGTATGCATTTTATACTATATTGCCAGGAAACAAATTCTTTGCAGGTTAATTCTTCAATTCTTGTACAAGATGCTTCTATTTTTAAGCTAACAAATGTGTATGATCTTATGTTTGAGAAATAGATTAAGTAATGTTTATTTTCTTGGTTTGAGTTTATCCTAAACCACATTTAATTTTATGCCTGATTTAGTGGCACTATGTCTTGTGCTTTATCTTGTAATGTGGCATGTCCATCTTGTGTTCATGATATTGCATTTTAACATGTCACATTCTGACCCTGCAACTGCTGCATTAAAAAAAAGAGAAGTAGTTTCAACACACACACACAAATTGTAATCTATTTGACTTATTTTGGTGGTTTAATTGGTGTAGGTGCTTTTTGATATGTACTATTTCAAAAATTACGAAAGTATCAAAATTCAATATTTTCATTTGTTTTATTTAACAATGATTTATGAAATTGATAAGAAAGTGCATTTGTGTACTTCATAAGTCTAAATGGTGTTAACCTATATTCCCATTTTATTTGACCACCTATGTGTTATTTTGTTATATTAATGTTGAAAACAAAGTTGATGCTTTGGATATTTATTTGCTTGTGTAGTGCCATTTATGTGCATGCAATACTAGTTGCTCAACTCCATTTTATTTTGAAATTTCTGCATTACCAATCTATTGTTGATTAATTAAAGTTTGTTAAATTACCAATTCTTCCAAAGGCTAATCCAAAAGCTTAAGATATTAGGAAGTGATGAATTTAATTACTTAATCATAATTCTAACACTCCTTCTCACGTGTGGGTCCAACTCCCCCATAATAAGTGAGGCTCAAGTTGTGGGATTTTAACATTTTAAATGGGTGGTAGTGTGGAGACAACCTCAAACTTAGGATTTCCTGCTCTGATACGATTTTAATTTATTAATTGCCCCAAAAGCATAAGCTACTGGGAAATAGTGAATTTAATTACTTTTACCATAGTTCTAACAAAGTTTATATTCTTCTAACAGTTTTTTCTTGGTTTGCGATATGGCATCCCTAAGTGTTCCATCAACCACATTGCATCTGCTCAATGTAGATACGTCAACTGTTTGTTCCAGATGCCGAACCTAGTTATTTCATACAGTAATGTTGCCATTGGCTTCTTCCAGCTCTGGTTCTGCGTGGGGATAGCTCCAACCTAAGCTGGGTCACTAAGGTATCAACATATTCTAATATCTATCTTATTTTTATAACTAGGGGATGGGAAACTCTAATTTCAGCTTGATATCAAGTTTTTATTGTTGAATTCTCTAGTATCTAGAATGTCATTGTTAAATATGTAAGGTATAACTATGTGTTCTGTATATTTCCCTTTTAAACATGAAACTAATATTGTTTGTTGATTGTTCTGGTGTCTGGTTTTGTTATCTATCCTCTTAAAAATATATTTCATTGTAAGTTTGTAATACAATCTGATGGCTATTTGATACCACGTTGCTTGTCAACCATTGGCAATTCTGGTGAAAAATTACTTTTGTGCCAATCTTTGCTATTTGTATCTCATTGCTTTGCAGTAAGAAATCTGGATTGGAAAAGGGAGCAGTTGTGCTTCAGAGTTCAATTTTGCTTCTTGCTGAGATATCTGAGAGTGATGAGACAAAGTCATAAAGAAACATATGGTTTGCCCTTGCTTTTCATTTCTTCTCTCTCTAAATGATTCAGGAAGTTTAAGATCTATTACATGCATAAAAATATTAGTCTAAATTAAAAGATATCACATAAAAGCCTGTATTAACTAAAAGCCAAGAAAGCAATGAGCTTAGCTTACCAACGCCAACTTAATTGTCATAGTTGACAATTGCTGCTCCCTAAAAATCCTTTGATTAATTTCCCTCCGCATAGTCTAAATCAAACATGGTTGATTTAAATCCCAAGGTCTGTGTTGGGAGGAGTTTCGCTTAACTCTCCAAGCTTGAATCAACAAAAGCATAGTCTTGGGCATCACCCACCAAACTCTGAACATCCCAAGGACGAACTCTCACAGCTTCCTCGCAAAAGAACAGTGGAGTAGGAAATGATCTGGGTCTCATCCCTCCTCTTGCATATGCAACTCCAATCAACTATAATCTGATTTATTGATATGCTAGAAGGATTCAGAAATGATGTTAAATCCTATAAAGGATGGCTTATGCTTATTTAATTTCTATTTTAAAGGAATAATTGGTTATCATGTGTAGAGTGAGTGCTATGTATTGGTATTTTGTCGATTTTAGCGTTATGCTGGTTGAAGTGAGGCAGCAGCTGAATCCTGCACCTTGTGTTATGCTAGTTGAAGCAAGGCAGCAGCTTAATCCTGCACCTACTAACTCTATTTTTGGGATTTGGGATTTGGGTTGATTTAGAAAGGCGTTGGGCCAATTAGGGTTTGATAGTGAATGGTATTGGGTGTAGGATTTAGGGTTTATTAGGCTTCTAGGGGTGTTTGTTCTTGCAGATTTGATTTGATCTAATTTTTAGATCAATCAATTAAAGTAGAGAAATAACAAGAGTACATTAAAGGGTAAGTAGAAGATGAATAGGAAGAAACAGAATGATAGAGAGATACCAGGAAATCAAATGTAGCTCTGTAAGCTGTCATTGCTCAATAATCTGCCATATTCTTTATTGTGAGTGAATAATGGTTAAATGATTAAATTCACTCTTCCCATTAGCTTAAGCTTTTGGGATAGCTGATAGTCTATCTTGGCATTGGAGCAAGTGATTTTGCATTTAAAATTTGTCTTCACTTTACCTTCAATTTAAAAAGTTAAAACTTCTTCGTGTTAGACCCTGCATATGAAGGGGAGTTTGAGCCCACTCGTGAGGGATAGTATTAGAATGAAAGTTAATGATTAAATTCCCCATTTCTTATTAGTTTAAACTTTTGGAACAAGATTAATTTTACCATTTCCCTTTGAAATGAGAAAATCCTTTTAAATATGAAGGTAACTTCTATTGATGAAAAGATGAGGGAGTGTTGCTTGAGATAGTTTGGTCATGTTTAGAGAAATGCTATTAATACACTAGCAAGAAGAGGTGAATTGATTCAAGTTAATGGAATGAAAAAAGGCAAACGAAGAACCAAAAAACATTAATAGAGGTTGAAAAAAAATAATGTGTCAATTAGGGAATAATAGAGCATGATTTTGGATGGAATAGAATGACATACATTTGAGGACATGGATATATCGGGAGACCGACTGCTTGCTTCTTTCTATGGTTTTCTCCCTATTTGTAATTACTTCTTTACTCCTTTTTTTCCCTGTAAATTTTTGGATTGCTTTGTGCTATTTGCATAAGGTTGCTTTTTATATATACATCTTTCTTACATATCAAAAAAAAAAAAAAAAGGAAAGATGGAAAAGAAAACATTTGGCCGACCCTTACTAGTCTGTTGAGGATCCATGTCTGACTCCAAAGTGTTTGGACCGCGGCTTGGTTGTTGTTGTTGAAGTTTATTTATGAGAATTACATTTATTTTGTAGCTAAAGAAAACCCTAAGAAAAACAAACTCTGGCCCCACCATTGATTAAATCCAGGCCATACATTAAAGCCCTAATGAAAAATTCTGAAAATACAGAAATTGTGAAAAAAAAAAAATCTACTATGTATCAGCTGACTTCCACGGATTCTTATTGGATTAAAAGAACTTTTTAAACCAAGTAGGGTCCATGAGCTAGTTTAGGGCATCCACAATGGAAAATTCTTCTTCATCCAGCCCAATGGTACAGCATTACTAAAATCCATGTGCATCTCCCCATGAGAGGTTCGTTATGCAAGTTCTGATGTGTTCTGATATTTATTGTGGTTGATAAAAGGTTAAACTAATTTATATTTCTTGTTAGTCAGGACTAAGTGAATTTCTTGAAAAGTCTTTAGTTATAATATGTTGTCGGGCTTCTTTGAATTTTGCAGCTATATATTGTCAGCCACATTCTGTCTCTAATCTCTTGTGCGTCAGATCCTCCAGTCCCTTTATTTTCCATGGTTACCATTATGCATGTTTTAAACAGTAGTTGATGGTTTTTTGGAAATGTGCTTTGCCTTTCTACATTCTTTAATTTATCTGTGTTCCTTTGTGTGGAGCCCTATGTTCATATTTAATTGGGATCAAGTCTTTGTTTGACTAAAATCATTAATGTGATAGTTTTTTTCCACCATTGTTCTTTTCTAACATGTTTTATGTGTTCCTAGGTTTATTGGCTTTGCATTGATTGTCTTCTTGTAGCTAATTCAGCAGTTGTGAGTATGGAAGTTTCCTTCTTATTTTTATATTTTTAATTTTGATGCCCAATTTATTTGACAGTTTCTGTGACATGGATTATTTACTTTGTAGATCTGTGGTTCGTATTTTAATTTATAGATGTTTTGTAATTTTCATTGATGCTATTTTGGAGTTATATTTTTTGAAGGATAGAATGATAGTTGTACTGAATATTTTTTGAAGGATAGAATGATAGTTGTACTGTATTTTTATATCCATTTATATGAAAATAAAGGCTTAACGCTTCAGTTTGTGTTTTTCAATTTGATAATGCTCATAAATATTTTCATACTTCTTTGTCCCACTCTCTGGATGATCATGACATACTTCATTAGTCTTCTTCAGCAAAATGGTGTGCTGAAACGTAATTGAGACATTTGTTGGAAGTTACCCACTTACCCTATGTGCTTTTTTTCCATATGAATGTTACAAAAACATATTGGAGTGATGCAGTATTGACAGCTTGTTCTCATACCAACTGTATGCTTTCAATTGTTTTGATGGTTAGATTCCTTTAACTATGTTGTCTCTTGACACACCCTTGTTCCATTTACCTCCTGAGATTTTTGGGTGTGTGTTCGCATTTTAGGTCTAGGGGGTGACTAACTTGATTCTCGATCTCTTAAGTGTATTTTACTTGAGTACTCTAGTACTCATAAGGGGTACGAATGTTATTTCCCTTCACTTCATTGTCACTTCGATAGAGTTGATGTCATCTTTATTGAGTCTACTTCATATTATTCCTCCCTTTCCTCAATGAGTGTTAGTTCTCCTGTATCTTCCTTGATTGCCTCCGTTGCCCGCTTCACCAGCATTGATCCTTCTTTGGCCGCAGTTCCCTAGAAACCATTACAAGTGTTGTGAGTAGTTATTTGCTCGGGCAAAATTAGTTATAATGATTAGAAACATCATATTAATGAAATGTATGGTGTTAGAGTAATTTAGTTTTTACCCTATTCACTTTCTGAGAATAACAAAACAGAAGGAACTTATCAACTTAATGTAGCTAGTGTTCAGTTGCAGGTCATTTAAGTTTCATGCGTGTTTGGGTTTTATTGACTTTTGTATGAGTTAGGATGTATTCTTGGATTAGCCACACATCAGATCTTTCTTCTAGCAATTGAGAATGCAATTTACTTTAATGCTTACGTGGGGTATTTTCTATGTAATGAGTTTCAGTTATGGGATGTGTACTAACATGTGTACTTGTACATATTGACTTTCTTCATTTTTGTGCAGGGTGACATTCTTGATATTTTAAATCTTAGGAAAAGTCTCCTGAGAGCAGTTTTGGGACATGCTAACTGGATGGTCTGTTTGCTTATAGTATTATGAATATGACATACTCTTTAGTTCTCTAGTTGTTCTCATTTGGTTTACATTAGTTCTAATTTATTGAAGCATAGATGTCAATGTTGATGCTGAAATCTATTGTGGTACTCGTGAATGTGATCTTAAAGACTCAAACTTCAAATATTTTAGTTTACCACACAGAAATAATCCTTATGGGTTAGAATTCTGAAGTTCAATTGGCAAAAAGATCTTTGCGTCTAAAAAATTTGCATTATTTTTGGTAAACTTGACTTTTAGGTGGTAAGATTACTTCCATCCATTGTGCTTTGTAGTCTCCATGTATTGGATATCCATGACTAATAACATCTCAGTCAGCTTAATTTTCCTTGGTCTAGTTTTGGGTGATTAAGGAAGGCATCATTTAGTTGATTGTGTTTTCTCATCCCTGAAACTTAAAAGGGCTTGAACTATTAGTAGTGATTGAGAAGTTGACTAGTAGATGTACTTGCATTATTGGCCTGTGTTCACCGTGACCACCACAGCTACCGTCTTAATGTGACCATGATAAAAGTACTTTGTACATAATAAGTTTGAGAAAAAAAAAGAGCCCGTAGTTTTATTTTACTTGGGTAAGAAATGTGTGTTGACTCCTAGGAAAATTGTACGGTTATGCCAAAATTGTTTTAATCGCACCCTCAACTTTATGAAACCTTAAATATTATCTATACTTAAAAGAGCCAGAGATTGACATCTTCTTTTGAAACTATTGCGGTAGACTTACATTTTAAATTTGCATATGGACCTTTGGTGTTTCATTTTGCCATTAGTTGAAGATGTTTTATATGATGCTTTATATTTCCTTTCTTCTATTTGATGTGTATTTTTCACTTTTGAAGCCTGCATGCTTGAATCATTGGTAGATTATGTTAGTACTTGGTAGGGATCTTATGTTTGATTATTTTTTGAATGTTGGGTATTATGTATTAGTAACTATTTTTATTTTTATTTTTATTTTTTATTTATTATGTAGGAGCCTTCTACATTAAATGAGTGGGTGGCATTATTCTTGCCTGCAGCAGTGTAAGCTCTTTGTGCTGGTTGTGCTCCTCTAAAGCAATGCTACAATGGGTTTCTGCTGTCGTACTCTTTTGTAGATGATACTGAGGCCACACTAGACCAGGTTAAGGTTTGTGTTGATCTGTTCTGATTACCATTCAACTTTGGATCACTTTCATGTTGGTTTTCTCTGAGAAACCAAAAATTTGATTGTGCTTGTAGACAAAAGACTTTGAACATGATAGTCTTCATGAAGTATTTGAGTGTTCTGTTGAAGTTCTTGCTAGAATTGATCAGGACTGTGGTGGTGAGGTGCTGAAATATTGTGTTGAGAATCACTCCATCTCTTTGGATTTTATATGATTAGTTTTGG
This sequence comes from Quercus robur, assembly GCF_932294415.1. Classification (NCBI taxonomy): domain Eukaryota; kingdom Viridiplantae; phylum Streptophyta; class Magnoliopsida; order Fagales; family Fagaceae; genus Quercus; species Quercus robur. Next base: position 44,542,099 of record NC_065540.1, on the reverse strand, counting down.
ATAAATTCCTCTCTTTGATTTTGTTCAGGTTTCCCCACTTCAAAGCCATCAGGGTGTATGGCTTCCCTGCATTTGAGAGATCAGATGCTGCAGGAAATGGAGACTTATATTCTTGGATCTCTTGTGGACAAGGAAATTGAAAAGAGTCCTATTTCATATATTTGTTAGATGCGCGCAATTTTCAAACTTCATATATGGCACATGTTTCATGAGGTTTCTGTTGTCTTTTGATGCTGGACAGAAGCTTGAATGAGCTTTGATACCAATGCTGATATAGGATCTTTAGGCACTAAATTCGATTCTTGATGTAGGATCTTTAGGCACGAAATTGTATGGTATTGTACTTTGATATGTTGCATTCACTGGCATCTGATGTTGGCCCCTTGTATTTCTTCACTGTTATCTATGCTTACGACTTAAAATCTAGAATTTATGCAGAAGAAAGACATAGATGGCTTATGACTTAAATTCACTTGGAAATATTGAATTTTGAAGGGTTTCGTGGGGCAGAAAAAAGGAATTAAGGATGGAGGATTTAATTTTGCAGCATGTTTTTGAGGGAGTTAGGGTTGTTGGGGTTAGGGATTTGTGGTTGGTAATGTTGGAGATATAGGTTGATTAATATTCAGTGAGGGAGTAACGAGCTGGGTATATTTTGGTGGCCAACAGTCAAAACAGGTGAGAAAAAGGAAGAAAAGCAGATCTGGTTGGCTGCTAGCAATAACTCTGTAATGCAGATATTGGTTTGTGGATTGTACAAGTGTTTTTATCATATTCTTTTAATGGTTCTTAGGGTGTGAAATTATGATCTAGTTTCAAGATTTTAGGCTGCTGGAAATTAAAGAGAAAGAAGTAAAAAATAAATAAATCTAGACATTGCACTTTTTTTTTTTTGGTATAAGTGACATTGCACCTAGTTTTTGCAAGCATTACAACTAGGGTCCTTGACATTGCTTAGGGAAGAATTGCATCAAAGAAACCTCAACACCATTATAGCTGCAAATTTATTTATTTTTTAACTATTAAAAACCACAAAGAAAAAAAGAAGCCCAATAAAAAAACTATGGGTTTGAAACTACAAGCCGTTTTGGAAAACCTTAAAGCTCCAAAAAGTCCCTTGATTACTAAAAGAAATTACTAAAATAAAACAAGACCAACCTTTTGCCACCTGCATCACTACAGACTTGAAGTGCTGATCCATAAGAATCAAATAGAATTTTGCATTGTTAAGGCCCTATTATTGTTATGGTCAATATTTATTGTCTTTTGGTTGCAACTGTATTTATTATTGTTACTAGATTCGTCTATGAATATGAATGTTGTTTTGGTTAATAGAGATTGATATTTAGATTTCTTAAAACTGATTCTCAATACTAACATCTACTAATATTCTCTTCTAGTTCAGACTTTGGTGATTGGTGGTTTCCTCGAAAGAAAAACTTGTTACAGCAAGGGAGGTCCTAGCTGCTGGTCCTCAGCCTTAACCCACTCTGGAAACTGTTATTATTTAGTCTTTGTTTGGCTAAGATCATTAAATGTGAAAGTTTTTTGCTCCACTGGTCTTTTTCTAACATGTTTTATTTGTTCCCTGGTTTATTGGCTTTTCATTGATTATCTTCTTGTAGCTAAATCAGCAATTGTGAGTATCGAAGTTTCCTTCTTATTTTTGTGTTTTTAATTTTGCTGCCCCGTCCATTTACTTCTTTGTCATTTATTTGACAGTTTCTGTGACATGGATTGTTTACTTTATAGATCTATGGTACATATTTTACTTCTATGATGTACATTGGGTATTGGTGTGAAGAGCATTTCAATAGCCTCATACTGGGGAGTCCTGATATCTCCCATAATAAAATGGTTAGTCTCATGGAGATACTGTGTGTCATACCCATTTTAGATATAGTGGTTTTTTTATTTCCCCTGCTATTCAGGATCTTGTTTATGGACCAATTTGTTGTAGAAAAAGTAACAGACACTAAGGATCCATGTAATCTTCAACTACATTTGAACTGTTATTATTTCTATTTTGGTCTGATGCATTCTTGAAGATTCTCGTAATTCATGTCTTTTTTGTTTTTTTGGCTCTTCTTGATCACCAGTTACCACTTAATGTTGGAATACTAGTCTCGGCAGTCACTGAAAAATCAATGAACCTGGCAGCTTGAATGGGATCATCCTGCCACACAAGGTTAGTTTATATTATTTATCTTTCTGAATGTCCTTATAACCCATTATCAGTATCTTTTGTACCCTAGTGCTGGTTGTGTAGTGCTACCTGGAGTGCTGTGCTTTGGAGATTTTTTGTGTACCACTGTGCCCCTACCCCCAAAAAACACAACCCTCCCCAAACAACCCATAAATGGTGGGTTGGGGCTGGGGAGACAAACAGAACAAAAAAGAGAAAGGGAAAATGGGCGAAAAGGTCTAATAGTTAAACCCTTTGTTAATATAGTTTTCTCCAACGTTGGTAGGGAAACTGTTATCGTATTTGGCATAGGTTGCACCTTAGTTTATTTGAAACAGGGTCACATAATTCAACCCCATAATCGAATTGTTTCTGTTCCATAAGCCATGGATATTTTGATAATTCAAAGGTATTGATATCTATGCTTGACGGGAAACTTGAATATTCTGTTTTAAGTATGCATTTTATACCATCCATGAAACAGATTCTTTACAAATTAATTCTTCAAGTCATGTACATGATGCTTCTATTTTTAAGCTAACCATTGTGTATGATCCTCTGTTTGAGAAATAGATTATGCAATGATTATTTTCATGGTTTGAGTTTATCCTAAACCACATTTTTTTTTATGCATGATTTAGTGCAACTATGTCTTGTGCTTTATCCCTTTAATGAGGCATGTCCATCTCATTCGATAAACACAAGTCAAATCAGATTTTCACCTGATCTCATTCCTGATAACAACTCTTTGTTAGTCTCATAGTTTAAGCTTAAATGTACATCATGATTCCAAAAGTTCATTATGGATATTGTTACCATCTCTAATGAGTCTGATCATCATTAGCTGTGATTTCTATCTAATGAGTCTGATCATCATTAGCTGTGATTTCTATTTGGTGCCCATTTTTTTGCTTTGTTGCAATGCTGTAGTGGATGTACTCATTTATTCAGTTGCTGCGTTGATTTTGTACCTCTTTTATATTTCTATTTCCTCCCTCAGAAGATTTGCTAGCCTTTGTGCAGAAAATCTTTTGACAGGCCCTTTTCACCTGTGGAAGAACATGATTTTTCTAATCATTATCCTTGGTTTAAATGGAGAGAAAACTAACTATCAAGATTTTTGGTTTCTGTAGAAACTTTGTGCTTATTCGTTTAAATACATGGATTTCTACCCAATTGTAAACATCTATTTCATGCGCACTGCTGAGACGTTGCTCAGACATAGTTGGCACATGCATTACTATAAGTACTTGTGTGGTGGCAGCTTGAAGAAGCAAAACTCTTGTGTGCCCAAGGTCAGGATGAGATTGCCATAAGCCTTGCAAAATATATCATACAGAATCATGTGTTAAATCAAGAGGTTCAGATGTATATCGATTGGTTGGGAAGTGGCTGGCAGAAACTTGAGCTAGCAAGTTATACTCTAAATATATATATTCAAAAAATTTGTTGTGTCCCTTTGGGTTTTATATATGCTAGTTTCTTTAATTTTCTTAATTGCTTGGCACACTGTGCTTGTGGTTTAAAATGCAGCTCCAGAACTATTTTAGAGAAGTATTTATAACCTGCAGTTTCACTTGCGAGGATCAGAAGATGACAAATAAAAAGTCTATTGAAAGACAAAGTCAAACTCATTTTCATCTTGCGCATTATGCAGATGATCTATTTAGGTGTAATGAGGATAGACTTACCTCTAATGAGTGGCAAGTGGCGATGCGCTTAAGGAAACACAAGGTATCTGATGCCTGCTAATTTATGAGATCCATGGAATCCTAAGTTACACTTAAAAAAAAAAAAAAAAAAAAAAAAAATTATGGGTATTTTAATTTTGCAGAAAATAGATTTGGAAGCACTTATTAGACGTTTGAAAAGTTCATCAAAGGTGAACTCCAATGCTTAATCCACTTATTTTACTGGGGAATTCTGTACTGTTGGTTCCATAGTGGTATGCCCACTATGTTGTTTTACCTTTCTAATAAGATTTTCATGTACAATATTTTGGGGGGAGAAGACTGACTTATTAGTTTATATGCAATAGTTACCTGATTTTTCGTTTGGGCTAGGTCTATCTTTTTATTGTTCTCTGGGCATTGTAAAGTTTTATAAATTTCATGAAAGAGAAAACTCCTTTGCACTTTTGTGTGGTTGTGGTCCTCTTTTTTTTGCAAGAAATATTTTAGTTATCACAAAATTATAAATCCTATTAATGTACATATATGTCTTTTGTGTTGCTCTAATTAATATTGTTATCCTCATATTGAAGACTAAAAACCGACTTTTTTCCGGAGAAAATTTTGCAGTTTGACTGTAGTTGGCAAGTAATATGGAGTTGTCTCATGCATGGGTTACCAGTGTCAATCTTCTTTGATTGACTCAGTATATTGAGTGTTCGAGTTCTTGTATATTTCTTCAACTTATTTTTCTTTGAGCACCTTAAATTTTCACCCAACTTGACTATTTTTTGTTTGTTTGTCTGTTTGTGTGTAATTTTATTTTTAAGTTATGCTTTATTGAATTATAGTTATGATGATTGACAACCTTTCTCTGGTTTGTTGATAGCATTAATTAAACATAGCCTAAAAGATCCAATTGTTGTGAAATTTACTAACGTAGACTGCAGGCAGATGCTGCTGCTTTGGTGCTCCTTGGAAATGTAATTTCATATGTGGGTGCCAGAATGTGTATCCTCTTAGACTGTGTTCTCACACTCTATTTGCATTATCCTTTTTTTCTATGCAATTAGGTGATTGCCTTCTATAATAGTCCATTTACACCAATGTACGTATTCTGAAAGTGTTTAATGTCACCTATTCTTCTTCCAGGATTTAATAAACACATATGTCATACCTCAAGATGTGTGGGATCTTAGGTTATTTAAAAGAATGCCATCAGTGTAAGTGCATTTTACTTTAATTACATGTCCGGGAAACAAATTCCTTTTGATTCTCCATGCTTGCTTCTTTATGGTCTTTTAAATAGAGGAACTAAGGAGAAAACATTTGCATTACTCTGGAGGTTTGTATGTTTTGTCAATTTTAGTTGACTATTTAATTTATGTGATATGTCACTTTTTTGTTAGGTACAAATGTGCATGTAAGCACTCGTAAATTTTTTATTTTCCTTTAAATGGCTGCCACCATAATATGTTTTATTCTTGTGCAAGATAGAATTTGTTAGCATGATGTGCTCATTTTAAAGGTGGAGGGTTACATTCTAGAATTATTGTATTGGACCTTTGTTAACATTGTGACATATTTTGTCAGTTGTAGACTTTTGTTCTTCTCAAACACTTGGCTCTCGGGGGAACTTTTGGATTGATAAATTTCCCAAATTGCATCTGATTGTCAATAATTGTGAAAACCAAACTATCATAGAATATCTAATACTTCAAAATTTATTCCTTCACGCACTAGTTACTGGCAAGTGAATTGTGATGTTGATGTCTTTAGATTACCATAATCCATAAACACAAGTCAAATAAGATTTTTCACCTGATCTTATTCCTGATAACATCATGATTATTGCCTAAAGTACATTATGGATATTGTTAACATCTCTAATGGGTCTGATCATCATTAGCTGTGATTTCTGTTTGGTGCCCATTTATACGCTTTGTTGCAATGCCTTAATGCATGTAGTCATTTGTTGAGTTGCTGCATTGATTTTGTACTTGTTTTATATTTCTATTTGCTAGATTGAACTATGACAACCAACTTCACTTATTCTTCCCTGTTTGGTTGAGATCATTACAGTTGTTAAAGATTTTCAGGATTTTTCTAGATTAGAAAGGCCATCAGTAAACCAGGTCACTGTTGAAAGCTATCGATTTAATTGTCAAATAATAATATTGGATAGTCATATTCAACTATTATTTTCACCATTTTCCTAACAATTTCTCTTCGAATAAGTTGATGATCATTTTACAGAAATATCAGTTCTATATTAAGTGGAAAACCTATGGGTTCAAGATCCATTGGGTATGTGCGTAAATTACGAGTTAAAAAATTTAGAATTTATGCAGAAGAAAGAGGTAGATGGCTTATGACCTAAATTGCACTTTGAAATATTGAATTTTAAAGGGTTTCATGGGGCGGAAAATAGGAATTAAGGATGGAGGATTTAATTTTGCTGCATGTATTTGTGGGAGTTAGGGTTGTTGGGTTAGGGATTTGAGGTTGGTAATGCTGGAGAAATAGGTTGATTAAGATTCAATTAGGGATTAACAAGCTGGGTATATCTTGGAGGTCAACTGTCAAAACAGGTGAGAAAAAGGAAGAAAGGTAGACCTGGTTGGCTGTTAGCAATAACTCAGTAATGCAGATATTGGTCTGTGGATTGTACAAGGGTTTTATAAGATGCTATATATTTCCTTTCTTCTATTTGATGTGTATTTTCACTTTTGAAGCCTGCACACGAATCATTGATAAATTATGTTAGTACTTGGTAGGGATCTTATGTTTGATTATTTTTGAGTGTTGTGGTGTTATGTATTGGTAACTGTTTTTTATTTTATTAATTTATAATTATGTAGGAGGTTTCCATGTTAAGTGAGCGGGTGGTATTGTTTTTGCCTGCGGCATTGTATTCTCTTTGTCCTGGTTGTGCTCCTTTTAAGCAATGCTACAATGCGTTTCTGCTTTCGTACTCTTTTGTAGGTGATGCTGAGGCCACAGTAGAACAGGTTAAGGTTTGCGTTGATCTGTTTTGATTACCATCCAACTTTGGATCACATGCATGTTGGTTTTCTCTAAGAAACCAAAATTTGATTGTGCTTGTAGACGGAAGACTTTGAACATGATAGTCTTCATGAAGTGTTTGAGTGCTCTGTTGAAGTTCTTGCTAGAATTGATCAGGACTGTGGCGTTGAGGTGCTGAAAAATTGTGTTGAGAATCACTCCATCTCTTTGGATTTTATATGATTAGTTTTTGATAAATTCCTCTCTTCGATTTTATTCAGGTTTCCCCACTTCAAGGCCATCAGGGTGTACGGCTTCCCTGGCAGTTGAGAGATCAGCTGCTGTGGGAAATGGAGACTTATATTCTTGGATCTCTTGTGGACAAGGAAATTGAAAAGTGAACTATTTCAGATATATTCGTTAGATGTGCACTATTTTTTAACTTCATATATGGCTCATGTTTCACGAGGTTTGTGTCATCTTCTGATGCAGGACAGAAGCTTGAATGAGCTTTGATACCAATGCTGATATAGGATCTTTAGGCACGAAATTAGATTCTTGATGTAGGATGTTTAAGGCATTCAATGATATCAACATTATGGTGTTGAACTTTGATATTTTGCATCCATTGGCATCTGATGTTGGCCCCTAATATTTCTTCGCTATGCTTATGACATAAAATCTAGAATTTATGCTGAAGAAAGATGTAGATGGCTTATGACTTAAATTGCACTTTGAAATGTTGAATTTTGAAGGGTTTCATGGGGCGGAAATGGGAATTGAGGATGGAGGATTTAATTTTGCAGCATGTATTTGCGGGAGTCAGGGTTGTTGGGGTTTGGGATTTTTGGTTAGTAATGCTGGAGAAATAGGTTGATTAAGATTCAATTAGGGATTAACATGCTGGGTATATTTTGGAGGTCAATAGTCAAAACAGGTGAGAAAAAGGAAGAAAGGCATATCTGGTTGGCTGTTAGCGATAACTCAGTAATGCAGATATTGGTCTGTGGATTGTACAAGGGTTTTTATCCTTTTTTTTAAGGGTTCTTAGGGTGTGGAATTATGATCTAGTTGCAAGATTTCTAGTTGCCGGAAATTAAAGAGAAAGACGTAAAAAAAAGATAAATCCAGACATTGCACATTTATTTTTGATAAGTGACATTGCACATTTTTTTTGGATAAGTGACATAGCACATTTATTTTTTCAGGCATTACACCTAGGGTCCTTGACATTGCTTAGGGAGGAATTGCATCAAACAAACCTCAACTCCATTATAGCTGCAAATTTATCCTTTTCTAACTATTAAAAACCACAAAGAAAAAAAGAAGCCCAATAAAATAACATTGGGTTTGAAACTACATGCCATTCTGGAAAACCTTAAAGCTCCAAAAAGACCCATGATTACTAATAGAAAATACAACTAAAATAATACAAGGCCAACCTTTTCCCACCTTCATCTCTAGAGACTCAAAGTGCTGATCCATTAGAGAAGTAACAAAATCAAATAGAATTTTGCATTGTTAGAGCCCTATTATTATTATGGTCAATATTTATTGTGATGTGGTTGCAACCGTATATATTCTGTTACTAGATTCTTCTATGAATATGAATGTTATTTTGTTTAATAGAGATTGATATTTGATTTCGAGAAAGTGATTCTCAATACTAATGTCTATTAATCTTCTCTTCTAGTTTGAGCTTTGGTGTTACATTGGTGGTTTCCTCAAAAGAAAAACTTGTTATAGCAAGGGAGGTCCTAGCTGCTGGTCCTTGGCCTCAACCCATTCTGGAAACTGTTATTATTACTCTAATGCACATCAGTATTTATAGTGAGGAAGTAGAGTTGGAGGTAATGTATTGCCTTTTCATTTATTTATTTAGAGCGTTGTTTTATGTGAGGCAAAGGACAAGTAGTATACCTCGAGTTTCTGCCGGCCACTTCCCAACCAAGCAATATACTCTAAATATATATATATTCAAAAAATTTGCTTTGTCTCCCTTTGGGTTTTATATTTGCTAGTTTCTTTAATTTTCTTAATTGCTTGGCACACAGTGCTTGTGCTTTAACATGCAGCTCCAAAACTATTTTAGGGAAGTATTTGAAACCTGTAGTTTCACTTGCTGAGGATCTGAAGATGACAAACAAGAAGTCTATTGAAAGACAAAGCCAAACTCATTTTCATCTTGTGCATTATGCTGATGCTCCATTTAGGAGTTATGAGGATAGACTCACCTCTAACGTGTGACAAGCAGCAATGCGCTTAAGGAAACACAAGGTATCAGATGCCTGCCAATTTATGAGATCCTTGGAATCCTAGGTTACACTTTTTTTCTTTTTAAATATTTCATGGGTATGTTACTTTGGAAGAAAATTGAATTGGAGGCACTCATTAGACATTTGAAAAGGTCATCAAAGGTGAACTCCAATGCCTAATCCACTTATATTACTAGTGAATTCTGTATTGTTGGTTCCATAGTGGTATGCCCACTAAGTTGCTTTACCTTTCTAATAAGATTTTCATGTACAATATTTTAGGGGGAGAAGACTGACTACTCTGTAAAAATACAAGAATTACAAAAGCAACTTGCAATGGATTTGGAAGAGGCTGAAAAATTGTAGGTATTGAGAATGAGTCTATGTACAATCAGTAATCTGCTGAGCATTTAAATGTACAAACTTGTTTCAAACCCACTTGATGTAGTTGCCAGTGCATCATACTTGGAAAATTAATTTTTAATTTTTACATGGTTGCTTGTTCATCTCCTAATGGTGAGGAATTTTAAGCCTATAAAATTTTGTTTGAATTAAATTTGATTCAAATTATGTGATTGGTTTCATATAATCTTGCAGGATCACGGAGACAATTTTCTCAGTCTAGCATTGGAGGGATATCAAATATGATGTGAGTAGTATGAAATTATTTATCCAAGTCCTCTGTCCAATGAATTGAAATTTGTTATGCACTGTTTGGGTGAAATGGGTAAAGTTGAAAAGCTTGAATTATGTTACCTGAGAATATATGACACTGAATCTGAATTACTTTCCATGAATTTTAATTAAAGAGAATTTAGCTTCCTTGGAGGACCTTACATATGTGGTTTCAGGTGCTTCGACTAGTTTCCCTGTGATTCACTCTCTTTTCTAGAGAAAATGTTGTAAACAGCATGCTTAGCACAATTAATGAGGTACATTGAAATTAGCAGAGTTAGTTACTTCTTAAAATGTTTTTTAACCAGGATTGTTGGACTATGCTGTGTGCTGTGTTTTCAATGGTGAAGAAAATGGACATTGACCATCCATACCACACAATCTTTCAGGTATATAAGCTCTACTCCTTTTGCCGGTCTTAAGCATGTTATACAGCTTATGGTTTTCTTCCATGGAATTTTCTTTTGGATTACTTCTGTATGGAATTGCAACTGATAAGTAAAGAGCAAAACTTGAAACTTCACCTTATTAGTGATATATTCATATGCACTTTTGCATGTTTGACTGGAGGTATTGTAAATGTGCCCTTATGCACCCTTTTCTATATTTTAATGTCTTACTTCTCTCTGTGTTATTAGCTTCTAGCTCTGCAAACGGTGACCGTACTAAGGAAAAACAGCGTAGCGGAAACTCATTTGTGGTAGATTTTGATTAAAAAAAAAAATTGCAGCGGAAAATCTATTAGAGATATCATATCATGGAGCTATTATAGTAAAAGTAACTTCCATATGTTTGACTTCTATAATATACCTTTGTAAGATTCCATTCTTATGTAAAATCTTATATCATTCCCTCTCTCTCTCTCTCTCTGTGTATAGATGAATCAAATGGTGGAGATCTATATCAAACTTGCAGAACTAGAAGCATGGAGAGAGCTAGACAAATAGGTTATAATTTCAGAATGGTAATGTGAAGGGGAGCTTTTATTAGATACCTGGTCAGCTAGATCCTTTATTTGTTTCTCTCTAACTGTGCTATGTTAGCAATTGTACTATCTGGTATCTAGGTGCTCTTTTTTGTAGTTTCATCCACACAGCATCATTTCATGATTGTCAGATGTCTACGATCTAATGCAGTTCAATTCAAAGTTTATCAAAAATACTAGTTTTCATTTTGTTGCAATACTTCTGTTTCAAAGCTAAAAATGTCCCTCAATTTCGTAAGAGGATAACTTTCAATTTTCACCCTTGTGTTTCGGCCTTATCACAATTTAGTCCCACAAACTTTTCAATCATTACATTTCTACCCCTAAAGTATGGGCTAAGATGAAATGTTAGGAATCACATGCCTCTTGTGTAAAAGGAGCCTATTTTGGATGGAACCCTTACAATTCCCCCCCCCCCCCCCCCCCTCTCTCCTACCAAAAAAGAAAAAAGAAAAAAGAGGAAGACTTATTTTTCTAATACTTGGAATAAAAATGTTGACCTGAAAGAGCCTATGCATTTATGCAAATTCATCAAAGAGTTTGTGGGTGATTTTTGTGACTCTCTTGCGACTTATGCTTGATGATGCGTTCAATGTTTGCTTCATATTTTGGCTTATTGATGCAACATTGTGTCATTGATCTTGCATTATTTTTCGTTCCTTATTCCCACAGTTAAAGCAGTACAAACCTTAGGTGTTTTGCATTTGTGTTGGATTTTCAGGTACCAGTAGTGACAACCACCTTTCCAGTTGATCGTAGCTGTCAGTATCATTAAGGCTCTTTTCCTTACTTCAAAGGTTTAGTAGATTCTGTAATGTATGTATATAGCCAGATAAATCAGTTTCATACCAGTTTACATTTTTTTTTTTTTTTTTTATCTGGCAAAAATGCAATTTACACCTGCTAACTTTCTCTGAAAATCATTTTAAACCTTTAAGTTTGAAGTTGGTTATTTTAGTCCTATAACTTTAACCAAAAATCATTTTAGCAGGTGTAAATTGCATTTTTTTTTTTCCTCACTATAATAGCCGTACTTGATGTGATGCTAAAATCTAATATATATGATGGGACATACTGGGTAATGAATGGATTAATGCTCCAAAAGTGGTATGTCTAGGTTCTGATGGTCACAGATATGGACAGCTCACAAAATCTGGAAATGATGATCTGCGACAAGATGCTCTAAGATCTTTAACAACATTCTCTTCATCATTTCTTTTTGTTTTGTTAGCATCTAACATTTAAACATTGGGAAAATATGTGATAAGTAGTTTTCAATCTATTTGAAAGGGAAGAATAAAGTCCATGTGACCATGCTTGGCAGTAAGTGGTCCAAATATAGTCCTTGCTACTTCTAACAATGTGCATAAAGAGAAAAAAAAAAAAATTTGTTGTGACCATCTGCATCCATAGTTGATATTGGCGTTACATAAATGAGTATGAATTTATTGTTCTGCATCAACCACCTGCCAAGTTCTTCTTCCTTTTCTTGAGGTAAAATCTTTCAATAAATTGTTACACAAGGAGTGCCAGCCTATTTCTGTGGAGGAGCATTTGGAGGGTTAAAGCTCCTTCTAAAGTGGCTTTCTTTATTTAGACTGCTGCTTTAGGGAAAATCCTTACTATGATAATTTGAGAAGACGGAGGTTTCTTATTGTTGGCCGGTGTTGTATGTGTAAACAAGATGGGGAGTTTGTGGATCATCTGCTGTTGCATTGTCTTGTGGCTAGAGGTGTATGGTCATTTTGTTTTCTACTAGTTTGGGGTGCAATGGGTTATGCCTAAGAGGGTAGTGGGTTTGATGATGTGTTGGAATTGGTGGGATACTAAGAATTTTATTGGAGTTATATGGAATGCTATCCCTCTATGCATCATGTGGATTATCTAGAAGGAATATAATAACAGGACATTTGAAGGCTTGGAACATTTGTTGGCAAATGTGAAGCTGAGTTTGTTATGTACCTTTTATACTTGGATGGCCACGCTAAGTGGTCATTCAGTGTGCATTTGGCATTGGCTTAAAAAGCCAGCCTTTTTTACTATTCAGCTTATTTTTGCAACTATTCATGAGTCTTATTGCAATTTTTTGGTATTGTTCATGGGTCCCACTGTATTATTTCAGTTACCTTTTAGTTTTATCTATAGTACTTTTAGCAAAAAGTTTTCAGTTTTAGCTAAATAAGCTGTTTCCAAACAGACATTCATTCTCTAGTATGCTGGATTTTCTAGATTATTGTACTTTTGTTTGATTACCCCCTTACATTACATGTCTTGTTTACCGTTTGGTGTTTTTTTCTCATTCAGGTTTATTAAAATTTTCATTTATCGAAAACATAATTAGTACATTTTAAAATCAGCAAACTTGCTGCTTTTTGTTGGGATTGGGTCTATGCATATGTATGAGTATGATAACATGTTACACTTCCTCTTAATAGTTTCACCTTAGTTTTACTTCCTATGCTTTTGATATATATATATATATATATATATGAATGCTGGAATAAATTATTTTTTCAAATACAGGATGCATGTTTTGTCTCATTACCCTGATGGAATATCTCTAAATCATTTACAGGTTATGGAACAATTTTTTGGTTTAGTTAACACCTTTTTACAGAACCATCAGGATACTTGGAAAAAAAGATTGGGAGTGTGTACATACAAGGTATCGTCTCCTTTCAAATATAACAAGACATGGTTGAGATTAATTTGATGGATTTTTCTTATGAACGAAAGTTTTGGTAAAAATGAAAAGTCAGTTTGGTTCAAAATTTTGCATGAAAGAAAATTGCTTTTGATTTCCATCTGGAAACAATTGATTGTTGATAAGTGGATAATATTATTCTTCCATCTTTCTTTTGATTTAACTCTTTGATTTGGTCAATAATTAAAAATACTTGTACACTGGTAACCCTTGGAAATTGTGTTTGGGTTAATTAATTTACCATAACAAATATGCATCTTATTTACATGTGTAATTATATAGATATTGAAATAGGAATTAGATGTGTGTAATTATATTGATATTAAAATATTACTATTTTACCCTTCACATAGACACTCTCATAACACCCTCCTCAAATTGTGACATATATCATATAATCCCAGCTTGTTACCTAAATAACAAATACAAATGTGTCTTGCACAAAGGTTTAGTAAATATATTAGGGACTTGAGCTCTGTAGAGACATGGAGTAGCAATTACACCTCTTTCCACTCTTTCTCAAGGTCTGCTCATGAGACAAGTGATTAGAAGCAATGGGAATCACCGCCTGATTGTTGGTAGCAAAAGGGTTTTTTTATTTTTTATTTTTTTAGGGCATTGTCATATTAAGTCTTGGAAATAGTGTTTGGGTTGATTACTTTACCTTAACACGCACATACATCTTATTTATACATGGGAAATTGTACTGATATTGCAATTTTATCCCTCACACATATGTACTCATGACATAAACTTCTTTGGGCAGTTTCATTTTACTTTTTTTAGAGACTTTACCAATTGAGCTAACTGGAACCTACCATTTTATTTTTCTTAGTTCTAGTATTTTGTATTCTTTGTACAATGCGGACAATTTTCCTGTACATGTACTACTAATCCACCTTTTGAAGAACTTAACCCATAGTTGGACATTACTCTAGTAGTCTTGAGCCTTTACTGATTTTGGGGTATATGGAATCTTGTGAATAAAAAGATTGCAGGTATTGCTTTCTCTTAATTGTTACATACATATGTGCATAGAACTTTAATGTTCATTGTTAATAATTATGGTGCTCATGAAGTTTGGAAATTTGCATCTTTTACATTAAATAGGTGGTTCCTTTTACTCCGAGTGCTGGTGTTCTTGAATGGGTTGATGGCACCCTTCCTCTTGGGGAATATCTTATTGGGAGGTCTGTTAAATTCCAATAGGTCTGATCTTTTAGTGTTGCCTCAGGTGTATCTGGTCTTTATATGGTATTATCATGTTCTCCATTTTTCATGTAATAACTCATAACATGCCAACTTTGGCAGGTTCCATTCAGTCTCACAAGAGACACAATTGATGGCACCGGTGTCACTGGAGTGGAAAGGGTTTTCAGGTGATGTTGTGAGGAAATACTTTCTGTTATGTGGAAATATAAAGAAGCGTTGCTAACCATTGTTGAAGTATGACTATTGTTGCCAGTTTCTTTCAATAATGAATCAAAGTTGCAATTTCTTAAATCCTTGACAGTAGATGGGAATTCTTTTCAGGTTTTTATTCATGATCCCCTGTATAAGTGGGTTATCTCCTCAGAAGGCTTTGTAGCGGCAAAAGGTATTTCAGAAACTTTTCTCTTCATAGGCATATATTGGGTCCAGGACTAATTTGCCTCTGGAAAAAAGAGAGGCAAAAGGACAAAGGTTTGTTTGAAATTGTGTTGAAATGTGTGAAAGACTGTTTATAATAATTATAATATTGGAATATTAGTTACTTAAAACAAAACAAAAGGGTAAATTACACTATTCTCCGTATAGTTTGCGGATTGTTTCAAAATGAATTACTAGATTTTAAGAAGTTCTAAATAAAATCATGGAATTTTTAATTCGTTTCAATTTGGCCCTTTAATGATTCATTAAGGACAACAAAACAAAAAATCACATAAGCAGTAATAAAATCTATTTAGCACAAAAGTACTTCCAGCTGCATCACATATTGTATTTTGGCACCCAAAAAAAAAAAAAAAGCTTACAAAATGACTTCAAAAATCATAATACAATTCAATGAAGATGTGATCATTTGCTGAGGGTTTTTTTTCCTAACTAAAATACCACATGGTGTTCATTTGGTGTGTTTTTTAGTACCCAGATATGTCTCTGGTGCAATTTACTTGATGACTACTTTTTATTTAGCTGGGACT
Source organism: Quercus robur (assembly GCF_932294415.1). Classification (NCBI taxonomy): domain Eukaryota; kingdom Viridiplantae; phylum Streptophyta; class Magnoliopsida; order Fagales; family Fagaceae; genus Quercus; species Quercus robur. The sequence goes on along the minus strand of NC_065540.1, from coordinate 44,526,439 downwards.
CTTTGATTGGAATTGTTGCATTACTGTTAGAAAATAAAAAATATTTTTTATGAAAGTGGAGAAAGTCAAGACATTGATTGCAGAGAAAATCTTGGGATTAGTCAACAAGTCAAGGGATTGATTTCTAGAGAAAATTATGGGATTGTGACAATCAATATGCAATTCAAAATTTAAATTATCATTGACATTTTGTGTAATATCCATTATAAATATGAATTTCATTGCAATGTACTATCAATAAAAGTATATGAGAAAATGTAGCCCTTCGGGTTGTTGTCCTGTGGATGTAAGCCACAAGGCCGAACCATGTAAACTCTCGTGTTTTCTCTCTTTTCTCTTTATTTTCTTCTCAATTTTCCCCAACATGTCTGTATGTCAGGCATGTTATAAACAATTGGTCATGCAACATTTTCTTTTTTTCTCCTTGATAGGATACAGATGACGATCTGGAGACAATCTTGGAAGACTCACAAGATGAATGTGAAGGGAACAAGGATGCTACACATGCACTGATGCTTGTCAAACAAAAACTAGATGGATATGAAGAAGGTGAAATCCGAAATGTACGTGGGCAGGTAATTTCTAATATTAATGCATGTTCCCATGTGCTAATATATACCTTCTGTCTTTTACCTAATAGTGTATAAGTTTGGCCTTGTTAATAAATATGCATCTTAGGGAGCATGACCCTATCATCATGCTTAGGTGAAATTTTCTTTTTAGTGTTTATGATCAATGGTTTGCAGAAAAATGTTCACGTTCAGTGGTTTGTATGAATAATAGCTAGGTTTGCATCTAAACATGATTGACAAGAGAAACAATGAAGAAATTTTGGGCTATGTTCCACAGACACGCCATTTTTGGCAAAGTACCTGTCGGACACCGGAATTGGTAAGACTCGGACTCCAGCATTCGAGCCAGGGGCTGCGGTACACTTTGTTCTGGGGGTTCAAACGAACCCCCTGACTTCCAAATATATATATATATATATATATATATTTTACATATTTTTTTGAATTTTAATACTTTAATTTATTCTTAAAATTTTGGGAAAATTACACTTTACCACCCTAAACTATGCACTAGATTACACTTTGCACCCTAAACTATCCGACTGCACACTTTACACCCTAAACTATCACGCTTATCACATTTTGCACTTTGTTGTTATTTTTGCTGTTATATTTAACAGAATTTTACTGCATGTGACAAATACATGCTTTTTGCTTAGGTGGAACAAAGTTAAAAGACAAAAACACCCTTCTTCAAAATCAATTTAAACAAAACCTAAATTTTTTCACATCTCCCTTTGTCTCACGTTTCTGCCATCCTCTTTCCCAGATTCAGTTTCAAAATATTTAAATTGACCTCTCTAATTCCATAGCAGAATTCATTCACAGTACCCCATCCACCTTCCTGGTATTTCTTATACTATCTATAGCTTTCTAGTTATTAAAATAATTAAAAATCGCTGGTAAGGGGAGACTAGTCTGTACAACAACTGGTAAATTGGCCACAAATACATCAGTTTTTCCGCAACTCTAGCTGGTGGTGATGCATCTCGCGATGGAAAGCTCTATGAATTGAAGGTGAGCACAGCGTTTACCAAAAAAAAAAAAAAAAAAAAAGAACGTGAGCACGGCTAGTGAGGAATAATTCCTATCTGCCGTGCCATTGGGATTTACTATTTTAACTTCTTTTATACCATTTCGTCAGTGATGGAATTAAAAAGTATTAGATTGTATTTTATGAATTTGAGGAAGAGGATGGCAGACGTGTGAGACAGATGGAGATGTGGAAAAATTTGGGTTTTGTTTTAATTGATTTTGAAGAATGGTGTTTCAGTCTTTTAACTTTGTTTCACCTAAGTAAGAAGCATGTGCTTGTCACATATAGTAAAATTCTGTTAAATATAACGGCAAAAATAACAACAGGGTGCAAAGTGTGATAAGTGTGATAGTTTAGGGTGCAAAGTGTGCAATCGGATAATTTAGGGTGCAAAGTGTAATCTAGTGCATAGTTTAGGGTGGTAAAGTGTAATTTTCCTTAAAATTTTTTTTGCACACCCTGATTTAAATCTTATATATTCTTATTTCAAGAATTTCCAACTCTAAGAGTAAGAGTAAGCGTTTGTGAATTGTAAGTATCACTCTTGATTATAAATTTACTCTATTTGTTTGTGTGTCTAATATTGATTGTGTGCTTGACTTTTTGTTATAATGTTATTTGTATGAATAATGATGTGTGTGGATGTTTGTGTGTACAATATAAATATAATATAACTTTATATAATTTAATAATTAGGAAATAGAAAAGGTTTGTTACATGTGTGTGTGTACTATTATTATGTTATAATAACTTTTTGTTATAAAGTTAGAAAAAAGAAAAATTCAAGAAATTTTTTTGTAAAGTTAATGATTATTCAAGCATTTGATTGGTTAAATTGTATGAATGAGTGTAGTTGTGTGCGTCAATAATTAATACAAAGCCAATGAGTTGAGTTTAGTCATTTAGTTTAAAATATTTTTATAAAAAAAACTGACACATAGATAATAACAACTATATAAAAATAAAAATGTTAGACAAATTTAACAAAATAAAATGGTCATAGTTACTACCCACATTGGTAATAAATACTAATAATGAACTTTCATGTAACAATTAAAAATTTAAAAACTTATAGAAAGAAATTGTAAAATTTTTTTTTGGTCGATAATTCGATATATTCAAATTATCTTTTATTATTATTATTTTTTAAATTTAAGTTTCTTAATGACCCCCCTAAATAAAATTCCTGGAGCCATCATTGGTTCAAGCATTCTTTTTTTTTTTTTTTTTTTTTTTTTTTTCCCTCGCTTCTTTGACACGTCTGACATGCCAGCATTGTAAAAAAAGAAGAAGAAAATCACAGATTTTGATAGGTGGACTTACCAATACCATTGATTTTGTGATATACCCTAAAACAAAAAAGTTGAAACCCACATCTCAAGTTCTCACTTTTTAACCCTCCCTCTGATCTCTACCCGTTGCCCCTCTGTCCCTCGCTAGAGCTAGATTAGGCTGATCGGCGAGTCGGCAAGCCCCATAGACATTGACACCATGCCCTGCCCTTTTGATCTCTCTCTCTCTCTCGGCGCAGACAACAGGTTCGACCTCTTCTCTTCTCTCTCTCTCTCTCTCTCTTTTATTTTTATTTTTTTTCTTTCAGATATTTGGGTGAATGGGTGTACTGTTACTCACTTATAAATTATAACGCGTTTTTTTTTTTTTTTTTTTTTTTTTTAATCCTACTCTCATTGTCACTGTGTTATACTTTTTATTATGAATTATTTTTTTTAAAATTTTTTTGTTTTTAGTTTGATGTTAAATGTAGCCTATTTAAACTTTTGGTTTGTACTCTAAACATTTTATGTGTATTATTGTACTACTTTGGGTGTTAGTTTACTTATTTGTAGTTCTTACATAATTTAAATTCTAAACATAAACGCATTTTATGTCTAAAAATATTAAAAAATATGCTTAAATATAAAATTTAATTAATTATTTAATTGCCGTACCCATGATGTGTCATACCCTTATTTTTCAAAAATTGCCATACCCCCGTATCCGTACCCGTGTCATATCTGTACCTGTGTCCGTGTCGGTGCAACTTAGATTTTGGGTTAAATTGTTTAATACTTATCCAATGAATATCAATGGTTTGCAGAAAAATGTTCATGTTCAGTGGTTCGTATGAATAACAGCTAGGTTTGCATTTAAACATGATTGATTAGAGAAACAACGAAGAAATTTTGGGTTAAATTGTTTAATACTTATCCAATGCAATTTAGATTTTTGACAGCCGATGCAAATTCTTGTCAGCCTCATGAACCAAGACACTGCAAGCCTTGTAGCCAAACAAGTATCTTGGGTTTTTATTTCATAGCCTAATAAAGGGTTGATATCCAGGTCTAACTTTTGTTTAGTTTTTGGTGTAATTTGATGTTTACACAACATCAGCCTTCTTAGCCTAGTGGTTGAAAGGGGACCTTGAATTCAAACAGATATTGGTAATGAGGGTCTGTAGAGTCACTTATTTTTTTTAAAAAAAAAGGACTACAGAGTAGGGGGTTCTTCTATCATTTGCAGTACTAGCTGATATCTAGTGCGATGCATGGGCACGGTATAAATTTATTTTAAAATATTATATAAAAAATTATCTTATGGCCATGCAACATAAGCTCCTCCTTTATTGATTATTTCCGTACATGGTTAAGATAAATAAAAAGTTAATATGAAACGGTGAAACTAATTTTCAAAAGTAACATAAGCTAACATAAGCTCCTCCTTTATTGATTATTTCCTTACACGGTTAAGATATATAAAAAGCTAATAGATAAATAAAAAGCTAAATGAAATGGTGAAACAAATTTTCAAAAGTAAAATAAATCTAGTTAGTGCTCTTATGGCTATCAAATACTGATATGCATGTCTAAAAAAGTCTTATAGTTGATAGGACTTTAAAATTGTGAATCCTAGTCATTTTGTTGAGTTTGGAAAAAGCATAAGTGTTAATGTAAATTTGACAAAACACCAAAAAGATAGACACATGAGTAATTTTAAGAATTTATTTTGATCAAACCTCTGTCAAAGAAAACTTTTTAATCGCTATCATGTTTTTAGAGTGCATCAAGGGTGACTGTACTGTTAGCCTAAATGAAGATTCAATACACTCTTAGGCAAGTCATAGCCATATAGATACTCTAACCAAGCTAATTACTAAATTAATAAGGTTAAGTACCATTTGCCTGTTAAGTCTTGCTCTATCACAACTATCTGTATCATGGCTCATTTGATGCAGTAATGTGATGGGCTGATTGTGTATGGTTTAGAAACAATGAAAGGGTTGAGTTGCTTAGAACACATTGATAGGTGGATAAGTAGCTCAATAAGAACACAATTCCAAATGGCACACAAAGGCTAACAATTCATTCAATTACCAAAACTGATTTGCAAAAGCTTACATCTTCCTACTTATACTAGTTGTTTGGCTTTGGTAGCCTTTAGATGGTTGACAAGTATCTAAATCCTATCGGCTAATGCCTAAGAAATTGTCTAACTAATTAACTAACTAATTAGTTACAAGAGGATTAGGATATAGGCATATAGTTACTTGAAATGCCCTACATCAAGACTCTCCCTCTTAAGAAGCACTTGACCTCAAGTGCTTTTGGTTGCCACAAGATTTGTATGAAGTTATAGGATGGTACATTTGCCTTGTATGATGAGTTTGCTGCTGTTGCAGCACACCAAAGGCTACTGCTTCTCCCCAGCCAAGTCCCACACAAATGAAACACCAATGTAGATTCATTTGCATTAAGAGGACTCCCTTTCTTGAAAGCAAACTTGTCCTCAATTTTGGATGACTTTTCAACTGTAAAACATGTATTCCAAATTGAACATTAAGTGTTTGCCTTGCTAATGATCAATCATGCATATTTTGACACTACAGGGCTTTATTCTTCATTGGTGAATCGACCTTCTTCATCTTGACCATTGGCTTGGGGTTTGCCTTCCCTTCCTTTGGTTGCAAGGAGTATGGATGCACTAGCTTGTACATGTTGTGTGTGTTGCACCTTTTGCCCACTATAGCTTCATATGATTTTTCATATCTATGTAAAAGATGGAACCCATTCATGGCTATCTCCTTACAAAGAACATAACCTTTATGCTGTCTATCATCCTTCACTTCTAGTTTCAGAACTTGCATAATCCTTGTTGCTAATGGAGAGTCATTTGCTTCCTAAACAACAACATTTGCTCATTCTTCCACATACTGACCATGCATAGATTCTACCATAATTATTATGCATTCAGCCAATTCTTGTCTTCCCTCACCAATCGGTTCTTCAATTTAGCTAATAAAAATAACCAGCAAGTCTTGACTTTCTAACTCTTTAACCATTTCAGGCTGGTTCTTAGCTGGTATCTTGAGAAATTCACTAGATCTAGCAGTATTTGACCCAATCTCAACATTCTTGGTTGATTGCCTCCAATATTTAGTGAAGTTTGATGCACCGCCACTTTGGCTGGTTCTTGAATTGAAAAGGGCTGATTGTGATCTCTTTATTTGCTGAGTCCCAATCAACACTGCTCTATTCGCTGTATTTGAATTTGTCCTATAGTTGTGCAAGTTGCTGTAGTGGGTTTGGATGTGGTTGTGCGGAAAAAATTGCTTCCAAAGTTTCCGTTTTAGCTTCTCCCAATTTTGAATCTTGGTTTGTCCTTCCCTTAATCTTTGAATCTCCAACTGCTCTCACCAAGATCTTGCCTTGCCTCTCAAATTAGTTGTTGCCAATTTTAACTTTCGTGGATTCTAGCATACCATAGCAAACAAAGTTGTCCTTAACTTGGTTAAGCCAATCCACAAATTCCTCATGATTCAAGCTTCCATCGAATCAATTTGGGATTGATATTACTCTTAAATTCTTAATATATAGGAATATTGCACGTCCATATTATTCTTTTAGCTAATGTGGGGTTGCAAAACTAACTAGAAAACCTCCAAATTTATTCCTTTCATGGACCTAATCCTATGCATAATAAAGTTCAGCTTCCTTACTTCAGATGCAGAACTTCAGATATGCTTTCATACAAGAAGCAAATCAGCCTGAATTTTTTTCTCAAATTTCTCCCTATCTCCATTCTTCTTTCCTTTTCTCTTTTTTACCTGTAATAGATATTTGATTCTGTCACTTTCTGAATTCACTGAGAGGTAAGAGTTAAGACTTCAGATGAGCGGAGGCTTGGCTACCTCAGATTAGTCAGATATTGTTTCTTCTATTTCATTTTTATTTTCATCAGTATGGGAGGGATACGTAGTTTTTTCATTGAATCGAAGCTTTTTCAGTTGGTAGTGGAGGACGGAGGGAATTTCTTTGCGTTACATATTTTTGAACGGGGCAAATACTTCATGAAATCAGTGTTTATGGACAAAAGCGCGGCATTATGGTTGATGAAACATATAGAATATATGGTGATTGGGGTAAATCCCAAATAGTTAGGGAAGGAGACATTGCATATACCTTGCAACGGGGATCAAACTCTTTTGGTCAGTTTTTGCTAGTGACTGAACTCAAAACTGGCAGGCTCCGGAGGTCTGTCATAATCCCTGAAGGGAAAGAAAAACATGGTTGGAAGGTATTTGGTCTAGAATTGAGGAAGATGTTAGAACCCAATCAATATGCCTTTGATGGTTCAAGCCAAGTAAAGTTTATCCTTCAGACACAAAAACGTAATTCAGTGTTTCATCCATCTCGGTCTTTTGTTGAGACAGTGAAGGGTCCAATGTAGGCAAAAGGTGGTATTCATTCGTTCCATAAAACCAAGGCTGTAGGACAAAATATTATAGATGAGGCGATGGGGGAGAAACAACAGAATAGGATGAAGGAAACGACGGCAGTGCCTCTGAATCAATCTCAGAAGCAGGTGGTGGATGGTTAGGTGGGTCAGCCTGGTACAACAACTGTGAGGGGAGGGGAGGGGAGAGAGAGGAGCATTAATATGGGTATTAATGTTGGTGAAAAATTACCGGTACAAAATCAAATAAGATCTCCATTAATTTTTAGTTTGAATGCAAATAAAACTGAAAATGGCAAGGGGTGTGATTTGAGGGATACACGATGGACTGGGAAGGGATTAATAGTTGAGGTGGCTGAGAATGGGAAGAGACGGGTTTTCTGGGATAAGTCCAAAGGTGGACAAACTTCTTTTAAATGGGTGTTACGGGCTGTCACAGAAGAGAGTGTGAAGTTAAATATTGGGTTGGGCCCAAAATAGCTCGTTACCCACTGTGAGTCTAATTTAAGCCCATTGAGTACAAGCCCATGCATTTTAGAGGCTGCAGAATGCTCCAACACTCTTTTAGGCCCACTCTCCTTTACACTTAGTCCCGATGAGACTGAAGAGAATCCCATGGTCCTTACAACTGGGTTAGCGACGTCGATGGTTTTGTTGAGGAGTGATGACGATGAAAGGAGCCTCTCGGTCAATCTGTTGCATGTGGTTTCGCTGGTAGGGGCGATGCAGACCAAGGCAGAGGGAGTTTTGTCAATTCATCCACGTTGGGTTTTGCCGATGGAAGTGTCGGGGTGCACCGAGCCTCTTCTGAAGATGGGTTTCAGGTTCAACTCTGACCGGAATAGTCTTTTGGGCTATAATAAGCTGTCGGGTGGGTTGATTTCTGAAGGTAAGAGGTCGGTGATTCTCGAATTTGTGCCGAGATTGATCGGACCTTCTTTTCCCGATCATTTTCTGGAGTTTTTGTGAGCTGGGTCAATGGGTTTTGGAGTATCGGGTCAGGAGGTTAATTCTTTTTTTAGTAATGAACTTTTAAGTCTTCCTAGGGAGGTCATGCTTGTGAAGGAAGCAGTTGATTTTTTTGTGGGTTTTAGTGAAACTGAAGTGTCAGATTGTTTGCCTCTGCAAATCATTGATCCGAGTGTGTCAACAAATTTGGTAGAGTTGGAAGAGGCCACTGAAGTATTGAGTATTGAGAATAAGTTAGATATTTCTGGGTGGATGCAGCACAAAATTCCTGGGTTCAATAAATTGGTTGGGTTGTCAATGATTCGACATTAGAAGTTGTGCATTGCTCTCTTATAGGGGCTAGAAACTGTGAGGGAAGCAGCCAATGTGTTACACAGAGAGAAACGGGTAGCAAAAAAGTGGCTTAGTCTAAAAACAAGGGACGTAGAGAGTTGCAAAACTTGATCTGTTCGGTGAACAAGAGATAAAGGGTGGTCTTGTGTTGGTGTCAATAGTTGGGGATAGTTTAGTGTTTATGAAGATAAAAATGATTTCGTGGAATGTTAGAGGTTTAAATGATCCTAAAAAATGACTTGTGGTGAAAAATTTGTTGCGGGAGTGGAAGTGCGACGTTGTTTGTTTACAAGAGACGAAAATTGCTAGCATGAATAGACAGTTGGTTTGTAGTTTGTGGAGCTGTCCATATGTGGATTGGGTTGTAAACTTGATATTGAGAAAACCTACGATCATGTGAATTGGGAGGCTTTGTTGAATTTGTTGCATAGAATGGGCTTTGGAGTGAAGTGGTGTAAGTGGATCCGTACTTGTATATCCACAGTTCAGTTCTCTGTTTTGATTAATGGGTCTCCAGCTGATGTTTTTGGTAGTTCAAGAGGTTTAAGACAAGGGGATCCGTTATCTCATATGCTGTTTTTGATAATGATAGAGGTGTTTAGTAGGATGTTGAGAAGAGTGGAGGGAGCTGGCTTGATCTGTGGTTTTAAAGTTGAGGGTAGGAGGGGTGGTAGAGAATGTGTTACACATCTACTGTTTGTAGACGATACTATCCTATTTTGTGATGCGGATGTGGAGCAAATCTTTTATATTCGGTTGTTATTACTTAGTTTTCAGGCGGTAACAGGTTTGAAGGTTAATGTGCATAAGAGTGAAATGGTTCCAATAGGGGAGGTTGATGATGTGCATGCCCTGGTTGAAATTTTGGGTTGCAACGTTGGAAAGTTGCCTATGTCTTATCTTGGCATGCCGTTGGGGACTTCACATAATTCCCCTTCAATTTGGAATCCTATTTTGGAAAAATTTGAGTGGAGATTGGCCGGGTGGAAGAAGCTGTATTTGTCTAAGGGGGGTCGATTGATGTTACTCAAGAGTACGCTATCTAGTCTTCCTACCTATTTTCTATTGTTATTCACAATTCCTACTCATGTGGCTAATAGAATTGAAAAGTTGCAAATGGACTTTCTATGGGGTGATAGCAAAACTCATCTAGTAGGATGGGATAAAGTTTGTGTGCCTATAGCCAATGGTGGCTTGGGGATAAGGAAACTTACTACTTTCAATAAGGCCTTATTGGGGAAATGGTTGTAGTGGTTTGGGAAGGAAGAGGATCGGTTATAGAGGAGGGTGGTAGCTTCAAAATATGGGGAAGAAATTGGGGGGAGGGGTTGGACTTTAATACTGGGTAGGGGAGTTCATGGGTGTGGTTTGTGGAGAGGTATTCGCATGGAATAGGAGGATTTTAGCAAAAATTGTCAGTTTGTTGTTGGGTTGGGTAATAGAGTGACATTTTGGCAGGATGGGTGGTGTGCGGTTCAACCTTTTCATTTGGCTTTCCCAAGATTGTATGGTATTGCCATTGATAAGGAGGTATCTGTTGAAGCTTCTTTGTCAAGGCAGGGGGCGGAGGATAGAAGAATTTGTGATGTTCATTTTATTCGAGAATTTTATGATTGGGAGATGGATGAAGGGCTACATTTTCTTCGTATATTGGGAGCTAATACTTCTCCAATGGATGTGAGAGATCGGATGAGATGGAAGTTGAAACTTAATGGGGATTTTGATATCTGGTCATATTATAACAAATTAAGGAATTCTCCTTCAATTGTCTTTCCTTGGAAAACTATATGGAAAGTAAAGGCCCCTAGGCGAGTTTCCTTTTTTGTTTGGTGTGTAGCTTGGAAGAAGATCCTAATGGGTGATAATCTAAGATTGAGGAGATTAGTTTTTGTGGACTGGTGTATTATGTGTCGACATTGTGGAGAGACGGCAGACCACTTACTTCTTCATTGTGAGATGGCTTATCGGTTATGGAGCTTTGTCTTTATAACTTTTAGCCTATCTTGGGTTGTACCTAGATCGATCCCAGATTTGCTTTTTGGCTAGTGGAATTGGTTGGGGAAGCACTTGTCTCAGATATGGAATTTAGTTCCATTATGCATCTTTTGGTGTATTTGGAAGAAATGGAATTGGCGGGCTTTTGAGGATTTGGATAGTTCCGGTGATCAGATGCTTGCTTCTTTTAGTGGGACTCTTTTTGATTGGTCTTGGGCTTGGGGACTCACGACTAGTGATTCTCTCCCTTCTTTCCTTAACTCTCTTTCTCTTTGTAATTAATTTGTGGATTGGTTTTCTTTTTTGTTTTTCTTTGCTTTTTCCTTCTTGTATTTTATGGGTTTGCTCTATGTTCTTCATGCATAGATTAGCCATTCGTATATATAACATTCTTACTTATAAAAAAAAAAGCTTCCATCGAATTCAGGGAATTCAATTTCGAAGATTGAATCCCATTTCTATTTTGGTTCCCTTGGTTGGACCATCATAGGAATGAGCCCATACCTCTCGTCTCAACCTAGGAAAATGAACAAAAGTTCGTTCATAATCCTCCTCATTAATAACTACACTTTTAGCAGTATCATGCTAGTAGTATTGCTGTTGTATCTTCCTATTTCTTCTCAATTGTTCAGTCATGGCTTGTAGTTGCCTCCTCAATAATTCCACTACAGCTTCTAAGCCATTTTGAACCCTTGTATAGGTCCATTGACTGCAATATTATCTTCCTCACTACAAGAACGGCTTGCTTCTTGCCCTTATCCTTGTCTTTTCAAACACCATGGCCTACTACAAACTAATTGCTAGCACATATGAAGCCTTTGGTTTTGGTAAGAGGTATTTTAGGCTAGGAAAAGCAACCAAGACAGAATCTTGATAGGTTCTTGGGCAAAAAATGAAGAAACAAATTGCAAATGAACTTGAATCGTAAGGATCTCAAGCTTTGATGCCAAACTGATGCTGGGAATGTGATGGGTTATTTGTGTATGATTTAGAAACAATGAAAGGGCTGAGTTGCTTAAAACACATTGATAAGTAGATAAGTACCTCTGCAAGAACACACAATTCCAAATAACATACAAAGGCTAACAATTCATTTCATTACCAAAACTAATTTACAAAGAACTTACATTCTCCTATTTATACTAGTTGTTTGGTATTGGCAAACTCTAGTTGACAAGTGTCCAAATCCTTTCAATTTTCCTACTCAAAATTGTTAGAGGAACCACGTGGTTTATGAAAATGTATTTGAAAAATACTTTTTTTTTTTGAAATTTTCAATTATAAACAGTTTTTCGAGATAGCTAAACTAAATACTTCAAACGAACATAATATTTTGGGATTCAACAAAAAAATCAATATTTTTTGAGGGAAATTACACTTTACCGCCCTAAACTATATCCTAGATTACATTTTGCACCGTAAACTATTCGAATGTACATTTTGCAGCCTAAACTATGATCCTTGTTACACTTTGCATCCCAATGTTAATTTTACTGTTATATTTGATGGAAGTTTATAGCACATGACTTGTATGTGAGTTTTGTTTAATTGGCACAAAATTAAAATACCAAAACCACCCTCTTCCCAATCAATTAAAAACAAAACAAAAGCCTTTCTTTTTAGTTTTTGCCCAGCCCTCTCTCTCTCTCTCTCTCTCTCTCTCTCTCTCTCTCTCGGGTGGTGCGTACATATCAGTAGCTCCTCTCCCCTCAAAACTAGTCATTACAATGACCTTCTCATGCTATATTACCAAAGGAAAAAAAGACCATCTCATGCTATAATGACCTTTTGGGCTCCACAGCTTCTTCCTTTGCTTTGGAAGAACACCTAGATGGCCAAGGCCCCTCAAATGGTGGCGTGCTTTGTAGTAGGGACTGCAGACTCTTGTAAAAATCTGGGCATTTGATAATTTTTTGCATGTGTTAAGAGTAGCATGGAATCTATTGCTTCTTCAGTGTTCCGTCTCTACTAATATTTGGTCCTTTAATTTGTTTTCATATTGCTTGGGCTTGGGTGGTGATGCCCAAATCTGTGTATGAGCTATTGGGATGTTGGCAAGGACATTTTTATTTCGATAGGGCAGCCAACAAAGAGGCTTTTGTTTTTAATTGATTGGAAAAAGGGTGTTTTTGGTCTTTTAACTTTGTGCCACTTAAGCAAAACTCGTGCAATTCATATGCTATAAATTTCCATCTAACATAACAATAAGATTAACATCAGAGTGTAAAGTGTAACAAGAATCATAGTTTAGGGTGCAAAACGTGCATTCAAATAGTTTAGGGTAAAAAGTGTAATATAATGTATAGTTTAAGGTGGTAAAGTGTAATTTCTATTTTTTTTTTTTGTGGGTTAACAATTTTTTTTTTTTTAATAATTTTTTTACTAATGGAATCATAAACAAATTTTAGAGATAGCTAAAGTAAATACTTCAAATGAACATAATATTTTAGGATTGAAGAACAAATCAATATTTTTTCTATCGGTTAACAATTTAAAAAAAATATTCTTATTGAATTATAAAAAGTTTTTAGAGAGCTAAAATAAATACTTCAAATAAACATAATATTTTGGAATTAAAAAAAAATCAATAAATAAACTATTTAAGGTGGAACATGAAATTTTGAAAATGAACATATCTTTTTGAAATTAAATGTAAATATTGGGAGAGAAATTATAGAAGCATAACTTTTTAAGGCCTAAGGAGACGGAGATATAAAAAAAAAAAAAAAAAAGATTTTACAACATGCAAAGCAAACATTGAATGAAACTAACTCCTCAATTTCATAATCAAGTGGCATTTACCTAGTGTTAAGTGCATAGTATAATTGGTTGGAAGTGACTGCATTGTAGCCCAGAAGACCAAACGCTGAAATCTCTTAAGCTTTTGCATTTATGGCTTCAAATAGTCACTGAATCCGGAGTGCAAATCTTTGTTTAAAAAAATTGAAGAGTGTGTGTAGTTTTGAAGGAAAGCTTGTACAAAGAAAGAGAGCATATATGAGTCAAGGTGTTGGTTGGGTTTTATCTACACATGGGGGAGAAGAAAAAGAGTTGTAAGTGGATCAGTGTTTTCGCTTTCGTCTACATTTGGGGAGGGTCAAGCCTCAGTCATAATATGTAAGATAATAAATGGGCTTGGGCTTTTAATAAGGTTTTGTCTATTTTTAAATGGTAGTCCATTCTTTAGAGTAATTGTTAATAACATGTAACAATAAAAAGAAGTTATTGTGATATATTTGGTAACAGTTAAAAAAACTTAATGAAAGGTATTAAAAAAGATAAATGCAAAATTAGAGCACCACATGACAGAAACTCATGCACTCTCGCATGAGATCTCTACTATTTATATATATATATATATATATTGATCTGGTTTACACTCAAAAGAATATTTTGAAAAACAATAAACAAAAATGTCTTGTTGAAGGTTTAGTCTACCTGTACAAGTAACCTGTGTAAGAAGCAGCTGATTGGACTTTGATCAGGGCCGGCCCTAGGCCTAGGCCACTTAGGCAACCGCCTAGGGCCCCCTATTAGAGGAAGGCCCCAAATTTTGGGGCAAAAATTGATATATTTAAAAAAAAAAAATGGAGATATAAGGAAAAAAAAAGATAGTTTGATCATTTTTCTCTACTTTGCAGCAATCTCAAAATATTGAGGATTGTTAGAGACAATACCACTTTAAATACATGGGTCTTACAAATAGAGTAATGCTATAGTTTTACAAACTATTTTACAATATTTTTACAAACGGTTGTTATAGCCAACTTTTTACTGGTTTTCATTTGGACCAATCAATAAAATCACTTTTTTATTTATCTATAATCATTCTTCACATCATCAATTTGTAAAAGTTTTTGTAAAAGAATTTGTATCTCAAGCATTTTCCCTTACAAATATTTGTGTCACTAATCGCAAGAAATAATTCAGATAGAAAAATGCTAGAAATATTATTAATTTTACTTGAAAATTTTATAAATTGATGTGACAATTAAAATGATATGTGGACGTCAATAACCTATTAAATGCATCTTTGAATTATTTTTTGTGATTAATGATACATCTTTGCAAGCCTCATGTTGTAAAATTTATAATATCCCTAACATCATTCATTTAAATACTTGTTTATTATCTTCTTGAAGTATCACTAATCGCATTCATTTCTATATCGTTTGAAAGCTTTTTTTAGTAAAATTTGTTATATCTTTAGCATTTTTCCAAAAAAAAAAAAGCATATTACAAAATAAAAGGATAGATTTTTGTTATAAAAAATTATGATATTAAATATTAGTTAAATATTATTTAAGTGATAACAAAAAGGCCCCATTTAAATATATCGCCTAAGGCCTCCAAATTTATTGAGCCGCCCCTGACTTTGATACAGAACTTCAGAATTCTTGCAATTTCTCTTTCTATTACTTGGGGCAAAATCATTCCGCTCTATTTCAGACAAGGAAACTTTTGCAATTTCTTTTTTGGGGTTGGTGGCCATAATTTGTGCAAAGTATGAGATTGGTATTTTAATATGTTGTATTTAGGGGTGGCAAGTGAGCGGGTTGGGTCATAATTGGATTGGTTACATTCTTTTCCATTTATTCATTTATTATCCATTTAAAAATAAATTAAATACCCATTAACCACCCAACCCATTTAACCCATGATACCAAATAAAACAATTTTAAACAACCAATAAATAAAATTGGCTTTCTCTTTCCTCTCTTTTCCTACAATTTTTCTCAGCAACCATAGAAAACACATTGCTATCATCAGATTTTGTTAATCAAATGACTAAAAACTAAAAACTAAAATCTCAAACTACTATTGAAATATATCAACTTTCTCAAATCAAGGTGTCCTTGGTTGTTAGCACACTATAATCACTAATAACAAACCTTGTGAAAAGAGGTTTTGCTATGGGCATTAATGGTGATGCAATCTTGATAGGGAATTGAAGGGGATTTTATGTTAGGGTTGGCCAAGTCCTTTTTTAGAGCTACGACGCGTCTTTTTGGCTGAGAAGAAGGGACTTCAATGACAACACTTGCGGTCTCTGATAGCGCATGTGTCTTGTAACTAGAAGCTTCATCTGTGTCATCTCCAACGAAGAAATTGTCATGGTACCAGAGATGAAAGTGGTGGTGAGTAGTGATAGTTCTTTGGCCATGGAGGCCTTGATGTGAGAGAGGGTGAGATGGATTACAGTGTTAGATTCGTTTGGTAAGTAGGAAAATGAAGAAGGAAAGTGTAGCATATGGGACTTTGGCACCTGGCCAAAATGATACAATAGCACTATTTATTGAAATATATATCAATCTACCATTGTTTTGGAAATATGTAGGGATCTACCATTTTTTGGGTACTCAAATTTGGGAAATTCGAGTTTTCCATGGTACTCGAGTTCCATGGAAAAAATTTTCAGTTTATGGAACTCGAGTTTCAAAAAGGTGGTAGATCCCCTACATATTTCCAAAACAATGGTAGATTGATATATATTTCAGTAAACAGTAATATTTGGCCATTTTGGCCCTAGCAGCTAGTTAAGTATAAGGAGTAGAGTTTTTTTTTTTTGTTTCCTTTTAATAATTTATTAAGCATTTATATTTCAGAGTAGGTAAAAAAATATTTTGGGTGACTAATGGTTAACCAATGTCTTTACCCATTCAACCCAAATGCTTAATTGGGTTGGGTCAAGACTTATCCAAATTAAATGGATAGTTGATGGGTTAATGGGTTTGGTTAAAAATTGCTGACCTTAGTTGTAGCATATCTGATGCAATTTCAATATTCTTTTAAAGGTTCAACAACTAATACAAGATGCAATTGATCCTGAGCATTTGTGTCATGTTTCCTGATGCAATTGGTTGTGATAAAATCTGTCTTCTCTAGCCAAACAGCAGTCAATCTTGTACAGCCGGCTTTTCATTTTGTAGAATATTGTTGAGGCGTTTTTCTTTTGTTCTCTGATTCCTTGTAATGCAGGGGCAGCGCTACATTATTCTCAGGGGTTCAAATGAACCCCCTGACTTCAAAAAAAAAAAAAATTTATATATATAAAATATATATTTTTGTTAGTTTAATACTATAATTTAAAAAAAAAAAATATATATATATATATATATTTTTGCACACCTTGACTTAAATTTTGCACTCCTTTATTATAAGTATTTCCAACTCTAAGAATAAAAAGTAAGTGTTTGTGAATTGTAAGTGTCATTATTTTTTATAAATTTATATTATGTGTGTGAGTGTCTAATATTGATTGTATGTATTACTTTTTGTTATAATGTTATTTGTGTGAATTATGGGATGTTCACTTCATTCGGGGTCCTAATGATTGGGAGGCAAATGTGGAGAATGATTTCTTCCGATTCTTGGCATCCAATCTACCCTTTGTAACTGAGGGTGATCGTATGAGATGGAAGTTGACAAAGAAAGGGGATTTTTCTATCCGCTCATTTTATCACAAATTACATGGTTCTTCTTCCATTGTCTTTCCATGGAAAGGTATTTGGAAGGTTAAGGCACCCTGGCATGTCTCTTTCTTTGTTTGGACAGCAGCATGAGATAGGATTCTCACAAGAGATAATCTGAGGCTTAAGGGCTATGATTTCGTTGATTGGTGTATTATGTGTCGGTGTTGTGGGGAGATAGTGGATCACTTGTTGTTATATTGTGGAAAGACTTATCGGTGGTGGTGCTTTGTCTATAGAATCTTTTGGATTTAATGGGTCCCCTCTGGTACGGTGTCAGATCTTCTTTTTAGCTGGTGGAATTGGTTGGGGAAGCGTTCATCTCACATTTGGAATTTAGTTCCATTGTGTTTGATGTGGTGTATTTGGAAGGAACGCAATCGGCGGACATTTGAGGATTTGGATAGATTCGATGACAAAAGGCTCGCTCTTTTTTCTGGTTCCCTTTTTGATTGGGCTAGGGCTTGGGGACTTACATCTAGTGATTCTCTTTTGTTCTTCCTTAGCTCTCTTCTTCTTTGTTATTAGTGTTCTTCTTCTCTTTTGTTTGTACTTTTCTTTCTTTTCTTGTATGTTTGATATGCTAGTGCTTCTTTGCATTTAGCAATTTATTGAATATACATATTTCTTACCTATAAAAAAAAAATTATGTGTGTGGATATTTGTGTGTATAATATAAATATAATATAAATTTATATAATTTAATAATTAGGAAATAGAGAAGGTTTTTACATGTGTGTGTATTGTTATCATGTTATAATAATTTTTTGTTATAAAGTTAGTAAAATTTAAGAAAAAAAATCGTAAAGTTAGTGATTGTCCAAGGATTTGATTGGTTAAATAAACACTAGTGTATAACTTTATGTATGAACTAGTCGCTGACCCATGCGATATCCGGGATATTTGAACAAAAGTTATACACATTCACTTTTATTGGTGAAACCAATCAAATTTGATAATTCTAATTCAAAACAATCGTTGAAAATCTGTATAAATAGATTAGTCAAAAAAACAACATTCATCTAAAAGCCACAATGATATGGCTCAAGCATGTTCCAATAAAAAACCATTTGAAATAATAACAACATATCAATTTCTGGAATGAAACCTCGTCCCAAGAAATAATGAGCTATCCACATCAAATGTTGTAATACTTTCTCTTTTTAAAATTATCCAGATCAAAAATAATAATAATAATAATAATAATAATAATAATAATAATAATAAGCAAACTCCATACTACCTAGAGATTATTACCAATTATCACAATAAAAAATGATATAACTGAAAATAATGGTGGATAAATACTAACAAAATAATATAAATCACAACAATGAGCTATTATACATTTATTATAGGATTCGAATGCCACATGATTTAAAAAGAGGTTGAATTTAAGAGCAAAGTAATGATTCTAGACCTATTAAATATTTTATTAAGCCATTCTACCACTCTCTATGTCCTCAAATTACAAACAAAGTCCATTAAACACACTCAATTCAAATTCACTAATTCCAAAAAATTTACAAGTATTATTTTCTATACTACAAGCAACATGTAACGTCTTATCTACTTTTGACTTCCATCAAGTGTGACAATTTGTATTTTGATAATTACTAAACAAATGCAATAGAATCAAATTTTACAAAAATATTTCTTCTTGATAAATCTTTTGATATTTATTCCTTTTAAAAATCTGAAATATGCAAAAAACTAATCAATTTATACAATGCAAACTATTAGGCTCTCTTAATTGTTAGACAATATGCTTTGAATTTAACTTGTGTAAAGATTCTAGTTCCAAATGACATGTGTTTATTTAATGCAAAACTTATAGACAACTTTTAACCTTTGAACATGACATCACCTATTCTCATCCAAAATATATGTATGTCCGTAGTCTCGGCATAAATTACGAACAACTTTTAACATTTGAACACAACATCATCTAATGTTAGTTGGTATGAGAGAAGTCTTTTTCTTCAAGAATACAATCGACCAAAAAAAATAACGAAATTCCCACACAAAGCATAAGTCTTGAAGTAATTGATTATATGTTGAAGAAAATGCAATAACTCATTTTTCTTGTTCTATCGCAACTCTCGCCTTCAAGAAATAGATGTTGGACCAAATGATCTAGATGAATGTCATATTTCCATTTTCCTTGTCTTTTTGTTTTTCTCTTGTCAACTATCATTTGCCAACCCTCACAATTTGAGTTACTTCCCTAGTCACCTCTTTCCCTTTTTATCGTAGTTTAAATTAAGATTACATTATATTTACAATGGGGAAAAAATTAAAGATTATATAATATTTACTAAGGGAAAAAAAAAAAATCATATAATGAGCCAATGAGGTTGGCTTTAGCTCAAAAGAAACTTCCTCATCTAGTAAAAGCAAGGTGATGCAAATGGAAATTAAATAAAGAACTTGAAAAATATTGATTCTTTTTTTGAAGAGAAATTTTTTTAATTATGTTAAATAGAGTTCAATACAGCAGAGGCAGTTGGAGTTGGAGAAAAATTTTCAATTATGTTGCTCCCTTTGCATCTCAGATAATTACTCTAGGACTTCCTTAAAGAACACTGCCATTAAAGTTTGCTTTTACAACATTGAATTTATAAGTTTTCCAACTCAAATTGAACTCAATTTTTAAATGTATGATACTATTGATATATTAGAAATTAGACATTACATGATTTTTTTTTTCTCTTGTGAAGTGTGAAATTGCTTAGAAAATATTTAAACCATTTAATCATCTGCTTCAATTAAATTTAGAGAGTTAGAAAAAAAAAAATAAAAGGAAACATTTTTAGAAGATTTTTTGCTTCAACTTTTCTCCGAGTCAATAACCTATTGCCTTATATCACAAAACAACAAAGGCAAAAATTTAATAAATAAAGTAAGAATAGCTACAAACATTGAGAGAAAATATAAGTTTCAATTTTAATATATATTTTTTAAGAATGTAGTTTTACTGTTTTAGACAATGCTAATGAGCTAAATCATATAATAAAGGGCATAATGCATAACCTTATCATTGTCAATATTATAATAAAATTAATAAAATTTTTAATTAAGACGGATAAGAGGAAGCTTGACTAAGTTTCACCTAAAAGCTCTCTAGCTTCAAATTTTACATGCCAATTCAGGAAGAGAAATTAATGAGTTGATAGAAAAACAAAGAATCAAGTCAACCCATCAATTGACTTCAAAGGGGGAAAAAATAAAAGGCTGAAGAATTGGATTTTAATAAAATATAATAAGAAAGGATGCTCATAAAACTATTAAAGAATGATCATTTGAAACACAACTACAAAATAATATTAAAATTTTACGTTTAGTAATATCGGAATTGATGCATTGTTGAAAAGAATAATTTATATTTAAATAAGCATGGAGGTGAAAGCTTTGAACTACATACTATATTAAACCTTTCTTTTTTATTTATTGAAAATGATAGATTTTTATTATGTAAATAACAATGTACAATGGTTCAAACAAATGTGCTAAGAAAGGAGGGCAACCCATCCAAACACCCTCCACTTTGTCAACCATATTTGTGCTTGACCTGATGATGTATACAAAAGCAAAAGTTCTAAACTGAGAATTGAACAACCAAACCAAGGTAAGTGAGATTCGAGAGATTGCTATCGAAAGCCTAGACTACTCTTTGATTATCACCTTTATAATAATGTTCCTTAGCCCAGTCTAGATTGCCAATTGAGCTACTTCCCTCATCACCCACCCAAAAGAGCTATGTTCATGGGAAATAAAACACACTAGAGTGATCCTTGGCCACGGTTCCTATTATAGTTCATTTTTACCACATTAGTGACACATCAGAATGACATATTTGATGGATCCAATACTCTAGTAGGTCCTTAGAGTATGTAGGGGTTATTTCATTGATGGTTGTAGGTCAACACTCTTCCCCTGCATATGCAAGGATGCAAAGTTTTTTATTAAAAAAATCAATCTAGAGGTAGATGTTCATATCTATATAGATATAACAATCATCATTAATTAACCAAATCAACTAACATGTGTAACCCAATTCACGAAGGCCCTTTGCTCATGAAAAAGGTGGGGTTGAATACCTAATCTTCGTGCAATAATTGTTTCTCTGGTGTATTTGTGATTCAATTGGAACAATTTTGACTTTCCATGCTTAATTTATTTCAATATGGGAACATTGTATTTTGGGAAAATGAAAAAGAAGGAAACAAAAAATAGAGGAAATCTTACTACACAAATGGTGGTAAGCTTTTCACACCGTGCAAATCTCTTAGAGGCCTTTGGTCAAAGACATAATAGATATAGCCATTTGATTTTCTACACAATCTTTTTGCACAAACGGGGTAAGTTTTTAACACCTGCAATCCATGAACTATGGCATAACAATTAAATTGAAAAGGTTAAATGATAATGTTAAAAAAAAAAAAAAAAGATTTTTGGAGCTTTATATAGCAAATTGAACATTAAGTTGTAAGTCTTCTCCAACACGTCACTCCAAAAACCCAACTATGGTCTTTAAGCTTCTCTTGTCCTAAGTTATGTGCTGTTCTTCTTGATCAATTCCACCAACTTCTCTCCGTGAACTCCAGTTCAATAGATTTCTAAATATAATATACTGATTGAAAGTGGAACGATACCATGTTTGTGCTGCAATTATGGGAGATGGACACAAACCGACTCTTTATATTACTTCAAAAGTAACTGTCATCTGAAACTCTCTGTCACAACATTGAATTTTCTATGGTTCTACACTTTCAATCCAATTTATTTAGTAACAGAAACTTAAGGGCAAACATCAGGACAAGGAAGGACACTGAAAAGGCACAATTAATACTAAATACAGAGATAGAGAAAACAGAAAGTTCAAGTTGAATTTGAGGTAAAGAAAGAGGGAAAAAAAATAGAAAAATGAAAAAAAGAAGTATGATGAGGTCGTTGATGTGGCTCAACAGGAATGTAACAACAATAAATACTTCGCTTCAGCTTATATATATATATATATATATATATTTATAAACGGAATTCAATTTTAGGTCTTTTATTGGACAAGTCGGGTTGAGTTTATTGGAAATTTGGGGCCATATTAAAATAAATAAATAAATATTTTTTTAAAAACCCTCACTGTTTAAGGAGCGGGACTTAAATGAGATATTTACCGACACTCCCTCAAATAAATCTTTCAATCATCATCACTTACATTTCAAAACCCCACTAACTAAAAGAATGGTTCTTCTAAAAAACTAAAAGAATGGAATTATTTAATATTTAAATCTTGTGTGGATCCAAGTCATATTTTGATCTCCCCCCACCAATGTTGAGGCGTAAACATTCCCACACAAGCATACAATTATGATGAGTAATACGTGTTCCAAACTCTTTCGTCCAAGAGGTTTTGAATGAGAAAAGAATAGTTACTGTAACTAACAATAATTTGGGTTCGGGATAGTTTTATACTTATTTATATATATATATATATATATATATATATATATTAAAGTCTCTTAGGGTCATATGCTCAATTCTTCTTTTTATCTTTATCTTTATTTTTAAGAGATTAATACTTAATATGAATAGGCTTACGTCTAGTTTGTATAGCTTATCTAGAAAACTCTAAAAACCAACTATTATGTAAAACTGTAGAAGTATGCACACAATCTTAGCACAACTTAAAAATGCTTACACAGTGACTTGAGTTTCACGAATTTGATAAAAGAAATTCTCAAATTCTTAAAATTGAAACCATGAATATCAAACCATTTTTAAACCAAAGACCATGATAAACACAATTATGCAGAAAATTCAAACACCAGGAAAACAATTATCTTTGATTCTAAAACCCAATCAATATGTTATACAATCATGATATTGAAGTAGGCTTTGATACTAATTGTTGGTTTTGCATCTCATACAAAACAAACAATGGAAGCAAACACCACAGCACTACACTAATAAATCAGAGTCACACTAAGTCATTGGAATCACACAGGATAAGACCCAGCAATCAAAAATTCAACACATTAAGAAAAATGATTTATGAAGTAATTAAATTCAACATAACAATCATCCACACCACAGCATGAAAGAGGCAGTAAAAAGAAAAAAAAAATCATGCAAAAGAATAGAGCACAAAAGAAACTTGGATTTAGAGATACTTCAACTAAATCGTCTAGCTGTTATAAGTATTTATATATTGTAAGGAGAGGAAGACAGGAAGGAAGAAAAACATAGAGGCTGCCGTTAGAAGGGAGAAAGGCTGGCGATGATTAAATGTGAAACCATAGGAAACCGTAGAATAGAGAAGCTGGGGAAGGGGAAAGAACTAAAACGTGGGAGACAGGAAATTAAAACCGTGTGCAACAAAAGGAAAGGAAAAACAAAAAGTTGAAACCGTGAAAGCAAAAGTTTTAAGTTGAAAAGGCTTTCGGTTTGGGCTTTATGGGATATTAAATTTGTAAGAAGTGGGCTTTATGGTGAAGATAGGAATGAAAATTATTTTATAATTATCTGTATTTAAAATTGATAAATACTATTTTAAAATTGTAAGACAAATTTAGAAAAAATGATAGAAATGACATGACTGCTGATGTGGCTCAATATAAGAGTAGCAACATTAAATGCTATGTTTCAACTTTTAGTAATATATAAATATGGATATAAATATAGATGAGTATGGTTGTGTGCATCAATAATTAATACAAAACCAATGAGTTTAGTCTAGTCATTTAATTTAAAATATTTTTATAAAAACAATAACAAATCTATATATATCTAAAAGCTGAGACGTAATATTTAATGTTAATATGCTCCTGTTGAGCCACCTCATCAGCCACATCATACTCTTTTTCTTTTTAAATCATTTTTCTTTTTATAATTTTTTTAATTTTTTTATATAAAATAATTAAATACAGATCATGAACAAACATTATTATTCATTAGATACAAATATTTGACTATTCGTATACCTTAATTAATTTCAACATTTTGTTTTCTTCTTTCTAATTTCAAGTAATTGTTAAAATTGAATAATTCATTATCTTTTTAGTGGATAAAATTAACATTTCAAGTGTCTCTTTGTTTATCTACCATTATAGTGTTTCATCTTCCAAACTTTCAGTATTTCACAACCTTATCTCTCTCTCACTCATACATTGATTATTTATTTAAGTTTTACAATGCTATATATACCAATGCACATTTTAGATACAATCACCCATCATCTATAACAAAAAATTTAGCACAATACTAATTGTTTTTCATATTTTTCAATCAAGCTTTAGTTTTCACCATTTTGAGAAGACATCAAGAATTAAGAGTCTCTTATTGCTTAAGAGAGTGTGTTGTGTATAGTATAACTTGCCACACCCTCCCTTAAAAGTTACCATAGCTTTTGAGTGGAGTTGTGGTGTGCCTTTGTGTTAGAACCCCTTTCCCTCTCTCTTGTGTGTGTGTGTTTGTTTCTCAAAAAAAAAAAAAAAAAAAAAAAAAAGAATTAAGTGTCTCTTTGTTTATCTACCGCTACAGTATTTTCTCTTCCAAAATTTCAGTTTTTCACAACCTTATCTCTCTCTCACTCATACATTGATTATTTATTTAAGTTTTACAATGTTATATATACCAATGCACATTCTAGATACAATCACCCATCATCTACAATAAAAAAATTAGCACAATACTAATTGTTCTCCATATTTTTCAATCAAGTTTTAGTTTTCACCATTTTGAGAAGACATCAATTATTTTTGTCAAAAACTTTCAAAGTTAAGGCAACCATAAAAAGACCATTGAGGTAAACAAAATGCACAATAAAAAATGATCTCTTTTTTTTTTCCTTTCTTTTTAGTATTCTTACATTTTTTGAAGTGATTTTGTTGTTTTCCTTTCCACATTTTTCATTGATATTGACTTTAGTTATTTTTAATTGAGACTTAGAATTGTTAATGCAATTTTATTTGGCCTATCATTGTTGTGGAAATTCCTAATATTGATATGAAATATGTTGATAATGAACATTTTTTGTGCTTATTTGTAAAGTGTCAAAAAGTCAAAAGTTTTCAATACAGTAATTTTGTATTGTTGCATCCCATATGTTTAGTAAGAAATCTTATGCGTCTTTTCTCAAATCTATTTGTGATTTTTATTTTGTTTATTCTATTACAAATAATAGGAATCTCCACCATTAAATTTTTAGCTAATTTGAGCTTTTTTGGTAAGCTTTTACTTTATTTAGTTGATCATCTTTAAGGAAAAAGTAAAAAAGAGAATAAGACAAAATATAATTTACTCTAGAGCATCATTATGCTATTAATGTTTTTATGTATAGATACTTAAGGAATTTGATCAATTATTTCTTGGAATTCCTATTATCCTTATGTCCAGCCTCTCAGATTAATTTTTAGGGGTTCAAGTGATAGGGATGAAATGGGCTTCTGCCCTTTTCGGGAAAATTAATTAGCTTTTTGCCTTTCTTTCCAAACTAAATAAGGAAATACCCTTCTTTTGAAACTCGACTTTTTGAAAATTGAGTTAAGCCCTATAATGACATTTCCAAGGATCTATAATGACATTTTTAAGGACCTATAGTGACGTTTTGTAACTTGATATCCATGAAATCGAGTTATAGGCAATATAACTCAATTTCATGGATATCAAAATTGCCTATAACTCGATTTCATAGATATCAAGTTACAAAACATCACTATAGGTTCTTAAAACGTCATTATAGGTCCTTAAAAACGTCACTATAGGGCTCCATAATTTTTTTTTTTAACTCGATTTTGAGAAAGTCGAGTTTCAAAAGAGGGACATTTCCCTAATTAGTTTGGGAAGAAGGGCAAAAGGCTAATTAATTTGCCCGAAAAGGGCAGAAGCCCATTTTGTCCCAAGTGATAGCCTAGCAACATTCTTTATGGTGTCCCCTATTTGTGGTTCAAAACCCACCATCCCCCCTCCACCACCATCTATATATATATAGATATATATATATATATATAATTAGCTGTTCAAATTAAGGATTCTCATGTGTTACTCTTTAAAGATTTTATTAGATGTATAGGTGGTACTTTTGGTTTATGAAACATGATTAACAAAATGTGATTTTTATGTAATTATATCTAGACTATACTGCAATGTCATG
The DNA here is from genome assembly GCF_932294415.1 of Quercus robur. Lineage (NCBI taxonomy): Eukaryota > Viridiplantae > Streptophyta > Magnoliopsida > Fagales > Fagaceae > Quercus > Quercus robur. Next base: position 44,500,183 of record NC_065540.1, on the reverse strand, counting down.
ATCAATGGATTGATCTTATTTTACTATAAAATCTAAGTAATCATGTGGTTTATGAATTTGAAGATTTATATTGTGGGATTTGTTCATATGTTCATATGATGAAATAAAGTTTGCCTTTTGCATTTTATTTTATTTAATATTTCCACTTTATGATATATGATTTATTGATTATGATCTATTGCATAGTTATCTACTCTTTTTCACTTAGTTTCAATTGTGTGGAAGAAAGAGACGTGTTTCTTAGTTTTGGAGAAAAATATTAGTTTCAATTGTGTGGAAGAAAGAGACGTGTTTCTTAGTTTTGGAGAAAAATATACCTATAAGTGTTGATCGCATACATCTGTATAGTAATAAACAAAGTATACATAGTTAGCACTTAGTCTAATAGTTGTCACATTCACACAATAAATTTTTTTATATAAAATTTATTGTATTTTATTTTCATACATATTTCACTATATATAATACCCAACTACAAAATATATTTAATTTGTTAGTTGTTACACCACACAAAAATTTCTAATATAAAAAAACATAATTTCAAGTAACACATATTGATTTTTAAAAATATACAATCTAATATATTAATTATAATTATTCAATAAAACATATTTATATCTAATTTTCACACGCATTGCACGGGTCTACGACTAGTAGATAATAAAAAGTGCATAAAAATAAAAATCTTAGATAAATTTAACAAAATAAAATGATTGTAGGCTCATATCTACCCACATTGGTAATAGATACTCATAATTCAAAATTTGAATACTTGTAGAAGGAAATTGTAAAACTTTATGTATTAATTTTTTTTTTTTTTTGGTCAGTAACTCGATATATTCAAGTTATTTTTTTATTAAAATTTGTTAATGAACCCCCTAAACAAAATTTTTGAAGCTACCACTGTTGTAATGGTGGTGTATGTATAACAATAAGATAACTGAACCAATAACCAATACAGGGACCTTTTTCCCAAATATTTATGCTTTATCTTTGCTTCAAGCAATGTATAAAAAAACACAAATTTGCCATACCTTGTGGGTTCAATCTACCAATATAATTCAAAATAAAATTACCTAGAAGGTTATGGGAAACGAAGAGTTGGCTGTAAAATTAAGAGAATTTTTTTTTTTCTTTTTCTATTTTTAAAAGTTACAACTTACAATAGTCTTAAGTATGGTGTGATGAGTGTGTCTCACCCCATACCCATTAAGTTAGTGCATGTGGGAAACAAGAGAAACTCTTGGGACACACCCATCCACAACATGCTTAATTATCAACTTATAAGGGGTGCATCCAAATCCATTTTTTCACCAAGTACAGTAGCGATTCCCACTGTATGTGATGTAATTAAATCATAAGTTGACACCCATGCATATTGTGAAATTGAGTGTATTTGCAGGCAAAATGCAGAAACAGTAACTAGTATTTTCCCAAGCAACAAAATGAGGTGTTGAAAGACTTCACACAACTTGACTTTTTTGGAGTACAGTACAATAGATCAATGTTCAACAGGTAAAACCCTCATCATGAAAACGATGCGATTTTCCGAATAGTGAGGTTAGAGTTATGAATTCTCTTCATGGTCCCGACAGTCACAATCCATGACCCCACTAGTGAGATGTTTAAGATCATGATCTTTATTTATTTTTTATTTTTTGGGTGTTTGGGCGGGGGGGGGGGGGGGGGGGGGTGTGGGGGTGCAAAAGGGAGTTTTATTTATAGATAGTTCAGACGGTTACACAACGGCAACTTGGTACTCTCTAGGACTAGGAGCACCTAAGTTCAGTACGTCCTAGAAGTAGTTATAAGTTATCATATACTAAAGTTAAGCATTAAAATCTTGCTAGGCTAGTCTCTGTTCCTTTTTTGCTAAGCCATCCACTATGTCATTCGCCTCATGGTAGACATTATGAGGAGGGATGATCCAGTCCCGAGCTAATGATATATATATATATATATATATATATATTTTTTTTAACTATTAACGTAATTATTTCATATGAATTGTTGTTGTCCTCTTTGTCGGAATAACAATTTTTTAAAGCAATTGTGTGTTGTTGTTGATTATTGGCTTGAATTATGGTGTTCCTTAATTACAGTACACATGCAACACATGGGAAAGAGTAGTGCTACATTCACATTATTTTTGCAACACTTTCACAATAAATTTTAAGTGTTTAGTTGTTATCAATTCTAAATTAAACTCATTACTTAAATTACCTTTTAACTCATCAGTAATTGTCAATAACAGCTTACCACTTAGAATTTGAAAATGTTGTGAAAATATTGTAGACATAATATCTCTAATAACCAAGTGGTAATGGCATTATATAGACAAGAAGAACAGATGCATAAATAGTTAATGGTAATGGCATTAACTCTAGAAGTGCTTGTGAGTTGTGACTCTTTCTGGTTCTATCTATTTTGAGCTAGTACATAGCTTTCATGGTTGGCATTCAGTACAATTTCTTCCCTACAGATTTTTTTTTTTAACCTCATCCATAGCCTATAGCCTTAGATGCTACTCGCAATGCAGCTCTTCCACTCCAAACCCGAAAGAGAAACATAGAAGACAATCTTGATGATTAGACAAATGGCAGTAATAACATATGTGACCAGAACCTAAGCAAAGCTCCTCCATACCTGGCTAAGTCAAAGGAAGGTAGGATCAATGACCAAGCTGATCATGGAAAACATCTCAAACTCTAACCAAACCCGCTTTCTTGGTTCTTGTGGATTCCATAAGAGCTTGGTGTTTTGTGACTCGTTAATGTTCTATTGCCTATAATATTAAAATAAGTAAGTGGAGATTGCCTATTTCCATATGTGACATTGAATAGAAAAATCACATAATTGTATGACGTACAGTTTTTAGATTTTCTATGGCCAAGCAATCTATAATTTGTTTGTGTTTGTTTGTGTTCCTTATCAGGAAGTGAATCTTTTGCAATCTGGCTATACGTTTGGTTCTTTTTAAAACAGGAGACTAAAATCTCTCTTATTTTAGTGACCAAAGATTTTAGGTTTGGTTTATAACCATTAGAAAAGTTCCAAAAAATAAATAAGAAATATTATGTTCACAATATTTTCACAACAAATTTTAAGTGGCATGTCATTACATACTTTTAATGAATAAAAAGTGTTATGAAAATATTATTAATTAATCAATAATAAGTTTAATTTGATAATTTATAGAAAATTATTTACCACAATTTAACAGAAAAAAGCAAAACCAAATGCAATTTTAATTTGTATAAATTTTAAAGTGGTTTAGATTCCAATTAATTCAATTAGAAAATTATTTTATTATTGATTAATTTCAAATCATATACAAACATTTATACATTTGTAAGTCTATTTAGACAATAATTATATGGGCTTTTTTTTCCCTTACAATAAGTGGGGGTGGAGGAAGTCACATCAAACCCCCCATTTCTCCCAACAGAAAGAACCACATAACAAAATACTTGGCAGTGAAGATCTCACAGAATACGTCATTTATTTCTTCTGATGTGCCATTTAATGTTTGGTCCAATTTACACTAGGCCTTGGCATTATCGCATTCTCACCCACCACCCCACGAAACTAGAATGACAAAACTAAAAACAAGATTGAGTTCTCTAGGTCCAATAGAATCAATAGCATAAATGCTTTGGTGGGACTTGGGGCTTTTCTTGGCATTTGCCCTCGTTGCTTCGCTTTGTAGTAAAAGTAATTTCGTTTTCTTTTTGTCCTCTTCGATGCAAAGGTGAGATGATTCTTGTTTGATGTATTCATAATGTGATTTTAGAATTATGTTTTGGTTTTTCGGTCATCAAGCTTCTGAGTTAGGTTATTTAGATTTTGTACGCAAACATGATTTTTAATAGAAATCACTAATTAAAAAAAAAAAAAAAAATCTAATGGGGCTGATTTGCAATCTATATATATATATATATATAGAAAATAGGTAAAGTTGAGAAAAAATCCAATTTTTTTTTTTTTTTTTAAAATTGGATTCTAAATGTTGTCTAAATTTGTGCCACTTATCTTATTTAAGTTTTTAAATTTTTTTTTTCTAGGTAAGTTAATGAGGTGCAAAAGTAGAATGGTCTAATATAAATAAATTAACAAAAACTCAATAAACAAAAAAAGAAAAAAAGAAAGAGTATACTCATATGTATATCCAAAAGAAATTAAAATAAAAAAAATAAAAAAGAAAGAAAGTATAATATGAATCCATATATGTGTGTAATTGTAGTTTTTTTTTTTAATTGCATCATGCATATGCACGAATTATACACTAGTTAATATAAAGTTAAACGTTTAGATACGTTAAAATTTAAATTTATGATGTCCATTCCATGATGATTGCTCAAGTTAAGATTCCAATTTCCAATTTCCAATTGGTTTTTGATGTAGGGGGATTTGAACCCTATAAATTTACCAATCGAGCTAACAGAAACCTATTGAATTTTAGTGAGATAAATATTGTTTTAATTGCAATACAGTGATATCCTTTTTATTGATTATTTTAGCTACATAAATAAGTGGGCACCCATTAAAGAGCTTTCAAGTTTCAAGGGAGTCCCGAATTTCTTTTTCTTTTTTCTTTTTTCTTTTTTCTTTTTGGGATTTAAGCCTTTAAGGTTACACCTACGTTCGGAAAATATTAAATTGAATGTACCTTGACTTCTTATAAAAATGGTTTGACTGCATGATTTTAAACTCTTAACTTAAGCACCGGTTAATAGGATCCATTAAAATAAAACATACTCTTAAAATAATGATACAAACGTAACTATATTCACGACAAATTTTACAATAATTAGAACGGTATTGCCAATGAATAATAGGAGAAATTATACAGTTTTCTGGTGGATCATGTCATTTGTCCACCATTCCACTAAAAGACTCCCACTTGTTTAAAATTGCTGAGTCAGTAATCAGTTTCTGTTTTAAAAAAATTTCTAACTCAGTAATTTTAAATAGGTGTGAGTCTTTATACAGTTTTCTGGTGGACCATGTCATTTGTCCACCATTCCACTAAAAGACTCCCACTTGTTTAAAATTGCTGAGTCAGTAATCAGTTTCTGTTTTAAAAAAATTTCTAACTCAGTAATTTTAAATAGGTGTGAGTCTTTTAGTGGAATGGTAGACCACGTCACTTATCCATAATATAAGCCTTATAATTTCTCGAATAATAGGCAAAATTAACAATCATATACCTACTATTTTTCTCTACCACCGCATCAAATAAATTTGTTACCAAAAAATAAAAGTTGAGGTCACGCCGTTAAGAAAGTGGGCTGACTAAGTTGAAGAAGCTAAACTTAGAAAAGAGGGGAATGTGAAGAACATGTGTTTCCAATGCATAATTTCAGTTGTTTTGTGCTTATGTGTGTTGTCGTGTGTAATAGGTTGTACCCTAAAAACAAACCCATGAAAGCTACGCGTGCACAATTGAGTTCTTCACGTGTACACCATCCAAAGTAACGTGGCAACTCAACCCCATGCAAAACACCCCAGCCCTACACGTTTCAACCTCACAAGCACACTAGACCCTGCAAACAAATTCAAACCTCACATATAATTAACTGCACAAACTGTTTCTTTCTCTCATAAGATCGAAGTTTTAAACACAAAAGCCAAAAGGGGTATCACAGTCTTACAAAACAAAAGCAATTGAATTTGATTTGATCCCATGTCTCTCAATTTCCCAATCACAACACCCCCATGGGAAGTCCTTGCTCTTGTTGCTCACCACCTTGACCCAAAAACACTAGCCATAGCCTCATGTGTGTGCAAGTCTTGGTTCATTTCCATGTCCTCAGACCACCTTTGGAAGCCAATTTGCAACACCCATTTCCCTAACCTACACTTCACTGACTTGGGTGAACAAATTCATCATGTCCCATACCATCGTCTCTATGCAATTGGTCACACTGCAGCCAAGCGTCGAGTCCAAACACCATGTAAGCCTAAACTTTCCCTTGACAATCTTATATTCTCTATCAACATCCGTACAAAAAGCTCCAACATTGTCACAATTGCAAAACCGGGTGAAGAACTAATCTTTGATCCAAATGGGGTGTTCAAATTCGACGTTGACAATGTGAACTACGAGTGTTCCTCTATGGTTGCGGTCGTGGAGGATGTGAAAATTACATGGAATGTGGTTTTGAGTGGGTGGAAAGGGCTGTTTACTATGATGGATTGTGAAGGGAAAGTGAGCTTCTCTCCGGGGGCCGAGGGGTGGTTTTCAGAGGAGTTACCGTCTCCGGGCTGTTGCGCTGGTGCGGTGGCGAGTGGTGTTGTGGCTGATTTGAAGTTGGGGTTTTGTGGTAGGAGGGAGAGTGGTGTTGGGAAGGTTAAGGTGGACAAAGTGAGTGTTGGGATTTTGAGTATTGTGAATTGGAGGTATGTTAGTGTTGATGATGGTCTAAGGTACTTGCAGCATTTTCTTGTTCCTTGTGATGACTAATTGTACGTGTAATTTCACTACTTTTTAAATTTTATTTAGTAAAGTTCTAAATGGTAATAATTCTCTCGCACCCATTTTTTCACTGCATTTTCTTAATTCACGTACATTTTCATGTTTAACGTCTTTTTGGGGAGTGGTATAAAAAAGCTATTACAAGGTTTTCCCTTTTACCAAAAAAAAAAAAAAAAAAAAAAATTGTGGATATTATATATGATGAAAAAATAATAATTTGAAACCTTCCATTTGGGCTTGTGATTGGTTGAAAATACCAAAATATTAAGGGCCCGTTTAGTAGAGGATTTTGAGTAATGTTATTTGTATTTTTTTGATATACGTGTGGGTGAAAAAATGTAAAGTGTGAAAAATACGTATAATGTTTTTTAAAAACTGAAAATATGTGTTTGACTATGCTTACCAAATAAGCCCTAAAAATCTCACATCACAAATCTACTTAACTTCTTTGTAAAATCTTGTGCCCGATATAATTAGCGCATTCATTAATAATAACTAGCCTCTGAGCACGCGCCCATGCGCGTACTCAGAGGCTCTTCTATTATTTTGGGAAATAGTTAATAATTTGCACTATTATAAATTAAAATTACTATATTTTCCAATTACAAAAATACCTAGAGGTGTGATGAGTGTTATGTGTGGAGAAAGGTTAATAATTTAATATTTGGTACAAACACATAACACTCATCATATCCCTAAGTATTTTTGTGATTGAAAAATGTAGTAATTCTAATTTATAAGAGATGAAAATTATTAATTATTTTCCAAAATAATAGAAGAGCGCGTGCTCAAAGTGTAGTGTTCTTAATTTGTTTTGAATAGGAACTGATTGCTTGCACTTTCGTGTTTTGAGAAAGTGAATCGTACAGGGAGAGTGAGAGTGGTGAAGTGAGTTCTTTCTTTTTTGCCACCATGAAATGATAAATCTGTAGAAAAAGCAAACTGGTTGATGTTTTAAAAAATTAATTATATTTCTAAGTGGGAGAAGGTTGTTATTTTTTTGTTCTGAATAGATCGAAACTGATTGCTTGCACTTTCGTATTTTGAGAAAGTGATTGTACAGGGAGAGTGAGAGTGATTAAGTGGGTTCCTTCTTTTTTGCCATCATAAAATGATACATCCATAGAAAAAAGCAAACTACTTGATGTTTTAAAAAATTAATTATATTTCTAACTGGTAGAAGTTTTTTTTATTTTTTATTATTATTATTATTTTTACATACTCAGATAAGGGGAGCAGGTTTTTTTTTTTTTTTTTTAATAAAAAGTATAGACTTATTAAAGGTTAAAAAAAAAAAAGTGATTTTTTTTTTTTGAAAACGTTAGATTAGGTAGTTGGAGTTTTTCAAATATCTTGAACAAAGAGTGTTCCTATTTAATAGACAATGTTTTAGTGCAAGTTAGATATGTATTTTTATTTGTCTATCCTTAAGTTTTGTCTCTACTTAAATTTAGAAGTGTTGGGGGTATTTTGAAACCAAAAAAAATCCGGTCCAAATAGGAACAGCCCCTTAATTAGTAGCTCAGAAGCTCTTCTATTTTTTGGATAAAGATTAATAATTTGCATTTATTATAATTTGAGATTTCTATTTTTCTAATAAAAAAAATAAAAAACCCTAAGGGTGTAATGAATTTTTTTTTAAAAAAAAATTGAAAAAAAAAAAAAGACAGAAGAAACAAATACATTGTGATGAAGTAAAAAAAAAATGAATACATGGGGCGCGTTTTGTAGATTGGAGGAGTTTTAAAATTAACAAAAAAGTAATCCTATTTTGTAAGAAGTTAGTGAGTAGAAGTAGGAATTTAAATCAACGTAAAAGTTAGAGTTTATTAGGAAGGCATTTCAATGTAGAAGTAGGAATTTATTATTTTTATCAATTTACTATTTTAACCCTATTTTTAAGTTTTAGATAGGGGTATTTTTGACAGTAAAAAAAGTAATAATTAATTTTCTTTTTCTAATTAACTATTTTAACCTCATTTTTAAGTTGTTGGTTAATTAATTTTGGTGTATTTTTTATAGGAAAAAAAGCAATAACTAACTTTCTGAATCCTCCAGAAGATAAACAAACTAGTAAATTCTGAGAAATAATTTTGGGTCAATTTACTTACATCTCGCAACACAAGGCAAGATTAGTCCTTAGTTTATTTATTTATTCGAGAATCAATTATAATCCTTAGTCGATATTTGATAGTATTGATACTTAGTTGATACTTGATAGTATTGATAGTCTCTGATAGTATTCACGGCACAACAAAAGAAAAATTATCTTTTATAAATCTAAAACTGAAAGCGATTTATCGAAAGAAAAAAAAAGGCACTGAAATTCGGAGTGTGTGATTTGATTAGCAGTTTATTTATTTTTGCAACATAAATTTTTTTGAAAAAAAAAAAATTATTTTCCTAATTGGGCCACCCACAAGATCTTTAAAAAAATAAAATAAAACTTTTTCCGCTGCCAGGATTTGAACCTGGATTCTTTAATCCATAAGAATTGCCAATGTGCTACAGCGGATTTTATGTTCTAGCGTATCGGTTTTTATTTTATCTAATGGATTTAAAAAAGCTGAAATACAAATAGAAAATGTTTTTCACTTTATACCCTATATTTTATGTTCTAGTGTATCGGTTTTTATTTTATCTAATGGATTTAAAAAAAGCTGAAATACAAATAGAAAATGTTTTTCACTTTATACCCTATATTTTAAGTTGCAACTTTTTAAACCCCTTAACCTTTTTTTTTTTTTTTTTCATAAAGATATAGAAATATATAAATAGTGGTAATTTCAAAACGATACACCGTTATCAATTAGTACTAAAATATTTCATTCTCTGGCCAAATCAAAACAGTCTTTGGAACAAAATTGATTTCTTTGGTTCTCTGGCCAAATCAAAATAGTCTTCGGAACAAAATTGATTTCTTTGGTTTACAGACATTTTCATGTGTGAGTTTTCTTTAGTTCTAAGGCAAAGAGTACTGGTTGAAGTTGCAGCCACCATTAACTTCTTAAGACTTTGAGATTACTACACTAAGGGAGAAGTTTAGGTTGAAAGACAATTTCCTTTATGTATGATAAAGTGTCATCCAAAGGATATTGCAACCTAGTGGTGGTTTTATATATATATATATATAGACAAAATAGGTTGCAATATGTAAAAGGTTAAAAATTGAGATAATACAGTTGAAGAGACAAATTAAGGGCTTGATTCTTATCCCAATCGACTGAACCGCTATATCGATCAATCGAGCCAGCTTGATTCATGGCTCAATTTCTGGATCAAAACCTGTGTTGGTTGATTTCTTGACCTTTTTATTTTTTTTAACACCTACCTTGATAGTAGGTTGATCGATCGAGTCATTAAGCTACTAGATGGATTGAAGTGTAAATTTCAATCGATTGAGGTTTGGGAATATAGTTTTGTGTGTGTACAAAATCTATCATATAACAGTTTTGAAGTGCTTTAAATGGCTAGTATGTATTGTGAACGTTAAAATCATTCAAAGTGTTTCTTTAAAGATGCCTTTTGAAGGGCTATAATCCCTTTGGCTATAAATAGTGATCCATATTCATTTATGAATGCTAAAACCATCTAAAGTGTTTCTCTAAAGGTGCATTTTGAAGGGCTATAGCTCCTTTTGCTATAAATAGTGATCCACGTTCATTAATGAATACTTTTTGACAATCTCTATAGGATTCTTGGTTTAGCTGTATCATAAGACAAATATGCAGTAGCCTTCTAGCATCTTTTTTGTGGGGGCCAAATATTGTCTAATGACAACCAAGTTTCGTGCCTCTAAGCATTTTGTTAACAAATCATTTTATTGTTTCTTCATTGTATTACACAAGTTTGTACAATTTCCATAAAGGCCCTGGCAAGTTCATTCTGTACTTCAATCCTATAACTCTGAACACAATATGCATTGATGTGAACCCTTTCAATGCTCTGCGTCAAGGTTCTAGCAATCTTGGAGTTAGTACGGCTTGCAAAAAACTCCTGTATTTCTTCAGCCTTCTCTAACGAGGAAAACTGGGGGATAAATAGAACAGAACAAGAAAAAGAAAAAAAAGATAAGCAGTAACAAAAACTAACTAAATGCATTTGAATTTAAATTTTATTTATTTTTAATTGAGATACAAAGGACTATACTGATATGTGTGAAACTAACAAGTAACAACAGAAGAGAGGAAGAGGAAGGGAGAGACAAACCGGTGAGACAATTGAATTGATGAAGTGAGTTATTAGATATCCGGAACCCCAGGTTTTTGAAATATGCTCCCAGTTATCCTTTATTTCATTCACATTTACAAGCAGAAAAAAAATGCATTACATAACAAAGAGGTATGCATCAATGATGAATGTATTCATGATGAACACAAGAATAGAATAATAGGGGATCAGTGCCAAAGTAAATCAAAACTAGAAAAATAATCTAGAAAAAGAATTTTTCATTCATGTTATGCATACTAGAAAAAGAATTGTTCTGAGTCTAGACTAGCATCATGTAATTTTGAGCAAAATAAATTAATACTGTACTTGTGTTAAAACTAGAAATTCTGATATAGATGTGGCATAAAATGTGTGAGATATTAAAAAATCTAAAGCTCCTACAAGCTATTTAGTTAGTCCACCTTAAGCATGTAAGTCCTCAAGACTTGTTACCTTCACAACAGACAACTTCATCTTCTCTGGAGCTCCGTTATCGGGTTTTGATCATTCAAATGGGATCCCACAAATACTAGAGCCTTAAATCAAAAAAACTTGGACAACACCTTAGGCATAGGGATCTTAAAGGTTCAATTGCAGCTCTTCCAAGAACTTTGTCTTCTTTGGAGTCGGGGAAAGGTCTAAGGTCAAAGGTCTACCAAGTGCACCACAATGCATGTTTTTTCTACATGAAAGAAGGTGAGTGCCCTCTACCCTGTACACGCTTAAATTCCTTTGTTTTCCTCAAATCCGCATGCAAAATCTTAGACTAGTTTCTTAATTTTATTAGGACAATTTTGATCAATGTAAAACATGGATATACTGCATGCACATGAACGGTTGAAATTCTTCAATGCAATGTGATTTTTGCATTTTACATTACAACTGGGGTATTACCTTCAGCCATGTCCAAGCTGTTTCCCTTCCTTCCCTACTAACAGCAAGTCCAAGAACAGCATCTTGGGTACGAACCTAGATTGAATGGGAAATAAAAGCCAGCATCAGCATCCCAAGCTCCATCAAACCATTATATATCAACATGTATGAAAAAATCTTGACCTCCACAATTATATATACCTCGGAAGACAACAAAAAGTTGAGAGCTTCAAGAGTTATGTTGGGATCTGGAGAAGATGTTAATGAACCTACAAGCACAAAAAGCGACATGTCTCCAACATACTAGAGAGATCAAATTTTTTGGAAAATTTAAATAATGATGTGTTATTACTTAGAATGCGTGCTTTCTCCTGGCTCAAATTAGTCTCTCTGTACACTCTCAAGAGAGATTCATAACCAATTCTGTTTGAGGTGCTGACTCTTCGCATTACAGCCACATATACTGCCTGCAACGAGAGCCCATTAGAAAAGTTGAGAGGAACTGTAGATGGAAAAATACTACTGATTGACTAATGCTCTTTTTACCAACCTTTCTTATGTCAGGATGGAGGAGTGGCGTATTTCTGTCATCCAAGAATGCAAGAAAACGTCTACTTGCTTCTTCTAGTGTCAGATTATGTCCAAACACAGCAAGGGCAGTCAAAACCTCTCCTCTCAACATTGCATCTAGATGGCTCTCACCTGGCTTGGGCTCCCAACCAAGCTTCCTGCAAAGAAATTCAAACATAGAAGAAAAAATAAATGTAAGAACGAAATAAAAAAAGAAGCTAATATTGCTCAAAGTGTTTTTTTTTTTTTTTTTGATATTTTGATAGCCACAACAATGGAGGAAGGGGAATTGAGACCTCAATCTCCTCATATAGGAGAGCAAGCAATGCCACTGAGCTATAAGGCTGTTGGCTTTGCTCAAAGTTTTTGAGTGCTCCTTATTTGGGTTAGTGTTGCACACTTGGTTTCCAATGGCATCTAAGGTCTGATATAACTCGTCGGTGGTATGCAACCATCAAGTCAAAGACCCCTTCCCCTAAAACTTTTTCTGGCATCCTACTTGCTTCCTTAGATATTTATACATATTACGCAACTTCAGAAATGATCTATAAGGTTTATTCAATATAATTATTAGTACGTATGACAATCTTTATCTTGAGTAAGCATATATTGAATATCTCTAAATAAAAGAAATAAATATGTATTTAGTATTTGCCAGTCTCATTATGTATGAAATACCCACATCCTAGATCCAGAGGTAAAAATTTGTGTCTATCACTATAAAACTCGAAAGAGGAATCACAACGATCCTCAAGTGACTTTTTCTTCTTCCTTAAAGCTCTCTTTTTACATTCTGAGACATTTAAACTTTATTTCCTAGATTTAATGAAAAAATACCTATGTCTGCTATTTACTAGCTATTAGCATCTCTTTTTAAGAAAGAAAAAGATTGACTATATTCAGAAAATGTCATATATATGGGTGATTAATCACCTCTTAATATTATAATTATTCAGTATATAAAGAAATGATACTTTTATGCTCTAAATATGTGGAAATGTATTGTCATACATTCTAGTACCCTAATAGTTAACATCTTATAGGGTTTTCTCAACCAAAATGAATATAATCAACTCCAAAGATATCACTATATCGAAAAAACAGTAGACAGAACAACCTGAATGACTTGTAAACAAGGACCACCATAGGAATTTGAATTATTTGTATATACGACAACTTACATTGCTGAATGCAGGAAAAGGCAAATAAAAAAAATTTGAATGTCAATCGGTGACTCAGGGGCTGCATCAGTTGTAATTCTTTCAACTTTATAACTCATCTGTGAATAGAGGGACCAGAATTAGTACTAAGAGCACAACTGATATATAGTTAAGTCTTAAGCAAGAGTTGAACATTACTTTGATTAAATTAGACAGCACGGTATATTCAAGTTCCTCCTTATAAGCATTCAGCAAGGTAAAAAATGAAGCGAAAGACTTCTGGCGAGCCATACAAAGGGCAAATGAATCATCCAGGATGCCTGTTAAACGAATGAGTTGTGTTAAGTGCTCTTTTCAACCATCAGCACAAACCATCATGAGATTAAAGCTGGTATGAGTAAAAATATCAAAACTACCAAATCTGTCTGTTGCAGATAAGTATTTGTTCTCTATTGCATTTTGGAGTCTGGCTTCAAGGTCCTCATCATATTCAACCCTATAGAAACCAGTCTGATCGACATTAAGTTTTACCCAAGCAGATGCGAAATTGCTTTCGTCACTCATGAGCTCTTTCATATCAAGAGTTTCAGAATTTTTTTGCAGTAGAAAATTCTTGCGCACATCATATGAGCCACAGCATAATGTTATTGGAACAATCCATTGGCCATCCTCATGGGTACCACTTGCCAAAAATCGTGACTGCCATTATTACATTGATTTGTATGAACCCAGTTAGTCCTCAAAATATTATTAAGTGAAACTCATTACAAAATAAAACAAATTGGGATGCATCAGGGTTAAGATATGTTATTTCCAGAAAAAAAAAAGGGTGAAAGAGACCAGACACAAGAAACCTGTTCAAACACCAATTTCTGATCTTTGACTTTGACAGAGACGACTGGGTACCCCTTTTGCTTTGTCCATGAATTCATTAGCTTGTTCACAGGCTCACCGGATCCCTCCTTAAGTGCAGCCCATAAATCTTGTGTCTTCGCATTGGAGCAAGCAAACTTTTTTACATATGAAGCAAGTGACCTCTAATTGCATACACAAATTAGAGGGGGGAGGAGAAGAAGAGGAGCAAAAAACAGTTACTTAAAACAAGGGGGGAAAAAGAATTTACAAATGCAAGAAAAAAAATAATTAACTGCCATACAATGAGCAAGCTAATTGAGCTTCTTAATCCAAAGAATAGATTTGAGCAAAAATCTCATATATTGCAGAAGATGATGGTTGACAAAGATGGAACTTAAAAGGACAAACCTTAATTGCAATCATTGGCCTGTTTGGATTAAGGGGGAAGGGAGGGGGAGTAGAGTAGAGTTTGGCGGAAATTAGGCTAATTTTCAACCACTCTACTTTACTCCCCCTCCCTTCCCCTCAATAGTAATACATGGCAGCTAAGAAAGAATCTAGAAGACAATCAAGCTGAGGCTATGTCACCAGATATCAAGTAAATATGCTTTCTAATACCATTTCTTATCTAGATGAGTATCACCATTGTTTCTATATATAAATAGAAATGAGCACTTTTCAAAATATTAGTTACATAGTATTCATCACGTTAGTGGTTACTTCCTAAACCTCTTATTCTATCCAACTATTTTTGAACAAAACCTCTCTAACCTCTTCCGAACTCGCAAAAAGAAAACTCCTATTGCTCTATCTTTTTCTAGGGCTTACTTTATGAAGGGTTTTCATGACTTAAATTTCATGTGAATTTGGGAGCGGAGGGAAAAGAGTTTCTTCAATAATTAGAAATATTTTTACTTGGGACAAAAAATATATACCAGTATAGGATCTAACAACCAACCTGAAAGCAATCAGCACCAAGATAGCTTTGCAGCATTCGGATAACAGATGCACCTTTTATGTAACTTATCGAGTCAATTATTTCATCAATCTCACTAGCATGATTTATCTTCACCTAAAAAGGTACGCTTAAATTGAGATATACTCAAAAAAGTAATAATACTAATTCCTTAAAGCAATTATAGTACCTCAATGGGATGGGACTCTCTAAGCCCATCCATCTCAAGACCCTCTGTATATTCATCAAGAAATTGAGTCCACACTTCCCATTCTGGGAACAAGCGATCAGCTGCTAAATAACTGACCTGCGCATATTGAAATAAACGATATATAATTTACAACACACAGTGTAATAAGGAATAATATATAGACACATGATCCATGCTGGCTGTGAGGAAAAAAAAAAAAAAACCATTTACGAAGAGCTTGGGCTACATTCCAACAAAAAAAAAAAATTACGTAGTTTAATTTAATAAGGAAAAATATTTTTTCACACTAGCTCACATCTACTATTTCACACACATATCTACAGCTGATTTCACTCACATATCTACAACTGATGCAAGAATGTCCACTTTTAAAAATGTCACCATTTTAACACAAAAAAAAAAAAAGAAAAAAAGAAAAAGAAAAAAAAAGATGTGAAATAATGGATTAATAATGATAATGAAGTTAGGCTCAAGCCAACCTTTTGAGGCTTGATTGATAAACAAATCAAGTTAAAATATAGTATCAAGTAGTTAGTGGAACTTGAGGCTTGACTTTATATATATGGTTTAAATGAACTTTCTTTAAGAAAGTTATAAACATGTTGATTCCAGCGCATGATAGGAGAAGGTTCAAGAATTCCTCATTGGTTTTGGAATCCCACATTGGTTAGAAGAATAATAAGGAGGTGTACTAGTTATATTAAAAGAGTTAGTCTCATATTGAAAAGAGAAGTAGTATGGAGGAGTGTTGTCCCTTATAAAAGGAGTGGTAAAGTAGCTTTATTGTGTGTGAGAGTTAGAGCAAAGCTTTGTCTTGTAAAAGGGATAAAGACTAGCTTTGCCTAGTGAGTTAGTGTGAGGCACCTTTGGGTGTATTGGGATTTTGGGTTAGTTTATTGTTGAGAGTTTTTGTGATTGTAATTCCTATTATTAATAGTGAATTTTGCTGGGATTGCCTGCGGAAGTAGGCTTGGAGTTAGCCTAGCCACATTAAATCTTGTGTATTGCGGAGCTTGCTATTTTATTATTTTGCATGTATTTTCACAACAAAACAATGACATATAAATAGTCTAATTCAAAGCAAAAAAAAAAAAATGACATATAAATAGTCTAATTCATAGCAAAAAGTTATGTGTGAAGACAAGGTTGATGAACTTTATTTTATAGCGCCTTAAATGAAGAAAAGTAGTCTATCAAAGTAACTTGATCGATATCACTTAAAGCATAAGTAAATATATGTGAGCATGTATTTTAAAATATATAACCAGTTAACCATGACTTTATACAAGAAGGAAATAATCTTATCAAAGGATGTGTGAACAAGCTTTAGCTTAATGAACAAAATAAATGATGTAAGGATGAACATGTTATCTAGCTTGGTGATAAAATTGAGCCTGGCTCATTTTCAAAACATAATTACATAAGCCAATCTTGAAATTTTAATAAACAGCTCAGTTTGGATAATTTACAACCCAATGCAATAAATACCCATGTTGCGAACCCCTCATTCAGCCACAAATGAGTCCACCATTCCATCGTTACAAGATTGCCAAACCACTGATGTGCAAGTTCATGGGCTACAACAATCACAACCTGAGACAAATAATAATTAAACATTTTGTGTAGTGTTATTTAAACAATAGCTTCATACTATATTAGCCAAACAAAATTCTAACAAAAATAGCAACATTCACAACATGCATATTACCCTCTGCTTATCAGCAGCTGTGGAATGCTGAACATCATAGAGCAAAGCTGTTTCACAGTATGTAACCAAACCATAATTCTCCATGGATCCAAAAGCAAAATCAGGAATTGCAACCATATCCAATTTGGGAAGAGAGTAAGGCACTGCAAAGTATCTGCAGAAATTATCATGGTTAATTGGAATTTCAAATAATACAACATAAGAACAAAAATGTAACGACTTATTGGATCACCAATAACCATGATCCAGTGTCCACTATGTAGCTAAGGACTTGTATGTTGTGTCTTGTGATCAGTAGTTTGGTTGCGATTCACAGTAAAACTTACTCTTTGTATAATTCAAGTGTACTAACAGCAACATCCAATGCGAATTTCCCTTGATTTACTTTACCAACCTGACAGTATACTCGAACTTCAACTCCTGTAAAGTCATGTAAGATTACACTATCAAGAACAAGGATCATATTATACCACAAGAAACAGTGAACATAGTGTAATGTTTTACCATCAGATGTAAGATGTTCCACATAATCAAACAAACCAACAACAATTGCCACCAAATATGTAGACATGATTGGTGATTCTTGATATGAAACTGTCTTCAAATCCCCATCCACTTTTTCTTCAATAATTGGCATGTTGGAAAGAGCTACTAGTTGTGATGGCACATCCAATGTGATTTTGAACGTAGCCTGCAAAACTCAATGCCCAAAAAGAAGGGCCAAATAAGCTTTTGTTTGCATTCATTTGAAACAGAATCAAGCAAATCTACTTCCGAACCAAAAATAATTTAGTCACAAGATCTTAAATTAACTGCGAGAGAGAGAGATTGTGTCACCTTGCAAGCAGGTTCATCCCAACAAGGAAAGCATCGCCTAGCATCATCTGGTTTAAACTGTGTAACTGCCATATTCTTCTTCTCACCATTGTGCTCATATGTACTGGAAAGCAAAATCATTTATTAATTTATATACACATTACTAATAAAATTCTCATTTACCAGAAAATAGAAGGCATTTATAATTAGCTCCATTCATAAGTAAATCGTGAAGGGTGAAATCATAGGTTCAATCCCATTAAAGAGAGTATATACATTAACATAAACCTTTAATTAATATGGTCAAAGGCCTGCCTGATAATCTGAAACAGAATTTGGAAATAAAAATTAATCATTTTAAGTATATTTGAATTTAAAAGAACTTTTTTTTTAAATTATTTTTTATTTTTTTAACTGTTTTTTTCAAATTGATAATAAAAACTAAATTCAACACTTACCTAAATGGGAAAAAAATCAATTAAAATTTTTAAGTAATTTACATCCTAGTTGGTCTTATACAAGTGGAATGCAAAACATAATTTTATAAAAATGATTCTCATTCCCAAGAACTGAACCCATTTTTTGTCATCACATACACATGCACATCTTCACTGCCACAAACACATTTTGATTGAACCCCACTGACAATTTGCTGAGATAACAAGTTGTGATTGGAATAATATGGTATTTGCATAGAAACATGTATACTAAGGAGATAAGTTGTAATTGAAGTAACATTACTTTTTGTATGGATCTACCACTTACATCTCTTTTATTATTCACCAACCATATTAGATTAAGGTCAACAAAAGTGAACAAAAAATATTATGAAAAATTTTGTGTCTCTAAACTTTTTGCAATAAAAATATGCGACAATTAGTTCTATAGATTTGACTGGCTAAAGGTGAGTCTAGGGTTTTTCTTTAAAAAAATTCCCTTGTTTTATCCCCCCCACCCCCAAAAAAAAAAAAAAAAAAAAAAAAAAAAACCTTTTTGCAACAAAAATATGTACCTTATATAGAAGCCCTTCATTTTGTCATTTAAAGATCCTTGAAAGTGGATAGTGAGAAGTCCGAGACCAATGGGAAGAGTGTCAGCAAAGTTCAAAACCAAAATCTCGTCCTCTTCAACCACATCAACTTTTAAAGGCTTTAACACCTGCACAAATCCAAAGGAAAAAAAAATGGCTATTAAGTCTTAATTTTTGAACTATGTAGCCAAACAACCCCTTTTTAAATTATGTAGCAAAATACCCTTATTTTGGAACTTGATATTACCAATCTTGAGTACTGTGCATAATCTTGAGTATTATGCATAATTTTAAGTGGAACTTCTACGCAAAATTTTCAAAAAAAATTTAAGTGGCAAAATACGCATAGAACTCAACATTAGTAATATCGAGTTCTAAATCAAGGGTATTTTGTTATATTGTTTGAAAAGTAGGCTGTTTGGTTACATAGTTCAAAAATTAAGGCTAAATAGTTATTTTTTCCCAAATCCAAATCTTTATTCATTCAACATTTTATTTTTAAAAAACATGTCATTTGGTTTGTCATGATAAATGCAAATTCAGTCAATGAGTCTCACATTCAAATAATCACAAGGTTGACTATTTTTTTGAATAAGCTAGAGCTCATACAACGCAAAAACAAAATAAATCAATCAAGCTAAAGTTTAACAATGTTACAAATATATTAGTCCAATATAATAGGCTTAAACCTAATCCTACTTTATAAGTAAGTCAAGTCTTCTACTTATACTAGAAGTCTACTAACCATAGTTACTATATGATTAGTCTCAAAGTTTAGCTTATTATATGTACTCATGTTGAGTTCATTATAACAAAGGATGTGTACTACACTCATATGATAAAAATGTAGCCCTTAAGTAAACTAAATTACGTAATCCATGTATTCTTGTGTTCTCTATTTGTATCTATTCTAACATATTCAACAAACAAGATATTTTAGGATGTTAAGTTAAAGCACTTACAACAAAACCTTTTACCATTAGTTTAAACTAACTTTAAAAGTAAAGTTAGGCTGATATATAAGATAGGTATTACCTGCTGCATAGAATTAGAAGAGTGTGCAGCTGGGTGGGTGAAAGATACGGAGGTGGTATCGATGGAGAGTTCAGCGGCGTTGAGGACGATGAAACTGGTATCTGCCACGATTTTGAGCTCAATAGCCACGGAGCCAGCAAACTTGCACGTGGTGAGGTTCGGTTTCAGCTTTATGTCATAGCGTTTTGGGACAGCGAATTTTGGGAGCCGAGGTTGCCCTTTGAATTCCTCCATGGAAACCATAACTTTCATATTCTTTCGCTTAAAAGAAAAAAAAAAAAAGAGTAATTAAGAATTGAAATTGAAACGAGTGGAAGAGTAGACATTGGGCTATTTAGAGTTCTGAGAATTTATATAGATTGACAAATGATAAACTATTTTTATTTATTTTTTCATGTGGAGAATTTAAAAATAGATTTATTGTTTCATAAATGATAAGAGAATATAACTATATATATAAATAATTTTTCCGCGCATTACTCGAGTTAGCGACTAGTAAATATATTAAGTGCACATCTTTATTAATGTTATCATCCTAGATGATCAAATGATGATGACAATGAATATAGAATGAGAAACTATGTCAAATGTTTCAATAATATGGTATTTTTTTGGATCGGTTACGAGATAATCTATGAACAATGAACTCATACGTTAGAAACCTAAGTCTTAAAGAAGTTATGTGGTACGTAGTAGTAGGTTTGTTCATACTGCTAAATTGATAACAAGAAATACTAATTTCAAAATTTCATACCGAATTGGGACGCCGCCTATTTCTTATGTAAAAATAACTCGCCAGAGCGAGGAGCAATCCACAGCCGATGCCCTTAATGTACGACATATTTGGTAAATTTTAGAGATACCCAGTTGGAGAAAAAAAAAATAAACTCAGATATTATTGTATCAATATCAATTTCAGAGTCAAAGATTTGTCACTTTTTTTTTTATAATGATTTTAAGGTTACCATTGTAAGGACAGTCCAGGCTTCTTAAATAGAAGAGCAGTTGAGTGAAAGAGGAGGAGATTAAAGCTTAAGCTTGATATGGAAAGAAGAAAGCAATCTATTCTTTTCTCTTCCTTTCCACTCATTCTTATCCAATTTTCATCTTGAAGAATTTATTTTGTCTTTTGCTTCCTTTCTCTCCCTTTCCTTAAGATTTATACTTGTCTCTGTATCAATTTCTTCTCCTCCTCTGTTATCATTCTTACGCAATGTCATCTTGAAAAAGAAGGTTGTGCAAGATTTATTTGTTTAACATTTCTTAATAGCTTGTTTTGTGTTTTACTTTTGGTCACTGCCTTTTAGTTTTGGGACTATGGTTGTACCATCGCTAGGCAACAACAACCAATTGAAATGACTAGGAATCAGTTTACTTCGAGAAAAGGCAACGAAATTGGTTTGAAACATTTTGATTATCACTGCAGAACTATGATTAGCAGTAAAGGGGAAGATGCAAAGCCTCAATGTAATATATACTTTTGTCCTTTAAAAATTTTGTATTTTCATTGGGATAATTATTTGATGTCCATGAATTCCAAAGAAGATCTCGTCCCTTATTGACTATTATTTATTTTTCATTTGCTCTAACATAGTAGTAAATTACCAGCATTTTGCCTACAAATTTTGATTCTTTGAATGTACAAAAATTCTGAATTTGATTTTGGTGTAAATGGTATTAATTCTCTCGCATCCATTTTTTAAAATATGCATTTTCTTGATTCATGTACATTTTCACGTTTAACATATCTTTAAACATGGATTTTCGCATTTCCAAATGTGTACACCAGTGTATTAATTTTGAATATTAGATGAGAAGTACTTTTTTTTTTTCCGAGTCTGTTAACGTGTGCCCTTAGGGCATTAGGAAATTTTTAATGAGAAGTGCTAATACTACAAAAATAGTGAAAAAAAAATAGTGGGTCCATAGGGGTACACATCTCCACCATTCACAACTTATTACCACGACGAGTTGTGATAAAAGTTGTAATATTTTTTGTGGCATTAGCATTTCTCTTTGTTAATGGATAATTTTAGGAAATATTTGATACTTACTTTCATGAAAAATATAAGAAGTTGTTAAAAAGTTGCTTGTTTCTTTTCTCATAAAAAAGTTTATAAACCAACACCTTTTGAGCACCCATTAATTTTTCCCGTACAATAATTAATAATTATATAATTGAAGAAGGGGGTAGAATTTGAATTCTAGAAATACCATGAATAGATTGTGTTAGGGTACATTTTTTTAAGTACCACCTATTTATTTTCAAACACCACCAATAAGTTACTGGGCTTTTCCCAAATATTTTTTTGCCCTATTATTATGCTGACCACAAATATTTCATATCTTAATATCTAAATTGGGTCATGATATAAACTATCACAAAAAACCCAAAAAATTCATATTTTATCAAATTTTATTATTATTATTTAGTTTAGCCCAAAACCGGCCTTATGAGCCCAATACACACATTCCATTCTATTTAAAGCCCAATAATACTTATGCTTGACAATATTTAAAAAACCCATGATTCAAGTCCATGATAAAACAATTTTATCAACGAAATTCAAATCCATGATCAAACCTCAAGATTTAAACCCATGGCAATTTAGTTATGAAAAGCCTAGTTCTTACTAGCAATATCAAAAAAGCCCAATTCTCATTGGCAACATCAAAAGCCCAGTTCTCACTGTCAACATAAAAAAAACTCAATTCTTATTGGCAACATCAAAAGCCCAAGCTAACTACTTGGCACTATTTTATCAAAAGTCTAATCTAACTATTTAATACTATTTTATCATAAGCCCAAGGTTATTAATACTTGGCAAAATACT
This sequence comes from Quercus robur, assembly GCF_932294415.1. Lineage (NCBI taxonomy): Eukaryota > Viridiplantae > Streptophyta > Magnoliopsida > Fagales > Fagaceae > Quercus > Quercus robur. The sequence continues at coordinate 44,477,449 of NC_065540.1, read as the reverse complement.
ATATCATAAGTATTTCACTTAAAAGTCCAATGATGAACAATACTTTAAGTTCTTAAACCTATTGCTATAATATTACAAGCCCATGAAATCTATGGCAATTATCTATTTTCAAAACCCATGGCAATCATCTTATAAAAGCCCATGGAAAATTATGATTATTTATCTTAGACCCATGACATTTATTTATTTCATATCATATTATAAACTTGTAGTCATTATTTATCTTATATCACAATATTCATAATATTTATTTCCAAAACTCATGATAATCATTTATCCTACAAACCCATTATGATTATCTATAGAAAAACTCATGAGAATATCACATTATTCCACTATAGTGGTTGTTACCATATTTTATTTGAAACTTGTGGATATTGCCTCTATTTAAAACCCATGGTAAATATTATTCTCAAGAAATATTGGAGGTCATTATTTAAAAGCCCCAAAGAAAATATCATTTACAAAACTAATCCATAGCAAAAATTATGAGAAACTATATAAGTTGTTATTTAAAGCCCATGAAAATTAATACCCAAAACCTATCACAAATATTTATTAAAGCTAATGGATTCATTCCATTTTTACTAACAACTAAAGCTCAAGTGGAATAAAAATCCATGGCAATATATGGTAGCTTTGTCCATCTTGTAGGGCTCATAATGAGAAAGCAAAAAGATAGGCCCAAGTGGAGAGAACCACCATGTCAAAGGCCCACTAAAGTACTCAACCCTTATGGCCAAGTCCAACATGAAGTCTCTGCCAAAACAGCCCATGTGTGCAAACTGACTCAGCTGGAGAACTTCATTCAATTTTGCCTTCCACTGGAGGTTATCTCAAAAAGCAACCAAACTCCCAAACCAAATTAGGAGCTAGCCATCTCTCCCACTGCCAACTCTGATGTGAACAATATTAGAGGCTAACACCTAAAGGCTAATGGGCAATAAATACCTTTCCTCTCCAAGTTTTGGTCACAACTTAAGGAAGGCGTAACCAAGACCTCCAAGTGAACTAAATAGTTTATTTTATTACTAAAAATGTATGTAATTGATTCATAAACCAAGCCCATGAACCCTAAAGGGGAAAATTTAGAAACATGTGGTTTGGAGGGCATAAAAGGATCTCTAGCAGAACCCTTTGAAGTAAATGTAAACTCTGACACCTAGTTTGGGGTGTTGAATCATACTTCCTAGGGTCTAAATCTCAATTGCAGCACTAGGATTCCTCCTTAATACCTGCCTTAATCCCATTGGCTGAACACAATCTCAGAATTCTTAGCATTTAATGTATGATTATGCTAATTTTTACCCATGTGTGACATTGCCCAAAGAAGCAAAACAACCCCAAAAGCAAATCTCCCATTTCAGGCCAAATCCTAGGATAATTATATCAGCTATTGATGTGCATTGATAATAGCTTAATTTTGCATATTTATATCATTGTTAGAAAGTATTATCATACTTATTTTGAGTTAATTCATGCATTTTATATTTAGTTTTGGAATAATGTTAAATAATCAATTTTGTGCTTAATTGAATTTTATTGCGTGAATTTGTCTTTTGTAGGAGAATGGAATTAAATAAGTGGATTTGTGCAAAGAAGAAAACTAATGGACTTTTTTTTTTTTTTTTTTTTTTTGAGATCCAAACGATAGAATTGCATTAATATGGTCAAGAAATACATACAAAGTTGGGCCCAGGGAGGTGCCCAAAATAGAAATGGCTACAGTAGATTATGGAAACATAACACATGCAAACACAGTGAAACAAAAACGTAGAAGCCTAGTCTTGTCCTTGAGTGTCCATGAACCTCTGATACTCTTCAAGCAGTCCACACGCCATGTCTACTATCACTTTTGGGTGAGTTTGGTAGTGTTGGAAATAAAATTTGTTCCTTGCGGCCCATATCGCCCATGCTGTGACTGCCCATTTCTCCAACTCTTGCTGACTGAGCTTGCTCCACATTTGCTGAAATAAGAGGAAGAAGTCGCTGACAACGTTGCTGCACTTTTGGGTTCGGCCACTAAACAGAGCCCACACATTTTGAGCAAAAGGGCATTCCCATAAGATGTGGTGCACAGTCTCAGTATTATGAAGGTAGAATTCGCACCATGTGTCCACATTCACTCGGCGTTGATGCAGCTTGTCTCTAGTTGGAAGACAGTTTGAAACAGCTCTCCATAGGAACATCCTGACCTTCGGCTGCACTTTCAGATCCCATACTTTGTTCCAGGTTAGCCCATCCTCCCGAGCACCAGAGTGCTCCGCCCAACTCTACGTACTGGAGCGGAGAGTGACTCGGTACGCAATTTTTACCGAGAATTTTTGGGCCGCGTTTTCAATCCAAACAAGCGTGTCTTGGGACTGCAAATGGTCAAGTGGTATTGATAGAATCTCCTCCCTCATCCTCTGGCTGAACATGGCATCAAGCTTCCCACGATCCCACTGCCGAGCGTCTTTGTCTATGAGTTCACAAACTCTCATATCCAACACTGCCTCTGTTCGTGGTATTGGCTTGTGTGTGAGCCATTTATGGGTGTACACTCCAATTGTTCTGCCATTACCCACCCACCACTTTGAGCCTCTAAAAATTATGTCCCTTGTTGCCAAAAGGCTTCTCCAAACAAAGGAAGGATTGCTCCCTACATTCGCCATCATGAAGGAGCTGTTTGGAAAATATTGAGCCTTGTAGACCTTGTAAAATAGTGAGTCGGTGTCATGGATTAGTCTCCATGCTTGCTTGGAAAGCATTACCAAGTTAAAAGAATGGAGGCCACGAAAGCCCATTCCCCCCTCCTTTTTTTGTGTGCAAAGTTTCTTCCAATTTATCCGGTGAATCTTCCTTTCTTCTTTTGTTTGTCCCCACCAATACTTTGCTAGCAAAGAGTTAACACACGTGGATTTGGGCAATTTGAAGATGCTCATGGCATATGTTGGGATTGCTTGTGCCACCGTTTTAATTAGAACCTCTTGGCCAGCCTTTGAGATGAACTTCTCTTTCCACCCCATCACTCGTTTTGTAATCTTCTCTTGTAGGTCTTTGAAAGTGGCCACTTTTGATTTTCCACTGGCCATAGGCAAGCCAAGGTACTTGTCGGTTTGTGTCATTATTCTTCCCCCCAACACCTGCTGGATCAATGTTCTATCTTCCGGCTTTGTATTCTTACTAAAAAACAAGGCCATCTTTTGGTGATTGATGGCTTGACCCGAGGCCGCTTCATATTGGCCCAGAATATGTAACAACTGTTGGCATTCACCTACTGTGGCTTTACAGAAGAGGAGGCTGTCATCGACGAATAGGAGGTGGGATATGCAGACCCCATGTTGACTTGACAAGATTCCATGTAACACCCGATAGACCCTCAGCACATAGGAGGAATAGGTAAGGAGATAATGGGTCTCCTTGCCTAATACCCCTAGATTGAGTAATGAAGCCCCTTGGTTCACCGTTAATTAGGATTGAATAAGAGGCTGTTGTGACAGTCTCCATGGCTACTTGCACCCATCTTTGGTCAAACCCCAGTTTGCACATAATATTTTGCAAAAAATTCCAATCCACTCGGTCATAAGCTTTGCTAATGTTAAGCTTGACCGCCATGTGCCCCACTTTGCCTCTTCTTTTGTTTCTCATTCTGTGTAGTAGCTCATATGCAACTGTTATGTTGTTAGTAATAAGACGGTTCGGCACAAATGCACTCTGAGATTCAAAAACAACATTAGGCAAAATATATTTTAAATGATTTGCAATAACCTTGGAAATTATCTGCGAGACAACATTACTCAAACTAATAGGTCTATAGTCCGCTAAGTGTGTGGGGTCCTTCTTTTTTGGAATTAGGACAATGTGTGTATGGTTCATTTTCTTTAGCATATGACCCGAGTGCAAAACTGATAAGACAGCTTTAGTGACATCATAACCTACAATATGCCAGTATTTCTGAAAGAAAAAGGGAGACATACCATCTGGCCCTAGTGTTTTTGATGGGTGCATTTGGAAAAGGGCAGTACGGACTTCATCATTGGTGTACCGCTGGGTGAGTCTGTCATTCATTTGTGGGGTGACTCGTCTTTCAACAGCTTGTACAACACCTTCAATATTGACTATTGGGGTTGCTGCAAACAGGTCCTTGAAATAAGATTCGGCCACCCTGGCTATACCATCCTCTGTATTGCACCACCGACCCTCTCCATCGAATACACCATGGATATGGTTTTTGCGTCGGCGTTGGCTAGCTCGATTATGGAAATACTTTGTGTTCTTGTCTCTAGCAGGTAGCCAAATTGATCGCGACCGTTGTTGCTAGAATAGCTCATCCTGGTGAATCAGGTTGCTAATGTCAGCTTTGAGTTCTTTGATTGAGTTGATATAGTCAGCATTATTTTGCAAGCACAGTTCCTCCAGTAATTTTTGTTTTTCCTGCAATTGCATGTTAGAGGATCCAAAAACCTCACGGCCCCAATCAATTAGAGCAAACCTGCATTTTTTTATTTTTTCGAATAGCCTTGCCATTGGGCTACCAAGGGTCATCTCGGTTTCCCAAGCCATCTAGATGACATTTACACAGTCAGGGTGAGTGGCCCATCTCTCTTCAAACCGCTATGGTATTTTTTTCTTTTTGGCCCGCCTCTGGGATTGTATGGTGATGAGGATTGGTATATGATCAGAATACGCTGCTTGTAGGTGAGCGACATGGCTGTGGGGGAACTTATCTCTCCATAGCGTCGTGGCGCATGCCCTGTCCAATCTTTCTTGCACATAAGCATCCCCCTCCCGACCGTTATTCCAAGTAAAGATATTACCTTGGAAGCCCAGGTCCGCCAAACCACAGTGTAGGAGTGTCGTTCGAAAGTGCTGCATTAGGGCCAGTGGCTTTGGTAGTTGACCTTGCTTCTCTTCTGATTGGAGGATCTCGTTAAAGTCCCCAAAGCAAAGCCAAAGTGCTGAGTGCCTAGAGTGGAGATGTTTCAAGAGTTTCCATGAATCCTGCTTTCGTTGCTCCTCAGGCCATTCGTAAAAACCTGTCAATCTCCATGGGTTTGTTGGGTCATCCATAATAAGCGCATCAATATGATTTAAGGTAAAATTTTGGACATGCAACTCAATTTCTTCCATCCATAGTAAAGCCAAACCTCCACTACGACGAACACTAGGTACTACAAACATACTTCGATACGGTAAACCAACTTGAATCTGTTTCATCTTTGATACGGACTGTTTTGTTTCCATAAGAAACAAGATTTTGGGAGCTTTTTCCCTCACAAGATGAGAGAGCACATCCACTGCACGTTGGTTCCCAAGCCCTCGGCAGTTCCAGCTTATGATTTTCATTGTTCTCGGCGGGGCTGTCCAACAGCCTCCACCATTTTGATGATGATATTTTTTGGGTTACACTCCATGGCTTTACTTCTCTTCTCATTTTGTTTCAGTTCTTCTTCCAAAGGTAGGTTGTCCTCAAGCTTGTCTCTTTTTAAGTTGCGGCTTATAGTTTCTTTAGGGTTTGTGTGGGTTTGGGTTATTTTGTGGCGTGATATTTTGTTCCCAGAAGTTTTATTTCCTGAGGTACGTGGTTTGTGTTTCTTGCCCACGCATGGTGGGCTCTCACGTGGTTTGTTGGTGTGAGTTTGGAGTGGGTCACGTGGCTGGGTTAGATGAGTTGGGAGTGGGTCATATGGCTAGTTTATGTGAGTTGGGAGTGGCTAGTTTATGTGGGTTTGGAATGGGTCACGTGGCTGGTTTGAGTGGGTTGGGAGTGGGTCACGTGGCTGCTGGTTTGAGTGGCTTGGGAGTGGGTCACGTGGTTGGTTTTTTTTTTTTTTTTTGAAAGCCACGTGGTTGGTTTAAGTGAGTTGAGAGTGTGTCACGTGCCTGTTGTTCATCATACTTAACTGGCACATTGATGAGGCTTGGGTCCAACGAATCGGCTGCCATAATTTCGGACCCATTAATCTCCATTCCCATGATTTCAGTTCGCCCATAATCATCAGCATTGATGTGGTAGATTACGCTCCAAGTAAATGCTCAAACGTTATAGCCGCAATCATTGATTGCTTGGTTGTCTGAGTAACCGACCTGTGGGAGTCATAATTGCTTTTAATGCCAGTGACGTCAGTAGTCTCCACGTGGGTTGTGGTTCGGCTCCTTGTCTATTCATCACTCTCCGGCGTCGTTTGTTGCATCGGTGGGCTGCTGGTTGTCCGATCAGATGCACTCTCCTTCCTTCGTACTCCAGCCTTTAACCATTCCCCATACGGTCTTGCCGTTTGCTGTGTGGGTCTTGGAGATGGACAGTCCTTCATCTCATGGCCGAATCTCCCACATTGGTAGCACAACCCCACCAAACGCTCGTACTTAAAGCCCACACGTACTTGGTCACCCTTTGGGTTAGCAACCCACCCTCCTTGCCGAATTGGTTTCTCCAATGGAAGCTCGACCCTGATCCTGATGAAGCGTGCTTGGTCGGATAGGAATGTTTTCTTGTCCACCTCCACTACATGCCCCAGACCTTTACCAATCTCCCAGCCAACCTCTTCGTTCATCAAGTCGAACGACAGTCCCCACACCTGGACCCATATAGGGAGAACTGAAAAAATCACTGAGTTGGCTGTCATACCCCTTTCCCACCGTTGGAGGACCAACAAGATATTGTCGAAGCTCCATGGACCGTTGTTCAATACTCATGTCAATTGGCTCTCAAGTTTGAATCTAAACTGAAACAGCCCCTCTCCCACGTCCACTATTTGCAAATCGTTCCCTAGTTTCCACACCGTCCTTAATAGTGCTTTTGCTGCCCTCTGGTTGTAAGGACGAGTAGTTAGAAAACAGCCTAATAAGGTGAGCGAATAGTCTTCAATGGTTTTCTCTCTACTGGTGGACCGAATGTGCACTACTTCACCTTCTTCCTCTATGAGTTACATGTTTTGTAATCGGTCAATGAATTCTTGGTCCATGTTATGTGTTTTGGAAGTCCACTGTGTGTACACAGTGGAAAGGAAGACTCACCTAAGCGTGAGAGAAAAAGTACACAGTGGAAAGGAAGACTCACCTAAGCGTGAGAGAAAAAGCTCCTACGTAGAGGAGAAAAAAATATTATTTACTTTTACAAGGGCCATGATGAATTTAAAGAAGGCCAACCCAATTAATTTTAAGTCCAATTAGAGTAAGGAATCAAAGGAAATTTGCACCAAATCCAAGTCCAATTCGGATTAGGATTCCAGCCTGCACATCAGTTAGTATTTTTGGCATAACTTTCAGCTAAGATGTCCAATAGAGATGATTCAAGTTGGGATGGAAATTTAACTTAAAGGGCTACAACTTTGTAGTTTACCAAAAGTCCGTATTCTGACGTTAAATGGGTCAAAATCGTCGGTTAAGTAAAGCCTAAAAATATGGAATTTTCTCCAAATGGGAATTCAACTTGTAATAGGATTTCTTGACCTATTTAAAAGCTCTTTAGGGAAAAATTCAGAAAGGCTAGTGCTAGGACTGAGATGTAAAACAGAAAATTGGAGCAACAGACAGTGCCGCATGTGGCTTCTCTGTAACTTTTCTCCATGATAGCATTGTGACTATTTCTTTCTCTATTTTATTTGTCTATTAGTTTAATGTTTAGTATTTTATGAGTAGTTAAATTTATAATTAGGGTTGAGGATGAAACCTTGTTAAGGATTATTAGTAATATTTGTGTGATTTGATTTTTCCCACAATAGTTATTCTTTAATGATTTAAATTGTTTTTGCTTCATATCAATTAACTAAGATGGGATCCTAGATATGAGTTCAATCATGTGTTTCTCATCATTTAGGATTTATCTTAATTAATTGAATTTTTGGTTTATTATTTCTTGATTATAAAATTGGATATCTCTTGCGATTTGTTTGTCAACGAATACAATTGATGATTTGATTTTATACTTAAGAAGTGAAGAAGAGCATGCTTTTGATTTTTAAAACAAGGATTTTAATGGGAATATTTTCCATGATAGCAAGATCGATTTCAAGATCATCATGCAGTAGTTGGGAAAAATTAATGATCATAAAATGCTGATATGAATTAACAAGGCGGATTCCAAAACCTTAGTTCCTTTCTCTAGATTGTTTGCATCTCTTTACTGCTTTATATTATATCTTTGCCTAGTATATTTAATTTCAAACAACCAATTTTTATTAAACTAGATTAGAATTAATTTGGTTAAGATTTGATTAATTTTCCTATGTTCATTCAAGTCCTCGTGGGTTTGACCTCGTTCTTGTCAAACTATACTTCGGTACGATTCGTACACTTGTTAGTACTTTAAAATTTCACAACAGCTATTCTACCCCTAAATCAATCCTACATTTTGGACTTTTGCTAATTAATGCTCCCTTAAACTCCCCTATAAAAGCCTAAGCATATCAACCCACAAGACACCAAAAAAAAAAAAGAAAAAAACCCTCTAAAGACCTCTGTTATTCTTGTTATTCTGTCAAATTTCAGCTTGTAGTTAGCCCCACTAACCCACAAATAAGCCACTTCTGTCCATACCCACTTAGCTTCAAACATTCCCTTTCTTTTTCTACATATACACATTGACAATACCTTAATTTTGCATATTTATATCATTATTAGAAAGCATTATCATACTTATTTTGAGTTAATTCATGAATTTTATAGTTGGTTTTGGAATAATAATAAATAATCAATTTTGTGCTTAATTGAATTTTAATGCGTGAATTTGTTTTTTGTAGGATGATGAAATTAAATAAGTGGATTTGTGCAAAGAAGAAATCTAATGGACTTTAATTTTACAAGGGCCATGATGAAGTCAAAGAAGGCCAACCAATTATATTCAAGTCCAATTGGAGCAAGGAATCAAAGGAAATTTGCACCAAGTCCAAGTCTAATTCGGATTAGGATTCTAGCTTGCGTACCAGTTAGTATTTAAAGCATAAATTTCGGCTTAGATGTCCAATCGAGATGATTCAAGTTGGGCTTAAAGAGTTACAACTTTGTAGTTTACCAAAAGTCCGAATTATGAAGTTAAATGGGCCAAAAATGTCGGTAAATTGAAGCCTAAAAACCTAGGATTTTCTCCAAATGGGAATTCAACTTGTAATAGGATTCCTTGACCTATTTAAAGGCTCTTTAGAGCAAAATTCAGAGAAGAGCTGCTGTAGAAAATAATTTAGGTTTTCTTAAAGTTTCTTTACAGTTTTTAGAGTTTTATTTGTATTATGGCTTGCTAGAAGCCCTGCTAAGGCAAGGGGTGAAACCCAACCGTTTATTGGTATGTTTTTAACAATTATTTATTGGTTTTAATGCTTATGTTTTTATATTTTTTTATTGTTTTACTCATCTAGAAAAGTGTTTAATTCTGTATCATCCTTTGATTTATAGTAGACTCCGGGCATGTTAAATGCTTAGTATTCCCTGCGAACTAATTCACTAGTTTTGTTTTGCCTCAATCAATTTCATGAAACTTCCTTAGACAATTAATTATTGAGTTTTTATTGTCAAATCATCCTACTAAGATCATCATTTGTATGAATTTTAGTTGAGTTATAAAATAAATATTGTTAAGACTACCAATAAATGTGTTGTGTGTGGATTCCTAAACCTTAGCACCTTAATATATTGTTATTTTCTCTCAATTTAAATTACCTTTACTAAACCATCAAAATCTCTTCAATTAAACTTTATTGTTTTAGTTTTATTCTCTTGTGGTTTGCTAATCAAATCCCTTTTCCCTGTGGATTCGACCTCGGACTTACTGAGTTATTACTTCGCGACAATCCTGCACTTGGGAGCATTATTTAAGTTGCAGCAAGTTTTTGGCACTGTTGTCGAGGATTAGGCGATCAGAGTAGCGTTCCACTTCGTTTGGAGAGGTTTTAGGCATTAAATTTCTTCACATATTTGGTAATATCTCTCCAACTCTTTTCTTTTTAAGTAGTTTAGTTTTCCTTTAGAGTTTTTCTTTTATTTTTACTTCTTTTTATTGTTAAAGGTATTTCTTTTCTTTTCATTTCTTTGTCTTCTTATTTCTTTCTTTACTATTGCATGCATGTTTGGTGTCGTGAAAGTGATAATCGCTTGGTTAGAATTGAGTCTAATAATTTGTTTAGCAATTTATCTGATTCTTTCACACATTCTCACACACTTGATATCATGGCAGACTTAGAGAGTTATCATGGTGATGAGAATAATTTATATAATGATAACTTCCATGCTCACCAACCCATTAGAATTCTCAGGGATTATTTGCAACCTACTAGGAGTAGTGCACCATCATGCATCATTTTTCCAACTAATGCAAATAATTTTAATTTTAAGCTAGGTATGATTTCATTACTTCCCAAATTTCATGGCTTAGATACTGAAAATCTGTACCTACACTTTAAGGAATTTGAGGAGGTACGTTCTACCTTCTATGACCAACCATGTAATGAAGAGACCATTAGGTTGAAGTTGTTCCCTTTTTCTCTTAAAGACAAGGCAAAAACTTGGCTTAATTCTTTGAGACCTAGGTCAATTGGTACTTGGCAGGGGCGGCTTGATGCATTTGGGGGCCTAAGGCGAAAATTGATCATCTTATTTAGATGCAAAATTACTACTAATTAACATGAACTACATAGAATTTTTTTTTTTTTTTTTTTGAATTTTTAAGACAAAAAAAATTTGACAAAATTTTTCATACTTGTTGATGTGGTAGATTGATAGTGGTAAGTAAAACAGTGGTGTTAGTGGTAGATTTAGATGAAAACTAGTAAAAGTTTGCTAATTAAACTCTTATTATTATTCTTTTTTTTTCAGAAGTGCAACATTCACAATATTTTTTACAACAAATCCTAGATTTTAAACTGCTTTTTGTTTTTTATTTGAAAATATCACTATAATTATTTTTTTGCCATCAACAATAGGCTGTAATAACTTGCTACTTAGCATTAGTTGTAAAAGTGTTGTGAAAAATATTGTGGACGACGTTGCATTTTTCTCTATTTTTTTATTTGTTTTTCATCTAATAAAAAAATTATTTTATTTATTGATTATAAATAATCCTATTGATTAAAATTTAGGGACCTATTTTTTACTTGGGGCCTTAGGCGGTTGCATTTTTTGCTCCACCATAGATCCGGCCCTGGTACTTGGTAAGAGATGCAAACTGAGTTTTTAAAGAAATTTTTTCCAATTCATAGGACTAACGCATTTAAAAGACAAATAATGAATTTTTCATAAAAAGATAATAGACATTTTATCAATGTTGGGAAAGATTTAAAGATTTGCTTAATGCTTGTCCACATCATGGCTATGAAACTTGGCGAATAATTAGTTTTTTCTATGAAAGTTTAACTCCAAAGATGCGCCAATTTGTAGAGATGATGTGCAATGGAGAGTTTTTGAATAAAGATCCTGATGAGACTTTTGATTATTTTGATTTCTTAGCTGAGAATGCCCAATCTTAGGATACCACTAATACCTCAGATAGGTCTAGAGCATCCACCAACCCCTCTGGGGGTGGTAAGTACCAATTTAGGGAAGATGATGACCTTAGTGCTAGGGTGGCTAGTCTAACTAGGAAACTTAAAGCCATGGAATTAAGGAAGGTCAATGGAATCAATACTGTGCCTAAAGTTGATGAAGTTTGTAGAATTTGTGAGACCATGGAAAACCCTACCGATGAATGAACTACAATTCTAGCTTTTAAAGAGGTGTTGCATGACCAAGCAAATGCTATGAACATGGTGAAAAAATCATATCCTTCCCCCTATTCAAAGACATACAATTCAGGGTGGAGGAATCACCCCAATTTTAGTTGGAGGAATGATAATGTGGTTGCACCTCCTACGCATGGTTCTTTAAATTTGTTCCCTATGATCCCCCCTCCAAAGAAGAGTCTTGAGGACACTTTGCAACAATTCATGCAGACTCAATCCACCATTAATAATTAGAACTCACAAGCCATAAATGACATTAGGAGCACTCTCACTAAATTGACCACATCCATGAACACAATAGAAAAGGGTAAGTTTCTATCTCAACCACAACTAAACCCCCAAGGTCAATTTTTTGTTGATGCTTGTAGTTCCTCTGAAAATAAAGTGAGTTAAGCTAAATCTATAACTACTCTTCGTAGTGGAAAATCATTGAGAAAGATATTCCTAAAAGAAATACACATGATGAATCTTCCAAAATAAAGAGTAGTGATGAAGTCCTTGAGCCCAAATCTAATGAAATTGAAAGGTGTCCTATCCTTGCTCCCTTTCCCCAAAGGTTGATTCCACCTCAAAAAGTGAATCAAAAATTTGAAATTCTTGAAGTGCTTAAGCAAGTTAAAGTGAACATTCCTCTTTTGGATGCCATAAAGCAAATTCCATCATATGCTAAATTTTTGAAAGATTTGTGTACTGTTAAGTGTAAGCTTAATGTACATAAGAAGGCATTTTTGACCGAATAAGTTAGTGAAATCATTCAAAACAATAGACCTACAAAGTTTAAAGATCCAGGTTGTCCCACTATTTCATGTGTGATTGGTAATTCAAAAATAGAGAAAGCTTTGCTTGATCTTGGGGCAAGTGTGAATCTTTTGCCATATTCAGTGTATGAGTAATTAGGTCTAAGAGAGATAAAACCTACTTCCATAATTTTACAACTTGCTGATTGATCTGTGATTGTTCTTAGGGGTGTTGTTGAGGATGTTTTGGTTCTAGTGGACAAATTTTATTTTCCTGTTGACTTTATTATTTTGGACATGCATTCTGTTTCTAATACTAATTCTCAAATATCTGTGATTTTAGGACACCTATTTCTTGCAACTTCTAATGCATTGATAAATTATAGAAGTGGGGTCTTAAAATTATCTTTTGGCAATATGACCCTTGAGCTTAATATTTTTAATACTTGTAAACAAACTAGGGATGAAGAGGATGTGCATGAAGTTAACTTGATTGAAATAATTGTTCAAGACCAAACATTAGCAACTTGTTTAGTCAATTCATATGATTTTAACTTAGATGAGAATTCTGAAATTGCATACATTCCTTTTCTCTTGGAATCTTCACAAGAATTGGAAGTGAGCAATTGGAAATTGAAATATGAGGAGTTGCCACCTTGTGAGATAAAGTTGTTGCCATCTAGTGAGCAAGTACCTAAATGGGAGTTGAAACCCTGGCCAAATGATCTCAAGTATGCTTTTCTAGGAATCGATGAGAATTTTCCTATGGTAATATCTTCTGAACTTGACTCCTTGCAAGAATGTAAGTTATTAAAAGTTTTAAGTAAACATAAGGGTGTCATAGGAAGGAGCATGGCTAACATAAAAGGACTTAGTCCATTGGTTTGTATTCATAGGATTTATTTAAAAGACAATGACAAACCATCTAGGGAGATTAAACAAATTTTAGAAAAGATGGTTAACCCAAATCGTAAAGATTGGCCTTTGAGGTTGAATGATGCACTTTGGGCGAACCACACTGCTTATAAAAATATTCTTGGTATGTCTTCATATAGACTTGTTTATGATAAAGCTTGTAACTTGCCTGTGGAATTGGAACATAAATCATATTGGGTAATAAGATGTTTAACTTTAACTTAGACAAGGCTAATTCATTGAGAAAATTGCAATTGAATGAGTTGGAAGAAATTTGGTGTGATGCATATGAGAATTCTAGGATTTCTAAAGAAAGAATGAAGGTTTTTCATGACAAACAAATTTTAAGAAAATCTTTTGAACCATCTCAAAAAGTTCTTTTGTATAATTCTAGGTTACATTTGTTCCTTGGAAAATTGAGATCTAGATGGACTGGACCTTTTATTGTTAAAAATGTTTTCCCCCATGGTGCCATAGAAATTGAAAATCCTAAGAATGGTAACATATTTAAGGTGAATGGACAACGTCTTAAGCCATTTCTTGAGAATTTTTCACAAGAGGTGGAATCCGTTAATTTGGAGGATCCCATTTATCAAGACTTGCCAAGCAATTAGCATGATTGTTTGTGTTGTAGTTTAGAATGTGTTTTTTTTTTTTTTTCTTCTTTTTATTATTTTGTTTTCTAATCCCTTTTGCAGGTGTTAAAGGTTTTTTTTTTTTTTTTTGTTCATTTATGTTCATCTCTTCAAGGTACTCTCCGTAATCTCTACTCTTTATTGTTTTTCCTTGTTAACATTGAGGACAATGTAAGTTTTAGGTTGGGGGGAGGAACTTGAGATGATTTGCATTTGTTTTTATTTTATGTTAATTTTTTTTTTTGGGGTTATTTTTAGTGATTTTTGTTTTTGTTTTTAGTCCAATTTTCAAAAAAAGAAAAAAAGAAAAAGAAGAAGTGTTGCTTTAGCAAGAGTTTTAAGTCAAAGTTCTTTATGCTACTTCTATCTAAAGAATTCCACTGTTTTTCATGTTCAACTATTATGCACATGCACTTTAGCCACATGAACATGTTTCTTGGTTGAGAGATGGAGATGACTTTGAAAATCTTGAAAATGAAATGTAGAGACTATAACCCAAGTGAGTTCTTGAGCCATTCATTTTTTTAGAGGGTTATTTTCTTTTGATCTCATTTTTTCATTTGGAAGCACATTACATTGTTGTTGCTTAGTCTCATTATTCTTTGATTTGGTCGAATGCTAAGAATTCATCAATTTTATGCCACACTTGAATATGTTAAAGTCATGGATTTTGAAGAACTATCCCAATCCTTAAGAGATGATTTTAGGCCATCTTTGTTAATTTTGAGCCTTCATTATTTTCTTTCTTGATACATTACCGCTAGTCACCCATTTGAGCCTATTATTTTAGTCATTCTTTCTCAAACCCTTTCCTAAAGTGTTCCAAGAATGAATGCAATCATATTGTCTTATTGCGGTAAAATAGTTGGAAGAAAAGGAGGAGTCACTCAAAAAAAAAAAAAGAGTCATAAATAGAAAAGGAAAAATGTTGAAAAAAAAAAATTGTGAAAGAGGAAGAAATAGAGAGTGAATTTGTTGATGAAATTTTGAAGAAAAAAGAGAGAAAGTGAAAGTGCAATATTCAAGAAACTTGAGAAGATAAATCAATTGTCATATACTCAAAAGAAGTTGTCTCTCTAATTATTCTTGGGAACACTTTTTATTTTTACTTATACCCTTTGTTCTAAATTCCTCCTCATTACCCTACATTACGTCCCAATGAAAGTCCTATTTGATCTTAAGGAAGGTATGGTTTGGATCTTGACATGACTAATCAATGTGTATGGTGTAATATTCTTAGTGTTTGGCATCCTTTCATGAGACTATAAATGTCCTTTATTTTGCTTCACCACTCTTCATCTTATTTATATGTGAGATATTAGTCTTTGTTCTACATTTTTTTGCACACATATGTTTGAGAGTGTTACACCCTTTTCAAAGTGATTTTATTTGTTGAGTGTTGACAACTGTGAGATTTGAGTTGAAGCATAACTTTGGATAGAAATTCAAGCCATATTTATCTTAAGACTAAGGTTGTGTTTGTGTTGGCTAAACTATTCACGCACTGAGTATTGATCGTATGTGGAATATCTTTAGTGGTTGTTTAGTGTTTTGACCTTTGATTAACTATTTCTACTAAAGTAATAATTTTTTGTTATTCTATGTCTTTGTCTCAAGTCGCTTAAATTGCTAGGGACTAGAAATGAGCTAGTTGGGGAGTGTCATAATAGCTTAATTTTGCATATTTATATCATTATTAGAAAGTATTATCATACTTATTTTGAGTTAATTCATGCATTTTATAATTGCTTTTGGAATAATGCTAAATAATCAATTTTGTGCTTAATTAAATTTTAATGCGTGAATTTGTTTTTTGTAGGATGATGAAATTAAATAAGTGGATTTGTGCAAGGAAGAAATCTAATAGACTTCAATTTTACAAGGGCCATTATGAAGTCAAAAAAGGCCAACCCAATTATATTCAAGTCCAATTGGAGCAAGGAATCAAAGGAAATTTGCACCAAATCCAAGTCCAATTCGGATTAGGATTCCAGCTTGCACACCAGTTAGTATTTGGAGCATAACTTTCAGCTCAAATGTCCAATCGAGATAATTCAAGTTGGGCTGGAAAGCTAACTTAAAGGGATACAACTTTGTAGTTTACCAAAAGTCTGAATTATGAATTTAAATGGGCCAAAAACGTTGGTAAAGTGAAGCCTAAAAGCCTAGGATTTTCTCCAAACGGGAATTCAACTTGTAATAGGATTTCTTTACCTATTTAAAGGCTCTTTAGAGCAAAATTCAGAGGGAAACTATTGAAGAACATAATTTATGTTTTTTTTAAATTTTTTTTAAAGTTTTTAGAGTTTTATTTGTGTTATGACTTGCTAGAAGCCTTGCTAAGGCAAGTGATGAAACCCAACTATTTATTGGTATGTTCTTAACAATTATTTATTGATTTTAATGCTTATGTTTTTTATTGTTTTACTCATCTAGAAAAGTGTTTAGTTCTGTATAATCCTTTGATTTATCGCCGACTCCGAACACGTTAAATGCTTAGTATTCCCTGAGAACTAATTCAGTAATTTTGTCTTGCCTAAAATCAATCAATTTCATGAAACTACCTTAGACAATTAATTATTGAGTTTTTATTGTTAAATCATCTGACTAAGATCATCCTTCGTATGAATTTTAGTTGAGTTATAAAATAAACATTGTTAAGACTACCAATAAATGTGTCGTGTGTGGATCCCTAAACTTTAGTGCCTTAATATATTGTTATTTTCTCTCAATTTAAATTACCTTTACTAAACCATCAAAAATCTCTTCAATTAAATTTTATTGTTTTAGTTTTATTCTCTTGTGGTTTACTAATCAAATCCCTTTTTCCTGTGAATTCGACCTTCAACTTACCGAGTTATTACTTTGTGACAATCCTGCACTTGGTAGCATTATTTAAGTCGCAGCACACAGCCCATAAATGCTTCCTAATTAGTCATAAACAACTCTTTACCCATTAAAGACTTGGTTTTAGCATTAACTCTATCATACCATCACAGCTTACATACCCGCTCACTTAAAATAGCCTATTCTACCCTATTCATGCCCCACATATATATTCCCCAAGAATTTTAGCTCAACATTTGCTGCTCTGGGCTAAAATCTCTCTCTCCCTTTATTCCATCTTATTTTTTCCTCTTTTACTTGTAATTATGAAGCCTTTAATCCTTATTTATTGTTATTATGATGAAAGGCATAATGTTTTGGATACTATGAAAGTTTTCCCTTATGTTAACTTAATAATAATAAGAAAAACATATGATTTTTACCATGTAAACACACTTTTTAACCTATCAGACGTCTACCACTAGACGTCTGTCATATTTATTGCTGGACCATTTTTTCTCTTGTGTACTTGTTATAACGGGCCCACTTTTATATTAATCAACTATGGAGGAAATGCATAATTTTTACTATGCAAATACATTTATTAATTTTCCAAGCATCTACCGTTGGACATTTCTCTTACTTACCGCTAGACGATTATTTAAGCACTTGTTGTGGTGGGTCATCCTTTGTGCTAGCTTATCTTTGCAAGAGGTATTTTTGGGGCCTTATTATAATCTTTGTTGGATGCAATCTAGACCTTGAGCAAAATGGGACTTTCACACTTCACCGATAGCCTTCAGGCCATGTTCCAAGCCTAAAGTCAAGTCTTGGTCTTGAGTCCCCTAACATCATGTGGGCAACAAAAAACACCCCCAACAGATTGCAATTCGAGTAACAATTGCATGCAACTATGGACAACATGTACGGCTCATTAATTGTTGTTATTGGTTCATGTTCTCTACAATATGCATTTTGAGTTTGATATCAGGAAAATTAGTGCTTTCAAAAAAAATTAAATTCAAATTTGGGGGGAAAGAGATTTGAATCTTGTATGTATTCCTTGAAAATATTAGAAAGTATCAAGTATCAATCAATTGAATTACAAAGTTCTTGACAAATTAAATATCAAACAAGCATCAATGGACCAATGGTTTCATGTTTGTGAATAGAAAGATGAAGAGAGAAAGAAAAAAAACGGAGAATGGTACTACTTGAATATGTGCTTTGTTACTCACTTGTGATAGGTTGAAACCTTCCTTTTGGGCTTGTGATTGGTTTAAATACCAAAATGTTAAAAACGTCACATAACAAATCTACTTAAATTAATTTTTTGTAAAATCTTTTGCTTGATGCAGTCCGAACATTCATTAAAGAGAAAATCTAGTAAATTCTGAGAAACAATTTGGGTCAATTTACTTTCATCTTACAGGGAAAATACAACGAAAAATTATTGTGTAATCCTGGACCTTGTAGTCCCAGCCAATAAATACATGACATTTCATTAAAAAATGCTTACACAGGCTTTCATGCCACATCAGCTCAATAACCCCTCTCATCTTTAACGTCTGTTAACTCCGTTTAAGTGAATTCAAAATTTAGAAGTGAATGGGCGGGCTTCACTTGGAATTGCAGTCTCAATCAAAACTCAAAAACTTTCAAAGCTCATTATTCATTTTTTGGAATATGTCGTCTGCATCAAAATTCCAAAAACCTGTTCTCTCCCGGTCTTCCTGCCACAGTAGTATCCACCTCTCCTCCACCAGCTCTTAGATCGCTTTCTACAAGTCCAAGCTCAGATCTCCCTCCTCTCGGGTTAGCTCTCTCTCTCTCTCTCTGATTCCCTTCTATTTAGATCTCCCTCCTTTCAGATCGCTCTATTTAGTTCATGTGACTGAGATCGATTTAAGGAGTAAGCTAGTTTTTTTTTTTTTTTGGTGAAAGATTTTGAATCTCAAGGTTTTTTTGTTTTATTTTGAGGACTAGGTTCATTTGGAGTTCATTTTGGGGTTTTTGAATTGAAGAGATTGATTTAGTTTGGATTTAGGATTTTTTCGTTGGATTTAGATTGATTTTTCACCTTTGTTTCTTGGGTATGGATGCCTTGCTGGGCAATCCAAACTTTTTAGATTTCAATCGAGTTTCTTGCTCTCTTTGTTTCAAATATTTCATTTTTGTTCTTTTTTTTGTTCTAAAAATTCCTTTCTTTGGCCTAATTGAACGGCTCAGTATGTTGAATATTTACCTTTATTACTGATTTGTGAGTCTAAACTTATTGTAGCTAAGTATTTCATGTATTTGATGTTGAAAGTTTACTGTATATTCGTAAATTTGTAAATGGACTTTCAAATTGAGATTCCATATTATTGACCTCTTGAAAGATTGGTGTTTGTGGAAATGCTTGTTTTCTTGGCATTTTTTTTGTTGGCTTATGCTCTCATTTGTGGTGGGTGGGTATATGATGGTGTCATTTGTGGTGGGCATGTTTTAGTTGTGTTGGGGCCACGGGAAGGAGATTTAGAAGGGGGGAAATATATGCTTTGTCCTGTAAGAGCATAATTTATTTTTCCTATTTACATTTGTTCATGTGTTTTATAATATAATTTTGCATATAAGGTGTTTGAGAAAAGCATATGAGGTGTTTGAGAAAAATGCATATGGATGTTTGTATATAGTGTAAATTAAAATGGTTTGTTGGGTTTTACTGATGTAGAATCAATTTGAACAAGAAGCAAATGCAACAATGCATAAGCATCTCTTTCTTAGTTCCATTAGAGTTGAAGTCACATGCATATTTCTTTTAGCAACCATTTCTTTTTAATTAATATTCATGAATTTTTACTTGCAGAGACAATTAGCATATATGCCCAAATTAGAGCAGTTGAAGTTGCCCCATGAATGAAGGTTGAGGGCTAGAGGCTAAGCTGAAGCAACAATGGAAGAAAAAGTAAAGTTGTTAGGGTTGAAGTCCAAATTTGAGGTGACTAGCCTCCAAGAATTTAAGAAAGAGAAAATTTTGGATTGTAGTAATCAATGATTCTTATTTATTCTGCGTTGATTAAATACAATGTCTTCAATTACAAACAACTGATATGCTCAACAACTAACCAATAATAAAGAATTACATTTTGAAAAATAATTTGTTAACAATCAAGTAAAGAACTAATCCAACTAAATCTCTATCTTCTATTTGATAACCTTGTCTAACAAATTGGACCCCATCAACAACACTTGCTCTGCATTGGACTCCAGTAGCATCTGTTTTGTATTCCAAAACACATCTTCCATCCTCTGGACATACACTAGAGCAAAACCATATACATATGTTGTGTAGCGATTCTTAGCAACATTGTCAAGTTTTTTTTGCATCTTCCTGAAAGGGGAAATCAATGCATTAATTATGTAACCCATAACAAATGATAAATGAGCCAAACCAATAAAGGTAAAACAAATGAGTTCATGTAAAAAAATTTAAAAAAAAATCCTTACATTGGGTATAAATCTTATGGTATAATTGTAATCAAGGAACTTCTTTTACTCTTTTCCAAATACTCTACTGCAGTAAAAAAATTGTCACTATAAATTCTACAGGTTTTATGATTTGAATCAATGCAATCATAAAGACGACCAATGTCAGTATTTCAACCATGTTAGTCGATGTGTAAGCCTTTCCTCATTCATCTAAAAGTTGCAAGCACTATGGAAGTATGGAACAAATTAACAATAAAAAAATAAGCCAAGCAAGAAAACAAGAAAGTGATAGAACATTTTCTCTTTCCCCAATGGACAACCTCAAACCGTATAAAAACATTTTGGCTTTCCCATTAAATTTAGAGTCTCCACTAAATTGATTTGTTGTAATACCTGGAAACTAAAACAACTCAATAATTTTAGCAACAAAAATCTACCCTGTCTAATTAGAAGGCATCTACAACGATACACAACAATCACAACCATAAAATTGACCTAATTGTAAACACATCAAATCTGCATTATTCACATGTTTATACCATTATGAAATTAAACTCAATTATTGGTACGTATATCTCTTTATCGTTACCTATGAGGACTTATCTGTGGAATTTAAATAGAGAACAATGGATAATTTCTGAATTAATTCGAAGTAATCCAGCCTCCTTAAAAGATAAGTTTGGAAGATAATTTTTCTGATAACTTTTATTCCAATAGCCACTAAATTTACACAAGTAGATGGCAACGTTCCAAAGCATAAAATTAGGTCCACTGACACAATCACAATCCTCTTAAACTCAAACTCCTAAAAAAATAGAACCAAATAACAACAAAACTCCAACTCCTAAAAGCTAGAACAAAATAGGTGAAAACCACATTTTCGTCCTTATATTTTCACGCGATTCCATTTTGGTCCCTAACTTTTATTTCCACCGCTTTTAGTCCCTATCCTGAAAAACGTGTCTCGTTTTTGTCCCTACCGTTACATCAGAGACGGAAAATGCACACATGGCAAACAGAATGCACTGTTGGCACACTAAAAGCTGATGTGGCCATTAAAATAATAATAAAATTTTTATTTTGGCATTAAAAAATGACTAGTCAGCATCTAAATTAAAAAAATTAATTTTAACTAAATAAAAAAATTATAAACATAATTAAAAATTAAAAATCACATGAATTGAGATCTAAGTGTGTCTTGAACAAGAACAACAAGAACACAAATTCCAATCTAAGAACACAAACCCAGAAATTAAAAATCTCAAAATCACCATTGTCTCAAACCTAGCAAAATCAACAAATCCCAAAGCCCCAAATTACCAAATCAATCCAAAAATACAACACAACCAATCCAAACAAAAAAAAAAAATCTCAAACTCAGAAAAACCCATCTCAAGCAAGTTGAACTCAGCAAACCCACCTCACTCTCAAAAACCCAAACTAAAAACAACAAAAACAAAACATAAAAATCAAAATCAAAACGCTGACTCTAAAACACTATGAAGATTTTTCTAATTCTCTCATTAGCTTCAATCTTCTGCTTTTCTCTAAGTAATTCCATTGAAGACAATGTGATGTGCTTGCAAGGCGTGAAGAACTCTCTCTCCAACCCGGCCAACAAACTGAGTTCATGGACCTTCACGAACTTGTCTGTCGCTTCAATCTGCAAGCTCCAAGGAATTGGGTGCTGGAACGAGAAGAAGAACCGGCTCATCAGCCTTCAGCTTCCGATGATGCAGCTTTTCGACAAGGTTCCGGAGAGTCTGAAGTATTGCCGGAGCCTCCAAATCCTAGATCTCTCCAACAACTCCATCTCTAGTCCAATCCCTTCTCAAATCTGTAACTGGTTGCCACGTGTCTCCTTGTAGATTAGACCGTTGATACGCTTCACTCCACCCCTGCGAGCCAAACGATGAATCGCAGGCTTTGTTATCCCTTAAATGTTATCGCGAAGAACCTTACGATGTCGTTTCGCTCCTCCCTTACCCAAACCCTTGCCTCCCTTTCCATGCCCAGACATTTTTTGAGAAATTGAAAGAACAAAAGAGTTTTCTGGGTTTTGAGATTTGACATTGGAATTGGTTTTGATTTTGATGCGAAAGTTGTGGTGTCAAGTGCAGCAAGGAGGTTGAATGTGTAATTCTACTTTTTAGTTTGGTTTACGATTTTCTTAGTAAGCAAGCAGAGAACTGATTTATGATTTTTTTTTTTTTTTTTTTTGAGAATCAACTGGTTTATGATTTTGATCACCACAACTTTCTCTTTTTTGGGTTTGTGATTTTTGGATTTTAATTTTATGTTCTTAAATCTGGGTTTGTGTTCTTGTTGTTCTTGTTCAAGACACACTTAGATCTCAATTAATGTGATTTTTTATTTTTATTTCTGTTTTTAATTTTTTTATTTAGTTAAAATTAATAAAATAATTTTTTTTTTAATTTAGATGCTGATGTGGCATTTTTTAATGTCAAAATAAAATTTATTATTATTATTTTAATAGTTCTGTTTGCCATGTAGGACCTTGCCGTTGGGGCATTGACGGAAAGGACTAAAATGAAAGGCGTTTTTCTAAATGGGAACTAAAAGCGGTGAAAATAAAAAATAGGAACTAAAGTGAGAATCATGCAAAAATATAGGGACGAAAATATGGTTTTCACCAACAAAATAACAACTCAAACCTTAAAAAACTACAACTGACATAACATTCAAATACCAAACTAACTTAGCACAAATCAAGGAAAACACCACAGCTACCAATCTTCAGAGAAACCATCTGCCCTGCAACAAACCTGTGCACTTAACAATTAGAGCACCCACAGTAGATGTGGGATATGTGCTAAATGCTAAAAATTTAGCACATATCCCACACCAAGCACAAAAATCAGCTCCCATCAGACATGGTATATGTGCTAAAATTATACCACTTATGTCCGTACCGTTGCAAATTTGCAACGGTATGGACAGATGTGGTATAACTGAATAATGTTTTATATTCGCTTCTCTCTCCTCTCACTTCTGCTCTGAGCTCTTGATTTCTTCTCTCTCTCTCTTCTCCCATCAGACCCAAGCTTCCCTCAACAGCTCAACAGAGAAGAACAAATGACACTCCGATCGGATCCAAGGAGAAGCAGATAATCTTCATGGGCGAGGCCCCTCCGCCGTCTTCATCGCCATCGTCATCACCGTCGGAGGCGCGAACGGCATGGGCGAGGCCACTCCGATCGGATCATCGCCATCGTCATTGCCGTCGAAGGCGCAAGCGGAATGGGCGAGGCCACTCCGATCGGATCATCGCCATCGTCATCGCCGTCGGAGGCGCAAGCGGCATGGGCTAGGCCACTCCGATCATCCACATCGTCATCGCCGCTCTGATCTCGCCGATCTCTCTCTCTCTCTTTTGGTGGTTGGTTGTTTTGATTATTGTTGGTTGGCTGACTTTGGTTGATGGTGGTAGGTTGATCAGGTTGTGGTTGTGAGATTTAGGTTGATATTGGTGTTTGAGTTTGGGTTGATCGGTTGGCTGATTTTGGTGTTTGTCTGAGTTTTGTTTGTTTTTTTTTTTTTTTTTTGGTAGCAGTGGCTGATATTGGTGGTCGGTGGTTGATCTGTGGGGGTGGCCGGTGGTTGTGGGTTGTGGCGGTTGATCTGCGGTGTGGGTTGTTGTTGCTGTTGCTATTGTTGTTTTTTTATTTTTTTGGAAAATGAATAATATATTATTTTAATGTGTAGTAAATATTATTTTAATGTATAGAATTGGATTATAAAACATCTGATAAATGAGATGTTGTAAAATAATGTGATAAAATAATAAAGTAGGTGTTTGATGTGGTAAAATGGCATAATATTTACACTATCTGCTACGGATGCTCTTATACAAAGGCTCCTTTCCTCAAATCAATCTTCTGTAAATTATGGAGATGCTTGAATGATTTGATAGGTTAAATAATCAATAATATAAACTAATTCAAGAATGAAAAAGACTTGCATACAATGTGCAATCCTCCTAGAAACAATAAGCTCAGGTCAGAAAAATATGATTAGGCGAAAAGTTTTGTGTTTTTTTTATTTATTTTTTTTAAGTTAAAAAAGAAAAATGATAACACCATACAATTTGGAACAAAATACCACATAAATCTTGGAATAATGCTGCTCCGTTATCTAAATATTAGATGAATGGTAAGGCTGGCTATCAAGTCAGAGACCTCCTTTTTCGAGTGCTTTCTTCCTTCAGGGCTGGACCTCCGATAGCTATGGCTCTGCTTGCTCAACTCTTCCTTGAAGCTTTCATCACCTCCATCAGGCAATCTATGTTACGAACGGCTTGTCACCTCGAGTAATTCGTCTTCCACCAGTTCGTTCGCTCGCACCTAATTATATATTATCCTTTTCATGCTCTATGTCAGCTTGTCCTCTACCTTGACCAACAGTACCGCCGATTGTTTCCCATTTAGGATTTAGCGATGTAGACTCTGAAAGAGATGACTTCTTGGCCATTCTTTTTGTTTGGTGATTCACAATGAAAAAGAACAAGAAAACCATCAATCAAAAAAGTAACAATCATATATAAACACATATAAGACGAATCTGGTAAAATAAACATGAGAATTAGGATTTTGAGGAGAGAAAAAGCAGTAGGGACCTGGGGGCAGAGCTATGAACGGTGTTGTCCTTGAAGATCTCTTCAACGGTGCAGCGGTCAAAGCCATAATTACGGAGGGATCGGCCAAAATTTGGGTTGGATTTCACTCCCAGGAAGGCAATCACAAATAGGCTCTTGTAGTCTTGGACAGAGATATTTTGAATCTTTGATGTAGAAGGAATATTTCAGGAAAATCAAAAATGAAAAATTTTAAGTTTTGAATCTATACTGAAAAGTTTCACAGCCCCGCTCATTCCCAATCTAAATTTTGAACTCACTCAAACGGAGTTAATAGATGTTAAAGATGGGTAGGGGTTATTGAGTTGACGTGGCATGAAAGCTATGTAAGAATTTTTTTGGTGAGGTGTCATATATTTATTGGCTGGAACTACACAATAATTTCTCAAATACAACAATTATAATCCTTAGTTTATTTATTTATATTTGAGTATCATTGTAATCCTTATTATTATTTGTATATATTAAGAGGATTTAGAAAGTTAGTTATTGTTTTATTTCCTGTCAAAAATATCCCTAAATTAATTAACCAACAACTTAAAAGTGGAGTTAAAATAGTAAATTGGAAAAAGAAAGTTAGTTATTACTTTTTTTTATTGTAAAAAATACCCCTATCTAAAACTTTAAAATGGGGTTAAAATAGTAATTGACAAAAATAATAACTTCCTACTTCTAAGTTGAAATGCTTTCCTCCTTCTAATAAACTTCTTCTTTTACGTTGATTTAAATTTCTACTTCTACTCACTAACTCCCTACAAAATAGGATTACTCTTTTGTTATTTTTAAAACTCCTCCAATCTACAAAACTCACCCCACAAATTTTTTTTTTTTTTTACTTCATCACAATGTATTTGTTTCTTCTGTCCTTTTTTTTTTTTTTTTTTTTTAAAAAAAACATTTCATTACACCTTTAGGGGTTTTTTTTTTGTTTTTTGGTGATTGAAAAAAGTAGAAATCCCAAATTATAATAAATGTAAATTATTTATCCTTATTCAAAAAATAGAAGAGCCTCTGAGCACTTGCGTGAACGCGTGCTCAGAGGCTAGTTATTATTATAGGAATTGTAATCCTTAGTTGATTCTTGATTGTATTCTTAGTATTCACGAAATTACGAAAGAAAGATGATCATTTATTAAAAAAAAAAATTGATTGAAATCTTTAATAAATCTGAAAGTGACTATTTTGGGCGTGTGTGATTTGATTAGCAGTTTATTGCAACATAAATTTGTTTTTCCTAATTGGGCCACCCACAAGATCAAAAATAAAATAAAATAAAATGTGTGTGATTTGATTAGCAGCTTATTTATTTTTGCAACATAATATTTTTTTCCTAATTGGGCCACCCACGAGATTGAAAAAAAAAAAAAAAAAAAATCCTAATTTGGCCACCCACCAAGATAAAAAAAAAAAAAAAAAAAAAAATCCTAATTGGGCCACCCACAAGATCAAATAATAAATATAAATATATGGGCCAACCACCAAGATTAAAAATAAATAAATAAAAGGGAAAATTACAGTGTGGTTTCGCCTATTTACACTTTATTTATTTGTGGTTTTTTTTTACGAACTTATTTGTGGTTTAAAACTGAACACTTTGTTCACTTGAGATTACTTCAGTTAAACCTCTATTAAAAATAAAGGTAATTATGTAATTTTGTTCTCTTTTTATGTCATGAAAAGACAACTATGCGTGGTGGCGTGCTTGTTTAACCCAGGTTTTGTTCTTTAAATAGATTTTGATCCTACCCTCAGTGTGCCTTGGTCTTGGTGCCATGTATCTTTCACTGATTTTCTTGAATAAGCCAAAGGTTATTTTTCTTTGTTTCCATGACAGATGACAAAATACTTTACAGCTTACCGAATTGATCACATATTGGGTTTCTTCCGAATCTGGGAGTTTCCGCAGCATTCTATGACAGGTCTGTTGAAGAACAGTCTCAACACAATCAACACAGTAGTAAAGACTCAACACGCACCGTTTCACTTATCACTTAAAGTCAATACGCATCGTTTCATTAATCTATGCAGCGCACCGTTTTGGACTTACGCTGAGGACTTTATTCATCAACACAGAAACGGTGTCGTGTCACTGTGTGATCAAATGGAAGTTAATACTGGAGGGAATGTTAGTTAGAAAGGTGGTTATAGTTCCTGAATTCACGGAATTAGTTCCGTATAATCTGGATCTTAAGCTATTCAGATTATAGGAAATGATTGTACTCTATAAATAGTAGAATCCTTACTCTGATCATTTATTTAGAAAAGCTTGTAATTCATTTTTGTGGATGGTTAATACAATCATCTTCAACCTCTCGTCTCTCTCTCTCTTTTCACTCTCTGTTTTCTTCTTCCTTTACTGTATAGTTGGAAAATTTTGACCATCGATCCCTCTGAATCAAGTAAAGTTATGCTTGCCTAATCAAAAACAGCTTTTTTACTTGGAGAATAAATGAATGCAGAGCATGGTCTTTGTTAAGGGAAGCAATAGTTTTTAATGTTATTTTGGTGAATTTACGCAATTTAATGCTTCTTTTGTAGGAAGAACTTGAAAGAGAGGGAATATGGGAGTTTGATCGATTGAGTCGCCCATATATTCGGCAAGAATTGCTACAGGTTATTGAATTTTTTTTTTGTTGGCTGTAATATGCTGACTTATTGTAATCAACCTATGACTTCTATTTCTTTGTTGTAAGAGTTTTACTGTGCATCGTTTCTGCTGATTGTCTTTTTTCTTTAATTTTTATTCTTGATTCAGGATAAATTTGGATCGTATTGGACTTTTATTGCCTCAACTTTTCTCAATGAATATCAGCAGCAGTGCTATGAGGTGAGAATAGTAGTTTTAGTGGATAAATGAATTTGTTATATATTTTTTCTTCATAACTCATAATTAGTCTTTGGAGGGGGTTTTTCTGTCAAATATTTGGCTGAGGGGCCTCACTCTAAATTAATTTATTTTCCTATATATTCTTCTCAGTTCAAGGAGGAATGCAACACAGAGAAAAAAATTGCTGCCAAGCTGAAGGCATGTGCAGAGAGGTCCTTGTTGTTGGAGAGTGAAAACCCTAACTTTTAGATTTTCTTTCTCTTATTTTTTAGTATAATTTTTTGTTTTGGGAGGAGAGAGATATAAAAAGAGAACAAAATTATATACTTACCCTTATTTTTAATAGGGGTGGGTAACGGAGCCTAACAGAAGTAATCTCAAGTAGGCACAGTATAAAACTTTTCCACTGCCAGGAGTTGAACATGGATTCTTTAATCCATAAGAATTGCCAATGTGCTACAGCGGATTTTATGTTCTATAGTGCATCAGTTTTTATTTATGTAATGGATTCAAACAAGCTTAAATACAAATAAATAAATTTCACTTTATACCTTATATTTTAAGTTGTTAACAAATTAAATCCTTAAATTTTTTTAATAAGGATATATTTATAAAATAAATCAGACCAAAATATGTATATTACATAAATTGGGAGAATTTATATCATAGTCAAGGATCATTGGCCATGAGAAGGTAATTTATGAGATATCTTTCTTACAATATGTGTGCCTCACAAATGTTGTGAGGGACATATCTTATAAAACCATCTCGTAAAATAATTTTTCCTTAATCATGCATAATAGACTTTTTGTAATATTGCAGTAAAATTGCAATCACTTTCATCAGCTCAAGCTAAAAACTTTCAAAAAACTCATATAGAGTTTTCAATCACATTTAAATTTACAAAATGATCCAAACTTAGATTAAAATTCCCACATAAACTAGATGCCAAATGTCGCATATAATTAAGATGTGAGGGAATTTTTCAAATATGAATTCTAAAATCAAACTAATGGAATTTCCAAATCTAAACTTTACAACTAATTAATGAGTTGTATACATCATATTTAAAAATGTTAAAAATACAATTTTAGTCTCTGAACTTCAATTCATGAATTAGTTTAGTTCGTAACGAACTTAAAATGATTTTTTTTTTTCAATCTCTAAAAGCTTAAAATGATTATTTTAATTTTTAACAAATTTAAAGTGATTTATTTTAGTCAAATGGAATGATAATGTATCAGTTGTAGTTGACCTAAATTTGTTCATGGATCAAGCTTTAGCAACTAATAGTATATTGAAGGAAAAAGAAAAAAATTGAAGAAATAAAAAAGTATACAAACTTGCCCTTTGTGGTTTTAATTTACTTAGTATTTACTATAATAACCTCATTACCGCCTATTTAAAATTTAAAGTGCACATTTCCAAATATTTAAAAAAAAAAAAAAAAAAAAAAAGCGCTAAGAAAGACTGTCTTATTTGTCTTCCTCTCCATTCCAATCCCAATTTCACAACCTTACAACATCCCTAATCTTAGAAATTGAATCCTCTTATTAAAGTTACTAGTATGTAACTTATGCAAACGCATGAATGTATTTAAAATTAAACATAATTTTTATTATAAAAATATAAATTAATAAAAAAATAGCATATAACACATGTATACGTATGGATACATTTAATATTAAACACAATTTTTATCATAAAAATTTAAATAATTAGTCAAATTATTTTTTTTAAAGTAAACATAATTAGTCATATATTAAAATTCTTACCTAAATTTAATACTATTTATGATCACTTTTTTTTTTCTTCTAATTTTTAATAAGATAGAACGTATGATGATTTTTGTTGTGTGGTGATTTTTATTAAGTATATGTAATTGGTTTTTTTTTTTTAATAGTTCATTAATATTAGATTCTTATTATTTCGCACTCATTAACTCACTTGGCATAAATATTAAAAAATTTAAATGGACACATGGCATAAATTTAAGTGGATAATTATGGTGTGGTCCTCACATAAATTTAGGCACATATGACACAAAATTATATTCTAATTTCAAATTCTAATTGAACTTTCTCTAAGCATTACCTATTAATATATATATATATATATATATATATATATAAATATAATACCCCAATTGCTAATTAATTGTTGCTATTGGTTCATGTTCTCTACAATATGCATTTTGAGTTTGATTTCCGAAAATATTAGAGCTTTTAAAAAGAAATTAAATATAAATTTGGGGGAAGGAGATTTGAATCTTGGATGTATTCCTTGAAAATATTAGAAGGTATCAAGTTTCAACCAATTGAATTACAAAGTTCTTGACAAATTGAATATCAAACAAGCATCAATGATTTCATGTTTGTGAATAGAAAGATGAAAAAAAAAAAAAAAAGGGAGGAGAAAAAAGAGAAAGGTACTACTTGAATCTGTGGGTTGTTACTCACTTGTGATTGGTTGAAACCTTATTAAAAACCTCACATCACAGGTCTACTTAAATTTTTTGTAAAATCTTTTGCCTGATGCAATCAAAACATTCATTAAAAAGAAAATCTAGTAAATTCTAAGAAATTAATAATTTGTGTCAATTTACTTTCATCTTACAAGGCAAAGACAACAATTGTAATCCTTAGTTTATTTATTTATTTGAGAATCGATTGTAATCCTTATGTTTTTTTTTTTTTTTTAAATGAATTGTAATCCTTAGTTGATACTTGATAGTATTGATAGTATTCACGACATAACGAAAGAAAAATGATCTTTAAAAAAAAAAAAATGTTGACTGAAATCTTTTAAGAAAAAATATCTTTTATAATTTTTTTTTGACTGTAATCTTTTATAAATTTGAAGCACTGAAAGTGACTATTTTTGGTGTGCGTGATTTGATTAGCAGTTTATTTATTTTTGCAACATAAATTTGTTTTTCCTAATTGGGCCACCGACAAGATCGAAAAAATTAAAATAAAATGTGTAGATTTGATTAGCAGTTTATTTACTGCCTGGAGTTGAACCTGGATTCTTTAACCATAAAAATTGCCAACGTGCTACAAAGGATTTTATGTACAATTGTGCATCGTTTCTTTTTTTTATGTAATGGATTCAAACAAACTTAAATACAAATAAATAAATTTCACTTTATACCTTATATTTTAAGTTGTTAACAAATTAAACCCTTAAATTTTTTTAACAGGGATATATTTATAAAATAAATCGATCCAAAATATGCATATTAAATAAATTTAGAGAATTTATATCACAATCAAGGATTATTGGCCACGAGAAGGTATTTTATGAGACAATCTATGAGATATCTTTCTCACAATACATGGGACTCTCAAATGTTGTGAGAGTCTTATAAAATTGTCTCATAAAATAATTTTTCCTTAACCATGCATAATCATATTATTAGACTTTTTGTAATATTGCAGTAAAATTGCAATCGCTTTCATCAGTTCAAGCTAAAATATTTCACAAAACTCATATAGAATTTTCAATCACATTCAAATTTACAAAATGATCCAAAATTACATTAAAATTCTGACATAAACTAGATGCCAAATGTCACATATAATTAAGATGTGAGGGTATTTAATCCATAAGAATTGCCAATGTGCTACAGCGGATTTTATGTTCTACCGTATCGTTTTTTATATTATCTAATGGATTTTAAAAAGCTGAAATACATATAGAAAATATTTTTCACTTTATACCCTATATTTTAAGTTGTTAACAATTTGAACCCTTAACTTTTTTTAATAAGGATATAGGAATAAACAAATAGTCGTAAACTCGAAACGGTACACTGGTATGAACTAAAACTAAAATATTTTGTTCCCCTAACCAAATCAAAATGGCATTTGGATCAAATTGACTCCCTTGGTTTCGAGACATTTTGATGTGTGAGTTTTCTTTGTTTCTAAGGCAAAGAGTTTTGGTTGAAGTTGCGGCCACCATTAACTTCTTAGGACTTTGAGCTTACTATACTAACGGAGAAGTTTAGGTTGAAAGACAATTTCCTTTATGTATGATAAAGTGTCATCCATATTGGGTATGGATATTGCAACCTAGTGGGGGTTTGTTATATATATATATATATAGAGAGAGAGAGAGAGAGAGAGGTTGCAATATATAAAAGGTTAAAAATTGAGATAAAACAGTTGAAGAGACAAATTAAGGGCTCGATTCCTATCTCAATCAATCGAACCGCTATATCAATGAATCAAGCCAGCTTGATCTATGACTCAATTTCTAGATCAAAACCTGTGTAGGTTGATTTCTTGACCTTTCTATTTTATAACACTTGCCTTGATAGTAGATTGATCGATCGAGTCATTAAGCTACTAGATGGATTGAAGTGTAAATTTCAATCAATTGAGGTTTGGGAATATAGTTTTGTGTGCGCACAAAATCTATCATATAACAGTTTTGAAGTGCTTTAAATGGCTAGTATGTATTGTGAATGTTAAAATCATTCAAAGTGTTTCTTTAAAGATGCCTTTTGAAGAGCTATAATCCCTTTAGCTATAAATAGTGATTCATATTCATTTATGAGCGCTAAAACCATCCAAAGTGTGTCTTCAAAGTGCATTTTGAAGGGCTATAACCCTCTTAGCTATAAATAGTGATCCACGTTCATTTACGAATACTTTTTGACAATCTCTATAGGATTCTTGGTTTAGTTGTATCATAAGACAAATATGCAGTAGCCTCCTGGCATCTTTATTGAGAAGTCCAAATCTCTAATGATGAAAAAGTTTCGCTCAGAGGGCCTGGCAAGATTCTGTAACTCAATCCTAAAACCCTGAGCCCGATATGCATTGATGTGAACCCTTTCAATGCTCTGCTTCAAGGTTCTAGCAATCTTGGAGTTAGTACGGCTTGCAAAAAACTCCTGTATTTCTTCTGCCTTCTCAAACGAAGCAAACTAGGGGATAGATAGAACAGAATAAGAAAAAAAAAAAAAAAAAGATAAGCAGTAACAAAAACTAACTAAATGCATTTGAATTTAAATTTTATTTAATTTTAATTGAGATACAAAGCACTATACTGATACGTGTGGAACTAACAAGTAACAACAAAAGAGAGGAGGAGGAAGGGAGAGACAAACCGGTGAGACAATTGAATTGATGAAGTGAGTTATTAGATATCCGGAACCCCAGGTTTTTGAAATATGCTCCCAGTAATTCTTTATTTCCATCACATTTAAAAGCAGAAAAAAAATGCATTAAATAACAAAGAGGTATGCATCAACGATGAATGTATTCGTGATGAACACAAGAATAGAATAATAGGGGATCAGTGCCAAAGTAAATCAAAACTAGAAAAATAAGCTAGAAAAAGAATTGTTCGTTCATGTTATGCAAACAGATTTCAGCAACATTAAGCTAAAAAAAGAATTGCTTTGACTCTAGACTAGCATCATGTAATTTTTGAGCAAAATAAATTAAAAATGTATTTGTGTTAAAACTTAAAACTAGAAATTCTGATATAGATGTTTTATTAAATGTGAGAGATATTAAAAAATCTAAAGCTCCTACAAGCTATTTAGGCATAGGGATCTTTAAGGATTCAATTTCAGCTCTTCCAAGAACTTTGTCTTCCTTGGAGTCAGGGGAAAAGGTCTAAGGTCTATCAAGTGCACCACAATGCATGTTTTTTCTACATGAAAGAAGGCAAGTGCCCTGTACTCTGTACACGCTTAAATTCCTCTTTCTTCCTCAAATCCACATGCAAAATCTTAGACCAGTCTCTTAATTTTTTTTAGGACAATTTTGATCAATGTAAAACATGGATATAGTGCATGCACATGAACGGTTGAAATTCTTCAATGTAATGTGATTTTTGCATTTTACGTTACAACTTACAACTGGGGTGTTACCTTCAGCCATGACCAAGCTGTTTCCCTTCCTTCCCTACTGATAGCAAGTCCAAGAACAGCATCTTGGGTACGAACCTAGATTGAATGGGAAATAAAGCCAGCATCAGCATCCCAAGCTCCATCAGACCATTATATATCAACATGCATGAAAAAATCTTGACCTCCACAATTATATATACCTCAGAAGACAACAAAAAGTTGAGAGCTTCAAGAGTTATGTTGGGATCTGGAGAAGATGTTAATGAACCTACAAGCACAAAAAGAGACATGTCTCCAACATACTAGAGAGATCAAATTTTTTGCAAAATTTAAATAATGATGTGTTATTACTTAGAATGCGTGCTTTCTCCTGGCTCAAATTAGTCTCTCTGTACACTCTCAAAAGAGATTCATAACCAAATCTGTTTGAGGTGCTGACTCTTCGCATTACAGCCACATATACTGCCTGCAACCAGAGCCCATTAGAAAAGTTGATAGGTATTGTAGATGGAGAAACACTACAGATTGATAGAAGCTCTTTTTACCAACCTTTCTTATGTCAGGATGGAGGAGTGGTGTATTTCTGTCATCCAAGAATGCTAGAAAACGTCTACTTGCTTCTTTAAGTGTCAGATCATGTCCAAACACAGCAAGGGCAGTCAAAACCTCTCCTCTCAACATTGCATCTAGATGGCTCTCACCTGTCTTGGGCTCCCAACCAAGCTTCCTGCAAAGAAATTCAAACATTGAAGAAAATATAAATGGAAGAATGAAATAAAAAAAGAAGCTAATCTTGCTCAAAGTGTTTTTTTTTTTTTGGTATTTTGATAGCCACAACTCCTCATATAGAAGAGCAAGCAATGCCAGTAAGCTATAAGGCTCTTCACTTTGCTCAAAGTTTTCGAGTGCTCATTATTTGGGTTAGTGATATAACTCGTTGGTTTCCAATAGCATCTAAGGTCTGATATAACTCGTTGTTGCATGGTCTGCTGCCATCAAGTTGAAGACCCCTTCCCCTAAAACTTTTTCTGACATCCTGCTCGCTTCCTTAGATATTTATACATATTACGCAACTTCAGACGTGATCTATAAGGTTAATTCAATATAATTATTAGTATGTATGACAATTTTTTGTCTTGAGTAAGCATATATTGAATATCTCTAAATGAAAGAAATAAATACTATTTGCCAGTCACATTATGTATGAAATATCCACATCCTAGATCCTGAGATAAGACTTTGTGTCTATCCACAACGATCCTTAAGTGACTTTTTCTTCTTCCTTAAAGCTCTCTGTTTACATTCTGAGACATTTAAACTTTTATCTCCAAGATTTACTGAAAAAATACCTATGTCTGCTATTTACTAGCTATTAGCAGCTCTATATAAGAAAGAAAAAGATTGACTAAATTCAGAAAATGTCATATACATGGGAGATTAATATGCTATAAACGATAATATATATATATATATATATATATATAAAATATAATTTATTGTAGCATATTAAACACCTCTTAATATTATAATTATTCAGTATATAAAGAAAAGATACTCATGCTATAAATCTGTGAAAATGTATATATAGTCATACATTCTAGGACCTTAATAGTTAACATCTCTTAGGGTTTTCTCAACCAAAATGAATATAATCAGCTTCAAAGATATCACTATATTAAAAAAACAGTAGACAGAGCAACCCGAATGACTTAGACCACCATAGGAATTTCAATTATTTGTATATAGGACAACTTACATTGCTGAATGCAGGAAAAGTTCAATAAAAAAACTGGCAACCGAGGACCCAGGGGCTGCATCAGCTGTAATTCTATCAACTTTATAACTTATCTGTGAATAGAGGGACCAAAATTAGGACTAAGAGCACAACTAAAATATACTTTGTCCTAAGCAAGAGTTGAGCATTACTTTGATTAAATTAGACAGCACGGTATATTCAAGTTCCTGCTTATAAGCATTCAGCAACTCTAAAAATGAAGTGAAAGACTTCTGGCGAGCCATACAAAGGGCAAATGAATCATCCAGGATGCCTGTTAGACGAATGAGCTGTGTTAAGTGCTCTTTTCAACCATCAACACATATCATCATGAGATAAAAGCTGGTATGAGTAAAAATATCAAAACTACCAAATCTGTCTGTTGCAGATAAGTATTTGTTCTTTATTGCATTTCGGAGTCTAGCTTCAAGGTCCTCATCATATTCAACCCTATAGAAACCAGTCTGATCGACATTAAGTTTTACCCAAGCAGATGCTAAATTGCTTTCGTCGCTCATGAGCTCTTTCATATCAAGAGTTTCAGAATTTGTTTGAAGTAGAAAATTCTTGCGCGCATCATATGAGCCACAGCATAATGTTATTGGAACAATCCATTGCCCATCCCCATGGGAACCACTTGCCAAAAATCGTGACTGCCATTATTACATTGATTTGTATGAACCCAGTAAATCCTCAAAATATTATTATGTGAAACTCATAACAAAATAAAACAAATTGGTATGCATCAGGGTTAAGAAATATTATTTCCAGAAAAAAAAAATGGTTGAAAGAGACCAGACATAAGAAACCTGCTCAAACTCCAATTTCTGATCTTTGACTTTGACAGAGACGACTGGGTACCCCTTTTGCTTTGTCCATGAATTCATTAGCTTGTTCACAGGCTCACCGGATTCCTCCTCAAGTGCATCCCATAAATCTTCTGTCTTCGCATTCGAGCAAGCAAAATTTTTTACATATGAAGCAAGTGACCTCTGATTGCATACACAAATTAGAGAGGGGGGAGGGTAGAAGAGGAGCAAAAAAACAGTTACTTAAAACAAGGGGGAAAAAGAATTTATAGATGCAAGAAAAAAGATAATTAACTGCCATACAATGAGCAAGCTTATTGAGCTTCTTAATCCAAAGAATAGATTTGAGCAATTATCTCATATATTGCAAAAGACGATCGGTTGACAAAGATGGACCTTAAAAGGACGAACCTTAATTGCAATCATTGGTCTGTTTGGTTTGAGGGGGGAGGGAGGGGGAGTAGAGTAGAGTTTGGCAGAAATTAGGCTAATTTTTGACCAACTCTACTCTACTTCTCCTCCCTTCCCCTCAATCCAAACGATCCAGTAATACATGGCAGCCAAGAAAGAATCTAGAAGATAATCAAGCTGAGGCTATGTCACCAGATATCAAGTAAATATGCTTTCTAATACCATTTCTTATCTAGATGAGTATCACCATTGTTTCTATATATAAATAGAAATGAGCACTTTTCAAAATATTAGTTACATAGTATTCATCACGTTAGTGGTTACTTCCTAAACCTCTTTCATTCTATCCAACTATTTTTTGAAAAAAAACCTCTCTAACCTCTTCCGAACTCGCAAAAAGAAAACTCCTATTGCTCTATCTTTTTCTAGGACTTACTTTATGAAGGGTTTCCATGACTTAAATTTCATGTGAATTTGGGAGTGGAGGGAAAAGAGTTTCTTCAATAATTAGAAATATTTTTACTTGGGACAAGAAATATATACCAGTATAGAATCTAACAACCAACCTGAAAGCAATCAGCACCAAGATAGCTTTGTAGCATCCGGATAACAGATGCACCTTTTATGTAACTTATCGAGTCAATTATTTCATCAATCTCACTAGCATGATTTATCTTCACCTAAAAAAGTACGCTTAAATTGAGATATACTCAAAAAAGTAATAATACTAATTTCTTAAAGCAATTATAGTACCTCAAAGGGATGGGACTCTCTAAGCCCATCCATCCCAAGACCCTCTGTATAGTCATCAAGAAACTGAGTCCACACTTTCCATTCTGGGAACAAGCGATCAGCTGCTAAATAACTGACCTGCACATATTGAAATAAATGATATATAATTTACAACAAGCAGTGTAATAAGGAATAATATATAGACACATGATCCATGCTGGCTGTGTGAAAAAAAAAAAAAAAAAAAAAAAAAAAAAAAAACAAACAAACAAACCATTTACAAAGAGCTTGGGCTACGTTCCAACAAAAAAAAAATTATGTAGTTTAATTTAATAAGGAAAAATATTTTTTCACACTAGCTCACATCTACTATTTCAAATACATATCTTCAACTGATGCAAGAATGTCCACTTTTAACAATGTCAACGTTTTAACACAAAAAAAAGAAAAGAAAAAAAAGATGTGAAATAGTGGATTAATAATGATAATGAAGTTAGGCTCAAGCCAACCTTTTGAGGCATGATTGATAAAAAAATCAAATTAAAACATAGTATTAAGTAGTTAGCGGAACTTAAGGCTTGACTTTTACATATATATATATATATATATATATATAGTTTAAATGAACTTTCTTTAAGAAAGTTATAAACGTGTTGAGTCCAGCGCCTGATAGAAGGTGCAAGAATTCCTCGTTGGTTTTGGAATCCCACATTGGTTAGAAGAATAATAAGGAGGTGCACCAATTATATTAAAAGAGTTAGTCTCATATTGAAAAGAGAAGTAGTAAGGAGTGTTGTCCCTTATAAAAGGAGTGGTAAAGTAGCTTTATTGTGTGCGAGAGTTAGAGCAAAGCTTTGTCTTGTACGAGGGATAGACTAACTTTGCCTAGTGATTAGCGTGAGGCACCTTTGGGTGTATTGGGATTTTGGGTTAGTTTATTGTTGAGAGTTTTTGTGATTGTAATTCCTATTATTAATAGTAAATTTTGTTGTGATTGCCTGCAAAGTTAGGCTTGGAGTTAGCCTAACCAAGTTAAATCTTGTGTATTGCGCAGCTTGCTATTTTATTATTTTGCATGTACTTTCACAACAAAACAATGACATATAAATAGTCTAATTCATAGCAAAAAGTTATGTGTGAAGACAAGGTTAATGAACTTTATTTTATAGGGCCATAAATGACGAAAAGTAGCCTACCAATGTAACTTGATCGATATCACCTACAGCATAACTAAGTATATGTAAGCATGTATTTTGAAATATATAAACAGTTAATGGGAAGGAAATAATCCTATCAAAAGATGTGTGAACAAGCTTTAGCTTAATGAACAAAATAAATGATGTAAGGATGAACATATTATCTAGCTTGGTGATAAAATTGAACCTGGCTCATTTTCAAAACATAATTATAAAAGCCAATCTGGAAATTTTAATCAACAGCTCAGTTTGGATCATTTTCAACCCAATGCAATAAATACCCATGTTGCGAACCCCTCATTCAGCCACAAATGAGTCCTCCATTCCATCGTTACAAGATTGCCAAACCACTGATGTGCTAGTTCGTGGGCTACAGCAATCACAACCTGAGACAAATAATAATTAAACATTTTGTGCAGTGTTATTTAAACAATAGCTTCATACTATATTAGCCAAACAAAATTCTAACAAAAATAGCAACATTCACAACATGCATAATACCCTCTGCTTATCAGCAGTTGTGGAATGCTGAACATCATAGAGCAAAGCTGTTTCACAGTATGTAACCAAACCATAATTCTCCATGGAACCAAAAGCAAAATCAGGAATTGCAACCATATCCAATTTGGGAAGAGAGTAAGGCATTGCAAAGTATCTGCAGAAATTATCATGGTTAATTGGAATTTCAAATAATACAACACAAGCACAAAAATGTAACGACTCAAGGGATCACCAATAACCATGATCCAGTGTCCACTATTTAGCTAAAGAATTCTATGTTGTGTCTTGTAATCAGTAGTTTGTTGGCGATTCACAGTAAAACTTACTCTTCGTATAATTCAAGTGTCCTAACAGCAACATCCAATGCGAATTTCCCTGGATTTACTTTACTAACCTGACAGTATACTCGAACTTTAACTCCTGTAAAGTCATGTAAGATTACACTATCAAGAACAAGGATCATAATACCACAAGAAACAGTGAACATATTGTAATGTTTTACCATCAGATGTAAGATGTTCCACATAATCAAACAAACCAACAACAATTGCCACCGAATATGTAGACATGATTGGTGATTCTTGATATGAAACTGTCTTCAAATCCCCAACCACTTTTTCTTCAATAATTGGCATGTTGGAAAGAGCTACTAGTTCTGATGGCACATCCAATGTGATTTTGAACGTAGCCTGCAACACTCGATGCCCAAAAAGAAGGGCCAAATAAGCTTTTGTTCATTTGAAATAGAATCAAGCAAATCTACTTACAAACCAAAAATAATTTAGTCACAAGATCTTAAATTAACCAAGAGAGAGAGAGAGAGAGAGATTGTGACACCTTGCAAGCAGGTTCATCCCAACAAGGAAAGCATCGCCTAGCATCATCTGGTTTAAACTGTGTTACTGCCATATTCTTCTTCTCATCATTGTGCTCATATGTACTGGAAAGCAGAATAACATTTATTAAATTATATACACATTACTAATAAAATTCTCATTTTGCGGAAAACAGAAGGCATTCATAATTAGCTCCATTCATAAGTAAATGGTGAAGGGTGAAATCATAGGTTCAATCCCATTAAAGAGAGTATATACATTAACTTAAACCTTTAACTGTTATGGTCAAAGGCCTGCCTGATAATCTGAAACAGCATTTGGAAATAAAAATTTAATCATTTTAAGTATATTTGAATTTGAAAGAACTTTTTTTTAATTATTTTTTTTTTTAACTGTTTTTATCAAATGGATAAAAACTAAATTCAACACTTACCTAAATGGGAAAAAAATCACTTAAATTTTTTAAGTAATTTACATCCTAGTTGGTCTTATACAAGTGGAATGCAAAACATAATTTTATAAAATGATTTTCATTCCCAAGAACTGAACCCATTTTTTGTCATCACATCCACATGCACATCTTCACCGCCACAAACACATTTTGACTGAACCCCGATGACAATTTGCTGAGATAACAAGTTGTGATTGGAATAACATGATTTTTGCATAGAAACATGTATACTAAGGAGATAAGTTGTAATTGAAGTAACATTACTTTTTGTATGGATCTACCACTTACATCACTTTTATTATTCACTAACCATATTAGATTAAGGTCAACAAAAGTGAAAATATATATATATATATATATATTATGAAAAATTGTGTCTCTAAACTTTTTGCAATAAAAATACGCGACAATTGGTTATGTAGATTTGACAGGCTAAAGGCGAGTCTATGGTTTTTCTTTAAAAAAATTCCCTTGTTTTATCCCAAAAAAAAAAAAAAAAAAAAAAAAAACCTTTTTGCAACAAAACTACGTACCTTATATAAAAGCCCTTCATTTTGTCGTTTAAGGATCCTTGAAAGTGGATAGTGAGAAGTCCGAGACCAATGGGAAGAGTGTCACCAAAGTTCAAAACCAAAATCTCGTCCTCTTCAACCACATCAACTTTTAAAGGCTTTAACACCTGCACAAATCCAGAGGAAAAAATGGCTATTAAGTCTTAATTTTTGAACTATGTAGCCAAAACCCCTTTTTAAATTTTGTAGCAAAATAGTGAAAATACCCTTGTTTTAGAATTTGATATTGTTGATATCGAGTTTTACCTAGAACTCGACATTACCAATCTTGAGTACTGTGCATAATCTTGAGTGGAACTTCTATGCAAAATTTTCAAAAATAAAATTTAGTGACAAAATATGTATAGAACTCGACATCAGCAATATCGAGTTCTAAAATAGGAGAATTTTACTATATTGTTTGAAAAGCAGGCTGTTGGGCTACATAGTTCAAAAATTAAGGCTAAATAGTTATTTTTTCCAAAATCCAAAACCTTATTCATTCAACACTTTATTTTTAAAAGACATGGCATTTGGTTTGTCATGATAAATGCAAATTCAGTCAATGAGTCTCACATTCAGATAATCACAAAGGTTGACTATTTATTTGAATAAGCTAGAGCTCATACAACCACGAAAACAACTAAATCAATCAAGCTAAAGATTAACAATGTTACAAATATATATAAGCCTAATATATATAATAGGCTTAAACATAATTCTACTTTATAAGTCAAGTCTCCTACATGTACTAAAAATCTATTAACCATAGTTAATATATGGTTAGTCTCAAAGTTTAACCTATTATTATACCCATGTTAAGTTCATTATAACAAATGATGTGTACTACACTCTCATATGATAAAGATGTAGCCCTTAAGCAAACTGAATTACGTAATCCACGTATTCTTGTGTTCTCTATTTGCATCTATTCTAACATATTCAACAAACAAGATATTTTAGGATGTTAAGTTAAAGCACTTACAACAAAACCTTTTACCATTAGTTTAAACTAACTTTAAAAGTAAAGTTAGGCTGATAGATAAGATAGGTATTACCTGCTGCTTAGAATTAGAAGAGTGTGCAGCTGGGTGAGTGAAAGATACGGAGGTGGTATCAATGGATAGTTCAACGGCGTTGAGGATGATGAAACTGGTATCTGCCACGATTTTGAGCTCAATAGCCACGGAGCCAGCAAACTTGCACGTGGTGAGGTTCGGTTTCAGCTTTATGTCATAGCGTTTTGGGACAGCGAATTTTGGAAGCCGAGGTTGCCCTTTGAATTCCTCCATGGAAACCCTAACTTTCATATTCTTTCGCTTAAAAAAAAAAAAAAAATTAGAGTAATTAAGAATTGAAGTTGAAACGAGTGAAAGAGTAGACATTGGGCTATTTAGAGTTCTGAGAATTTATATAGATTGACAAATGATAAACTATTTCTATTTATTTTTTCATGTGGAGAATTTAAAAATAGATTTATTGTTTCATTAATGATAAGAGAATATAACTATATATATAAATAATTTTTTCCGCGCATTATACGAGTTAGCGACTAGTAATATATTAGGTGCACATCTTTATCAATGTTATCATCCTAGATGATCAAATGATGATGACAATGAATATAGAATGAGAAACTATGACAAATGTTTCAATAATATGGTATTTTTTTGGATTGGTTACGAGATGATCTATGAACAATGAACTCATACGTTAGAAACCTAAGTCTTAAAGAAGTTATGTGGTA
This sequence comes from Quercus robur, assembly GCF_932294415.1. Lineage (NCBI taxonomy): Eukaryota > Viridiplantae > Streptophyta > Magnoliopsida > Fagales > Fagaceae > Quercus > Quercus robur. The sequence goes on along the minus strand of NC_065540.1, from coordinate 44,434,817 downwards.
CGTAGTAGTAGGTTTGTTCATACTGCTAAATTGATAACAAGAAATACTAATTTCAAAATTTCATACCAAATCGGGACGCTGCCTACTTCTTATGTAAAAATAGCTCGCCAGAGCGAGGAGCAATCCACAGCCGATGCCATTAATGTACGACATATTTGGCAAATTTTAGAGATACCCAGTTGGAGAAAAAAAAAATAAACTCAGATATTATTGTATCAATATCAATTTCAGAGTCAAAGATTTGTCACTTTTTTTTTTTTAATAATGATTTTAAGGTTACCATTGTAAGGACAGTCCAGGCTTCTTAAATAGAAGAGCAGTTGAGTGAAAGAGGAGGAGATTAAAGCTTAATCTTGATATGGAAAGAAGAAAGCAATCTATTCTTTTCTCTTCCTTTCCTCTCATTCTTATCCGAATTTCATCTTGAAGAATTTATTTTGTCTTTTGCTTCCTTTCTCTCCCTTTCCTTAAGAATTATACTTGTCTCTGTATCAATTTCTTCTCCTCCTCTGTTATCATTCTTACGCAATTTCATCTTGAAAAAGAAGATTGTGGAAGATGTTACTTGTTTAACATTGCTAACAGCTTTTTTTTTTTTTTTTTTTTTTTTTTTTTTTGTATTTCACTTTTGGTCACTGCCTTTTAGTTTTGGTACTATGGTTGTACCATCGCTAGGCAACGAAACTTGTTTGAAACATTTTGAATTTTTGATTATCACTCCAGAACCATGACAAGCACTAAAGGGGAAGATGCAAAGCCTCGTCCATGAATTCCAAAGAAGATCTCGTCCCTTATTGACTATTATTTATTTTTCATTTGCTCTTAACATAGTTAATTACCAGCATTTTGCCTACAAATTTTGATTCTCTTAATGTACGAAAATTCCGAATTTGATTTTGGTTTAAATGGTATTAATTCTCTCACATCCATTTTTTAAAATATGCATTTTCTTGATTCATGTACATTTTCATGTTTAACATATTTTTAAAATGGGTTTGGCTTAACTCTAGTATTTTTTTAACTGGAATCTCTTTTTATTTTAACTAGTCACTAACCCATGCGATGCACGGGATAGTTAAGTAAAAATTAAAAGTATTTATTTTGCTTAAAGTTTTATGACTTGACTTAAAAAAAAAAAAAAAAATGTATAACTTGAAAATGAATGAAAATAAGTAATTTTTTGTTCAATATAATGGTTTAGAAAATTTTTTTTTTCTTTCATATCATTGGTTTTACATAATACATCCCGGCGTGGGCTATTCTACGGTGATGACTTCACATAATACTCAACTGCAATTAAATCTAATATCTATTACCAATCTAATATATGTTATTTTGATAGTAGATCTACAAATTGCATTTTCATATTCTTAATAAAGCTTGCCACATCATTATTATTATCTATATATAATATAAAAATGAAGTTTTTGACTTTTTGTGAGACTTACGTTAGAATTAAGATTAACAAATAATTATATATTTTTTAATTAGACCTCAACGTTAGAATTTTTTTTTTTAAAAAAAGGGACTCACTTTAGGTTTCAAAAAAAAAAAAAAAAAGACTTTAGGATTAAGGAAAAAAGAGAGAGAGAGACTGACTCCTGTTAGGAATCTCTCTTCCCTCCTCAAATTTTCTGCAATTTGGTACTATAAAATCAAAAGAATTAAATCAAATTAAAAAATATAAATAAAAAATGCTGATGCGGAAAAATTGTGGAGAGGTTAACCAAAAGTCAAAGGTTTCGGTTTTATATATATATAATACTAATCCGTGCGATGCACGGTATAATTTAATAAAAAATATATATATTTTGCTTGAAGAGATAGTGACTTAAAAATGAATGATGATAAGTAATTCAATTTATATATAAAAGTTCATAATATATATATATATACAAACTTCACCTCGCAATACCAGTTGAGAATACACTTTGATCATCAAATATAATTATATAAGAATTGCATTTAGAGAGAGATTATGATGACTACACTAAGGACAACATTTTTATAAAGGAATTTATATGCTTGGAAGAGCATAATATTTACTTCAATGATGCAATCATTCTTTTGAAAATATGAAAGAGGCTCACCAAAATAGAAAGTGGACACAAAAATAAACAACAATTTCATATCAAAAGATGCAATATAAGCACACAACAATAACTGCAAGAAATTGATCATGCGAGAACACATATATTTCACTGGACTTCCACTTAAAGTTGAACTTACCACAAATCCTAGTATCAAGATTTTTAGATTCTTGTAAAGTAAGACCAATATCAATTAACCAAAAAAATATTGTAGGGAATCAAATCATAAATTTAAGAGACATAAGTTATCCTACAATTGTATTATGACTATTTGATAATTTAGTAAGAGCTAAAACAATAATATAGAAAAACTAAATAACCACAATTTTCATCAATCAAATACTGTCAAAAGCATAAATGGATAACAAACCAAATCTAGGTCCACCACTTCATAAAATGGGAACTAATATAGACCAGCTTTTCCAACTTCAACACAAAACTATCAAAAGCATAGATTATTTTGTATGAGCAATACACACATAAGTAGTAGTTATTATTCTATAATGTAAATGCTACAAACTAACTAAATAAATTATGAGATATGTAAAAGCAGACCAAATTTTTTTGTTTAGTAGGTTGCTTTATCTCTTGAGATAAAGAATATACTTTTATATATAAATATATATATATATATATATATATAAAACAATTAGAGTTAACTTGCACAATTGCTGTTTTTTTTTTTTTTTTTTTTTTTTTTGAGGGAGAACAATGGCTGAACTTATGCTTCAGATATTACTCACACTTCATAAATTAAGATTTGAAAAACTTCCAACAATATCCAAAAAATATAATAATAATAGTTCTTCATATATTAATTCTTTCATATAATACCTTTATAACCCCTGCACAATCAGTGTTCTTCATAAAGATGAGCCCTCCAAAAAAAAAAAAGAGAAAAAAAAAAGCTTACCTCGAGGAACACTACCAAAATCATTACATTGGAAAGCAAAGGTCGGCAACGGTGGAGAAAATCACGCATTGAAAACCAAAGATTTATTGAATTAAGACCGTGATATTATTGAATCAAAACTTTGTCACCTATTACAAAAAGAGATATGTACTCAGGGTTAATACCATTGCATCTGACACTGGAAAAAGAGATTAAATTAATATCTTTAATTTACTTTTACCCTAGAGTTTTTAATCACATGAACACAACCCGACAGGCAGCAACCTTCAGACTTAAGGAAATTGATAACAACTGCAAAATCTCCTTCAACCTCAGTCACATTGGTGTCAATCTTCAGAGCAAAGACACTGGCTCCCTTCAGGGTTTTGGGTTTAGGGTTATAAAATAGATTCGGGAGTTTCACCGTTTTAGTATGAATTATTTTTGTTATTTCAATAATAAATATATAAGGTATAAAATCTAAAATAAAAAGAAAAAGAAAATAATGATGACGTGGAAAATTGTGGGAGCTTTAAAGGCTTCAGTTTTATATATATATATATATATATATATAGATGAGAAATTACCACATCACCCATTAACTAAATAAAATGTGGAGATTAAAGCCCACTACCACTTACTATTGTGTATTTAAAATAAAAGGAGATCTCCAATTAAAAAAATACTAGAGGTAAGCCAAATCCTTTTTAAACATGGATTTTTCGCATTTCAAAATGTGTATACCAGTGTATTAGTTGCGAATATTAGATGAGAAGTACTTTTTTCCTTTTTTTGGATAAATCAAGACTCTATTAATGTGTGTGACATTAGGACATTTGTTAATGAGAAATGCTAATGCCGCAAAAAATTACAATTTTCACTACAACTCACCACGTGGCAAGTTATGAGTGGTGGAAAAAAAATAGTGGGTCCATAGGGTTACACATCTTCACCACTCACAACTTATTACCACATGACGAGTTGTGGTAAAAGTTGTAATATTTTTTTGTGGCATTAGAATTTCTCTTTGTTAATGGATAATTTGAAGAAATATTTAATACTTTTTTCTTTTCTCATAAAATAGTTTCTAAAAATATTTTCTAAACCAACGTCTTTTAAGCACCCATTAACTTTTCCCGTTTAATAATTAATAATTATATAACTTAAGAGGGAGAGAGAATTTGAATTCTGGGAATACCATGAATAGATAGCCATTCAAGTAACAATTGCATGCAATAGTGGACAATATCTAATGTAGGGGTATTGGGCCCAGGGGCTCATTATCCATGTATGTATTGGGCCTAAAGCCCAAGCCGAGGACTAGAGATTGTCCGAGGAGGAATAAACATTGTAAAGGGAGCCCAAATTAGTGAATGAAGAAGTTAGTTTTGATCACAATGGCCCTGGAGGATAGGCCAAGGACGAGTGCCTCCTCGACTAACCCAAGTTGAGGTTCGTAGAGGTGGTCTGCCGTCTAGGGTGTCACAGGGTTAAATTTTTCTTTCAAATTTTCTGCCTGTGATGGCACTAAGCCCACTGACTTAGTCTCAGCCAACACACCACACACACGCACTGTAGGAACACTATGAACAGAATTATCAAGAGAATGCACACACACACAGCACACACAGTATTTACAGGGCACCAACCCCAACCTTCATTACTCAATATCAAGTACAAAGGAAGCCTGAGAATCCACACGAATTTCTCCAAGCAAAACAATACACTCTCTATGCTGTTGACAACCCCAACAGCCTAGGATAATATTCAGCATAAACTGCCATGGCAGTTACTACCAAGTAACTGCCCCATTTCCTGGACTTGCTGCCACATGTAGTCTGACTTAGGACACCTTCACTACTGCTGCCTTACACGTTTCCTGCCTTTGCACTGCATGTCTGAAGCACCCACAATGCTAGGAAACGTTGGTAACTGCCACCAACTGCTACTGCACACATAGCACATGCCAGCCCAACACTCAGCATCTCATCATGGGTCTTCTGCCCATGTTCCAGCAGCCCACATGTGATGCCCATCACGTTTTAGAAGCCTTGGCCCTCTACCCAAGCCCTACCTTATCAGCATCACAGCCCACATATCATGTCCATCAGCAGCACACTAAGTAACTGCCATCAGCCCACTCACATCAATCCATACATTCAGCCAGCACCAACCAGCCCAATGTCTTGCACAATATCATCAACATCAGCAGCCCAGCACTGCCTTGCACACAAGCCACCAAGCCCACATACGAAGCAACCAATAACCAAGCCATCATGCCATGCACTACCACGTAGGGTCAGCACCACCTGCTGCTGCCCATCATCAACAAACCGTTGCTGCCCACCATGCTCCTCTGCCATGGCCTTGGGGCATCATGTGGAGCAAGGTGCCTCCACATGCTGCCCCTCATCATGCTCATCAAACTGATCCCAGCAGGAGGACTGGGCTTGTCCCCCTCAAAGAGCACTTAGGAGCTTCACTAGATAGGCATGAGGAGCCATTGGTGTCTTGAGAAAACATTGAGCCATGTGACTGGCCTGATGTTGTCCAAGCACTCCACTTCCTCATGCCATCATCAGCAACTTGCAAAGCTCCTAACACAGGGGGATGTTTCAGGAAGTTCTGCTGGCACGGATAAGCATTGCAAAAACAAAAGATAGAGGGAAGACCTAAAATATTTAGGGAGAAAACTGCTACCACTGTATCAATTGCTCTGTAACTAACTTTCTGATTGCATTAATGTGGAGGTGATATCTGAACAATGGCTTTCAGTTTTACAACTACTACCTAAAGACTTTAGGAAGGGGTGGATGGGACAAGTATCAAGATGAACCATTTGGCCTGCACGTGAAGGGTGGAGATGAAAGTAGAAAAGAGTATAAAAGAAGGAAGCAATGAGAGAAGGGATCGGAAATTTGTAAGAGAAAGCACTATAGCAACTTGAACCATATCTGTAACAATTTTCAATCAATATATACTAGAATAGACTTCCTCGGATTGTGCCGAGAACAAATTTACTTAGATAACTCCAACCCATTTCTGTTTGATTATCTTTTAAAATCCATTCTAACTATTATCCCATTCATTAGAGCCTAGTTGTTCAACCCACTCTCTACAAATTCATTGTATTGGGCTTGGATTCAATCATACTTTGGGTACTAGGTCCAAAATGCGTCCTTACATGTACGGCTCATTAATTGTTGCTATTGGTTCATGTTCACTACAATATGCATTTTGAGTTTGATATATATCCAAAAATATTAGTGCTTTTAAAAAAATTAAATTAAAATTTGGGGAAAGAGATTTGAATCTCGGATGTATTCCTTGAAAATGTTAGAAGATATCAAGTATCAACCAATTGAATTATAAAGTTCTTGACAAATTAAATATCAAACAAGCATCAATGGTTTCATGTTTGTGAATAGAAAGATGAAAAAAAAAAAAAAAAAAAAAAGAGAGAGAGAGGAAGAATGGCACTACTTGAATATGTGGGTTGTTACTCACTTGTGATTGGTTGAAACCTGCCTTTTGGGCTTGTGATTGGTTTAATAACCAAATATTAAAAACCTCACATCACAAATCTACTTAAATTTTTTGTAAAATCTTTTGCCCGATGCAATCAGAACATTCATAAAAAATAAAATCTAGTAAATTCTGAGAAATAATTTGTGTCAATTTACTTTCATCTTACAAGGCAAATACAACAATTGTAATCTTTAGTTTATTTATTTATTTGAGAATCGATGGTAATCCTTATTATTATCTATATATATATATATATATATATAAAAAACTGAAACCTTTGAAACTCCCACAATTTTCCACATCATCATTTTAATTTTAAAAAATTTTAATTTTTAAAACTAAATATATATATATAAAACCGAAACCTTTGAAACTCCCACAATTTTCCACATCATCATTTTAATCTATATATATATATATATATATATATATATATATATAACCGAAGCCTTTGAAACTCTCACAATTTTCCACATCATCATTTTAATTTACATATATATATATATATATATCATATTATATCATATAAAAGTTGGGCTTAGACGCCGTGGTTGTGCCATGTGGTTTCACCAAATTGCAGAAATTTTATTAAATTTTTAGATTTTTAAAGAACTAAAAAAGAATAGTATACTATCAGGACTCTAATTTATTCTTATCATTAAATAAAATTAGATTAATATTATTTTTTATTTGTTAGGATATATTTCTTAAATTAAGGGATAATATTTAACATACAAAAATTTAATTTAGATAATATTTATCATCTAATTAACATTATTATTTTTATTTGTTAGGATATATTTCTTAAATTAGGAGATAATATTTAACATACAAAAATTTAATTTAGATAATATTTATCATCTAAATTTTCAAAATTTTAATATTATTTTATCAGAATATCAAGCTACAAAGCTTGATTATTAAGGGATATCACAATCCAAATTCTTCAAGAGGTGATTAATATAAATCTATCCCAAGAAACAGTATATATCTCCAATAATTTGATAATCTCTATCTATCCCAAAAAACAATATATATCTCCATTAATTTGATAATTTCTACATTGATGACATTTAAAATTCGGAATTCTATTTGTTTATATTCACACACGTCTCTCCCTCTTGGCATAAATCTTATTCATTTGTATATAAAAAGAAAATCCACACACACATCTCTCCCACAAAATTCTCTCTTAGTGGGTTTAGACTTTAGACTGCTAATCTCTTCCTAAGGAAGTCATCTCTATAATTTTCATAGTTTGCGCTATCACTACCAAGAAAATCATAATTTTCAGTTTGCGCTATTGCCACCAAGAAAATAATAACAATGTGAGTAATCCTTCATTCTTCCTCTTCTTCTACTTTTTTTAAAATTTTTTTATTGAAGAATATTATAAATTATGCCATGTGAGTAATCCTTCATTCTTCCTCTTCTTCTATTATTTATTTATTTAATTTTTTTGATGAAGAATATTATAAATTATTCCATGTGATATATAGACTAATAATTATTTATATATCAAAATTCCTTATAGCTATCAACCATGTTCTCTTTCTCTTTTTTTTTTTTTTTTTAATTTTAATTTTTTATATGTTACGTTATGTTGAATCAACTCTTTTTTCTTTTTCTTTTTTTCCATTTTATTCACATGACCTTTTTTTTTAATTCCAATTTTTATGGGATAAAAACAAACACATTGATTAGATATATTTTTCAATAAGATTTAAATGAATTATATTTCAAATGGAACTCTACCAATATATATAACCCTATATATCCTTTTTGGAGTGAAGCTTATATCAATATGTGAATGCCTAAATCTCATGACAATGCAGGTATGCATTCTTTCTTCTTTTATTATTATTATTTTCATTTTGCTTATTTTCTTTAGTGTTATTATTGGTTTTTTGTCTTCATGTGATTTTAATTAATGAATTCAAAAACATTGTCAAGTTTCTAAAAGCTCCTTCTTTGTTTTTGTATTTTGTTTTTATTAAATTGATTAGGTTTTGTGTATTGGTTGCCTTTTGTTTAAACTAATTTTCTTAGCTTTGATCTAATTTATATGCTTAGGGTTAGGGTCTTAGAATTAATGATTAAATATGGTTAGAATTAATAGATTAATTTTAACAATTTTCTTATTTGATTTTTAGGTTACATCAAATTATCAAGATGTTCTACACGTGTATTCTTGAATTATCAACTTTAATTTTAATTTATAATATTATCAAGATTATATTAATTTTAGATTTATCAATTGTTTAGTATGTTTTTTTTTTAAATAATTATCAATTTAAAATTCAATTTGGAATTATCAATTTAATTTAGTTTTAGAAAGAAATCTTACCCCTTATTTTAGTAAGATAATTATTTACACTTGATAATTTTTTCTTTTATTTTTATTGAATCTATTAAAATATGTAATTATTTATACATTTATTTTATAAGTTTTTTCATAAAACCGTGCAACGCACGGGCCTTTAACTAGTATATATATAAAATCGAAACCTTTGAAACTCCCACAATTTTCCACATCATCATTTTAATTTTAAAAAATTTTAATTTTTAAAACTAAACTATATATATATATATATATATATATATATATAAAACCGAAACCTTTGAAACTCCCACAATTTTCCACATCATTATTTTAATTTTAAAAAATTTTAATTTTTAAAACTAAACTATATATATATAAAACCGAAACTTTTAAAACTCCCACAATATTTCACATCATCATTTTAGGAAGAATTGGATTGTCTTTTGAAAGTTTGACCATCTAAATTTTTGGATTCAATTTTTTGCAATATTTGAAATAGTTTAGCAAATTTCAACTGTTATAACCATGGATTATTCTCTTGAAGGTAACCTATCTTTCTCTTATATTTCTCTATTTGGTAGTCATATATATTTTGTTTTGTTTCAATAATTTCTAGGCAGTGCCAGTAAATTTTCTGATTTTTTTTTTTTCCTTTCGGACATTTTAAGTTTTTAACATTAGAATTTTTTAGTTATTTTTTTTCAATATCTAAATTTGTTAACTAGATTTTTTGCAACCCATTGCATGTTCAAGCAATGGCTTATTCATCAAATTGTAACTCAAAAAGATAGGAGCAATTCATGCAATAGTATAATTTCATAATCAATTTAAAATTTTATAAAATTATTTTAGTCTATTATAAATAGGTAAGTTCCCGTGCGTTGCACAGGTTTCCAACTAGTTATTATTATTATTATTATTGTAGGGATGCGTTTTGGACCCTTAACCCAAAGTATGATTGGATCCAAGCCCAATAAGCCCCATTCAATGAATTTGTAGAGAGTAGGTTGAACAATTAGACTCTAATGAATGGGATAACAGTTAAAATAGATTTTAAAATATAATCAAATAGAAATGGACTGGAGTTATTTAAGTAAAATTTTCCTAATTGGGCCACCCACAAGATCAAAAAATTAGACTCCAATTTTAGGAAGAATTGGATTGTCTTTTGAAAGTTTGACCATCTAAATTTTTGGATTCAATTTTTTGCAATATTTGAAATAGTTTAGCAAATTTCAACTGTTATAACCATGGATTATTCTCTTGAAGGTAACCTATCTTTCTCTTATATTTCTCTATTTGGTAGTCATATATATTTTGTTTTGTTTCAATAATTTCTAGGCAGTGCCAGTAAATTTTCTGATTTTTTTTTTTTTTCCTTTCGGACATTTTAAGTTTTTAACATTGGAATTTTTTAGTTATTTTTTTTCAATATCTAAATTTGTTAACTAGATTTTTTGCAACCCATTGCATGTTCAAGCAATGACTTATTCATCAAATTGTAACTCAAAAAGATAGGAGCAATTCACGCAATAGTATAGTTTCATAATCAATTTAAAATTTTATAAAATTATTTTAGTCTATTATAAATAGGTAAGTTCCCGTGTGTTGCACGGGTTTCCGACTAGTTATTATTATTATTATTGTAGGGATGCGTTTTGGACCCTTAACCCAAAGTATGATTGGATCTAAGCCCAATAAGCCCCATTCAATGAATTTGTAGAGAGTAGGTTGAACAATTAGACTCTAATGAATGGGATAACAATTAAAATAGATTTTAAAATATAATCAAATAGAAATGGACTGGAGTTATTTAAGTAAAATTTTCCTAATTGGGCCACCCACAAGATCAAAAAATAAATTAATATAAAAATAGAAAATTTTCCGCAGCCAGGAGTTGAACTTGGATTCTTTAACCATAAGAATTGCCAATGTGCTACAGCGGATTTTAAGTTCTGTGGTGCATCGGTTTTTACTTTATTTAATGAATTCAAACAAGCTTAAATACAAATGAATAAATTTCAATTTATACCTTATATTTTTTTTTGAAACACTTTATACCTTATATTTTTAGATGTTAACAAATTAAACACTTAACTTTTTTTAATAAGGATATATTTATAAAATAAATCGGTCCAAAATATGCATATTACATAACTTGGAAGAATTTATATGAGATATCTCTCTCACAATATGTGGGACTCACAAATATTGTGAGAGATATGTCTTATAAAACTGTCTCATAAAATAATTTTTTCCTTAACCATGCATAGTCATATTATTAGACTTTTTGTAATATTGCAGTAAAATTGCAATCACTTTCATTAATTCAAGCCAAAAAATTTCAAAAAACTCATATAGAGTTTTCAATCACATTCAAATTTACAAAATGATCCAAACTTAGACTAAAATTCCCACATAAACTAGATGCCAAATGTCACATATAATTAAGACGTGAGGGAATTTTTCAAATATGAATTCAAAAATCAAACTAATGAAATTTCCAAATCTGAACTTTACAAATAATTGATGAGTTGTACACATCATATTTAAAAATGTTAAAAATACATTTTTAGTCTCTAAACTTTAGTTCATGAATTAGTTTAGTTTGTAACGAACTTAAAATGATTTTTTTTTTTTTCAGTCTCCCAAAGCTTAAAATGATTATTTTAATTTTTAACAAATTTAAAGTGATTTATTTTAGTCAAATAGAATGATAATGTATCAGTTTTAGTTGACCTAAAATTTGTTCATGGACTAAGCTCTAGCAACTAATAGTATATTAAAGCAAAAAAAAAAAAAATGAAGGAAAAAAAAAAAACCCAAAACTAAGATAAAAAAAAAAAAAGGTATACAAACATGCCCTTTATGTTTTTAATCTATTTGGTATTTACTATAATACCCTCATTCCTGCCCATTTAAATTTTAAAGTACACATTTCCAAATATTAAAAAAAAAAAAAAAAAAAAACACCTAGAAAGATTGTCTTCTTCGTCTTCCTCTCCATTCCAATTCCAATTTCACAACCTAACAAAATCCCTAACCCTAGATATCGAATCCTCTTATTAAAGTTATTATACCCCCAATTGCTAATTAATTGTTGCTATTGGTTCATGATCTCTACAATATGCATTTTGAGTTTGATAACAGAAAATATTAGAGCTTTAAAAAAAAAATTAAATTAAAATTTTGTGGGAAGAGATTTGAATCTTGGATGTATTCCTTAAATATAGAAGGTATCAGGTATCAACCAATTGAATTACAAAGTTCTTGACAAATTTAATATCAAACAAGCATCAATGATTTCATGTTTGTGAATAGAAAGATGAAGAGAGAAAAAAAAAAATATATGGAGAATGGTACTACTTGAATTTGTGGGTTGTTACTCACTTGTGATTGGTTGAAACCTTCCTTTTGGGCGTGTGATTGGTTTAAATACCAAAATATTAAAAACCTCACATCACAAATCTACTTAAATTTTTTGTAAAATCTTTTGCCCGATGCAATCAGAACATTCATTAAAATGAAAATTTAGTAAATTCAGAGAAATAATTTGTGTCAATTTACTTTCATCTTATAAGGCAAAGACAACAATTTTAATCCTTAGTTTATTTATTTATTTGAGAATCGATTGTAATCCTTATTATTATTATTTTTTGGGTAGGAATTGTAATCCTTAGTTGATAATTGATAGTATTGATAGAACTCAAGTCATAACGAAAGAAAAATGATCTTTTATAATTTTTTTTTTTACTAAAATCTTTTATAAATTTGAAAGCACTTAAAGTGATTATTTTCGGTGTGTGTGATCTTTTTTTTTCGGTGTGTGTGATCTGATTAGAGTTTATTTATTTTTGCAACATAATTTTTTTTTCCTAATTGGGCCACCCACAAGATCGAAAAAATATAATAAAATGTGTGTGATTTGATTAGCAGTTTATTTATTTTTGCAACATAATTTTTTTTTCCTAATTGGCCCACCCACAAGATCAAAAAAAATAAAATAAAATAAAATTTTCCTAATTGGGCCACCCACAAGAACGAAAAAAAAATTTTGTGTGTGATTTGATTAGCAGTTTATTTATTTTTGCAACATAAATTGTTTTTCCTAATTAGCCCACCCACAAGATCCCAAAAAAAAAAAAAAAATGTCCTAATTGGGCCACCCACAAGATCGAAAAAAAAAAAAAAAATTGTGTGTGATTTGATTAGCAGTTTATTTATTTTTGCAACATAAATTGTTTTTCCTAATTGGCCCACCCACAAGATCCCAAAAAAAAAAAAAAAAAAAATTCCTAATTGGGCCACCCACAAGATCGGAAAAAAATAAATATAAAAATATAAAGGTTTCCGCTGCCAGGAGTTGAACCTGGATTCATAAACCAATAAGAATTGCCAATGTGCTACAGCGGATTTGATGTTTTGTCCTGCATCAGTTTTTATTTTATCTGATGGATTGAAACAAGCTTAAATACAATATATAAATTTCACTTTATACCTTATATTTTAAGTTGTTAACAAATTAAACCCTTAACGTTTTTAAATAAGGATATATTTATAAAATAAATCTGTCCAAAATATGCATATTACATAAATTGGGAGAATTTATATCACAATCAAGGATCATTGGCCATGAGAAGGTATTTTATAAGACGGTTTGTGAGATATTTCTCTCACAGTATGTGAGACTCACAAATGTTGTGAGAGACATGTCTTATAAAATTGTCTCATAAAATAATTTTTCTTTAACCATGCATAATCATATTATTAGAATTTTTGTAATGTTACGATAAATTGCAATCACTTTCATCAGTTCAAGCATAGTAATTTCACAAAACTCATATAGAATTTTCAATCACATTCAAATTTACAAAATGACCCAAACATGGATTAAAATTCCCACATAAACTAGATGCCAAATGTCACATATAATTAAGATGTGAGGGTATTTTTCAAATATGAATTCAAAAATCAAACTAATGGAATTTCCAAATCTAAACAACTAATTAATGAGCTGTACACATCATATTTAAAAATGTTAAAAATACATTTTTAGTCTCTAAAATTTAGTTCAAGAATTAATTTAGTTCGTAACGAACTTAAAATGATGTTTTTTTTCCTCAATCTCTAAAAATTTAAAATGATTATTTTAATTTTTAACAAATTTAAAGTGATTTATTTTAGTGAAATGGAATGATAATGTATCAGGTTTAGTTGACCTAAAATTTGTTCATGGACTAAGCTCTAGCAACTAATAGTATATTGAATATAAAAAAAAAAAAAAAATTGAAGAAAAAAAAAACCCAAAACCAAGATAAAAAAAAAGTATACAAACATGCCATTTATGTTTTTAATCTATTTCGTATTTACTATAATACCCTGATTCCCGCCCATTTAAATTTTAAAGTACACATTTCCAAATATTAAAAAAAAAAAAGAAAAAAAAGCGCCAAGATAGACTGTCTTCTTCGTTTTCCTCTCCATTCCAATCCCAATTTTCACAACCTAACAAAATCCCTAACCCTAGAAATCGAATCCTCTTATTAAAGTTATTATACCCCCAATTGCTGATTGATTTTTATTCAAAATCCCATTCCATATATCTCAACTGCAAATCCGACCCAAGCAAGCAGCATTCAAATCTCTATCACCAAACCACATTTATCAAAATCTCAGGTACCTATTTAACCCTTTTTTCTATTCAAGTTTTGGTTTTTACATTGTTTCTTGGTTTCTTAGGGTTAGTAATGGGTTTTTTGATTTGGGTTTTTGTTGTTTGAGACAGTGGTGGAAGAGATGAATGGAAAGAATAGTAATGAAATTGAAATTGGGAATTCAAAATGCCAAGAGAAAGGTAAACTTTTTTCTTTTCTTTTTTCTTCTGACTATTCTGAAGAGAAAAGCAGTTAATATTTTGATGTAAGAAATCTAAAACAATGGAAGGACTTTTTCTAGTCTATGGCCTACACCTTAGTTTTGATGGACAACATAGACCTTTTTTTTTTGGAAGGCTTGATTAGGGAATCCGTTAATTTTAACATTGGTTATTTATTTATACTCGTTCCATCAAGAAGTATCATTGACAGTTAATTGTCAAGTGACTGTTCACCAAAATACTGTCTATTCGCCAAATGATGTTTTAAGTGACTATACACAAATAGACTCCTATAAGATGAGTCTTTTTTACATAATGGAGATAATCTTACATTTGTTTGATGCTTGATGATTTTGTTATTTTTCATTTTTGGTTGTTTAAGTCAGTGGTAGGAGAGATGAATGGAAAGAATAGTATACTTATCAAAAAATGAATGGAAAGAATAGTAATGAAACTAGGAATTCAAAATGTCTAGAGGAAGGTAAATCTCTTTGTACTGTTTTGAAGAGAAAGGTAGTTAGAAATTCTTGCTTGTGAGGAAGAAGGGGGGGAGGGGTAACTCTAATATTGATAAATTGATCAAGATAAACTTTAAATACATATAAACTCTTAATTTTGTAATGTAGAGTAAGTCATAACTATAAAATTAAAGATTAAAGAGAACTTATCATTGTTTGTTAATTAGTAGTTATCTAGTTTGCTCTAAACATATACAATAAAATTCAAGAAAGAAAATAATTTATGAATCTCTTTCTATGATAAATCAAAATATAATATACGATTCTTGTGCACATAAAGAACACAAAAAAAATATGACAAAAGAAAAAAGTTAAATTAAAATGACATTGTTTTTGTTAAGAAACTTTATTTTTCTTTGGCAATACCTAGCCAGTTGTTTTTTTAGGGGCCACTGATTCAGTTGGCTATTTTTTTTTTCCTGGAGTGTTACTGGATAAGCTCAATTTCTATCAAACATAAAAAGATCATTTGTACTAAACAAAATATCAAAATTTTGGGGCCTCTCCATGGCATAATGTGGCTCTAAACACTACTAATATTTGATTGATGCTTGAGGATTTTGATGGGTATTAATTAGTTTCTTTTTATTTATTTAGAGGAAGGGGAGAAAATTTCTTTCGTGCTCCTTAATCCTAAGGATTCTGATAGCTGTACTAAATCTTATCTTCAGGTATGTCTTTCTCTGAGTAGGCACACATGTGCATATGGGAATATTATTAGATTATCCCAAAGTACAGCTGACAGGGTACTCCATACCAATAAATACAAACCATTTAATACAAAAATATAATATAAGCTTTAAAAAAGCCATGTAAAAAGGTTAAGTTTTAGGTGGCTTGCTTTTATTGATATGGAGTACCATGTGATATGCTTCGGGAGTACCTAGTAATTACTTTGCACATACGTATCCGCTTGTGTTTGATATTATAATGTTGTAAGTAATAGTGTCTATGCCTTTTATGGATCCATATTGCAGGAAGTACTCAACGTGTACAGGAAGGAGCTTCCCACGATGAATTATGCTGCCAATACTGGAAAGCAATCCATGTTCCTTGAAAGATGTGTAACAAATGGGTATAAACTGCCCCCCATTGCTAGCTCTTATGGCATGAACTATGACTGTTCTCACTGAATGTCAATTAGTACATAATTATGTATTCTTTCTGCAATCTGTAACATGTAGGTGTAGCTGGACAGTTGATTAATATCTGCACACTGCTGATGGTAATATTAAGTTAAAAAGTATTAGTAGGTTATCAATCATCAATTTTTCTTCTTTTCTTTTCTCTGCAGGAAATATTGTACATTGCTTTTGAAATCCAACTCTTTGGGAGATTTCGGAGAGGTAGGCTTACCGAGTGGTTTTGTTATGAGAATGTATGTGTGTTTTTTAAGGTTTGCTTCATGGCATCTAATATAACATGTAAAAGTGGGAGTTGAGAGGATGTTAAATCCAAAAACCGTAAAGCGGCTCACTTGTGCCAAATGGCCTAGCTAAATTTGCAGAATTTTTTGATGCATTTGGATAGCAGGATTTCATCACGTGGATTTGGATTTAGGTGATTAAAATCTGAATACTTTGTTTGGATAGTTTAAAAAGGTGAAGGATTTGGATTTGGCCAAATTCATCAAGGATTTTAAACCTTCAAATCCTTGGATTTGAAAATTGAAATAACATCTAACCACATGGAATTTTAAATCAAGTCTATTGATTTAAAATCCAAATCCAAATTTAAGTATCCAAACGCAACCTTTATGTATTTCGATCCTAGAAAATATAAGTTCTCCAATGGAGTTGTCATATTACTAAGCTGAATAATCTATATACTGGATAAAAAACTGTGCAAAATGAAAAAGGAGGAAGTGCTCGTGTTGTATATGGCACACTGATTCAATCATTTAATTGTAAAGTGTTGGATATTTGATGTGGTTAGTAAAATGGAGTTTCAAGTTTCTTTATGGATCACAAACTACCATATACTTGAATGGATTTGACTGAATATGAACTGATCTTTTTTTATTGCAAACATTAGAATTGAATTTCATGCACTTAGCATATTTGATATTCTATACTGATAATTTTGAACTGTACATGTTAGTTTGATACATATTCATTCTGTTTTAGCTTAAAAGATTTGGTTGAAAGGGATAAAATGAGTTTAGTGATTTAATTTTTTTTTTAAAGACTTCAATAACATATATACGGATATTTAGTATTAAGCCATGAATATGTGCTTAGAGAACGGAGAACCTGAGTTATATTTTGTCGCATGTACTATTAGACATATATTATGTAGTAGGTGTTATTGGGCATTATGGTATTTTTATAAAGTAAAATTAAGCATGATAAATATATCTGAGTCAAATAGAATAACAATGTCACGGAAAATAACGCGTAATGAGTGTTACAGAAGCATAGCAATCGAATTTTTTATCATGGTCTATCCTGTGATAGTACAAATTAACATTTCGTTTTTGATAATGTCTAAGTAAAAGGGGTTTAATTTGAGCCTTGTGAATGGGTAAATAGGAGTAATATCGCACTCATTAACTTCAACATGATATTGTATTATGCAGAGCTACATATATAGTTGTACCTCTCCCCCCCCCCCCCCCCCCCCCTCCCTCTCTCTTTTTACCATTTCAACCTTTAAATGTGACTGTCTGTGTGTTATTATTGAATGAGGAAATGCTTGCTATTGTTCCTAGTCAATCATTCCTTGATACTGTGTTCTATGGATGAGAATTAAATTAGTGCAGAAAAAGAAGAACATGGCTTATTTGAAGTTAGTAAGGGCACATTCATCTGAATTGGAGGGCTAGCCTCATGGTCCTTGTGTATTTTCCTATCAATATTTCTTTCCCAAGCAAGTATGACACTTGCGTTTTTAGTTAATAGTATAATGCATATTAGTTGAGATATGTAGTTAGAGCCCCCCGCCTCCAACCCCCCCCCCCCCCCCCCCTTTTCTTTTTCCCTTTTTGGGAGATAGGTAGATAGTGGGGGAGGGGGAGGTGGGGTTTGAATTACAAACATGGGGCACCACAAAAGATGCCATTATCACTATTCTATATTCACTTGGTATTTGATTCCCTTTTATTGTGATTATACAGGTAATAGCCGCAATTACTTATCAAATAGTCCCTGCTGATACTCAACATGCTGAGATCCCTCTTGCTGCTGTTAGTTCAATGTACCAACACAAGGTCCTTTTTTCATTTGCTTTTCCCATTCCATGCAATTTTGTGGTCTGTCGTGGTTCAAGGTGTTGTTAGATGTAGGTTCCTATCACTGTAAGGAATGTACATGTATTTAAAAGAAATAATATCCAATTTCTGGTTTAAAGATTGAATTTCATACTTAGTTCGCTTCATATAATGGAGAAATTTGAGCAAATACCTTTATCAGGATTCAGAACTGCTAAAGCAGACTAATTAGGTACATATTGCAGAAGAGAGATTTTGGAAGCTTTTAATACCAAAAGTTCATATTACATGATTATTATTGTTTTCAGGGTACCTTCAATTCAGAATGCCTTTTATTTTGGTAAAAAAAAAAATCTTTGTAACAATGCTTACACTGCAAACAATTTGATGTTTTACAAATCTTTTTTTAATTCCAATACTGCTATATGCATATATCCTTCCCTCCTTTTGATTTTTTTCCCTCTTAAATCTAATTGACATTAATGACATGTCAATAATTTTCAGGGTTTGGGTTGCTTATTGTATGTGGAATTGAGAAGGAGACTGCACAATGTTGGTATTCGCACAATATTCTGTTGGGGAGACAAGGAATCTGAAGGATTTTGGTTTAAACAGGTAATTAGGGACAGAAACTTGGCAGGATATTGGAGCAATAAAATTCGTACACTCATAGGCACAGGTGCCTGTCGGTTTTATGATGATTATTATATATTTATTTTCTCAGCCTTTACACTACAAATATAGCCTTTTTCATGAAAATGGACACAATTGTTTCTGCAAGAGTTTAAATTTCTCTCTCGTTCTTAGTTATGCTTCATTAAGAAGACAGTTTGTTAAAATAAGTTGTATATGTGACTCTAGGTACTTTTGTAGAAATTTTTTTATATTCTATTTCTAAATTTGATTTTTGTTAAATTAATTACAAATGCAGGGTTTTGTATCAATAGCAGAGGTTGACAATAAGGGTAGAGCTCGTAGGCTGCCTATTAAAGCTGATATACGGAAAGCATTATGCTTTCCTGGAGGTTCAACCCTCATGGTTTCTCATCTTAACAAGGAACTTGCAGATAATTCTGCAGGTTCTCTAAGATTGTGTATACCATTAAAGCCTCATGAGAAGTCTTCATCATCTGCTGTTATTGGAGTTCAACAACTTGGAATTTCTAGAGACGGTTGTCATTCTCCAATTAAACCATACCGAATGATCTCTGGAGCTAAGAACATTCCACCTGAAGTGTTGGTGAATGATGGCCTCTCACAAAAAGATGACAAGTTAGATGGTACATAGAATTTAGTTTATTCCATCTCTTTGAAAATTTCTAGTGGTTTCATAGTTTATGCCATTTTTGCATCAAACGCACACTTGGTTCCTTCAATTGGATGGGAACCCCTATAAAATTACCAAAAATAATCATGATGATCATGTTCCTTAAAACCTTAAAATTGATCCTTTTGACTTCTCTACTGCCCATATAGACCAACTTAAAATGCTACAATTTTGAAGCACAACTAATCGGTCAGCAAATCTTCTTTTATTGTCACAATGCAGTGTGCAACCTTGATTGTTTTTGACAAGTTCTTGTAGTTGGGCTTCAGTGCTTGGTTCTAATGACCCCCAGTCCCTTTTGCAGGAGCAGATGGTAACAAGATGGCTGTTGGTGAAGAATTGTCCGAGATTGGAGCTGAACCTAATGCAAAACATTGTTCTTGTTCTACGAAGGGTGCAAAGAGGAGGGTTTGGGAGGCCTCTTTATCTTCATTGAAGTCAAAGAAGATAAAAGGAAGCCATTCAATTGACTGTCAATTAGATTCTTGTCCTAAAGCTTTAGAAAGTGATGGAAATCTTTCTTGCTTTCATGGATATTCCTTGGACTCTTCGAGAAACAAATCTTTGTTGGGAGTTACTCCAACAGCTTCTGTAAGACAAAGTAAGTGCTTGAAAAAAAGTGCTGAAGAACATAAATCTGTTAATATATTTCCAGAAGGTCCAGCCAGTAAGGAACTTCAGTCAAAGGGAGAATGCTTTAGAATAATGTTGATGAATATTGCTGATGATGCTAAGAAAACTTGTCTCACCAAGGTAAATTCAACGTATTTATCTTGTTTGGATAAAACCCATTTAAGTATCATGGGGTATTCTTGTTTTATTTTATTAAAACAAAAGGCTCCATTTCTCTTGATGTGTCACGCAATTTTATAGAGCATTAATTTTTTTGACATAGGTAATTGAAGACCTTGGTGGTGCTGTTATCTCTAATGGAAGCTTATGCACGCATGTTGTCACAGGAAAATTGAGAAAAACACTGAATTTTTGCACTGCTCTATGTTCAGGGTTAGTCTTATCAGTTATCATCATAAAACTATGCCACTTGGACTAGTATTCTTTGCTTTATTTGTGAACTATAATACATATATTTCTCATAGGATTTGCAGTGTGTTTACCTTGGACATTTTCAAGCCTCCCCTAATTTTTACTAGTTTTTTTTTTTTTTGGGTCTCGAGTATGTTGGAGTTCTTGAAATCTGAATGCAAACTTATTGGGGTTCTATTTTTTCTTGGTCATCTTTCAAACTTGGAATTATTCCTGATTTTCATTTCCTTCATACAGTTTATATTGAAATCTCATTAAAAAGTTAACTTTTATGATATTGCTGTTTCTATTTCCAATTGTGTTTTCTTTTTGACCTTATTATTTTAATTTTATACTGATTTGCTTTCTGATTTGATAGTATACATTTAAGTTTTTGAATTGGTTTTTAGTTATGCTTATATAATTCATATTAGGGAGATTGTACCTTGTGAGAGAGTATTAACAGTTATCTTTTTTAAGAAGGATTTGTTTGATGTCCTTGAACTCGAAAGTAGATCTTGTCCCTTAATGACTATTATTTAGCTTTCATTTTCTTTAGCATAGTAAATTACCAGCATTTTGCCTACAAATTTTGATTCTCTGAATGCACGAAACTTATGAATTTTATTTTGGTTAGGGGTTTGGTCTTTGTAAGTGTTTAAACTAAGCACTATTCTATTATTATGCGGGTTATTCTTTTAAAAATATTGATTATATCATCTAGAATGCCAATTTTATTGCCAATGAGCTATAGCTCAATTGGCACATCCTCCTCCCATAATAATGGGATGGAGGGTGAGGTATTGGGTTTAATAATCATTGAGTGCATGTGTAATTTATCAATAAAAATAAAAATAGCCATTTTTATTCTTGAAAGACGAGATTACTTGGAAGAAAGATGATAAAAAATGGGAGAAGTTTTTATAATTGCCTATAACTTGGAAGAAGTTCCTATGCAGTCAGCAATGCTATCATTGGGAATGGTTTGTCACTGTAGTTTTCATTTTAGCTCATTATTTTTGGTTTGTATTGTTCTTATAAAATATGATTTTCATCCTCTCATATTTAATTTACTATGTGGCTTCTTTTTTCATTTTTCATGCTTTGTCACAGTTTCATATGTTCACATGTGTACACTTTTTTTTATTATATATAATGATTTATGATCTTGAGGCATTGGTCATAATGCAGAGCTTGGATAGTCTCACCTAATTGGTTGAAAGAAAGCTTCCGTGAGGGAAAATTTGTGGGTGAGTTAGGAGGTCTAATAAGTTTTTTTTACTATCAAATAATTATTTGAACATTGTTAACATATCTTTTTGGTTTCTCCACCGTAACTTACCAGATGAATCACCCTACATATTAAATGATGATGAATATGCGTTGAAGTACAGAGCTGAGTTAAAATGTGCAGTTCTAAGAGCAAAATCCAGCCCCCAAGCTTTGCTCAAAGGGTATTATGTTTGCATAGCTGCTCATGTTCAACCCCCTGCTAAGACCCTATCAGCCATTGTTAGGTCTGCTGGTGGAGAGGTAAGTTTGAAGAAGCTTACTGAGTCCTGATTGTACACATGTCTGATTGTAATTGAAGCTTTATTTTATGGAAGATAAGTATAATCACATTTTGTAGATAATTTTATTTTTGCTTTAGTTGGGTCCATTATAAACAAGCTAGTGCTGGGGTTCTTCATTGGCAGCTGAAACATCTCTCGTGATTTTTTCTACCACATTTTTATTATTGTGATGTTCTTAAAAATCAAGTGAATTGTAGAACTTTTTTTAACTTCAAACTTTGTTCATTTTTTGTGAGAAATTGTGAATTTTGTTTTTACTTTGTCTCCCCTAAATTTATTTGCTATGTCACAATTTTTTGCTAATGGCCGATTGTATAGAAGCTTTTGTAATTAAACATTTAGATGGACTACTGTTTTTACTTTTGGGTTTTTCCTAAAGTGCCTGTTCTTCATTGAGCTTCTTACGAAGTGAATGTCATTACTGTGCAGAAAAAACACAATTGAAATTCAAAATTTTCAACTTTAAGAAAGCAATGTCATTTTGTAGGTAAACCTAGGGGAGTGTGCTTACTGATATATGTCATTTTTTGTTATTCACTAATTAGTGATTAAAAATTTCAGATCATTCGTGGACTGGAGAAGGTGAATAAATCAAGCAAAACAATCTTTGTGGCATGTGAAGAAGACATGGAAGTAGCACTTTTGGCTGTAAAGAAAGGGATATGGACTTTCAGTAGTGATTGGTTAATGAACTGTGTCATGAGACAAGAGTTTGACTTGGAGGCCCCCCAATTTGCAGAGTCCCTATAAGGAGACTAACACATTGTGTATATCAAGTTCAATTAAATTTACAATTCTAACTATAAAAAGGAGAGAAAATCAGAAGATCTGTTAATTATTCAAAATCTTATTTATTGTCTCATGAATAGAGAAAGGTAAAGTCATTTTATTGCAAAGCTCCTTGGATGGCATAAGGCCCTTTTTCTTTGTAATGGAAGTGAAGGACTGTTGCTAGTAGATAAAAATGTGTTATTTTGGAAGCAAATCTGTGAATTGCATCAAGAAACTTGGCATGCATGGAATTGCTTTGTAGCAAATATTGCTTTAACAATAACATTTCTCTAGGTAATGAGGAAAATTATTTGGAGTTAGTGGCAAGGATGATGTTATATGGCCATCATTTGTTATTGAGTGCTTGATTAATGTTTTCAAAAAGACTAAGAATTAAGTCTCAGTTTCAGCCTTTTAGGCATTTCCATTGATTTTTTCCACATGGGACAATATAAAAATGATTTAAATCATATATTCTCTCTTGAAAAACGTGGTGGATAATATAAATTTATGAACAATTTAAATATTATTGATTTATAAAAAGTAAAAAGTATTTAAACTTGACAAAAACATTCAACACCCAATTATTCAAACCCTGTAATTACATATTTTATTTTCTAGTCGGCCCTCTCTTCACAAGCAAAATCCTAGCTTTGCTATTGCTAACGGAAAGCCTCCCTTTGCCTCCATGGGATTATTGCACTCATGATTAGGGTTGTTCATAAACTTGTCAGACTCGACCCACCCATCCAACCCGATCCAACCCAAAGACCCACGGGTGGATCTGAATGCCCAAATGGGTTGAGTGCGGGTTAGTTAAAGATACAATTTCGGTTATCGGTTCAATTTCGGGTTCCACAACTCCTAACCCGTAGAAATCGACCTGACTCGTGAGAAGTTTAAAAACAAGAAAAAATCTAACCTGTTCAGTTCATTTTTCAAAACAATGTTTTCATTTTTCACGCTCTCTCTCTCCCTCTTCGATCTGTCTCTCAAATCCCTAACCCTAGCCCCTTCTTATAGTTGCCCGCCATCAAGTTGCTCAAACCCAACTCTCGAAGCCTCCTCTAATCTGCTTGAAATATCCTTTGATCTTGTGCATATGATGGTGGGTTAGTAAAAAATGTAATTTTTTTTTTAGATTTCGCACTGATCTTGTGATGGATGTGATGATGATGGGGGAAGGGAGTGGTGGTGGTGTCAGCTTAGTATTATATCTCTCTTTCTTTCTTCGTTTCAATCCATGGATCTGAGTTCTTGTTTGTGCTATGTGATTTATGCAGTTTGTGTTTGGGTTTATGTCCTTTGGGTTTTGATTTCTGTGTTTTTTTGGGTTGATTTCTCTGTCCTCTTGGGTTTTGATTTCTGTGTGTTCTTTTGGGTTGATTTCTCAGTGTCCTTTTGGGTGTTGATTATGTGTTTTTGGGTTGATTTCTTCATTTGCTTTAGAATCGAAATTACCTGATGGCTTTGACCCGTTCAACCAATGACCTGAGTCGTTGAGTTCGACTCGAAAATTTGGTTGGTTATGGGTCTATTTTCTGTTCACCCGAGCCGTTCGAGTTGGATGCAGGTCAACTTAAAACCCGATCCGATTCGATGCATGGACAGCCCTACCCATGATGTGTGGACTTCATTGAGTTTGAGAACCAAGCTTTTCAAAGTGCCTATCAATCATCTCTCTTACAAAAATAGTAGCTGTGGGAGATGGTAGAATTGAAAAGATGGACTACAACTTTACTATTACTACTACTGGGACTAGAATTGGAATTAAGAATTCAATAGACACATGTTTTCAAGTAAAAAATCCGTGTGCCTTGGAAGCCATTCAGTACTTATTGATCTTTGGTTTCCTTCACTATTTCAAGTGATGAAATTAACATTAGAGGTAAAAGAAAAAGTACATTTTCAGTTGTTAATTGAAAAAATCTTGTACGTTACCAACTATTTATGTGTATAATACTCTTTATTTAATTGTTCGACTCATGTGAAAAATGACACACAATTCATTCACAATCACACATTACATAAGAATTTTGCTCGTTAAGTCCTAACATGAGGTAAGTATGCTATTCTCCTTTTCACTCTTTAATTATTCTTAGTATCTATTTGGTTAACTTGTTCAGAGCACGTTATTTTAAAAACCGAGACACGTTTTGGTAAGGTTTTGATAAATTATAACTGATGGTGGTCTGAATTAAGTTCAATTTGTCTACGGTAGTCGTCCATGACCAATTCACGTCCAGAACAATTCACAAGAAAGGGAGCCCAACAAAAGCATCACGGATATGAATAGGATTCGTCCATGAGTATCATGATCATCCAAAGCAGTCCAGTCGTCCATGTCATACAGGGGCATGGACGACCAAATAACACTCAACAAATTTTGGAGGATTTTTCTACGTATACCAAGCAATCGGACCATGATAAATCATTTCAAAATGTGGGGAGGATTCCTCGAAATTCACTCCATTAACTACACACTTCTCCCATGATGGTAGTAGATTCGAATAAGTAGACCCACTAAGAACTCTCTATAAAAAGGATCTGACCCCATCAGCCCAAGGTACATTTTTACTACTCATTGATTCACTATCCTTGTGTTCTAGAGAGATAACTGACTGCGTCTTGGCCGATTCACCCTGGTCACCCTTAACAGTCTTTCTTTCTCTTTAGGTCATCAAACTGTCATCGTAACCCAGAGCATTTAACCTACTAATTTTCATGCATCATCAATAACTAAGGAATTTTTTTTTTTTAAAAAGCTGTCCAAAAACTTGCTGTGTCTTAAATAATGCTCCCAAGTGCAGGATTGTCGCCAAGTAATAACTCGGTTAGTCCGAGGTCGAATCCATGTGAATAAGGAAAATGATTAGTAAACCACAAGAGGATAAGACTAATAAAACAATTCAAATCATTGTTCGATGCATGATAATTTTTGAGATCTAATTGTTTTTTTTTTTCAGCCTATTATTCAATAAATTGTAATTTACATCATTAGGTTAAATAATTCATTTTCATCAAAACTAACCTATCAAAATAAATCAAGCTTACTAATTTAAACATAGCCACAATATACCTGCTAATTAAAAAAGAAATTTAAATACATATATTTTCTAAATTATTAATTGAAAATTAAATTACACCTTTTTTTATATGAAAAATATATAAAAATTTCAAAAGTTAAAAAATCTCTAATAATAAGTGACTTAATCATTTTTTTGCAATCAATTAATTTTTTTTTTATAATTATATTATTTTTGCTATTACCAAAATAATAAGAGACTTAATAATTTTCATTAAAAAAACTCTATGTCTTAAAATTCTATGACTAAAATTAGACCGTCATTAGTAAATTTAAAAAAAAAAAAAAAATTCAAACTAGAGTTGGATGGGAAGTGGTAAGGTCTAATTGAAATTAGGGCTGACACAATGTATTTTGTGACCTAAGGCAAAAAAAATTGAATGAGAATTTTTATTATTTAAATAATTAAATAATGTTTTATTTAACTTATAATATTATTATTTATTAAAAAATAATTTTTCTGTAATTTTTGAGATACAAAATTAATAATTAAGTATGATAAATGATAAGAGAGATCTTTTAAATTTTATTGTTAACATATGGGATTCCTACAACAAGAAACAATAGCTAATATTGGCATTTTGCATAGAAACCGTGTAAAAGGAAGAATAAAAGGGTAATTCGTAATTGACAAAAAAAAAAAAAAAAAAACTAATTTTTCTATACCAATGACCACAGTACTTAATGTGTAAAAGGAAAAAAACTAAGATTAATAATTGAATAAATAAAGAACTTTTTTTTCCCTGTGCATATGGTGTTTGATTCCGAGTGTTTTTATTTATTTTAGTTTTTGCCTTTATTTTTAGTTTTATTTTTTATTTTTGCCTTCAAGAGTCAGCCTATAAAATTCTTAATTTTAGGTTTAATTTTGATAGACTCTTTCACTTTCTGTGCTTAAGAGAGGAAATTTTCACAATTTCATGTTTTCTATTACAGCAGATAGACTGATAATTTAAGAGATTCAAATATAGAATTTGTTTGAAAAAAAAAAAAAATTATTAACTAAACTTTTTGTGACAATGCATACCATTATTTCTAAGTGCCTTAATAATTTGATTTCCATGAGATTGGCCTTCTATCTGTTATATTATCTTGGTTAATAGATGGGCCTTCCATCTGTTGGGGGCCTTAGGCAATTGGGTGGAGCCAGCCCTGATTGAAATTCTATCTTGTTTTAGAGGCGGTGGGGTGTAATAGGTCGGTTGTCAATTCTATATATATTCTGTACTTACTGTTGTATTGGCACTAAATAGATAAGCCTAACCAAGAAAGCCGAGTCAAGCTAGGAAAGAAAGCCAAGCCAAGAAGAAGAAGCAGAAGAAGAAGAAGATGATGATTTGGCTGCCATGTGGATCTAAGTTCAATCCCGAGGATGATCAACTCATAAACCTGTATCTAATGAAAAAGTTACGTGGGCAATCCTTAGGCTTGCTTCATGATGCCATGCAATATTCTGGTTCTGTTTATGGTTCTAATGGAAATCCTCCCTTGCCTCCATGGGAGTACTGTACTCACGATAAAGCATTGTTGGATTATGAGAAGTACTACTTCTTTACTATGTTAAACAGAGTAGGTGGTGAGAGCCGTGTGGCTCGTACGGTCGGTAATTATGGGGCTTGGCACGTAAGTAGTACCAATGAAGTCTATGATCCAAAAACCCAAAAACTTATTGGGATGAAGAAATTGTTGAATTTTAAGGTATATGAAAAAGATGGGATGAGCAAAACTGAATGGCTTATGCATGAGTTTAGTCTCGCTGGGGATTCATCGGAGGGAGCAGACCCAGAATTATGCAGCAAGTTAGTCCTTTGCGTTATTCAGAATACAGAGAAGAAGGGTTTTGATCATAAGGGAATGAAGTGTAATTTCAGGCATTGTTTCTCGTGCCAAAATCAGCAGCAACCTCTCCAAACAATGTGGAAGACTAGGAATCAGGCTATTGAGCACCAATCACCTGTCCCAAATAACAATTTTACTATTCCCAGTGAGACAGGAACTAGGATTGGCACCTCATCTGGCACCTACCAATCAAAAGTGAATACTAGTTACAACCATACTGCTAGTGCTGCTACTGGTGCTGAAACTGGGATTGGTACTTCATCAGGCACCTATGTTGAAGTGGGAAATTCATGCACTAACCAATTCTTCAATTCAGAAGCAACCCGGCCAACCAAGAAGATATGCAGACTTCATCAAGATATGGGCATTGGCATGTCCATGCCTAGTCTACCATTGGGTAGTGGGTTCGAGTTGGGGAATCAAGCACTTCAAGATTCCTATCAATCATCTCTTTCGAACACCACAAATATGGGAGCTTTCTACATGGACTACAACTTTCCACAAGAGACAAACATAGACATGCCCACTCTACCACTGGGTAGTGGGTTCGAGTTTGGGAATCAAGCTCATCAAGATTCTTATCAATCATTTCTCCGGAACCCCACATATATGGGAGCTTTGTACACAGACGGTAACTTTGATCAAGAGATAGGCATGGACATGCCCAGTTTACAATTGGGTAGTGGGTTCCATTTAGGGAATCAACCTATCCAAGATGCCTATCATTCATCTCTCCCGAACCCCAAAAATATGGGATATTCCGATTCAAAGGAAGACTGGAGCAAGAAGACGTGCTGTCTGCCACCAATACCACCCAATATTGGTCAATCCTCTGGTTTTGGTGGTTTTTTTTTATAAGTTATAGGCACAAACTGTTACTTCAGCTCAATTTGTTCTATTCTGTTATTTTATTTGAAAGGTATTTGTTTTAATTAATTTGTATTCAATTTGTTCATTCTGTAGCCAATGATGAAAAAATCTCAAGTTGTCAAGTCCTAGTTTTCTTTTTAAAAAAAAAATGATATGTGGGCAATTACAGACATTACATTTTTGTATATATAAATTATTTTTTGGAATGGGAAAAGAAATTCATTTGAGAGCTGATTTTGCATTTACATTTGTTTCTTTGTTCACTTGAGTCTTCAAGCCTTTAAGTATCTCGATCCTAGAAAATATTTGACATGTTAAACACTTACCTCATGTGTTTGAAGAGTTTAACATGTTCGAGCTTAATTTTTACTCATTTTTCATGTAGTTGTTTACCTTATGAGGAAAAATCGATCAGTTTACTTCAGCCATCCAATGCATTTTTAGATGCTCTTGTTATTAGGTCTGCATGAGCCCCTTTTCTGGGAAACTATATAAGTTAGGTAGATTTTTGCGATGAATTGTATCATATTATTGGTACTTTTGTGTGGTTAGTATTGCAGTATCTGCATATATTATTAATTTCTACTGTTCTTTGTTTAGTTTTTGCAGTCCATTAGGTTTAAATTTTTTATGCATATGGCCTTGGTTTTTCTTTCATTTATGTAGCTACTTACATTTGATAACTCCCAATTGTTGTGCACATTTCTAAGCTTGGTTAGAACTTCTTACTCATTAGCTGGATACGTGGTGGAATTAAAGACTAGTGTTACCATTGAAAGCTCGCTCTCTGTTTTGTTGCTAAAAAATTGTAGGAAATTAATCTCAATCTCTTTTTCTCTCTGTTTCCATGTGTTTTATGAAATGCCTAAGAGAAAGCTTAATAAAAGAGGACAGTCGTGTTTATGTAGAACAACAGGAAGATTATCTGCTGAAGAAGCCAAAATATCATGTTGGTAAACCTTATTTCCTATGAAGAATCTCTTAATGGAATATTCCAGACCCAATATTCCTTCTGTTTTTGTTGAACGCAGTGGATATATCCAAATTCTTCAATGATACTATGAGAATCTTGTAATAGGATATTCATAGCTAATATTCCTTATGGTGGGATTAAATGGGATAATTTTTGTGGGATTAAAGTTGTAGAGTGATGAGGTATAAATATCAAGTTGGTGCACCTCATCTGCCTTATATATTTTCTACCATATTGTAGTAAAGAACAGAAATTACTTCCCCAAAGGAGCAGGCACCCATGCCACACAAGCTTCTCTGACCTAGAATAATTTACTTTGGATTTGAACCAGAGGGTTTGATCTGGCTATAACCCATCTCCACATGCCAGGGTGAATCACAGTAGAAACTTTGGTTTGGATGGAGTTCGCTGCATCATAAACATGGCAATCTGTTAGAAATCAACACTAACTCTGTTGTCTCTAGAAACTTCTAGAAACTCCTAGAACATCTCACACATTCTCTAGAACCTTCTCTTGCATTCCGGGTTTCTCTATGAGATGTCTCTCTTTAGTTCTCTAGAGACTTCTATGTAGAAGTGAAACTCAACCACATGTTTATAGAATAGTCTAGAAGGTTGGAGAATGGCATTCATCTAATGCCAATAAAAAGGAAGATGCTAGAAGCTTCAAGTTGGTTTCCTAACCAACATACACCTAGTATAAATAGATATGGTGGTATGTGAAGTAGAGTATGAGAGACTATTGAGACTAGTGTGTGAGACTAGTGAGACTAGTGTGAGATTAGTGAGATGTGTGAGAGACTTGTGAAGAGTGTGAAGTGAAGAAATAAGTAAGAGCTATTGTGTAGTGCTTAAGTAAGAGCTATTGGTGTGTGTGTCTTGTAAAAGCATTAGTGCTTGTAAAGTGTTGCAATTCAAAGAGTAAAGTTTTAATAAAAGCTCTTTGTTCAGTCATTTGTTCAATAATCTAGTGTCAGAGCTTCCGCTAACTCAACATAATCCTCATGCCATAGAAAAATAGAGATACCCTACCAACCTACCTAATGTTCAAATATGGCATTGCTGGATTTCTCTAACATGGAATGCTGTTCCATCCCATGAGCCTTCTTGAGGTTGCTTTTCTGTTTTCTAGATAAATTTATTTTATTATAAAACAAAATAGATATGCCATTAGTACAGAAACTCATTAAATCGACCCAACAAGGCAACAATAGATAAAGCTGCAAAACACCTTTCACCAAACATACTCTGTAGCGCTATTAAGAATAACGAAAGAATCTCTTAACCGATTACATAACACTGTTTTAAATAGATGTTTTGCACATTTTTGTAAGAACCATCCTAACTCTAACATCATCTTTGATTAAGGACTGATTCCTTCTTTTGTCATTCTGCCATTATCTACATGAGCATTTCTTTGTATTAATAAGTGGTATATTGAAGTAGTGTTAAGTTCTTGGTTTATCAAGAACAATTAAGAAGGAAAGGTGGTTACTTCGAGGGTAACTGTCCTCCAGACTTGGGAGAAAGTTGGAGAAGGAATGAGATTAGAGAGTTGGAAGATAAGAAAAGAGAGCAATTGGATAGTTTCTGCTTAATTTCCTTGAAATGTACTTCCAGACCTATATACACGAGTCATTCAATGTTCCCTCCAAAACTAACAAACTAACTAACTTCCTAACTAACATGCCAGCTCATCAATTAACAACCTAACATACAATGCAATACACAGCTACCTAAAGTGCAATCCATTCATCAATGCTCATATCAGTGACTAAATGACCCTATACCAGTGACTAATTCTCCTTAGAATTAACAATACAACCATGGTTATGGTACTTGGGCTCCTAACAAGTAGCCCAAGCATTTTTGTAGATTTTAAGCATTACTTCGTGTGTGTGTATATATATTGTTTTCTTTAACAGTTTGTGCCTCTCCATGGGTTTTTGTGGCTATATGATAGTTGAAAGTGAGAACTGTTGTATCTTCACTTAGTCTGGGTTGGGTGGGAGATGGTGGGTTATGTGTGTAACTATTACCCATTTATATTTATATGATTTTATAACTGCACAGGTGCAAGACTGAAAAATGTTATGAAACTGACTTTGACAGTTACTCCAGAATGACATATAATGCAAAAATCTTAAGATTGGTTTATTTTAACCTTACCAATTAAATTTATTTTTCAAGCACAAATGTGGGCAGCTAATTTATATTTTTTCCATGGTACACATAGGCTACAGTTCATTATTAATTATACTTTCCATTTTTTTTTTTTGATAAACTATAATTACAATTATGTTGCTCTTTGGTCCTTTGTTTGACATTTTTTCCCATCAATTTGGGTTCTTATTCTATGAAATTTCATCACTTTTTCCACAAAGAAAAAAAATATTTTTGTTTGTGATTTTCCTTGTAAATATAAGTTCTGCAATGGAGTTGTCATATTTCTATTTTGAATAATCTATATACTGATGAATACCGAATTGTGCAAAATGAAAAGGAGTTAATTAATGGATTTGACTGAATGGAGTTGTCATATTTCAAGTTTCTTTTTAGATCACAAACTACCATATACTTTAATGGATTTGACTGAATATAAACTAATCATTTTTTATTGCCAACATTAGAATTGAATTTCATGCGCTAAGCATATTTGATATTCTATACTGATAATTTTGAACTGTACACGTTAGTTCGATATATATTCATTTTGTTTTAGCTTAAAAGAATTGGTTGAAAGGGATAAAATGAGTTTAGTGATTAATATTTTTTTTTAAAAGACTTCAATAACATATATACGGATATTTAGTATTAAGCCATGAATATGTTCTTAAATAGAACCTGAGTTATATATTATTTTGTCACATGTACTATTAGACATATAATATGTACTAGTTGTTATTGGGCATTATAGCTAAAAATAATTATAAAATATAATTAAGCATGACAAATATATCTGAGTGAAACAGAATAACAATGTCACGTAAAATACTACTTAATGAGTGTTATAGAAGGGTAGCAATCGAATTTCTTATTATGGTCTATCTTGTGATAGCACAGATTAACATTATTTCATTTTTAATTCCTCTCAAAAAAAAAAAAAAATCATTTTTAATAACGTATAAGTAAAAGGGGTTTTAACTTGAGCCTCGTGAATGGGTAAATAGGAGTAATATCACACCCATTAACTTCAGCACCATATATTTGTATTATCCAGAGCTACATATATAGTTGCACTTGTCCCCCTCCTTCCCTCTCTTCCTCTCTGTTTGTACCATTTCCACCTTTAAATGTGACTGTCCGTGTGTTATTATTGAATGAGGAAGTGCTTGCTATTGTTCCTAGTCAATCATTCCTTATACTGTGTTCTATGGATGAGAATTAACTTACTGCAAAAAAATGAAGAATGCAGCTTATTTGAAGCTACTAAGGCTCATGGTCGAATTTTCCTACAAATATTTCTTTCCCAAACAAGTAAGACATTTGCGTTTTTAGTTAATAGTATAATGCATATTAGTTGAGATATATAGCAAGTGGCCCCCTTTTTTGTTCCTTTTTGAGAGATAGGAGGGGAGGGAGAAGTGAGATTCAAATTACAAACATGGGGCATGCCATTATCACTATTCTATATTCACTTGGTTTTTGATTCCTTTTATTGTGATTATACAGGTTATAGATGCAATTACTTATCAAATAGTCCTGCTGATACTCAACATGTTGAGATCCCTCTTGCTGCTGTTAGTTCAATTTACCAACACAAGGTCCTTTTTTTCATTTCATTTGCTTTTCCCATTCCATTTACCAACACACACTTTAATTATCCTCATCCACCAGTGGGTTTAAAAGCAAAGAGAGAGACCCTATGGGTTATGGTATATATGGTATGGATGAATTATTATTTGGTATATATACAAACCTTTTTATATGTATATGTTAGAGGAATGTGTACACCATGTGTA
This sequence comes from Quercus robur, assembly GCF_932294415.1. NCBI lineage: Eukaryota > Viridiplantae > Streptophyta > Magnoliopsida > Fagales > Fagaceae > Quercus > Quercus robur. Next base: position 44,400,959 of record NC_065540.1, on the reverse strand, counting down.
TTAGCATACATATTTAAAAAAAAAAAAAAAAAAAAAAATCCTATATGTGGAATGCATAAACTCTTTTTTTTTTTTTTTTTTTTTTTTCAAATGATCATCAAACCGTAAGAGGACAACTCTCTTGGGTAAACCACGACCTGTTTCTGATATCATCCAAACTAAAAAAGTGTTTGAAGAATTGCAACAACATTATCTAAACATTAGAAAAGTTCAAAAGTTTAAATATTCCAATTGTCGCTAACCAAATTCTAATATCTTTCTTTTTAAAATTTTATTTACGTGAAACTCTTTGATTATAAAATTTTCAAAAACTTCCTAATTCTAGGTTTATAATAAGATTCAAAGTTTAAATTAACCGAAAAAATTCTACCGTTCAAGAAATTTTAATGATTCGAAACCATAGTAACTGCCACTTGCTACATGTATGCTCATCGATTTTCTTTAGTGAATTTTTTGATAGTGGCTTTACAATATTTTAATTTTTTTGAAATTTGAATTTGTAATCAAGTGAAGGCATATAAAAACTTGGATAAACTAAACCATCTTTAATTATCTATCTATCTATATTATTAATAAGAGGATTCCCTTGTTTCTTCTTCAATTTTTAGCTTACCAAAATATCCTCATATAAATTTTGAAAAAACATATTCTTTAGTTTAAATTTTTTTCCTACAAAAAAGAAAAAAATGTTAAAACAATATTACTATCTCACGTACAAAAGGAAAAAAAAAAAAAACCATTATTCTCAGCACCCATTTGTATTCAAATGTTTGATTCCTATATGTATTTGTTATTTATTTGAATTCAAATATTTCAATTATCTTTATCAAAAAAAAAAAAAAATTACTTCTTCTAAAAATAAACTCATTACCTCACGTAAAAACTACACCAATGTATATCATCTCTCTTTTGTTCAAATCTCTCTCTCTCTCTCTCTCTCTCTCTCTCTCTCTCTCTCTACTTATTCCAATCAATAAATTCAAATGTTTCATTGGGTTTTAATTTCTTATAGTTCTCTATCTCATTTTTAAACATTATTCCACGTTACCTTACCTCCTTTAAAAAAAAAAAAAAAAAGTATTACTGCACGCGTAAAGCGCATGTGATGAGTCTAGTGCTATTAATAACAAGATTTCCTGTTTAGGTTTTAACATTTTGTGTATTAAAATACCCTCACACAAATTCTTAAACTTTCTAAAATACCCATATCTTTTAGTTAAATAATTAAAATCTCTTAAATACCCCCATCTTTTGGTTCCTAAGTTTTAGACTTTTTCCTTTATCTTCTCCATCCAGCCTAAAACTTAGGACAATATCTTTATCTCATTTGTAAAATTATCCACGTTACTTTACCTCTTTCTTTAAAAAAAAAAAAAAAAACGGTTATTTATGTAATACTTTTAAACATTATAACACTTAACCAAATAAATAAATAAATAAAAAAGAAAACTATTGCACATGCAAAATACGTGTGATGAGTCCAGTGCCATTACTAATAGAATTCTTTGTTTGGATTTCATCTTTTTGTATACTAAAATACCCTCACATAAATTCTTACGCTCTCTAAAATACCCTTATCTTTTAGTTAAATAATTTTAAATTTAGAAAAACAAACAAATTAAAAGAGTAATTTACTATTTTTTTTTTAAGTTCCTAAGTTTTAGGCTTTTTCTTTTATCTTCTCCAATTTGAATTACTACTTTTATTTTAAATTCAAATTTTCAAACTTTTATCAACTCTGACATATAGAAAGATCCTAAAAATTAGGACACTATCTCAATATCTCTATCTTTTAAAAATAGAAAAAAAAAAAAAAAAAAAAACTCTTAATTTTACAGCCAACTTTTCATTTCCCATAACCTTCTAGCTAGGTGATGTTATTTTGAATTATATATTGGTAGATTGAAGGTCGGCCCAAACATTTCAGAGGCTTAAGGCAAAATCTTCAAAAGGGGGCCTTTATGTTATCACTTAAATAATATTTAACTAGCATTTTATATAATAATTTTTTTTTTAAAAATTCTTTTTTTTTTACTTTTTAATATGATTGTTTTTGAGAAAATGCTAAAGTTATAACAAATTTTACTACAAACTGAATGTTGTAAAAGATGTGATCAGTGACATGAGACTTACAAAAATACTAAAGATATTATAAAATTTACAACATGAGAATTATAAAGATATATCACCAATCACAAAAATTCATTCAAAAATACATTTAATAGTTTGTTGAAGTTCATCTATCATATTCATTATCACATTAAATTATAAAAGTTATGTAGTAAAATTTATATTATTTTTTACATTTTTCTATTTGAATTACTTGTGATCAGTAACACGTCTATTTGTAAGACTTACTTATTTAAATTTGTCTTATTTCTATCTCTTGCGTTACTTAATTCTCTGAATCTTCTTAATAGTGAAAAAAAAATGTAAACTAATTTTTTTTTTAATATCTCCCAAAAAATTTTTTTTTTTTAAATTGCCCCTAAATTTGGGGCCTTTCTCTAGTAGGGAGGCCCTAGGCAATGGCCTAAGTGGCCTAGTCCTAGGGCGGCCCTTTGAACCCACCTGGTATGACAAATTTGTGTTTTTTTATACATTGCTTATTGCAAAGATAAAGCATGAACACTCAGTTTGTGGCAAAAATATATATCATACCAACTTTTAAGAATAGAAAAAGGAGTTCTCTTTACAAGAAAAGCTGATGGGTCCTATGGAACCGTCAACCTAGCAAGAACTGACATTTTTCCTAGAAAACCGACGACCTTGAAGACGGACCAGCGATGAAGTTAACGAGCACGTCACCCTCGCAAATTGACGAAAGACCATTAACTGACGGAAAGCACACCGATGGACCCTATGTGGCCTTACTTGATCCTCAAGCATACTTATATATGGAAACATCTTGCATATCACGCATAAAGACCCCATTACACACCCATATCTTCCTCATATGGAAAGACACTCTAAAATCTCGAAAACCTTAATACCAGATCTTCCCTACAAGGAAAAATTCCCACTTTTGAGGGATCTTGGTTTACTACTCGCCACTATATAAGCACTAGACCTCCTCTTTTCTCAGGTACATGGAAAATTCCTATCTTTCTCACTATAGTTTTTAGAGATTTTTCATTCATTCACTTGACCTTCGGAGGGTCTTTAGCCGGTACCACGTAGGTACCTTATGTTTGGTCTTTGTGTTCTTGTTCTGCAAGTGCCCTTTAGCGCACTTTAGAACTAACAACTCACTGACAATTTTCGTGCATCATCATTTTGAATTGTATATTGGTAGGTTGATTGAACCCACATGGTATGACAAATTTGTGTTTTTTTATACATCTCTTGATGCAAAGATAAAGCATAAACACTCAGTTTGTCACAAAAATATATCATACCAACTTGCAACATAAATAAAGTGTGAAGGAACCAGCCTTTTTCACCATTTATAGTAATATTTTAGCATAAACCTAGTAAAATAGCAAAGAATTTCATGGACTTATACACAGGTTTTAATGCCAATCTTACTCAATGGAGAAAGAATAAAGCGCTATTCATTATAAATATACTTTATTCGGAAATATTTTATATGTAATGAACTATGAAAGCCAAAACGCAAAAGCGCCTACAATTTCTTTTCTTTTTTTTTTTTAATATGTTTTCACCACATATCTTGTAGATTACCCTGTACAATATATTCCAAGCTTGCTATAATTAGCCAGTCATAAAATATATAGTTGCTTCGGAATGGAGTTTATACTTAGTCCAAAACATAAAAATTAGTAATAATTAATTAAGCGACAAAAAACTTGATTTTTAGTAGCAGTTGCAACCACTACTAAAACTATTAAAAACTGTTGCTAAAAGTCATATAGGTCTATACCAGTGGTTTTCTAAACCGTTGCTACAACTTGAATAACCGTTGTTAAGTTCCCATTGCTATAGGTCACTATAGGTTATAGCAGCGGTTTTAGGAATTGTTGGTATAGAAAACATCTATAGTAGCAGTTCTATAAACTACTGCTAGAGAATTAAAAACTGCTAGTACACACAACTTTACCTTTTGGAATTAATTATTTATACCAACGGTTATATAACTGTTGCTATAGATTTTTCAGTAGCAGTTCATAGAACTGCTGCTAGAGAATTAAAAACCGCAAATACACACAGCCCTTCCTTTCGGAATTAATTATTTGTACCAACGGTTATGTGACCGCTCCTATAGATTATTTAGCAGCAATTCATAGAACTGCTGCTAGAGAATTAAAAAAAACCGCTAGTACATAGGGCCCTTCTTTTTGAAAATAATTATTTATACCAGCAGTTATGTAATTGCTGCTATAGATTCTTAAGCAGCAGTTCTATAAACCGCTACTAAACAAAATTTAAAATTTTCGTATACCCTTCCCTTATTTCTAGCATGAATTATTTTTAACAGCGATTTTGTGAATTGCTACTAAATATTCTTTAACAACAGTTTTATAGAGCACTGCTATAAAATAAAATAAAGCCGCTAGTTCTCCCATTCGTACACTTTGTTATAAATTAGCTATTGTAGCAAAAAACAACCGCTACTATAGGTTCAATATAGGAGCAATTATAAAAACTGTAACTGAAGGTAGAAACATTATTGAATATTACAAAAATATTTTCTAATTAAATTTTTCCCTGAAAATTAGTAATATAACATGTTTGGAATTTTATTAAAATCCACAATTCCAAAAATCAAAGTAATAAAATAATTGCAAATAGTTAATAATATTGATCCAAATGAAGAAATAAAACTTTACATTTCGAAGTTTGAAATCACAAATAGCTAAATAAAAGTATAAACAATATTTTTTGGTACTTAAGATAAGACAAGGATAAAATAATTGTAGACAACCTACAATAAAAACTAAGACTATAAATATTCCCTTTGAAGTATGCCAAAAGTCACTCCAGCATGAAACTTGGTCTCCCTTTATATTCCAATGTATTGTCTTAGTTTCCTGGAATACAATAAACCATATATTTGCATTAGTGAAAACTATATATATATATATATATATATAGGCAAATCTTAGAGAATATATCAAATTACTATTGGAAAAGAAAAATGATGACAAATACATATCTTCTCATGTGCATTATTTTTATTGTATTACCTCTAAACCAAGAGTCAACAAGCTTAGCATAATCTTGGCGATTTACTATATTTGGAGCCTCAGCCACTATTTGTGTTGCAGTTTTTGACTTATCAAAGTGCTTTGCTTTCAAAGCATGCTTCCAATTCCTCCATTGATCACCCAATCTCTTTAAATTATGACACTTGATTATCTCTCTTGCAATCTCATCTTGAGGGATGTCAAACTTTGACTGAAACACAAATACATATATAAAAAATAAAAAATAAAAAATAAAAAAAAACCATAACCACTATGTAGAAGCATTCTTTCTATAAAAAAAAAATTAAAAAAAAAAAAATCTATGTAGAAGCATTGAAATTCTGGAAAGAAGTGTAATATATGTTACTAAAATTTTAATACCTCAATTCCATTCCAACAATTTTCTTTGTAGTCATTTGGCATTGTACGCCAACTAGCAACATTAATAGGACATAAGTGAGGCTTTGTTGCAACAATCTTTATAAATTGATTAAACCTACGGCTTTCATGTTTAGTAGGCTAGAAATAACGGTCAAAAGACAACTTAAATTTGTTTATGCACAAAAAAAAGTAGTCAACACCACAATCATACTTTTAATTAAGTGTTATGTGCTACAAGGTCTAAAAACATAAGTAATCATATTCATAGGTAGCTGTAATCATATTCATAAGACATTTTGGTTTTTTTTTTTTTTTTTTTTTTTTTTTTTTACAAAAAAATTTTAGTAATTAATCCTGAAAAAAGATTAATTTTCACTAATATTTGATTAAATTATTATATATTCATGAAATTTAAGAATCACATGCACATATTCAAAGTCAAAACTAAGCCTCAATTCGGTCATTACTCATTTTATTAAAAAAATGCTAAATCTCAATAGATCAAGAAATACAAAAAAAAAAAAAAAAAATCAAATCACTAATTAAAATTATTTTATTTTATTTTATGCTATATAATATATTTATTTATTTAATAAAAAAATGCATAATAGTTTAAAAATCTTGATGTTTACCTGGGGAGTAATGGTTAAAAACCATACATTCAATCACCCTTCAGTCTCCACTCTCTTAGATTTGGAGGAAATAGCAAATTCTCTGAGAAAATTGTAAAAAAATATTGGAGATTAAGAAAATTGATGAAGTGGGATACAAAGAGAGAGGGGTTAAAAACTCACCTGTGAGTTGTTGTTACGACTCCTTCTACAAGAGTTTTTTTTTTTTTTTTTTCCTTGAAGGAGACTAAAACTCTTTTAATTTTTTCTAAGCAATTATTGGCAGCTACAGGTTTTATTTTTTAACATGGCGGGTAACTACAATTTTGAGATAAAGATAAAGAAGACTAGTATTTTAGAAACCAAGATAAGATAAGGACTCTTAAAAAGTTAAAAATAATAATACGTAAAAACCAAGATGAGATAAGGATTCAATGAGTTAATAAAAAAAAAAAAAAAGGAAGTAAAAAAATACGTTTATTTGGGAGAAAAAAAAAAGACCTGAATTTCAGTGTCCAACACATGTTTATTTGGGAGGAAAAAAAAAAAACACTTCCAACACAACTTGATGAGATAAAGTATTCAGTGGGTTAATAAATAAAAAAATAAAAAAAAAGAAGTAAAAAAATACGTTTATTTGGGAGAAAAAAAAGGGACCTGAAATTTCACTTTCCAACACACATTTATTTGGGAAAAAAAAAGAAAAAAAAAAGAAAAAGAAAAAGTAAAAAAGAACACTTCCAACACACGTTCATTTGGGAGGGAAAAAAAAAAAACACGTAAAAGAAACTTCCAACACACACATTTATTTGGGAGGGAAAAAAATAAAAAAGAAATTGAAAAGCTTTCCAATTGGCAGGTTTAGAACCCATCTTCATGAGATAAGGATTCAGTGGGTTAATAAATAAATTTTAAAAAAAAAGAAGAAGTAAAAAATAACGTTTATTTGGGAGAAAAAAAAGGAATCTGAATTTCCTTTCCAACCCACATTTATTTGGGAGGGAAAAAAAAAAGAAAAAAAAAAAGAACACTTCCAACACGTTCATTTGGGAGGGGGAAAAAAAGCAGGTAAAGGAAACTTCTAGCACACACGTTTATTTGGGAGGGAAAAAAATAAAAAATAAAAATTGAAAAACTTTCCAATTGGCAGGGTTGGAACCCACCTTCTCAAGGTAAGTGTCCAAAATAACAACCAATGGACTAAACACTATATTCTTACAAAATTGGAAATCTATTAGTATTAACTATAATTTAAAGAATTTGAAAAATTAAAATGGTTTATGACACCTACTAATTAATAAAAATATAAAATACATAAACTTATATATAAAAATTTTATTGTAAATAATATATTTAGCATTAATCATTATGTTTTATAGTTGAAAGAAACTTAGCCATTCTTGATATAACCAATATGGATTAATATTTTAATTTTAATTTTTTTTTATATGTTTTATTATTCTATATTTTTATAATATAAAATTATTTTTTAAAATTATTTTATTTCATTACATTTTTAATCAAGATTGGTTATTTGTACAAAATGTGACAATTCGTGTTTGCGGGTCAGGTTCATGTTTTGTCAAGCCATGAGTATTAGGTTATATGGGTTGACCCGAACCTGACCTGTTTAATAAATATGTCAGGAATCCTCAACCCGAACACAACCTGTTTATTAAACAAGTCAACTCGACTCGACACGTTTAACTCATTTAATTAACAAGTCATGTAAAAATCAATGCAAATGAGCTGTTTTTAATAATCTAGGAGAGTAATAGTCCTAGTAATTATAGAACTAATGTTTTTTTTTTTTTTTTTCTCATTTTCATTTATTTTAATTGTACAGGGTAAAAACCAAAAAACTCTCTCGAGTTGGGCCCTTAACCAATTTTTTTTTTTTTTTTTGGGTAAAGATAGGGTTAAAAAGCTAACTTTGAAATAGTGTAAAGGAACTTAGAATAAAAATACTTAAAGGCTAAGAGATTTGAAAAATGAATAATACTCTTCTTTTATAAAATCTCATCGCTCTGTCTGAGGAAGGCTATTTTGTCATATTTGATACACCATGTCTCTACCTACACTATTTATACCCACATTACCCACATATTGAGAGGAGAGTTTTTTCAAAGAGAAAACTCTAGCCATAACCCTTGAGAGTTAGAGATTGTCATACCCACAATCCTCTACACAATCCATTGTGGTTTTCCTCAACTCTTACCTCTCCATATCCAAATCCTTGAGAGGGATAGCCCAAACACTTACCACACCCATTTTAAGTGTAAAGTGAGGTTTTGGAGCTATTGGAAAGCATTGGAAAAAGCCATTTGTTTAGTGGATGCAATCGGGCTGAATTGCATGATCCGGAGAGCTAGAGAAGACAAGGCTTCGTTAAGTAAGTTAGTAGCAGGAGCTTGGAGGGCACAAGTACATGAAATGGACTAAGCTTGGAAGGTCTTTTGTTATTCGTGTACTCCAACTCATTCTCTAGTGGATCGATTTACCGCTTGGAGGGTGGCGAAGAGGTTTTTCGCCGTGTTCTTCAGTTTCCTCTTCGATAACACATCGACGTGTTATCTTATGTTTGCATTCTTCTTTCCCACTCTTTTAGCTTTCATTTTACTGATTGATATATGATGAATATGGCTTAGAGTAGTTTATTGTTTGTTCGCTTGCATTTACTCTATTCTGCACTTAGTTTAAGTTAGAGTAAAATTAACCGAGCCGTAGTTGTAATTTGGGGGTCTAAACAGCTCTTGTGTTTTCACACGAATTAGAGCTTTCACCATAAATTCGGCATGATAAGTTGGTGTAATGCATTTAATGTGAAGGAGATGGTTACTTTCTAAGTAAGCTTCCTCCAACCTTCACTTGGGGAAATTATTGTTCCTCAACCAGATAGTATCCTAGGTATAGCCTGATAGCCTTCATTTGCCTGTTTATATTTTTAAGCCTGTCCTCTTCCTCGACATAGGCTTTTGGTTCAAACCTTCCTCAGGTTGGTCTTATCGGAATTTTATAAGATGATTTGTTTTCAGACAGGTCTTCTCTGAGCTAATTCCCTTGAACTCTGGGCCAAAATGCTTGGTTTGAGCCCGTTCCCTTCCCCCCCCCCCCCCCACCCACATTAATAATTTCATTTGCTTCTCAATAATGCACTTAAAGTTTTGGTTTTTTTTTTTTTTTTTTTTTGATAATCAAAAAGGGGGGCGGGGGCGATCATGTGTGACTTACCCCCCAGGGCGTGACCTAATAGAGGCACCCCTCGCTAGGAAATGTTGGATTGAGCCATAACTACTGTGACTGGGGTGCCATAGATCTCACCCTTCATTCGCCTGTTTACATTTTTAAGCCTGTCCTCTTCCTCGACACAGGCTTTTGGTTCAAACCTTCCTCAGGTTGGTCTTATCGGAATTTTAGAAGATGATTTGTTTTCAGACAGGTCTTCTCTGAGCTAATTCCCTTGACCTCTGGTCCAAAATGCTTGGTTTGAGCCCATTCCCTTTCCTTAATACATAATTGGGACCCTTTGGGCTCAACTTAGGCTCAATCCTCTTTGATTTTTCCTCCCCCCCCCCCATCCCCCCGGCCACATTAATAATTTCATTTGCTTCTCAATAATGCACTTAAAGTTTTGGGTTTTTTTTTTTTTTTTTGGATAATCAAAAAGGGGGGGGGGGGGCCAGGGTGATCATGTGTGACTTACCCCCCAGAGCGTGACCTAATAGGGGCATCCCCCTCTAGGAAATGTTGGATTGAGCCATAACTACTGTGACCGGGGTGCCACAGATCTCACCCTAGCACCCCAAGAGAGCCAGAGTGTGGGGCGCAATGCATGCCATGAAAATCTCCCCCCCCCCCCCCCCACCCCCACCCCCACATATGGTACCCGCCATGACTCGAACAAGTTTATAATTTGAAGACTTCATTAGTTATATTGGAAGTTTTTTGGCCCTAGCCTTTAGACCAATGTCGATGTTAGTAGTTAGGTGTCTCTTAAATAAATTTGTTATATTATAAAAATAAAAAGCCTAGATCTCACCATGTTGCACTTGGCCTTAGTATGATCGAAACCCATGGCAACAACTCAACAATAAGGACAACGGATTTTGAACAATGGAATTTGCCCACCTCCATATAGTTACGTTATTTTTTTTTTTTTTTAATGAGTAATTTTAATCAAAATAACAAACTATCATATTATTAGATTTTTATATTGGTCATTATAAATTATTTTATTTTTATAGGATTTTGGACTAATTGTTCCTGAAGTTATGACAGAAATATGGTACAAGTTAATTTTAAGGCTGAAAAAATTGAGTATGTTGATAACATAATCAGTTTTTTTTCATACTCCCTATTTTATAGTCTTGAGAACTAAAATTATTTGTTCTTATCTACATTATCTATTATAAATAGAAGAAATTATCTATTTCCATAAAAAATAAAATAAAAATTATTTGTTTCACCAAAAAAAATGTAGTTTCTTAGATAAAGCATGACCCACGTAATAGCCTGAAGATTATTTTGCTCTTCAATCGTTAGCAATCTTCATTTTGAAATAGATGTCTATCAAAAACTAATATTTATCCCATTAAAAAAAAAAAAACTGTGTAACCGAAGGTTTGAAATTCTCTTTTATCCGTAATACCCAAATCTTAGATATATTTTGGCACGTATTCTAAAAAAAAAATAGATATATTTTGGCACAGGCGCGAAATATTGCTTTGCCTCGGGGCTCTTTAACCATTTTTGTTGCTTTCACTTCTCTTTTGTCTCTCTTCCCTATCTGTCTTTCACTTCTCTATCGCAAGGAGGAACTAATTTTTCAAAAGGTTTGTAATTTTTTAATCCATTTTTGTCCTCTTTCTAATGTCATAGATTGTATAAAGGTAGTCAAAGTATGCTAATATTAAGATATATATATATATATATATATTTTTTTTTTTTTTTTTTTTCGGTCAACAGAGGAAATATCATTAAACTTAGGAATTAATAAGTCTATTACAACGTAAGCAAGCTTTATCAGCAGCTAAAATACTTTCCACCACAGGCGGCGGGTACAAAAAGATAACAAAAGAGTCTAAGCTACTAGCACCAAGCTTGGCCAACGCATCAGCACATTGGTTGGCCTCCCTATAAATGTGAACTATCTGCTTGTTAGGAATCTCTCTCACCAGGTTCCTGCAATCAGTAAGTAATGGCTCGATTAACAAATTGGCAGTATTGTTATTCATAAGTAAAACAACACTTAAGGCATCCAACTCAATGATGAGGTTATTTATCCCCATCTCCTTAGCTATTAGAAGCCCATCCCTTAAGGCCCACAGCTCTACCATGCAACTGTTGATGCACCCAAGAGGCCTTGCATAGCCTTTCAACCAATGCCCATCATGGTCCCTGATAATCCCGCCACCACCTGCACGACCAGTGGTACCAAGAGCAGACCCATCTGAATTAAGCTTCACCCATCCCATTGGAGGCTTCTCCCACCCCACTGCAATGACAGCTTTAGCTTTAGGCAACTTAACATTCAACCCAACAGAGAAATATTCAGCACTATCTTTAATGATTTTCTTGAAGCATGATCGATCCACCTTGCCTGTCCTAAAAATAAAATTATTTCTATGAAGCCATAAATTCCACACTCCCATGGGAAACAAAATCTTCCATGGAATGCCCATCCATCTGGATTTGATATCAGATTTACAGCTGGCTTCAAGCCATTCACTAATCGGTAAGTTAAAGGTTTCCCTCATACAATTCGGGAATTGAAGTTGCTGCCAAAAATCCTGAGCATACTCACAGCCCCTTAGCAGATGGTTACTCTGTATACTTGGCTTAGTCAAATAAAAGTTTCTATTTAAAAAAAAAAAAAAAAGACTTATTTTAATGAAGGTGGTATGGTGTTTTCAGTTAAACAGTGTTTGTATGCCGTTTTGATTTATATGCTTTACATCTACTCATTTAAGTCTCTTGGCCTTGATGTAAATCACGAGAAATTGGCTTACAGATGTAATTATGTATGGGTTTGATGAATAAAGAAGATTCGATGAATGCAATAAAGTAAAATTTTTAAAAAACTATAACTACACAAGGAAAATCCTTCACACTCTCTAATCTTACTGCTAGCATTTGCTAAGTTGTTTCTTTCACCAATCCGCATGAAAACTTGTTGTGTACACAAAAACCATGATTAGTATTAGTTCTATGTAACCCCACAATACCAATTATCTGAAAAAGCATTCTTATAGGGTGATAAATTATTTGTTAGGTTTGCGTTATTGCTATACATTCCTTGTTGGATTTATGTATAATGAATATGTGATTTGTGTTGATAATTATCTATATTGATATTTTTCTAAATAGATATGGGAAAGAAATGGATTCGTATAGTCAATGCCGAAATTGAGCCACAGCCACAGGACCCATCACATGGGTCATTAGGGCCTAATCAATCACAAGACACACTACCTCTTGATCAATCACTTGGCCCATCAGCTAATCGATCAAGTGCCCTATTAGTGCCTCAACCTCAAGCAGATGATAATTCAGATGAGGAATCTACAAATATAGAAGTTCAAATTACAGGTATTATGAAATTAAATAAATATTTTTTATTTTAGTCATTTTTTCACAAGAAAATCTTAATTAAAAGTATGCTTTTGTTGTTGACCACATTTTTTGGTTTTTTTGTTTTTTGTATAAATAGATCGTGCAGGTGTACGTAGCACACGTGGGATAACACGTATGTCTGAGACATGGAATTTAACTGATGGGAAAAAGGTTGAGTTGTCTTTTAATGGTTGTTTTCAGCTAGTTGAACGTGAAGGTATTATTTTTAATCGATTTGTGGGCACTGTTGCAAGAAAGCCAAATTTTTGTCCAATTAATTATCTTAATTGGCGTAAAGTACCTAATGACTACAAAGAAAAATGTTGGACTATTATTGAGGTATTAAAATTCTAGTACCAAAAGCTATATTTATTTCTAAAATTTTAAATGTTTCTTTCATGTGGTTACATTTTTTATTTTATTTATTTATTTTTTTTGTATTTGTGATTCAATCAAAATTTCACATTTCCAAAAATGAGGAAGAAAGAAAGATCATCAAACGTCTGACTTTAAAGGGTTTGGGTGAAAAGTGGAGGAATTGGAAGTGCGCCTTGAAAGCAAAGCATTATGATGAGTCAAAAACTGCAGCAAGGATAGTAGCTGAGGCCCCAAGTATAGTGAATCGCCAAGATTTTGCTACACTTGTAAACTTTTGGTTAAGTAGAGATGGACTGGTATAAATAACATTATCTTATACATTATGGCATCTAATGCTTTGGTAGAACACTTATTCATAAATACGAATGAAAGAAAAGTGAATTAACTTTAATTTTAATCAGTTTGTTTTTATGTTGAATGTAGGAACGTAGTAAGGTTGGTAAGAAAGCCAGTAAAAAGAAAAAAAGATGTACACACTGCAGGATCAAAATCTTATGCACAACATGTCTTTGATATGGAAATTACAAAGTTAGTACTTGGAAATAGTTTGTGTATTTTGCTTACATTCATTTGCATCCATTAAAATAATTAATATATTTGTAATGCAGTTCAAAAAAGATGGGCTTGCACCAAATCGAGGGAAGCTATATGTAAAGCTTCACAAAAAAAAGGATGGGATGCCAGTTAATGAGGGTGCAAGTGAGAAAATTGTATGTCATCATATTCTTTTAGTATAAGAACTTTATTTCTACCATTCTCCATTTTTTTTAAAAACAAAATTTATAATTATTATTCTGATTCTTAGGAAAAACTGAAAGAGTTAATGAGTCAAGAAGCTAGTGACTTGCCTGAAGGTGCAAATGGAAGTATAGCATGGTCTTCCATAGATGCGTTTTCTAAGGTAATGGGTAAAGAGAAACATGGTCGTGTGCAGGGTTTAGGATTCGGGCCAACTCCTTCTAACTGAAGTGGCTCAAAAAATAGCTGTTATGGAGGGATGAGGATAACTAGTGAAGAAGAGAGGTTGAAAGATGATAAGATACGTCGCTTGATAGATAAAGTATCAACCTTAGAAGATAAGTTGGCAATGGTTATGCAGCATATTCAAATCCCTGCTAATACTGATTTACAGGTTATAAATATGTGATATATTCTTTATGCTTTACATGTTTTGTTATGATTACTAAATTATGTTATTTTATATCTTTATATTATTGTTTTACTTCATAATTTAGGATAAAGATGTGGCTAGTGGTTCCCCTCATCAACAATCTCCATGGCATCCCTTTGCTGCAATTGATGAAATGGAAAACTGCAGTTAGTTTTATTTTATTGTATTTCTTTCTAATTGATAATTGATCAACTTTTTTATTTTTAATTTTTTAATTTTTGATTTACAATTCTCACCAGAAAGAAAACCACTTGATATTTCAAATGTTATTCAATAGAAGTATTGTAAATGGCAACATACTTTGTCTAATGGAGATATATTGTTTATGATATTACAGGAAAGATGACAATATATTGGAGAACTAAAGAGGTAGCATTGGAGCAATAAAGAGGAAGCATATTTCACTGTTATAGTGATTCTTGGGGATTAATGCTTTCAAAGGAGAATATTATGGCCTTTGTTTTTATTGTCACTTGCCTAATTAGTTTATGTTTGCTTGGGTACCAAACCATATTGTTTTTATTGTTATGTGTCTAGATCGCTATTTATTTTGGATTTAAAACAATATTATTTTCTGCAATTATTTTGTCCATGTGAGTTTTTAAATTCTGAATTTGAAACAATATTTTCTTAGCTATCACGACTAACCTGACTTATTATATGAGCAAGTTTATGTCATTTTATTTTCAAATTTTTTATTAGACTAATGCATAAATAGCATTATACGTGGTCCAATAGCTTGGAATTTATGATTTTCGTTATTAGTTGGTTTCATCATGCCTCAACTAGTGAAATTGTTTCTAAAAAAATGAAATTAACATATGGGTCTGATTGATCCTAATACATAAAAATTATTTGTTTCACCAAAAAAAAAAAAAAATTAAATTGCTTAGATAAAATGACACCTACATAAGCAAGAAGATTAATTGGTTCTTCAAAAGTTGGCAAATATCTTTTGGAAATAGAAGCCAAAAGCTAATATTTAAGTATTGTGAAAATAAGGAGAGAGCACCCTAGTGTATTCACACTTAACTAAAGCTATATAACATCACATATTTATATACTAGAGAAGGTCGGTTCATGCTTGTGACCTTGCTATACACAAACAACAACAATCCAAGTACTAATTGGATTTGGCAACCCAATCCTAATATTAATGGGACTAGGATTTAATGTGGTGCAATCACGCTCTTTGGGACGTTGCCAATATATAAATAAATAAATAAATATATATATATATATATTTATATATATATATATATATATTTATATATATATATTCTCACGCAATAGAATTCTACCACTAACTAAAGCCCTATAACATCACATATTTATATATTAGACAAGGCCGGTTCATGCTTGTGACCTTGTTGCTGTACACGAACAACAACAATCCAAGATTAGAGCCACAGACTTGTACAAAGTCAAAGCCAAAACCAAATAGAAAAAAAAAAAAATCCCTCTCTTTGGGGCGTTGCCTCTCCATATACATATATACTAAGCACTCTCAATCTCTCTTTCTCTTTGGGTGTTCTGATCTCTCCATCGAGGTAAATATTCTCTCATTCACGCTTTTGTTTTTGAAATTGTTTTGGCATATTTTGATTACAGATTTAGCTTCTTCCTTGGTTGTTTATTTCAATTTTGTTTATTATTGGTGTTTTTTTTTTTTTTTTTTTTTTTTTTTTTTTTTTTGTGTGTGTGGATCTTGGGTTTAACGTTTGTATACAAAGCTAATGTCTTTCTCTATATTTTTTTTGTAAAGATTTTATTTTATTTTGTGTCTGTGACTGTTTATGGTTTCTTTTCATTGTTTAGAATTCAAACCCAATAAAACTGAATGCAATTTTTCTCCAAAAAAAAAAAAAAAAAAAATCAAACCAAACCAATTTTTTTGGACGGTGCTTTGATGTATACTTATAAAAGATTGATTTTTTCATGAGGACAGCTTTGGTTTGCTTTTTATGTTTAAATATCCATCTGTTATAATTATTGAATTATAAAGTAAAAAAAAAAAAAAAAAAAATTCTCAATACTTCTACTTATCAATATGTTAGAAAATTTACACATAACTATTAGTGTTATAAAATATGTAGAAAAAAGTGTTTATTAAGTATTTATTTTAGAGAGTACTTATATTACATTAATTGTAATACATTCTAATACCATAATTTTGCAAATAATTTCTTTCAGATCTCACTTTTAATTGTTTTTCCATGGTTAGCGTAGTTTAATATATTCCAATTCACCTAGGTAGGTCAACAATGAAAAATGATTTGGTAGTCCAGATTAAACTAAACTAGACTTAGACAGTAATTGATGGTGCAAGTTTGTAATTTTTTGGGCAAAGATTTATCATGTTCCTACATTTAAAGGAGGTAGGCCTGATAGTGGAGCAAGTTTGTAATTTAATGTTTTTGTTTATGGCCTTATTAATTTAATTTCAGTTTGATTTAATTTTTCTTGTAGAGCAGTTGATACCAATGGATAAGAGCTGGATGAAAAAACCTAGGCATTCAAAAGAGTAGGTACAAGGGATTAACCACTTTTTGAAGTTTGCATCCAAAGTAAAGACTATGGATGGGATGATTTCATGTCCTTGTGAAAACTGTGTGAATTCAACTATGCTTGTTGTCAACACTGTATGAGATCACTTGGTATCTTTTGGATTTTGCAATGGTTATGAATGTTGGTTTTTCCATGGAGAACCCTTGACTACTACTACAACTTCTTGTGAAACTAGTACAAGTCATGTCCAAGAGACCTTGAATGCACAAGAATTCTTGAATTCACAAGACATTTCCATTGAATATGGTGATATACCTAATATGATGCATGATTTATTGCATGGCCACATAATGAATGAATCTAGAGATAATAATAATTCTTCAGAACCACCCAGAAGAAGTCCCAAATGTGCAACAATCTAGGCAAGGTCCTAATCAAGATGCGCAAAGGTTTTATAGTTTACTTAAAGATGCTGATCAACATTTGTATGAAGGGTGCAAGAATTTTAGCAAGTTGTCTGCCATTGTGCTTTTATATCAATTAAAGTGTCTTAATGGCTGGAGCAATAAGTCTTTTACAATGTTGGTCCAGATTTTGAAAGATATGCTTCCTTTGGATGCGAAGTTACCGAAAGACACATATGAGGCTAAGAAAATTATTAAGGATTTAGGACTAGGTTATGAGAAGATTGATGCATGTATAAATGATTGTATGTTATTTTGGAAAGAGAATGCCAATGATGAAGAGTGTAAAGTCTGTCATACTTCCAGGTGGGCAACAAATGAGAATGATAAGAAGAATAGTGGAAATGATAAGGAGAATAATGGGAAAGGTAAGGAGAATAGTAGGAAAGATAAGGATAATTTGATGAATGCTTCACTCAAGACAAGAAAGAAAAAAGCTGCTAAGGTTTTGCGTTGGTTTCCTTTAAAGCCAAGACTACAAAGGTTGTTTATGTCTCCCAAAACAGCTTCTTCAATGAAATGGCATGCTAAGGGTCACACAAATGATGGAATAATAAGACATCCCGCCGATTCTCTTGCTTGGAAAACATTTGACAATCATTATGTAGATTTCTCATCTGACCCTCGCAATGTTAGACTTGGATTAGCAGCTGACGGATTTAATCCTTTTGGGAATATGAGTACTAGTCATAGTACATGGCTGGTCGTTTTGATTCCATACAATCTACCTCCTTGGATGTGCATGAAAATATCTTCTTTCATGTTATCCTTACTTATACCTGGGCCAAGTTCACCTTTAAATGATATAGATGTGTATTTACAACCTTTAATAGAAGAATTGAAGGAATTGTGGGATGATGGAATATCAACTTATGACGTGTCTTCTAATGAGAATTTCAAGATGCATGCAGCATTGATTGGACGATAAATGATTTTCCTGCATATGATGATTTATCTAGTTGGAGCACTAAAGGGGCCTCTGTGTGTCCTTGTAATTTAAATACTCGATCTCAGTGGTTAAAATATGGAGGGGAATATTGTTATATGGGTCATCGAGGATTCTTGGAAGAAGATCACAGCTTCCGTAAAGGCTGTGTTTGGTTGCCGTAAAACGTTTTCCGAAAAATACATATTTTCCGGAAATGTTAATTTCTGGAAAAGGAAAATATTTCTGTGTGTTTGGTTGCATTTCAAAAAATTTTCCGGAAAATATTTTCTAGTGTTTGGAAAAGAAGAAAGGAAAACACAAATCAGAAAACACAACCCAGAACACATCCAGAAAACCCGCCGGCGCGATCGCGTTCGCGAGATCGCGATCTCGCCGGTGCGAACGATCGCGAAGGCGAGATCGACGAACGATCGCGATCGTCGACGATCGCGATCTCGCCGGCGCGATCGCGATCTCGCCGGCGCCAACGATCGCGAAGGCGAGATCGACGAACGATCGCGATCGTCGACGATCGCGATCGACGAACGCGCTCGTCGATCGCGCTCGTCGATCGACGAGAGACGAGCGCGCTCGTCGATCGCGCTCGTCGATCGACGAGAGACGATCGCGCTCGTCGATCGACGATCGCGATCGTGCACCGCGCCGCTCGTCGGCGCGGTGCGATCGTCGGACGAGCGGCGCGATCGTCGATCGCGCCGCTCGTCGGCGCGATCGTCCCTCTCTCTCTCTGATCTGGGCTCTCTCTTCTCTCTCTCTCTCTCTCTCTTTTTCCGGAAGTGAAATGAAGGGAAAATGAAGGCAGAAATCATTTTCCGTGGTCAAACGGAAAATTCGTGGTCAACCGGAAATGATTTTCCGGAAAATAACGTTTTCCGTGACAGCCAAACACCGAATTTTCCGGAAAATCATTTCCGGAATTAGTTTGAAGTCAATTCAAACGCACCCAAAGATAGAAATTTTTTTGATGGGACTGATGAAATGGAAAAAGCTCCTATTATACCATTTGGCATTGACATCATGGTGCAAACTGAAGGCATTAATTGTATTTTTGGGAAGAAAAAGACCAAAGTCCAAAAAAGAAAAAGAAAGAGAAAGGAAGACGTAGACCAAGAACCAAAAGGATGGAAGAAGAGAAGTATATTTTTTGAATTGCCTTATTGGGAGAATCACATGTTGCGGCATAATCTTGATGTGATGCATATAGAAAAAAATGTTACAGATAATGTACTTGGCACAATGCTAGAATTGCCACGCAAGACTAAGGATAACTTGATGTAACACCCCAAACCCATACCAAGGATTTAGATGCACTACCTGTCTTAGAAATACTCAACAATAATATAATGGAACAAAGCGTAATTAAATATCCACAAATAAACTTCAAATAATCAAAATCTTTCCTATGAAATCCATAAAACAAAAACTTTAACAATAAAGTCTCCAAATACAATCTCAAAGAGTTCCACAAACGCCAAAATTACTATCCTAAGAAAATATACTAAAACAATCCTTCAACTAACATAGCTCCAAAAGAAGTCTTCAATCTATGTCTCCAATGATCTACCACCAAAGATATTCCACTGCTCTAATCTGAAAGGGTGGAGAAAGGGGGGTGAGCTAGAAGCCCAATAAGAGATTACATAACATGAGTGTGTCTTTCAAAACAAAACATTAGTATCATTAACAAAATATAGTCTTTACAAAACAATTACTATATAGCTTTAACGGTAATATAATATATTCTATAAAACTGTTAGAAAGAAAACATTTACTATAACATTGTAATCAGTAAATAAAATAGTAACCACTTTAGTTAGCCAAAATACACTAAATGGGTAGAAACAATATATTATAACAACAAACAATCTTTTTCCACTTATAAAGATCAGTAACAATAAAATAGTAATTCGATATGGAAAACATTAAACATTAGCCAGACAAAGACATAAGCTGCTAAACACTCAGTGGGTGATTCCCATGGGGAACAATAACACTAACCTCAGAGAGGCAACACTGGCTCTAAAGAGCAAACAATAACACTGCACCACACCACAATAACACTACATCGGCCGAAGGCCAACACTTAACCCTGTGTTGGCAAAGGTTGCAGACTGTCTAACTAACTGTTTGAAAACATTCTTGACATGTACAATTTCATAATAATATACAATAAATAAATAAAATTCTGGTATATATTATGCATTTACAATGGTATAAGTTTTTGAAACTTCACTTTTGCAATTATATATATATATATATATATAAATATATTTTTACCAAAAATATATATATATATAAATATACACGTCTTGAGAGACGTCATGTTCTGTAGTCCACTTACCTCTAGTTGCTAATACTCGTAGTCTAGATCCAAAATCAAATGAGCTTTTCCTCCACACCTAAAAGTAAAGGAGTAACATAATTATATAACTAATCCACCTTGACGTATACCAAAAGGATGTAAGGGACACTTCCTAAAAATTTTATGCTTATAGATCATATTATCCCACCTTACATATACATGGCATCCAATAAGATTCCTACCCGTAAGACATAGAAAGGATGCTATAGGTTTACAAATTTATTTCTACCTGTAGGACCTAGTAACCTGTATCATGCAATGACAAAATCTAGAAACTTGAAACAATTAAATAGATTACAAAAGTTATGAAGCTAGCACCACCACCACCCATATACGTAAATCCCAACAACAAAACAACTACTAGCTTAACCTATGTAGGATGTGATGCTACTCCACGTACAAATATGAGGATATATTTCAAAATAAAATAAAATAATCCAAGTCTAAAATACACTTCCATTTTAACTTCCATTCCTAAGCAACTGTTAGTATCATTCCAATATTTTCAAGCAGCCTAGAGATGAAGCTTCCTTAATCAAATATGTTATCATTAAGGCGTGCATATATTGATGTTTACCTCAGTATAATGAATTTGCTGGCTGCCCCTAGCAGTT
Source organism: Quercus robur (assembly GCF_932294415.1). Lineage (NCBI taxonomy): Eukaryota > Viridiplantae > Streptophyta > Magnoliopsida > Fagales > Fagaceae > Quercus > Quercus robur. The sequence continues at coordinate 44,379,762 of NC_065540.1, read as the reverse complement.
CCACGGCCTTGTATCCCTTCAATTTTGAGAAACCCTAATTCTCTTCTCTTAGTCTTTTATACGCTAACCACTCTCCCTTTCACGTGATTGACTTAAAAGACCCAGTATATAAACCTCTAAATAACACTCCTACTTGGGCTAAAACTCTAAAGAATTCCAATAATACTTAAACTCCTAATCCAAATAGGTTTTAGTCTCTTATCCTAGTCCTAAAGCAATAAGGAGACTAAAAATTTAATATGAATAATCCACAAAATAACTCTCACGTTACATCTTTTATTTATTTTCTTTGTAGATATCATAATATAAAATAATATCACCTTCACAATAAATTAAATAATTCATCAATTTCACTTTAGAAGCAATAAAATTAAATTTAAGTGAGGCGGGTGTTACACTTGAAGGCACGTCTTGACCTAAAAGATATGGGTATAAGACATACACTTCACCCAGAAAAAAGAGGAGATGATAAGACATATATGCCACAATCTTGTTTTACAATGGTTCCAAAAGAAAATGATAGTTTCTTGAGAGTTTTGAAGAAAATAAGAGTTCCAGATGGCTATGCTTCAAACATTTCATGTTGTATCCAACTTAAACAACGCAAAATTTCTGCTTTGAAGAGTCATGATAGTCACATTATAATGCAACAACTTCTTTCAATAGCAATAAGAGGAGCTTTACCAAAGAAAGTCAGTATGGCTTTAATAGATTTATCTTGTTACTTCAGAGAAGTATGTTCCAAAGTCCTACAAGTAGAAGATCTTGAGAAACTTGAGTCTCGAATTGCAATGACATTATGTGAATTGGAAAAAATATTCCCTCCTTCTTTCTTTACTATCGTGGTTCATTTAGTCATCCATTTAGCCACTGAAGCAAAAATTGCTGGACCAGTCCATTACTGGTGGATGTATCCCATTGAGAGGTAAGTCATAATTATTTAAATTTTTCAATGAAATCCATTATTCCACTATTGATCTTTTGTTTCTAAATAGGTATCTCTTAAGACTTAAGTCTTATGTGCGTAATAGAGCTCATCCAGAGGCCTCTATTGCTAAAGGATATATTGTAGAAGAGTGCTTAATATTCTGCTCGCGATATTTGGAATCCGTTGAGACAGTATTCAATAGATCCATTAGAAACGTTGATGATGCTACAGGAGCAATGTCGAATATTCAACTTGATTCAACTAAATGGGTACAAGCACATTGTTATGTTCTATTCAATTGCAATGAAATTATTCCATTTCACGAGTAAGTAATATTGATAAATATGATTCATATTTAAGCATGTTAATCAAATGATAACTCTTAATAATAACACATGCTACATTTGTTTATATAGGTTACACAAGGAACGAATAAAGAGCAAAATACGTCCACGTCGTGTACCAAAAGGAGTTATTAATAAGATCCATATGGAAGAGTTTTGTGACTGGTTTCGAAATTATGTAAGTAATTCATTACTAATAATTTTTAGCATACAATAGAAGTAGTATAAGGGTTACTTAGCTCATATTGATATATCATATATAATTTTAGGTTGTGGCCATGAGTAATACTGAGAAGGTGAAACTTACTAATAAAGTTAGATGGCTTGCTGAAGGACCCAATACTGAAGCTAGATGGATGAAACGATATGTTGTCAACGGTACTAAATTTCGAACTAAAGATTATGAGGAAAATAAGAAAACTCAAAACAGTGGAGTCAGTGTAGCAATAGAAGGAGGCATTACCTACTACGGTGTTTTGTCTGACATAATTGAATTGAATTATTATGATAATTTGAGATACATATTATTCAAATGTGATTGGGTTGACGTTGATGTAGGTAGGGGATATAAGATAAATGAATTTGGGTTCCCCCTTGTCAATTTTTCACATTTAATACATGTTGGGAAGAGAATGACAGATGACCCATTTATTTTGGCATCTCAAGCTTCACAAGTATATTATGTTGAAGATGAAAGAGACAAGGATTGGCTTGTTGTTGTCAAAACAAAACCAAGGGATGTATTCGACATTGGTAATGGCGATTTGAGTGATAATGATGTAAACATTTATTGTGATAATGAGCCATATGATATATTGATTGAAAATCCACCTAATAATGCGAATGACGACCTAAATTGGGCTCAAAATGATGTGGATGGAACCATAGTCGATACACCCCTTCCACTTGATGAAGAGAATTTTATGGATGATTCTAAGTCTGAAGAAGATTACTAGTCACAAGAGGGAACGCGTTTTATTGTTTTAGTGATTCTTGGTGATTAATGCTTTCAAGGGAGAATATTGTTTCATTGTAGCTTGCCTAATTAGTTTATCATTGCTTGAGTACCAGTCTATATTGTTTTTATTGTAATGTGTCTAGTGACTATTTTGGATTTGAAACAATAATATTGCTTGCAATATTTACTTTGTTAGTTTGAGTTTTTAAATTGTGGATTTAAAACAATATTGTCTCAACTACTAGGACTAACCTTTTTGCCAAGGTGTATGAGCCATTTTATTTTCAAAATTTTTATTAGACTAATACATAAATAGCATTATACCTGGTCCAATAGCTTGGAATTTATGCTCTTCTCATTTCTTTAGAGCTAGCTGAGTTCCCGCGCAATGGGTAGGGAAACTTATTATTAGTTTTTTCCAATATTTCAATAATTTAGCCAAGAATCTTGTAACTTAACTAGTTGCCACATTTCTAACAAAGATGTCCAAGGATCAAATCCCCCACCCCAACAATCGATGTATAAAAAAAATTGTTTCAATAATTTTTCCTGTAAAAAAATTGTAATATTTAGTTATTTTATATACAAAATAGAAAGACAGTAAGAATATTGTAGTGATTTGATTAGACTATATATATGTGTGTGTGTGTGTGTTTTCAAAATTGAAAATTGCATGATATAGTAGCTAATATAGACAAGCATGTTTCATGCCTACTAAAGAAAATGCAAATATCATTTAATTATTTTTTTTTACATTCTTGATTGTGTGTAACTAAATTTATTTTTTTCCTTTTTGTTGGACATTGTTTCAGTTGTTGCAAAACCAACTTAATTTGAGCAAGAATACCATATTTCAAACCAATTGTTTCTCACATATAAAAAAAATTCAATTGTTTCTAGTATAAATCTTAGAAAAATGATATTAAAATTTCATTATGCTTAAAATAAATAATATAACAAAATAAACATATTTATTCTATTAGTAATCTTTCTAATCACATAGAATAAATACTAAAATGTTAGTCCCCCCCCCCCCCCCTCACACACACACACACACACACACACACACACACATATATATATATATTACATGTCACTAAAATGAGTTAGGAAATTATGGTCTTCTCAATAGGTGTTTGACACCACACTAAGATTGCTGAGGATAAACATCTTCACAATTTAAACCAGTAGATAATAGTAGTACAATGGTTTGGGGGTATTTTTATCATTTAGTGATTTTAGGGAATTTTTTTTTTTTTTGGTTCATTGTAATCACTCCTAATGTATTTTGTAAATTTGGAGGTCTAGGGCTATATTGTTCATTTTGAAAATTTTAAAAATAGTTCTCTAGTTATGGACATTCTAGAGATATTTTGGTCATTTTATAATTCTAGGGGTATTTGTGTCATTCTGAGTATTTTAGGTGTATGATGATCTCATTAGGGTATTAGTTTTCTACATTGGAGTATAAAAATTAAAAAAACAAAAAACAAAAATGACTAAACTTTGTAGTTTTGTATTTAGAAAACACCTATAGAAGCACAAAAAATAAAGTATATTGTAGCAGTTGGGAAACCGTTGCCAAAAAAAAAAAAAAAAAAATTTGTAGTTTTGTATTTAGAAATCACCTATAGAAGCACAAAAAATAAATAATATTGTAGCAGTTGGGAAACCGCTGTAAAAAAAAAAAGTATATTATAGCGGTTACAAAAAAACCACGGCTACAAAGAGACTTATAGTAGCATCTAAAAATCTGCTACAATAAACCCATTATAGTAGCATTTTTTGTAAGTGCTACAAAAACGACCACTGTTATAACTCATATTTTTTGTAGCAACAGTCCTGAATTTCTCAAACTAAAGTTTCCACGTAAAATTCCACTGCCCTGAGCCTGAGTTACCAGATTTTCAGTTGTCTTCTTCAGTGCAAACTTGCTATGAACTGAAGAGATTCGAGTGAACCTGGTGAAACAAGCATTTGTGCCACTGAGGAGGCCGAGATAGAGAGAAAATCAATGCAAAACACAACCCTGGATGCTAGGTTTAACTTGGTAACAAGTGCAGGAGACAATGCCATGCATGGATGTCCAACACCAAAGATACAGAAGGTCATATTCTGGCTACTAGATCGCAAGGATTTCAAGAAGTACTTTTAGCCAAGAGTTGTATCACTAGGTCCTATCCATCATGGTATGCCAAAGTACCGGCTTGGAGAGAAGTATAAGCTTGTCTTGGCATATGATTTCATCAAAAGTAGCGGCAAGGGTGTAAGAGATTTATACAATAAGATTGAGGAGAAGATCAAAGAACTGAGGGAATGCTACGAGGTGGAGGTGACCAAGGACTATAATGATGAGTCCTTCGCTTGGCTTTTGTTCCTAGATGGCTGTGCAGTACTGCAATACTGCGCAACTCACAAAAAGTTCAAAGATTTGAATATAAAAATGGACTTTGTAGTCTTTGGACAACATGATATATTTTTGCTGGAGAACCAGCTTCCTTATCGTCTCCTCAAATGGTTGCTGAGCTTAAGTGAGATAAAAAAAGAGTTGGAGGACTCCATTAACATTTACTTTCCAAATCAAGAAAGTCTTCATTCACAAGAGAAGCCAAAAGAACTAAGGATATCAGTGGATGGAGATCCCATCCATCTTCTTGACCTTCGGAGGACAACTCTATTGGGTAAACCACAACCAGTTTCTGATATCTTCCAAACTAGACAAGAGTTTAAAGAATTGCAACCTTATCTCAAACTGCAGGGGCTTAAAAGCGTTGGTATTCATTTGAAACCAAGTAGGAATAGTTGCTTGAGAAACATCTCTTTTGAAAATTCCTTTATGGACGCCTTTACCTACCTCCAATCACTATTGATGACACAACGAAATCAAAGTTCTTGAACTTGATAGCCTATGAGATGTGTCTTGTTATTAGTATTGATACACTATGTTGAATATGCTAGTATAGATGTGGAAGTGAAAGCATAAAGTATAGAACACAGTAACACACGGGAGTTACGTGGTTCAGCCTAACGGCTTACATCCATAGAGGAAACCCTAAAGGGCTACATCAATAATATATTAGAGTGTAGTACAAATCCTATGTTACAATGAATCATAACATGTGTATATATAGTAGACTAAACCCCAGACTAATAGACTTCTAGTACAAGTAGGAGACTTGGCTTGCACACAAAGTAGAATTAGGCTTGGACTTATGCTAATGGGCTAATATATCTCTAACACCCCCTCTCAAACTCAAAATGGAAACTTGATGAAATCTTGAGATTTGATAAGGTTGAGAAGATCCCTTGAATGAAGTTTGGCTCTGTGACGGTAGTTTGAGGAAGGCAATGGTCTTGTAGTGTTGATGCGACTTCTAACGATGGCATGATTATACTGGAGAATTTTGATGGTAGCAGTAAGAAGTCAAAGAAGATGAACACAGCGAAAAAAACATTGAGGAAGACAAAGATTGCTCTTAAATATACCACAAGGACAGAAAACCATGGCCACTAAAAGGTGGCTCTGATACCATGTTAAATATTAGTATTGATACATCATGTTGAATATGTTAGTATAGATGCGGAAGCGAAAGCATAAAGTATAGAACACGAAAACACACGGGAGTTACGTGGTTCAGCCTAACGGCCTACATCCATAGAAGAAATCCTAAATGGCTACATCAATAATATATTAGAATGTAGTACAAATCCTGTATTACAATGAATCATAACATGTATATATATAGTAAACTAAACCCTATACTAATAAACTTCTAGTACAAGGAGGAGACTTGGCTTGCACACAAAGTAGAATTAGGCTTGGACTTATATTAATGGGCTAATATATCTAACATGTCTGAACTTCTAAAATGACTATGGAGTCACCTCTTACATATGCTTCCTTGATGAACTAATTGATGAAGCCAAAGATGTTATGGATCTCAGGAAAGCTGTATACTATACCACTTCCTTTCCAGCGATGAAGAAGTGGCTCAACTCTTCAATGACATATCTAAGGACTAGGCAGCTAACGCTGAAATATATATTGACGTCAAATCCCAAATTCACAAACACTTCTTGAACGAATTTCATCGCTTGACGTTTCAATTTATGCACGATCATTTTAGCGCCCCTTGGACGATGATAACTTTCTTTTTTCTCAATTTCAGCACTTGTTCTAAGTATTCTACAGACAATTTCCGCAGACAGGTGGTCATGACTTCTATCTGTTAGAGATAAAAATGTCAGTATGTATGTGAAATATTTTAATGTGTCATAGTGGGAGGATTACACATGTATGGGATAAAATTTGGAGATGAGTATTTTATAAAAGGCTAATTATTGTTCCATATTTTATGTTTTTTTAATAAAATTTTTGGCATATTTAATGATTTTACTTTGTAATTAAGGTTCCTTATTTTGTTTAGACCTAAAAGTTTTTCCATTGATCATGTAAAATGTTTCGCCTGAACCGAATGAATGAGCTAGACACGTAGCAACAACAATGTCAAAAAAGATTTATTACATGTACGTAGGCCTACATACATGTACACTAAAATTCAATTTTTCTATAAAACTAATTCAGTGTCCAACAGCTGAGAGCTGATCATAGGCCAATCTTCAATAAATCAATAGCTAAAAGAAAATTCCCACCTAGAAAATTACCAACCTTTAGAAAAGTACAAAAGTTTAAATATTCTAATTGCCAAATCCTAATATTTTTCTCACGTGCACAAGATTGACAATAGTCCAAACTCTTGCAACTCCTCAAAATTTTGAAATAGAGAAAGAAGAGGTGAGCTCGACAGCTTAGTTGATGCAAAAATATTACAAAACTCTTCAAATAAAACAACGAATATTTAAAGAGCTTACGAGCAAGTGTATGGTAATAATACGTTTTAGAGAGCTTACGAGCTAGATATTCTATGGTAGAGATACGAGCAAGTGTATGGGAGAGATACGAAATAGATAGTATTTTTTTTTTGCTGAAGAATTAGATAGTATTTGGGTAGCATGTGTATGGTAATAATATGTTTTAGAGAGCCTACGAGCTAGGGTTAATTATTTAAAGACTAACAAAATTCCTAACATTCGTAACTTGCCCTATAATTTAGGACTTAAACATTAGTGCTCCCTTATCTATTGTCTTGCCATCACTCACAATTCCATATCACTAAATAGAAGGAACATTTGGACAACTGTATGTATGTTTAACCACGTCAAACTCACAAAGCCATACGTGACCAAACGTGCAATTTCCGTTATGTTAACGTGTAATAAGCTTGTATGCACACTTTATTTGTTTTATTTAGTACACATACTTGTACAATACACTTGCCTACTGTATAAAAACACTTTTGTATATGTTATTACTTAGGTAATACAATACTACTCATTTAGTATTTTGACACCCATTATTTGTAAATTTTTAATTAATAATGTTAGGTTTTAAAGACTTAGGAACTTATGTATTTAGAACTCTAATGTGTATTGTTGGCAAATCATGATCAAAACAAGATGTTTAGTCGTGTTTAGACTTGCTCAAAGTTGTGTCATTTATATAAAGTTGGATTTAAGTTGTTGCAGAATTAAAAGTGTAATTCGGCCTGGTTCGATCGATCGAAGCTTAGGCTCGATCAATTGAAATTCGGGCAGAATGCGTTTTCTGCAGAATTCCAACCCATCCCTAGTTTTATTTAAAACGTTTAGGGTTTTGTATTTTTTCCCTAGGTATATAAGGAAAACCCTAGCCACGTTTTAGTATTGCTCATATTGCTGTTTGTGTAAATCTCTTGTGAGATCTGTGAGAAGCTTTCCTTTACACAAACTTAGGATTATCAAGAAGGAGATTCGTTCAAGAACTTGATGATCATTCAGTTGCTGCCATAAGAACTTAAAGAAACACAAGCAGGTGTGCTTGTACTTGCTGGTGAATCTAAGAAAGAAGGAGTCCGTGGTTTTGGAGCTTGCACGTGGTCGTGTCAGTAAGTTTCTACTGGTGGGTAACAATAGGATGTTAGTGGTCTAAGTCCTGTTGAACAACTTCAATTCTTTCATAGTGGATTTAGGTTTACCTTGAGGATAGCTAGGTTAAATCCTCCCCAGGTTTTTACCGGTTTGGTTTCCTAGGTGATCATATCATTGTGTTATTTATCCTTCCGCTGCTTTGCATGATATGATTGTTTGATTGTGATAACCTAGATTTGGAATTTGGACTAAGTAATAACTTGGCAAATTACCTAGGTTAATTCAATTGTGTTATGGGTGTGTGTGAAATAAGAATGCCATTCCAATAAAGAATGATCTTAAGCTGCTTGTGTTTGAACTTGCAACATTGTCCTGGAATGGCAAGGAAGAACCAAAAAAATAATGAACTTTATGGAGAAAATTACTTACAAACTCAGTTTCTAAGTTCAACTTCCAAAGTTGCTAGATATTTGAGAAGTTTAAAAAATGCAAGGATTTGGCTACTAATTCAGTTCAGAGGACTAAAAAATCTTGCTCAACAAAAGGACAATAATAGAGCTATCAAAAAAGAACCGAAGTTAAAACAAACACAAACCCAAACAATTTTGCAACCATCTAATAAGCTTTCTATATAAAAAAAAAAAACAAAACAAAACAAATTTGCAACTATTAGATAAAATAAAAAATGCAGAAAAATTCAACAGATGCAATACCCATCAAAATCATCAATAGTTTAAAAAAGAAAAGGCAATACCTCAAATTGCCTTGCGTTCGAGGGCTCGACAACTCAAAATCCAAGATCTCTTCCTTTGGCACTACTGCTTTCTCAGCATTAGGATTCGGGGAAACCTATAGAATATCAAGCATGTGATTATGTGAATATACAAATGCATTCAACTATCTCTAAGGACCAAAATTATCACAAAAACTTAGACACATACTGATAATTCTTTGGATATCAGTAGGTTGATGAGACTCGAACGGTGATCTTTGGGCTAGATCCTGTAACACAAAGAACACTGAATCAGAGGGGACCGGTGGAGACCGGCCAAAAGTCCTCCGATGATGAAGTTAGTTACTTTTGAACTCTCTGTAAGGAAGGAGTATTTTCTTAAGATAAAATTGTCTGAATGCCTTACCCTTCATCGAAGAATCCTTATATAGTATGGGTGGAACGGTTATCTGTTTAGTAACCATTCCCAATGTCGAGGAGTCCGGAGAATTGGGGGTAACTTCCATAACCGCTATGGAAGTTACATAGGTTGGACGGGCCATTCCATGGTGAACTCGTCCATCATTTATTAAAGACGGACGAGACCATCTTGGACGGCTTGCCCTTGCCTGAATGATGATGAGTAAGATTCCCATGAGGTCTCGTCCGTCCATAGACGGACGAGATTAGCCAGAACGCTTGGAACAATCACTTCGCCTATTTGATTTGTCGTAGCTTGTCTTTCGTTAGACGGGACATATGGACGAGTTATGGAGTTGGATGTTTTCTGTGACACCATCAGTTGCCCCCTCGTCCATGTGAGTCGTCCAAGAGTTGGGTGAACTGCCGACACATCCTTGGACGTATATATAATTGGTTAATAAATCAATGCACCACGTGTCATTTTTTCATTGGCGACTGTTCCTGTCGATTTAGTTTTCCGAGGTAGATGCCACGTGTCGTTTTCGTATTGGTAGAGTCATTTCAAATGCCCAGGTCAGCATCCTATAAATAGTGGAATGCCTCCCTTAACCCTTCTCATTTCAGAGATTTTCTTCCTTGACATCCTTCGTCTAGAGCCTCGTCTAGGAGTTCCTCTGCGTCTAGAGTCTTCTTCCATCTAGAGCTAGGTATTCTTCTTCTCTCCGTCTTTAGGTTCTAAGTTTCTTGTCAAAAATGTCTGTTGCTTCTTCGTCCACTGATAGCCTTAATAAGGCTATAGACGAGTATTATGAGGACAGTAGTGATAGGTCTAGTTCTAGCAGTGCTAGTGATGATAGTGGAGGAGGCACAGATGAGAATTACTCTTCTGGGGCCCCTGGGATCCCTATCGAGGTCGTCCAAGAGCAACTTAGGAGAGCTTCTGGCTCTCAAGCTGGCTCTCCGTCCAGCGTGCCTCCGTCCAATCCGACGGACGAGGAGGAGACCGTCTTTAGTTGCGCTGTAGGCGTCCATTCTAAGACGGATGAACAAAGATTAAACAATCTTAAATCTTGGTATCAGATTCCGGACGAGTTTAACCCTAGGCTGCCCGTCCGTGGAGAGTGGTGTTGTGACCCACGTTTTGGAATAGGCGTCTATGAATCTTATTTCCTAGGTGGCCTTAGGTTTCCTTTAAATGCCTTCGCTAGAGAGCTGTTAGTCAAGTTAGGTTTAGGTGTCTGTCAGTTTAATCCTAATGCGTGGAGATTAGTTATCTCCATGAAAATTTTGTGGAGGGAAGTTTTTGGTGGGGACCGTCCTCTTACTGTGGACGAGTTTCTTTATTGTTATAAACCTTCTGCAATAAATCAATCTGAGGGTTTTTATCAGTTCACTGCTAGGGGGAATGATTGTAGGTTAATCAAGTCCCTAGCTTCGTCTGATAGGAAGTGGAAGACGGAATTCATCTTTGTCTCAGGCTTCTGGGCAGGGAACCCTGTGGACATTGGCAGGGATCCCTTTCCTCCTTACACTGGGGACTTAGGGAACCTTCGTCCAGAAGGTACGTCCCTTCCCCTTGTTTATTTTTATCCTTTTTTCTATTTGATTCGTTTACAATTTCTAACCTTTATTTACTCATTGTGTTGTAGCTGCTAAACGTCTGTCTTTGAGCAAATTCCATCGTGACCGCGTCCACAGGACTCGTCTTCATACAAACAGGAGCTTTCGTTCTCTTGTCACTCTTAGACATCTAGCCAAGTGGGGTTTAGGTCCTGAGCCGTCAGACGAAGCTATTGCACACGAGGTTACTGTGCGCAAAAGTAAGTTTTCAGCTAAGTTTAAGTTTTTTTTTTTTTTTTTTTTTAAGTGTACATTCCTGATCTGTTTGTTATCTCGTTTTAGGAATGTCAAAAATGAAAGAAAACAAAGGGAAAGAGGTCGTAGGTGAGGGGAAACGTCCTGAGGCTCAGGCCCAGGATCGTCCTGAGGTTCAGGTACGTCCAATGGCTGGGGACAAAAGGAAGTTCTTGCCAAAGAACATTGATTTGGAAGGGCTCCCTAGTCGTTGAGACAAAAGAGTTAAGCAGGGCTCGTCCAAGGTGGTTAAGTCCAAACCTTCACAGTCTCAGCCTTCCATTCAGGTAGTTGATGTGGACTCGTCCACTCTGGTTGAGTCCACTCCGTCCAAGACTCCTCCGCCCAGAACTCCTTTGTCCAAGCCAACTGCGAATGGCTCGTCCCAGCCTTCTACGAACATCATTGAAAATGAGGATCTGGCTTGGGAACGTTTTCAGTTGGCGGTCCTGGACGAGGACATAAACATGTGTTATAACATGGGCTTGAAGGAGTTTGAGCATTCTGGCGTCCATGACCTCTTTAAGGGAGGCATTCCACTATTTATAGGATGCTGACCTGGGCATTTGAAACGACTCTACCAATACGAAAACGACACGTGGCATCTACCTCGGAAAACTTAATCGACGGGAATAGTCGCCAATGAAAAAATGACACGTGGTGCATTGATTTATTAACCAATTATATATACGTCCAAGGACGTGTCGGCAGTTCACCCAACTCTTGGACGACCCACATGGACGAGGGGGCAACTGATGGTGTCACAGAAAACATCCAACTCCATAACTCGTCCATATGTCTCGTCCAACGAAAGACAAGCTACGACAAATCAAATAGGCGAAGTAATTGTTCCAAGCGTTCTGGCTAATCCCGTCCGTCTATGGACGGACGAGACCTCATGGGAATCTTACTCATCATCATTCAGGCAAGGGCAAGCTGTAACACCTCGACCCAATTTTTATAATTAAACTATGTGTTTAAGTGGTTAAGTGTTATTAATATTTTAAGCCACTTACTTACAAAGCATTTAATAAATATATTATTTTATAATGTCATTGAATAAGAATTTTAAAGATTATAAATAATTGAAATGGCTATTTGTATTATAAGTACATATTTAGTATGTGCAAAACTATATTTAGTGGTTAAGTTATGAGATATATATATATATATATATTTATAGTTGTTGGTGTTTTAACTATGTATGATGCATGAGATATTATAGAACATATATGCTCTTTTAATGTGATGGATATAACTTTATAAAGGTAAGGATATATATGTGTGTGTGTGTAAAGTGATATTATTATTTGTAAATGAGTGTGAATGCAAAGAAAAAACTAAGTGTGAATGCAAAGAATATATATATATATATATATAAAAGTGTGAATGCAAGAAAGTTGAAAGTGGGTGGGATATTTCTTTCCCTAGCCATACACGTATCCACCCCAATTTTTCCACCTCTCTTATCTGATTTTGCTGCCCCAAAAGTCTTCACACTTTTCTCATTTTCTTGGCTGCATCAGATCAGAAGTCCAGCCCCTCTCTCTCTACTCCTTTTCCTCTTTCTTTGTTCTTCTTTCTCTCTTCTTCTGTCGCTTCTACACGGCTAGACATGGCAAAACGGGTCAGAATTTTCTGACCCGACCCGACCCGACCCGAAAAATACCCGACCCGAACCCGATTTTTTTGACCCGAAGCAAAAACGGGTTGACCCGTGACCCGACCCGTGTTTTGTGCGGGTCAACCCGACCCGACCCGCGACCCGACCCGAACCCGAACCATTTTTTTAAAACTTTTTTTTTTTGGTAAAAAAAATAGTGAAATTAAGACAATATTGGTTTAATTGTTTATTGTGAGTTTTAAGGAAAAAATTGATACATTTACATAACTGCATGCAAATTAATTGAAAAATAAATGGTTGAGCATTCTGTAATGAGTAAAGATTTTTAGATATCAAATAGCAAAGTACATGCCAAGATAATCTAGTTACAGTAAAGTTAAAAACATATTTAAAATTGTAGATATGTGTGAGACACATTCACGAGTGTGAAAATAGTAAAGCCAAAGTATCAAATTAACATAAATTATGAATGCTTAGATCTATTTTTTAACAATTTATGTTCAAAATAAACGGCTTTTCAAAATAAATTATGATATTTCCTAAAGTGTGTGCTGCTTAACAATGATATGATCTTCATAAAAGAGACTAGGTATAAATAAGTAAGCAATCAAACTTTAATGTATATCTCAAATTGAAATAGAGTGTCAACCACAATTGATAATAGATTATAAAATTAATTTTTAAAATTGTAACTTTCTTATATGTTTTTATTCTTTATCAAATGAGTTATCCAATAAGTCATTTGTAATTTTTTTTTTTTTGGAATGTTGATATTGTGTAAAAATAAAACTTGTATATTTGTTTTACTTATCTTTGTGTTGTTTTGTTTTAGATAGCAATATTAGGATTTGTATAATTTTAAAATTATTGAATAAATGTTAATAAGTTTAACTGAGTTTATTCTTGATATAAGTAGTGAATGCAAAATAATGCATTTTACATCAAGTAATATGTTGCATAACTATCCAAATGGCAAATACATATTGTTTTCTTTATAAAAAAAATAAAAAATAAAAAAAATAAAAAATTTCATGTGAAAAATACGGGTCAACCCAACCCAACCCGACCCGACCCGCAACCCGATTGACCCGAACCCGATTTCAACCCGCTTAAAATGACCCGTTTTTGACCCGTGACCCGTTTGACCCGTGACCCGATTGACCCGACCCGAACCCGACCCGACCCGCCCGTTTTGCCATGTCTATACACGGCAGCCCTCCCTTTCTCACCAACACAATACATTCCTCTCTAAAGATGAAATTAAACAATTAACCCTAAGGTTTCAGCTTCAAATTGTGGTGGGTAAGTAATTAAACCTTATCTGATTTTGTGTATTTGGATAGTATAATTGTTTGCTTACTTTCCCTCTTTGTTCTCTGCTCTGTTTTTGGAAGTTGAATTGGTGATTCTGTTTTAGTGATTTGAAGGTTTAATGATATTATGGTTTATTTAATGTTTAATAACATATTTTAGTATGTTAATTATAGGTATAAAAATACCCAAATGAAATTAAGGCTTATTGCTATTTGTTGATGATTTTGTAAGAATATGTTCTGAAGCTGTCACTGTGACAGATTCTGTGTTCATGCATGTTAAATTATGTATTAAATTTTATATAGTGAATTTGGATGCTAGGGATAATTCCTATGAAACTTAAGACACTTTTGGTTGTTATTGAATTGGTCTCACAGCATTTGGATGAACATAAAATTAATGGTTTAATTTATAAGTTGCATGAATTTCTGACATGACAGATTTGAGTATGCTGTCTTGCGTGATTTTTAGTAAATCATGGGTTTATGCTTTGACTCCGAAATTTTAAAGGTATATACTGGACATATAGGGGAGTAGTTATGTAAAATTTCATGACAATTGGATGTGTTTGAGTAGCCCGTTTGTATTTTACAAATGGAGCCTATGCTGCTGGAATAGAACAGTGAATAGTAAGGGACATGCCTAACTTTGTGGATTTAATTATCAAGTTAGGGTGAATGTTTTGAGCTATAGTTTGATATGCTTATCTTTTGGTATGTTTCGATCATAGATTAATTTTGTGTAACTTGTTTTGAGGTTTAGTACCCAAAGGAAGGGGTTGTAAACCATGGGATGGTTGTATGTATGAAGCTGTTTTGCCCGACGTGTTGTATGTTATCATATGAATCTATATAGTTACATGATCATGCTTAAAAGATTTTATATTTATGCATGCATTATTGCCCTAACCTTAAAGCACCTTTTGAAATAAAGTTAGCTCTTTTAGAGATATGGGATTAATATAAGAATGTTGGTTTCTCTAGGATTTTGTACTTGTTGTTGATGAATGTATTTTTTGTTTGTGGGAACCTCGTTGAGGTGGGATTAGGATTTCCTTAATTCTAAGAAATAGGCTTTGAGATGAATGTGAAGTTTATGGTAAAGAATTATGGATAGTAATAAGCTTTGATTTATGGTTTAGGTGTTACCAGTATCCAAGTCTAAGCTCCCTCGACTTTAGGCTCTTGGTTCCTCTGCTTTCAGGTAAGGGATAAGTTATATGGGCATTTGGTAAGTCATGAGGTTATTTTAAAGTATATTATGCATTAAAATGTTTTTGATTAGAGATATGGCATGTAATCATTATTCTGACAAAGATATGTTCGTGAGCTTTCGAAAGACTTATGTATATGATTTAAGCATATTGATGCTATTATTGATTTCACGAACATGATGTTTAATGAAAAGAATGGAAGTGCTATGATTATGAAATGTTATGCAAAAGAAGAAATTTCAGTATGATGTAAAGTATGAAATGTTTTCGGGTTATGTCCTCTGGTAATCTGAACTCGGCTAGTAGGGGTTAATTACTGGCTTTCCATGGAAATATGTTATCTGTTTGGCCATTTAAAGTAGAGGAAATGGGGCTGCCCGTAACTCTAGGCCATTTAAAGTAGAGGAAATGGGGTTGCCCGTAACTCTAATCTGATTAAGGCCTTCTCCCCAATGTGTACGAACGGCGAGGAGGAACAAAACCTGGAGGGGATGTGCCATCAGGCCTCCCAAAGGGGACAATATCATACACACGGGGGCACCCAAATGTGATGAGGCCTTCTCTGTACAGCTTATCAGATATGGACTAACCAATATGATATGAACAGCTATGTTATGTTACTAATCATGAGAGAATTATTTTGTTTAAATGCATTATAAAAAGTTAAAAGCTCTCATGAAAATAAGAAGTTTCTGATGAAAAGAAAGCTGTTCATTAAAGATAAAGTTTCTGATGAAAGTGCAGGTTATGTTTAAAAGTTATCAGATATCTGTTTTTATGAAACGTTAAGTTTTATTATCATGAAAGTTATAGTATTCTATGAGAAGAAGTTTATAAAGAAAAGTTTTCTTATTAGTCAAGTTGTTTCTAGCTTAATACAAAGTTGCCGATTATTTGATTTAAGTTAAAATAATTATCTTATAATGAGAATATATGTATGGCGACTTTGTAGGAAGTGAAAGAAGTTTAATCTGGAAGGTTTTGGTAATATTAAACTAATAAGAAAAAGGAGAACAATTATTTTCTATGAAGAGCGTATACTATTATTATGAATAGTATTAAATACTATGCATGAAAAGATGTTCTCCTATTCGAATATTCATAGAATGAAATGATCTGATTTACATGCATCCTTATTGAATTCACATATATCTTACCTTTACTGAGCTGTGTAGCTCACCCCTTCCACTCTTTCAGTTAACAAGTTTTATTTTGGAGCAGAGGGAGCCTTAGTCGAGTTTGGAAGGAGCTGGTTTTAGTCTTATATGTATAGATCCTAAACTAGCATTCTGACGTTTAGCGTTATAGTTATTGTGTATTCTAGGATCAAATGAAAGTTGTGTACCTAAAAGTATTAAGAGATGTATTATGTAAAAGTATGGAAATCAAATGACTGGTGGATTATGTTATATTTTGAGTATGGTGTAGATGCTCTGACTATCAAGTGAAAAATTATATCAAGAAGTAAAGAAACAAGTATGAAAAGAAAAAATAGAAGTTTTTGGAAAAGTTTTGTAAAAGTTAAGTTGGTTCTTGTTAATATTAGGTTTAAACTTGATATTAGCATGCCGGTCATGGTCACAAATCCGGGTATCGGGTTTGGGGCGTGACACAAGCCGTCCAAGATGGTATCGTCCGTCTTTAATAAATGATGGACGAGTTCACCATGGAATGGCCCGTCCAACCTAGGTAACTTCCATAGCGGTTATGGAAGTTACTCCCAATTCTCCGGACTCCTCGACATTGGGAACGATTACTAAACAGATAACCGTTCCACCCATACTATATAAGGATTCTTCGATGAAGGGTAAGGTATTCAGACAATTTTATCTTAAGAAAATACTCCTTCCTTACAGAGAGTTCAAAAGTAACTAACTTCATCATCGGAGGACTTTTGGCCGGTTTCCACCGGTCCCCTCTGATTCAGTGTTCTTTGTGTTACAGGATCTAGCCCAAAGATCACCGTTCGAGTCTCATCAACCTACTGATATCCAAAGATGTGTTGTAGTGGTACCCTTATGCCTTCAGCTCAAGCTTATAAGGCATAAGGGGGGCGCTTCTCTAAGCGATGTGAGACTCTTGCACAATGAGCATGCCCACACTCGTCAAGAGGACAAAGCCATGCGGGTGTCAAGCCAATATCGGCTACAAGGCAAGCCCTTGGCCTGAGGTGAAAATCCCCAAAGCGGACAAATAGATTGTGTTCCCACAGACAGCGCCAACTGATAATTCTTTGGATATCAGTAGGTTGATGAGACTCGAACGGTGATCTTTGGGCTAGATCCTGTAACACAAAGAACACTGAATCAGAGGGGACCGGTGGAGACCGGCCAAAAGTCCTCCGATGATGAAGTTAGTTACTTTTGAACTCTCTGTAAGGAAGGAGTATTTTCTTAAGATAAAATTGTCTGAATGCCTTACCCTTCATTGAAGAATCCTTATATAGTATGGGTGGAACGGTTATCTGTTTAGTAACCGTTCCCAATGTCGAGGAGTCCGGAGAATTGGGGGTAACTTCCATAACCGCTATGGAAGTTACCTAAGTTGGATGGGCCATTCCATGGTGAACTCGTCCATCATTTATTAAAGACGGACGAGACCATCTTGGACGCCTTGCCCTTGCCTGAATGATGATGAGTAAGATTCCCATGAGGTCTCGTCCGTCCATAGACGGACGGGATTAGTCAGAACACTTGGAACAATCACTTCGCCTATTTGATTTGTTGTAGCTTGTCTTTCGTTGGACAAGACATATGGACGAGTTATGGAGTTGGATGTTTTCTGTGACACCATCACATACGATGTCGAGAAAAAACAAACACAGCAATCTTGAAAACAATTTTTAGCAATCCACTAAGCAACCAAATCAGCCTGCAAACAAAACAAATAGTTTCATTAAAGAAAGAATCATCAAACACATAGTTTCATTACAGCAAACAACTGAGCCAATGGTCTTGCACAAACGTACATTCATACACACGCACAAAACAACAGTAAACCCGAAGCCCCTCAAAACCCCAGATTAAACCCCAAATCAAAAACTCACAGCAACAACCATTCAGAACCCTAAACCCAAATCAAATTTCCAATCAAACCCAAAACCTCACCTTGCAACGAATCGCTGAAATCTTGGCCACTTGGAGCCCGGGAACTAGTTCAACAACCCGAACTCTGCACAGTAGGTTCTTCGCAGTCAAGCTCTCTGAGCGTGGGTCCAAGCAACAGAGTCAGAGGCCAACTGGGTCACCCTGCATTGTTGAGATTGCGGACTGTGGGTTGAGATCAAGCACGGCGGCGAGAGGTTCAGAGCACGGTGGCGAGATTACCGGGAGCTAGGTTGAGAAGCTGAGTGTTTTTCAATTTAGGGATTGATTGGGTTGAAATTTTAGGGGTTTTTTGAATTTATAGGAAAGCTATAGCTGCGGCATAAATGAGTCTGGAGCTGCGTTTAAATAGACGCAGCTCTACCACATATTAGAGCTGCGTTCCTCTAAACGCAGCTTTGACATGTCTGGAGCTGCGTTTAGAACAACGCAGCTCTATAAGTTTTGAAGCTGCGTTTGTTAAACGCAGCTCTTAGATATATTGAAAAAAAAAATCCCAGGTTGGAACTAAAGTTGCGTTTTTGAAAACGCGGCTTCAATCCTACCCGGCTAAACGCAGCTCGAACATCAAAAAACGCAGCTTCAGAGCTAGTCTATAGCCGAGTTTAATAAACACAGCTCAAACAGCATCCTGAAGCTGCGTTTTTAGAAAACGCAGCTCAAAATACGACCCTAGAGTTGCGTTTTTAGAAAACACAGCTTAAATTACCGATTTTAGTAGTGAATATACAACATTGTGGGAGGTTTTAAACAAAATATTTTTCTAGCCGTTGAATGCAATGATGGCTAGCTGGCTGCATGATTCAACATCTCTCACTTGGGCCAATTAGATCATGATGTACACGCACCTTATTCAATTTTACATGATACACCCATAGCACAAACAAATTCTTGAAAATTTCTTAGAGGTTATTTTTTTCAATAGATCTGGCACCATCTCCCTTTGATGATATGTAATTTATAAAACATTTGTTTTCAATAAAATACCTATGGCTATAAATGAGTTGAAATTTGTCGAGTAATGAATGTTCTAGCTTGATTCGATAACAAAGTAAAATGTTCAAGCTCGGTTCGAGATTGAACCAAGTTTAAAAATAATGATTAAGCTTGAACTCATTTAAAAGTATATATAAAAGCTTAAATTTGGCTTAGTTCATTAGTCAAGATGAACTTGATCTCAATATAAAGGTCAAACTCGAACTCAATATCAAGCTTCTGAGCTAAGATCCAACACAAGTATATTATAACGTTTTATTAAGGTCATTTGGTTTGGATGAGTGGTCTCACATTCCAATTATTTAAAGTCTTAGTAAGATATGAGTTTATTTGTCAAGCCCATATCAAATTTATTACCAAGCCTATAAAACGAGTTTCGGCTCAGCTTGATTTTTTATCAAGCCCTATTGTTCACAAGCTTGTTTATAAACCTCTTTTTTTTTTTTTTTTCCTTGGATTTGTCTCATTTATTATACAACTCTAAAACTAAGGCTAAAGCTTATTTTGGGCACACTATTTCAAAATCTGAGACGTATTTTAGTAAGGTTTTGACAAATTATAACTAAGAAATCTTTTTTTATAAAATTGTACATAAATAAGGGGAAAAATAAGTTAGCTAACAAGTCAGCAGCCTCATTGCACGTGCATGTGCTATGTGCATAATCTGTTTTTTTTTTTTTTTTTCTTTTTTTCTTTTTTTCTTTTTTAATTTCATTTATGTGAAACTCTTTTACTAAAGGTTTTTTCAAAAACTTCATAAGTCTAGGTTTCTAATAAGATTGAAAATTAAATTAAACAAAAAATTTCTACCATTCAAGGTTTTTTTTATTCAAAAATATAGTAACTACCATTTGTGACATGTATGCTCGGTGATTTTCTTTATAATGATTGTTCTAAAGTCAATTTTTTGATAGTAAGTTTACAATATTTTATTTTTTTCAAATTTGAATTTCTAATCAAATGAAGGCATGCCAACTTGGATATTCTAGACCATCATCAATTATATCAAATGACAATATTAGTTGAGCTGCATATCTCCAATGGTGGGTTATGAAAGTAAGTAGAGATTTGCAATAAGAATCAATGGTGGGTTATGAAAGTTAGTTGAGCAGCATACCTTCAACGGAGACCATTTTAGTATGGCTAGAGGAACAAAATGTTTACCCAAATGAATTATATGATATGTTTTCTAAAAATAAAAAATAAAAAGTCTAAAAATATCAAAATAAATCAAGCTAGCTAATTTAAACATTCCCCCAACATACATATAAATTAAAGAAAAATGCAAAATACATATATTTCCAAACTATTAATTAAAAATTATATTACACCTTTTTTATATGAAAATTATAACAAAAAGGAAAAATATATGAAAATTACAAAAAAGAAAAAACTCTAATGACTTAATAATTTTCACTATCAATTAAGAAAATCTATAATTATATTATTTTTGATATTACCAAAAAATGTTTGACTTAATAAATCTTATGGTAGTTTGGATAGATGAAATAACATCAAACTCTTGCATAAGGCTATTACTATTGGGCTTTTGCGGTACTATTACTTTTTTTTTTTTTTTTTATGGGCGGTACTATTATTATTAAAAAGAATATTGTTTAATTTTAGCTGCAATTTTGAGGGAATGTGCAAAATAGCTGTTAATAGAGATTCAAAGTAGTAAGTTAGGAACCGTTTTAAAGTTTTAAGAAAAGTAACATCTCGAGTTTTAAAAACTCGAGATTCAATTAAAAATCGAGTTTTATAAACTCGCTTTGCAGTTGTTGTGAACTACTGAGTTGGCTAAAAACTGCTACATAGATCTCGAGTTTTAGAAACTCGAGTTCCTATAGTGGCGTTTTTAAGTCCTATAGTGACGTTTGAAAGCCCTATAGCGGCGTTTCCCTGTAAATTTCTTTTATATGATCACCCCACACTTCAGGGAGCCCTATAGTGGCGTTTTCAATCCCTATAGTGACGTTTTGAAACCCTATAGCGGCGTTTTCCTGCAAATTTTTTTTTATAAGTATGATCACCCCGTACTAGGTTCAGGGAGCCCTATAGTGGCGTTTTTAAGCCCTATAGTGACGTTTTAAAACCCTATAGCGGTGTTTTTCTGCAATTTATGGAACTCGAGTTTTTAAAACTCGATTTTCACGTGGATTTTTTCCACATCCACTTACAAATCGAGACTTAAAAACTCAAGTTTTTTCTTGGAACTCGAGTTTTAGACACTCGAGATGCTACTTTTCAACATTGTTTTGAAACGTGACAACTAACTAATTTTTTTGATATTTATTGTTATTTAGAAAGGGTGTTCCTGCATTTTTCCTATCTATATTAGAGGTGTGTATTGGGTATGTTTTAACCCAATTTTATTTCTTTGGGTTCAGAAAATGCCAACCTAACCCAACCCATAGGAATTGGGTTCAGTTGGCAGGTTGATGCAATTTTTTGAGACTTAAAAAAAGTTTATTTTATTTTTTTATTCAACCCTTTATTCAATAAATTATAATTTACACCATTAGGTATAATATTTCATTTTCATCAAAATTAAGTCTTAAACTATCAAAATAAATCAAGCTAACTAATTTAAAATTGCCCCAACAGCAACATACATTTAAATAAAACAAAATATTAAAATACATATATTTTCAAAACCATTAATTAAAAATTATACTACACCTTTTATTATTATATCAAATTAAAATTATAAAAATAATATAAACATATAAGAAAATTATAAAAAAAAAAAAAAAAAAATCAAATAATAAGACCATGTTTGGTTTGCTAAGTTTTCATCGCTCAATACTCAGTTTTCATTATTCATCACTCACATTCTGTGGCCCCACACTAACTGATGTTGTTTTGTTTAATTTTTGTTCTCAATTTTCATAACTCATTACTCAAAAAATTGAGTTAGAGTCATGGAAAATGAAAACAACTTTTTGTTGTTTTTGAATTATGTAAACTCGTGGGCGAGTGCACAGGAGTTTTTGAAAAAGTTTTTGAAGTTGAGAATACTATGGAGATGGAAGCGATGTTAGACTATGAAACGGAGGAAGACCTTCTGGGCGAGGCAACAGTACGCATCACCGGAGATAGGAAAGGTAAGATACGGGCTGCTTGGACAAATGCACTTATAGTTAAAGTGTTTAGGAAAACCCTAGGTTACCACTTCCTTATTTCAAGGTTGGTAAGTCTATGGAAACCGATGGGCATAATGGAGTGCATAGACCTCGGAAATGAGTTCTTTCTCATTAGATTCTCCATTGCGGAGGACCAAGCAAGAGTGCTCAAAGGTGGTCCATGGTTTGTTGGTGGCCATTATTTCTCCATTAAATGTTGGGAACAAAACTTCAGGGTAGAAACCACCAAGCTTTCGGCTATTGCAGTGTGGATAAGGCTGTCGGGATTGCCCATCGAGTACTACGAACCATCGGTTTTGAAGGATATTGACCTAGCAATAGGACCAGTACTTAGAATTGACACCTAAACCGCAACGGAGGCGAGAGGACGCTTTGCGAGACTTTGTGTCCAGGTTAAGTTTGATAAACCAATCATCAAGCTTGTCAAGATAGGCGGTCTTCAACTGCCTGTGTAGTATGAAGGAATTAATGCGCTTTGTTTCTCATGTGGACGTGTCAGCCACAAAACTGAGGGATGCCCGTATAGAATGAAGTTGCTAGAGCAAGCGGAGAAGACAGTGGGAGAAAATGATGCAGTAGGAAGTCACGGGGTGGGGAAGGATCACGTGGTACCTGACTGTGATGATTTCAGGCCTTGGGTTTTTGTTACACGAAACAGGAAGCCTAGGAAAAATCTAAGTAAAGTAGATAAGACTTTAACCCAAGTAGGCATTTCCATGTCCAAAACAAGTCTGCCCACTAGCTTTTAGAGCCCAACAAAAGAAAATATGCGGCCAGACCTGGGGGCAAACATGGAATTTCAACACCACCGTGACATGACAAAAGAGAGCAACTTGCGTGCAGATCGCACTAACTTATCTTTGAGCCGTGAAAAGTCTACCTTCAAGCCAAAATCTCAGAAAGAGAAGAACCCCAGGTGTGGACAACAACACAAAAAGAGCCAAGCAAAGACTGATGGACCAAAAGCTATTGGACAAAAAGCTTCCTCAGAGTGGAGAGTTGTCAATTCAAATCCATTCGGGTTAAGCTCACCCATCAAATTTGGTTCTGATCCAGTTGGCATGTCTATAATAGGAATGGAGTTTAAGGGATTTTTTGCTGGGAGATCTGACGAAGCAATCTCAACGCCGATGGAGAAACCGGTCTTGGCCGTTGCAGAAGATTGAATAGAAGACACCTACTTAGATGGATTGGAGATGGGTCTAATTGAAAGGAAGCCATTGGAGGTAACTTCAAACTACTCTCCACGGGAGGAAAATCACTCGGGTTCAACTATGGAGAAGGAGGTCCAGCGAATAACCAAGCTTGAGCTGAAGAGGATTGATCCTTCACTACGGTCAAAGTGAACAGGGCTTGAAGAAGAGGATTATCCTTGAGCAGAAGACGGGTCTCACTCAAAGGCAGATATGCAAGTTGAACAGGGAGGTGAGCTTCTCAATCCTTCCAGTTAATTTTCTGTTCAAATTCTCTTTCTTGTGTTAATTATGAATACGTTAATCTAGAATTGTCGGGGTGCTTTAAGCCCAAATTTTTGTAATAATATTAAAGATATGGTTCGTGTTCACTCCCTTGCTATCATGATCATCATGGAAACCAAAGTGTGTGGTGATAGAGCTAGAAGGATTATTGATAGACTCCCTATGGACGGGGCTATTATTGCTAACTCGATTGGCCTATCGGGTGGCCTGTGGTTACTTTGGGACTCTAGTCAGGTGGAGGTGGTTGAACTATCTTCAACTGAACAAGAGATTCATGCAACAGTATCCTCCTCAAGCAAGCCTCTCTGGCTTTTATTAGCTATTTATGGCAGCCCTACTTTCTCTTTTGCAAGGATTTGCTTCTTTTGATTTTATCTTTCTAGCTAATTTTATTAAGGAAGTTCATATAATTAAAAAATACTTATACTACTGTCCTCTAAAAATTAATAGCTTAATGACAATTGTTATTAGATACGGTTCTAACAATAGTGGGTTCGAGTTCTGGAATCAAACTATCTAAGATGCCTATCAATCATCTCTTTTGAATCCCACAAAAAAACAAGTTTGGTGAGAGTTTTGAGATATTTTCCATGATCGGCTTGGTCATTGACACTACCTTCCTTTTTCTTTGCCATGTGGGAAGGAGCTTTGATCATCTTCTTGTCACGTGTGTTTTTTTCCATTTGGCTGCTCATCAAGATTGTCCACATTGTTTTTTTTTCGGGGTTCGAAGCGGAAGAGTTGCGGTGTGAGTGGCGTCTAAGGTTATAGGCTGTGGAGATAAGCGGAAAAAAAATTTTCAAATTCACATCCATATAGTATTAATAAATTATCAACCAAGACAAATACCCA
Source organism: Quercus robur (assembly GCF_932294415.1). Classification (NCBI taxonomy): domain Eukaryota; kingdom Viridiplantae; phylum Streptophyta; class Magnoliopsida; order Fagales; family Fagaceae; genus Quercus; species Quercus robur. The sequence continues at coordinate 44,354,849 of NC_065540.1, read as the reverse complement.
AAAATCATTGTTTCTTAATATATTAAGATACAATCATCTACTAACAAAAACAAAAGACACGAAACACTATTGTTTCTTTATACAATCATCTATGAAAAGGGAACTCAACGCTCTTTCAAATCTTCAAAATCATCTACGATTGAATCCAAACTAAATGTTGAAACTATATCCTTTTCAATGTATAACATCAAAGAGTCCGTCAAAAAATCATTTTCCATTTTGTTTCGAAGGTTAGTTTTGACAACTTTCATAGCTGAAAATGCTCGCTCTGTAGTAGCAGTAGAAACTGGAAGAGTAAGCACAAGTCTCACCATTCTATAAACAAGTTTGTAGTGTTCTGAATTTCCAGTTCTCACTAACCATTGAGACAACTCAGATAAAATTTTCAATTTTTTGAATTCTGAATCCTGGACTACATTATGCTCAAAATGATAAAGCTCCTTCTCCAACACTTGTTTGTCATAATCAGTGAAATCTTGTGGATAGAAATTCTTTACCAACAAACAAAGATCACTACTTCTAAAAGATTTTAATGCCTCTTGAGATTCTAAAGCTGAGCTAAGCCTAAGTAACTCCATTATATCTTCATTAAATCGATAATTTAGTTCTTGTAGTTGAGAATCTATTGTAGCATAAAAAATATTTACTCGATAATGATGCTCAATTGTAGCGTTATCTTGTTGATTACGAGCTCGACCTCTTCTCGCAACATAACGAGCATTCATATCCAGGACATCAATGCAATGCTTCTCACAAAATGATATCACAGTGGTGAGTAAGCCATCCCATCCATCATCTCTAAATTTTTGGATAAGTGCTTTAGTAGATGAAACTAAATGCATTGCATTTAAAATGTCTTGAGATTGACTTTGCAAAGCTTGACAAAGTTTATTAGTGATCTCCATAGTTTCCTTCTCAAGATGCAAGATGAAGACAAATTCAAATGAAGTTAAACCATCATAAGCTGACTCTGCTTCTGCCCAATGTTCTCCATCAATTGCATCATCAATTATATTTTGCAAAACTTCAACAGTTGAAGTAAACATCCTTAATAAGTTAGAAACTGATCTAAAATGTGAACTCCAACGTATTTCTACAGGTCGTTGTAAAGTGTCAATTTGATTAAGTCCACTTCCAGTCTCAAGCTCTTCAAGATCAATCAAACGTTCTATTTCATTAGCATTGGTAACTTTCAATTGCTCATTGCGCTTGCATGAAGCAATAACAGTTTTGATCAGAAAAAGCAATGTAAGAAAAAAATGACTAATGGGAACAACTTGTTTTGATGCTTTTACTAATGCCAATTGTAAGCGATGTGCAAAACAATGGATGTAGTAAGTATATGGGCAATCATTTAAAATCAAAGCTTGTAATCCATTCCACATACCTCACATGTTGCTTGCTCCATCATATCGTTGCCCTCGAATATTTTGTATATCTAAGCAATGTTGAGATAACAAAGAATATATCCCATTCTTTAGAGTCAAAGCCGCAGTGTCAACAACATGACTAAGCCCAAAAAAACGTTCTTTCACAAAGCCTTCTGCATCAACATATCTAAAAACCACAGTCATTTGCTCTTTCATGGACTCATCATGAGCTTCCTCAACCATTATGCAAAACTTTTCATCACCAATTTCTTCCCGAATGGCCTTCTTCACTTTGGCTGAGAAAACATGTAGAATTTCCTTTTGAATCCTAGGTGATGTGTAGGTTGCATTTTTGGGAGCTTTTTCTATTATTTCAGCAACCTTCTCATTCCAAAAAGTCACAATACCCAATGATTCAAAAAAGTTCCCACGATTTAATGAACTAAAACTTTCCACGATTTAATGAACTAAAACTTTCATCACTACCTCTAAAACCTATAACTTGAAAGGCAAGATACCGGACAATAAAAATTGTGGCCTTCAGTTGCAATCGATTATTTGCAATTTGTTCAATAGTGAAATGATCAACTACCCTTTGTAAATGCTGCCATTGGTTCATTAAATCCTTACACATTTGCTCGGCAACTCTATGAGCTGAGTTAGGATATTTTCCTATATGACCTTGAAAATAACAATCTCTGCCCCCACCCTTTTTCCAATTTCTAAATCCACCAACAATGAATTTATTTTGTCTCACAACCCTATTTGAATTATGAAAGACAAAGCAGGGTAGACAATAAGCTGCATCTGTCGTAGGAGAATACTCAAGCCATGTTGAATTATTTTCAAACCAAGAAGCTTGAAAGCTACGATTGTGCTTCCCACTTTTTTTGAATGTCTTTAGAGGAGGTTGGTGCGGACCTTTTATAATGTAAGCCTGTCGAATTTCATCACATTGATTAACATGATATTCCAATATTTGTTTGCGTGTTCCGGGATCATAATCCAAAGAATCAAGGTCAATTCTTTGAAATTGTGTTTGAGAGATTGGAACATCGACATTTGGAATTGGGAAATTCATATTTTCTAGAATTGGAATAGCAACATTAGTTGTTGGCAATTCCACGTTGACTTCGGAAGAATTTGAAGTTGAACCTTTTCTTTTGAAAAAATCAAGCATTGTAGTTGATTTTTTCATGATCTACAAATAAAATAAGAATCATATAAGAATCACCATTATTTTCTTAAATTTGTGTGACAATTTTTTATATTATGTAAGGTTGAATTTAATCAACCATCTAATTGGCTTTATTCCGTGCCAAATTTGCTTGTATTTCAGCATTTAGTAACCCTGTATTTAGGTGGGCTTGTTGTAAGGGTAGTGAGTGAGATAGAGTGAAGTTTGCTCAAGAGTGTGCAAGAAAACAGAGACTCGCGGCTTGGCCTCGCGGGTGACTCGCGGCTGCAAGCCGCCAGACGCATCACACGTGCCAAGCATGCCAGAAGGTGAACAGTCATGCTAGTTGGAGCACTACAGGACAAAACAGGACAATTGGCCATACGGTTATCTCGCGACTGGATCTCGCAACTCAGTCAAGTCGCAAGGCCAAGCCGCGAGCCAGCCCTGTTTTGAAAAACCTGACGTTTCACATTCTCCTCTCACCTCAGTATGAATACCCCTTATACCCACAAATGAGAGAGAGCTTCCAGAGAGAATTTTGAGAGAGAAACCCTAGAGTAAAACAAGATTGATTCATCTACAATCTTTACATAAGTGTCTCTTCAAATTCCTCAACTCTCTTCCTCTCCATTGCCAAACCCTTGTGAGGTTTTTTACCAAAACCTTGTTCTCACCATATCCATTACTGTGAGAAGGCTGTTTGGTGTTCTGGGAAGCAGTTAGGAAGGAACCAATCTTCATTGGTTGATGCTATGGTCAAGTAGCGGAATCCGGGAAGCTAGAAAAGAAAAAGGTTCGGCGCAACCTCGTTGGAGCAAGAAGCTTGGAGGGCTTAGGTGCACTGGGTAGATTAGGCTTGGAGGGTCTATTGCTGTCCATGTATCCCAACTACATTTTCTAGTGGATTGTTTACCGCTTGGAGGGCGGCGGAGAGGTTTTACGCCGAGGGTTTCGGTTTCCTCTTCGATAACACATCGCATGTTGTCTTTGTGTTTGCATCTTCCTTCCCTTTTATCTTTGCCTTTTATTATCTGCTGTGGGTTTGAATTTTAATTTGGCTTAGATAGTTTTTCCAATTCCATATTATAGCTTATATTAATTTTCTGCACACTACTTGTTTGACATAATGCTTGAATTGGTTAAGTTGTAATTTGGGGGTCTAAACGTTCAAGGGTGTTTTTACACTATTTGAACTTTCATATTATATGATTTGTCTTTTTCTTTTTGTCTTTGATCTGCCACTCTGCCTTTATTTATGTATTTGTGTTTGGTCTGCCATTATTTATGTCTGTGTTGTCTCCATCTTTCTAACACTAACCCACTAACCCAATGAATCCCATTGGCCACTACCGACACTAATTGACCTTACACGAAAAAAAAAAAAAAAAAAAAAAAGGTAAAGTTAAAGACTTTAACTTTACCTTTTGTCCATTGCCCAACTCCACTTGTCCCTATTATGCCCAACTACCAGTCAACAAAGAAAAAACCAATCTCTACAACTACAAACTCTACTCTCTCTCTCTCTCTCTCTCTGTATCTCTCTTATCTATATAGAGAGTCACAAACACAGAGTAACAGAGTCACAAAGCCAAAAAACCAAACAAAAAAAAAAAAAAAAAAAAAAAAAAAAAAAAACACCACAAGCAGCAGCACAGATTCAATTCACCATCAGTCAATCACTAACATCAGTTCAGTTCATCACTCATCAGTAAAAACACAAACATGAAACACCACAAGTCCACAAGGCACAAGCATAGTTTCTGTGAATCTCATATTCTCAGATCAGATCACAAACATTTTATATTTATTGGGTTTTGAATGAAAAGATAAGAGTAAATACCTGTGAGCGACGGCGGCAAGTGGGTCTTGAGCAACCGACGACGGCAGCAAGTGGGTCTCGCCGGCGTGGGTACTGGGTACTGGTAGTGGTAGCAACTAGCAAGATCAAGATGGGATGGTGACACGGCATGGGCGTGGGCGGCAGCGTCACGGGGTGGGTGAGTGGGTACTCTCTGTCTCGCTCTCACCTCTCAGACTCTCAGTGCTCTCAACTCAAGTCTCACTTTCCTTTTTTTTATTTATTTATTTATATATTTATTTATATAGATTTACATGGGTCATGGGCTCCTGGGCTGGCTGGATGATGGGCTAAGCGATTCATATTTTTGGGAGGGGGGCCCGAGCTAAAACTAAGGGGGGGCCGAAGCTAAAAATTAAGGGGGGCCCAAGCCCTTTTCTTTTTTTTTTTGAAAATTTTAGCTGCTACAAAAATTTTTTTTTTGGGCCCAAGAGGGGCCCGGGCCCCCTTTGGCCCCTACCTGGGTCCGTCCCTGCCTTTATCGTCAAATACTCATGAGTTGACACGACATTAACCCAGCACGCGAACACGAATTGCCACCCCTAACCAGATATAGTTAATATGTATTGGGATTCAAGTTATTGGTAATGGTAAGGGTGGAGATTGTGTTCCAAATTTTGGAACTGTGTGCTTTTGGACGTAGTTAGATCAATGTATAGTGCGCACCGTGTACATTCCCATGGCATATTGGGTGGTTTGTTTTCTAAGAGCAATGAGGAAGCCAATGAGTTTTGGACTTTCCATGTGCTGAAATTCTCTTTTGCATGCTTTCTAGAATCTAGATATTCCAAATGAAATTCTCATTTGGAATATATTCATTTATATGTTTTTAGTATAATTCAAAAATGGGTTAGTTCATTTGGAAATATTAAAAATTGCCATAAGATTATCATAAAAGAAGCCCCCTTTTTTAAATATAAATTAGAGCATCTTGTTCTCCCATTATGATAGATATATATATATATATATATATATATATATCGTAAATTAAATATAGAATCAAAATGCTCTGCCAGTGATTTGATTCAAAAATAAGTATCAATTGTTTATTTCACATCCATATTTGGAGAAATTGGCCAAATTCTAGTGGGTGATGGTTTATGGGCCAGGGCCACTGATCTCATTCTCATGTTTGACCATTTTGAAGTTTGGAATGGGAGGCATGAAAGTGCCTAATCTATGATATGGAAATTAAGTGGTTTTCAGTTAATTCAACTGGTAATGTCTTGGATGGTTGAATAAAAGATTTGTAGTTCATTTCTCGTCTACATCAAAAACCGATTGGTGTCTTGATTTGATGATAAAAAACTATTATCAGGAACGAACGGTATAAGTTAAAGCTCTCGAAAAAAAAAATTAAAGTCTTTTAATTTTTTTTTTATTGATTACTTTTGCCACAACTCACATTTTTTTCTGGTTTATAGTAATATATTTTTAGGGTTACAAATAATGTTAAATTATATTACTTAAAACTAATTAAAACTCTTTTTGAATTAAACAATTCAACCCACGCTAGACATATTCGATTAGGTTTGTTCTTTCTCCTCCAATAAATTCTTATTAAATTAGTTCAAAATTATTTTTTACACATCCTCAATTTATCCTTTTTATTTATTTGTTAATATATTATGGAGGTTATTACACCTCCTCCCTCAAGGTTTGGAGAAATGACACCTATTGATGTCCATTTTTGGCAAAAGGACCCAATGGCAGAAGAAGCTCAACAATATGAAAGAGATGGAGAAAGAAAGCAACAAAGTAAAGACCATTGGACCAGAATAGCAGAAATAATGATTCACAATCCTACAAAATAGTAAAAAAAAACCCCAAAGAAAGCAAATGGGCCCAAGGGAGCCCCAAAGAATGAAATGGTAAACCCATAGGAATCAGAAGAAATAGAAAGAAAGCAAAAACGGGCCGGAGGAGCCCAAAGAAAGGAATTAGTAAATGTAATTGGTTCAAAGGCCAATAAACCCAAAAGTAAAGGATGTGGTAATTGGGCCGATGAAGCCCAAAAGATTTAGCAAAAGCCCATAGGAATGTAAGAGGTAGGAAAAAATGAAATGGGTCAAGGACGCCCCAAGGAATGAAACGGGCCGAGGATGCCCAAAGAATAAATTGGGCCGAGGAAGCCCAAGATGTTATAGGAACTGACCTAGTAGGAATACTGGGCAATGTAGGAAGGAATAACACATAAAACTGGCATGGCGGGCACTTCAACCCGCAAGCCCAGAAGTGGTACAGTAAACAAGGGTAAACAACATCATAGCAAGAACAATGCAGTAGCATGACAGGAGCACTAGTGAAAGAAGACAGGGGTCGAGTTAAAGAAGAGAAAGCCCACACCCAAACAATACCTAGCCCAAAGAAGAAACGAGATGCAAAGAATGAAGACTCAATAACTCATCCACGCCATAAGAGATAAACAAGCAGTAGAATACGCAGCAGGACTAGACAAACCTGCAAGCAATGGCAAACACATGATCGCCATAAAAACAATGGACTTATATGGGAGTGGAGCATGCAAAAGGCTCAGGCACCACCTACTTGTACCCAGCCAATACAGGAGAGATGGGCCATTGGTTAGAGGTAAGAGGGGGTGTGGTCTGGCGGTGGGGAGAAGGGGGAGCCTATTTTGGGGTTCTCGCTTAAGCTCTTTTGGGGGAAATGTCGTGTTGGGATGACAAACCACCCAAAAGATGCAAACATGGGCTGGAATTACTAGGTGTATGCTATAGGAGTTAATAAGAGAGAAACCCAGTTCTTATCCGGGTAAGAATACCAAGGGAAGCAAGAAAACAAAATAAAACTACTTTTGGCTAACACAATGTAGTGGTGGTGGCTGGGCAGCCAATAGACCAGTGGGCAGTCTGGGAAGGACACTCACAATAGGCTAAAAGTAGTTGATGGGTAAAAATGGTAAATCTTATAATAGCAAGTAGTATAAAAAAAAAAAGGCCTTAGCAGTGCACAGTAAACAACAATAGGAGGAGGAATAGAAGAAAACACGAAAAACAGAGAAGTAGAGGAGAGAAAACAAAGAAAATCAAAGAAGGTAAACTAAGAAAATAAGATAACCGAGAGTGAGGAAGAAAATGGGAGCGATAGGAGTGAAAAACATGCACTAGTAGGCTACCCACTTCTCTCCCTCTCAATAGCCCACTCTCTAGCAAATTAAGAATCTGAGATTAAGCCACTTAGGTCCATTCTCCAAAGTGAGCAATTTCTATGGCAGGATTCCCTTGTGAGGTTGCCCACATTAGAGATTGATTCCCTTCTTGGACTTGAATCTACCAAAGAGCCAAGTTTAGCAGACTAATCATCTTCCTTCTTTTGTTATGGTGGATCAAGTACTAATGCTATTTTCTTGTTATTAATTTACTCTTGTCATAATTAGATTATCGTATTTTCTTTTTGCAGAATCATTTAAGTATTATTGTTGTCAATAGCAAGTATTTTAGTTAAAACATTTTAGTTATCCTGTTGTACTATGTTTCTCCTGCTATAACGTTTTCTGTGACAGTATTTTCTGTCGTGGGCATGTAATTCCATCAAGATTCCTACCAAGAGTTCTAACTTGCGCACAAGTTGGCTTAAGGTGAGTTTCAATTAAGCCAGTCCCGACTCTACTACTCCAAAATCATTGGGCTGTAGTACAGCAGGAGCAATCTAGCCCAGGACTTAAAAAGGCCCATCACAACACCCCACCCCAAACTTGAAGGGAAAAAATACTTTCCCCCCTTGACATCCATTTGACCAAACTTTGTTAAATTAATATAAAAATTGTTGTGTATTAACTTTCTTAAGAGCAAGTTTCTAAAATTATCATATTTCATAGTTAAAATTCATTGTTTTAAATTTTTAATTGAAGTGCGTTTTAAAATATTAAGTGTGAATTTTGCTTCTTTTTTTCTTTTTTTTTTTTCAATAAGTTATGAAGAGATTTTCTATTGCAAGTGTTTTGATGCTTAATAAATTTTGTATTTTTATTCTAAATTTATCAATTTTTTTTCCTAACAATGGTAAAAAAAAATTCTTATAAAAATTTAGAATATTTCATTAATTATTAATATAAACAAAAAGGAGGAATGTCATTTCTCCAAATAAAAAGAGAGAAATATGTAATTATCCCATATATTATTGAGAAAGATAACGACACAAAAAAAAAAGGGCAAAAATTGTAACACCATATAGTTATGTCACAGATTTTGATGGTTGAAATTGAAAAAAATATACCCATCAATAACGTTTATTCTCGTAGGTTTGTAACACTATAAATTAGCCCAGTTTGAGATTTGAATTAATATAAAAAGAGTAGATAAAACAATCCAATAAAGAAGGTTTGAACTTTGAATAAAACCTCATCATTCAAATCAAAGATGTTACCGAATGAATGCTTTTAGATAAGAAAGACAACGAAATAAACATACTACAACAAAAGCCATGATAAAATCCTAGAAAATCCTCAATTCACAGCTAAATTAAAGCCTAAAACAAACAAAGAAAAAGGTTTAGCCGCAGTTAGTTGTTGCAACAGTTTGCTACAATGGACCTTCTATGACGAAACTCTTCCTTGATTGTTGTAGAAGCGGAAGCTTTAATACCAATTTGTTGAGAATAGCAAAAGCATGAATATCAATTTGTTGTGTATGTATCCAAATAATAGTGGGTTTATGCAAAATAGAAATAGATCGACAAAAGAAACAATCACACGAGAACACAAAGATTTAAGTGGTTCGGCTTTTGGCCTACGTCCACGGGCGGCGTCGAAGAGAAAGTTTCACTAACAAAAGAAAGAGATTACAAAGATGGTACCAAAACACTCTCACGAAACCCAAACCCCAAATACACCCAAAAGAGCTCTCAATCACCAGAAGCACATGACTAGAGAAAATCTAAATTTCTCTCTAAAAACAAAGCACGGCTTAGAACTCTAAATAATATGCGGCTGCCTTTGATCACTTATCAATCCATTGCCGCATGACAAACATACTTATACAAAGTATAAGTAGGCTAGGGTATATTAATGAGAGCATACCACAAAGTCGGTCAAAACATAGTCCTATTAGTTCTAGGACTTGGTCAACTCCTTTGACCAAATTAAAAGCCACGTAACAACATTGATTATGCATGTAGAAGGAACTAGTGCTGTGCAAGAAGTGGAAGCTGGAGGTTGATAACAAAGCTTGTTGTTGTCTTGCACATCGTTATGGACCACAATTTTGCACCTTTCAATGTTTTCTGCACCTGCCTTCTGAGTTTGGACTTGAAGAACCGGCTTGCTAGCGTTGTCCCCATTGGCAGAACTAGGACGAGGGTAAAAGAAATCTGTAGGAAAGAAGCAGGGGCGGAGCCACGTTGAGGCTTGGGGGGGCCGTGGCCCCTGCAAAAAAAAAAAAATTTCCATTAGACTAGGAAGAAAAAATAAATGGGCCCCCTCAACATTGGACAGCCGGCCCCCCCTACCCACTTCTCAACTATCCTCCCAGCCCAGCCCCAGCTTTAACACCCTCAGAAAGAAAAAAAAAAAAAAAAATCATTTGTTCTACTTTCAAGCGAAAAAAGAAAAAAAAAAAGCCCAGATAAAAATTTTGAACTAAAATCTAAAAAAAAAAAAATGTAACAGGACCAGCCCACCATGGAAAAAAAAGCCCATCATCAATCTTAAACAACATATTAGTCATCAATCTTAAACAACATGTTAGGAACCCAATCAAAAGAAAAAAAAAAAAAAAAAACAAGGTAAAGCGTAGCAAACCTACGGAATCTCAAAAAAAAAAATTAATAAAAAAAATAAAAAATAAGAAACCAAAACCCAATATACGCGATTACAACCTAACCTAAAGAAACTAGAGCATGAGCAACAGATTCATCAAGTAAAGCAAAACCATTTAAAAAAAAAAAAAAAAAGCAAAACCAGAACAGCTCAACGACAACAACCAATGGCAACGGAAACCTCAGGTCCTTTGCAAAAGCGACTCAGCAACGCTGCAACAGCCACACCCAGAGCAGTCGACGGCGAGATCAGAGATTCCGTTGCGCAGATCGGAGATTGGCGACACCGCGACGGCGAGATCGGGATAAGAACCTCAGGCAACATCAAGGTATTTCAGTTCTGTCTCTTTTTCTTTATCTCATCTCTGCTCTGAGCCTCACTGAGAGCGGCGTTCTCTCTCTCTTTTTCTTTTATCTCATCTCTGCTCTGCCTTGTCATTGTGACTATTTTTTTGTCTTTTGAAATCTCTCTTTTTCTTTGCTCTGACTTAGACTTAGGCTTTCCAAATTGGCTTTTTGTGCTTTCCTCTAGTTCTCTTTTGGCTAAATTGGCTTTTTGTGTAAGTGTATATATGTAAATATGTAATTGTGTATTTCTGTACTTAAAAGCAACACCCAGAACAACACATTATTAAAAGACAAAAATAAAAAAATAAAAAATGAACTACGTTAGACAGTGGGTTGAATCAGGTGGATGATGCAGTGTACTTGTATTTTTTACATTGTGCAAAACTGACAGTGAGGTGTGTGCTAGGTTACTAGTGGTTAGTAAAGAAAAATAATTAAACAATTAAATAAAAATAATTAATAATTTTATTAATATTTCAAATGAAATTATAATTTATTGTTTATTATTTTGTTAGTTATTATTGACAAATATTTGATAAAGAAACCATGTACCTAAGATTTATTTTTTGTGAAAGATTCATCTTCATCTTCTAAGTGGATTTGTATTAACTTTAACTTAGAAAATCTTCGTTCAAATATGAATTTGCGTGTTTTTTAGTTGTTGTTAGCGTCAATATATGAATTTCTTTTTTTATTAAACTGTGTAAGGAATACCCTAGAAAAATTTCCTGAAGTCGCCACTAGTTTTAGGTACTCCAAATAAACCAAAAAGCTGTTGGCCCACTTCATTTATTGTTACGCTAAACAACAATAATCAAAGCTATATAATTAAATTAACCAATACATAATAAAAGACAAATTAATTAAATTATTTTTGTTTTTGTTTGAGGGGTTATTATTAATTAAAATCGTATTAAAAATGAGTTGACTGTTTAAATTATAGTGGAAATTTTGTTTTTTCTTGAGTATGAATAACATTCATATAACTAAGTAAAAATTTCTAATTAAAATTTTATTTTTTAAAGTTATTTTCAAGTTAATTTTTGAGTCATATTCTTAAAACTAAAAGAATTATGAGCAAATGAAAAACAATTGATGCATTCTTTAAGAAATAAGATATTAGCAATTCAGAAATTAGGACACGGTGGCTATAAAAACAAATGTTGATATTTTAATGCCTGATGAATACCCTTCCAAATGTTTAAGAATTCAATCTAAAGAGATAGATCGTGATCTAGGATCACGTAAACAAATATGTGAATTCCCTATCAACAAACAAGATGAAATTCGATGAGTTTATTTCAAAAAATGTCCATATCAACCTAAAAATATAGACTATTCATACAGTAATGATACTCATCATCATCGATTTCAACTTTCGAATTGGCCCCCCCATGTACAAATTCCTGGCTACGCCCCTGGAAAGAAGTAGTATTGAAGGCCAGCCATTGATGAATCTAACACAAAAGTTATAAAGGTTTTGAGTCTTGGTCTGGTTTTCTTTAGGGGCTTCTGATCTGTGGCTATATTTTGATGGTTTTAATTATATATATATATATATATATATTGGAACACAGAAAGACTAACCTGTGGCTTTTGATCTGTAGCTATATTTTAATGGTTTTGGGTCATGACTTGGGCCACAAGGAGTGATTGGTGGGCGTACGTTGTTTTGTTCTTCCCTTTTCTGAATTGAAATTGTTTTCTACTACTTTTCCTTTTCGAATAGAACTTTCTTTCTTGGGTGTCCGTTTGAATACACGTTGCTACTTTTCCTTTTCGAATAGAACTTTCTTTCTTGGGTGTCCGTTTGAATACACGTTGCGTTGGACAAACGGCTACTATTCATAAACAGTAGTCGTATATTTTTGATTTTTCAGCCACTTTTCATCAGTTTGTGGGTTCTGTAAACTGTTCACGAAACCCACAAACTTCACTTTCAACAATTTCTCACGGCACTATTCACACATTTAAAAATTATTTTACTACAGTGTTTTAAATTTTCAGTTTCAGCAAAATAAATTCTATATAAATGGATCCAAAATGTCACATGGGAAGGTCCACAGTAAATTGGACCAAACATATTACCGAATCCATATGCGCTTAGATAAAAGTGGGTCATTTCTTTTTCTTTTTCTTTTTTTTGGTAAAAAAAAAGGCCACTTATTGGTGCAATTGCCAAGCTTTGTTATTGGTTTTTCTATTGGGAGAATTGGGGGATTTGATTTGAATTCCTCCCCCTCACTTATTGTAAAGAGAAAAAAAAAGGCCATATAATTAGTCTAAATAGACTTATAAATATTTGTATATGATTTGAAATTAATAATAAGATAATTTTGTGGGTATCAGTTGATAAAGTCTCTTATGATTGAATAAGAGATTTTGTAGGTACCAGTTGATCTAATGATAGAGCTATCATCAAGAGCCATAGGTTAAAACTCTTTCTAAAAAATAAATAAATAAATAAAAAGATAATTTTTAATTAAATTAATTAGAATTCAAACACTTGAAAATTTATACAAAAGTGCATTTTGTTTTTTTTTTTTTCTTTTTAATTGGGTAAATAATTTTCTATAAATTATCAAATTAAAATTTTTATTTATTAATTCATAATATTTTCATTACACACGTTAAAAGTATGTAACAACCGGCCACTTTTTTATTATTTAGTCTCCTATTTAAAGAAATAATATAAAAAGAACCATGTTCAGATTTGGTCAAAATATATTAAAGGTTGTAAAAGATTCACTTACCTAATAAGGAACTCAAACAAATTATAGATTGCTTGGCCATAAAAAAAAAAAAAAAAAAAAAAAAAAAAAAAAAAAAAAAAGAAGAAGAAGAAGAAGAAGAAAAAGCTAAAAACTGTAATATCATACAATTATGTGCTTTTTCTATTTAATGTCACAAATTTTATTGATTGAAATTGAAAAAATAAACCATCAATAGCGTTTATTCTCGTAGGATTGTAATACTATAAATTAGCCTAGTTTGAGATTAGAGTCACTGACATAACAGAGTAGACAAAACAATCCAATAAAGAAGGCTTGAACTTTGAATTAAACATCATCCTTCAAAATTTCAAATCGACAACGAAATTAAAAAAATAAATAAAATAAATATAGAGATACTACAAAACAAAAGTAAAGAATAAAATCCAAGAAAAACCTTAATTCACAGCTAAATCAAAGCCTAAAAAGAAAGAAAGAAAAAGGTTTAGCCACAGTTGCTGTTATTGCCACAGTTTGCCACAATGGACCTTTTACGACGCAACTCTTTCTTGATTATGCATGGATAAGGAACTAGTGCTGTGCAAGAAGTAGAAGGTTGATAATAAAGCTTGTTGCTGCCTTGTACATCGTTATGGACCACAATTTTGCACTTTTCAATGTTTTCTGCATCTGCCTGCTTCTGAGTTTGAACATGAAGAACCGGGTTGCTAGTGTTGTCGCCATTGGTAGAACTTGGACGAGGGTAAAAGAAATCAGTAGGAAAGAAGTAATATTGAAGGCCAGCCATTGAATCTAACGCAAAAGTTACAACAGGTTTGAGTCTTTTTTTATAAACTTTTGTTTTTTTTTTTTTTTTTGATAAACAGGAGCTTTGAGTCTTGTTTTTTTTTTTTTACTTTTAAGGGCTTTTGATATTTGGGTATGTTTTTATATGCTGGAAGAGAGAAACACCGACCTTGGTTCAAGACTTGGGCACAAGGTCAAGGAGTGATTGGTGGGCGTACGTTGTTTTATTCTTTTTTCCTTTTGTGAATAGTCTCTGTTTTCTACTTTTCCTTCTCGAATAGAAGTTTCTTTCTTGGGAATTAAATCAAGTCATATGGGCTTTCTAGAATAAAAATAAAAATCAATCAAGCCATATGAGAAGGGCTAGGTCCTGGGGCTATCAATATAGTCTAAGACTTTGGGCACTAATTGAGTTTTTCGTGTTTTCCATGCATTGAAGGCATGAGGAGGTACCATCCAATTCTCAAGAATATACATATTAAAAGAAATAAACAATGCATTCTATAAGATCTTGTTTTTTATTTTTCAAAATCTTTATCATTGCTAATGCATGTATTAGCATATAATTATTGATTGTCAAAAAGTGGCTGAGTTAGAAATTTTTCTTAGGAAGACCAAACTAAATATAACCAAAAAAAAAAAAAATTCTTCTCTAAAACATGTTTTATCTCATAAACAAATTTTACCTCCATAAAATAATCATGTAGAAGACCTCATAGCCTCATAAGCCTCCGTTTGGATACCAATGAAAAATGAAAATTATTTCACTATTTAGTTTATTTTTGTTATTATTCATGGGTCTCACGGCACTTTTTAGTACTATTCATGGGCCCCACTGTACTATTTCAGCTAACTTTTACTTTTATATACGATACTTTCAATAATAAGTTTTCAGTTTCAGCAAAATAAACGGTATCCAAACCGTTCCTAAATTTGAAATGTTGTTGTATGATTTTTTTTTTCTTTTCTTTTGTACAAAATCCATTATTCTAAAAGGCCCAAAAAACCACAGAAATTTCCATCTCAAACCCAAGAAAATCCGTAATGGGCCAGGCAGCCAGCCCAATAAGTGAAAGAAAAACCCTCCGGTGAAACCTCCACTCCCACTCCACTTCACGATTTCTTCTTCTTGAGCTTCACTAAATCATTACTCTGTTATGGCTCATTTCTAGCTACAAAACCCAAAAAATTCATAAAAATTCAAAAAGAAAAAAAAAAATTCAATTTACAGTTACGGTATTGTAACAGATCTATAAAAAAAAAATGCAGAGATCGTTAACGTCTTTGACGAAAGCGCGTGGGTTCTGCACGAAGAAACCGGCGGCGGCGGCGGCGGAGAAGGTCGTAGCCTCCGTACTGTTCGAGAGGCTTCCGGTTGTGATCCCTAAGATCGACCCTGTCGTTTACGCCTTTCAGGAGTTCTCGTAAGTCTCTGTTTCAATCTACCATTTCTCCAACATTAATAATGCGTTTTAGTAACATATTTTGAGCACCAAACCTTTCTGATTCTAACATTCATTTTTTTTTTTTTGGGTTTTAGGTTTCGGTGGCGACAGCAATATCGACGTAGATATCCAGATGAGCTTTTAGATAAGTCTAATTCTAGGTAAGTTCTGTTTTTCCTTTTTATTAGAATCTCTAGCTCAATATATCAATTTCAGCTTTAACTCATTTTCTTTTCAATGGTTTCTAATACAATTGCTAGTTATTGATTGATATCTCAGATTTACAATATGTATTTCTTTTTTTTCTTTTTTGGGTGCCAATCTTATTGTCATTGTTATCTTTGGTATATTTAATGCTAGTATATAAACCATTGTTTCATATTTTTGAAAATAAAATACACTCATTCATCTGAAAACAATGCTATACACCCAACAATATTTTATTTTATTTTTTTGGGCAAATTGTTGAGTTTGAAAAAAAGAAAAAATACACATGGCCAACTCTAACTAATCTGTTAAAGATTCATAAACGAACTGAAAAAATTGGGAATGGGGCTTGTTGTTGTTGAGTTTGCAGACTGTGATTAGTGCAACATCACTTTTACTAAGACCATTAGTGACATCATTTTTATTGTACTCTAATACAACATATCACAATAGCAATTGTGAAATTTGCCGTCACTTATTGAATGTCAAAATTCTGTTGGATGAAAGACACCTTGTACCATGGGGAATGGTGTAGCTCTAAGTAAAAAAAGTATATGTTTGGCATTTTTAGAATAATTGTTAAATGATTGAATTCACAATTTCTTATCAGTTTAAAATTTTGGGACAAGTGTTAGTATATTAGGAGTTACTGGGGTGCCTCAAAAGGGGTAATTAAGCTTTTTTGTTGCTTAATTGAGATTAGGTGACTTGATTTACTGCTTTATGGCTGAAACATTGTCTGAAATCTGTAAGACTGTAAGTCTTTGTCTATATTCTGCTTCAAGAACTCTGGAAAGAGTGTTTCGGTCATGATACATTGTATTGCTCTTTGTGTGAATCTAACAATTTGCATATCTAGTTAGGGAGAATGTTAATTTCTTGTGTTATGTTGAAGACATCAATCAGTAAATTTTATACTTGCATTGCTGATCCATTCTTTCTTCTTGCAAACTACTTGTGTAAGACTATGCTTGTATGTCATAGTTTACTGGTTATATATGCACACTCTATCCATCTCATATAGATGCAGTAGAAGTTGCCATGTTTTTACCCCGTTTGAACAACTTTATGTATGCAACTGAATTTCATGAACAGGGGAAAAGGTGAATACCAAATGGATTATGTACCAGCTCCACGGATCACTGAAGCTGACAAAAAGAATGATAAGAAGTATGAAGCAGATTTTTTCTCCCCTTGTTAATTCCGGATGAATTTCTTTGTTTTCAACTTCTTTTGTTCGCCTTTTATAATGATTATGGGGGGTATATTAGCAATATGTAACAAATATGAAATTTTTTATATAGAAGTCATTGATCTTGTGAGGATGTTACATACAATGATATTAATTTAAACCTAGATCTCTAATAGCTTCTGTAATTTGGTTAAGAACTTAAAAAAAATGTAGTTTACATAATTGATACAAGTCAATTTATGCGCAAGTGTGTAACCCTAGTCCCAATATTACATAATTGCTTTCACCTTTTCCTTTACTTGAAGCAAAATCATCTCTTAGTGTGATTAGCATAAGGCCTTCCTAAATAGATTCATGTCTTGATATGATTGATGGAAAGTCTTGTGATAGGCATAGTAAAAGCACTGACATAATTTTCCTTTATATAGCCAAGTTATTTAATAAAAGCAATAATTTATAAACTTGTTTATAATGTCTGTATGTGCATGTATACATATTTAAAGATCAAATCACTTGAGGTGTGAGGGTGGTAATGAGGGAGCCTATATCCTTCTCGCTAATTGTTGAAGATCGGGTGAGAAATTTGTGGAAAGATCTTAGTGTTTTAGAGTTGACAGAGGATAGTCGAGTTTTATTGGAGGAGGAAAGGCTGGAATTGGAGAGAGTTCGAGGCGAATTAGAAAAAGCTACTTTGATGGAGGAAATCTGTTGGAGGCAGAAGTCTAGAGTCCTTTGTATTAGAGAAGGAGACAAGAATACCAAATTCTTTCATCGTATAGCTAACTCTCATAGGAGATTTAATTCCATTGATAGGCTTATGGTGGATGGAGATTTGTCTTCCGATCCGGAGGCTATAGCAAGTGCTATTTCTCATTTTTATAGGCAACTATATACTGAAAATGTGGCTCATAGACCTTTACTAGATGATGTGGAGTTCTCTTGTATCTCGGAGGAAGATGCCTTTTGGCTTGATAGGCCATTTGATGAGGATGAGGTGTTTGGGGTGATTAGCGATTTTAAGGGTGATAAGGCTCTTGGTCCGGATGGCTTTTCCATGGCATTCTTTCAGTCTTGCTGGTGTATTTTGAAGGTTGAAATTATGGCAGTGTTTCAAAACTTTCATTCTCAAGTTGTGTTTGAGAAGAGCCTTAATGCTTCTTTCCTTGCTCTTATTCCCAAAAAGGTGGATGCTGTGGAGATCAAGGATTTTCAGCCTATTAGTTTAGTTGGTGGGATTTATAAGATTATTTCTAAGGTGTTGGCCAATCGGCTTCGAAGGGTGGCTTATTTCAGATTCTCAGAATACTTTTGTGAAAGGTAGACAGATCTTGGATTCCTTTTTAATTGCTTTAGAATGTATTGATAGTAGATTGAAGACAGATGTTTCAAGGGTGTTGTGTAAGTTGGATGTGGAGAAGACGTATGACCATGTGAGTTGGGGTTTTTTAATGAATATGCTTCAGCACTGTGGGTTTTCAGAGAAATTGAGAAAATGGATAATGTGTTGCATCTCAACTGTTAAATTCTTCATTTTGCTCAATGGTAGTCCTTCTGATTTCTTTGGTAGCTCTTGGGGGATTCGGCAAGGGGACCCCTTGTCTCCGTTGCTATTTGATATTGTTATGAAGGCTTTGAGTCATATGTTGGATGTGGTGGCTATTTCTAGACAGTTCTCAGGCTTCTCTGTAGGTAATACGGCTGGTAACTCGGTGATGGTGTCTCACCTTTTATTTGCTGATGACACCTTTATTTTTTGTGATGCTGATCCTACGCAAATAGCTAGTTTGAGGGAAATTCTGGCTAGATTTGAGGAGGTCTCAAGCTTAAGGATTAACTTGGGAAAATCTGAGTTGGTTCCTATTGGTGTGGTGCACAATATGGATGTTCTGGTGGGGATGTTGGGTTGTAGGCAATCCTCTCTTTCTTTGAAATATTTGGGCCTACCGTTAGGTGCTAAATTTAAGGAGTTGCCAATCTAGAATCCCATTTTGGAGAAGATGGAGAGGAGATTAGCTGGGTGGAAGAGGTTGTATTTATCTAAGGTGGGGTAAGGTAACTCTTATTAAAAGTACTCCTTCCTCTTTACCTACTTACTTTCTTTCCCTTCTGCCTTTACCTGGGAAGGTGGCTAATTGTATGGAGAAATTACAACGAGACTTTCTGTGGAGTGGTATTAGTGATGATTCTAAACTTCATTTAGTTAATTAGGTGAAGGTTTGTAAGCCGTTGCAGCTTGGAGGGCTAGGTATTAGATGCTTGAGGAGTTTTAATTCTGCCTTGTTAGGGAAATAGTTATGGAGGTATGGCATGGAGACCAATGCTCTATGGAGGAGGGTTATTGAGGTGAAATATGGGAATGATTGGGGTGGTTGGTGCACGAAAAAGGTGACCAATGCTTATGGTGTTAGCTTGTGGAGATATATTAGAAGTGGTTGGCTGAATTTTTCTAAACTCCTTCTGTATGATGTGGGGGATGGTACTAGAGTGAAGTTTTGGAAGCATGTGTGGTGTGGAGATTGTACTCTCCAAGAGGCTTTTCCGGAACTTTATTGTATTAGTAGGACAAAGGATTTTTTAGTAGCGGAGGTTATGTGTTGGTCTGGTGGGAGGATTCATTGGGATGCTAAATTCCGTCGTCCCCCACAAGATTGGGAACAAGAATCCTTTGATCTGTTTATGGATATGGTCTACTCTTCTACAGTGTAAGGGTTGGGTCCTGATCGGGTTTGTTGGAAGCCAGCTAGGTGTAGAGGTTTTGAGGTTAGAGGATTCTATCTTTCCCTCTACCCTCCTACCCTCTTATCCTTCCCTTGGAGAATGATATGGCATTCGAAGGTTCCTCCAAGGGTAGCTTTCTTTTCATGGTCTGCTTCCTTAGGTAAGATTTTAACAACAAATAAACTTCGCAAAAGACGTGTGCTAGTTCTTGATTGGTGCTATATGTGTAAGAGTTGTGGGGAGTCATTGGATCATCTTCTTCTTCATTGCCCCATAGCTTGCGAGTTGTGGTCGTTGGTGCTCTATTTGTTTGGTATCCACTGGGTTATGCCTCACAAGGTTATTGGGTTGTTTGAGTCTTGGCAAGGTATGTTTGGATGGCATCGTAACATAGTTTTGTGGAGACTTGTGCCTCATTGCTTGTTATGGTGTATTTGGCATGAAAGAAATGCTAGAAGTTTTGAGGGATGTGAACGCTCTTTGTTAGAGATTAAGTCTTTTTTTTTTAACACACTCTCCTCGATTGGAGTGTGGTCGTTTGTCATATTTCTTGTTCTACCCTTCCTGTTTTGCTTGATCGTTGTAACCTTGGTCCTTGATTTGTGTCCTCTTAGTACATTCCCAATGTACTCAGGTTGGCTGTTTCTCTTTGCTTAATAAAATTTTCGTTACTTATCAAAAAAAATATATATCCCCAGCACTATCTTCTACTAAAATAATTTCTAGAGGCCATATGTTGTTAAAGTTATAAGAGTAGTGAAATTCAATGTGGCTAATGGAAACTTGTTTTAATATTTTCATATGGATCACTGCAGTTTGATTCGCAAATTTATGAGCCCTTTTTTTTTGTCTTTTTCACCTTAGGTCACTACAGAGAGCACTTGACAGAAGACTTTATCTTCTTCTCTATGGCAAAGCAAGTGGAGCTCCTAGTGATAAGCCTGTCTGGCATTTTCCAGAAAAAGTTTATGAAACTGAGGAGACATTGCGTAAGGTGAGAGTTGCTATTTTTTTAGCTGCCTCTTCTTCCTTCTCTGTCTCTCCCTCTTTTCTTTTCTTTTCATATTAACTCTTACTGTTTGCAGTGTGCGGAGACTGCATTGGAATCTGTGATTGGAGACCTTTCCCACACATATTTTGTTGGAAATGCTCCGATGGGTCATATGGTTATACAGCCAACAGAGAATGAGTTAAACTCTCCATCTTTTAAGGTATATTTTCTTGATATTGGTTTTACTTTGCTCTAGCTTTTGCCAAAATGTATATGGCAGCATTATGGTTGCAATTCATGTAACTTATTGACTATTGATAATTGTTGCATCAATTTTAATCTTAAGCCCTGGATTGTTTTCTTGATTTGACAGCGATTCTTCTTCAAGTCCCAAGTGATTGCAACCAACAAGTTCAAAATTGGGAAGTGTGAGGATTTTGTTTGGGTGACCAAGGATGAAATTTTGGAATATTTTCCTGAGCAAGCTGAATTTCTTAACAAAATGATCATCAGCTAATTCAGCAACCAAATTTAATTTCCAATCCACACAGGTTGTTTTGAAATGATATTACTGATGAAATATGTATCTGTTATGGCATCATTTTTTGCAATACAAGCTGACATAGGATTAGGCTGCAGGATGCAGTTGAGGTTTCCTAAGGCAACAAATGGTTCAGCAATTAGGATCGTTTATTGATTCAAGTCCGATGCATGAACTAAGTTGCTTCTTTCTGCTGTTTTTGTATGTGCCTTCATCTCCCCCCCTACTGCAATAAGAAGATTACTCAAAAAAATTCAACTTATTGTAATTTATGCAATTTTTGTAGCCTGTCTAGGAGCCTCATTCTGCAAATCAAATGTGTATCATTTGGTGAATTGGTTTTTAATAACTCAAGTTGTGTCGGATTTTCATCGCTAGATTGTCCATAATCCCTAGTGGAGTTCGAGGGACAACTCTGATGGTAGGCTAGAATGCCTTGCAGGTGAACTAATCAGGAATGAATCTCCCCAATAGTAAATTGTGCACAGGAGCAGGCTCATTATCATGGATAAGGAATGAAAGCTTCTGGATTTTTTTATTTTTTCTTTTCATTATTTTTTTAATTTTTTATGGAACACAAATTATGATTCGTGGCGCGCTTTCATCAGCACACAAGCAAATGAATTAAGATGAACATGTATTCCTTGGTACACCAACAATGTTGAGATATACAGGGTGGGACATGCTTTCCCTGGTACACAAACAATGCTGAGATATACTGAGTTCAGATGTATTAAATTCGAGTGCTATCTATTTTGCAATTTTGGATCCCAAACACGCTTGTTCCTTACACCAGTTCACGGTGTAGGCTTCTGTCCTGGCACTGGAATACAAGACGGGGGTTATGGGATTGAATTGACAAAGTATAGGAGGAAGGCCAACCACCAGTCTACTCTAACCTAAAAAAGAAAAAAAGAAATAATAATAATAAACCTCTCAAATCTCAATGTTCAATTAACTGTTGGTTTAAGCGGCTGGGCTCTGATCCTGTGATCCATGTATCTTCCCTTTCATGGCCCGATGGTGGTTTTACCCAAAGCAACATAGTGTGCTTCTGAGAATTGTTGAAATTTTTTTTGCCTTTTCTCATTTTTTTAGCAAATAATTTAGCTTTTTAGTTTTTTTTTTTTAAATAAATAATCTTTTAGCATTTTGTAACACAATTAACATAAAAGTTACCAAAAACTATATATTATAATAAACACTATGCAAATAAGTTATAAAAAAATAAGTAATTTTCAATCGGACATTGGCTTTTTTCATGAGTGCCTACCCTTGAGAAAATGCATGGAAGAATTGTATTAGTAGTGTTTAAAATTTAAAAATGAACTATTTATCAAAATAGAATACCTTGAAATAATCCTAAAAGGGCTTCAAGGAATAGTTTAGTGGTAATGACATCCTTTATGAATTATAATGCTCTATGTATGTAGTTTGAAATCCACCACTCTAGTTCCCGACTGTCTACCTAACTAAAAAAAATGAAGGCAAATGTTAACAAGCATTGTGAGGTGTTTGTTAAGGTTGGACTAATGTGGATCTCACTTAATAAAAAAATTGAATAAATAGAAGAAAAATATATAAAATTGGTCCTACAGTTGATATTTCTTCTTCCTTATGAAACTGGCCCTACAACCTATAAAGCTGCTAAAAAAATGACACAAAGCTGAGGTTAACGCAACCCAAAAAAGAATAGAAAAAGAACTAGTCAAATCTAACTGCCGGATAAATAAAAAAGTAATAACTTCAACTTTGATACGTCATTTGCGTGAATTTTTGGTTTTTCAAACCTAGCTAGAGTTGCAAAATTTAATGCTGAAGTTTGCTGTATCAACACCTTCGATGATTTTAGCTGTTTGCTTCATATTTTGAATCTTACTAACCTTGTCATGATCTTGTAAAAAATTCTTCAATTTAACTGAAGGACCTTACCAGATTGCGTGCAATAAACTTAATAAACAATTTTAAGAGATATCGAGCTCCTTTAAAACTACAGATTAAGTGGCGCAAATCATGTTTGAAGTGAGCTTCTAAAGAATCTAAACTCTAAACACAATCAAGCTTATAGATTTTATATATGGATAAGTTAGCAGGTCCCTGCTCCTATTACTAGTAATCAATCCAGTTTTTATTTCACACACATTTTTTTTCTTCATAAAAGATACTGGAGAAAAGAGGGGATAGGATGAGTATTGAAATATGTTATTTCACAAACTAAGTCATTGCTGAGTTTAGAGAACAATCTACAAAATAATTTGGTTGACTTCCATTCTTCTTTTTATTTTTAACTCTATTAACCTCGCGATGTATACTTAATCTGGCACTGAGGAAGAATTATTGTGGGGGGGGGGGGGGGGGGGGGGGGGGGTGGGGTGGGGGGGTTGTTGGAGATTGCCATTGCAATGTGATGCAATACACGTGATCAGATCAGCCTCTTCTTTAATCAATGCAAGGGTGAGAGAAGCTAGCTAGGATGATGCATTTGGGCTTTTCTATATTCAATTATTTTAACTAATCTCCCCTTTTCTCCAAAAGTAACTACTAGTTGATAGCATTGACTTTGGGTTTGTGCTTGCAATCCTATTAAGAGTGTTGGATGATATAACACATTGAAGGCTTAATATCATATGAGCACTACTAAATTTAAAATTTTAAGTTTATGAGTTTGGATTCAATTATTTTATATTAAAATTTTAATTTTTTCTTAATGTGGAAGTGTATCCAACAAAGCCTCAAAGACAATACTACTAAATTGGGAATCCTAGGCAGAGCAAGTGATGGAGGAATCATCCGAGACCATAATGCATTGGTGTGTGGCCGTTTGGAATTAGCAGTGCCATTGGTACAGCTTCAAGTATTGACGCAAAGCTTTGGACCTTGCCCAATGGTCCAAAATTTTTTTGTTCACTAAACCTGCCAGTAGCGGTGAAATGGGATCGGGTAAAATGTGTAATAACTATGCTCACTCTACCCTCATTTCATATTGTAGGCAACTGATGAGACAGACCCCTAGTGTGAAAATTAAGCATTGTTACCAAGAGGTGAACCAGTGTACAGACAGACTTGTTAAGAATGGAGCAAATCAATCGCGGAATTTTATGGTTTTTGCCAATCCGCCTATGGTTATCATTTTATTGATGTATTATGATTCAATGGATTTGTACTATGAGAGGCTTTGTCTTAACTCTTTTAATTTAATTTAATGCAATGCAATCCTTTTTCTACCCAAAAAAAAAAGAAAAAAGAAAAGAAAGAAGACAATACTACTAGCTAAGGGTTTCTCCAAAAAAAAAAAAAAAAAAACTACAATCCATTTTAGGAATCCATTTTAGGAAATTTTTGACATTACTTTTATGGGAAATTAAAAAAGCTATCAAAACATTAATTTTTTTTCCTATAAAAACTTTCTTTAACTGAATTCTTAACCAGTGTACTAAAGGCACTCGTTAGTATTTCCCTTTTTGTTTTTGTTTTTCAGGGGTGCTCTAGAAACTAAACTGATACGTACATAAGATGCAGGCGTGAGATATTACATGCAGACAATAAACAAATGATTGACAAAGAAGGAAAAATACTTTGGCATACAGAAAT
This sequence comes from Quercus robur, assembly GCF_932294415.1. Taxonomy (NCBI): domain Eukaryota; kingdom Viridiplantae; phylum Streptophyta; class Magnoliopsida; order Fagales; family Fagaceae; genus Quercus; species Quercus robur. Next base: position 44,330,115 of record NC_065540.1, on the reverse strand, counting down.
TTTTTTTATAATATGATTGATAAGCTAACATTTTTTTTTTTTTTGTTTGTGGTGACATGATAAGCTAACTTAGTTTGACTAATGTATGCATGTAAATAACATAACTTATCAACCCCACCAAAAAAATAGGAGAAGAAAAGACTTTTCAATGTTGAAAATGTGAAGTGAGGAAAGCATTAATTAGTAATGTATCCAAGAAAATTGAAAAAGGTGAGAGTTGCTACATTTAACAGGATGGGCTTGGCTAAAATTTCTACGTACAGAATTTTCAATTCTTTTTCCAAGGCATATTCACGCATATTCCGTTCGATCAGCACGCTATAGCTCCTCGGTATATTCTTTCTTACCTACTATGAAAGTCGAAAATAGTGATCTCTTTTTTTGGCTGAGAAAATGATACTTTTGAAAATGAAACAAATAGTGGACAAATCAAAAGCCATATCGATCATCCAATATTTGCTTTTGCTTTTGTGTTTTTGTGTGGAACATAAGCTAAACACGTTCTAAACACAGCCAAATGAGTCAAAATTCTAGTGCACATTTGATCAACGTGTCATTTATGTTCATAATGGATGGCGCCTATTGTGTAATTTTAAATTGTGAGAGCTAGGGATATTTCGTGAAATTTTCTTATGTCCTAATACTCTCGGGGACCCACCATTGAGAAAATGGTGGAATTGTATTAGTAATACTTTAGACTTTAAACATGAGCCATACATATTGATATTGGTTAGGGAGCAATAAGTTGTGAAAAACACGTTCAGAGTAGTCTTTATTGTTGAAAATCAATGCCTTAATAAAGGTGTACATAGAACGTGGTTCACATGTGCTCTCTAAGGTGCGTTCAATCATAACTTAACATCACTATCATCAAAGTTAACTATTATTCTAGACAGATCAATTTCAATGTCTATCCCTCACCAAACCACATGGGAGTAACCGTTTATCATTGAACCACTTGGCCATAGCATAGCAGTATCACTATATTATTGGATTCACCATGTCCAATGTAATGCATTTACAATTAAAGCAAATTCTCTTGGAGCAAGGATTTGTAGTAAATTAAGTTGCAGCAACTCTTGCAAAATGTATATATATCAAGTGACTATTTGGTAAAAAATTCAATCTTAAGAAGGAAGTTTTCATTTAAATATAAGTCTAAACAGGTGTCTATTTAAGGGGAAATTATTGTGTACTCCTGGAGTACTATAAATGCATGCTCCCTCCTCTCACATGAATGGTGGGTCACATTAATTAAATTCATAATGGAACCCACCATTTATGTGAGAGGGGGGAGTACGCATTTATGGTACTCCAGGAGTACCTAATAATTTTCCCTATTTAAGTCATTGACATGTGTGTATTTTTGCAAAAGTTGCTGCCACTTAGTTTACAACAAATCTTTTTCCATTATCTTGGCTCAAGTAGTAATCTACAAAGAAGTGAACATGGATGATAACGTTGAATTGGTGTATTTAAATATTTCAAACCAAGATCAATTAAAAAAAAAATCATCATATTTATCATCTTACCTAATTAACTTTATCTAAGTGGTAGGTTTCAGTTAGCTTAACTATTATTAAAGTCTTTTGTCGTTGAATAAAAGATCTGGGTTACATCCCCGCTTATACTAAAAACCAACTGGTATCTCGGTCTAATGCTGAAAGGCAATCATCACGAGCGAACGTCATATATTGAAACTCTACATTTCAAAACCTTCATCTAAGTCAGTTGTATCATTATATTCATCATATTGCAAAATTATTTCTTCATTGAAATTTTCTTCTAAACTCTACATACAATCAATCTAATGGGTTTTGGATTTAGTTAGATCAGGTAGCTCACACCTATCACTAGTAACCAATTAATCCAGTTTTTAATTTACCCAAAAAAAATTTCTTCCATAATCGATACTAGAGAAAGGAGAGGGGGGAGGGGCAGGGGATAGGCAGATGAGTAGTGAAATATGTTATTTCATGTATGGCTCAGTTTGGAAGAAAATCTACAAAATAATTAGGTTGACTTATATTATATATTCATTGTCTTCAATTAATTCATATAATTAATCTCGTGGTGTATACTTAATCTGACCCTGAGGGAAGAAGTACTATCTAGGGGGAGTTGCAACCTAACATAATACGTACACGTGATCATCATCAACCCAAGTTTCTTTAATTAATCAATTAAAAGAGAGAGGCTGGAATGCATTTGGGCTTTCTATATTCTATTATTTATGAGACCGCTAAGATTTCTGAATTTTGTCATAATTCACTTCTTTCTTTATTTATTTTTTTCTCACTGTGAGACTTATACTCACATGTATACCCAACAAAGAGTCTAGACAATATTATTACTTTAAAAATATTAAAGATATTATAAATTTTTATACTATAAAATCTTGATAAACTGATATAACAAAAAATGTGATTATTATATATATATATATATATATATAAAAGAATTAATTAGTAGATTTTAAAAACATAATAAATGAATGTTTAAATATATATATATATATATATATTTTTTTTTTTTTTTTTTGGTGATTGATAATATAATGGTTTATTAGTATAATGTTACTTATGTAGTATTTATCTAGCACCACTCTATTGACTCAGGGTCGGCTTCATTCTAATTAAAAAACAAATCAACTTATAATTAGAGTCAGCTTATCTCAAGAGACAATACCAGCCGTCCATTGCTCCTTCATGCTCTTATAACACAGCTTTTTTTATTGACGCCTTCGCGGATGGTCTAAAGGCCAAATTCTACACGTAAGGCATGATATTTGTATTTACCATATGGACATTTTTTTATAAGATGATTGATAAGCTACCTTTCTGTTTTTATGGGCGAAATGATAAGATAACTAGCTAGTCCCTAGTTGTGACTTGTGAGACTAATGCATGCGACTAACATAACTTATCACCCAAAAAGAAACGAAAAAAAAAAAAAAGGATGACTCTGTAAGACTTTTATTTATTTATTTATTTATATATTTTATAAGTTTTAATTTATGGTATTTGCTTTTGATGATTGTGTTTTTTATCATTAGACAAAAATACCAATCAGTTTCTAGTGTAGGCGGAAATTGAATCTCAGATGTCTTATTAAACCATCAGAAATTTTATCAGTTGAGCTAACTGAAATCTATATATATTTAAGACTTTTTAAATGTGTGGAAAAATGTATAATAAGCGTGACCAAAGAAATGTGTAGTGTGTGCTCCATCTTCTCACATAAAAATGAGCTATTGTATCGAGAAATTATACGGTTTTCAAGGTGGACCACATTACTTATCTACAATTTCACTAAAAACTTCCACATATTTAAATTGTTGAGTGGAAGTCACCTTTTGTTAATTTTTTTTTATCATAAATTGACTTAACAATTTTAAATAGGTGAGAGTCTTGTAGTGAAATGGTAGACAAGTAATGTATTTTTATTATAAATTAACTCAGCAATTTTAAATAAGTAAGAGTCTTGTAGTAAAATGATGAATAAGCGACATAGTCCATCATTAATACTGTATAATTTCTCCTACTTTCATTAATTAAATTGACTTACTATTCAGGAGAGAGGAATAATGTGAATGCGTATTTATTGAACTATGAATTATTCTATAATTTTCTAATTTGTTTTGGTACGTAGATTGTAGAAACCTATCACTATCAGGGTTTCTTTTCATGGAATAAGAAACAGAAAAATTATTTTCATCCAAGAAAATTAATATATTTTTAATGAATTTTATATTTGGTAGCCACAGAAAGAAAAGTAAGAAGTTGAGTTGCTACATTTAACAGGATGCATTTGGGCTAACTAAATTTCTACACTTTCTTCAGGGCATATTCACGAATATTCCGTTCCATCAAGCACCCTCCATTGACTGCAGGCTATGGGTCCTTGGTATATCCTTTCTTACCAACTATGACCCTTGAAAGGATGCTCTTGAACATGAAACAAAATAAAAAGTGGGCGAATCAAAAGTCATATTTATTATTTAAATATTCCATATTTGTTTAAATTTATAATATTAAATTGGTCAAACAAACAAACCCAACAAGTTATCACTTAAATAAACTTTCACTCTTTTGACTCTTTGAGAGCCGCCAGTAGAAGTGTTAGTTTTGTATACTAGTTAAAGTAATTAAATTTAGTCAAGAAAAGAAGAGTTAATATAATAATTAAGTGATATTTTATCACATTTTAATAACTTAATTTTTTGAAACAATCAATAATTTATCAAAATGATACAAGTGTGATTTCGGTATGAATTCTTCTGTAGTGTTAGGCATCTTTATTTATGTGTTAGTTGTTTTTTGAAAGTTTTAAACAAACCCATTTGGTAATCTTCAGGTTACCTAACATGCCATGTGGACTCAGAATTCTCAAATTCTGCACCAATTGTGAATAACAAGAAGAAAAATAATATAGCAACTATACAAACAGAAACTGTAGTATGCATAATTAATTCCTTTATGGAGTAATTTACAATACAAATCATGTTAAGAGTCACGGTGCTCAATAACATTACTCGGTCCTCTCTTTGAGGATTACACAGTTTGAATTACTCACTTGTCAAGAAATAAAAAAAATTACAGTACAACCATGTATAGATACACTATTCCGGTGAAATGATGAGATTGATCTTATTAGTACATATATAACATATTACATAACATCTTTCTATGAAAACAAGTATTCAAAAGAAAAAAGAAAAAACCAATCCTATCCCACCCCTTCTTTTTCCAAGCAAGAGAAGAACTCAAGCTCCACAAATACTGTATATATATATAAAACGCCAAATAAAGCTCAATTTGCCGAACGAAATTGATCTTGCACATAGATTATTTTTCTCATGCCTTAGGCTCTTCTGGGGTCCTTCGTAACCAAGAAAGAGGCTGATTTATGTGTCAAAGTTAAAGGGGTAACCTTCTTAACAGGGTTATTTTGAACCAAAGTTTTGGACACTTCAATATCATTGATAACGTCTCTGATGGGGTCTTGTTGGAGAGGAAGAACAGCTTTGGGAGTGGTGGTGTCTATGGCCACAGACTTTGGACGAGGGTAATAGAAATCAGTAGGGAAGAAGTTGTATTGAAGGCCAGCCATGAAAGCTCTCAACTCTTTAATTAATCTGTAGAAGACTTAAAAAAAAACTGAGAACTTTATATCTATGACTTTGTCTTATTGGCCTGGCTCTTAACGTTCACAGCTATATATAGAGAAAGGAGGAGAAGGTAGGCTTTGATTATTAAGCATGTGATATCTGTCCCCACCATAACAATAAAAGCGTGAGATTTTTATTTATTTGTTTACAAAGTTTTTCTTTTATGGGTTACGGTTACCTCAAGAGGTGCCCCTTCCTAATTTGCATCCCATGGCCTTAAGTCCTTTTAAAGTTTTGTTATTTTAAAGAATCAATTAAAATAAGTATAGATATACAATTTATTTCATTTTTTTATATAATTATTATCGTATATTGAAATGTCAAGTTGTGCTCATTGTACAATTATTATTATTATTATTATAAAATAAAAATTCTATTCTAACCTAATCTAAGTATTTATATGTGTAAAGTTTTCTTTTAAAGACCTGAACTCCAGACCTTATCCCCTTACCTTACAAAAATTTGTACTTGTAAAGTGACTATTATGCTAATGATGCGTGGTAATAATGTACAATTATTTCAATTGTCATTCCTTGTGAAAATAATTAATGTTACACTAATCAAAATTTGTAAAAGAAATTGAGAAATTTATTATGTCTTTATCATTGTTGTAAAAATGAAAAATTAACAAAAAAAAAAAAAAAAGGTATTCCATGGGATATTCTATTTGTTTCTTTTTTTTTTTTTCTTTTTTATTCCATTTGACTTCCTGGTATGAATTCATCTGGATCCGGTTCCTACCACCAAACAAAATTTGTGCCATAGTTTACCAGATGGTATTATTTTTTAAAATAATTTTATATTGGATTTATATAAAACTTTATGTTTCCCATCCAACTTCTTAATGAGACAACTCTTTACTTTGATCCAAATTTAACCAGATGTGAGAGGAATTAGAATAAATTCAGTAACTTGTCAGATGTGAAATATAGATGCAAAAATTTGGTAACTGAAGTGATATCAACCAAAAAAAAAAAAAAAAAGGTGATATTTCTTCTCTTTTTGAAAGTGAAGGCTCGGTGTTTAAATACACTACAGAATTGGAAAGAAAATTTGATTAAGAGAATGTGGTATATATGGTTCATGCATCTGAAAAGAAGCTAGCCGTCCTTCCTTCTTTGACCAAAACATATAAATTTTATAACTTTGCTAAAACATAGAGTAAAAGAAAAGGCCAAAATTGGAAGTGAAATAATTAAGATTTGAGATATTTTGATTGAACCAGACAATTAGTTTAACCAAACAACCACAACATGGAATGTCCCATAAAAAGAAAATGTTTCTCTGCACATACAAATCAGTAATCCGTGTAAGGTATGATTTTTTTTTTTTTTTTCTAAATATGAAATTGATAATTATGATAGTTACAATTAGGCATTTATTATTATTGTGTGTTTTATTTTTTTGGAAATAAACATATAAGAGAAAATAAGATTCTAATTAATACAAAGGCATACCAAGAAGTACTAGTTTGTTATTCCAATATATCCAACTAGTATAGAAAATTCAAAATGAATAGAAATATTATATGTCTAATTATTTCATTCAAACTTTGATTATTTTATAAGGAAACAACAATGAACATATAACAGGTTGTAATAAGTGAAATATAAGATTGAATATTCAAAATGAGACATAAGATTTTTATTCGCAAGTAATCGAGCACTCCCATATTAACCTGCCAGAAACCAATTCAAGGCACAACTGCAAGCTGTAGGTCCAAAACATTTAGGATTCATTACAACTTCTTGTTTCCACCACCAACCAGTCATCTCCAAACCGAAACTCAAAGCTCCAATTATATGATCGGTCCTTCTTAATTAATACAGTTCAAAACCCAGTCTTTACTCTTTCGCCACAGATTGATTGCCTTCCCATCACGTTGTTGTTGGCTTCAGTCACGGGATTTATCACACACACCATACCTTCAATACGTACGGTCGCAGAAAATTGTTGAGATTATGCATGGTACTTAGGTTCCAAACTCTCTAATAAAGTTGACATCGAATCCAGCTACTAGCTAGGTTTGTCTTTTAGATGTTGAACTTGGAGAGAGACGACAGTGCATTGAGCCAGCATGATCAACACAATGCTTAAGGACCCATCACGTTGCAAAGAATATGAAGGTGAATACTGAACAGTCCCAGCTAAAGGCATCACTGTGGATGGGAGGATTTCTTGTTTCGTAGCAAAGTATGAAAATTTATTCTATTTTTTCACAATTTAAGAATAAGAATTCATAAGAATATTTAATACTAAATTAATATACAAATAAATAAATAAAACTAACATCTATTTTGTAATAACAAAAAGATAAAATAATTTTTTAATACAGCTCAATTTAATTAATCATTTATCAACATATAACTCTACATTTTTTTTTTCATTTAAAAAAAAAACTTGAAAATCATATATGATTTATTCTGTACTAAATTTTGCACTAATTTCCTTTGACTCTAAGTTAGAATCTACCCTAATTTCTGTACATAAACAGTATCATATTACCATGACCCATCTACCACCTAATTCCACATAATAATAAAAAAGCATCTTTGATAAAACAATGATGAACCGGTGATTACGACAATAAAAGAAATATATAAATTTGAGAAAATGCAAAAATTACACATTTTGACATAAAAATAGTGTTTTCAACTCGACTCGATTAAAACTACTCAATATTATGTTTTACTCATTGAAAAAATGATGATTTTCATAACATTATTTGTTCTTGTTGTTTTAGCTATATCAATACCTAAATATACAAAAATATATAGTTAGCCTTCATTTTCTTTAGTCTAGTAATTTTTATTCTTATATCTAAAAATCAATAAATTAACTAGAAAAGATAAAAGAACAAGGAATGAAAGAATATTTATTCCCCATAATTAACTCATCATAATAATTTATGACCAAGATGTACTCATAAAATACTCGATGTGAGAGTCACAAGCTCACACAACACACCCTTATTTTCGAGAGCCAATTTTATGCTATCTAGAATACTAATAAAGTCTCATAATCAATTATATTGCCACATTTTTTCCAATAAACACTTAATGTAAAACTCAACACATGTCCACACGATATACATTCATACTATCCAATCCAATCAAAATCACATAATTAATCCGAGCAGTTGCGAAGCCAAAAAATATTCCTTGGAGTGTTGTACTTGACCTTAATCTTATTAATATTATATATCTACAAGATACATCTCATGTATGTATTTATCCAATAGGAATGAAATCGAATTACTTTACATCTAAAATGAATAAATATGACAAAATTGTTAGATAAGTACGTTCTCAAAACAAAGTTCATTTTAAAACATATCATATTGAACTATGATATATTGCTTCGTTAAAAATGTTTTTGATGTATATTTTTATTCCTAAAAAACAATCTCTTTGTATAGTATTTAAATGGTTATAATAAATTATGTATATTCTTCCGACTTTGATTATTTTCTAATAATACCACATAGATTTTAATTTGTTTTAATCAGAATTATTTGATTTAGGATCCTTTGAGCACACCTTTTGTACATTACTCTTGGAATATTATCATTAGAATTTATTGTAATTGTTAAACAAAGTACGTTATGTATACTTTGAAAAAAGAAATTAACATCATTATATTTTATATTTTTAAGAATTTAAATAATTTATTTCATATTTAATTTTCTTATTTTGAGATCTTTTATATGTTAAATAAAATTATATAAGCAAATATATATATATATATATATATAGATAAAGCATAAAAAATTATAGGCTATTTATTAAAGCAATTAAGCATTAAGTGACTAGAAAATCATATTATTGGTTGCCACTCATTACTCTTAAACCATGTATTTTCGTCAAGAAGTTGGTTCAGAAAAGCCCCCACTCAAATATTTGTACATAATTATTATTTTTTTTTTTAAAAAAGAGAGAAAGCAAAATCCTATAAAAGAAAATTAATATAAGTTTATATGTATGATGTTTTAATTTTTATAAGATTTTATTTTATTAATTTTAATGACCCATCACCTGGAATCACTTATAATCAACATTAAAAGAGACTTGATTTAAGAAAAATCGGCTTCTACTCAAATAAACATATAATTAATAAACTGCTTTATATCTCATGCATATGCATGAGTGCAACTAAAAATAACCACACACACATATAAAGGTCCCCTAAAGCAAGGCATTTCTAAACCCCTTCACTAATCTACAAAGTTAGATTCCACTTCTAACCACAACTTCATTTTGAACCATCACTTCGAATCATTGTAATCAACATCAAAAGAGACTTGATTTAAGAAAAATCGGTCTTCTAGACTCTAAATGATCATTAGTACCCATATTCAAAATGTTAAATGATATGTAACAAATGCCATGTCAACTTCTAGATATAGAGTTAAAATACTATTTAAGAATCCTAGATTTGCAATCGTATTTTGTATCAAAAAGGTTTAATAAGATTGCTTGATGAAATATTTAGAATTGAGTTTCCATGGTGAAAAAGAATGAATTTTTAATAAAAATTCAGATCTAATTATGTGTGTGTGTACGCGCGCATGTGCATATCGTGTGCTCATTTTTCTAACGACATATTAAAAAAGGTTGTAATTAAATTGTTGAATAGTAGAGATATGATCTAAACAATTGAAAATTAAATGACATAATAGAAAGGAATAAATTTTGGAGAGACATTTTTATTATTTACACAAAAGAATTTTATACTAAATTTTATAATCTACTAAAATTTTCTATATCTTTATATACATATATTGTCACTTGGCATATATTTTGATACGAGTATGACTTAATTTGTATAGGTATTTTCTATAAAAATATTTATACTAACAGAAATATAAATATTGAAATTTTTTTTTTAGGGTATCCAGTGCTATTTTTCTTATAACCTTTTTATATTTTCTTATAACCCTTTATCCTTCAAAGTTATGAATTTGTATCTCTAAAAAATTGTGCTTTATAGTGCATTACTTAAACCCATGGGCCGTAGGGTGTTCCCCTCAAACTATTGAATTAAAAAAGAAAAAGCCCATGTGGGTGTTACCCCATAACTATAGGAAAAAGACCAAGAGTATCCAAGTCCAACCACAGAAATCTGGGCAATTAAAATTGGGCCTTCTATCTCAAAAAGAAATGTAGGCCTTGCTATGCTTCAAAGTTCTTCGTTATCTTTCTAAAAAAAAGAAAGTGCGTCGTTTTCTAAAACTCAAGCCCATGGGGTTGTTATTGGGCCGTACTTTTTTCTAATGAAATTCCTTAAGAAAAAGAAAACTAATTAATAAAATAAAAAATCCTATTTGTAAAATTGTAGAGAAATAGGATTTTTTTTTTTTTTTTTTTGTGTTATATGTTCATCACAAAACCTTAGAACAATGATTTTCAACCTTACGGTTTGCTTTATTTGAAAAATCAATAGCATTTTTATATTAGCTTTATTTGAGTTTAAAGTACAGGGATTAGTTTTGGAAAGTAATATATTTTTTGGGATTTAAAATAAAAATAACCGTGAGTTTCAATTTGTTCTTAGGACTATATAATTTTATCAAATAATCTCCTGCATATTAAGCTTGTTAGTATTTTCTGTTAAACCTTGATGAATTTAATTACCCGATATGTGCATGATAATAATGATATTTCAAAATTATTAATGTTTGATAGAAAGTTAGAAACTATGTGCACATCATGTAATTGAATTTGTTTTGCTGTAACAAAAAATAACAATAGAAAATTTGATTTGTCACAAACTAATGTGAAAGGGTTGATTGTTCAAATACAAGGTTCAAGGAACTTATTTCTCTATGATGATTGATCTTTATCATTTGGATAAGACATTAATTGGTTTTGGTGTAGGCGGGATTTCTTAGATCCCATATTCTAGGGCAAGAGACTTTACTAATTCATCTATATGGCACTCACAAGGAACAATTGGTACTCAATTTAAAGAATGTGTCTTTTTGGTATGATTTGCAATTGTACATTTGATTTAGAATTTTGTAGCCGGTTCTGTTGGTTGGAATTTGGAGGAAAGAAAAAGAAAGAAGAACCACTACTACCGGCACAATTGAGATTTGGTTCTGGGGTTGCACGGTGTGTAATCTAACTTTTTAAATAAAGAGGTTAAAATTGGGTTTTTAAGAAAAAACTATGGGCAATTTGGGAAATGAATGCACCTTCCAATGGTAATATTTATTTTGCATTTGTTGAGTTTTGCAACTGTAGCTCTCTAACTACCACACAATAACACAGGTCTCCTTCGTATTTGGATAAGTCACTTTTTCATAACGTATTTTGCAATAATTTACCAAATACATGGTTTGGGTTTTGGGCTGAAAAAAGTGCGTTTTGGCTCCTTAAAGTGGAACCAAACGGGCACTTAGTCTATGTTGTGCTAAAGCTGTTCATCTAGTTGGTTTGATTCTGCAATCAGTCCCCAAGTCCTGTTAGCTCCTGAATATTACCTTTTTGTTTTTTTAATGTTCACTTTATGCAAAACTACAAACAAGTGTTTACTTCTGGATTATGATATTAAGATAAGTATTTACATGTGACTGTAAGTGGGTTACTGGATGAGGTTTATGCTTTGAAAAGAGAGGATGAGAAGATAAATTGCATAGCACGTAGATATAAATGTTCATGTGCTTCCATTTCATAGTGCAAAACCAGATATTAATTTGAGGAAGTTGTTCAATCTATGGCTAATCCATTAGCTCAGAGTTGGGAAAGAAGCGTTTACACAAGGATGAAATGGTATTGACTATGAACTATCTGTGCTTGTTCAATTCTCTTGAGTCATTACTGCATTACAATGTACATTATAAAACAGTTTTTGATACACTACAAAAATTGCAACTCCCAAGTACAAATTTTTATCATTGTATTTCTATTTATTCTTCACAATATATGCAGATTTCAATAAGACTAAAAAATCACAAAAGGAAAAAAAGAGGGCATGCACCTTTTAATCTCCATTGACTCACAACTTTCATCTATGGGGTACACTTCTGTGTTCTAAATGACAGAATAAATAACAGTTCAGTGGTTCAGCTGAGAGGTTACCATCTCTATAGACTCGCAACTTGCATCTATGTGTTATACTTCTGTGTCCTACATGTCAGAATGATTAACTTTCAGAGATTATTACTTTGGAACATTTCCCCTCAGACTGATACTACAGAGCAATGTCCACTGATCACCACCAAGTAGCTGCTTTTTGTCGTCTTACCTGCACATTATCGAAAAGAAGAATGAGACTCCACCACGAGAGAATATACATTATGAATTTAAGATGTCGCTTGTGAGAGCACATCAATTGGGAATTTCTTTAGTTTATGATTGAACTAATGCATGGATGGTGAGATACTTTTTAGCTTAAGTAGAAACTTTTATGCAATCTAATAGATAATTGTTTTAGATCAGAACAAGGGCGTTAAGTGGCTAATGTGTCCCTATTATTATGAGTTTCTTCTCTTTAGCTTAGTTTAATGAAACTTTGTGATCTACATTTTACTAATATCATACTTCTCTTTGAACACTATGGGACTTCTTGCACTGCCTTATGTAAATGAAAAGGAAAGTCGAGGCTCTTTGTATTTACCTTGACTGTTTGCAGTTTTGCATGATATGAAGCTGCTGCGTCTTGCCTTTCAACTTCCAATAGTTGGAGTGACTGTTTCAAATGCTTTTACAAGAAGTTCCACTTTCCTTTTCCGTTCTGGAGTCAGTTTTGCAACAACCTGTTGAAGTGCATAATCAAGCATCCATTCCTCAGCATTCTTTTTCTGATCCATGTCTTGATGCCTTAAATGAACTTTTTCTGCTTCAGGGTCCAGCTCCGAAGGCAAATACCGTGGCTCCCTTGGATTAAATTTCCTTACTTTTACTACTGCCTTGATGAATCTTTTAAGTAGGATCAACTTTTTCACGTTGCTCCAGCTCCTTGTTATTTGTTGGTTAGATTTCTTTCCCACCTTCATTTCTGTTTTCTCTTCTTCTTGGGTACTGACACTATCAGATATGAGCCTTTTTTCTTCTGAATCTGTATTTTCAGACTCCACGAAGCTGTCTTTATCCAAAATTTTGCACTTCGAGATGAATGGTTCCCCTCCTTCACCACGTTTCTCTTCTGGGAGCTCTTTATCTTGATTTATGCCACTAGCGATTTGTTGATCATCAGTTGAGTGGTCCTGCATTTCTGGAAGAAGGATTTCATCAATTGCTTCTTCTACAAGCTTAATGGCCTCAATACGTTGGAGTTCAACCTTCTGGTCATCTGGCTTGTTATCCATTTCCATGTCTTGATTTATTTCTGAGAAATTTTGACAAGAATTGGAGATGCTTGTTACAGGCAATGAGTTGGCATTGCTCGCTTGTTCTTCTTTACCTGCTTCATCAAGATGTGGCTTGGTTTCATCATTTTCTGCAAGAGCTGATACCATGTGCTTATATACTAAGCCCCACAGCCCCATGTTTTTCTGTTTTTCAAATTGTGTATCATTTGCTACATCAGCGGTGGAACAATGCTTAGATTCTTCAATTGGAGAAAACCCTGGAAGGGACTGAGATTCTGGCTTAGCTCCTCCTCTTTCTTCCTGGGTTGCCATTGATTCAGAACCACTGTTGCAAGGTTCTGAACTTGAAGTAAATTCTCTGGAGACTTCTCCATTCTCTTGAACTTCTTTGTGACAGATGCTCACAATGTCCTCTGGCTTCAAGGAGAATTCATCACATAAGCTGGGGACTTTGACCTCCGGTGAACAACTGTTGATGGAATCAGGCTGATCATCAGCAAGAATGAATTTGTTGTCCACCTTATCAAGATTGATGGCAAAAATTTTCTTTTCCTTCCAGTCTTCTTTGGTGGCTTGAGAAGCAAGAATGTCATGTTCTGTTTTAATGCAGCAACTCTCCAAATCTACTCCAAGCTCAGAAAATTTCACTGGAGTTTTCTGTTTGTCTGTAAGAAAATCACGGACTTGGTCTGGATAGTGTTTGAATTCTTTCTCTAGATATGATGTTTTTCTTGGCAAGTTCTCAGCAGACTCTTCATAACTTCTTTCTTGACATTTTTCTTCTCCACTTTGAATTGAAAAACCATTACAGGATTGAATGGAATTTGCTTGAGTGCAAACTGCTGCATTGGACCTCTGGCTAGTTTCAATTTCTTGAAGTGGAAGTACTTTCTCAAAAGCTTCTACAAGCAGTGCTACTTTTTGTTTTTGAGCTGGAGCTAATTTAGAAATGACCTGTTGAAGTGCATGATCAAGCATCCATTCCTCAGTGTTTTTTCTCTTGTCTGTTGTTTGGTGCCTCAGATTAACTTTTTCTGCTTCTGGATCAGGCTTCAAAGATAGATATCGTGGCCCTCGGGGTTTGAAATTCCTCACCTTCTCCAGTGCCTTGACAAATCTCTTGAGGAGGATTATCCTTTTCAAATTGCTCCATCCCTTGAGCATTTTCTTGTCAGATTTGTTTCCCACCTCAGATGCTGCTTTCTCATCTTTGGGAGTACTAATAGTATTGATGTTGAGCCATATTGCTTTTGTATCTTGTATCATACTGTCTTTAGCAGGCTCACTGGAATCTGACATGCTCCGATCCCCACCCTCACCATGACTCTTTCCTAAGAGTTCCTGGTCTGAACTTGTGCTACTAGTAATTGATTGATCATCAGTTGAGTTGTCTTGAAAGTCTTGGAGAAGGATATTATCGACTGCATCTTGTACCAGCTTGATGGCATCAATCTGGCTGAGCTCATTCCTTTGTTGGTATGTATCTTGACTTTCCTTAGCGGTGTCTTCATTTGTTTCAGAAAAATCCTCAGAAGAACTAGAGTTGTTCATTCCAAGCAAGTTGTTACCATCTTCCACTTGTTCTTCACTGTCCACTCCATCTAGATGATGCTGGTTTTCAACTTTTCCATCAATACCTACCACTGCATGCTTATATAGCAAGCGCCACATTCTGATATATTTCTGATTTTTAAACTGCATCTTGCCTTCTACATCGTTTGAACATCCTTTCTTTTCTTCACCGCCTGTAAATTCTTCCTCCATTGGCTCATGATCAATATCAGAAGAGACCACACTGTTACTTCCCGTTGATTCCACAAATCTGTCAAGGATTGGTCTTCTATATCCATCAGGTGGTTCAACAATTAAACACTTGGCCTTAAAATTTTCGCCAAATGATTCTGAATCACCATTGTACATGTCATCAGTGAGAATGGAATTAGCCTCTTCATCTTTTCCACCTGAAGGGCCAACTTCATTTGATGTGGCTTCTGGTTCAGCATATGTATTGACAGTGAAGTCCCTGCCAGCTTTTTCTTCAATGGGAGAGATAGCTCTGCGGGATTTACGAGCTGCTGGATCTCCATTGTGGACCATTTTTTTTGTCTGAATTCCTTTCTTCATATTTCCAGACCGGCCGCCTTTAAGAAATTGACTGTCCCGTTTCATGCTCTTCTGGGTCCTCAATAAACGCCGCTTAGTAGATATGAAGCTCTTCAATGGAGGTGAATCATTATGGTGATGGCCATGCAGAGAGCAGTAAGTGTATGGACAAACCTTCATGATTGAATTTCTTTCAGATTCATGTCCTCCAGGATGAAGCTCCAAGGAGACAGGGAATTTGGAGTTCTTGAGAGTTGAAGAACAGGTAGCTTTACGCATGCTTGAGTCCGAGATTTGACATGTGTTAGAACATCTCCCCATGGAATTTTTCTTTGATTTGAAAGTACCCATTTTTGTTAACACTTTCATGGGTCTCAAACTTGATGTTCTTGTTATAATTCTCACAGATTTGTTACCAGAAAAGACAGGTTTTGGATTTGGAGCTCTTGATTTTTTCCTAATTTGACCATTGCTACTAAAACTGGATTCAGAAGTATGGGGACTTGCCTGATAGCCAGATTCCATGCTTCTTATGGATAGACTTGACCCCTTAAAACTTGCCTTCTTCATTGATCTTGACTTCTTCAGTTTCCTCTGCAACTCTGTCCCTCCAGAGCTTTTACTCATCAAAGACCTCTTGTACCTCAAACTAGACATTCTTGTTAAACTCTTCCCAGGCTTAAAACTTGATCTCCTTATCAACCTTGTCACTGAATTCTGCCCAGAAGAAAAGCAATATTTGGAATCAAACAATTTGAACACCCTTTAATTGCCAAGAACCTTGTAGCTTAATGACATTTCCCGATTCTTCCAACGAGGAGAACCCGGGTTTGAATCCCCCTCCCCCACTTATTGAAAGAAAAAGGAAAAAAATACCCTTTACTTGAATCATTACTTACCAAAACAAGATACAGAAATACAAATGCTTACCTGCGAAGTTTCCTTCTTTGCATCTGCACTGCTTGTGGCCTTCACAAAATTTGGAGACCCATCTGACATTTCAAATGGAGTTGACTGCCCTGAGCTTGATACATTAGCAGATAAGACAATGGGAAGGTGATTGGATCGAGATTTAGCCCTCCTTGTGGATGATCTTAAGCTTGGCAATCTTGAAAGCTTGACTGACCTCAATTTCTTCAGCTTCTTCTTTGGCTCTGTTCCTCCCATGTCACTACTTTCTTGATTCTGATAAAAAGATGATTCATTGGTTATTGACAACATCTCAGATTCTGCAGAAGTAGAATTACCATGAAAATCAGCTCCACTTTCAAGCTGGTTAGGAATCACTTCTTCTGAATTTGTAGTTGGATAGGAAAAGCAATAGAGTTTTCAATATGGTAATGTTATGGAGGCTGATTATTATTTATTATTTTACTCTCTGGTTTAGAATTCTTTTTTTTTTTTTTTTTTTGGTTGAAGAAAAGCAAGGTGCTATTCTGGCTGTCTGGTTAATGAAAATTATTGCAAGTTTTTGTAATGGCTCAAAATATCAGAGATTCCAAAGTCTCTGCTTGCCTATGGTGACTAGTCTTCCTCTTCCTCTTGTAACTTTATCTTAAATTTCAGCTCTGACTTGGCAAGTTGAAAGTTTGAATATGGTTGTGAAAGAGACACGAGATTCCTTGGCTTGTACCAAGAATGAGAGTTATTGACTTGGCCTTCCTGATTGACTCTTTTTATTTTATTTTTAAAGCTTTTTCTTGGCCTTAAACCTCATTTTGGTGGGTATTGGATGGGAGCGACTAAATTTATTGCACAGAAAACCTTATCCCTTTCCTTGTACAATTATCATGCTTATAGAAAATTCAAACTCCAGTAAATAATTAATATTTCCCCTGCCTCAGTTTGTTTGTCTTCTATTCTATTTTGAGATATTTCAAAATATTGTCGTGTTTCTAAGAATAGAAGTCATCAATTTACTAATATTCCTATTATACCCATACTTTATTTTCAAAACTATTTGAAAAGAAAACTAACAAATATTTTTTTTTAAAATCAATCTAATTGGACACCTTTTTAGTTGCCTCATTAAAAATAACTCTTTTTAAAAAAACTGATAAATTTACTTAAGGATAGTATTGAAAACTTATACATTTTTATAAGGCAAACAAGACAATAAATGATGTTTCCTTAAAAAGTTTGATTTTTCAAATAAAACAAACAAATTGGGACAGATAGAATATTAACTAAGAATTTTGAATGAAATAACCATGAGATTATCAGATCATTCTTGTCCACAAATATTGTTGAGAAAGAGATTTAAAAAGTCCTCACTACTCAAATTTTGAATGAAATAACCATGAGAGATCATTCTTGCCCACAAATATTGTTGAGAAAGAGATTAAAAAAGTCCTCACTACTCAGCTTTGTTGACCCAAAAAAGACATGTTGGCATGAATATTTTCAATTAAAAAAGGCGGTTTAATATTTTAGAATTTCAGAATTTGAGATAAATGATTGAATTACAATTTGCAAATCTTGAATATTTTTTCTTATAAAATATCCATAAATTGTGAATTTTTTTTTCCTTATAGATTGTTCACACTTTAACTAATGGTGTAAACTCAGTGAGATAAAAGCAAACAATTAAGCAAGCTCTAAACCAAATATAAATACATTAATGTACAATAAGCAAAACCATTTTATAAAATATGTATGACATTTAAAATGAAATGTCCATTAGAGCATTAGAGCTGTAATCTGGATCAAACAACTAAACAGTTGGTGGACTCAAGAGTCAAGACCATACGATCAAGATTAGACAATTACAGCTCGAACATTTAGACCTATTTCATATATATATATATATATATATATATTTTTATAATCATAAACTTTTTGCCAAAGCAAAACACTTAAAAAAGAGGAGAGAAAAAAAAAAAAAAAATCGTTAATTTTGATGGTTGAGATTTGAGAATAATTGTTCGCACTGACCAATTCATCACAGAAGGGAAGCTCTAAAAAGTTGTCAGAAAACGCGTTGCTAAAATGCTCATCAATGAGTGTGGGACCAAAAACATTTTGCTGGCTGTGGGACCCAAATAATTCCAAGCGTAATTGCCGGGGATCAAAGGGCCCTGGCTGAATCAATCTTTTTTTTTCTTCTTTTAGATCTTCAAATCTGCTTTGAACAAATGTCTAAAGTGGGACCCAAATCCAGAACAGTTTCTGATCTTCTTTTATATGAACATGATTGTCATAAAAAAGAAAGATTTTTTTAATATAAATTTAAAATTTAATAATTATGATAATTATTTATTAATAGATATTTATTTAGATTATGTTTATTTATGAAATATTAAAAATGTAATTTAATAATCATAGTAATTATTAATAAATATTTATTATAATATATGGAACTATTTATTCTATCATTTAAAGATAATGTGATGTTGTAAGATTCTAAAAAAGAGTTTAAATTCAATTAAAAGTATGTATTAGAATATAAATGCCTAAAATTGTGGCAAATAGAACTTGGGTTTTTGGATTTATGGCATTCTCAAAAAAAAAAAAAAGTCTCTTTGAAAGGGCTCTTTTTATTTAATTATTTTAAGTCTTTGTTCACCTAATTATAAAATAGATAATTGAAAGATACCATTCTTATCGTATGTTATTCAAATGTGGAGTTCTCTTGTGCTTTATTTTAGTGATATATCCCTTTTTATGATTAGTTTTGCAAGTTGTTTTCATAATTTCAGTGGAATTTGATTATGTGTAAGTGTTAGCATCATCTATCAAGAATTTTTTTTTATGTAAAAAAGATTGTCCTATGCTACAATTTCGGTTCTCTTATGCTATTCAAATGTGAAATTATCATGTGCTTTAGTTTTATGATACTTACTTTTTTGTGATTAGTTTAATAGAGTTTTTGATAATTTTAATGGAATTAGTATTGTGCCTGTGCAATGCATGACTTGATTAAAAAGTTACATGTAAATATATTGAAATTATATCAATAATTAATGGGCCACTTGAAACTTTTTTTTTTTTTTTTTGAGAGGGGGGCATTTGAAACCTTAATAGCGTTTTACCTTAAGTAACTTAATGAATCATATGACAAAAACACATTAACTTTATGAGACATAATACATACACATATTAAGCCATTTTGCATAATTGCAATGTGTCTGGTGAGTAAATTTATAATCAAAATAATGGAAAAAAAATGTTAAATTTATTTCAAATTATTTGAAACTTTTAGTGATATAATTTAGTTGAATTATAATTTGAAATTTTCGGAAATTTAAAATAGAGTTTAATAAACTATCTTAGTAGTTAATGAAAGTGGGGACACTTGTCCCAAATAGAAAATAGTTACTTACACAACTAAGATTTCTAGGACCCAAAGTAAACGTGGTTGACTAAGCATTGTTTAGGTAGGTCTAATAGACATTTGGACCCTTCTTAGAAGAACCAAAATTGATTGTGAGATTGTCCAATATATATGTATACATTTCCTATTAAATTTCATGGGTTAACTCTACTGGGCTCACACTTGCTCTGAACACCTCAGTCGTGCTTCTCATCTTCAATGGGCTTCAGCTTTAATGCTATGTACGGTCGTGCTTGGGATTTTGCCTGGCTGACTGGCTAAGTTAGCTTAGCCACAGTAACGAAAAATTGGTCCAGTGAAACTGGGCTTGAGTTGCCCTTAAAAGGGTCACTAGTATTGGGTTTGAGAATTGAGGAACTAGAACGACCAACCACGGCTCATGATTTGTTAAGGGCTAAGCTCAATCTACTTATGACACTAGTTATTGGGTGCCTTCAGCTACCCATCCACCAGTTACAAGTAGACCCTGTTCAGCTGAATCTCATGGTTAAGTCCACAAGAATAGTTGTGAGGCTAGTTGTTGTCGTAACTTTAATTTTCATATCAATTGATGTGTTAGCCTCTAAGCTCACGCGCATGTTCATATGTTTTTCTATTTTTTTAAGTAAAAGTTAATAATTTACATTTATTATAATTTAGATTTTTTTTTTCAAATAAATAAAAATGATAAACTTTAAAGATAAACAGTAACTGTAATTTCTTTTTTAACCGTGAAAGGAAAAAAAATCCTAAATTATAGGAATTCTCCTTTTGAATTCAAAATAAAATTTGTTATTTGACATTTATGACATTATTTCTAAATGAAATTACCCTTCATTAACAAAGCTATTTTTAAACTACAAAAAAATCTAGTTGAAAGAGAAGAATCCTCTTATATATAGTATATATTATACTAGAATCCACCACACTAAAAGTAAGAATCTTGTGAAAATGTTAACATTTTGTTATGTTCCTAAACTTTCTTGTTGTTAGGCTTCTTAAGATAGACAACAAAGTTGACCATTGGTCAACATGTGACACTTCTAATTACCTTTGTGCAATTATAGGAGTTCTCCTTTTGAATTCAAAATAAAATTTGTTATTTGACATTTATGACATTATTTCTAAATGAAATTACCCTTCATTAACAAAGCTATTTTTAAACTACAAAAAAATCTAGTTGAAAGAGAAGAATCCTCTTATATATAGTATATATTATACTAGAATCCACCACACTAAAAGTAAGAATCTTGTGAAAATGTTAACATTTTGTTATGTTCCTAAACTTTCTTGTTGTTAGGCTTCTTAAGATAGACAACAAAGTTGACCATTGGTCAACATGTGACACTTCTAGTTACCTTTGTGCAATTGCTTAAGGTACAATTGTCGCATAACTTTAGAATCATATGTGGCATAGTGCACACTAGCACATATATGAAAAAGACAAAACCTCTTCTTTGATTCTTGAATAGGCCTGTCCAAAAAACAATAGACCCGACCCACCCAGCTTAACCGACCGGACCCAAACCATCCATCACTCGACCCAACTTCTTGGCAGTTGATGGCAAGTCCTTGCCTTCCCAACTCGGTTCCGGCATGTTGAGTTGCGGGTCTTCCCTTCCAAAACCCGATCCACCCAACCCGACCATGATAGATAACCCTTACACTCCTCAGTCATTACTATTTGTTTCTCAGTCCTCTTTTTCTCTCTCAGTCTCTAGGATCTCTCTCACTCTTGATCTCTCAACACTCAATAGCTAAAACCTCCAACCCATCACTGATCTGCAAATCTCCATTGCCCATCACCGAACTGCAAATCTCCTCCATCACCCATCGTCGATATGCAAATACCTTGCTTAGGTTTGATTTTTAGTCATTTTCTCTCTTCATTTGAGTCACTTGAAAGTTCAAATCTGCTATCATCTCTCTCTATTTCTGTTTGTGTTTTGTATTTGTGCGCTACTGGTGTTTAGTTTTGTAAATTTGTTTGTCAGTATAGATTTGTTCTTTCAAATTTTTGAAATTTGTACAAAGTTTGGTTCTTGATTTGTGTTTTCCGTTCGAAGTCAGATCTAGCCATTGTCTACTCGAGCCTGATTCAACTCGACCCGCGGTTTTTCAAGATCGGCAGTGGGTTGACTGTCCTACAACCCGACTGGATCAGGTTGGTTTTGGGTCGAGCCCAAACCCGAACCGGCCAGACCCATGGACACCCCTACTCTAGAACTTGATTTATTACTTCGTCTAACACTTATATATGACATTCCTCCCACTCTTATGTGATAGGGATATTACATGCAATTGTTAGTCTACTTTACGTTTTACCCTTTCTTAATTTTAGCTATCTATCCATAAATTAATGGTCCACAATGGTTTCTCATTGGATTTTATTTTATAATAATGTTATTATTTTTTAAATACTAGTCCCATGAGGTCATAGTCACCTAGATGGCTTTTCCTACACTCGAATGTCTAACGTAAATCATTAATTTCTTTTCCGTTTATATTTCTAACTCCAACCATAAGATAAGTGATTCATGTGACATGAGTCATGACTATATATGGTTTCGTTTCTACTTTCTAATTTCTATTACTTGAGAGCCATATACTCAAAAGAATAGAATAAGTTTTTATAAGATGCGAGGATTCTAAACCAAAGTTAAATAGTTTATTTTGATCGAAAAAACAGGTTAAATAGTTTATATGCACTACTATAAGGAATGCGTACAGTATATACTATAAAACAGTAATATTAATAATAACAGATGAGTTGGACTAAGCCTATTGCTAATTGGTTCAAACTTAATATAGATGGCTCTTCATTAGGCAATCCAGACAGAGTAAGTGGTGGTGGATTGATAAAGGGATGTGGATATATAGCTAGATTCATCCAGAATATTGGCTATGATGCGAGATGCAGAAGCGTTAAGAAGCAGAACACGTCTACTTTTAGAAAACAAGAAACAAAACACGTTTGCTTATGAAAATACCCTCAAATCTATGAAGGTTTCTTGAATCCGCAAGGTTCCTTGAATCCGCTAGGAGAAAGGATTCTAGAATCTACTAGAGAAATAATAGACAAAAATCTGAATTTTTATTAATATTAATAATGTAGAGAGGGAAAATTTCCGACCTATCACAAGCTAACACATCATACTTCAAAGTCCATAAGTACATCCAATTACAAAATGCCATGTACTACAACTAGGTTCTACTATCACTATTCAGAAATCAACAGAAATTTTGCCAAGTGTCGTTGACATAAAAGCATAAAAAGCGTGCAAAAACCGATCACACATCGGTGCATGTAAGCAATGACATAAGTAGTCCAATCGGGTGCTGACATGTGTCACCTTGAAAATCAAGACATTTTGGCCAATCAAAAGATGCCACGTGTCATGGTGAAAAAGTCTTAATGCTCCTCCAATCAGACCTATCACCAATCAAACTCCACCACGTGTCGCTCATCCACCCCCAAACTCCTATAAATAGAAGCCTTCCTAAGGCATTTCTACACACCAAGACATTTAGAGCACTAGCAACATCAAAGAAGATTCAGAAACACTCAGAAGTATAGAAGCTTTGCAAGAATCAAGTCTCAAAGCCTTTAGGAACTTCAACCTCAAAATCAAAAAACATTCGAAGCAGAATCATCCAAACTACCTGCTTAGATCTTAAAGTTTGCTGAAATCAAGCTCAAAGCCTCTAGAAACTTCAACAAACCACAAATCAGTGAAGTTCTACAGATTTAAGCCCCAAAAGCTCCGAAGAACTTCCACAATAAACCTTCAAGGACAAAGAACACATGAAGAACACAAACAACAAAGAATTTCTAACAAGTTTATAGTTAGAGATTTGTTGTAATTCTGTTTCAAGGATTTTCGATCTATTCTTCAAACAAATTGAAGGATATTTGGCGTTCGAGTCAAAATCACATTACCACAATTCCAATCAACAAGTCTTGCAAGGAGATCAAATCAGATTATCGCTCTTTTGTAATCACAGAAAATTGTACCACACATTCATTAATACAAATTCACATTTGTGAAACTATTTTACTTGTTTGATTTATTTCAAACTCTAAATTTAGTCGTCCACAAATAATACTTAAAAAAAAGGTTTATAAACTTAGAGGCCTATTTAAGAGTTTCGTAAAACTTGATAGATAAGGAAATATATTCTAAAATAAGTCCCAATTAATACCTAACCATAACAAGAACCAAATTTGACCTAAAAGGCATTAAAAACACCTAAAAACAAGGAAATAAATGCCATAAACCTAAAATAACAAAAATTACATAAAAATACCAAATATAACAAATTACAGAAATTAATTTGAAGATTCTGTCCTGCATCATGCTACTAGTGTTGAGGCTGAGTTATGGGCCCTCAAAGATGGACTCTTCTTGTGCAAAACTTTGAATATGGAGGCAATTAAGATATAGCTGGATGCTAAGGTGGTTTTTGATTGGGTTGGTAGTATTCATTGTTCAAACAGTGCTCATGCTGCATTAATTTTGGACTGCAGATTTCATTGTGAAGTAGTTAGAAGGCTTGAAGACTCTTTTCAAGTAGATAAAAAGGTTCGAAGAGACTTATCGTTCAAATGGATATAATCACCCCACTTCCTTGCTTTGTAGGTTTATGGGCATGAAAATAACGTCCAACGATTGTCTATATAAGGGGAAGGGTTTGCATGAAGAAAGACAGCAACATTCAACACACATTAATATTCAACTTCAAGACAACATGCATGTCTTCTTTTTTATCATAGACAAAGGGTTGTTCAGTTCTTGTAGTTCATCTATAAGTAGGATTAGTGTAGAAGTGATCTTCTTGTATTCGAGTTTCTGTCACTGTCTTGTTGTTCATCTTTAACATTTGTAATCAACTCTTGTATTATGATCTTCAATTTGATTCAAATGGGGTTTATCAATCTCTTAGTTGTTGATTTTATTTGCTTTAATTTTATGTATTTGCAGTTGTGTTTATTTTAATCTCTCCTTGCTAACAAGTTCTCTTGATTGAGGGATTACTCATTATTGGGAGTTGAATTCATTCTCCAAGTTATATATATATATATATATATAGATTTCAAATTAGATTCTAATTGTTATATAATTTTGCGTCACATGTCCTATATATCTAAATATTTTTTTAATTTCTAGGCGAGTTAATGTTGTGTAAAAGTCAAAGAGTCTAAATGAATAAACCACTAAAAGAAAAACCCAATAAAAAAGAGTAAACTCATGTGTATATCCAAAAAAATAAAATAAGATAAGATAAAATAAATAAATAAATAAAAAGAAAGAAAGAGCAAAACTCATTTATATATCTATGATTTAAACAATATATAATTTGAATCCTTTTATATGTAATTGTGTTGTTTTTAATTGTAGTGTGCATATGCATAGATTATACACTAGTAATTTATAATATAAAAATATGGCAACCACGTAAAAAAAAAACATATTTATTCAAACAAGGAGATAAAATATATAACCCAAGAAAAAGTGTTCAAAAGTGAGGAAACTTCTTACATGACTAAAAGCTTCCCTAAAAATACCGTGTCAAAAGAAGACTTGTTATAGATGTTCTTTTGTTTCAATTGATATTGTTATTAATTAAAAATGGATATTTAATATTATATTTCTCATGCCCAATTTGGATATTTAATGTATTTCCTTTTTCCTATGCTAAATAAGAGATTTCATTCTTGCAACATTAAATCCTTATATTATTTATTTTTTTGAGAAACAAAAACACACATAAGGGAGAAAGAAAATAGTTCTAACACAAATACACAGTTATCTAAGTGCTACAAAATTGAAAGGATAAATCTAATAAAAATGGAATGAAGTTTTTAGACAATTTACGAACATTTAAAACTATGTATTAGGAGCGGACACTATAAGTTGAAACCTTCTATAAAAATAAAAATAAAAATAAAAAAAGTATGGTTTACTTCCAGTACTTTTTTAACTAGAAATCTTCTTTTATTTTAAATACACAATGGCAAGTGATAGTGAGTTTTAATCTCTACATTTTATTTAGTTAGTAATTAATGTGATTCTAGTTAAAAATTACTAGAAGTAAGCCAAATCATAAAATAAAAAAACTATGTATTATAATATAGAAGTCTTTAAAAGAAACAAAACTTCTTTAACGAGACTTCATAGCCATACCTATATGGATACCTATATGAATCATAGGACTAGTCCTATATAAAGGTAACTAGGTGACTTTGATAATGACCTTTATTTATTTATTTATTTTGAGAATCTCTTACTAGATGATTATTAATTCATGTTACATGAGTGTTTTTCAATTGCATGGGTTCTATATAGTCCCCACCCCAGACTAAATCAAGTGTTTATAAAATGTGAAAATATCAACCCGAGTAGGATATTTTGAAATACATTTTCATCGTTTTTTTCTAAGATTAATTTTTGTCATGTCAAGAGACTTGGAAACATTGTTGCTCATAGTCTTGCTAAAAGAGCTAGATCATTTGATTTTATTCTTGTCTGGATGGAATCAATTCCGCCAAATATCTAAGATGTTTACGTTAAGGATTTGTTTTTGATTGAATAAATTTCACCCTTGGGGGTTTCACTATATATATATATATATATATGACACAAAAAAGAGATTTATAACTGTTATTTTTATGTTTATTGTTATTGATACTGTTCTTAATTACCTATTTCGGTATGATTTATGATTTCCTTATATTGTTTTTTTTAACACCAAATTTGGATTTTGGTATTTTTCTTACATTAACTAGGACAAAGTTAATTATGTTGAAAATCTTCTATTACATAGGTTCTACAATATTAAATGGATAATTTTCGTATGTTTTTTGGGAGGCAAGAAATACTTGTGTAAAATGTTTGTCTAATTCTTAATGATTTGAAATTATGTATAATGATAAAATTGTTTAAAAATAAAATTTTTATTATTCTTAGTGTCACTCTTATATTTAAAAAATAAATATTTGAAACTTTTAACCATCAGAGACTTTACCAATTGAGCTAACTGGAACCCACAAGATATGAGAGTTTGATGTAGTAAATTTAGTGTTTTAGCCAAATTTGGAATCCCACATTGATTAAAAAAAAAATAGAGTATTTATTAATTTATAAGTGTGGACATTTATTGGGCGTAAGTGTAAAGTAGGAGAATATGGGAAATGCGCATAAGGGGACAGGGCCGGCTCAAGGTATTGTGGGGTCTAAGACAACTACTTTAAGTGGGTTCTATTCTTATACTTTGAGAATAGATAATTCATAAATTCCACGAGCTTGTAATATTATAATGATATGTTTAAGAATTTAAAGTATTGTTCATTATTAGACTTTTAAGTGAAATAATATATAGTATTTTGCCAAATATTAATAACCTTGGGCTTTTGATAGAATAATGCCAAGTAGTTAGTTTGGGCTTTTAATAGTGCCAACGTAAGTTGGACTTTTAATATTGCCAATGAAAATTGGGCTTTAAATAGTGCCAACGTAAGTTGGGCTTTTGATATTGCCAATGAGAATTAGGCTTTGATGTTGCCAATGAAAATTGGGTTTTGGATAAATAAATTGCCATGGGTTTAAATCATGGGCTTTGATCATGGATTTGAATTCCATTGATAAAATTGTTTTGTCATGGACTTGAATCATAGGCTTCTCAAATATTGTCAAACATAAGTAGTCTTGGGCTTTAAATAGAACATGAAAATAAAATTGGATAAAAAAATGAGTTTCCGGGCTTTTTTTGTGATATTTTATATCATAACCCAATTTAGATAATGAGATATGAAATATTTGTGATTAACATAATAGGAGAGCAAAAAATATTTGGGAAAACCCAATAACTTATTAGTGGTGTTTGAAAATAAATAGATGGTACCCAAATAAAATTAAGTGTAAAAAAAAAAAGTACCCTAGCAAGGGATATTTTGGTCATTTTTTAGGTTTAAGGGGGTATTTTGGTCATTTTTTAGGTTTAAGGGGGTATTTTGGTCATTTTTAGGTTTAGGTGTTATTTTGATCATTTTTTAGGTTGAGAGGGTATTTTGGTAATTTTAGTGGTTTTAGGGCATTTTAGAGTTGGGTGATTTGTAGAAATGATAGTTGGATTATAATTGTGTCTAATTGGGTTAATACCCATTTAACCCAATTAATAATTGGGTGGGTAAATGGGTTTGGGTTGATTTTGCCACCCCTAATATAGCTTTTGCGTCTAAATAATTATAATAGCATACACTTTGTCACAAGTGTTCATGAATGATAGAGAAAAATTGTGATTCATATAATAGTAATAAACAACTAATCAAAATCTGTCATAAAAGACAATTATGAAAAAAAAATAATTATATTTTATTGTGCGTTGAACTAAAATAATTCCTTGGCTCTTGGGAAACATCACATGTTCACTTGGCTTGTAAACATTAGAAAAAGAAAAGAAAGGCAAATTCACCATAATTGGATGACAAGTAGCAAAAGCACTAAAACGTGTTCCTTCCTCTTATTAACAGCCAAAATAATGCTTCCTCTATATAAAAGTCAAGCATACCCGATTTTTCTAGACCACAGATGTCCTAGCCTCAGCCCATAAGAATTATTTGAATTCCCCACTAAAATTATAAGGAACAACTTAAGACATAAAATTTGTTATGAAAATATTATGGACATATATAACATTTCTCTAAATAGATAATACTTTAGGAATTTACATCCTAAAAATTAGCCATTGCAAAGATGTGTTTGTTGTCTAAAAAACAATGTTTCCAAAAAGCTAGAAGTAGCTCTGATTTTGAAACGCCGGTTTTTTTCCCGTTCTTTAAAATGCAAATTGTTAAAATTTGTGAACCAATAAAATGTGAAATTATTAGGTGTTTTAGTTTTAATTATGTTATACTTACCTTTTTGTGGTAATTTTAAAATAGAATTTTGATTATTTTCATGGAAGTAGTATTATGCTTGTGCCACGCAAGATTTGATTAAAAAATTATACATAAATATATTATATTAATAACTAGTGTGTCAATTGAATCCTTAATAGAGTTTTAGGTAAAGTAATTAACTTAATGATTCATATGAAAGAAACACATGCATTAATTTTACAAAGTGTAATACATACATAATAAGGAAGTCAATACCATACTAGAGGGCATTTCGTTTTGGTCATGAAAACGAAATATTTCAATACCGATTAATACCGGTGTATCGTTTCGGGATTATCACTAATTTAATATATTTATATATGTTAAGTTAAATCCCTATAATTTGTAAAAGAAATTTAAATTTAGAAATAAAAAATTCACTTAATATATTAAGCTTTAGTTAAAGTGTGAGCTAATTAGTAATATTAGCTCATTGATGTATTTACTATTTACTATTTAGTTAATAATAATAATTAATGTCTTTTCCTACCTGCCATTGGAAACTTCTAAGAGCACTCACAACAGTACATCTATATTGCTATATTGCTAAATTATAACTCCTCAAACATCAAAATCTTGCTCCAGCAGTGGAGCTAAATCTATTTTTTTAGCTCCACTGTTATAGTGCACATCTATAGATAAATGTGCACTGTTCATGAGAGCTAAAAAAAATATATATTATTTTATTCTGCCCCGGAGATTAAATATATTATTTCATTCTCTCTCTCACTCCGTGTGTGTGTCTCTCTCTCTCTCTCAATCACTCAGCTCTCATCCTCTCCCAAGACTCTCAATCTCTCAAGCTCTCATCCTCTCTCAGTCACTCTCCTCACTGTCACTCTCCCCTCTCACCGTCACTCTCTCAATCTCCCTCATTCATCGCCGCCGGCCCGACCCAGCCATCCCAAGCCGCTGATTGCCGTCACTCTCCTCTCTCATCGTCACTCTCTCAAGCTCCCTCATTCACCGCTGCCGGCCCGACCCAGCCGTCCCAAGCTGCCGATCGCCTCAGACCCTTGCCGCCGACCCATCCGTTCTGCCGACCCAGCTCGTCGACATTGTGCTTGTTTGTGATTGGTGATTTTTTATTTTTTTGTGATTGGTGATTTTGTTTGGTCTGGGTTGACGAAAAAAATTGGTTTTTTTTTTTTTCTTCTGCTGTGGACTGCTAGTGCTGGTGCTGGTGCTGGTGGTGTTAGTGGTGGTTATGGCTGTGGTTGTGGTTGTGGCTATGACTGATGGTAGAGGTGGTTTTGGTTGGTGTTGTGAATGTTTTTGGATAGTGTAATATATTATTTTATTGTAGTGGTTACATTATTTTATTGTGATGTTTATATTATTTTATTATGTTGAAAACTAAAATAGATCTACTGTTGTAGCATGTGTGTAGGTAAAATAGGTAAAGTAACTTTTGGTTAAGCTAAATTGCCAAATTTTTAGCTCCACTACTGTGGATGCTCTAAGGTTTTAAAAATATTTTAATTAAAAAAAATAACGGCTTGTTTGGTAGAGCATTTCAAACACTCATTTTCAGTTTTTAAACAACATTACACACATTTTCACATACTTTTCTACCCACATGTATTTCAAAAAATTACAAACAACACTACTCGAACTCCTCTCCATACCCCTAAAAAATTTTAAAACTTTGAATTATCAATTTAACGTGAGTTAGTGTCCTATCAAAGCCTTTCAAAGGCACACTGCCCAAACTTCAAGTTTAAAGGCCATAAAAGCTACACATGTCCTCCAAAAAAGTAAAAGTTAAAAAACTATTACTTGAGTCTGCCATCCATAACCATAAGATAAAGTAAGAAATAGAAAAAAAAAAAAAAAAAAAAAGGGAAGAAGTCTGGCTTTCAGGGCTCTACGCAAAGAAGAACAACATTAGGAGGACTAGATGAGAGGATGAAATAGAGTCACTAGACTCACTACCTGAACATCATGGTGACAGTGAGGATCTGAGCTATCTGGCTTTTTATTCTTATTCACTACATCATTTGTTTTGGTTTTTTTTTTTTTTCAAATACCGGCCTATTTTTATTTTTTGGCCGGAATCCGATATATTTCCCGGTATGGCCTGTACAATCCAGTATGCCCCGGTATTTGGAGTGGTAAGAAACAAACATGTTTCAGTACCGGTTTAGGTGCCGGTATGATAAATACCGACGGTACCAACTGGTAAGGTACGATATTAACTTCTCTTATACATATATTAAGTCACTTCAGGTAACCACAATGTGTGGTATGTATATTTTACCATATTTATTGAAAAGTAATATAGTGTTTGACAATTCGGTAAAACATAAATATAATATCTTGGCTACTTTTCCTTAAATTCCTCTCTTAAATTTTTGACATTTATCTAGTTTAACAGCCCAGACAAACAGTATTAAAACTTAAAATACATCTTCTGCTTTTTTCCTTCCTGTACTGCAAGAGAACCCATGGCCGTGAGTTCAGATCTCTCAGACCGCAGGACCAGATATGTTCTTTTTGCTAAATAATAACCAGTGTTCATCATCAAAAGCAAAGAAAAAAGCCCCAGCAAAAAATAAATAAAAACGCAGCAAAACGCCCTCATTCCATAAAGTATATTGCTAAAAAAAAAAGGACTTGTAAGAGCATCCACAGCAGTGGAGCTAAAAATTTAGCTTTTTAGCTCCACCAAAAGTTATTTTATCTATTTTACCTACACACATGCTGCAGCAGTGGATCTATTTTAGCTTTTAACACAATAAAATAATATAAACATCACAATAAAATAATATAACCACTACAATAAAATAATATATTTCACTACCCAAAAAAACATCCATACCACAAACCACAACCACTCTACCATCAGCCACAGCCACAACCACCACCACCACCACCAGTCCACAGCAGCAAAAAAAAAAAAAAACCACAACACCACAAAACACGGCACAACCACCGCCAACATAGCAACACAAAACAAACCCGATACCAATGCACACTGGAGCAAACCCGATCTCAACCCAATACCACAAAACACGGCACAACCAACGCACACCGGAGCAAACCCAATCTCAACCCGATACCACAAAACACGGCACAACCACCTTCAACGCACACCAATCTCAACCCCGATACCAACGCACACCGGAGCACAACCACAACCCAATGGCGGAGTGGAGGTGAGGGAAGCCACTTCGATCCATGAGGCCGGAGGCGATCAGCAGTTGGGATGGCTGGTGGGTTTTTGGCGATTGGCGGCTGGGATGGTTGGTGGGTCAAGCTTCGGTGGGAGTTGAGAGACCGGAGTTGAGAGAGATGGGCGGCTTGGGACGACGTGGGTCTGAGAGCTTGAGCTTGAGAGCTTGAGTTTCAAATGAGATGGTGGGTCGGCTGGCGGCGGTAAACAGAGAGGTGAGAGTTTGAGAGAGTGAGCTTGAGAGATGAGAGCTTGAGATTGAGTTTCAGATGAGAGCTTGAGTTTCAGGTGAGATGGTGGGGAGGGCTGACGGTGGTAAACAAAGAGGTAAGAGCTTGAGAGAAATTTCAAATGGGAGCTTGAGAGTGACACTGAGCTGAGCACGGTGAGATGAGATTAAAAGAAATGAAAAAAATAAAACAAGTAGTGTTATTTTAATCCGGGGTGAATAAAATTTTTTTTTTTTTTAGATGTATGCTACAGTGCACATCTATGGATAGATGTGCACTGTAGCAATTCAGCTAAAAATTATAGGAATGCCTCCACTGTTGCATGGCTATTTTTGGTATTTTGGTGGAGCTAAAATAGCATTATAGCTATTTAGCTCTTTAGCTCCACTGCTGCAAATGCTCTAACTGTTATTGTTATGTTTATTGTTATTGATATTGTTCTTACCTTTTATGGTATGATATAGGATTTTCTTTTATTGTTTTTTACACCAAATCTGGGTTTTGGTATTTTTCTTACATTAACTGGGACAAAGTTAATTATGTGATTGTTTGGATTCATGTTTTCACTTTTCAGCGTTTTTCTCTTCTTTTTTTTCTTTCTTTTTTTTAGCCGAAGTTATTCTTCCATGACCAGTGCACATTAGTGGGTCCCGTGCACTATTCACGGGACCACAAACTCAACTTTTTCATTAAAAATAGGTTTCACGACACTATTCACACATTTAAATATTATTTTGCTACAGTATTTTCAGTTTTCAGCAAAATAAGCTGTATCCAAATGAACCCTATGTTGAAATGAATCTTCTATTAATTAGGTTCTACAATATCAAAAGGATAAGTTTGGTGTTGTTTGGGAGGCAAGAAATACATGTGTAAAAAGTTTGTGTAATCCATAATGATTTTAAATAAAATTTTTAGTATCATTCTATTATATTTTAAAATTAAGTATTTGAAATGCTATACCTTAAAAAAATTAAATAACTGACTCAATTAGTAGTATTTTATATTTGCATCACTTTACTGCTTTAAATGATTTTTTCTTTTTCTATAACAAATTGTCTCAAGTTAGGGAAATATTAAAGAAAATTTACCCAACTGAAGAGTTCAAAAAGACGAGTTTAAAATTATAAAATTAACAGATATTACATAACAAAGTAGAGGTTAGAATTTAATTCATTATATTTTACATTGATCTTAAGTCCAGTCATTACAAATTTATAGTAGAGAAAGGACAGAGCTGAAGATTCTAACGAGCGAGGAGTGCTGGATTAATTTTTTTGACACAATTTCTAAGATTCCCAACATGAATGAGGAGCAAAATTTTACAAGATCTATTTTTATGACGGATGAATTTCCATTATAATTTGACACATACAGCCTTCAAATCTTATAGCAAAATTTTATAAGATCGATTTTTATGACAGATGAATTTCCCATATAATTTGATATGAACAACCTTCGAATATTCTTACTTCTTACTCTCTCTTTTTTTGGATTAAATTCTTACCTCTTACTTTTAATAAGAGGCACGTGCTTATTAGAAAACTATTAAAATATGCGGGAAATATGTAATAGTTTTAAACTTACATCATAGTAAACTATATTCCAGTTGGCTAAAGATCACATTGATCATAAATGTTTAAAAGCTAGGAAATTTCTTTCATCACCAGAAGCTGATCAAAGAAAGTACATTGTTAAAAAAATTATTGTTAATATTATGTTTATTGTTATTGATATTGTTGTGACTGGTACAATATATTATAGGAATCTTTTAATGTTGTTTTATAAGCAAAATTTGGATTTTTGGTATTTTTCCTACTTTGATTAGGATAAAATTAAGAGAAATGCTATGTCCACAACATTTTCACAATACTTTCACAACAAATGTTAAATTGTAGATTGTTATGAGTTGTTACAGATAAGCAAAAAATCTATGATTCATAAAACCAATAACTACTTAAAATCTATGATTTGTTCTGAAATTAATTATTGCGAAAATATTATGGACGTAACACTTCTTTAAAATTAATTCTTTTGACATAATTCATCATTCTATTACTTAGGTACTAAATTATTAAAGAGATTATTGTTTTGAAGGTAAGAATTCTAACCTGTGTAAAATAACAATCTCCACTGATTTGAAGTTGCTTATCATGATAAAAGTACTTGAAAGATAGAAAATTCTTAAATGGCAAAAAATCCAAATAAAGAACATGTTAAAGATGGATTGTTATTGTTATTGCTTTTTTTTAATTTTTAGGTTTAGAGCATTCACATCCGGTATTTTCAGACTATTCTATTTTACCATTCCAAAAAGCTATTTTATCAATTATCTCATACCATTTTACAATATACCCAATATCCCAACTTTTATTTTCCTATTCTACTCATTAAAATAATATATTTACACATTAAAATAATATAATATTGCTACAGTACCATCATATATTTTTAAAAAATAGCTACAGTACCATTAAAATAATAATTTGTGATATAGAAAAGTTGCTATAGTGCCATCCTATATTTGCAATGGCACTATAGCACTATGCCAAAAAAAATTGGCATATCTCATGTTTACCAGTCCAGCTGTGGGCTATTTTTGGGTTGAATTGTAAATTAGAGCTTACACTTGGAATATACTCAATATCCCAACTTTTATTTTCCTATTCTACTCATTAAAATAATATATTTACACATTAAAATAATATAATATTGCTACAGTACCATCATATATTTTTTAAAAATAGCTACAGTACCATTAAAATAATAATTTGTGATATAGAAAAGTTGCTATAGTGCCATCCTATATTTGCGATGGCACTATAGCACTATGCCAAAAAAAATTGGCATATCTCATGTTTACCAGTCTAGCTGTGGGCTATTTTTGGGCTGAATTGTAAATTAGAGCTTACACTTGGCATATCCAAATGTCAGTGCGAATGCTCTTATATATGCTACTTCTAAAGTGTATTTGTAATTTGGTTGAAGTTTAGAAATTTTTTAATACGTTAAATTGAAAATGTTTTATAATTACCTGGGAATGTGATGTCGAATATAGGACTTGTCCCATGAAGGGATTCATAAGTGGATTTTACTACAATTTCATACTCTTATAATGAATTTTTTTACAATTTCATGTCACATGAATGTTATTTCTAATTTTTATTACTCGGGTCCTATATGTGGGAAAATGGGTTTTAAGAGTTATTTTTTGGTTAACTTTCAGCCAAACAAAAGTAGAACTCACATGTCGTTTGAGTAAGTTGGCATTTGCCCATTCTCCGTTGACGAAGAGAATAACTTTATGCATGGTTGGATTAATAGAGGCTGCTTATGGCAATAAGTTTGAACAGGCATTTTTATATTTATATATCACTTAAAAAATTTTAATTTAAGTTTTATTTTGAAATTTTTATTTAAAATTCATTATTCTTACTTTTTAATATTACTTATTTACTTAATGGTGATTGTATTAAATTTATATTAATGCATATTTGTTTTACTTTTCGGATAATCTAAAGCTATTATAACTTTTACAATAAAAAAATTTACAGAATAATGTAGTAATAAATATGATTGGTAGTACTTCTATACGATGATAAATGGGTATTTGATTACTTATTGTGCTTATTGACATATCAGTTTGTACGACTAGTAAAATTTATAACATTCCTAATATTACTTTCTTTTTTTGGTCTTCTTAAGACTAGAGGGAAAAATGTACAACTCGCATTTTTTTTTTTAATTTAAAAAGAAATTGTGAGAGGTTTGAGGACCGAAGTGAGGCAGAACATGAAAACATCTCATACAATACCACCCGCATGAGGGTATTTGCCCTGAAGACTTCATCGACCTGAGGATGTGAGGGAATACATAATAGCGTTTCATGAGAACTCATGGAGAAGAGGAAGGTCCATAAGGGGGGTAAAGACAGTGGGAGGAAGCTTCTTAGAAAGTCATACCTTCCCCCTACGCATTACATACCCTGCAACAACCTTATCAGGTGCATTAATGAGGAAATAACACCTAAACAATGACTTTATAGTTAGCAACTCCTTCTACCACTTTCGGTAGAAATTTGATAGGACAAGTATCTTGAGAAAAGCCCTGAAGCATACAGATGGAGGGCTAGAATGCAAGGAGTAATGATATATAAGGAAAGGGAACCTCTAGATTTAGGGGTTGAACATTTTTCTTCTAGGATAAGAGAGAGAAAAGGTGATAGTGTAGAAGATAGGGCAAAACTTAGAACATTTGTGCATAAGTAATCAATCCTCAATCAAACCCGAGGAGAACATTATTTGTAACAACTTAAGAGAAATTTCTATAACACTTTGAATATTTCGGCCACAAATTAAAACTTGATTTTGAACTATTATTGAACTTTCTTCCACTCTCTTTAGAAATTCTATTGTTTATGCTTAGTTAGAAGGCCAAAGCATCATTGTTCTTAGTGAGCTTGGACTATCGCTTTCTGAATACTTACAGAAATCATTTATTTACCTCCACATTTGGGGACCTCTCTAGTAGGAGGCTTTAGGCCATGACCTAGGTGGCCTAAGCTTAGGGCTTGCCTTGACTTCATGTGTTTACTTACACTACAAGAAAAAGGACTATTGCAGCGGGCCAAAACTGCCGCTAAAGCCCAAAAAAGCACCGCTAAAGGTACATTCGACCTATTGCGGCAGGCCGTCCCGTCAGTGTTGCAGTGCCGCTATAGGTCGATTGCAGCAGTTGTGAAAAACGCCGCTATATATGTACCTTTTAGTGGCGGGTGAAGGTTTATTGCGACAGGCATAAAACCGCTGCCATATGTGTTCAGAATTCGTGGCATTGACTTTTAGCGGTGGGCAAACGACGCCACTATAGGCAATCAATCAAAACAAACTAATTGTACTTTTAGCGGCGGGTAGAAATGCCACTATATGTTTCAACCTTTAGTAACAGGCAATAAACGCCGCTATAGGGATTCATTAAAAACATAAAATGTGCACCTTTAGTGGTGCTTTTTGACCGCCGCTATACGTTTTTTTTTTTTTTTCCTAGTGAGTTTTAAAACCACTATTTGCTAATAAATAAATGGTTCACAAACCTGTTACAAAGAACCTGTAATAGTTTTAGCTCTACTAACAAAATACCATAAATGTAACTAATTAACAACACCACAAATATCTTGAAACTAACGTAATATTAACATAGAAATATATTATCAAATACATAACATTATCTATAACCACCATCTTAAAATTAACAAAAAAAAGATGTGGTCCTTTGAATAAAACAACCGCTCAAATTAATCTAATCCTATAATCAAAGTTCCAAAGTGTTTGAAAAGATCCTTCAACACTTGCAAAAAATGCGGTTGTTCTTCTATAGTTCTTTGTACACAAAAAAGTCCAAGAACTCTAAGATAAAACTTATAAGCTTCTTGGTTGATGAGATGCGGCTGATGATTTGGAGAGAGCTGGAGATTGTTCGATCAAAGGAGCATCCTACATACAAAGTATGATTACTTAATAAGTGCATATAAATGAAATAGAATGACAAGAAAATATTACCAAGGTAAAAAATAGGAACAAGTTAAATGAAGACATGTTTCTTGATCTTTTAGGTTGACCATTATAGTTTGTCTTGATCTTTTATGGGAGGACCACCTCTCTTTGCAACTTCCTAGTTTTGAAATTACAAAGCAGAGGCACAACAAGACAACTGATGGGATCAAATCAAAAGGATTGGTGTTGGGAGGTCCCTTGATATAGAATTCAAAGGATGCAAAGGTGTCACCACATAATTCCATAAACATCTATTAATAACATGGTGCTTCTAGAAATCTTTTTCCTTCACTACCCTTTATCAATGTTACAGATCAATAAATTCATACCATCACAATTCACAAGTAAATACTAATTATTAAATCAATAAATATCTTTCCAGCTAATTACCATAAGTAAATATTAATTATCAACCATACATTTAGCATTCCTTTCCTACTCCATATAAAGTGACACTCAAGTCATTTATCATACCTGATTGCATTGTGTAGAAATTTGTTGCATTTGTTGAAACATGCGAGCCATTCTTTGCTCCATTTCTTCGAATTGACTAATTTTTTCCTTCATTTTGTCAAAACCTACTAGTTTCTCCTCCATAGTAGCCAAGGAAGCCTTCAATTGTGCAAGTTCGTTGTCCCTTGCTTGACTTGATTGTATTTCACTGTCCGTGAGAGTAGTCTTGCTACTTTGACCACTTGGGGTTGGACCAAATCCTACCCCACGAATGCGACCTTTGCGCTCCTTACCCATCACTTTGGCAAACACATCATCTGTTGACCATGCAATACTCCCACTTCTGTCAAATGACTGCAATTGATTCTTAGGGTCAACCAACAATTCCTTCATTTTATCCTGATATTTGAGTTTGAACAAAACAAAAAAAAATTAGAAATCATATAGTTAAAATGACCCTACAACATATATATACATATATATATATATATATATAGGATAGGACAAGCAAGCACCAATAAAACCCAAAACGATGCAAAAATTATTCACACAAAGCTAGTGTCCCCCTCACCACAACCAAAGGCACCAGTGCCAAAATTGTTGGTGCTACTTTGCCACAACAACCAGTAACTCTTAAGAGAAAATTGACATTCTACAAGCAACTCACCACAAGAATCTCTCTCAAAAAAAAAAAAGGAAGTCATATACATCCACTGGATATGCTATAATATAACAAATGAACTAAACATAAAGGCCTCAACTTGGTAAGAATAACATTTCCACAATAAAATGGAGTTTGCTATGTAATCCAACAATCAAATGACCCCACAATAAAAAGAAATGTGTATTGGCTAACATCAAATCGAAATATATCAATTTAAAAATTAAAAGAATCATTCATAACAATTATCATTGATTTAAAGTAGTTACACAAGTGTTCAAACAACCACATGAAATTTCATCTTATGCTTGGTTTTTGTCAGAAAAGACATGCTGGTTATACAATATTTTGCAAGAACTAAGACTTGAATTATTTGAACAAATCTCATCTTTGAGACAACTTTGTAAAGGAAAACTATAATATTGTTTCTTGAATTCCTATTTTGTTTACACCCAACTACAATGCAGAAATTACTCACCATTTTTTCTTTCATTACAGGATTAACTGCAGATCCATCTTTACGAGTACGTAGAATTTGAAATAATACTGCACGCTCTATAGGATGTCCATCCGTTTTTGCCTACATTATGAACAGCATATTTATGTAATTATAAATATTGGTTCCACATAAACTTAGGAGAAGTCAAAATCATTTAAAAAATAGTCATAATACTTATTACCTTTTTTGCAGCGTGCATAACATAGCCACACGAACCACCAGTATGTATGTCATCCTGTTTAGAACGACGATCCTTATTCTTATCTGACTCTATCTACATTCAACAAAATTACATGTTTACATACAGTATACTTTAAGTATCTAAAGCCACTTTTAGCTAAAGCCAGAATGCTCAAAAATATCATTTGGTATAAAAGAATGAGAGGAACTGCATGCTAAAGATAATAAGTTTTGGCTGAGCATCTCTTATCATGGAGTGAAGAGACCCAAGTTTCCCATACTATTTCATTTACAGGAGCATAACATGTCTATACCTTCCATTTGGACTAGAAGCTTAATGGTTGATATAACTGTACTGATTTAATGATGAATACTTTTGATAAATGAAAACTAGACGCTTTTAAGAAAACTAACTCATTTTAAGAAAAATCATTATAGGCCAAAGCAAAAAATCTTAAAAGAAAACTAAAACCTATTAAAAAAATCTCCACACCACACACTTGCCTTTATTTTTGAACCTTGACAAACCAACATTTACTCCAAGATTTCTACCAAATTAAACAAATATGAAATATGAAACACAACTTCTCATATATACCAGTTTCACAAAAGGCCCACATAAAGGTTCTAGCTAATCCTATCTTAAAGCAATCCAATATGTATTCTCTTAATTTCTCAATAATTATTCTACTTTTAGTATGATCAATGATGGAAAAGAGAGAGAAAACAAACATACCACTGCATCATCAGTATACCAATGATCAACAAGTATATCCCAATCTTCTAGTATGCATTTCCTAGGTCGATTGCTCTTCACCCGTGCTTTGTTTCTTGAATGCGGTATATAATGCTTAGCCTTCAGCCTACACTTATGATCTCTCCAAGCCTTCCCAATTTTTTGTAAAGTAAATTTCTTCAGACCCTCATATGCCTTAGGATTATCAGGGACTTGGTATTTTCGCTACAATCAAATAGTTGAGTTATCAAATTATAAATATTTTCATGCTAAAATACTTATGTAAAACTTAGTACAAAATGTCATAATTACAAGTATTATAACTTCTTTAATACCTTTACAAGACGCCAACACTCTTCTTTAAGTTTTTCTGGCATGGCCTTCCAATCAAGGTATTTAATCGGGCACATGTGGGGTTTCCGTGCAATCGTACCCAAGAAACCAGTGAAAGTCCTCGCTCCCTCATCAACCGGCTGATGCATACTATTTAGTGGCAACTCAATTTCTTGGTCATCGAGAAGATCCCAAATTTCTAAGTACTTGTTTGGCCCGCGAGTGACACGTATAGCTGGTTGCACATCTGATCCTAAAAGGAGAAAATATCAACCAATGTCAAACAACAAAACATGCAAAGCTAAGGATGAATCTAAATATTCTATTAAACAAGTGATCATTATATGCTAAAGAATATAAAATATTAGAAACATGCTGACAAACTAATATATTTCAAGAAACAAACAAATAAATTTTGGGACATGGATTGCCCCACCATGTCCATTTAGGTTTGTAGAGAGCAATGTTAGTAAAATTAGTGATCCACATGGACATGGACATGGACATGGACATGGACATGGACTGCCCCACCAGCCCATAATATCATTTTGGGACATGCATAAACATTAGGCATAAACAAGGAATTTGAGAAGGAAAAAACCAAAATAAGGACAATTTATAAGGCCCTTAAAAGCCCAGTCTTGATTTATTTTATCAAGGCTTGCATTGGATTTCAATACTAATGGAGTCTTTGTCACAGCCTTGATCAACGCCCAACCAAAACCACGAACCCACGTCTACTGAATACACGTACAGTGTATGGAAAAAAACACCTTTTTCGTCCACTTATGATTCATGATCATATCTATTTATCAAAATTATCAATTTCGTCCACTTCTTAGCATGGGTGGAATATTATAAATAAATAACCTTCAAATAATTGTGGTTTAGTCTTAACATTGATTCAAGCCAACAAAGAAACAGGTAAATGGGAAAAGGTAGCTTCAAAGTTCATAAACAACTACAATTTACCTAAACTCAGAAGGCAATGCAATAAAGAAATGAACAATAAGACAAACCGCATAACCAACACCGAAGTGCCATACCTTCTGTATGAACAGTAAACTTTTGAGTAAAAAGCTCATACCTTGTGTAGAAGCTTCATGCGTTTCTTGGTCTCCCACTTCATTCGCATCTTGTGAAGAAGCT
Source organism: Quercus robur (assembly GCF_932294415.1). NCBI lineage: Eukaryota > Viridiplantae > Streptophyta > Magnoliopsida > Fagales > Fagaceae > Quercus > Quercus robur. The sequence continues at coordinate 44,288,310 of NC_065540.1, read as the reverse complement.
CTTTCCAATGTTACACTCTTGGGACGTGTGCGCAGATTTGCCTTTCGCCTTGCCATTTCAACTGTCAAAGTCTAAAATAAACAAGCATATAAGCACAATGATAAGTAATGGTACAAGCAATTGCAAATACAACAACTCTAACTACTTTCAACACTAAAACAACACAATTTATTATATAGTCATGCAACTCAACATTAGAATTTAACAAATACAATGTTGTAGGCTTAAGTCAAGATAACAGGTTTAAATACCATAAAAATAATAATAATAATAATTTCAGACCCCAATTAAATAACATGTAATAAAATTACTATAAAGTTCATCATAATAGCAAAAATAATATATACTTAATAAAAAGGAATGTATTTGTCACTTTAACATTCATCCATTCTTTGAAGTTCAATGTAAGTTGTTACAAAACAACTCAGTTAAATAACATGTTAAAGAGACCTTTTTTTTCCTTTTCTTTTTTTTTCCTATTAAGCAATAATGAATTTCGTAAAAGAATGTGCAAGAAGGGGCACAACCTAATCATCATTGGACCCATCATCATTAAACTCATAAACATCATCACTAAGTTCTTCATCATCAATAAAGTCTTGTTCAAGCAATTCATTCTCACTAATCAACGGTGTATCATAAATGATTCCTTCTTCATCAACTCGAGCCCAAGCATGGTTATCATTTGCATCATCACATACATCATCAGTAGTTACATTATAAGGAACATTCTCCATATATGTATCCACTTTATCGTCATCATCATCATCATCATCTAAAGCTTGAACACCAACATCAAACACCTCCCTAGGTTTTGTTCTGACCACCACCACCCAATCTTTATGTCTCACATCCTCCACATAAAACACTTGCGAAACTTGAGATGCTAATACATAAGGTTCGTCAATCAATTGATCACCCATGTGTATTAATCTTGAAAAATTGACAAGGGAAAATTCAAACTCATCTTTTTTGCATCCTGTCTCACTAATAATATCAGCCCATTGACATTTGAATAATACATATCGATACTTGTCAAAGTAGTTCAACTCAATAATATCGATTAGTACATCATAATAAGTAGCACCATCTTCAGTAACAACACAAACTCTACTATTTTGAGTTTTCCTAGTTGCCTCAAAATCTTTGGTGTGAAACTTCAAACCATTTATAACATAACGCTTAAACCGTTTTGCTTTATTATCTGGATATCGAGCAAGCCATCTAACTTTATCAAAGATTTCCTTTTTCTTAGAGGCATCCATTGACATCACCTATTATAGAGAAAAACTTTTATTATAAGTATGTTATTTAAAGTGTTACAACTGAAAATAATGCTATATATATATATATATGCTTTACTTACATATTCCCTAAACCAATTGTAGAATTTCTCTATGTGCTACTTTTGAATAACATTATCAATCACATGAGAAGGGAAACCAGCCTTGATCTTCATTATGTACACAAACGTGTTAGTGTTAAGCTAGAGTATTGCATTGGAATGTCATTAAAGGATACACAAGGACATATCACTTACTCGCGAAATGGGGTGATTTCTTCACAATTGAATAGCACATAACGATATGCTTGGATCCATGAATTTGAATCTAGTGTAATGCTCACCATCGCACCCATGGATTCCTCAACATTCCTTATAGGCCGATTGAATGCAGTTTCAATAGATTTAAAATAGTGTGAACAAAATGTTAAGCATTCCTCTGCTATATACCCTTCTGCAATGGAGCCTTCTAGATAAGTTTTATTATGCATGTAAGACTTAAGTCTTGACAAGTACCTATTGGAAAACCCAAGATCAACAACGGGAAATTGGTAAGTTAAAAAAAAAAAAACAAACAAATAGACCAAGTTCCTATATGTGTTACCTCTCTATAGGATACATCCAACGATAATGAACTAGGCTAGCAACTTTGGCTTCGCTAGCCAAATGCATAATTATACATACCATCATTGTAAAGAAAGATGGAGGAAATATCTTTTCCAACTCACACAATGTTACTGCAATTCTTTTCTCAAGAGCCCCAAGTTCTTCCACATTTAGTACTTTAGAACATATCTCCCTAAAGAAATAAGATAAGTCAATTAAATGCCTACTCACTTCAGGGGGCAAAGATCTACGTATTGCTATTGGAAAAAGTTGCTGCATTAAGATGTGATTAGCATGACTCTTCATCCCACTAATCTTGCGTTCTTTGAGTTTAACATAACGTGAGATGTTTGAAGAATATCCATCTGACACTCTTACATCTTTCAAAACTTGCAAAAAACCATCCTTTTCACTAGCATTCATATGGTAACAAGCATGTGGCATACATGTCTGATCATTCCCAACCTTTTTCAAGTGAAGTTCACTTCTTATACCCATATTCTTTAAGTCTTGGCATGCCTTCAAGTTATCATTTGTCTTGCCATCCAAGTTCAACAATGTGCCAATTATATTATCGACTACATTCTTCTCAATATGCATCATGTCAAGATTATAACGCAACACATGATACTCCCAATAAGGCAAGATGAAAAATATACTTCTCTTCTTCCACACAATTAAGGCTTCCTCCCCTCTTTTTCTTTTATTTGTCAAATTAATTTTTTTCTTCCCAAACGCATGATCGACTACAGCATCCGTTTGTAATATGATTTCCCCTTCGGATACTGTAATAGGAGCTGATCTTATATCAACATTCCCATCAAATGATTTTTTTTGCTTACGGAATCTATGATCACTATCCAAGAATCGCTTATGTCCAATGTAACTAAATTTCCTTCCATATCTTAACCAACAAGACTGATTATCATAGTTACAAGAGAGACATGCAAGAGAACCCTTGGTACTCCAACCTAAGATATCACCATATGCAGGAAAATCATTTATGGTCCACAATAATGCAGCATGCATTTGAAATGATTTTTTAGAAGACATATCAAACGTTTCTACTCTTAACATCTTATAACTCAAATTCTTCTACTAGGGGTTGTAAGTACACATCAATATCGTTCCCGAGTGAAGTTGGACCTGGAATCAATAATGATAGCATGAAATAAGACCTTTTCATGCACATCCATGGAAAGAGATTGTATGGGATCAAAATGACAGGTCATGTACTATGAGTAATACTCATATTTCCATACGGGTTGAATCCATCGGCTGCTAATCTAAGCCTCTCATTACGAGGCTCGGATGAGAACTCTATGTACTTAAAGTCAAATGACTTCCAAGCTTTAGAATCAGCAGGATGCCTTATTAACCCGTCATTCATACGACCATTGGCATGCCACTTCATATGATTGGCTATTTCAGGAGACATAAATAGTCGTTGCAATCTTAGCTTTAAGAGGAACCATCGTAAGATCTTTGCAGCTTTCTTTTTTCTTTTCTTGGAGGAAGCATTAGTACTTTGTTGACCTTTAGACTCATTAATTTCCCATCTTGAAAGGTTACAATTTGGACAAGTTCAAAGTTGGCATTCTCCTTCCAATATAAAACACAATATTTAGGACATGCATAAATCTTCTTAGCTTCATAATAATCTTTTGGCAACTTAGAATTTAAAAGAAGAAAATCAAGCAAAAATTGCAGCAACATGGTAAATGATTTGTTAGTCCAACCATTAAGACACTTCATGTGGTACAAATGCACAATAGCTGACAATTTGCTAAAATACTTACAACCCTCATAACAAAGTTGATTAACATCTTCAAGCAATTTCATAAACTTAAGTGCATTTTCATTAGGACCTTCTGCAGGACCTTCGGTAGGTTGTTGCACACTAGAAACTTCTTCCATTGGCTCAAATACCATATCTTGTATGGGGAACATGTTATATAACATGTCACGAAGATCGGTATACTCTATTAAGTTTTCTTGGACATAACTAGAGGGAATTTCAGTAGAAGTCTTTGCAAACGATGATTCACCATTAAAAACACAAGGGTTATAACCCTACAAATCCCTTTTGACACTAAGTGAGCATGTACAATATCTATAGGTCACGTATTTGTATGCACACATTTTTTACACGAACATGAAATTGTTCCATCCGGATATGCATGGTTAGATGCAAAATTCAGAAACTGTTGAACTCCATCTAAATATTCTCGCGACCTTCTATTAGTAATTTTCATCCAACTCTTATCCATTGCTATAAAGTAATTTGCAAGAAATACCTATAATGTGATTTTATGAAAACACAAACCAAGAGTGAACATACATTTCATTTACACAATTTCACTTTAATTTAAGAAACAAATCATCTTTAATCATTCACTTTTAAATATGTTCCTAATCAAACAATGAATTTAAATGCATAGAGAAGTTATCAATACATTTGGTAACTATAACATCATTACTAGCAATATTCTTTAAAAATGGACATCTCTTTAAATATGCAATTCCATTTTAGCATTCCACATGTATGAAAAAGATAGAGAGAAGTCCTTAAAATGAATTAATCAAATAAAAACAACTCAACAACAATCATCCAATATTACACAAAACAGTCAACGCTCCTAATATCAACTAAAACCACCTTATTACTCCATGCAAGCCACCTGCTTGCCCCAATTCAACAACCCACCACAAACACACACAGAGAGAGAGAGAGAGAGATAGTACCTTAAGTCTTTCACCAACTTCACTTGCTTTGATCACACGAATTTATAGTGCCTCTTCTTTTTGCAATCTGCCAACAAGAAAAGAATATATATAAACCTAAGTTAATTTTCAAACAAAACTCACTTCAAAGCAATTCAGCTGAGAGTGAGTCACAAAGAAAGCATATCTAGAAACAACACACAAGTTTGTGTTGTGCAAGATGAAATATAAAACAGCTTCAACTACAAACTCTTGAGTTTGTATTTCTTTCAATTTCTAATAATGAACTAAATGTTACAGATTATGCAAAGAGATTCAACATGGATCGACAGATTCATAACTGGTAAGAAGTTTTTATTTTATAACCAGAGAAAAATAAAATTAAGGACAATTATAATATTGTTGTGTCATGATATGCAGAGGACTCTAGAAGTCATCACCATAATTGTGAGTGCAACACAACTGTTCTACACGGTTGCTATCCATGCTGGGGTTGGAAGTGTTTCATGAAGACCAAGACCCTATGGTGGAAGAGTTTAAGCTACAGTGCTTGTGTTGATTCTTTTTATAAGTGTGTATATCCGTGATGATTGTAGAGTAGTTCTGTGAGTGATTTTCTTTTTTACCATGACTTGTATTAGAACCCTATTTGTTTTCACTTGTGTGTATGTTTGTTTCTAGATAATAATAATAATAATGAATACTCATTCCATCATATTTCTTTCTATATATTTCAAAAGTGAGAGAAGAGTGAAATACTATTATTTAAGGAGGTATTGGTAAAATACAAATAAAAAATCAACTGTATAATTGTAAAGTCATATATTTGTGCCTTTTTTTAATATTATAAAATTCATTGATATATTATAAAACAACAACATTTTGATTAACTTCTTTTAAGTGTTTGTTTGTTTTTCACTTGCCTTAAGCCCTTAAGTATTATTATTTTTAAAAAATTATTTAGTTACAGTTTTTTAAAAGTGTTGTACCTCATGATGTTAACTAAAGTTTTCCACACGATAACATTGACCAATGGATTGCAAATAATGTTGAATTTTCCAATGACAATTAAAATTGTTGTACCTAATAAATTGTATCTTTTTTTTTTTTTCAAGAATGCATTCAATTTATCTTTTCATGTAATTTGCTTAATTATTTTTCATTATTACATTGAATAATTTTCTGATTTAAAAAAATTTTATTTATTTTTATTTAAATTAATGTGTGCATGTATTTCATTAATTAATTAGATAGATCATATTCAATGCACTTACATTTTTTTTTTCTAATAAATAATAATTTTTTTTATATTCTTACATAAAAGGTATTAGTTTTGATTTATTATTTTGAAAATTAAAAAAAGAATTTGAACCTTCTATCACACAAGAATAGCACAAAAGACTATAATGGGTGTTTGAAAGAGTAATTTTTGTCAAGAGATATATGTTTAGATGAGTTTTTTTTTTTTTGATTGACTTATTTTACTTCAAAAATAGATCATACCAAAAATATGAAGTTTTTAAAAATATTTCACTCATCTAGCATTCAAATTTATTTTGTATAATCTTGAATATTTTTACATAAATTTGCAATAAAAATTTGATTGGTTATCAAACAATAGACTAATATCTTATTCAACATCTCCCTCCTACACAATTATTTTTCTTTTAAAATTTAATTAAATAATTATTAATAATTTAAAATTCCCCATACCATATTATAATTTTTCTTTTAATAATATATCTAGTGTCAAAAAATTTATCATAAGTTTATTCACAAGGATTGAATTAGCTATAGTTATGAGTTCATCTTCAATACAAGTTTATCATTTTATTGTGAAAAATTTTATATCACTAGCCATTTTTATTTTTTATTTGAATAAATCTCAGTAACTTACAATGAGGTTTGAGTTAATACCAATCAAATTTAAAACATTTCAAATGAACCAATTTAATTTCGGTAGAAAGAAACTCCTTCACTTCCCCTTTCAATTAAATGCACACTACATACCTGTTTCTTTTGAAAATTATAGATTGATGGATCAACAATTCCTCTATGAGTTCATGGACAAAAGCTCCTTTCTTAGTGTCTGTAAATAAATAAATATTGCCAACTCTCTCTTTTTTTCTTTCTTTCATTTTTTTTTTTTTCAAAATTTTATTTGGGATACTGAGTTTGTGGTTTGCAATGATTGAGGGAAGACAGACTCAGGGAGATTGAAGCTTCAACTTTACCTATTTTGGCCGGGGACTAAAGTCACTAAACCCAAGGAGAAAAAGCCACCGGCCCCTAATTTATCAAACCCTTCTTCAATATCTAAGAGGTACAAAATACAAATAGTCAATTTGTTCATTCTTTGTTGTTGTTTGGTAATGGGTTTTTGATAATCAAACTAGATGGTGGTTTGTTTCTTTTCATTTGAACTGTTTACTGGTTGAGATTTTTACTAAGCCACACCATTTTTGTAATTTATGATTTGGCTTTTGGTGAGTAATTTAAATATGTTACATGAGGATGTGATTAAGAAAATTAGTTGAATTGGGTACTATTTAGACCCTAAGGCAAAGACAGGTTGAGTAAATAATCATGTTTTGTTGGGCAGGTAGAAAGATCAATGACGAAGAAGCTTAATCAATAAATCAAGCTCCTCTATGCCACATGTAATCGGAGCACAAACTCATGTATCTATATGGATTGGGTCACATTCAAAGCGCCAATGGAGGCAAAACTTTTGTGGGATTTGAAGTGCAAAGAGCCCAAGAGTAATTATATATTTTATTTTGAATCCATAGTGTTTGATAAAATGTTTGACAGAAAATTTATAATTTTTATTTGGTTGTATGATGTAGCAGCCTATATAATTGACATGAGTGAAACAAATTAAACTAGCTACAGGTAAGAAAGTTGTTATTATTTTTAGGTGAATAATTTTCTTTTACCTATTGAGGGATTAAGTATTATTTGGTAGCAAAGTTTTAAAATAATCACCACAATCTACACATATCTATGTCCTACTAAATGATAGAAACTCAATTGTTAAAAATTAGCACACAAAAATAAAAAATAAAATAAAAAAAAATAAAAAAACAATAGAACAGCAAAGGTACAAATTAAGAACTAAGTGGGCAGAAAAAATTATGTGGTGTCTCCATTATTTGAAGGTTAGCCTAAAATCTATATAAACTCAAGTATTAAAAAATTGTTAAATATATTATACAGGTACACCTTTGTTAAAAAATTGTTAAATATGTTGAATCATGTCTACCTCAACCATCATTGAAACTACTTGCTTTATTTATTTATTTATTTATTGGTCAAGTATCAAGTACAGCTGTCCGCAAGAGCCTTGACAATATCAAAGTGTGTTTGTTGCTTTGCCTAGACATGAATCACTATGCAACCTTAGCACTACTATAGTTAAAATATTATTGAAGATGCTTCATAAGATCAATGCCTTAGTTAGACATTTCATATGACAAGGGATAGGTTGAAGGAGTTTGATATGCATAATGTATGCTTGCAATTAATTGGTTTACAATCAACTGATGGTTTGCAACAAAATATGCCTACATTATCCTAAGTTTCTACTATAATTGTAGGTAATTTTAGCAATGAAAATATCCACAATTTATGTTATAATATATGTACAAAAATTTCAAAAACCATTTTACATAAAAGTTTATAGCATTATCCGTGCAACGCGCGGGCAACCTTCTAGTTACTTAAATTGCCAAGGCACATAAGAAAATAACCAATGCTATACCAAGAAATTATTTTTTGTAAGTAGCTGACCAGTTCTTATGGTTTTGCCTGTATTCTCTTCTTTGGCTCTCCTTTCCTCCTATTCTTTCTTGAGAACTTTCTGAAATAAAAGAATATTGGTTAAGTCTCTGTATAATGCTGAAAAGTAATAATATAGAACTCCACCTTAAAAGATCTTAATAGCAATTCTGCATTAAACCCTTTGACAATAACATTGTCATTATAAAGGATATCAAGTTAGGCAGAAAGCAGAAATACATTAAAAAGATGAAAGGATGAGGAAAAAAAGAGGGGGGTGGGGTGATGTCCTTTTCTATGAATTGTGCACTAACACTTAAAATGCCAAATCAGTTCATCACGAGCCTTGTAGGTATATGGTATTGTCCAGTTCTCTCCACAGGAAGAAACTGGGTTCAAATATCCACATTCCCTACTTGTTGGAAGCAAACCAATTCTATAGTTTCTCCCACATTTGAATATTAAGGCATCACAATCAGATATTCATGTTGGGGTTTTAATCTCTCTGACCCAATCATTTCTTCTACCATACAAAAATAGGACCAATATTCAATTAAATAAAAAAGGGTTCAGATATCCTATTGGAATTTTATTTGTTCCATTTTTTGTCTGTAGCATTTGGAAGAGCAAAAAATTACTCAACAATTTCTTCATGAAAGAATAAGAAAAACAAGTTGCTTTCAGTTTTTAAAATCATATAATTAATCAATGAGTTACGAGGAAACAAAAAAAAGTTTATAACAAAAAACATGTCAAATCAAACTTCAAATAACCAAATGTGATTGTGTTGTGTAGTGTGTTCACTGCATTTCCTCGCTTCGCTAGTGCCTGTAAAAAGGAAAGAGAGAGAGACTTATATTATAAAAAATATATATGGTGTAAATACTCCCAGATAAACTATACTAAACTGAAAAAATAATACATACAAAATTACCAAAATTCCAATAACAAAAAACCAAAACAATCTTCTACATCTTATTCCAAAGACCCATATAAACTTAAAATAATTTTGCCCCAGAAAACTAAACCCAATTTCTTTATAACCCAAAAAAAAAAAAAAAAAAAAAAAAGCCAAATCATCAAACATGTCAGCTACATAAGAAAACAAATTAATAACAACCAAATAACTGAACAAACAACAAAGATTCTGTAATCTTCTACTTAGAGCATTAGCAGAAAACCATACACACTAACAGGAAAAAAAAAAAAAAAAAGAACTGCTATAAATTATATAAGCTCTAACTTCCCCCAGTCTAGTAAAAGAGAATGCTCGTTCCACTAAATGAGTCCTTATAAACTCTCATGATTGAAGTCAGTCCAGAAACCTTACAGCTACAATACTCTCTAAATATGCTCTAATTACTCCAAAAGGCATACTTTAAAATTATCCAAGAAATTCCTCATCATGTAATAATTCTATTGCTAATACTTTCGGGTTCAGATGTAAAGCAGGCTGCTTTTACATTATCATTCATGTAGATATTTCATGCATATTTTTACAATACAAACATGAAACCAACACATATATTAGAAGTATTAAAGTATTACTTAGCCTAGGTGGAGCCTAGCAAAAATTATTTGATAAAATAATGAAAATTAACCATGGGTCACAGTGTCAGTGGAGCCCAGAAGTATTCAAGAAAAACTTAGCCTCGAGGTCTAAGTCTTACTTTTATCATGACAAATATGGACCTAACATGAACTAGAAATTTTGGAGGTTTTCAATTATCTTAAATATGCAAGGATATTGGTTGATTTACTGAATTGGTGTCTAAACTAGCCACAACGTAGGAACATTCATCATTAATAATGGTCAAGTGACTGAGTTTAACTGAAATTTTGGTCATTAAGAACTGGGACAATAAGCTTATACTTCTCAAAATTGTAGTTCACAAGGTTAACTGGCTTATGAAACACTCTAGAATTTAAGTTGACAGGAACCTTAAAATTTTAAGAACCAAAGATCAAATCAAAACTAAGGCTACAAAACAGAGCACCCATGTTCACTTGTTGTTAGCTTTTACACAACTGAGTTGACAATCTTATGACAAAATCAAACTCATTATATGCTACACTAGTATTTTGAGCATTCAAATGCAATGGACAACCCCACATACTTATACCAAGTAATGCTACCATCGTAGCCATGAGTCTCACAGTAACAGCCATTGTCCCCAACAGAAAATTTTACCGACTCCCTGAAAACCAAAGATTTAATCTTCAGCCCCGCTAAAAAGAATTGTGAAAACTTAACAATAAAAATAATACAAATATTATGTGTTTTTCAGGAGAAAATTAAAATAAAAGAATTTTAACACATGGGATTCTTAAAAATATCAAAAGATACCTAATCTTAAAAGTTGACCTATAATTTATCCCAAAAAAAAAAAAAAAAAACGTTGACCTATAATTTGTGAAATTGGTAACAGAGTTATCCAGTTTAAAATTAGGTAGTTACAGTGTATCCTCTCCATATACAAATCTCACGTAGCAGTCTGTAGTACACTGTTTTATCCCGAAAAAGAAAATCTAATATGTTGATGGGTACATACTAAAAAACAAGTGACCCCTACTTTTATTTATTTCCTAGGAATACAGTTTCACAAGGAAATTTCTTTTCTCAAGAAAAAAAAAAAAAGATAAGAAATTTACACCTGAAGAGATACCTCTTCTTAACATGAAATAGCTCATTATATGCTACACTAGTATTTTGAGTATTCAAATGCAATGGACAACCCCACATACCTATACCAATCAAACTCATTATAAACTCATTGTATTTTATACAATGAATTAACGAAATTTTATCTTTTAGAAATCCATGAAAACAGAAGTTATGTCACTTATAGAACATGAAAAATGTTTTGTATGAAACAAAGGGAAAATGATCAGAGACTTCATCACAAATTCTTTCCTAACTGCCATATGTGCAAGAAGAGCAAACAAACAATAAGGCAATGCAACTCAACCACCAAATACCATGGGGTGGGGGCAATTATTGTGACTCACCCCCTGAGTGTGGCCATAGGGGCACTCCCACTAGGAAATGTTGAATTGAGCCATAACTACTATGGTTTGAGATGACCATAAGCCTCACTCTAGCATCTCGAGAGAGCTAGTAATCAAGGGTTCCTCAATAAGGATACCCATATTCCTCCCAAGGTACTCTCTGGACTCGAACTAGGGACCACAAATCTGATTCACAGATTGCAACCATCAGGCCACCCCCTCTCAAGGCGTTAAATCCATCCCATACCACATCGTATCTGTGAGTGTTATACTTTTTCTGGCTAATTATTAATTACGTGACTGAATTTGCATTCCAAGCTCAGAAGAAGAATCCAGTGATGTAAACGACGAGATGTCCTTTTCTCGAGAAAAAGTAGTTCCAAGAAAATGCAATCCTTAAACACATATAAAAAAGGATTGTACAGGGACTAAGAGCCTGCACATCCAATATTTTATACATACCATAATTCATAAACCTGAATAAGTGCTGACCACATTGTTATATTCAAAAACATTTTTTTTGATTGCATATTTCAAAAAAAGGTTAATTAAGTTTGTTAAGAAATATTTTGCTTCATGTGAAGAATAATAGTACTTAAAAAAAGATAAAAGTTTAAAAATTAGTTCTCAAGGGTCCAATAACCTTTTTCCTTTTTTTTTTTTTGGAAAAATGCTTGTTTATTATTATTTTTCCCACAAATCAGTGAAATAATTTTAAAATCTTGGTTTTATTTTAGTATCTTGAGAACCATGTATAATATTTTAAATCTAATAGAGTTTAATCAACTTAATTGGTAGACCGAAATTAATAGTAGTTTTTGAGAAGGTTTGTGGCCTGTGTTTTGACAAAAGTCGTCTTAACTTGTGAAATTTACAAAGCAAATAACTTGTAACTAGAGGAAAATGGGGGTTATAAAAAATTATATATTAGCTGAAAGATGATAAATTTTGAACGCAAGAGGATTTTGCCATTTTAGGTGTATGTGTGACAGACGGTGTGAGGAAATTGATTGCAAACTCAAAAAAAAGAAAAAAAAAAGTGATGATAATCCAATCAGACTGTTTTACTGCAATAATATTTTACATACATACATTATATTCATAGATGGCGTTGGGTACTTCCAACCATGCCTAAATAAGCTAAATTTTATTCTCGAAATTTATTAGTAAAAAAAAAAAAAACAAACTGACACACATTCTTTCTTTTTTTATAGCTAAACTTCAATGTCATTCATATGAAAAAGAGGATACTGCAGCTTGGGAGTCTACCACAGAAGCAGAGAGGATAACCTCAGGTAGATTCTCCTTGTTAAAACACAAAGGTAATGCAGAATTTAAAGCTAACTTTGCAGCATTATGTGCTGCAATATTACAAGACCTACGGACCCAAACAAAAGAGCAACTGAGGAAAACTGAAACAGAGTTGTACTGACACACATTCTAGATGCAACAGCTCTGGGCTCGGCTATATATATATATATATTTTTTAGTACCTTCCATATAAGAGTCAACAAATACCAATTGCACCTGATGCAATTGGTATGGATGGTCAAGATTTAACGATGAAAATAAGAAGTAAAATTGATGGCAAGAAAAAAAAGAAACAAATAAATGTGAGGGACTTGGGTGTTCTCCATGGTACAATTGCATTTAGCAATTCCACCTGATCCAAACTCGTCACAAAGGCTCCTACTATAAGGAAAATAAGTGGTGAGAAAAGAACAATGAGAGCGGTCCAGCCTGGAGAATTGGTTATGATTATCAATGAATTAAAATAGCAGTAATAGAGGAATAGAGAGAATCCGGCTAAAGTCCAACCAACGAACTCGCTTGGTGGAACGAGGACAACCATTACTGCCATTGAGGACAAAAATATCATGGAATTAGAAATCATGAACAACCAAAAAGGGTATGTTTGCTTAAAAATGGCTGACCCTGCTCCATGTGGTGCTGTGATATTCAATTTGTACAGATCATCTGGGTTACTGATTTCGGTCTGACAACAGGAAACTAGTGGGTTCAACCCATGACTAATTATATTGCATCTTTAATCATCACATTTCTAAAGGTAATGCATGCTGTGCCTTTCTCATTTCAACTCAAGATTTCCTTGAAGAAAAACATTAAGTATCATAGCCATCAGAGTTGTAAAATATTAACTTAAAAAGCATCTATGCTTCTAAGGAAATAGCACAAAGCATAAAAGGCAATATTCAAAAGCATACCTGATGGCAGATCTCACAAGTTATATCTCCTTTCTCATTACACCAATGCTGGACGCACTTTCTATGCGCATACGGAGGAAAAAAATTGAAGCCATTAATATACCAGTAAACCAAAATAGCAAAGAGAACTAATAACAAATTCACTGCAAATAAATAAAAAAAGAAAAACAAAACATTAGAAAAAAGAATGAGCATTGTTATTCTCGGAGCACTTTTTTTAAGTAACTCATTCCCTAAAATTTTTTTAGTAGCATCCATGGCTTAATAAAGTATCTTAGTGTCTGTTTCTTACTTCTTATTATTATTTTTTTGTAAGTGATAAAAATTTCACTATAGTACCAATGGAATTGACTTGCTAGCTCTAACAATAGCGTTCCATAGAAAAGACTCCAATCCCTCCGCCCCCAAAGAAAAAAACATGATAATGAATAGCCATTGTTTTGACTTAATCATTATAGTTTGGCATAAATTCTCATAATGACAAGCTAGCAGAAATTAGTATAAGGACAAACAAGAAATTCAATTGGTAGTGGAGGTTTGAGAGAATTTACTGCGTTTCATTAGTGGAGAAGATTAAATTTGAATAACAAAATTTTATTCAAAAGTTGAGTCATAAATCCAAAAAAGAAAAACCCAAGATTCAGAGAGAAGAGAATAAAGTTAATCTAAATCAAATTATTCACTGTGAAATTTAAACAAACACATAGAGGACAAACACAAAGATGTCAATAACAATGAACCAAGACAAAACCTTCAAACCCACATACCCATACCAATCAAACTCATTACAAACTAATTGTATTTTATACAATGAGTTAACTTCAATTGGAATTCCTAGAACACCAGGTTGAACCATAGAGACATAAAACCCAGTCCCTACATTTGTATGGCTTAATTAGGGGAAAAGTAACCCCAGTTCAATCTTAATAGATTCTTTGTTAGTAACAATACGATATTTAAGTTCACTATTGAAATGAACAAGAAATCCACATTATAGAATTTCCATGCGTACATCACTTTCCTCTAAAATAAAGATAGTATACACTGTTTGACTCAAAATTGAAACAAAGCTGATATAAGATCAGTCATTATCATCCACATAAGAATTTCCAAAGAAACCCAACTAAGTTCTATGTCTATAACTTTGAAGAAATGGTCAAATGCAGATACCCAGAAACCAAAACATCTAAAAAAAGCAATCTTTAACACAAATTGAAGCAATAAATGTACAAACAAAAATAAAAACAAAAAGCCATACCTGGAACTTTGCGAGCCAAGTTGGACAAAACAGAGTGGTCGAATTCAAAGCTCAAAGGAATGTTGATCGGAAAGGTCGATCAAGGTCTAGAGGGAGAGAGAGAGATCGAACCTAGATTAGAGAGATCTCGGTAAGGGTTTTTGATGAGGAGCAAGCCGCCTCCAGTGGTGGCGGTGCCGGTTTGAGGTGATGCGATCAGGTAGCTCAAGCCATGGGTTTCTGTCAAGAGAGTTCGGATGAAAGAAATGGGTCGGGCTAGACCTGACCCATTTTTTTTTTGGACCTAACTAGGCTCGATTTTTGGGTGGTGGTGGTGGTGGCTGTGGTTGTGGGTGGTGGTGGCTGTGGCTGTGGCTGTGGGTTTGTGGGTAGTGGTAGAGATGAGACAATGAAGAGATTTTCGAAGTGTGAGAGAGAGAGTGTGTGTGAGGGGGGGAGACTCATGAAATGGCTAAAAAAGAAAGGCGCTAAAAATGAAGAGGGACAAAAAAAAACAGAGGGAAAATTTAAGACTAGGTGGGGGATTTAAGGGTCTATTGCGGCGCTGTAGTACGCTGCAATATAATAGTTCGCCAATGGATCTCATGTACAGCGGCTGGCCAAAAACATACTGCAGCAGATGATATATAGTGGTAGTTTTTGCACCCGCCACAATAGCTCGTTTTTCTGTGATACTCGAAATTATTAAGAAGTAAATAAGAAATTGACTCCAAAAATCCTACTAAAACTTGAGTGAAAGTAGTGAGGAAGACATGATCTAGCATTGGAAAGATTATAAAGAATTTGTAGGTTTATATGACATTGGTCACAATTTTGTGATAAGGGAAGACTAACCCAAGTGAGCCTCTCAATGTGGCATGGACGTCGCAGGCTGGGCATGGTGCAATATTTAAATTATTTTTATTCTTTCCGAACAACTTTTACTTTTTCCCTTTCGAAATAGTATGAAAATTATCCTTCAATAGTTACATCTATTCTAAACTACTATGAATAGTTCTCTGTGAATCACTTTTATCTTCATATTTTTGTGCATATGAGTCATTTAGAAAGAGAGAAACATAATTCTATTAGCTGCATGTACATACAGCTTGGGGTGCCTATTCTGTTTATTGAAGTATATATCTTGGGAAACAAATGTCCAAAGAAAAAACTAAAGCACCATTGTGCCAATGTAATATTTCTTAAAAGATGTAGTGTTAAACACTAGTCTTCTTTCCATTAAGTTTCTTTAGATTTGTAAGCTTTTTGTTAACTTTATGTTACGTATGATTTGATATTTATTTTATAGAATCATAAATAATAAAAATAAAAATTCATTAAAAGAATTAATAAAATAAAATAAATATATTATTTTTATTAATAATTGGGTTGATTTGACCAAGTCAATGCCTACGATATTATCTTAGTAAGGGTTTTCACTTTTCACCTTTAGTCTTTCCTCGTGTGAAGTAACACTCCTCCCAATATTTCTCTATATATGGGTCCGTTTAAATTGAACATATTTTTGTTGAAATTGAAAACTGAAACTGAAAACACTGTAGCGAAATAATTTTTAAATGTGTAAATAGTACCATGGGACCCATTTTTAATGAAAAAGTTCCTGAAAAGTGTAATTTGTGGGACCCGTAAACAGTGCACGGATGCACTGTTCACAGTTGACTTGTCAACCATTGCGAGCTGAACAAAAAAAAAAAGAGAGAGAGAAAATGCAGAACAAAAACGCAAACGCCACAATCATTTGAATCCAAATAGGTACTATATATCTTTCTGTAGTATATTTCTCTATATATCTTTCTGTAGTAGTCAGAGAAAAAAAAAAGTAAAAGAAGAAGAAGAAGAAGAAGAAGAAGAAGAAAAAGAGATACACTGATAGGAAATTAGAGAAACAGAAAACATATATACGTAGCATTTGTTATGAGTGCTCCTCTTCCAACAAGCACGTCGCAGGCTAATGTGTTGTAGGATGCTTAATACTTTCTCCATACATAATCAAATTTCTAATTTTCAGTTCAAAACTTGTAGTTTGCCTTAATTAATGAACCCTTAAAATTTGGTTTACTTAATTAGGCAATTTAAAATTAATTAAATCTCTAGATAACCAATCACACCTAATATAAAACCAATAATTGATGGTGACTCATAAAATAAAAGAAAGAACAAAGGACTTACAAATACACACCCCTCCCTAGAGACGCAAGCACACAAAGAGTCACGTCATAAAGGACTCAATGTGAAACCAACCAAGAGGAATTCTTTTGGGGTGTCCACAGCATTGCAAAGATGTGTATGTTGTCTAAAAAACTATGTTTTCCCAAAAAGCTAGCAATGACTCTGATTTTGAAATGGAGGTTTTTTCCCGTTCTCAAAAATGCAAATTGTTAAAAATCGTGATCCAATAAAATGTGAAATTATCATGTGTTTTAATTTTGTGATACTTACCTTTTTGTGGTCATTTTAGCATAGAGTTTTGATAATTTTCATTATTATGAAATTATATGTAAACATTTTATATTAATAATTAGTGTGTCAATTGAAACCTTAATATAGTTTTAGCTAAAGTAACTAACTTGGTATATTTTAGCTCTATTGGTGCTAAAAAGCTATATTGGTATATTTTAGCTCCCCATACACAAAAAACAAGCCCCAGCAATGGAGCTATAATTTTTTTTTTAGCTGATTTGCTACAGTGCACATCTATCTATAGATGTGCACTGTAGCTGTGAGCCAAAAAAAAAAAAATTTATTATGCCGGCTCTTTTTTTTTATTCATTCTTTCACACTGTGCCTCTCTCTCTCTCTCGTTCACTCTCCTCTCATCTCTCTCTGAACTCATCTATCTCATTCACTCTCCGGTCTCTCAAGCTTGTCAACGTCGCCGACCCATGAAGCTCAACTCATCCTCATCTCTCTCATTCACTCTCCGGTCTCTCAAGCTCGTCAAAGTCGCCGACCCATGAAGCTCGACTCATCCTCATCCACAACGTCACCGAAGCTCCCTCATTCACCGCCGCCGATCGCCTCAGACCCACGCCGCCAGCTGCAAGCCACCACTGCCGCCCATCTCTCTATTCTCTTTACTGTGATTGAGTTTTTTATTTTTTATTTTTTTTATGTATTTTCATATGGGTTTGGTGGTTGTGGTGGTGGTGGATGATTTTGGCTTTAGCAGTGGGTTTTGTGGATTTTGGCTATGAGTTTTATGGTTTATGGTTGTGGTTGTGGTTGTGGTTGTGGCTGTGGTAGTGGGTTGTGGTTGTGGTTGTGGTTGTCATGGCTGGTGGTTTGTGGTGACCGGTGGTGATGGGGTTGTGGTTTTTTTTTTTTTTTTTTTTTTTTTTTTTCTATGTTGTGTTATGGTTGCCAAAGTAGAGTGGTAGTTGTGGCCGATGGTGGTGGTGGTGGTGGTTGTGGTGGTGGTTGTGGGTGTAGTTGTGGCTGTGGCTAATGGTAGAGGTGGTGGTGGTGGTTGGTGCTATGTATGTTTTTTTGGGTAGTGGGATATATTATTTTATTGTAGGAGATATATTATTTTATTGTGATATTTATATTATTTTATTGTGTTAAAAACTAAAATAGATCCACTACTATAGCATGTATGTAGGTAAATTAGATAAAATAACTTTTATTGGTGCTAAATAGCTAAAATTATAGATCCACTGCTGTGGATGCTCTTAATGAGTCATATGAAAGAAACACATGCATTAATTTTACAAAGTGTAATACATACATGTATTAAGTCACTTTAGGTAACCACAATGTGCAGTATGTAAATTTTACAACATTAAAACAAAAAATTATGATGTACAATCAAAATAATGAAAAGAAATGTTAAACTTATTTTAAATTATATGAAACTTTTGATAATAGAATTTAGTTGAACTAAAACTTTAAATTTCTTGAAAAGTAATATAAGTTTGATAAGAGCATTCACAGTAAAGATGTCAAATATTTTAGCATTTATCAACTCAAAAAGTCACTTTATCTATTTTAATAACTCTCTTTACAATACACTCAACATCAAAAATTTTATTTTTGACATTAGGGGTTTATTTGGATACCGCTTATTATTAAAAACAGAAAATTGAAAATATTGTGTCAAAATAATTTTTAAATGTGTAAATAGTACTGTAAAACCCATTTTTAAAATTGATTTTGTCAAATTTCGTATTTACGAGTCTCATAAACAGTACATAAAACCCACCGTTTAAAATGCAAACATAAATAAATTTCAGCTGCATCCAAACTCAGGCTAAATAAAAACTATTCATTTTTATTTAGTCATTTCTCTCCCCCACCCTTTCATTTTTTTTTTTTTTAATTCATTTCTCTCTCTCCTTTACTGTCACTCTATCTTCTTCTCTTCTCTTCGTATGCTTCTCACCACCTCTTTTCGTCTGAAGCAAATCCACACACCCATTCGGCGACCTCCATAAACCCATAACCACAAGCCTGCATAAATCCCAAAAAACCACCACAAACATCCACAACCCCCTTCCACCAGATCTGAAAATCTCACCGAAACTCCATGGTTGAAACTCCCTTCGAGCTCTCTCTCTGAAACTCCTCTCATCCTCTCTCGGCCTTGCAGATTCGAACGAATGGAGCCCCTTGCTCTGGCCACCTCCATGAACAGTGGTTTCTCTTTGCCAAAAACTTCCTAAACTTCTCTCTATCTCACTTCCTCTCTCTAGACCGTAAACCCTCCCTTTCTTTTGATTTCATACCCAAACCCAAAAAACCACAAGGTTTTCTCTTCAATCTGAGTCCTAGAGTTTGAAAAAAAAAAAAAAAAAAAAAAAAAAAAAGAAGGTAAAATACTATTTTGGTCCCTAAATTTTATTAAAAGTTTGTTTTTTATTCCTAAATTTAGAGAAGTTTATTTTTCATTCATAAATTATTGAAAAGTTCATATTTTGCTCATAAATTATTGAAAATGTTTTATTTATGTCCTTAAATTTTATTAAAAGTTTGTTTTTCATCCCTAAACCATTGAAAAAGTTTTTTTTTCATATTTATTTTTTGTCTCTATACTATTTAAAAAAACTCTTTACAAAGTTTAGGGATAAAAAATAAATAAAAACTTTTTTAAAGTTTAGGAATGAAAAACAAACTTTTAATCAAGTTTAAGGACCAAAATAGTATTTTACCTGAATGAGAAAAAGAGAGAAGTCGGATTGAGAGAAAAGAAGCAAGGAGAAAAATATTTCATTATTGAGAGAAGAGAGAGAAATCTAATAAAGAATTATTATTTTTTTATTAAATTGTTGCCATAGTAGGTTGTCAAAGATGTCACTCTGCTGTAGCAAAGTTGTCAAAAGTTTTAAGAATAGCTACTTTGATGTGAATGACATTTTAAGGGGATGAGAACTATAATTAGAATTTTGTATTTTTCACATCTTTGATGTGAATGCTTTAAATCGGTAAAACTTAAATACATTATTTTAGCTACTTTTCCTTAGATTCCCCTCTTAAATTTTTGCCATCTATCTAATTTAACAATCCAGACAAACGGTGTTAAAATTTTAAATATATCTTCTGCTTTTTTCCTTCCTGTATTGCAAGAGAACCCATGTCCGTGGCTTCGGATCTTTCAGATTGCAAGACCAGATCTATTCTTTCTACTGAAGAATAACTAGAGAGCATCATCAAAAGCAAACGAAAAATCCCCAACAAAAAAAAAAAAAAAAAAAAGAGAAAAAGGCAACAAAATGCTCTCATTCCATAAAGTATATTGCTTAAAAAAAGGAAAAAATTGGTCTTTGCCCTTTTTAAAAAAAAAAAAATTCCAATATTTTGCCCCATTTTCCAAACTAATTAGGGAAATGCCCCTCTTTTGAAACTCAATTTTCTCAAAATCGAGTTAAGCCCTATAGTGGCGTTTTTAAGGAGCTCATTGTGACATTTTAAAGACATATAATGGCGTTTTGAAACTCGAGCTCCTTGAACTTGAGTTATAAGTAAAAAAAGAAAAAAAAAACATGTAACTCGACTTCATGGAGATCGAGTTACAAAACGCCACTATAAGTTCTTAAAATATCACTATAGACTCCTTAAAACACTACTATAGGGCTCCGGTTTTTTTTTTTTTTTGTTATAACTCTATTTTGAGAAAATCGAGTTTTAAAAGATGAGCATTTCCCTAATTAATTTGGGAAATTAGGCAAAATGCTGGATTTTTTTTTTTTTTTTTTGAAATGGGCATTTGCCCATTTTCTCCCTTTAAAAAAAGATTTGTAACTTTTGTTGTTATTGATATTATTCTTACCTTTTATGGTATGATATAGGATTTTCTTTTCTTCTTTTTTACACCAAATTTGTATTTTGGAACTTTTCTAATACTAATTGGAAAAAAGTTAATTATGTTGAAATGAATCTTCTATTACGTAGGTTCTACAATATTAAAAGGATAAGTTTTGAATTGTTTAGGAGGCAAGATATACCTGTGTAAAAAGTTTGTGTTATCCATAATGATTTGAAATTATGTATCATGATAAAAAAATTTTTTAAATAAATTAAATTTTAGTATTCTTAGAGCATCCACAGCAGTGGAGCTAAAAATTTAGTTTTTTAGCTCCACCAAAAGTTATTTTATTTATTTTACTTACACACATGCTGCAGCAGTGGATCTATTTTAGCTTTTAACACAATAAAATAATATAAACATCACAATAAAATAATATATCCACTACAATAAAATAATATATCCACTACAATAAACAGCAATCACAACCACCTGTAACCACCACCGCTATCGCCGACTTTTCTACCGCCGCCGCCGCCGCCATCGACTCTTCCACCGCCGCCACCATCAACGTGACTCTATAAAATTAGAAGAAAAAAAAATGTAAACTTCCCTACACACAAAAAATTCCCAAACATTTATATCAAAACTTAAAATACTTAGAACTATAACAATAGAACATGATTATGCATAAATACTTAATTTGACATATAGCTTAATCCCACTGATAAAGAAAACACCAAATTCATTTTTGGGAATCTCAAAACCAAACTAACAATTTCTCATTAAAATGACCACAAGAAATGTGTGCTCTGTTCCTAGTTTTGTGCAACAGAACACAACAAAATCCACCCAGATCAGATGTGAAACATTAAGAGCCCAACAAAATCCATATCACAAACCATCTTAATATCTCTACTCAGTACTCACACTCACACTTACCAAACCATAATCATCATCAATCTACCAAAATCAGATATGGAACATTAAGAATCCTAAAAAAACTACCGTATTCATCCATTTCTACCAACTCAAAACAGCTAATACAAAGCAAAATGAAATCTCATAACATAAAATCACCAAGCCAATAATCCAGAACAACAATCAAAAATCATATATCAAAAATAAAAAACAGAGACATTCACATGAAGTGGATCCAAATCAAAAACCCAAAGTGGATCGGCGGATCGGCGGAAGAGGATGTTATACCCAAATCAAAAACCCAAAGCATCACATGAAGAAGACAGAGACAACTGACCTGAAGTGGATCAGCGGAAGAGAAATGCGTCTGAGGCAGATCGGCGGCGTGGGTCTGAACTTGACAATGGCGGTGACATTGACGATGGTCGGGCCAGCGACGTTGAGAGAGTGAGCTTGAGAGATCGGAGTGAACTTGATGATGGCGGCGACGTTGACAATGGTCGGGCCGGCGACGTCGAGAGAGTGAGATTGAGAGGCTTGAGATGAGAGATGACAACGAACGAGAGAGAGTGAATGAGACCGGATATGATAAAATGAAAAAAAGAAAAGAAAAAGAAGAAGCAAGTTGTACCGTACCAGAGTGAGCTTGACGATGGCGGCGACGTTGAGAGGGTGGAGCTTGAGAGGAATGAGAGATGAACGAGAGAGATTGAGAATGAGAGTGAATGAATGACCGGATTTGATAAAATGAATAAAAAATAGAAACAATGAGGTCCGGCTGAATAAAATTTTTTTTTTTTTTTTTTTTTTTTTTTTTGCTTCAATCTACAGTGCACATCTATAAATAGATGTGCACTGTAGCAATTCATCGAAAATTTTTTGCTATTGCTCCACTGCTGGAGCATCATTTTAGGGATAGTGGAGCTAAAATATAGCATTATAACATTATACCTCCACTGCTGCAAATGCTCTAATAGTCTGATACTTTGTTCCTTTTTCTTCTCTTTCTTCGTTTTGGTTAGCTCCAAGAATGCCTGCAAAACATCTCTTCGAAAATGCATGATTCAACTTCTATTCCAGAAAATCCAATGCCAGCGTAAGTTTGCTCTTCATTTTCCATTACTATATTACTTCATTCTCTCTAATCTCTATTACTCTCACCTTTTTCTCTCTCCCTCCGCTCTCTTGGTCTCCCATTAAACGATGAAATCCAGTGATGTAGTTGACAAACGAGATGAAAGCCGGAGATTTTTAGCAAAATTATGTGGGGAAGAAAACTAGAAAACCCGTGCCCGGTTCCACAAACCGGACGGTTTGGCCGGGGTTCGAACGGTTTGCTGCAAAACAAAGAGTTTTGGTTTTTTATGTTTAAAAACCCAAATTGATGGTCGGTTTGCTGTTAATCCCATCCGACCGTACAGTCCAGTTCGAGTTTCAAAACCATAAACATCACAATCAACGAAAATCGAAACTATATACTATTTATACTGGTTTGCATTTTTTTTAGAGAAACATGCTAAGCTCGAACCCTTTCTCCCCTAGTCCTCCAAGGCAAGCACTTTGTGTATGGAAGGTGCCAATTTGGCATACTGGTTTGCATTAAGAATAAATAAATGCCAATATGAAAAGCATTGTAAATAATTAATATAGAAAATTATATATAATTGACATTTGACATGTGACCTTTTTTTAAGAAAAAAAAAAAAAAACCATAATATTTCTACCACTAAGAAACCAACTGCTACGTAAATAATTATTCAGAGTTTTGTAACTTAATTTTATGTCTCACTTAAGATCATGTAAGTGAAGTTTTATTTGGCATAATAATAAAAATATGGGGTCTAAAGTAGCATATTTAAATATATAATTTGAGAGTTCTAGTTTATTCAACTCATAAAATTTCTTATCATTAAATAAGAGATTTAAAATTCACAATTCCTGTTTACATAAAAAATCAATTAGTATTTTCAAGAAGCGGACATCATAAGTTTGAAATACATTTGTATCTTTAAAAAAAATAAGAAATTAAATCAAACAAAGAGATTTAATTTGTGAGAGATAAAACAACGGGCCGGGTTTTTTTATATTAAAAATAATATTTAAAAAAAAAATTCCCCTAATTAATATAAGCACCTCTTGTGACTTATGCGAGATGTATTTATGATGGCATTTTGATTGTTAGCTGATCCTTGCAAATTGGTGTTGGGTAGGAGTACTACTTTTTTTTTCTTTTTCTTTTTTGTCTTTTTGATGAGCAATAGGAGTACTACTATTATCACGTCAATGGTGTTCCTTTTTACTTAATGCAAGATTTACATCTCATCTGTTTTAGACAATAATGGACATGGCAGTCTCGCCATTCTTCTTTCTCAACTTGAATTTCGATCTTAAGTGGTCCTTGTTAATTTGGTCCTTGCAAAGCACTATTTATTTCTATAGCTCTAGGTCTGTAAGAAATAATACTCTCAATTACAAAACTCATCATAGTTGACATACACACCTAACTCTAGAGAGAGGCTTCCTCAAAGATTATAAAGGAAGAAGATTGAACATTGAGTGTTGAGAGCTCTGAGATCCGAAGTCCTTATAAACAAATAATAATAATAATGATATTTTTAATCTGTTCCTAATTTTTAATCTGTTCCAATTTTCATAGTCTAGCATTTGGGATTTTGGGGTACTAAATATGATCTCAATATTAGAATGTCATCAAAATTACAATATATTTGGATTTTGCTCAAAATAATCAATTGTAAACATAATTGGCTTCGTGAAAAGGAGTTATAGAAAAAATAATAAATAATAATGTAAAATAATATTTTAATTCTTAAACTTTTCTAATTTTTTTTTTTAATCCTTAAACTTCTCTTCCTTAAACTATTGAATTTTTTTTTCCCCTATTCTTATCTCTTAACTATTAAAAAAGTTTAAGAACAAAAGGTAAAAACTTTTAAAAATGAACTTTTCAATGCTTTGGGAACGGAAAAAGAATTTTTTAAAGTTTATGGATGAAATATAGACTTTTGGTAAATTTAAGGATCAAAATAATATTTTACTCATAATTGTAATAATAAATAAATCTAGAGAGGAAAAAAAATGGAAAATAAGATCCTAACAAAGCCCACACATGGGCCACTTGTTGGGAGAGAGTATGGCCCATATAGGTCAGAAAATGGCCTATTATCATTTTCTCACCGTACAAAAACTAATGGATCCCACCTTGGGCTGAATTAAAACGTTGAGCACGCACTTCCCAGACATTTATAACTGTGAAGTGTGAAACTCTAGCTTTTTTTGAGTTAATGTGAAACTCTAGCTTTTTTTTTGAGTTAAGGTGTCGTGGTGTAGTTGTGAAACTCTAGCTAAATTTAGTTAATGGCTCTCCTAAATTTTTTTTTTTTTAAACTATACTACATTAATATAAATTAGCCTCATTGCAGTTTTGAGGTTTTATTTTTTATTTTTTTTGGTCATAATTTTCAATTCATCTTTATTTGAAATTTACAAATTTGTTTACTAATTAATATTACACATTTGCGAACTGCTGATACTACCAAGTAACCTTTAAAAAACTAAACAAATCTATGCACAAACATATGATTTCAATGCTACAGTCTACAAGAATGGTGTATACAGATGGTTTAAATATTAGTTTGGTCTTCATGTACGGATGTGTTCTTTTTTGGGTGCTAGCCTCATCTTATCACTTCTAACTGTCTAAGCGTAATATCACTTGACAAATACTAAAAAAACCTCAAATTTATATGAATGAAAAATTTTAACATAAACCCAAATAAAAAAGAGCTTCTAATAATAATAATAATAAAACGAAAAACAAACATCTGAAAAACAAAAACGATAAATCACAATCTTTTTTTTTTTTTTTTGGGGGGGGGGGGGGGGGAGAAAACAGTAAATCACAATCTAGTTTTGAATTTTGTCATTTTTTTTTTTATCACATGTGTTCACGGACTAAAATATTAATTTCATGGATTTTTTTTTTCTTTTAAAAAAAACTCCATGAATCTTTTAACAAAATAAATTTGTTTACAATTAGGTTGTAGATGATTTATAGGTCCAATAACTAAGGTATAGACGTATAGTGCTGCGAATGACACCTACAATGAGAAATTAATAACAACAGAAATTATTTTGATTTAGATAAAAATTTAAACTCCTTTTTGAAAGAGTATGAAATATTCAAATATTTTGTATTTTACATAGTGTTCAAATGACTTCTATAACCAAGTTAATACAAAAAATAGAAGTAAGCACATAAATTAAAAGCTTCAAATTTTCGAAAGTTCGTGTCTTATACTCTGAGCATGACCAAATTTTTTTTTTTTTTTTGAAAAACTGTGAACCCCAAGTCCTCCTGCCCAAAAGAAAAAAGAAATTAATCAGAAGATGCGTTAGGAAATAACAAATGGATTCCAATATTTATTTTTAAGTGATTTTCAAAGGATAGAAATTATGCAATTGTTGAATTAAGAATTTGAAATTATTTTGAGTGATCAATATAATCCAAAGTAGCAATAGGATATGATGGGGATCAATCTAAGGTCAATTCGTCCATAGTGGTCATCCAAAGAGTCAAACCACGTCAATAATAATAACATCATGTATGATTGATACTCGTCCATCAATTACAAGACCATTTGATCTCATGATGGTTGTCCAGGACTAACACAAGGGCATGGACGACCAGAAAATACTTAGTGAATTCTACAAGAAACCTTCTCATAAAACTCCATGGAATTAGGTCATGGTCTGCTACTCTCAAAAAGTGGAAGGAGTCAGTGGCGTCTCCAGAAATTTTGTTTAGGGGGTTCATTACAAAATTTTAATAAAAAGAGAACTTGAATATATCGAGTTTTAGACAAAAAAATATAATAATAATACGTGAAGTTTTACAATTTTATTCTACAAGTTTTCAAATTTTGAATGTTATATGATAGTTCATTATGAGTATCTATTGCCAATATGGGTAATTATGAGCCTATGACCATTTTATTTTGTTAAGTTTGTCTAACATTTTTATCTTTATAAAGTTGTTATTATTTATTTGATTTTATTTTTATAAAAAGATTTTAGACTAAATGACTAATCTCAACTCATTGGCTCCATATTAATTATTGACGCACACAATTACACTCATTTATACATAAAATTATACATTTTGTGTCTACTTAACTAATCAAATGCTTAAACAATCACTAACTTTACAATTTTTTTCTTGAATTTTACTAACTTTATAACCAAAAATTATTATAACATGATAACAATACACACGCATGTCAAAAAACCCTTTTTATTTCCTAATTATTAAATTATATAAAGTTATATTATATTTATATTTTACACATAATCATCCACATGCATCATAATTTATACAAATAACATTATAACAAAATGTAATATACACAATCAATATTAGACATACTCACACAAATATAATATAAACTTATAAAAAAAAATTACACTTCCAATTCACAAATACTCACTCTTTAATTTTAGAGTCAAAAATACTTGTAATAAGGGTGTGCAAAAATATATTTTTAAGAATAAATTAAAGTATTAACCTAACAAAAAAATAAATTACGCCAATACCCAATTGGACTTGTTCTATAGTGACAATCTCTCCTTGTAATGTACGGCTCCCAGTATGTGACTAACCAATTGCGCGGATCCCAATACGCGACTTCAATCACCAACTAAAAAAGGTTGTTGGCTGTAAAGTTCTTCAGTTCATCCAAACGATAAAGATCAAGAAAATGCTTGGTTACAAAACTCTACGGTGCACAAACACAGCAGCTTCTTTATAAGAGAGATGAACTAGGGCAAATTCTGTCTCCGGTCACAATTTGCATGAACAAACTTTACTCAACACTTGTGCAACTTGTGTCACCTTTGATTGCCCTTAAAATAATCATTTTATATGTCTAGGGTTGTGAGAAAAGAAAGCTCAAACACATAATCACAGATAGGAAGAAAACAGAACAGAAAAATCTGTTTTTCTTAAACCTCGACAGATAGCTATCTGTCTAGCTGCTGTTGAGCCACGAGGCTTGAACAGCTTTTAAAGCTCGATAAATGCTAGCTGTCGAGTTTTAATGACAGACACTTTCTCAGCTTAAATCTTAGACAGATTTGCATGGTTTTAACACTTGATCTTGAAACAAGTTTTCTTAAAGTATTAAACACATCCTAAATCTATCCAAATACAGGTAAAGTGCGTTTTGTCAAAGGATTAGCCAATTAAATAAAATAGTGACATATGTTCCTAACATGTGAAACACATATGTCCTAACATCCTTAGACTATTATACAATATAGTTGTATTGTATACTAAATTGTATTTAAAATAATATTTTATATTATTACTTATAATATGGAAGTTGTATATACTATATATATATAATCATTTATATTATAGTCACCCCCCACGACAAATTCCTAGATTTGCAGGTTCTAACCCCTCGAGAAAAAAATCTTGAAGCCGCCACTTACAAATGGTATGTTCAATGTTCATACATTCTTGATTGAGTTTCGAGTAATTATCTTATATTTAAATTAGTGAGAGCGTGGAAATAAATATGTAGGATTGGATTTGGTTTTTAGAATTTGAAGAAGAAAGAGAAAAGATGATAACGATGGAGAGACGTGTTGAATGAAGTGACTATTTCTTATCGTGAGTATAAAGTTAATGGGAACGTGTGAGTAGATATGTTTAAGAGAATAAAGGGGAAAAAATGTACGTTGTTAATAAACTGCTTTTTTAAGTTTATCTAAAATTTAGGAGTTTTAAAATTAATAATTTTGCATGTCTAACCCTATTATTTAAACTTTCTAAACAAGTTAATTTGAGAATATTTTTTGCATCAAAAAATAGGAATTCAAATAGGAGAAGCCCCTTAAATATGGAGTAGATATAGATATAAATATAGATGAAATCTAAATTCTGGATAAGTTTTAAAAGAAAATCCAAAAATTTTGCCAAAAAGTTATTTTAAGATAAAGAAATGTGTTTCTTTAGTTGATTTTTTTTTTTAAGTAGTTAATATTTATCTAATTTTTGTTGTGATGATAAGTAGATCGTGAGAGGAATAAAAACACACTCAAATTTTAGGTTAAGATTGAGTGTTTTTTTTTTTTTTTTTTTTTGGTTGAAAAAAATAATAATGATGTCTACATTGTGGATGAATTTTAAAAAGGAAACCAAAAATTATGCAAAAAGATTTTAAAACTGCTTAGTAGTGGGTTGAACATAGAATTTGAATTTTTTTTTTAATATTTTTATTTTCCTTATATGCCCTATATTAGGACTATTTTAGTATTTTAGTTAGTAGAGGTAAAAAGAATTAACTTTTTTAATCTTCTTAATATATAGAGAAGAGATACTATGTACTATATATACACCAAACCTTGCTTATTATCTCAAAGCATATTGTTTCTCAAAAAAGGGAAAAAAATTATATTAATTTAAGGGCTCTTATATGTTCATAAAAAAAAAAAAAGACTCTTATATTTCCTTGAAAAAAAATTAAGGGCTCTTATATGGCTCGTTATATCAAAGTATATTCAATATATATACTCCTAACTCCAAAAAAAAAAAAAAAAAAAAAAACATATATGATTGCTCCTAACAATAGAAACCTTCTTTAATTTTCATAAAGAATTATTTTTATTTTTTGTTTGGAGAATTAGAGTATAGATACTATGTTGTTAATTCTTTTAATTTTTAGAAGAAAGAAAATTTTTGAATTTTGTGATTAAAAGTTAGAGATCCTTATTGACTTGTGTAGATTTAAGAATGTAAAAGGGATAGCTTTTATTTAAATTATTTATAATTGATTATATTTTTATATGTGTCATAATTTTTAAAGCTATTAGTTTAGTCTATTTGTGTAATTTATAATTTATTTAACAAAAAATCTTGTTTTAGAATATTTAAAGAATATTAATTATGAACCATACGATTTAAAAGATAGTTAGCAATTTACAAACTGACAGGATAAAAAAAAAAAATTGACCAACATAATTAAAGACTAATATGGTTAAAATGTTTTTATTGTATATAAGAAAATAACATATGTTAAATTATGTTATAAGTAATGACAAAAAAAAAATTTATGTTTTAAGTATACTTTTGGTAGAAGTTGTATGTAGTAATATGTTATTTGTTGGATTTTTATAAATTTTTTTATATATTTAACTTTGCACTACTGGACAGAAAATTTCTGCCTTTGCCACTGGATGTGTTGATCTTTTATCCACAGTTGGTTGTAATCAAGGTGTAGACTTTAAAGTTTATTTAACTCCTTTGGCTATAATTTGCTCTTTATTATCAAGGCAAAACACAAATTCGAGCTAACTAAAATTCATGACTGATGTTGTTTTGAATCTAAGTCAGATAATTCTTGTTTGTATTCCACTGAGTTATCTTGGCTAACTTTTTTTTTTTTTTGGATACCAATAATTTGGTTCTTTAATATGAATAATAAAGTATGGATAAAGTTAGGTACAAAATTGGCTGTAGTTTAAGGCTACAAACACACTCAATAAAATAAATATTATAACATATTTTGAAAATCTAACCGTTGAATTACATATTCTTTACATTCTTAATATACATGTTAAATTTTGTGTCAATCGAATATTATTTACTATATGATCTATAAGTTTATATTTTATACATAATTTTAAATTACAAAAACTTGAAATTTAAAAAATTTATTATAACATAACTATTGATCTTTAATTTTTTTTGAAATTTTGCAAGCATAAAGAATATAAGAAAAAGATGTAATCCAATTATGGATTTATCAAAATTTTCCTCTAATGAAAATATATTAAGTAAGTTTGCAATTTAAAACTACAACTAATTTTGTAGCTAAACTTTGACATCTATTTATTTCTCCAAATTAAACCCTTCACTTTTCTAACTTACGTGAAAAGTCCTCTCTTTCAACCTCCAAAACATATCCCGTATGAACCAGTCAATACAAGCTTACACACCATGCCATGTAGTGACCCAAACAAGCTCCATTCATTATGTTGTTATCACAACTCAAATCGTAGTTTTTCTTGCAAGCAACAAAATGCGCTTTCGTTTACGCAACACTTTGAAAAAATGGCACAACATTTTCTTCTTTTAATATTTATTTTTCCTTGTTAAGATAACAAACTGTTACTATTTTTTTTTTAGTTTATATTATAAAATTGTAGAAATTGTTTCATTATCTCGGAAAAACTATAACAAACTAGTATATTACACCATGTGCCAGAGTAGTAGAAAGAAGCGAGGATGATTCCTCTTAACAGTAACCAGACGATCAAACCAGAATACAACTCCACCTTATAAACTAAGCCCTCTCGTTCTAACAACTCCATATTACCAGATCTTCCTAAGTGTCATGTGTTAATATTTAGCTTTTGTAACATATATATGCTGTCAACTGTCAAGCGTTGATAGATACAAGTGTTAATATTTAGCAAAAAAAATACATGCTGTCAACTGTCAAGCGTTGCTTTTGCCAAAAGAAAAACACTGTGAATCTCAACGACAAAATGACCACAAGAAGCCAATGAGTGACAGCCACCTTGTTATATTGACAACTTGTATGATATCTTATGAATGTCGTTCAAATTTCAAGTCGTGATCAATGTAACAACACTTGGTAATTTTCTAGAATGTTTTTTTAAGAGATTAATGTAATATCTAGTATTTTTTTTTCTAGAATGTACTTTTAAGAGAACACAATATATTTTTCCTTTTTTTTTTTTTGGGTGTTAAGAAGTAAGAGCATTATAGTACTTTTATATAGATCATCATTAGCATAACTTTATTATGCATAAATCATAACAAATCATGTTAAGTCAAATACCTCATATTTTAATTGATAACTCTGATATTTCTCACGAAAAACATTTAGGATTTAAATCACTCCACTTTCATCTAATAAAAATTGAGTATGGTCAGTGAGTATCCTTAGAACATTTATTAATAAATTTATTTAGAAAATTTTTTATACCACTTTTATAAGAAATATATAAAATTAGTAAAAACAAAATCCTTTAGTATTTTTTATTTCCGATAAAAATGTTTCTAAAAATATTTCTTAAAACAATAGACATCAATTTTCTAATTGAATTATCCCAAAAAATAATAATAATAAATAAATCATATTAGTATTTAGGGAAACATTACGTTGAACTTTGTTACTTGTCGTTTCAATATTTTGATGTCACTTTCTTTAAATACAAAGTTCCAAAAATATTTGTTGTTGTCCAGAACCCGCCCATTCTCTTCCTTATCCTGTTCCACGTTTGTGAATAGCTTCATCCCAATCTTCTTTTCAGAAGTCGGCGTCATATCGCTATCTTTTTCTTTTATCATCTCTTTTCAGATCCCATGCTTTCAAGAATTCAATTTCCCTGGTAATATTAATTCCTCTCACATACCTCTCTGTTTTCAAATTCTACAGCTCTTTATTATCTTGGGATTTTATTAAGTATTGGGTTCTGATTTGGATGACCCATTTGGCTATTGATTTTGATTGTGAGGATTAAAGGTCGAAATTTTTATTTTTTCCATCTGGGTTTTGAAGCACCATTGGGATTTGGAAGGTTGAGGTTGTTGTCTTCGACCAAGTTTTTTTTTTTCTGGGTGAGGAGTGTGGAATTGGGAAAGTTAAAGTTTGGAGCTTTGAGGGTTTCATTAGTTATGGCAATTTTTGGGGGCTTCTGATTTGGATCCCGAATGGAAGTTTGAGGATTTGAGGTCAATTTATGTGCTTTGGAATTTGGTTCAGGATCAAGAGGTTGGCATCTGTTACTTTTATCCATATTTTGTACTTTAATATGTGCAATTAGGCTTCTTGTTGTTGACTTTGTGAAGATCTTTGATCAAAATTACTGATTTTTATAGGGTGCAACAACATTTATTGTATTTTTTTTTTTCAAAATTCTATCGTGTAAGCAGATTGAGCATTAGACAAAATTATAGGAGAAATCAATTTATTGAAGTTCAATTCTAGTTTGAAGAGACAAACCCATTTTTCACTATCATCTTGTGCATACAAATTCAGCTATTTTCTTCTTACATCTTTATAGATTTTTTTAATTATTGAGATTTGGCTTGCCAGGTGACTGTCCATATCATAGTTTCCTAGTTCTTTTGTAGACCTTTATTATATTTCTTCAGCTCTGTAGATTGAGCTGTGACATAACCACTCAGTTATTCACAGACCTGTTTTATTAACCAAGATATGGATATTAGTAATGATGCCAGTGTTGATCCTTTTAAAATTGGACCTTCATCCTTTGTCGGTCGGACAATAGCTTTCAGAGTTTTATTCTGCAAGTCAGTCTCACATTTGAGGCATCAAATATTTCATCTGCTGTTGCATCTCATCTATAGATTTAGGGACTTTGTCACACCCATGGCAGCATGGTTGCATCCCCGAAACCCACAGGGGATATTGGCAATGGTGACAATAGTTGCCTTTTTGTTGAAACGATATGCAAATGTAAAACAGAGGGCCGAAATGGCTTATCGGAGGAAATTTTGGAGAAATATGATGAGAACTGCATTGACATATGAAGAATGGGCTCATGCTGCAAAGATGCTAGATAAAGAGACCCCAAAGATGAATGAATCAGACCTGTTTGATGTAGAATTGGTGACAAACAAGCTTCAAGAGCTCCGCCATCGTCGGCAAGAGGGATCGCTGAGGGATATTGTTTTTTTCATGCGAGCTGATCTTGTCAGAAACCTTGGTAATATGTGCAACCCTGAACTTCACAAGGGTAGGCTTCATGTGCCGAAACTCATAAAGGAATACATTGATGAGGTCTCAACTCAGTTAAGAATGGTTTGTGATTCAGATTCAGAGGAGCTATCATTAGAAGAGAAGCTTGCTTTCCTGCATGAAACAAGACATGCCTTTGGGAGGACAGCTTTGCTTTTGAGTGGGGGTGCTTCCCTTGGATCTTTTCATGTTGGTGTGGCTAGAACACTCGTAGAGCATAAGCTTTTGCCTAGGATAGTTGCCGGCTCTAGTGTAGGATCCATTGTGTGTGCTGTGGTCGCCACTAGGTCTTGGCCAGAGCTGCAAAGTTTTTTTGAAGATTCTTTGCACTCATTGCAGTTTTTTGATCAGATGGGTGGGATTTTTACGGTCGTGAAGCGGGTGATGACACAAGGGGCTGTCCACGAGATCAGGCAGTTGCAGAAGATGTTAAGGCATCTAACAAGTAACCTTACATTTCAAGAAGCGTATGATATGACAGGTCGAATACTTGGGATAACCGTTTGCTCCCCTAGGAAGCATGAGCCACCTAGATGCCTTAACTACTTGACTTCCCCTCATGTTGTTATATGGAGTGCAGTGACTGCTTCTTGTGCCTTCCCTGGTCTCTTTGAGGCTCAGGAGCTAATGGCAAAGGATAGAAGCGGAGATATTGTTCCTTATCACCCACCATTTAATTTGGATCCAGAGGAGGGCTCAGGCACTACGCGTCGATGGAGGGATGGTAGCCTGGAGATTGATTTACCTATGATACAATTGAAAGAACTGTTCAATGTGAATCATTTTATTGTCAGTCAGGCAAATCCTCATATTGCACCATTATTGAGGCTAAAGGAATTTGTGAGAGCTTATGGAGGCAACTTTGCTGCCAAGGTGTGTATATGTTGACTTGGAATTTCAATCAGTTTTGATTATTCTGTGTTATTCTTTGCTGATGATTCTGCTTCTGTATATAATTTTCTTTATTATATTGTTTATGGCCCACAAAAGAGCTATATGATAATGATCTTGTCTTCTCTTCATCTTTTCCCCAACATGCATGAGTATGGAATTTCAGTGCATGTGTTGTGTACTCTTGTTGGCCACTGCTGTGTTTCTTTGACAATATTTTAGATGGACTGTAGCGAAATCTGGTTTTCCTGATCTTTGCTTGACTCAAGTCTGGTATATATTTTGACCTTCTAGCGCTTAGTGTCCTGATATTTTGATGAACATTATTGGGATTGGTCCTTTGTTTTTAATCTTATGAGTCATGCTACTAAGTAACAAAAGAATAAAGCTTTTTTTTCAGAATTCCTCGGTGAAATGTTTTTTTATAAACTGGCCCTTCCTCCCCTCCAAACCCATCCCCTCATTCTGTTTCTAATATGAAAAAGGGAAAGAGATATTTGGCTATGTTCTCTAGATATTTAGTCTTTCATTCTTTGCTTTACTGGCCTCCACTCAAAAACCACCCAACAAGCTTGAGGGTAAAGCTTCACACATGAAAGAACAATGTTGAGGCCCCAAAAAACTGTGATGAAAAAGAAATACTAATGTAACAGATGTACAGTTCATACAATCTAAACCATGTGTAGTAGACCCGATTCAACCTTTTGGAGAGTCACTATTGGAACTATCCATGATGGATGATGTGAAAATGCTTGATTTGATGGTGCTCACTACAGAATAAGATAAGGTTGCATCAAATACTCCAGTAACTCCACCTATCAATTTTATCATTCCACATACATTTAATATGGTGGAACAAAAAGCTGCCGTGTTTTTAGCGTAACAAAAGATATGCTTCAGGAGTTGGTGCAAGTGCCAAGTGCCAAAATTCACCTTCAAAACTCGAGGTCAAGTTATCTCTAATTAGGGGAATATGATGCAAGGAGCACCAAAATTATTTCAAATTTTATTGTTTCAGCTTTCCTTTGAGATACCATATTTGATTTTTGAATTAGTTTTCTTTTTGAATTTTGAATTTGGTCTTTAAGTTGTTGAGGCTTTTATGGGATTTAATTGTGGCTTGATTAGATATTTCCATATTGATGTAATCTTGGAATCCCTTTTGAAATAGTGGCCCTTGTAACCGTGAAGGACATTACCATTTGAATAAGAATTTTATGATTTTCTTGGTGGTGATTCCAAGCACCCTTAGGTGGTGCTGCCTAGAGTTTTCAAGCAAATTCTAGGTGGTGAAGCCTAGGATTTGTTCTGTCTATCTCCTTCTCCACTTTTATCTCTATTTTCCTACCAATGCACTGCATCGAATGTTGAGGCAAAATAAACAGTAAAGGGCCCTGCTGACCCCACTTTTGATGTGCATACACAGGGATCTGTTTTTGTGAGAATCAGAGTCCATACACTTGGTTGGAATGTAATGGCATTTACACTTGGAGGGAATGTAATAGCACAATAAACATACATATTTTCTGAACCATGGATGTTAACCTCCTCTTAAATAGATTCCAGCTAAAATGTAGTTTTCAAAATATTTTAGAGACGATTTGAATGTGTTTCGTCTTGTTTGATTTACAGCACCTAATTGGTATTGTTAGAACGTTGGTTGGAATAATCACCTCATCAGTCCATGCCTAGTGGTTGTTTGATTCAGTTATGGAATCTGTTTTGTCTTTTCTTGACAGTTGTGTAAATTGAAAATAAACCTTTTTCCCTTTTTACAATGTAGCTTGCTCATCTTGCCGAAATGGAGGCGAAACATAGATGTAACCAGATATTGGAACTTGGTTTTCCTTTGGGGGGACTTGCCAAGCTGTTTGCTCAAGATTGGGAAGGTGATGTCACCGTTGTTATGCCTGCCACACTTGCTCAGGTATATGCAAAGAAACAGTATAACAAGTATATAGGCATCTAAATACTAGTTTTAGAATTCCATTTGTTTTTATCAATTGCAGAATTCTTAAGATGGAACTGACTAGTAATTATTCTTTCCAATCCTTGTATCTTGTACCAGTATTCAAAAATTTTACAAAACCCATCTTACGTGGAGCTCCAAAAGGCAGCAAACCAAGGGAGAAGGTGCACTTGGGAGAAGCTTTCTGCCATAAAATCGAACTGTGGGATTGAGCTTGTCCTTGATGAGTGTGTTGCAATTCTCAACCACATGTGTAGACTCAGAAGGAGTGCTGAGAGAGCTGCTGCTTCTTCTCATGGCCTAATCAGCACCACAAAATTTAGTGCCTCAAGACGAATTCCTTCTTGGAATTGTATCGCACGAGAGAATTCAACTGGATCCCTTGAAGAAGACCTTACGGATGTTGCTTCCTCGTTTCATCATGGAGTTGGTGGATCCACTGGAGTAGGACATTCTGCTAAAAGTATGCGAACTTACCGGAATATGCATGATGGAAGTGATAGTGAATCTGAAAGTGTTGAGTTAAGTTCTTGGACAAGATCTGGTGGGCCCTTGATGAGGACAACTTCGGCAGAAAAGTTTATACACTTTGTCCAAAATTTGGATATGGATACTGAGATGAACAGAGGTTTTGCATTACAAATAGTCGCCAACAATCAATATTATCATAGCCCAAGGGTGACAACACCTGATAGAAGCTCAGAAAGCACAGAGTTTGATCAGAGGGATTTTGGCAATAAAGTCACCGTTAATGGTCCTAGCATAATGGTGAATGAAGGTGATCTTTTACAGCCTGAAAGGACTCATAATGGGATTGTGTTCAATGTTGTCAAGAAAGAAAATTTAACAGCATCAACTAGAAGTCACGACACGGAAAGTTACAACAGTGACGTTCCTGAATGTGTTCAACTTGACTGTCTTGAAAAGGAGATTGATGCCAGTTCTGGATCAGAATTTGGCGAGGAAAATGTCATTACAACTGACATTCCAGATGGGACAATTCCGGATTGTATCACTGAGGACCATTCTGTCGGAGATGATTGTATCAACAAGCATGCTGTAGATAGTTGATTTTGAGAGCCATTTTGCTTCAATGATTCTTTATTTAACCATTGGTTACTTCATTGTAGCCATTGAAATGTGGGACAATGCCTTCCACAAAATGGTAGAAGTAATGCATAAAGCTGTTTATTCTGTAATCCTAATCATGCATGTAATTTATCAGCATATAAACACCATAGTTGAAAATGTCATGCTTATTTTTCAATGAATGAATCAGATCTGTGCGCGCTCGAGCAAAAGTGCATGCTGGAGAACATGATCAACTCTGAGATTCTTTTCCTTTTAATGATTCAAAACTTCTTTCCAAATTTTACAGGCTTCTTCCATAACCACGGGTTTTCAGATTAGTGCTACCTAATCCAAGGTGACATGAATATGATTTTGTAACATAAGTATCGTGTAGTTAAGGATTTCATTATTTCTTATATGAATGTGGGTAAATACTAAATACTGTTTATATGTCCTGTTGAAACTTACAACCATTGCTACATGTTGCTGTGTTAGTCTACTGTAGCAATATTATGAACCGACTCTCAGTGCGTTCATATAATAAAATAGAATGACATAACAACTGTGAAGAGGTTCTTGGTTTCTTTATTATACTAAACATTAAACTAAATACTACCAAGGGACAGCTAAAATGTGAATATTCTCTTCAATTTTCTATGTATGTTTTAGATAGTGTCAGACAACTTACAAGCAGTACTCTAAAGAAAAAAGATTCTTCTGGGTATGACCATCTAATACCAAATTAGAGCTTCAGGTCCATGGTCCAATGACAAGTTAACAATCGCTAGTCTGACCATAATACAGTGTTTAAGCAAAATGTGGTTTAAAAATCCACATTTTTAAATATTTTTTCGATTAACTTCTAGTTGTATCCCAAATTATATATAAATTCTCTGTTGGCCCAACAACATTTGGAAGGACTAGAATCTTGGATCATTTTCCTTGATGTTGCCTATGTTTACTGCAATTGTGAATTACTGGGCTTCCTAATTTTAGTCCTTGGACCCAAGCCTATATTTCAACCATTTTCTAGCCGACTTATTAAGTAGTTCATGTACCAGGTCAATTGCAACTTGTTCAAGTTACATTGGAGGCCTGTCTTGTTAGAAAAATTCCAACTTTCCTTGCGAATCCTGGAAGAAACAAAAGATAACAAAATTTCTTTTTGGTTGTACCTTGTTTGTTGGGTTCTTGCTTTCTGGTCTGCCTGCATTTACCTGTAACTTTCTTAAGTCGTCCAAGAAGGTTAATGAAATGGAGAGGACAAGTGATCCATGACCCTGACCAACTTCATATCGTCATATTTATAAGATATTTCATGACCTCGTTTCCAAAGTCATTCCATTTTCTGCTAAAAATTTTTAATTACCAACAATGCTAACAACATTTTTCATGACTTTTTTCACCATTATTGACATAATTTGTTATGATTAATACATAAAAAAATGTTATCAATAATAGTGAAGTAATATTATTCCAATTAAAACAAATTAAGGTAAAATATAGTTTAACACCCCTAAGGTTTCGGCTAATGCCAACCAATCCAAGACTTTTCAATACTGACCAACTTGATCCCTAAACATTAGTCCAAAACATTAGGACCAAGTTAGTTTTTTTTAGAGAGTTTCAACTTATGGCATCTGCTTCCGATAATAACTCTTTATTATCAGACTAAGACACCAATCAGTTTTTGGTGTAGGCGGGGTTTGAACCCCAAATTTCTTATTCAATCATCAAAGGCTTTACTAGTTAAGCTAACTGGAACCCACAAAAACCAAGTTAATTAGTTTTGAAAAGTTTTAAACCTTGCTAGTATTAGCCCAAACTTCAAAGATATTAATAGGGAATAAATTATGTCAACAATGGTGAAATGTAGGTCAATGTTTTGTCCTAATAAGGTAATAAAAAAGTCCCATCTAGAGTGGGTGAAGGTCTAAAATTCAATTCTTAGCCATTGATCTTGGCGTGTTTACACAGGTAAAACCCAACAAAAGCAGTACAAACAGGAGCATTTTCCACAAGGATTGCTTCAGCAAATTTGACATTAAGAAGTTTCACAAGAAACACCAATGGGAATCATGAGTTCATCAATCTTGTCAAATTTTCTAACTTCATGTTGGGTTTAACAACCAACTCATCAAACCTATATGAACAGACTTTCCATGCAAAACATTCCGTTCAAGTTTCAATACCGTCAAGTGGGGTTGGGTTGTGTTACTTGTGTTATAAAACATTTTATTGCTTTCTTTTTCTTAAAGAACACTTTCAAAAGCTTCATATGTCAACATTTACAAAGGAAAGTAATCATTACACCTTAGCTTTACAAGATGAAGAAATGGTGAAATAAATTAAGTGACATATACCGTTATTATTATTTTTTTCTTCTTCTTTTTTTTTTTTTGGGGGGGGGATCATAACCGTTATTCTTATCCTTATTATGTTTTATCATAATTTTGCACCTTTTTAGCCGAACCAGCTAACTCCAATTGACCCTTTCCATTTTCTATTGGCCGCACACAAACAAATAAAGGGGGACTACTCCATTTGGAATTGAATAGTGAATTAGTCATATATTCACAAACAGCTAAGAAAACTGTGACTACTGGTGCAAAATCTACTTGGTTGAATTAGAGCTAGGAATATAACCTTCATTATACTATTTTTCACAGCTGTTTTTCATGGCAGACTATATTTAATTGTCTGTCACTTTCCCATAATTCTATTTTTTTCTCAAAAAACACTAAAAGTACTACAAATTTTACCATATAAAACTTAAAAACTGATACGAAAATGCATATGATTGGTGGATTTCAACCATTTCTTAAATAAATATTTGAATTGTCACTTTATAATTGATAACACATCAGTTTGTAAACTCAATTTAAAATCTCCTGTAGCATTTATTATTTCTATCAACTACTCAATCAATCACATCATAATTATGATAAAATTGTGACACAAAAGACTGGTATCTTAAATTTTCTCAATGAATTAAGGGGGGGAAAATTTTGCACATGGGGCCATAGCATAATTAATCAAAATGAAAGACCAAAAAAAAAAAAAAAAGGAGTGGATACCAAGGAGTCAAACATCATCTCCTTCTTTGCATTATAATAGGCACTCATAATTTGTCATTTCTCGTATTGAATATAGAAAAGAAATGTCACTTTCTCATGAGCATGGCATGGTGGTCCAACAATGTCCACTTGAAAATTATTTTTTGGGGGGTATTGTATGGATAGTAGGCTGTCATTTAGAAAAAAGGCATAGTGATATAAGTGCAGTGAATGTCTAGTTGTAATTTTTTACGTGTGTATTCTGTGTTCCACTGTTGTTTTTTAAAGAATTTTCCGTGTGCTTAGCCTTTTCCGCGTGCCGCTATTTGTCGGCGTTTTTAAAAGCTAAACTCTGCCGAAATTGTGGAACATTTTCGTTTTTTTTTTTAATTTGGTTTCTTCGTTTATAGCAATGTCACTCTCTGACTTCTTCGTCTTCCTCTACTTGGTAAATTTCTTTGCATCTGTGGAGCACAGCTTTGCTTTTAATTTCAGCAGGTTCCCACTATGAAAAGAGATAGAGAGAAAAAGTAGGACTTTTTTATCTTTGTTTTTTTGTCCAACTTTCCAAGTCTATCACATGTGGTAGGGTTTGTTATTCTTTTGATTGTATGATATTTTATTGGGAGGATTGAAAAAAACAAATATGTTGGTATAAAGTAAGCTATTTTTATTTTATTTTTTTAAGGGAGAAGAAGTAAACAATTTGAACAGTGGAAGTAGACACTCTTCCATAATATTCTCTTTGGAAACATTTTTTTTTAGAATTTGTTTTGACTGAAAACATTTTTTTTTTTTACATATTCTATAATATTTGGTATGACAAAAATTATTGGTTAATAGAGAATATTTTTCAAAATTAACAAAAATAATTCAAAAGAGACAAAAAAAACATTTTATGCTTCACTTCCCTTCCTTTCCTTTCCTTTCCGTTTGTGCCCATCAATAGCTACGATTGTTATCATTGCCACCACTTTCGGCCACCATCACACTCATGAACATTATTACTACTACTACTACAGCCACAATTATCTTTGCCACCTCTGACACCGCTACCATGCTTACATTTTTTCCAAACGTGCAAACCAAATGACGTAAATATTTTCAAGATCGATCGTTTTAAAAATTAGAACAAAATGCAAGAAAATAACTCCTTTAAAATTTTTTTAGATGAAAGCATTTTCCTCAGAAAATATTTTCCATAAAAATGAATAACGTGTTAGAGACTCAGAGCTTCTAGCATTGTTAGGCATGATGATTGGAAAGTTTAGCTAACAAATGTAAAAATAAAGAAAAAATGGAAATGACTTGTATTAGTCTCTTTAAAATTCTATTAGTGGTTATCATCTTAAAAAAAAAATCTTGTACTAGTAGTTATGAAATATTTTCTTTGTGGATACTTACCTAAAAATTAAGTTAAGTTATTTTCTTAGGACCTACTTGGTCCAATTTATACATCAGTTTATTTGTTAGGTGCAATTTATATTTGTTAAAATTTCTTTTTAAATAATTAAAACCACCCAAACAAACCCATTACCGGCCATTCGCATTTGTTTTTGACACAGCCAAAACAAAATGCTTTTGATATTTTGAAAATGTTAGTAAATTTTTTTTTTTTTTTTTTTTTTTGTTGGTTCTCATTAATTTTTTTACAACATAAACACAATCTAGTATGGGATAAGTATGTTAAATGAGTTTCACCTTATTAAATATGTAAAACAGTCAAAAAAAAATTTCAATCATTCCAACCTTTTTTTTTTTTTTTTCTGAGATAGAAAAATCATTCCAACCTTAAGTTTGCTTACTGGATTATCAAAAAAAAAAAGTTTGCTTACTGTATCTTTTTGACAAAATGATGTCTTTATTTCCAGACCATGTGTATAAAATAAGGCAGGTGAGTTATTATTCATGTCCTCAGGCGCAAGAGTTAGTTATCAAGCAGAAACAAAATCGAAAATTTAGATAAAGGCTGCACAATTCACCAATTCTCAACCCGAATAAATTTGTATAATTGAGGCAATATCTAAAATTTTGAATAATTTTTTTATATGTAAATAAATAAATAAAATGAGTGGATGGTTAATTTATAACTATAAAACTTAAAAGACAAAGTTTAACTACAAGATGGATTGTAGTCTAAGACTATAGCCTTACTAAATTAAAATAAATATTACTACATATTTTGAAAATTTAACCGTTAAATTGTATATTCTTTACGCTTTTAATATACATATTAAATTTTGTATCAATCAGCTATTATTTACTATATGAATATTTATGTATAATTTTGAACTATAAAACTTGTAATTTAAATAATTTATTGATGATATAACTATTGATCTTTAATTTTATAGAAATTTTGCAAGCGTAGAGAATATAAGAAGAAGATGCAATCCAATGGTAGATTTATAAAAAATCATCTCTAATAAAAAGATATTGAGTAAAGTTGTAAATTTAGTCTACAACTAATTTTGTAATTAAATTTTATCCAAACTCCTAAAAATAATAATTTAAAAGAAATCCCACATTAAAACACTTTTAAGCTAGAATTATTTGAAGGACACAACTTTTGGTACAATTTTATGCCACAACTCACTATAGTACAACTCGCCACATAATGAGTTGTGATTGGTAAAAATGTATCCCTATATGACCCACCATATATACCCTTACTAATCAAAATATACTATGTGACAAGTTGTGACACAAAATCATGCAAAAATTGAGATCCCTCTCATAATTCCATCCTCACTTGCTCCGAGATTTGTTCACCTACTCACTCACGTTTTTCTAAGTTATAATAAATGAAGTTGTTGAACCATTAATTATTTTAGTATACCAAAGTAAACAACTCAATAAATCTGGCAACC
Source organism: Quercus robur (assembly GCF_932294415.1). Taxonomy (NCBI): domain Eukaryota; kingdom Viridiplantae; phylum Streptophyta; class Magnoliopsida; order Fagales; family Fagaceae; genus Quercus; species Quercus robur. The sequence continues at coordinate 44,244,594 of NC_065540.1, read as the reverse complement.
TGTGCCAACCTGGCCCCAACCATATTTTACATTTTTACTAGATAATTCTAAGTAATAAGTGAAGTTGTTGTGCCATAAATTGTTTTGAATATGAAAGTAACAAGTCAATAAATTTAGAAGAAAAAAATTTTAACAAATGTCCTAAAAATATTAGTTTATGAAATATTTTTTAAAAAAATTTTATAAAAAAATTTTGATTTTGATTAATAATTTTTATATTTTTCATAAAAGTAGTATTAGAAACTTCTTTTAATAGTCTATTAACAAATAGAAATGTTACATCTACAATATTTTTACAACAAATTATAGGTAGTAAGTTGTTATTAGTTTTAATTTAAACTTATTATTAAAGTTACTTTTTTGTCTACTATTAACAACCTCTAATAATCTGCTACTTAAAATTTGTTATGACAATATTGTAAATATAACATTTCTCAATAAACAAATGCTCTAAATTCATCCATCAACCCCGCCCATAAATCTCGCAATTTGTGACAACTAGATAATTTCTGCTTCACAGAGCCTCCGTAGGGATTAAAAAAAAAAAAAGAAAAAAAAAAAAGATGCTTGGAATATACATAGTCTTGATGTGAAATTCTTCTTACATCCGGACTAATAATTATGGTGGTCTCTCCCTCCAACCTCTTCTTGCAAAGAAATTATTAAGTTCATCACAAAGATTACTGAAGTATTCCTCCCGATCAATGAAATGATACCACATATGCAAACATGTTGGTTAACTTTTTAATCAGTACAATAAATAAATCACTAAATGATGTCACATTTACATAAATAATAATATTTTATTTTTTGAGAGGATCACTTAAATCTTTCGGTGGATCTAATAATTTTACCTTTTTTGTGGCTCCCAGCTACTTTTGTTTGGGTCAAAATAATTCATATAATAAGAAAGGAAAAAGTTAACCAATGCACAAAGACATAAGTTTAGAAATTTTTAAAAATTTTTTTATTGGAAAAAATAATTAATTTTTATGATATATTTTTATATTTTCTATAAAAGTGATATTAAAATTTTCCTAAAATAGTCCATTAACAATTGCCTTTAAGGCACCCATTAATTGGATTTATTAAGAAAACTAGGACTTAACTATTGATTAGAATTCTCTCCATTTAATATGGAACAAATTCATGATTCATAGTGAATATTACAAATCTAAATGTGTATCTATTGACAATTTGACAGATATACAGTGTCAAATCCAAAAATAAAAAATCTTAACTGAGTTATATAAAAACTCTTTTTTTTTGGTTGAGAGAGTTATATATAAACTCTTATTCTATCTTTTCATTGGAGATTAATGAAATCATTTAATGTATTAAATGTAACAGAGTCATAGAAAGTTTTCTGTTCTAAATTTCTAATCATTGATGTTATTTTCCCTGATTGTTTTAAAAAATAGTGTGGGATTCAACCCATCTTCAAAATTCAAAATACAGATATGCTCCTCTAAATTTATTTGCAAAATTGATTGGTGCCATTTTATAATAAAGATTTAATTTTCATATGTTTAACGTTCAATTGATGCAGTTAATAACTATTAAGTTTTTAATAGTTAAATATTGGAGGAGGGAGAGGTGAGATTTGAACAAAAAATAAGGGACACCACAAAGGTTACTATTACCACAAATTATCATCCTTTATTTAGTAAAATGGGATTTAAATTATGTGACATCATTTAAACTTCGTATTTTCAAAATTATATCTTAGAAATGAAATGGTTTATAACACTTTCAAAGCAAAAAGAAAATGATTCTAATTCCTTAAGGTGGCATTGGATCTTAGTATTTAAAATTCATGTGATCCAATGAGTAATAACTTTTTTTTTTCTAAAGCAATTTACTAAAGTAAATTCCATTGATATGAATTTAACGCAAATGAATGATGATTTGAGTTTGATCATGTTGCTCTAACAAAAATACTTGTGATGTTATGATTTTAAAATAAAATTTAACATTTTTGATCATTTCAAATCCACATTAATAAAGTTGAAATCAATCTACAAATTTCATTAAAAAAAATTCCGTCCCATTTCTATATATAACTAACATATAATCTCTACATACGCATATGTGCAAATAACAATAACCGTAATTATATATGTGTGGAGCTTTTTAACCTAATAAATAATAAACTGTACATATTCATAATATTATATAGAAAATAATAAATTTGAATTGAGTCTTTTTTTATATTTTCTAACTTTAGATGAATGAATTTACATGTAAATATAATTAACATAAAATTATAGTATAATCAAAAAGATACTTGGCATTAAATTGAAGTGCATTGAAAATCTAAACACACTTAGTATTAAATTATTAATTTATTTAGAAGAACTAGGCACAAAATTGGAATGCAATTAGAAACCACTTTCCTATACTTCCTAAGATAACCCTATCATCCAATTGATAATGATTTAACAATTAGACAAATTAAGACCATAAGGGTTACTGAGAAATTTAAAATTCTAATTCCATAAAATTAGAACACATATTTTATACTTAAAATATAATTACTTTTTGTTACAATTTAAAAATATTTAAAATTTAAATTTAAATTCCAATTTTATAAAAATAGGACACGCAATTTATACTTAAAATATAACTATTTGCTGATTGCTATTACAACTTGTAACTTAAAATTATTATATTCTTTATTTTGAAAAAATAAGAATTTGTGAACACATGAGCATATTGTCATGTGACTATATTATTCATGTGTTAAGGGTAATATAAATTTTACTATATAAAACTTACACATTGATGTGTCACAAATCACTAAAATAAATTTGAATCATTCATTTATTAGGTAAATGAAATCCACTAATCACATACATTGTCACATTAGTTTGTAAGTTTTTTATAGTAAAATTTGTAGTACATTTAGCATTTTCCTAAACTAAAATATAAAACCAAAAATACTAAACGTACCACAAATTTAAAGAAAAACGTTAAAGGTATTACAAGTTTTACTACAAAAAACTTATAAACTAATGTGACAATGAACATAATTAGTGTGTTTCAACGATCTAATAAATGAATATTTGAATTGTTTTTGGTGAGTAGTGACACATGAACATGTAAGCTCTATAACATAAAGTTTGTACCATTCCTAGCAACACTCTTTTAAGTTTTCAAACTTCAATCAAAATAAAAGCATAAATGCTAGATTTGTGTTAGATATTATTCTGAAAAAAAAAATATATATATATATAAAAGAATTCAACAAAAGTTATGGTCTAAAGTAAGGCTGTCTAGACCCGAGCAGAGCCTGACAACTCAGCCAAACTGCCCAACGCCGACCCGATTCTAGCCCGAACTGAAGATTCAGTCGATCGGCAGCGGGTTTCCGTTCTTAAAACCGACACCGACGAGTCAAGTGGTGGGTTTGCATCTACAAAACCCGAGCAACCCAAACCTGACCAGAGCTACAAAAAAATCTTGCCAAATCCTACAAAAACAAGCCAGATCTGGCGAGATCTTGACTAGATCCGGCTAGATCTGGTGGGATTTTGCCAGATCCGGCCAAATTCTAGCAATTTCTAGCTAAAAAAATGCAGATTTCAAAAAAAAAAATCTAGTTTCCGGCAAGATTTTTCCAGTTTCCAACAAGACTTTCCAATTTCTATAAATATTTTCCAGTTTCCTGCGAAAATTCCAAATTCCAGTGATTCTTTTTTTTTTTTTTTTCAAATTTCGATGCCTTTTTTAATTCCGGCAACCAACTCGGCCCGACCGATGCTAACCATCACTTGAAACCGAACCGACCAATTTTCCCAACGATCGGTTTCGGGTTACTCCGCCCTCCATCCAACACCGGCTGGTCAAGTTCGGGTTGGGTCGAAAACCGACCCGTGGACAGCTATAGTCTAAAGGAAATATTATTATTTTTCTCCTCCCTTCGACAGAGACATTATGTGTTTTTTTTTTTTTTTTTTTTTTTTGTTGGGTTTTGACTGACTGACATTATGCTTTCTTTTAAATCAAGTGAGGCATGCATCCTGTGATCAAAAAAAGAAAAAAGAAAAAAAAAGAGAGGCATGATTCGAAGATGGAATCTGAGGCCTCGAGCTTGGGACATGAACAGGTTTCATAACTTGCGCATGACTTCCTCCAATCATTACCAAAAGATGACTGATTTTTTTATTTTTCATGAATACTTAGACTATGTTAAAGTATTAAACACAAACAATAAGTGAGTTGAAAGTTTAATTAATGTACTAATTGTTAAAGGAAGATTATTGGATCATTAGGTGTGAAGGGTGTAGTTGCTTTGGCAGAAACTGTGGACTAAAATTAAGCTATGGAAAAGGAGGCTAGACTTTAAAGAGTTGGATCAAGTTTATACGGCATTGTGACTTATGAGACTTTCAATGAGAATAATTTTCCCATAAGCAAACTAAAAGAGAATAGTGAAGAATAAATCTATAATCCTAGATTAAAGAATATGCTTAGCTTCACACGGTTTCGTGGGGTCTATAAATTCATTCATTTCTATCCTTCTAGGTTCTATTGGCGTATAAGATCAAAATATCTTCACAAAGTCTATGCAACAAGATCAAAAAGGGTAAAAATACGTAATATGAAAATGATAAAGTTTAACTACAAAATTGGTTGTAATTTAGGACTGTAATATTGGTCAATATCTTTTTATTATAGGTGAATTTTAACAAATCCACCATTGGACTGCATCTTCTTCTTATATCCACCATACTTGCAAAATTTTTAAAAAATTAAATATCAATAGCTATGTCATTAATAAATTATTTAAATTGCAAGTTTCTATAATTTAAAATTATACATAAAAAATAAGCTTATAGATCATATGGTAAATAACATCTGATTGACACAAAATTTGATATGTATATTAAGAACATAATGAACATGTAATTCAACGGTTAGATTTTCAAAATATGTACTAATGTTTATTCTTTTGAGTAATATTGTAGTCTTAGACTACAATCAATTTTGTAACTAAACTTTATCTATATAAAAAATGAAGTTGGCCCATTAAAAGGATCTATGAAATTGTTCAAAAGTTTTTTTTGGGTAGTTTTTTTATTATTTATTTTTGTGTTTCGATAGTACAATTTAATAGGTTGGAAAGATTTAAACAATAAACATCTCTTTTCTAAGTTTTAACGCATGGATCTATTTTACTAGGTGGGAAAAAAAAAAAAAAACTACAAAATAAAAAACAAAGGTAGAAAGACGAAGTTGGCCTGTTGGAAGGATCTATGCACTTGTTGAAAATCTTCTTTAGCCAATTTTTTTTTTTTTTTTTTTTTTTGAGAGTTGAAACTCTCTCTTTAGGCAAGTTTTTATTATTATTTATTTTTATGGTTCAATAGTGCAATGGGGTGAAAAGATTTTAACCATAGATATTTTTATTAAAAAATGGATATATATATTAGCGTGGAAAATCATCATAAAGTATATGCAACAAGGTAAAAAGAAAAAGAAAAAGAAAATAAAAAAACAAAGTTAAAAATGATAAAGTTGGCCTATTGAAAGGATCTATTCAATTGTTGAAAAGCTTCTTTAGGTGGGTCTTATATATTTATTTATCTATTTATTTATATGATTTGATAGTATAATGAGATGAAAATTTTTGAACCGTAAACACTTTCATTAAAACATAGATTTATCAATGTGAAAAACCATCACAAAGTCTATACAACAAGGTCAAAAAGGAAAAAGGACTTGGTTGGTCCATAGGAAGGATCTATGCAATTGTTGAAAAGCTTCTAGGTGTTTAAAAAAAAAAAAAAATATGACTAAATAGTACAATGAGATAGAAAGATTTTGAACAATAAACGTCTCCAAAAAAAATAAATCTATCAACGTGAAAGATTATCACAAAGTTCATGCATTTAGTACACTGGATCTATGAATAGTATCAAAAAGTACAGTAGGACTTATAAATAGTAGTAAAAATAAGCTGAAATTGCAAATAAGTTGAAATGTTTAGCTTGTCCCAAATGGACACTTAATGTACGTTTGGGTTAGAATGAAAAATGAAAATTATTTCACTATTCAGCTTATTTTTGTTACTATTCATGGGCCCAATTGCACTTTTTGACACTATTCATAAGCTCCATTATACTATTTCAACTAACTTTTACTTTTATCTATAGTACTTTCAGCAATAATTTTTCAGTTTCAGCAAAATAAGCGGTATCCAAACACACCCTAAGTTATTTAATTTTATGATTTGTTAGTACAACGAAATTGAAATATTTTATTAAGAGTCCGTTTAAGATATGCTTATTTGACTTTTTAGTTTCTTTTTAGTACTATTCGTGGATTCTATTGTACCATTCAATTAACTTTAAACTTTTTTTTTCTACACTTCCAATAAAAAAATTTCAATTTCAGTCTCTATTAAAAATATCAACTCTATTGAGGTACAACTTACAAAACTCGATTGTTTTTTTTAATAGGTAAGAAATTGAACAAGGGAGAGAAAAAAAAAAAAAAAAAAAAAAAAAGAAGACTGACATTCATAAACAAAATATTTTAATAACCAAAGTGCCAAATGCAATGCACGAAGACTGATGCAACTTTTTAATTTTTTTTTTTTTTTTATAACAGAAGATTGATGCAACTTGATAATGCATCCATCTGCTCTGTTTCCCTGTGCCTGTGGTGCTACCTAGAATATCTGCCAATGATTAATAGTCAACAAACCAACCTTCTTTTCCTCACTATTGAAATTATTCATCATGTGCATGTCAGATTTACCAAATCCTACGGAAAATAAATAAATAGACCATATCCGAAGCAAATATCAAGATGTAAAATAGAAAGTATAATGCCACTGGCAAATATTCTAAGCACACTCAGTTTTTTTTTTTTTTTTTTTTGGTTCCTTTTTACTTTTTAAGTAAGAAGAAGAGGATAGAGGAGATTGTGTAAACATAATTCCTAGTCATTTTGGTTAAATAAGAAGAAGAGGGCAGAGTTTGTAAAGGATTAAGGGTTTTTGGGTTGAAAAATGTTTGTCATAAATACTCGAATTTTTCTTTAGAAATGTTCCAAATGAATCTTGATGCAGATATCAATTTAGTCTTAAACTTTTGATTTTAATATTTAACACTTTGAACATAAAAATAATGACAAATCAAAATTGTTTAAAAAAAATTTCCGTTAAAACCTAATGAAATTAATCATTTGACATCTACATAAATTCTATCACTTCATCAATAATTTTTAAATGAATTATAATTATTCATTGTCCCTCTAAGATTTAAAATAAATAAATATTCATAAATATTTATCTTTCTCATGTTTTAAAACATTTTCACATGTTTGTCTCTCTTATATCAACCCATGTACACTGCACACCCCTTTTTACTCTAAATTATTATTTTCAATCTTTTGTAAGAGATTGTAGGGAACAAATTAAATGTGAGGGTTAGAAAACATATAAATGAAATATAACGAGCAATAGGAGTGCATGCCACTTATTTTCTATTTAGGTCTCTCAGACATTGGTTTCTCAGTTTGTAAATGAGCTGCTAAAATCATGCTTTAGTAGTATTGTGATGATTGATACATCCTCAACCTATTTAAGTATTTATTATAGTATTTTTTTATTAAAAAAATGACTTAAAGGTAGATCCCGTAATTAGGTTTTAACTTAATCATCATATTTTTCAAAATATTAATTAAAATTTTTTTTATTTGAATTTAAAAATAATTGAACATAGTGAAAGTCACAAAAAATTTAATATAATATATATAAACAAGCCACGAAAGGGAAAGGAAATTCTGCAGAAGACAAATAAGGGACATTATACAACTACCATTATTAATTACTTAAAATAATAACCATATTATATATGACTCTTTGAGGTTGATTTTTATATGCAAAATATTACGTGTTGGAGGGTTCGAGCCTCTTTGATCTTCGTCAAAGACATCGTGACATGCATATAGTCTTTTTTTAATTTTCCTTACCTTAAATGCAAGATCTCTTCACGACATAAAAGAGGCATGCCCTTTAGAGTAATATCTGATTAAGGTAATTTTATGCAATTTTTTCAACGAAAATGACAGATTACCGTCATAGCCAAGAGGTTTTTAGGACTTCATTAAGAGGCACTCATCCATCAAGAATTCTAATGTTTACTCCATAAGCTATAAGACAAATTTATCCAATAAAACGAAGTCTTGACAAATAAAAAAATTGCTAGGAAACTTCGATGAAGTTTTGTAATAGTTAGGAGTTACAATACTTTTAAACTAAATAAGAATCAATGTGGTAGCTAGGTTTAGTTTTGAAATAAAAGTGTGGTAGCTGAGTTTATTTACTCTTGAAATGAAGTGAAAAATCATATTCAATAAATGAGTAAATATATTAAACCTACATAATCAAGTGAACAATGTCAATCATATTAAAGTTAAAAGTACAATCTAATCCAAATTAGTTAATGTGTGTTTGGGAACCAATTTTCAGCTAGAATTTTGCATAGTTTATGAACTGTTTATGGGTCCCAAAAAAAAATGTTTTGGCTTATCTCCAGTATTTTGTTAACTAGATATCTCTAGTTGTTTTAAATATACATTGGCAAGTGGTTATAAGTTTTAATCTCCATATTTTATTTAGTTAGTAAGTGATGTGGTAGTTTATCATTAAAACAAAAGGAAATTTTAGTTTAAAAAGTACTGAAGGTAAGTCAAATACAAAAAAAGCAACTTATTTTTTGTTTCAGTTAGCTTATTCCTTAAACAACCATAGTTTCTGTTTGCGAGTCCCAGTTCCACCCAATGTTTTTGATTAAATAAATAAAAAAAGGTCAGCCACAGTTGCTTATTGCAAGTCCCATTTTATGGTTAGCTTCTTGTGAATTCTACTATACTTTTTTCTACAGTACTTTCAGAAAAAATACGATCAACTTATTTTATCTAACAATGCTTTCAAGTTTCAGCAAAAACCAAAAAGCTAGATAAATTGTTCTCAAATAAACACTAATTTTTCTAATTGTTCTCTAATTTTGCGTCATATGTTCAATTTATTTTTGATCCATTCTTAATACTCAAGGGGAAAACCGAGTTGATCACCTCACTCACCTAAGTAAGCCCATCTTATCATCGCTACTTTTTTCTACCATTACGTGGAACCTTCACTGTAAAAGTTTACCTTAATAAACTACTTAGCAAGTGTGTAAAGTAGAAGATTAGGTGTCCCTTTGAAAATTTCTTATTTGCATAGTGAAAACTAGGTGTTCGGTAGCTTATTTTCATAGTGTTTATCAAAATATAGCAGTTTTTGTAACTTTATGTTAAACCTGTTACAAAAAAATTAAAAACTAGTTCTTTATTAAAAAAGAAACTAAAAGTTAAATTATTTGCAAACAAAGATGAGAAAAAAAGCAGAAAGGAAAACTTTTTTCAACAATTTCCAAACACACTAATTCATTTCACATTTTTGTGTAAATCTACTTTTTGTCTCACCTTTTACGAAATAAACTATTTTGTAAAAAAGTAAATTAATTTAGTGCTTTTCGTCACACTTTATAATAAATAAGCTACCGTAAAATAGAACAATTCTAACACCATACTCTTTTCCACAATTATCTTATGCGGCAACAGATTAAAGAAAAAAATTTATGTGGCAGATTATAACTGATTGTCTATAACTGATTGTCTATCACTATTATATAAACTCCACTATTTTTTCTCTATCATTCACCTTATTAGAATTGTGACAAAATTATTGCACAAAAGAATATGGTCCTACATTTTTAGGGAAAATAAGGATGTCAAACTCCCTCGAAATATTGAGTTAGTCCAACTTTCTATACATTATACTAAACGATGTTCATGATACGGATTCATGGTATCTACTCCAACTTCTAATGTTTAGACCAATTAAAATGTATTTTTATTTATGTAAAAAAAAAGAAATGTATTTTTATTTGTTTGATAAAAAGTGAAGATGGTAAGAGAACGGAAGCCAAATTTGCTAATCCCTATACATATTGTCGGAAATGTAAAACAAAACTAAGAAAAGGATTGCATTGCACCTACTCTTTTCTAAGTAGTAGACTAGTAGCCGATTGAACAGGTACCAGTCAAAAGAAATCTTATTTCTACCAATCAAAAAGAAGTTCAACTAATCTCCCCATTAGTTAGGGGATCCAATCCTCCCAATTCGGTGGAGAATCCAAGATAAACCAATCTTTAGAATCTATTTACTGGTCTATTCAACAATGAACCACATAACTTGAAAAGCACTACCAGCGTAGGTTAGAGGGTGTTTACCAGCGTGGTTCCGGGGTGATGGGCAATATTCTTTAAATATCACAACATGTATTTTCACAATATTTTTTTAATTTATACATGTATTTCCATAATACTTAAACAACGTTTCTAAAAATCTCTTATCAAACGGGTTAGTGGTTGAAAGTACTTTGTGACTTATTATACTTGTGAGTCTGGAATTATAGGTTCTTAGATTTGAGTACTGATAAGTCCTATTACTGCTTGGGCAGTCCCATGCCATGCATGATAGGTTTACATGAGTAGAAGTAAGGCCAAAATGGGATTTTACCCATTTCTCGTAAATTTTCCAGCAAAATATCTCATGTCTGAAACTGTTTAAGGATATACCACTGTTTTGAAACTCGATTTTTGAGCAGTTGAGTTATAGCAAAATTGAACTTAGGAAATTATTTTTTATTTTTTATTTTTTAATTTTTTTTGGAACTCGAGTTCCATTCAAAGAACTCAAGTTCATGGAACACGAGTTCCACTGGAATATAGTTTCACAATTTTTTTTATTTTTTATTTATAAGTTTCAATTCACTATAACTCGATTGTCAAAAAATCGAGTTTTAAATTGAAGCTCGATTTTTAGAAAATAAAATTTCAAAATAGAGGTATTTTTCTAAATAGTTTTAGATAAATGCCATTTTGTTAGAAAGTTTTGGCGAAATGGACAAATGCCCATTTTGACCGTAGAAGTAATGACCACGCTTGTGAGCGCTCCATTTTTCTTTCATCAAAAAATAAAATAAATAAATTGAGAAGCACTAACAGGCAGCATGCCACTTTTCTTTATATACTCAAATTGCGAACTTAAATCAAGAAAAATGTTAAATTCACAAAAAATTTTATAAATAACAAATGTGATGAGTGATTATTGATAAGTAAAAATATGATATTAGTGGTGAGTCCAAATAAAAATCGGTAAAAATTTACTGCATCAATAATTTATAATAATATTGTAAAATAGTTATTGATTACAGTATTACTCTTTAATCAGAACACCCAAGAATTTCCCCTCCGAAAGAGAATACTAGGTGAGGTGAGTGCCATAAAGATGAACACCTTTAGCAATAAAGCACCTTTATTGAACTTTCACAATAATAATAATTCCAACTCACTGGAGTCTTTCTGCTGGTCCCTTTCCATATTACTACCCAATCAATGAAGAAACCCAAACACAAAACCAACCAAAGTGGCAGTCACAAAAAGAGTTCATCCCTCCGTAAAATCGCATTCACGTTTCACACGTTAAATCAAAACAAAACTTACTTATCTTGTTCCATCACTCGGAGAAAGCGTATTGATACGACACAATTTTATAATATTTTCATAATATTTTTATTTTTTATTGGAATGAATTTTAGTATAATATATATATTTTTTAAATAATACTCATTCACAATATTTTCATAATAAATCTTAAATGATAAGTTGTTATTTATGGATAAAAAATATATTTTCACAATAATTTTTTTTAATTCTTTTTACCCGTGAAAATTTAGCATCTCACTCGTGAAAATATTGTAAGATTTTGTTGTGAGAACTTGTCACTAATATTACAAGGAATTTTTTTCTCTTTAAAAAAATTATTATAAGGATTGTGGTGAAAAGTAAAAGTGTATTTACTATTTGATCGAACAATTTCTATAATAATTTTTTAAACAATAAAATCAAATTTTAAAAAAGGGCTATATCTTAAAAGTAATATGTGATCACTGATAAGTGCTCTTTCTCTCTATCTCATTAAATATATATTGTTGTTTATGATACCACCAAGAGGCGTGGGCCAATGGTTACGATCTTGATCTAGAGTAGGGTCTGAATTCGAATTCTTGGAATGATGGTGTGACGTTCGTCCGTCCCATGGTTATTACTTCACAGCATTAGAAAAGATCAAAAACTTCTCCATTTTCTTTGAATAGAAAATGTTTGGTTAAGATTTAGTTTTGAGTAATTAAAGGTTATGCATAATCTCACGTCATTTACAATTCTATTCCTTAGTACCTCCATCTTTAAAATTTTTTATTTTACCAAATTAGAATTGATAATTGATTTTAAACCATGAAATTTGAATCTCCCTTATTTAAATACAAACTAGGTTGTAAATCATTTTTATATACAGAAATATTTAATAGTAATGGTGATAAGAAATTCTTATGCAGATAAATGCAGGGGCGGCGCCACCTTATGGTCAGGGTGGTCCCAGGACCACCCTGACTTGAAAAAAAGAAAAAATTTATACATAATAATTTAAAATTTTATATTTATCTACCTTTAATAAAAATTTTAGGAACACCCTGAATTTTTTTTATGTCAATAAAATTAAATTTTGATTCATAATTTAAGCAACTTAACAATATATTAAAGTCTTTCAATTCTTTTAGTTTTTGCTTTAAGTAAAAGGCTATGCCCCCTAGAAAATAATGACCGGCCCCGATTCTTTCTAGGATCTCTACTTAGTCCAATAGATAACCCAAAGTCCTAAAATAAAATACTAGTTAGCTCTCCCAATTGTCCAAATGATTTGTTGTCAATCCAAATATCCAATAGACAATAATCCACACCCTCAAAATACCGTCTTTTACCACTCATTTTCAAACAAAAATTTACTTTTTTTTTTTCATCATTCTCAATCTCAAGAAGCCACCTACATGATTCTCAAAGAAAATAGAAGTAATCCCTACTACTTTTTCTCCTGCTGATACAAGCCCACAGTGCCTTACGTTTCTTTAGTCTCATTGTTGATTGCTCTAAACACATTAACTCTCTTCTCAACAAGGGTAGAAATCAAATAAACTCCTTTCATCTAAAAAAAAACTATCCATATTTGCTTTCAGTTCTAGCTTCTTCTTGTGTCTGGTTTGTTTGTTTCTTCAACATCATATAGGTATTTAGATTTATGCTTTTTATATATATGATAATGGTCATTTAGTTTTATGAATATGCTTTGTTTATTAAGTTGTTCAATTTGTTCTATTGCTATATGATAATATATTATATCTCTTTCCATATCATCATTTTTTTTTTAATTTGAAATTAGGAGCTGAATAATTCATTAAAAAATAAGAAAATTTTCAATATTATGGATAATGATGGGTTGATGGTGCTTAAAATAATAGTATACAAATTTTTGTATGTGTATTGTAAAATAGACTGCCTTTTATATTTTCATTAATATTTAAAAATATGATAATATATCAAAGTTGATAATTTTTTATTTATAAATTTATGAATTATGATTTTTCTATCAGTATTGCAATTTGGCCCCCCCAAGTACGTGTTCCTTGTTACGCCCTGTTCAACAACACTAACAACAACCACAAATGAACTCCACAAATTTTATGTTGTAAAACTTTATGCATTTGCATATTTTTTTTATTGTTGTTGTTGTTGTTGTTGTCGTCAATATATAAAATTTTCTTTTTATTAGATTGTGTAATTTATGCTTTTTGAAGAACACCCTAAAAAAAATTCCTGAAATCGCCACTGGATAAATGAGGCGATTATCTTTATTTTATTCCTAAGTATTATAAATGGGTCACTTAGCGCCAAACTTAAGAAAATTAAAATGAACTCCTGACAAAAAATTATTTTACGATTAGAAACTATTTTTAAATTCTGATTATGGGTTAAGTTCAATGTATTATACATGATATAATTTCCAACCAAAAACCAATGAACTCGAAGTAGAGCAGAGACCTGATTACGACTCAATTAATCTATCAAGCGGAAAACTTGCAAATCTTTTGTTTGGAGCACGCGCCCAATAGACCCTTATAAATCCCTCAAGTATTTTTTTTTTATTTTTTTGGATAGATACAGCTTTTTATATATTTATTAAAGAAAGTAGTGTCTAGTCTTTGGCCAAATTGTTTCACTCTCTCCGAAATAAGGCACTCTAAAACCCCCTAAATTTATAGTGTGGTGAATGAAACATGAGACCTCTTATTAACTAAACATCCTTCAAGACTATTAACACATATAATAATTTTTTAATCTATAGTCTTTAATCCATAATAATTATTATTTTTATCATCAAGTTAAGACATCAATTGAATTTTAGTGTGCATGAGATTCGAACTAAAACCCCTTATTCGACAACCAAAACTTTATCTGTTGACTCTATAAGTTTCTCAGCAAATAAGCAAATAAATAAGTGGCTATTATGATAACTACTATAATCACAAATAACATCATCACATGAGAAACTCTGGACACATAAAAAAAAAAAAAAAATTGACAAATAATTTCACAATTTTTGATGTGGCAGATTATTAGTAATAAATTTTAAATAAAAAAATAATAATGTCAATAACAAGCTCAAATGAAGATTAGTAAAAGTTTGAATTGCTCTTATCACATCGATGGTTATGACTCACACATCATTTACCAAAATGAGTCAACTTTATCCATTCAATCAAATGGATCGTATATTTGGCAATTGCTTATTTGCTAAAAGTTTTTTTCTTTTTGTCTAATTTTTTTTGCAAATAATCCAACTTTTAGCTTTTTATGTAATATACTAACTTTTCACTTTTTGTCACTTATTTAACATAATAATTACAAAAAATTATATATTTTAATAAATACTGTACAAATATCATGCTCAAACAAACACTATTGTTTTCTTAGGAAATAAATAATGTGTAACTATTATGTTACCTACCATGGTCACAAATCAAATACCATCACCACACCACCGATGGTTACAACTTACACGTCCTTTCCAAAATAAGAGACAACACAATAAAAATAATTCAATATTATAGAACAGAATATTATTAGAATATAATATTATAATTCCATTAAAAATATATTAGATATTATCGAAAGATATGAGAGAGAGAGAGAGAAAGAGAGAGAGGCTGTAAATTACATTTATATGCTTCTACTTTGGAGGAAGCTTCGTGGAAGTTGCAATGGCTACTCTGCCACACTCCCATTTAACCCCTCTACCTTCCTCCCTCTTTCCATCCAAACCCCATTTCTTCTTCTTCTTCCTTTCTTTCTCTCTCCACTTCCTTTCTCTTCCATTCCTTCTCATTATGAAGCTCCCGAAATCCCTCAAGCTCAGCCCGAAACGCCTTTTTGGGTCCAAAAAGAACCGCCCCGACTTGTCCCGCCATGACCCACTTTCATTCGGATCCTCCACCTCGTCTTCCTCGAGTTCCGACTCGGCCGCGTCACTTCACAAGCCCGGTTCCGGGACCGAATTCGCAAATATCGGGACACCCAAAAGCGTTTTACCCCAAGTATCGGGCGACTGGGGCGAGATTTCGGCCGAAAAGCAGTTGGAACTCGTTCAGGCGTTTAAGCTCATGGACCGAGACAACGACGGCATAGTTTCCCGAAAAGAACTCGAGGCTCTTCTGAGTCGACTCGGGGCCGAGCCCCTGAGTCAAGAAGAGGTGACCATGATGTTGAGCGACGTGGACGGCGAGGGACACGGCTGCATCAGCGTCGACGCGTTGCTGACCCGTGTCGGATCCGAGTGCGGGCCCGCCGGCGACACGGAGCTCCGCGAGACTTTCGATTTCTTCGACACGGATCACGACGGAAAGATAACGGCGGAGGAACTGTTATCGGTCTTTCAAACGATTGGTGACGAGCGTTGCACGTTAGAGGATTGCCGGAGAATGATTGACGGCGTTGATAAGAACGGAGATGGGTTCGTGTGCTTCGAGGACTTCTCGCGTATGATGGAGCTGCAGAGATGAATAATAAATCTAACGGTTGATCTTGTTGATGATGTGGCTCTTGATGTTGAAAAAAAAAAAAAAAAAAGTCCTTTTGATTTTTTTGCTGTTTTTTTTTTTTTTTTGGGTTGGGACTTATTAGGGAATATTGTCATTTATCTGATAATCATAATCAGAAATGGTTGTTTTGTTTTTCTAAGGTTGAGATCAAGTGCAAACAAACTTGAGATCTTGAAGAAGAGCGTAATATGGATCGATAGAAATGGTCCAACTTTAATGGCCTCTTTGGATGAAGGGAAGAAGTAGGAGAGGAGGGAAGGAGACTAGAGGAAGCTAAAAATAAACTAATTTAGTCTACTTTACTCTCCTTCTTTTTCCCTCCTCCATCCAAACGAATTATAAGTTCAAGGAATTGCCCCTGTGGGCTTTGGGTGTTCCATTTTTTACGTATATAATGAGGAAGAATTGTCTTGATCAATTTGTGGATCAGTGCTTGGAAATTTCACTACTTCTGTCTTTATATTTTTTAAGGTGTAAGTGCGTTATGTATGTGAATGTACCTATGTATGTGCGTACTTACTACAAATACATGTATTTTTATATGAAAATATGTTGTGTTATATAGAATACGGTCCTTTTTAGCTAATCATTATGATTTATAAAATTAAAAACATCAATTTGAAATAATTTGTTTATGGTGATAATTTACTTCAACGCTCAAATATGCAAAGGGTGCCTTTTTTGCACCCTTTTTTTTGGGTTGGGACTTATTAGGGAATATTTTCATTTATCTGATAATCATAATCAGATATGGTTGTATTGTTTTTCTAAGGTTGTATTGTTTTTCTAAGGTTGAGATCAAGTGCAAACAAACTTGAGATCTTGAAGAAGATTGTAATATGTATCGATAGAAATGGTCCAACTTTAATGGCTAGTTTGGATGAAGGGATTGGCGGAAGAGGGACGAGTGGAGGAGAATAGAGTAGAAATTGTTAAAAATAAACTAATTTTGTGCTAAATATACTTCACTCTACTCTTCCTCTTTTTCCCTCAATCTAAACGGACCATAAGTTCGAAAAATTGCCCCTATGGGCTGTGGGTGTTCCATTTTTTATATATATAATGAGGAAGAATTGTCTTGATCAATTTGTGGATCAGTGCTTAGAAATTTCACTACTTCTATCTTTATATTTTTTAAGGTGTAAGTGCTTTATGTATGCATATGTATCTATGTATGTGCGTACTTACTACAAATACATGTATTTTTATATGAAAATATGTTGTCTTATATAGAATCTGATCCTATTTGGCTAATTATTATGATTTATAAAATTAAAAACATCAATGTGAAATAATTTGTTTATGGTGATAATTTACTTCAACGCTCAAAGATGCAAAGGGTGCCTTATTTGCACCAAATCAGTTTCAAGTTGAGTTACCACCACGCACCCTTGGTGTGGTGGTCACTCTACAAGTATAAATGTTTGTAAGGTGTTGGGGGTAAGGGTTGGGGTTCAAGTCTCCAGGAGGGAGCTTCACACACATATACACTTAGATTATGTTAGAATAGAAATTCTATCTTGTATAATAAAAAAAAAGTTTCAGGTTGAGTTAATGCTACAATTTATACAATATTTTTTTACAACATATAAGTATATTTCTATTGATCTCTTCTGAGCCCGCTATTAACATCATTTTTTTTACCCACCAATAATAACTTGCCACTAAAACTATTCGTTGCCTGATGTGATCGGGTATAGGGTCTTTTGGAGCTAAGCCATTGAGATAAGTGATTTGAAAACTTGAATCGTCGTCGCACTATGTGGATCAACTTTTCGACAAGGTCAGCGACTGTCTACATCGGTGCAATAGTCGGTTCCCACTAAGTAACCATCACTTGAGAGAGAAATAAAGAGATTTGGAACAACTTGTTCAAAATTTCAATTGGATTAAGGCAGCCAAAATCATTAGGTTTTGGATCAAACTTTAAAGGTGAGATTTAAATCAAGATTAGTCATTTAGATATGATTTACTTGATATTTGGATTTTTATATCTTAGGTTTTGATGGGTTTGAATCCTTGAAAAAAATTAATGGGTTTAAAATTTGATTGTTGTTGTTTCGGCTGAAGTAGCCGATCTAAATTGAGTACTGGACTATTGGGTAGGTAAAAGTAGACTTGGGATTGGGATTGAGTTCTAGGTAGATATAAGATTTGGCTGAAGAAGCAAATTTGGGACAGGGATTGAGTTATGGTTTCTGCGATTTAGCTAGCAAAGAATTGAAGAAGCATACTAGCCAATGTCAGTGCGGTTTTCATCAAAATTTGGAATTGTCCACCCACAGCCATACTAGCCAATGTCAGAATCTTAGCCACACTACCGACCACCTTCTTGTTCATCATTGACAACCCCTTCTGGCGATGCGATTGGCTCAGCTCCAAATTAATGGGTGAACAACGTACTTACCATCTCAACAATTGTGAAATTTTGTGTATGTAGACTTATTGTTTTGGATTTAGTGACATTTTTTGGACTCTTTCAATTGAGAGAGCCAAATGTGTTTTGTATAGTTAGAGACTTGCAAAAAGTGTCATTTCATACAATTGTATCATAGTGGCTTATCTTATGCCATTTCGATTCTCTTAGATGTGTGTGAGAGTGTCTTTTTCGGGATACTCAGGCCCAAGGATCCCGAGCCTGAGTGAAAAAGAAAAAGGGGATTTGGTGGACTGGGCCTTGACTCACCGCAGCTAAATGGCTGTTTAAGAATCAAGCGAATGCAGAGAAATATTCCTGACAATAAACAAGGATATCGAGGAGTGCCAAAATTAACAACGTAAGTTCAGAAAGAAAGATTAAACAGGATTAGCAAGACAATAAAAAGAAGTACTGTGGGGATCCTGGGGACAATATTTCATTAAAGCATTATCTGTTTGATTACAGCAAGCTTACTAGGACGTGATACAAGGTCCAATCAAGCTCAAAAATTGCAGCCTTGAATGGCTATTTCAGCCTTCAAAACTTGCGAAGTTTGATTCTTGTTGGATCCGAGTATGTGCCATAGTTGCTTTTACAGGATATCGGGAAGCAGTATTGTCTTTCCCTTTAGTATTTTCTTTCTGCCTAAACTTTCTGATGATTTTTCTAGTAAATCTCTTCTTTCTATTGTTCCTTTCTTTTTTTCTCGCTCATTGATGGTGCCCGAGGATCCTTGCGCCTTATACTTTGCTGTGATGTTCTCTCTTTTTCTTTTTTGGTTGCTTTTCCTTTTCAGGGCTTCGGGATCCTCAGGGCCTTTTGTATAATACCTTTGGACTTGGTCTTTTTTTCTTCTGGGCTTAACTCACTCTTTCTTGGGCTTAGCTTATTCTTTCTTGGGCTTATTTTTTGCTGTGATTTTTTAGACCTCAACATTTAGCCCCCCGAGCTCGTGGGTTGCCTGAAGCCCACGCGTGAGTGATTTAGGTTTCCTTAGGTTTTTGTGGGATCCCAGCTCTCTTATGCTGCTTTTGGTCGCCTCCTTTTCGCGTGTTGTGTTCTTTTACAATTATTACTTTTCGCAGCTTCCTCTTTACACGGGACGTGGCAGTTGAGTATTTGAGATAAAACTCTTCTATCCACTTATCTCGTTTCCCATTGCTTCTCATTAATAACTGCTGATTAACCCTCTCTTCAAATTAAATTTTTTGCAACTGGCGCGTCTTTTCATAAACTGTTTTTCCCAACTGCTACTTGCGCCTTTATTGTAGCCGTTTCACCTTATCATTTTGCTTCTCTGAACTTTTTTCATTCCCTGAGTTTTTTCTTCTTCTCTGTTACTCTGGTCTTCCCCTTTTCGCAATTTCAATCTCTTTTCTTCTCAGAGTGTGTGCTGTTTCCATGGCTTCTTCTTCTTCTCGCAAGAGGAGAGAGCGCACCCCCAGTCCTTCTGAGGGGGAAGGTTCTTCTGGTTCTGCTCCGAGCGATTCCCGCGAGGTTGCTGAACGTCCGGCCTTCCCTTTACGGGATCCTTGGTATTCTCTCAGTTTATTTTTCCCCCATATATCTCATGGTGAGGCTCCTCCATCCCCTCACGTTTGGCTATTTTCTGGCCAAGCGGGTTTTGCTGGTTCCGCTCAGGTTCCTGACCCTAGAGAGATTTTTGATCTCCAGATCAGACAAGGAATCCGAGAGGCGGTTCCTATTTTCTTTGATTTTGTTCCGGGCAAGATTCAGGGTTGGCCTATATGGGTAGACAAAGAACTGTCTGATGCTGAGTTCGTGGGTCGTTTGAAGCGCGCCGGCATCCTAAAGGCAGTGGCTATTTCCAGAAACCTTGAGGGTTTCAGAGACGCCAAAGGGCTCAGGCATCTGGTACGTCGTTGGTGTCCTTCCCTTCATACTTTTTTCTTTTCTACTGGTGAATTGACAATCACCTTGGAGGATGTGGTTAATAACTTCCTCCTCCCGGTGTTTGGTGAAGAAAATCCCTTTGATATTGATCTTTCTGGTGAGGATCTCGTGGTAGAAGAGAAATTATTTGGTCATTTTGGTGGCCGCTCCGCCTCTCCTGGTGGTAAACCGGCTAGGATGGGGAGATGGGTGATGACCCTCTCTCGTGAAAAGGATAAGGAAGTGAGGTGGGCCGGTTTCCTGGCTTTTTGGCTTAGTAAATTTTTGTTCAGTGAGTTCCATGGGTACGGAGTTAAGTCTTCATTTTTTCCGTTGGCAATCAAGTTGGCTCGGGGTACCCAGTATCCTTTGGCCCCTCTGTTTTTGGGTCATGTTTATTCTCAACTGGACCAGCTTCATGGAGACGAGGCTGAGGGTGACTCTTGCTATGTAATTACTTCATCTCTTCATTGTGCCATTCTTCAAATTTTTATGTGGGACCGTTCTGCAGCTACCTTGGCTAAGTGTAGAAATTTGAAGTTTGTGAAGGACAAGTTCCAAGGATCCCCCGACATAGTGAAGGGTCTTTGTGGCAATTCTACTGATGCCTTTCCCATTATTTTTCGTTGGATTAGCTTGAAGGGTGGTGGCCTGAATCTTGTGGAGTTGTTTGACCAAGCAGGGAGCTTATATTGGAGATCCCCTCGTGAGTTTGGTCCTGGCTTTGCATGTGATTCTGTGTTATCTTCTTTTTTATCTT
Organism: Quercus robur; assembly: GCF_932294415.1. NCBI lineage: Eukaryota > Viridiplantae > Streptophyta > Magnoliopsida > Fagales > Fagaceae > Quercus > Quercus robur. The sequence goes on along the minus strand of NC_065540.1, from coordinate 44,223,470 downwards.
CAACAGGTAATACCTTCGACCTGCGCCGTGGTGATGAGGGCAGTCTGGCTTATCTTGCCTGCATTAGCCCCTCCTGGCTTCCCGTGCCCTCTTCAAGCGGCCCAAAGTACACTCATTATTCAGCACATCGGGTGCTTCGACAGTTTGGTTTTGATCAAGATATCCCGCCAGTTTTCAAGGATGTGGTGCCATCCCTTCCTTCCTTGGATCCTTTCTTGAGGCTGCAGGCCTTTTCTTATTGGTCTCGGAGGAGCCCCCAGTTCGTAGTGCCTAACTCCCAGAGAGGAGTCTTTGCTTCCAGTGGCTATACCGGTTATTGGAGAAGAGTACAAAAATCTTTTGTTGACTATGTTGGCACTGGTACAATTCGGGAAGTCCCGAACTCTAGCATTGTTTCTGCTCCGACAGCTAATAGACGTTTATCCCTTCCTACTGCTGGGATCGTTTCTGCTGCTGCCAGCAGCAAGACTGGGTTTGCAGAGTGGCATTCCTCCAGGGGAGGTTGGGTGACTTATGGACAGGATTTTCCTGAAGCCTGGCTGGGTGACAGTCTTATCATTGGTACTTCCTCTGGGGTGCCCATAAAAAAGGGTGCAACAGAGACAATTAGTGCTGCTACTGCTAAAGGCAAGGATGTTAAGTTGAAGAAGATGAAAGCTGCTGATGCTGGCGAAAGTGCAGGGGGTGTGGAGATAGGCTCTGAAGCAAAAAGAAGGAAAACGGGGAAATCTCAAGCGCACTTGGCATCTCACGAAGGCAAGGATGTCAGGGAACCTTTAGTTTCAAGGACCCGGAAGAAGACCAAGGTAGAGTCTTCTTTTCCCCAGGTTCCTGTGACTGCTTCAGTCCATGGTTCTTTAGGATCCTCTGGTTTGGTATCCCAGCCTCCTTTAGGACCCTCTGGGCGTACTCGTAGTAAGCAAAAGACTCCCAGAGAATCTGTAGAGAGAGAGAGAAGGGCAAGACTTCTTTCCTTCTTCTTTCTTTTTTTTTGTTGCATTCATTTTCTATCTTTGCTGACGAGTGGTGATTTTCTTTGCAGTCCAAGCGCAAGTTTGATTATAAGAAGGGTAAGAGTCAATCCTCTGGAGACGACGTGGTACGTGTGTTCCCCCTTCTTCTGTTCTTTCTGTGTTGCTAGCATTCCTGCTGTTTTCTTTTTTTTTTCTTAGTATTGCCTTCTCTGCTTCTCCTTTCTTTAGGTGGAGGTATCCCCTCCTGTGACTGGCAAGGCTCTGGGGGAGGAAACTATCACAGCTCTTTCTGTCATTTTTCCTGTTATGGGGAAGGAGCCCCCTATTGATGACCCTGCTGATGAAATTGGGCAGCCGATGCAAGGTTCCCAGGACTCTCAGGATCCCAAAGCTTCTAGGATCCCATCATCTCAGAGTCCCCATCTTGAACGCACTCCTAGTCCTATCAAGACTGTGTTTCCTCTGTCCTCGTCAGATAAAGATGCTTTGGGAGACACTCCTTTATCCAAACAAACAGGTAAAGCTTGTTTCTTTTGAAATAACGTTATGTTTCACTCTCTTTCCCAGTTTCTCTTGAGTTCCTTCTTTTCCTTTTAGGTCAAACCAGTGAGAAACCCGCTCATAGTGTTGCCTCTTCTTTAGAATCAGAGAGCTCAGAAGGTGAGTGCAGGCTGTTCCATCGTGTTTTCCCCTTTTTTTTATATATATGGCGAAGCCTCCTGCATCTATCCCTTCCTTTAGCCAATTTGCCATTGGTCCCTCACCTTTTCTTCAACTTGCCTTATGTTCCTTCCCAGAATCTTCGGGGAAGTCAGGAGATCAGGAAGAAGAGGTTCTGCCTCAAGAAACTGGAGTCGGTTTGTTCTTCTAGATTTGTTCTTCTTTTTTCTTTTTCTTCTTTCTCCCCATTTTTTTTGAATACTGATACAGGCTTTGCAGGTTCTGAGCCTGTTATCCCTGAAGGAATTGTGAGACCTGTTGGAGTTGCTGACCTTCATCCAGAGCAGAAGGCTGCAAGTCCTCAGGTTTCTGCAAGTGGTGACACGGTGATGGGGGATGCCTCGAAGGTGGCTGCATCAGATCTTGATTCGAAGCTTTCCTCTTTCCTGGCTCGCTTCGATCTTTTGGAATTCAACAGTCTTCCTGCCAGCCACTTTCATGTCTTTGGGTCTTCTTATGGCAGCTTCCTGCGCTTCTCTGTTCCTGTGGAGGGCTTGCCACTGCTAGAGAGCCTGCTCAAGAGTCACGGGGATTTTACCAGTGGCTTCAGGGGAGGCATTTTTCTAGGCAATATTCTGATGGAGTTGCTGTGTGCTGTGTTGATTTCTCTAAAGAATTCCTCTGTTGATTCGTTGTCTGAAGAAAAGCTTCTGGAATGGAGAGGTGTGGTGCAGGACCTTCTAGAGGCCAAGTTTAATTTGTCTTTCCTGCTGGATCACTTGCGTCTACTGGCTCATATGCTGTTTCAAAGGCAATCATTCAAGAGTATAGACACTGAGATAGCTGTTGCTGAGGAAGCTTTGGCTCATGCTCACAAAGTTCTACAAGATTTGAAAGTCAAGCGGCAGAGGATCCTTTCTTCTTTGGCTGTTCCTGCTATTTCTCCAGATGCTTCTCTGTTGGCCGGCCTCATTCCTTAGCTTTTTTTTTTTATTCATATGAACAATTTGGGGTTGTATAATTTTTTTAAAACATTGCTCTGCTCTTTCTCTTTTGTGCATCAAAACTGCTTCTTATTTCTTGGTATGTGAATCTGTCTTTTTCCTTGGATGTATATATATTGTCTTTACTTTCTTGTGATTCTTTTCTTTCCTGAGTCCTGGACCATGGTTTTCACAGGTTTCACTGTGGCTGATTTGTGCAAGAAATGCGTAAAAGGTAGCAAATGCTATGCACGATACATATCAGCAATTCGTATTAGGATATGTTCACATTGGTTAGACACTGTTGGCAACTATATATTATCAAAAGTAAACATATCTCGCAGAAAATGGGAGTATAAGAGTAGCATTTTCCTTTTAGAAAACTATGGGTATTTTCTTAGGAGTAAGCATCATATTGATTCAATCCATATATAAAAAGAAATTAAAATTCCATTGACTCCAGTCTCTTGGTCATAAAATATAATTTAAAACACATTAGTTCATAGAAGTTTCTTGAATTTATAAATATAAGCATCAATTAATCAACACGAAGTGCCTGCAATGACCATTTCTTGGAAAATGCTAAAATTAAATATAAGGTCTGCTAAAACTTACGAATTAACATAACAATAAATGTGATTGGCAGGTTTTAACCAGCTCATTTATAAAAATTTGAATTATTTCTTTATAAGTTTAATGTAGTAAAACTTGTAATGCCCGTAACATTAAATAAAGTTAAATATCATGTGTGTTCAAAGTTTAAACTTACCAACCATTGGGTGAGACTAGCCGAATGGCATCTCTCCGTGCACTTAAGCATTAGTAATGGTGGAGGCAAATTGCTAAAATGCTAAATTTTCCAACTAAATATAACAAAATGCTCATGCATTAGTGGAGAGAGAGCCAAATTTTTTTTTGTTGTTGAGCTACAATGCACAACTATCTTTGCGTGTGTACTGTAGCTCAAATGCTAAAAACAAAAACAATATTTTATTAAAAGATATATATTATTTTATTGTGTTGAATGCTAAAATAAAATCATCGATATTGAATGTTTTGTAAAATGAGATAATAAAATAGATAAAGTACCTTTTTATAGTGCCAAATTGCCAAATTTTTTACACCACCAATGCTAACACTCACTTAGGCAATGTGGGAGCTCACTCCTTTGTTTGAGTTCGGAGGAAGACTGGGGTATTTATTTAGTAATATTTATAACCTATTCAAAAAAAAAAAAAACTTTACATGATATTTTCATTCAAGTTTCAACCATCCTATCAATTTGTAAATTTGTATCCTGTGACTTTTTTTGTCTTGGGTGTGGGCCTTCAGAGCTCTCAGAGTAGTTAAGTAATCCTTGGGTATATACCATGTAGTCTTCCTATCACACATTGCTAGAATGACAAGGTAGCAAGAATTTTGACACCAAAATATCGTAAAATCCTTAAAGCCACCACCAACAAACAAAAGTTCATTTTGTAACTTTCTTTTAACTCCAAACAACTCACAATTTTATTTTGAGTGTCGTATTGTAAACAAAATATCTGTAGGAAAAAAAAAAAAAAAAAAAAAAGGGTACTTCTTGACAGAGTACAGCATACCTAACTTTTTCAATATAAAGGTTAATTAAATTCTTCTTCTTTTCTTTTCTTTTTTTCGTTTTTACAGGCATATAAATTACCTGCGCTTATTAGTTAGCCATGTTCATAAAGAGAAGAAATTTCCATATGATATGAATCATTCTTTACTTGCAAATGTGCATAAGTTGGCAGCACGTACTTAATTAATTAATTAATAAACAGTGTAAAAAAATTTCATGGTTTTGATTGAATTATTTCGTAGTGTTAAAAAATGGATGTTGCATGAGGGAATTTTTTTTCTTCTTAAATTAATCTTTATCTCTGAGAGCTAAGTGAACGAAGAATGTGACTATTATAACTAATGCATTTGTAATTCTCTAGTAGTCGCTATCATGTTGTAACGTAACTAAACAGGAGAGGAGTAAAAACGAAGAACGTTTTTTTGAACGAGCTAGGAATTTTAATATTTTTTATGCATAGAATGAAAACTGACTTGTCAATGACTCATCAGGCTGCGATAAACTAAATCTTTGTTTCTTTGTATTCTAATATTTGTAAATCTCATACAAAAGTAGTGCCTTCGCTCCATCTAAATATACGACTTTTCAACTGGTACGGTGTGATATATAAATTAATATAAAATAAAAGTCATTTTAGATAAGGTTTTAAGTTCTATAGATTATGTTTATCAAAAAGTTTTATAGATTATTGGTTAAATTCCTATATCAAAACATAGTGTTGTAGTGGGTGAGTTTTCTTAACTCATGAAAATTTTTGTCGTGAATAAGAGATTTTGGATATATGATATTAAAAGATTAACTTGATTAAAATTGTTCTGAATCAAATGAACATAAAAAAAAAGATAATTTATATATATATATATATATTTTTTTTTTTAATTTAATAATTATAACAAAAATGTGAGAATTCAAATCATGAATGTCTTCTTTGAAAATACCAAGTGGTGTCAACCCACTCCAAATCTTCTGTCTCACTTTTCCTGTTCCACTTTATACTCCACCAATAAAAATTTGTCACATATTCACCTAATTAATTAAATACTACCATTAATTAATAACGATAATATTAATAAGTCAATAATGATAGTATTTAATTAATTATGTTAACATGTGACAAGCTTTTATTGGTGAAATATAGAGTGGAGCATGAAAAGTAGAACAGAAGATTTGGATTCGTGTCAACCATTAGGCAAAAAGATTTATATATATACACACACGTACCTTTATCTAGTGATTAGAAAAATAATCATAAATATACGTAATAAATTCACATTCATACTTGATATAATTTAGATACTCTTAGAGTATAATAAATAATGTTTTCTTCTCTTAGATTCTTAGTGGGGTTCATCATAAATAAAAAAGGATAAATCAAGTATCATTTTACTATACTTCAAAAGTAAATAAGTATTCTCTACGAAGATAAATGAATAATAAGATTCTTAAGAAAAAAAAATTAATAAGAAGTTGTGAAAGCACATTAATTAATGTAAGTAGGATTTCACTCTCAGTTAGCTACTCTGTGTTCAAAGCATCAAAATCAAAAAGCCAGCTACTAAGCTATAGCAAGGGTCCACAGCTCTTGTATAGTCTTTAGAGCATGATGTACGAAATGTGCTGCTATTTCACATGCCATCGTTTCCAGATCAATGATTAAAGGAGATGATATCTGACCTGACTTTGTTGAAAAATCCGAAACTACTGAGAATAAGAAAAGTATGTTTCCTACACCTAACACATGAACTTAGGTGATAAAGTAATGTAATCTCCCACAAATCATGCTATACTAAACAAAAATCCAAATGCACCTCTTTCATTTTAGTCGCTATATACACTCAGACAAACTTACCAAAAAGAAAAGGTCTAGACCATTTTTTCACAAGACAGTTGGTTGAAAACAATATATATATATATATATATATATATATATAGTTAGATCGAGGTGAACCTAATTTGACTCTTAGGTTGAGCAGTGGAGAATCAGTCATGGCCCCCTAAAATTTTAGAAATTCTCCAAGTATAGTGATTGGATTAATGATCCCTTAAATCTCAATTAAATATTTTTATATATCTATAGAAATAATTATTTTTTATGGTATATAATTTTTGGTAAGAAAGTCTAAGATTTTTTTTATTTAAATAGAGTTATAATAATTTCATTAATGATAAACTCATTATAAGTTGCTTCCTTTATTTTTATATTATATATAGGATAATGTTAACGAGTACCTTTAGAGCATTAGTTAACAATCCAATTAAATAAATTTTTTAAAGCAAAAAAAAAAAAAAAAACAATTAATGTTTTGACAGTTTTTTTCATTTCCCATAAAAGTGATGTCAAAACTTTCATAAAATGGTTTGTTAACCAATGCCCTAAGGGCACTCGTTAGCATTTCCCTTATTTATATATATATATATATATATATATATATAATAAGTTGTATACACTAATTACTTAAATTAAATAGATATTCATAAAACTATAATAAATACATAGTTATATCTTTAAAATTCTTTCTTTTGTAGGTTCTAATTAGCTCTGTGGGGGATAAAATCTGTCAGCGGATGTTGGGCCGTAGTTCATGTACCAAGCCCAACCACGATAAGAAGAAAAGGCAGGGGGCGCAGGATATCCCATCCTAACTATGATGGGTCGGGCCTACTTAGGGGCGTCCGAGGAGGAGTACCTCCTCGGACTCACCAAGTGAGTATCAAATTCGCACCTCCTACCTGGCGAAAGGTCACTCAATACGAAGGAATGGTGCATGGCGTCCAGGAAGGGGGGCAACCACAACTGCCGCATTAAATGCCAAGGAACTACTTTTCCAGCCGCATTAATGTGGAAGGGACAGGAAGGCAGAATCATCTTGGCCAGTGCAACTCACAGAAAAGAAAAAGGATGACCTATGGGACAGGCACTCAAGTGGAAGGTCAGATGGCTGACAAGTGTAGGGTCATGATCTTAGGAAGGATGCTATATAAGAGAAGAAGATCCCCATGGAAAAGGGATCGCAAGCTGAAGGAAGAAAAAGATAGAGAAGGAAGAGAAAGATAGAGAACGAGAAAAGAGATAGAAGTATAAGAAACAGCCCCAGGGACCATTACTCCAAAAGTTCGAAGGGATATCCTTACGTCCAACTGGTTGCATGGCATGGTCGTAACTGCGTTTCCTCTGTCAAGAACTAGTTCTGTAACCTACTCTCTACAAATTCATTGTTGAGGGACTTTTGGGCCAGAATCACCCGCCTGTTGGGCCAGAGCCCCAAAATCGTGCCCCTACAATTGGCGCCGTCTGTGGGAAGAACTTGCGTCTCGACAAGTGAAACAACAAGGGATGGAAGGATCAGGTCCGCGCCAAACCGGACGTACAGAATCTCAACGACAGGACAACTTTGTAAACCTTGAACAAGCAAAGGACCAAAATGATCAACGAGAGGGCAGTGTGAACACCTCTCACACGAGTAGAAGTCGCTCGAAAGGGAAAGATCATGCGTCCCACCAGCACAACGAGCAGAAGGCTCTACAGCAAGAGATTGAGGATTTGAAGAAAAGGCTGCGGCGAGCCCAGCAAAAACGTCCTTTGCCCATTTCGGATACTAGCAGTGGTGAGGATGATGAATACAGACGAAGGACGAGGATCCCTCCGAGCGAGACGTTCTCCTATGAGGAAGAGAGGCCTCACAAACGCGGCCGCAAAAGCCCACCTTACCAAGGCTTAGTCAATGACGCCATGAGCAAGGCCCTGGATCGAATCTCCCAGTCGCCATTTACCCGTAGAATAGAGCGGGCGGTGCTCCCTCGGCGATTTAATCAGCCAACGTTTACCCTGTACAATGGTCGAACTGACCCAGTGGAGCACGTGAGCCAGTTCAACCAAAGGATGGCCGTCCACTCCAGGGACGAGGCGTTAATGTGTAAAGTGTTTCCCTCCAGCCTGGGGCCCCTGGCCATGAGATGGTTTGATGCCCTCCCACCAAACTCCATAGACTCCTTTAAACAGTTGACGCAGGCCTTTGGCTCCCGCTTCATCACCAGCACTAGAGTCCCTCGGCCCCTCGATTCCCTTTTATCTCTGTCCATACGAGAAGGAGAAACGCTGAAGGCCTACTCGGACAGATATTGGGAGGTGCACAACGAGGTAGAAGGAAGTCACGATGACGTCGCCATCAGTGCCTTTAAAAGGGGCTTGCCGACAGAGCATGGCTTAAGAAAGTCTCTTACGGGGAAGCCAGCCACCAGCGTTCGGTAACTCATGGACAGGATAGACAAGTATAAAAGGGTCGAAGAGGACCAGCAAACCGGGAAGGGAAAGACGAAGTTTGTCCCTCAGGAGAGAAGGGACTCCAGGTCGGACCACTTCAGTAGCAGCAATAAGCCGAGAAGAGACTATACGGAACAATCGAGATCCACAGGGGCTCAAGTAGTCCACGCCGTGTTCCGAGAGCCATTACACGAGGTCATGGAGAAAATAAAGCATGAACCCTTTTTCCAATGGCCGAATAAGATGGCGGGCGACTCCTCAAGACGCAATCAGAATCTATATTGTGCGTATCACCAAGAGCCTGGTCACGTTATTGACGAATGCAGGAACCTGAAAAACTATTTGGATCGGCTTGTCCGAGAAGGGAAGCTAAGGCATCTGTTGCAACGCCCTGAGCAATCAAATGTCGATACCAGGCAAAGCGCTTTGAGGCCACCAATAGGCACGATAAATGTCATTCTTGCCGCACCTGGGAGAACCGGTTCCGGCCCGTTCAGAGTAATGTCAGTGGGTAAGTCCCCGGCAGAGCCAGGTGGAAGGGAGTCCAGGAGTGCTAGAGGGAGGGCCCCGCCATTAATTGGGTTCACGGAGGAGGACAAGGAAGGAACTATTCAGCCCCATGACGACGCCCTAGTCGTGACTCTCAGAATAGGAGGTTATGACGTGAAGAGGGTGTTAGTTGATCAGGGTAGCGCCGTGGAGGTGATGTACCCAGACTTGTATAAGGGGCTGAATTTAAAGCAGGAAGACCTATCTCCATACGATGCTCCCCTGCTTAGTTTTGAGGGAAAAATCGTCATCCCGAAGGGCATGATCAGATTGCCTGTGCAAACAGACATAGAAGTAGTGGAAGTGGACTTCATTGTGGTGGACGCATACTCACCCTACACAGCTATTGTGGCACGGCCATGGCTTCATACGTTAGGGGCTATGTCGTCTACCCTGCACCAGAAAGTGAAGTATCCGTCAGAGGGCCGAATCAAAGAGATAGTGGGGGATCAAGGAATGGCCAGGCGATGCATGGTGTCGGCAATTGCTCGACAATTAAGCAACGTGCCCTCCACTTCAACCGGGAATACCTTATAGCAATCAAGAACCCCGGTCCTATCTACAGGTAGTGAAGGACCGGCCATGGAAGTGAGCTGTGAAGAGCTGGAGAAAGTGTTCGTCGGATCAGACCCCGAGAGATTTTTCCAGATCGGCTCGGAGCTACCAGCACAGGAGAAGTCGGCGTTAATTAATTTCCTGCGCCGAAATGAGGACGTATTCGCTTGGGATCCTTATGAAGCACCTGGGGTTGACTCAGACCTAATACGCCATCACCTTAACGTTAATCCGGCCATTACCCCAAAGAAGCAGCCCCCTCGGCGCCCATCAAGGGAGCATGCAGACGCTGTGAGGGAGGAGGTAGCAAAATTGAAAAGAGCTGGGGCTATCAAGGAAGTGTTCTACCCCGAATGGTTGGCGAACACAGTCGTGGTGAAGAAGAAGAGCGGGAAATGGCGAGTCTGTGTGGACTTCACGGACTTAAACAAGGCTTGCCCAAAGGATCCTTTCCCAATGCCGCGGATAGACCGACTGGTCGACGCAACTGTCGGGCATCCCCGAATGAGTTTCTTGGACGCTTTCCAAGGCTACCATCAGATATCCTTGGCCGCGGAAGACCAGGAAAAAACTGCCTTTGTCACCCCAATTGGTAACTATCATTACAAGGTGATGCCTTTTGGCCTGAAGAATGCCGGTTCGACCTATCAAAGGATGATGACTAGGATGTTTGAACAGCAGATGGGAAAAACTGTCGAGGTGTATATAGACGATATGGTAGTAAAGAGTAAACTGGTGACCGAGCACATCAGGGACCTTGACGAGGTGTTTCACATTCTGAGAAGGTACAAACTGCGACTGAACGCATCCAAGTGCTCATTTGGAGTGGGATCGGGGAAATTCCTTGGCTACATGGTAACCCATCGGGGGATTGAGGTTAACCCTGACCAAATAAGGGCCATTCATAATATGCAGCCTCCTCGGAATCCCAAAGAAGTCCAGAAGCTTACCGGCATGATAGCAGCTTTGAACCGTTTCATCTCCCGCTCGGCGGACAGATGCAGACCTTTTTTCCTCCTATTGCATAAGTGGAAGGGTTTCGAGTGGACTGAGGAGTGTGACGTAGCATTCCAACAGCTCAAAGAATACCTCGCCCGACCTCCGATCATGTCCAGTCCCGAGGCCGACGAGGTACTCTATGCATACATCGCAGTCGCCGATCATGCGGTTAGCCTAGTACTGATCCGAGAGGACAACGGCACGCAACGGCCCGTGTATTACGTAAGCAAGTCGCTACAGGAGGCAGAGACCCGGTACCTCCCCCTCGAAAAGGCAATTTTGGCTGTCGTGCAAGCTACAAAGAAGCTCCCCCACTATTTTCAGGCGCATACAGTTGTTGTGCTAACCCAACTTCCATTGAAATCAGTGCTCCGTAGCGCTGACTACACTAGGAGAATAGCTAAATGGGGAACTATCTTGAGCGCCTTTGACATCAGATATATGCCACGCACCGCCATAAAGGGTCAAGTCCTCGCCCATCTGGTAGCTGAATTTGCGGAGCCAACCTTGGAAGGGGTGGAAGTGCAGGAATCACCGAATGACGATAGGAGATTGATCAGCGCGATTTCTGTGCAAGAACACGATAAGTGGAAAGCATACATTGATGGAGCAGCAAACCAAAAGGGCTCCGGAGTGGGGCTCGTTCTAATCTCTCCCGAAGGTATAACCTTGGAGAAGTCGTTGAGACTGGGATTCCCAGCAACGAATAACGAAGCTGAGTATGAGGCACTGCTGGAGGGGATGTCCATGATCCGAAAGCTGGGTGGGAAATGCGCGAGCATATTCTCGGATTCGAGACTCATAGTGGGGCAAGTAAGCGGGGAGTTGGAGGCGAAAGATGAAAGAATGCGACGGTATCTTGCCCGAGCTAAACGCCTACGTGCCCACTTCGACGACCTCAGTTTAACGCATATACCCAGAAGCGGGAATACCCACGCCGATTCCCTGGCAACACTGGCCACATCCTCGGCTCAGCCCCTTCCGCGGGTTATTTTGGTCGAGGACCTCTACCGCCCCATGGAAGAGGAGGCTAACGGTATTCGGGTACACAACGTCGGTGAGGGACCAAGCTGGATGGACCCTCTTGTCCAATTCTTGAAGAACGATTCCTTACCGGACGACAAAGTCGAGGCCGACAAAATCAGGAAGTGGGCTCCTCGATTCTGGTTGTCCGAGGACTCCAAGCTCTATAGACGTTCATTCTCGGGGCCATACTTGCTGTGTGTGCACCCAAGCGCTACTGAACTCATTCTGGAGGAGTTGCACGAGGGGATTTGTGGAAGCCATACGAGGGGCCGGTCCCTTTCCCACAGGGCTATGACGCTGGGTTACTGGTGGCCGAGCATGCATAAGGAGGCTCTGGAATATGTGAAGAAGTGTGATCAATGCCAACGGTTCGCTCCGAATATACATCAGCCGGGTGGGGTACTTAACCCATTATCCAGCCCTTGGCCATTTGCACAATGGGGCCTAGACATATTAGGTCCGTTCCCCAAAGCTGCCGGGAACAAGAAGTTTCTTCTCGTTGGCACCGATTACTTTACGAAATGGGTTGAGGCTGAGGCGCTGGCAAACATTAGGGATGTTGATGTCAAGAAGTTTATCTGGAAAAACATTGTCACCCGATTCGGTACCCCACATACCCTAATCTCGGACAATGGTCTGCAATTTGATAGCAAGGCCTTTAGGGAATATTGCAGTGAATTGGGGATTGTCAACAGGTACTCTACACCAGCCTATCCGCAGAGTAACGGACAAGCCGAGGCAATTAACAAAACCATAGTGAATGGGCTGAAGAGGAGGTTGGACGACGCGAAAGGGAGGTGGGTTGAGGAGCTCGCCCATGTTTTGTGGACGTATCGCACCACGCCCCGCCGATCCACGGGAGAAACCCCCTTTTCGTTGACTTACGGGGCCGAGGCCGTCATCCCGTTAGAGATAAATTTTCCCTCCCAGAGGACTGCTACATTCAACCCTATTGTTAACAACGGGCTTATAGAGAAAAGCTTGGACCTCCTTGATGAGAGAAGGGATTGCGCGATGGTGCATCTAGCTCAGTATCAACAAAAGCTCAAGCGGGGCTATGACGCCAAGGTGAAGTCGAGGCCCTTGACGCTTGGGGACCTGGTGCTGAGGAAAGTCCTGGGCAATGCGAGGAACCCTGCATGGGGAAAGCTTGGGCCAAACTGGGAGGGTCCATACCGTATCACCTCTGTGGCTGGCATTGGAGCGTACTATTTGGAAGACTTGGACGAACGTGTAGTGCCACGTCCATGGAATGTAAATAACCTGAAAATGTACTTTTATTAATGAAAAATATTCTACTTGATGTTGTTCTACTGTACAATTCTCAGTAAACGTTAAACAGAACCCAAGTCCTGCATGGCTCCTCGGACCACAGACTTGGGGGAAATTAACCGTGCAACAATTCTCAGTAAGCGTTAAACAGAACCCAAGTCCTGCATGGCTCCTCGGACCACAGACTTGGAGGAAATTAACCGCGCAACAATTCTCAGTAAGTGTTAAACAGAACCCAAGTCCTGCATGGCTCCTCGGACCACAGACTTGGGGGAAATTAACCGTGCAACAATTCTCAGTAAGCGTTAAACAGAACCCAAGTCCTGCATGGCTCCTCGGACCACAGACTTGGAGGAAATTAACCGCGCAACAATTCTCAGTAAGTGTTAAACAGAACCCAAGTCCTGCATGGCTCCTCGGACCACAAACTTGGGGGAAATTAACCGTGCAACAATTCTCAGTAAGCGTTAAACAGAACCCAAGTCCTGCATGGCTCCTCGGACCACAGACTTGGGGGAAATTAACCGTGCAACAATTCTCAGTAAGCGTTAAATAGAACCCAAGTCCTGCATGGCTCCTCGGACCACAGACTTGGAGGAAATTAACCGCGCAACAATTCTCAGTAAGCGTTAAACAGAACCCAAGTCCTGCATGGCTCCTCGGACCACAGACTTGGGGGAAATTAACCGTGCAACAATTCTCAGTAAGCGTTAAACAGAACCCAAGTCCTGCATGGCTCCTCGGACCACAGACTTGGAGGAAATTAACCGCGCAACAATTCTCAGTAAGCGTTAAACAGAACCCAAGTCCTGCATGGCTCCTCGGACCACAGACTTGGGGGAAATTAACCGCGCAACAATTCTCAGTAAGCGTTAAACAGAACCCAAGTCCTGCATGGCTCCTCGGACCACAGACTTGGGGGAAATTAACCGCGCAACAATCTCAGTAAGAGTTAAACAGAACCCAAGTCCTGCATGGCTCCTCGGACCACAGGCTTGGGGGAAATTAACCACACAATTCTTTCACCATGGGTTAACCGTTTATGATTCACGAAAAGTGTTAAAGGAAGCCCAAGTCCTGCGCGGATTCTTGGCCACGGACTTGGGAAAAATCAGCACTGTAATCGTTGTTGCTCAATTACAAAGTGTCGCAGTTCTAACGCATTCATTCATTATTGTTTGACTTTAAGCAGTAAAAGAGTAAAACCGATATCCATTCATGATGAAAACAAAATAGAGTAAAGCAGCGATATATATAATGAAACAACTTTTGTCATATAATGTTCAAAGTAATTTAGTTCAGAAATAGCAGCAAGGATCAAACAAAACAAAGTACAAAAACGGGACAGACGAATTCCTATTCTACGTCCCTAAGGGCCCTGAGTTGGGGCAGGCTAATCATCTACTGCTGGGTTCTCCGGGGCGATCTCCTGGGCCTGGGCAAGGATCTCACTGATGCGGAGACTGTCCTCGGGTGACTGACCCTGCATAGCTTGCTCCATGCCCCCAGTCTCGGGAATGGGGGAATCTGCTGGAAGAGGCTCAGTGGAGGTGACCTCCCCAGGAGTCTCACGTATCTCCGCAGGGTAAAAGATGTTCTCAGCTTTCCTGAGATCAGAATCGGCGGGGACGGCTGCCCGATCCATGGCCAATCCCGAGGTCGAGGTGACATAATCCCTGCAGACGGTGGCAACTTCCTCGGTCAATCTCTCCTCAGTATCGTGAACCCCACGTTCATACGAAGCCGCCACAGCCTTCTCGGCAACCTCCCTGGACAAACGGGCTTCCTCCTTAGCCCTTGCAAGCTCAGCCTTAAGCTTCGAAACCGCTTGTTGCTCCGCTGACAGTCTTTCCTCAGAGTGTCGGAGCTGCTTGCGCAGCTCTTCGGTTTGCTTTTCAGCATTCTTCAGGCCAGCCTCTGCACTCGCATTGGCCTTCTTCATTTCTTTTAGCTCATGATCCTTACGATCAAGATCTCGTTTGAGATCGCTCGCGGCCCTCTCAGCTGTAGCACGGGATTGAGCCTCTTTATGCGCATCCTCACGAGCTTGCTTGGCCCACTCCTCAGCAACATAAATTTGTTGGGTGACCTGCACTCAGACGGAAATGAAGACGATGCCAAGATAAGACGATAAGAGGGTTCTCAACACGAAGATAAGATAGAAGATTCCACTTACCACAGCCATGTCCCTCTTCAGTGACATGAAAAGCTCTGGCTGGCGAATCTTCCTGAGGCCTTCCATATCACGGGGCAAGAGTAGAGGTTGCTGCAACGCTTCAGCCATGAACGAAGCTTGCTCACGCTGGGACTCCCATAGGGTCGCATCCCAGAGGATTGGAGCGCCATCTAGCTCGATCCGAGGAGACCATGTTCGTGGTCCCCTCTGAGTGACCGCCTCATCTCGGCTCTCAGTGGACCTGGTTCTTTTTTCTCGGGGCTCTTTCGTTTCCTTACCCTTCTTTTTAGGCCCGGCTTTCTCACGGGCAACCTCTCCCTCCTCCGCCTCTTCTACAGGCCTTTTTCGCCTTAGGTTAGGCATAGGCTTCAGCGCCGCACCCGACGAGGGAGGGGGAGGAGGAGCGGGGGATTTGGAGACAACCTGCCCTTTCAGGAGTTCCTTAGAGGTCTGCCCTTTGGACCTGTTGGATAGGAGACCCCGGAGGCCAGTCCTCGGCTGGAGGTCCATCCCTTCTTCCTCTTCTGTGTCCTCGCTGATATCGGGCTGTGCGATGACCAAACCAGTACCAGGAGCCGCTGAGGCACGGTCTAAATCAGCGTCAGAATCGGATATCTCTACTACTCTGACCGAAGCCTCCCCTTCCTCAGTAAACTGGAACTGGTCTATCTGATCCTCTAAGGATGAATGTGAAGAGCCGGCCTCCTCCTCATCTGGGATAACTACTGGGGGAAAGATATGTTGGGGAGGTAACTGAACAGGAGGCAGATCTGTATCAGCGAGGAACCCTGGTATGGACACGTCAATCCGTGCTAATCTCGGACTACCGGCTCTAATAGCTTGTCCGGCTTCTACCTGGGCTCGAGTGAGCGGAATGTAATCCAAAATCAAAGGAGCCGACCGAAGTTGTCCGTCCTCGCTAACAAAAATCTCGGACCTCAGGAGGTAATTTAAGGCTGGGACATTGACTAGGCTCAGCCGAGGAGTTGTTCGTTTTTTGTCTGCAAAGGCCGTTAAAAGATTTATGTTAGTCCGAGGAGACATGCAACCAAACCAACAAGTTCAAAAAAAAAAAAAAAAAAGAAGAAAAAGAAAAAGAGGGGGAGGAGCTTGAAACCAAAGTCCTCCCCACGGCATCTAGTCCTACGACATCCCACCTGGCTCTCCCGCCCTAGTCGGACAGTGAGGTCCGTCAAACCATGGCCCGGAGACGATCAAATGGTCATCCTTCAAGCCTTTGCTGGACTTCGATAGGCAGGATATCAACCTCACTTCGTCATTCCTAGACTTTAGATAGTATGTGTCGCCGAGCTTATGGCATTCATAAAGATGAACCACATCGTGCCATGAGAGGCCGAGGTTCATCTGACCGTTCAGGGTTTCGATACACCCCAGGATCCGGAACAGATTAGCAGTGCATTGATAGGGGGCCAACCTATGACCACGTAGGTAATCCCTAGTTATTCTCCCCATCGAAATAGTCATTCCTCCTTCCACGAAGGCTATCATTGGAATTGCGACCTCTCCTGTTCTCCGTTTGAGCAAAATGTCCTCCAGATGACAGTATTCTAAACCTACCTCCGGTGGGATACGATACTTCGCCCTGAAGCCCGCCATACCGGCCGGAGAATCTACCATTTTCTCAAGCCTACCCATCCCCTCTAATCCTAAAAAACAACTTGAAGGCAGTATGATTAATGAAGAATGATGGAGAAGAAGCACGCACTTACGGGTAAGAGGCACGAAGTAGTCTTCAAAAGAATGGCAGCGGAAGTAAGAACGGACTGAAGGAATAAGCTCTGAGAAGTTCCGAATACTGAAAGGCTCGTCAAAAGTGAGGGACGAATACCCTCAAAGCCTGTTATACTCGAGAGAAGTTGAACAGACGCACTCGCGTCTAAGGCACGTGAAGCGCTGTCCACCGTAGATCCTGCCTCCAACCGTTGGATTGGGCGAGTGTAAAACCTCGAAAGTTGCGATTACTATCCCCAGAGTCATTAACTGCCCACAGCATTAATGAGGCACGTAAAGGCGTGCCTTCACCCCCTACACGTGTGAAGCAGTGGTTCACCACGAGCCGTCTAGTGGGTATCAAAATCCCGCCTTTTCTCCTCGGACCCAGAAAAAGGCCGGCATTTTGAGGGGCTATTGTGGGGGATAAAATCTGTCAGCGGATGTTGGGCCGTAGTTCATGTACCAAGCCCAACCACGATAAGAAGAAAAGGCAGGGGGCGCAGGATATCACATCCTAACTATGATGGGCCGGGCCTACTTAGGGGCGTCCGAGGAGGAGTACCTCCTCGGACTCACCAAGTGAGTATCAAATTCGCACCTCCTACCTGGCGAAAGGTCACTCAATACGAAGGAATGGTGCATGGCGTCCAGGAAGGGGGGCAACCACAACTGCCGCATTAAATGCCAAGGAACTACTTTTCCAGCCGCATTAATGTGGAAGGGACAGGAAGGCAGAATCATCTTGGCCAGTGCAACTCACAGAAAAGAAAAAGGATGACCTATGGGACAGGCACTCAAGTGGAAGGTCAGATGGCTGACAAGTGTAGGGTCATGATCTTAGGAAGGATGCTATATAAGAGAAGAAGATCCCCATGGAAAAGGGATCGCAAGCTGAAGGAAGAAAAAGATAGAGAAGGAAGAGAAAGATAGAGAACGAGAAAAGAGATAGAAGTATAAGAAACAGCCCCAGGGACCATTACTCCAAAAGTTCGAAGGGATATCCTTACGTCCAACTGGTTGCATGGCATGGTCGTAACTGCGTTTCCTCTGTCAAGAACTAGTTCTGTAACCTACTCTCTACAAATTCATTGTTGAGGGACTTTTGGGCCAGAATCACCCGCCTGTTGGGCCAGAGCCCCAAAATCGTGCCCCTACAAGCTCAATTGATAAAAAAATTTAGGGTTGAATAAGAGATCTAAGATTCAATTCCCGTTTATACAAAAAACTGATTAATGTTTTAGTCTGATGATAAAAAGTTATAATTAATCAAGAGCGAACGCAATAGATTAAAACCCTAAAAAAAAAAGTAAAAAAAAAACTTTACCACCACGCATCATTGGCGCGATGGTCACTCCACAAGTATAAGTGTTTGTGGGGTGTTGGGGGTAAGAGCCAGGATTCAAGTTTTTAGGAGAGAGTTTTACACACATATACACTTAAATTAGGTTTGAGTAAAATTTCTATATTGTATAAAAAAAAAAATTATTTTTGGTTCCTTAAAGTAATAATAAAATATTAATAAAAAAAAAAAAAAAAAAACTCTTGCTTACTCTTAGATCGATGACAACTGCAGGATCCAGTGTTTGGCTATGGACAGACAGCAGCAAAGCACACAATTCACCTAAATTCTTCCAAGTTCTCCCACTGTCATCGGCTAGAAGAAACTCTAAAAGATTGCTCTCTCAACGATGGGTAAAAAGTTACTGAAACTATAAATTATATAACATTCATAGGTGGTGTCCAAACAAACAAACTTTTGTTTTCCCTTGTAGTTGTAGGTACAAATGGATGTCTATGCAGCTCTATAGTTTTTTTTTTTTTTGAACAATATCAAATTAAAATGAAGTAAATCATATATAAAATCTATTGGTGTAATGTTTAATTATTTGTTTGATTATATTCCTTTTTTGTGTTCCATGTTGTTAATTTATCTTTTTTTTAATTAATCTTCAATCTGTGAATTTTGTTTAATCCTTCCACTTTATGAGTTCATATATATATATATATATATATATATATATATTGTGTGTTATTATATGTAGAAATGTGTTATATAATTAAAAAGAACAAAGTCTTGGAGGAGCTCAGCTAGCTTGCGAAACCAAAATTGTGTTCTGGCAAATGTACGACTTACCCTAGCTAACACATGGCTCAACAGGAAGAACAGTGATGTACTTATCTGCATTAATTAACTTCCTGCATGTCACTTCAAATTGCTTTGACGGCGTCATAATATGGGATTAGGCGTCAATTCAAATGCATGGTGTATTGTCCCCAATTCATCTGCTTCTCTTATTTTTTATTTTTATTTTATTTTTTTCATTTTTCACTTTTTTAACTTTTACTTTTTATTTTTTAAATTTTTTTTTCTTAATCTTTTTTAATCAACGGTTGAGATTGAAGTCTCAACCTTTCAGAGTGCAATCCCATAATATGGGTATATGGAGCAGAATTTAAAAGCTTGGATTTTAGTCACCTGTCATGCATATGAGTAATTACTAATTAATTAGCTGAAGGCAAAAATGTAGATTATAGCTGTTAAGTTAAGCAAATTGTGTAAGTTTTATTTTTGTTTTTTGGTTGTGTAAATTTATATTGCTAATTGCTATCACTGTAAGTCATTTCTTTAATTCATTTAAAAAGTTGTCATTAGAAATGACTAACAGACTAATAGTGACAGCAACTATGAATTTACATGACTAAAATGATAAGAAAAAAAAAAAAAAAAAAAAACCTTACTAGACTAAAATGACAATTGATGGTACAAGTTTTTAAAACCATGATTGTTGCAAGGAATAACTTATTTATCAAATATATTTAGATAGAGTGTGTTAAACAATGCTAATCCTTTTATTTTCACTCAAAAATTACATATTGGATAGTTGATACTTTTTTGTGTGGATAAACTTGGTAGTTTATACTATAGAATTTAAAAACTACACAGAAAGCAGTAATGAGAATTAGTTTTATAATAACTTTAAGAGAGATATGTGTTAGAATTATGGTTAAATAATTAAATTCATTATTTTTACTCTACTTCCCATCTAAAATGTTAAATTTTTATTTATTGAGCACTCACTTATAAAGTGAGACTTTAAACCTACAAGTGAGGAAGAGTGTAAAAATTATAATTAAGTGATTAAATTTATTATTTTTTAATAATTTAAACTTTTTGAATAATGAATAATTTAACTATATGGTTTAAAAAAAAAAAAAATATATATATATATATATATAGGATTTTACTAATACGGGACTTCAGTGCACATATTAAATGGCCTAGTTCGTTTGGGAAACCATTACTGAACTATAAAAAAGAGATGAGTTCATTGAAAAATGAAATCCCTGTTCCCAAAGCTTAGATGAATAAAATAATCATGATGGTTAAATGGTTGACACATTTAGTCATCTTCATCATTTTCAATAAATTTTTCTGACTGTCATTGGCTCTGTTTTCTGCAGAGATTCCCGTCTTGATACGTTACTATATTACAATAAAATGATGTTCCAGCAAACCTTGGGTACGTATTTCTTTAACAAGAACGAATATGAGAATGTGAATCAAAGAATGTCTCAACGAAGTTTTGATTTTCTTGGATATTTAACGCATATATTATTCAGAAGTAAGCTGCTATTTATTTTACTAATATATTTCATATCAATTCACCTTGTCTGTTTTTTAGGTGCAGTTTGAACCCTAGTCTGTCTAGAATTATCCCAAACAACCGTACCACTCCATCTTAATATCTTGCAGCTGACAGCAAAAGTAAAATGTTATTATGCTTTGTATAAATTAATGCAGCATCACACTCTCATTATAAAACCCATACACTTTGTTATGATGCTATATATAATGGAAACACCATACACTTTCTTAAAGACTTAGATTCTCATTCAGCAAAAAAAAAAAGAAGACTTTAATACTCCATATCTTTCGCAAAAATAAAAATTTTGTCACATTAAGATTTTTCTATTTCATAATCTACTAACTAATGTATGTCATGTTTTTGTTTTTGACCTTTTAAAAAAATATTTTAATATCTATATATAGAAAAAAGAAAGAAAAAAAAAGGACGCGTTATAAGATAATCTTTTACCTTTTAGTATTTAAGTATAATTTTTTAAAATATTAAATTTTCATACTTTTTTTACTTTTTTAAAGGATAATAATACTTTAGTATACCTCAACAAAAAGTTAAATAAATTGTTCCCAAATAGACACAAACTACAGTTATTGGAGCATAGATCGATAGGAACACTTATGTTGGGATAAAGAATTTTTATCTCCTTTAATCACCCTAATTAAACAAAAGGGCAAGCAAATGCTAATGTTATTTAGTTTTCACTTCTTGTGATGTGATGATTGGGGCACCCAAAAAAAAAAAAAAAAAGTAAAAAATGGAAATTTTTTTTTAAGGGAAACAAGAAAGATTATCAATTATTTGACCATTCACTTTTTTCCCCTATTTTTAATGTGTCTGTGACCTCTTATTTTTCTTTTATTTTTACATGATCATGAGATGCACGTATGAATTTTATGTTTTAAGTATAACAGAAATCAAAGAAACTCTAATAACAGGGGAGATCACAATTGATCCAATAGTTTGAAGAAATCAATTGCTCAGCATTGAAGTTTGAGGAAAACATTTGCAATCCACTTCATAATATGATAAGACGGTGGCAGTAAAACATTTGCAATCCACTTCATAATATGATAATAAGGTGACAAAAAGCAATTGCTTAGAGATAGAGAAAATCAAGCTCGAAATTCATAGCAAAGTATACATGTTATTCAACCCAAATTGCCACCCATCCTAACCATCCTCTCTTGATTTCTTAAAGCTTATATGGATTTTAAAAAAAAAAAACAAAAGAAAAAAAGAAAAAACAAAAAGAAGAGTGACCTAAAAATTCTACAAATTTTAATATATAAATCTTACAAATTAATGTATCACTAGCTATAAAATAGAAATTACAATATTTATTAATTATGTATTGAACTAATAGTCATTATGTTGATTTTCATGCAGTTTGTAAGTATTTATTATAGATTTAACAATTTTCAAAAGTGAACAACTTTCGGTGATACATGGAAAGCCATTTTACTACTAGATAGTACATATTATTGGTTGGGTCTTTTGGTGATTTTTATATTATGTTTTTAGTTTTTTTTTTTTTGAGAAAGATGTTTTAAGTGTTTAGTTGCGTTTCTTTACACTGTTTTAGGTATAAATTTGATAACTCTTCTTTTTCTCTAATGAAAAAAAAAAAATGGAATTCTCTGAAAAATTAGTTTGGTTATAGTTTTTACTAAAAAGTAATTATACATAATAATGTAATTAAAAATTTTGAAGATTGCATTTTTTTAGTTTTATTATGGGTTTAGCCTACTTTCAGTATTTTTTTAACTGGACATATTATTTTTTTTTAAATATATAATGGCAAGTGGTACTGTGGTAGTGAGTTTTAATCTCTACATTTTATTTAGTTAGTGAGTGACGTGACAGTCTCATTAAAAAAAAAAAAAAAACCAGTTAAAAAGTATTAGAGGTAAGTCAAACCCTTTTATTATTATACATTATCTAATATGTGTATGACACCCTTTCTGGAATTCCACTTTCAAAAAACCCATGTCCTGTTTTTTTTTTTTTTTTTTTTTTTTGAGATTCATGTCCTATTTTTTAATAATAATAAAAAAATCTTATTGATTAAATGATCGAATGGCCTAATCAACAAAACTATTCATAAATTTTTTTTCAATAAGACTAAATATTATATTTTTGGCATCAATTTTTAGTATTAGCTTTTAGCTTTTATGTACATATTTTTAAAACTTCACTTTTTCTTGTCTTTTCTCATATTTTTCCACTTTTTTAAGGTACAAATATATTTTAGTACATTTTCAACAAAATTTTTTTAACAAAAAGCAAAATTAGCTGTTCGATACTATGTGTCCATTTGGCAAAAAGCAAAATTAGTTATTTTATTATTTAGCTTATTTTTGTTACTATTGATGGGTTTCACTGAATTTTTTGGTACTATTCACAGGTCCCACTATACTATTTCAGCTAATTTTTACTTTTAAATATAATTTTTTTAGCAAAAAGTTTTCGATTTTAACAAAATAAGATGATCTCAAACGGATTTGAAATATTATACTCTACAAATTGGGTTTGTTGGATTTGGAAAAAAAAAAAAAAAAAAGTCATGTAAAATGGGCGGTTTGGCGTGGAGTGTGCGGCTGTGCAGGAAGGAAGATGCATATGGTTTTTCTTGTATTGATTGTGGGGATGAATGATAAAGAAATTTTGCAGATCACTACAAAACAAGAGTCGCTGTCATCTATTGGGAATATTGATTTGTATGAACAATGACATTGTTGACAGGTATTCCATAAATTATTTATTATGTAAACTAATCTACTTATTGGGAAATAAAGGACAAGAGAAAAAAATGAATGGACTCACATTAGATTAGAGGGTGTTTTTTCCGATGTATGCTGTCCTACTTGTGAGTTGTGACTTTTTCCATGTTTTCAACCTTCCCGGAAACTTCCTCACCCTCTTTCCTATCATTTTTCTAGGACAGAAACATCTTGGCTGTACGTTAGTGTTTGTGACCATGACAAATTGACAAGGCAGTGGATTTTAGACTTTTGATTGTTTATAATAATAATAATAATAACAATGATAAAGGTCATTTTAATGGGTGACTCTGGATAATCATTAATAAATCATTTTAAGAAGGTTTTTATACCATTTTTATGAAAAATTGAAAAAATTATTAAAACATTGGTTTTTTTTAATAAATTATTATTTTTTAAATGATTCATTAATAAATACCTTTAGAATATCTATTAACTTTTTCCTAAAATAATAATAATAAAAACCTTTTGTTAATTGCTACAAAGAATTTAATAAGTCTTATGAAATTGAAACATCAAAAATAAATAAATAAACAAATACTTCTTTTAACTATATTATACATGACTTCTAAAAAGATGTTTCAATTAAAAACTTAACATTATAAGTCTTGTCTTCCCACTCTCTCTTTCCCCATTTCCTGTGTCTTTTGTCTATATTATCTCAAAAAAAAAAAAAAAAAAAAACTCAACATTAACTATTGACTTGAGACACTAATTAACTGGGTCCTTTAAAAAATGAATGAGGATCGTGTTATTATACTTGCGATAAATTTTTGTTTATATTATACTACTTAATAACATTGTATTGGTTTAATAATTTTAAAATTTTGTCATTAAATTACATGTTCTCTTCATTGTTAATGTAATTGCCGAACTTTAAATTAATATCAAATGATGTTTACTATCCAATCTATTAACTTATGTTTTGTGTATGATTAAAGTTAAAAATCTTGAATCTTAAACATTTTCAAGAGGTGATTGTTATCAATAACTAATCATCTTAATAATTTTTATAAGTATGAAGGGGACAAAAAGACAAAATAATCAAGTGGTATATAAGCTTATTAGAAAATGCATCATTAGAAAATTATTGAGATGTGTATTATTGGTAAAAGTTACATCCAGTTGAAGTTGAGATGTATATTATTGATCCTAGTAAATTTTAAAAGAAAAGGAAATTTCATGATATTTACTTCAATTTAGAATGCTTTTTGAAGACAGTCAAAATCAAGCCAACCCAAAATTTGGTTTCATGGTCTGAAGTAAATTTGTACGAGTCCATTATTGACACAAGAAGGACTGAAGCGAATAAAACAACCTTGCATTTTATATGGCAATTTTCAATGTGACAAGTATCAATGAACAAGAGGTAAACCATTTTCAGACACTAGCGTCCCACCTATCATTTAACATGACAGTGGGAACAAGGACAAACACTCTATAATGCACTAATGCTATGTATGAATATTGATTAAGACGTATAGCTGCTAACTATATATTTTGTCAAGTTTGGGCCACACAATTGTGAGTATCATCACATGAAAGAAAGAAATAAGGGTAAATTGCAAATTACACCTCTAAAATTTGATGGTATTCAGATTTTACACCCTAACGTTTTAGAATTTGAATTTTACTTTTTGAAATTTGGGGTGTTTAGATTTCACCATGACGCTTTAGAACTTGGATTTTACCCTCTAAAGTTTGGAAATATTTAGATTTTACATCCCTAAATTCTGAAACTTTAGGTAGTAAAATTCAAACACTTCCAAACTTTAGAGAATAAAATCCAAATACCCTTAAAATTTCCAAATTTTGAAACGTTAGGATGTAAAATCCAAACATCCCCAAATTTTATGAGATAAAGTTCAAATTCTAAAACTTCAGGGTGTAAAATCTAAACATCCCAAACATTAGGGATATAATTTGCAATTTATCCAAGAAATAAAGAAAAGTGACATTTTGAAGTTTTTATTGTTAAATCAATTTCTGGACTAGGCTTTCTCTCCCAAAGCAAATCATTAGTTTTTGTTATTAAAATGATACATATTTCTCCATCAATAAAAGGAGATTTTGATTTCAATCGATAGGAGATAAAGGATTTTTGGTGGGTGGAAGGTAGACTACATATGTTCTAGTTTACATATTCCCCATTTGAAATTGAAAAAAAGAAAAAGAAAAAGAAAATCTAATTGGTGCAACTAGATGAAAAGAAAATTCAATTTACAATAATTGGGATTGGACTATGAGAGGCCACAGGGCCAAATTGTGAAGAAGTGAAAAGGTCCATTCTCTACACTAGATCCAAGCCCATACATTTCATTTCATTTTGCAGGTATGAAGGCAGTTTTTGCACACTTTCGTGGCTAATTACTCTCCTTGGACAGATACATTTCATTTTGCTAGCACATAACTGAATTAATAGTAAATACTATAAACAAATGAATTTCTTTAAAATATGATTAAAAAAAAAAAAAGAACTATGGAGTTGCATATAGGATGGGTTGGGGGTTTGGGGTGTTTTTCAACCCAACCGATCTCTTAGGATTGAGAAATCTCCAACCCTTGGTAGCTCTAAAAAGAATGCAATGTAAGGTTTGGATTGGATAATCATGATAGGGCCATTTTGTCAAATCAAATAGAAAAATTGCGGTTTCATTTAATTATTTAAGTATATTACTCAATAATTTAGTATTATTTACATAATTAGTTTTAATATCAGTGAGATCAGGTTATTCCTGTAAAAAATTTTGCCAACTCGCACCTAACCCGGCCCAAGCTTTAAAAAAAAAAGAAAAACAAAATCAAACACAACCCAATCCATCACCTAATTCAACCCACAAAAAATAACTTGAAATATTGGGTCGATTGGTGGGTTGAATGTACTTCCCTGTCTCTAATATTTATGCATGTGATGGGCTTGCATTGAAAGTGAGCTAAATATCAATTATCGGAGTATCTTGTTTATGAGACCTCAATTTCAACCAAAAAATTGTTTTTCAAGCTTGATAAAAAAATTTTATGAATAATTATTCCAATAAATATCAATTTATATCATGGCATTACCAATTGAATTGCAAAAGTACTAAATTAGCAAAATTCCCAATATGTATTAGTTCAATCTATGCTGCTTTAGCATAAAAAATAGTTTGGAAGATGATTTTTATGTTTCTATGTTGCATTCCCAGCAATTTCAACTAGTTGATGACCTTTTTCTATTTATTTATTATTCATTTCTAAAAGCTAGTTAATGACTTGATGCTAACTAAGAAAATTACACTTTAAAAATATTTAGGTCATAAAATCTCTTACTGACATCAATGCTAAACATTTGTTTTTTCTAAATAAACATGTAATATTCATAGAAAGAAAAGACTTAGAAACAAATCACAGGGGAGGGAATTAATCCCTTCTCTATCTTGTGATTTAAAACGAAAATTAAGTGAGGAAGAGATGGGGTTAAATCTCTCATTTGGCTCCATTTTATGGGCAAAAACACTAGCCTTCCTAAAAATATGATTTATAAACCCAAAAAAAAAGAGATAGAAATTAGAAGGATCCCCCTAATTAAAATACAAATAACCTATTTTTAACTAAAAAAAAAAATTAAATTCATTTAATTAAAACCAAATTAAAGTCCAGGTTCATAAAACGAAATTCACCACACACATAAAAAAAAAAAAAGTGAAAAAAGAAAAAGTTTGCTGTTTGCAATTTCAACTAGAACTACTCTCTCAAGTTTGAACTCATGAGTTTCTCAAAAAAAAAAAAAAAAAAGTTTGAACTCAGGCAGAAAAACCTTAAACCCCCAAAACAAAATCAAAAGTGGAGGTTCCAACGTCCAACCTTCCACTTTTCTTCTCGTTGTCTCAATGATTATACACCTCAGAAGAATAAACCCACTTGAATTCAGGTCTCCAAATCGCTCCTCTCTCAGACTATTCTCAACTCTCTTACAAAACCCATCTCCATCCCCCAAAACCAAAACCCAGAACCCCACAGAAACCCTCACAAAACCGCAACTCAAAGCCTTAGTTCTCACACAATACTCACATGGCAAATTCTCCAATCTTGTCTCAAATGTCCTTGCTTTGCCCAATGTCCTCCTAACTGCCTGCCAAAACCTCACCACCTCACAATCCAACAATGCCCTCAACTCCCTTGACTCGCAGTCTCTTCTCAACTCGGTCTCGAGGCGGTTTGATATCGAAGAAATGGGCCGCCAGCTCTGTGAGAATCGGTTTGATATTGAAGCTTGTTGTGTCACAATGATGCCCTCAAGAATGAAAGGTGAGTCCTTGGTCTTGCCCAACTTGAAATTAAAGGTTTTGATTGAAGCTATTAGGATGGTCTTGGAAATTGTGTATGATGAACGGTTTGTAACTTTTTCTTATGGTGGGCGTGTCGGTATGGGACGCCACACAGCCATTAGGTACCTTAAGAACTCGGTAGAGAATCCTAGTTGGTGGTTTAGTGTCACATTTGATAGAGAAAGGTTTGATGATAGGCATGTAAATAAGTTGTGTTTGTTTATTGAAGAGAAAATAAAAGATGATTTTTTGATTGGTTTAATAAAGAGGTTGTTTGAGTGTGAGGTGGTGGGAATTGAAATGGGTGGTTGTTACTTAGGAAGGGGGTTTCCTCAAGAAAGCGGGTTGTGTTCGATCTTGATTAATATTTACTTTAATGGATTTGATAAAGAAATTCAAGATATGCGTCTTCAGAAAAATCAGGAGAATCCAAAGTTTAAATCAGAGCAGCTTGTTTGGATGTCTGGCCTATTTTATAAGCCAGTGAAGATGTACGTGGTCAGGTATTTGGATGAAATATTAGTGATAACGTCGGGGTCAAAGATGTTGACCATGGACTTTAAGAATTGGGTTTTGAAATATTTAGAAGGTAGGTTGGATTTGAGGGTGGATAAAATGAAGACGGCAATTCATAGTGCAGTATCTGAGAATATTAGTTTTCTAGGTATGGAACTACAGGCAGTTCCACCTTCAGTTTTGCATCCTCCCATGACAGAGAAAGCAATTAGGGCACGGAAGAAGTACCTTAGGCAGAAGGAAGTTAGAGCTTTAGAATTTAAAAATGCCAGAGAGAGGAAAAGAAAGATACTGGGGATGAAGATATTGCAGCATGTTTTTAAGAAGTTGAAGCAAAGTGATGGGTTTAAATTTGACTTTCAAATTGAAAATGAGGTTCAAGAAATCTTCAGAACTTGGACTGATGAAGTGGTCCATGATTTCTTGGGTTCCTTGGAAGAGCGTTGGGAATGGCATCGGATGCTTACAGCAGGCGATTTTCTCTCTTTAAGGCACATTAGAGGTCAATTGCCCCAAGAGCTGGTTGATGCGTACGATAAGTTCCAAGAGCAAGTTGACAAGTATTTGAGTCCGGTCCAAGCTAGAAAGGCATTAGAGAAAGAAGAAAAGAGAGTGGAGGAGGAAGAGGAACAGAAATATGCTAAGAGCACGGTTGAGGATTTGACAAGGCTGTGTATGAAAGTTGATGCACCAGTAGAACTTGTTAGGAAGGCAGTTAAGATGGCTGGTTTTACAAATAACATGGGTCGCCCTAGGCCGATCAAGTTACTTATTGCTCTTGAAGATATTGATATTATCAAGTGGTATGCAGGAGTAGGGAGAAGGTGGCTTGATTTCTTCTGTTGCTGTCACAACTTCAAGATGGTTAAAACTGTAGTAACTTATCACTTGAGGTTCTCTTGCATTTTGACACTAGCAGAGAAGCATGAGTCAACCAAACGTGAAGCCATTAAGCATTACACTAAAGATTTGAAGGTCTCTGATTTTAATGGAAATGAAGAAGTGTACTTCCCCACAGAAAGAGAGGTTAAAATGATGGGAGATCAAAATCTTTTGGATCCAAGGCCTGTTGATGGGGCTTTATCTTTGGCTTTGATCAGGTTGGCTTCTGATGAGCCTTCATGTTCCTGTATCGGTCATTTCTGTGACAGAATGGATACTGTTTATTATCGGGTATGGTTACTGCAGAACCGTTTGAATGTGAATCCATCTGTTGAGGACAAGTGGGTCCCAGGGATGGGTGCAATTCATGAAAGTCTCAATCGGAAATGCCTCCCTCTCTGTTCTCATCACATAAATGATTTATATATGGGGAGTATCACCCTGCAAGACATTGACTGCACTGCATTTGTGGATGTGGACTGAATGTTGCATGTTCTGCTGAATTGGCATTGGTTCTGGTGGCTGCTATTGATGTGAACCTTGTTCTAGAAATTCTTATGTATTTCTTTTCTGAAATGAGGCCAGGCAGGTGATGTGTAAATTTTTTGCGTTTTTATTGATTTTCTTTTTAGCTACTAATCTCATTGTCATTTGTGGTGATGAATCATCGTGTGAAGTTTACTATAAACCATTATAGAGAAACATATTCAAGTAGTCATTATCCAATACTTCTCCAGGATTTTGGATGGTTAGTTTGTAACTTCTCTAGGTTTCTGTGAAAGGCATCCTTTATTTTCCCAACCCTGAGCACTTGATTTATCTCATTGCTCAGTCTATTATGATGGAACAGGATTACAAAACCATTTTGTCCCTGAAAATTCTGTTCTTGTGCCTTTTTTTTTTTTTTTTGATAAACTCTGTTCTTGTGCCTTACATATCCTTTCAATATGATAATCATGTCTTTCCTTAAACTGTTTTTTTGGTGCCTTCTTACCCTCTTCTATGTAAATGTAAGTATCTCATGTTGACATGCTCAATTTATTCTACAGCATTGTGACTTTCATGCTCACCACCCCAGCTGTTTGATCCTTAATTTGTAGTTTGATTCTTAATTTGTAGTTTGATTCATACAAACCCCACAGAAACCCTCACAAAACCCCAACTCAAAGCCTTAGTTCTTACTCAATACTCACATGTCACATTCTCCAATCTTGTCTCAAATGTCCTTGCTTTGCCCAACGTGCTCCTCACTGCCTGCCAAAACATCACAACTCCACAAACCAACAATGGCCTCAGCTCCCTTGACTCACAGTCCCTTCTACACTCGGTCTCGAGGCGGTTTGATATTGAAGAAATGGGCCGCCAGCTCTGCGAGAATCGGTTCGATATTGAAGCTTGTTTTTTCACAATGATGCCCTCAAGAATGAAAGTTGAGTCCTTGGTCTTGCCCAACTTGAAATTAAAGGTTTTGATTGAAGCTATTAGGATGGTGTTGGAAATTGTGTATGATGAACGGTTTGTTAATTTTTATTATGGTGAGCGTGTCGGTATGGGACACCACACTGCCATTAGGTACCTTAAGAACTCAGTAGAGAATCCTAGTTGGTGGTTTAGTGTCACATTTGATTGAAATTTTTTTGATAATAGGCATGTAAATAAGCTGTGTTTGTTTATTGAAGAGAAAATAAAGGATGGTTTCTTTGTCGGTATTACAAAGAGGTTGGCTTGAGTGTGAGGTGGTGGGAATTGAATTGGGTGGTTGTTACTTAGGAAGGGGGTTTCCTCATGAAAGCGGGTTGTTTTCGATTTTGATTAATATTTACTTTAATGGGTTTGATAAATAAATTCAAGATATGCATCTTCAGAAAAATCAGGAGAATACAAAGTTTGAATCGGAGGAGCTTATTTCGGTGTCTGGCATGTTTTACAAGCCAGCCAGTGAAGATGTATGTGGTCAGGTATTTGGATGAAATATTAGTGATCACATCAGGTTCAAAGATGTTTAGTCAAAGATGTTGACCATGGATTTGAAGCATTGGGTTTTAAAATATTTAGAAGGGGGGTTGGAGTTGAAGGTGGATAGAATGAAGACATTGACTACACTTTGTTTGCAGATGTGGACTGAATGTTGCTTGTTCTGCTGCAGTTTCCTATGTAATTGGCTTTGGTTCTAGAGGCTGCTGATGTTCTGAAACCTTATTCATGAAATTCTTGTGTATTTCATTTCTGAAATGAAACCAGGTAGGTGATGTGTAAATTGATTGCGTTTTTATTCATATCTTTGCTACTAATGTCATTGTTCATTTGTGGTGATGAGTCTTTGTGTGAATTTTATCTTAAGAACATAATAGAGGAGCTTATTCAAGTAGTCATTATCCAAAACTTTTCCATGATTTTGGAGGGTTATTTTGTAACTTCTCCAAGTTTTTGCGAAAGGCGTCTTTTGTTTAACCAACCACGAGCATTTGATTTATCTCATAGCTCAGTATATTGTGATGGATACATTGGATAGGATTACAAAACCATTTTGTCCATGACAATTCTGTCCTCTTGCGTTGCTTAAGTATCCTTTCAATACGATAATCTTGTCTTTCCTTAAAACTGTTTTCTTGGTGCCTTCTTACCTTCTTCTATGTAAGTATCTCATGTTGACATGCCCAAAATATCCTACAACATTGTGACCCTCATACTCTCCACACCAGCAGTTTGATCCCTAATTTGTTTGATTTATACAAAAACAATTAGTTCTTCACAATGGATACAAGACATTAATTAATTTTTTTACTCTTATTATTTTTTATTTGTAAGTTACACAAACTAAAAGATTTCCTCTGGCTTGTCTATCGAAAAAATTAGTTACTCTGGCAACTAAGGGGACCATTTGTTTGTTTCCCTAAGCTTCTTTTGTTTTAATAGGAAATAGGACTGGTAAACCTTTGTCTCATTGAAGCTTCTTTCCCATGAGTTGCCCATTTTTGGTTGACCCATAAGAAAAGCGTTTCTCCAGAATCTGTCTTCTTTTGTTTGATGTTTGTTTGTTTGTTGTATAGTGTCTCTTGTGATCTTTCTGGCTTTTATTTTAACTAATACTAGAATTCTCCCAACTCTTCTCATGCTTGTTGTAGGTACATGTTGAGAGCTGTTCTCAAGTACTGTAGGGCTGAAAAATGAGCCAAGCTGCTCGCAAGCAGCTCGATCAAAGTTTGCTTGGCCTGTTTGTTAAGCAAGATGATCTGAGCTTGAACTATGTTCTGAGCTTAAGCATCATTATGCTCAGCTTGTCAGCCCATGATCTGGCTTGATAGAGGGTCTCCATCATAGATCTGATCTGAGGGAATATTCTTCTTCTCAAACTGATCTGAGTATTTCATTTTGGGAATTAAGCACAGACAGCACATTCTTCTTAATTTATCTGTTTTTTAATCTGTGGGATTGAACCACCACATAAAAATGTTATGGGCTTTTCATGTATAAGACGAATTTTGCCCTCTTTGGTTCCCAAATTGCAAACAAGAGATGAAAAGAGTAGCCATTCCTGTCATAACAAGTCCTGCTTCCCTATTAGCAGCTGTAGGTCACACATAGGAGAAGAGGACACATTGAGGTACCTTTTTTGGGAATATACATAAACAACCATGCTCCCATGGACACGTGAGAGAAAAAAAGGCCATTGCAGGTTTTGCTTCCTAAGCTGTACAATAACCTTACCCTTGTTGTAGAGCCCATCAGCTTTTGAAGTTTAAATGCTCAAAACAGCTAGCATTTAGAAGTTTTTTGGAGCTTGCAATCAGCTTGGAAGACATTCAACTATTGCATGAGCTGAGCTCCAACCAGAATGTTGAGACTGGAATCAAGCTCAAGCCCATCTTGAATTCTAGAAATATTTTGCAAGAGCCGAGTATGAGTAGTTGGAAGTTGGGCTTAGCTCGGTTTGTTTACAGTTCCCATTGTATGATTTGCTACCAAAGGTTTGCGAGTTCATATCTTAAGTACTGCCATTTTGTGCAAAAAAAAAATTATGATGGGTGATGTATGGGTATATACTTGCATTGACTTGACAATTAATCTTCATTTTTCTTTGATGATTGACTTGTATTGTATTTACCTCTTTTGCTTTTAGAGTTTAGTCTACGTTTGGCACTTTTGAAAAATGCAATATACTTTTTTTCCCATCGTTTATTAAAATTTTCATAGTCAGTATTGAACACTTGTTTCCTTTTAATTGGTCTTTGTGGTTGTTCATTATAGGAATGGCTGCTGTGGGGTTCTGTGAGTCATCTTTAAATCAGAGGTACTGGATTTCAAGGCTTTAAGTAAAAAACAATATTTCAGAAGGGAAAGTGTTGATCATTTTTGTGACGAAGCAGGCTGAGCTTTTGGCAGACTAACCATAAAACAGGCTGAAGAAGATTTTGTTACTAATGAAGTGTAATGTTTTGTGGGGTTTTGAGGTTTTTAGTGAGCAAGAAAGAATGACATTGTTTCATTGTTTGGTTTTTGCAATATCAAGTTTAATGGGTGAGTGAGGAGAAATGTGGTTTCTGAAGATGGAAGGTAGTTTCTAGAAGATAAAGATGATATATTGTACTGTGTACAGAAAATGAAGATGGAGGGTAGTTTCTAGAAGATATACATGATATACTATACTGTGGATTGAAAATGGTAATGAGAAATAATATGGATAATTAGATTAGATTTTTCATTATATATTTTGCTGGTTTTACTTTGAGACACATAATCTCTCTCTCTCTCTCTCTCTCTCTCTCTCTCAAGAAGTGGTGTTTTTGCGTTTGACCAGACTATTCTACTTCCTATCCATGAGACATCTCGAAACCCCATAGATTGATAATGTGGTGAATTGAACCTTAGACCTTCGGATGTCATATCCCAAACCTAACTCAACAAGTTCAAAACACTATAAAGGTGTTCAATAGATTGATAGTGTGGTGAATTGAATCTTGGACTGTCGGATGTCACACCCCAAACCTAGCTCAACAAGTTCAAAACACTATCAAGGTGGGCAACTAGTCTGAACAGAAAGAAGAATGTTTTTCATGATGATGTGAATTAGATTATCAAGTAATCAAACAATTGAGATTGAATTATTTGGCACTTTAGAAGCAGAAGAAAATTCTCAGTTTGCTTCAGATATAAATTTTCTTTTGCTTCTTTTAGTCCTACTAAATCTAATAAAGAGGAGGCAAATAATATTCAATCAAGAAGAGCGTAGGCACTTGAAATTCTACTAGAAGTTATTGACACCGAGTAACATAGGGCATTTTACTATGGTAGCTTATTGTGGACTAATAATCTATCCCTTTTCATCAGTAATGAGATATTGTGTAAGAAATGGAAGGTAGATTCAGATGTAGTCCATTCGAGTTAATTTTTACAAATCTGGAAGGATTAACAATGGCAAAGTAGTATTACTAAAGTTGTTTGGATGATTGTCACCATTTACAGACGCTGTTATAAGTGCCATAGAATGCCAAATTGGAACTGTCCTCATTTGAATTGCAAATAACTCAAAGCTAATTCTTCCCCACTTACTAGTGGGATTTGTGGAAGAAATGACGGTCATCTACGAAATGTGTTATAATCTGCATTACCAGAGTTGTCCAAATTTCTATTTTCCAACTCTCAAAATGTCCAACATCTTTGTAAACTTGCCTTGGTGGAAAATGAAAAAATTCCAAACTAGTCCATACTGATGTCTAGGGGCTACCACCTCTCACATTAGTATATACTTTTCTTTTCCATTGATCTTTGTTGATCATTTCACCAGATTACATGGTTGTATTTGTTACAAAATAAATCAAAAGTATTTGCTATATCTTAGCATTTTAAAGCCATTATGGAAACACAATTTTCATTTTAACTTAAAATCCTAAGTGAAAGTGGAGATGAATATACTTCAACTAAAAATGTTGTTTTGAGTACATAAAACTTCCACTTTTGGTGGGTTTGGAAGAGGTTATGGTACGTAATTTTACTCCTAATTTTCTTTTTTGGAGGGGTTGATTCCTAGCTTGAACTTGCGACCTATCACTTTTGGTGGAAGGCATTTGCAATTGCACCAAGGTCTGGCCTCTAGGTGAATGTACTAAAACTAAATTTGATAAATTTTGTACTTCACAGGGTATAATCCATCAGTGTTATTTTCTCGATTTTTTTGGCATTTGGCACATTTTTGCTAACATTTTTGTTATGTAGCTCAAAAAGCAAACATATTAGATAAGTAGCATCTTGTCTCTTTAATGACTCAAGTTCAATGAAGAAACTCGAATTCAAGACTCGAGTCCTAAGTGGTGGCAATTTGATGTGGATTAAAATATCCACATGGAACTTGAGTCTTAAAAACTAGACTTCCTTAAAGACCAAATTTCAATTCCTCACCAGCAAAACCAAACCCAACAAAAAACAAATCTGTGAATGTCTCACCTGCCAACCCAAACCCAACAAGCATGCCGCAACCTCATCCTGATTGGAACCTGCAAATCCAAACCCAACAAACGCACCACCACCTCATCCTGATCAGAACCTGCTAAGAGAGAGGGAAAGTTCATGGGTTTTGATCTAGCGTTTTGACCAAAACAGATAGGGAATGGGGACAAAGTGAGAAAGAACCACCTCGATGGTGAGCTTTATCCTTGGAGGCCTAGTTTGGGCTTGATCTATAGATATAGCTAGAGAGAAGAAGAGAGGTTCAAAGAGAGAAGAACAAGAAGAAATTGTCATGTCAGTTTCTTGATTTTTTTTCTTGGTTTTCTTTTGAGGAAAGACTCAAATTCCACGTGGAATTTTTCCACATTAGCTTTGCCACCACTTGGAACTTGACTTTTAGAGACTTGAGTTCCTTCACTGAACTTGAGTCTCTAAGACTTGAAATGCTACTTAACTAATATATTTGCCTTTTGAGCTACATACCAAAAATGTTAGCAAAAATATGCCAAATGCCGCAAAAATCCGTTCTTTTCCACACACACCCTAATAAAATGGGGTAATTGAAAGAAAACATGTCATTTCATGGAAACTTCCGTAACATACATTAAATAAGGTCCAAAATAATGCTCATTCAAAGATTCAAGTGTTTTTTATAATCAAATAATACACATTCTTAACATCATTATTACACAACAAAGAGGTTTATAATATCTCATTACATAAGAAAAACCCAATTAATTTAGGATGAATGAGAGTTTAGCCTATAAGGACCAAATTTTAATTATCAAATCAAGAAAAAATAATTATGATGAATCAAGTCAATAACTTAAATTGTTCAACTAGCTTAGTTTAACCTGACTTTGACAACTTCCTTATCATTGGGTTCAAATTTCTCATAGTAATGACATCAAATCAAACAATCAAATTTGAATTTCATATTTTAACAACAAAAAGTTTTAAATAAAAAAAGACAAAGAAAAAAGTTCATGTTTTGTTCACGTATCAGAAGAAAATACTATATCAGCCAAAAGTTAGTGAAACAGATTGAAATTTAGGTCGAGGTGGGGGATGATTCATCCCGATAAATAACTTGAACAAAATGGAATTGATAATTTTTCTTCTGCATGGACTTTTTGGTGGGTCTCTAACTCTATTCAAACACAAAAAGAAGTAAAATAGTGGAGTATCACAAATACAACCAAGTTTGACTAATCCAACTAATTCAAAACTAATAAGTCCTTAAATATTTTAAAATGAATTATTGGGAATGGCACTGGAAGCTTACAGCAGGCAATTCTCTCTCTTTAAATCATTTACCCCAAGGTCTAGTTGATGCCTATAATAAGTTCCAAGCAAATGATGACAAAATTTGAGTCTGTTTCTAGCTAGAACGGCATTAGAGAAAGAAGAAAGGAGACTAGAGGAGGAAGAGGAACAGAAATATGCTAAGAGCACAATGGAGGAATTGATGAGGCTGTGTGTAAAATGCACCAACATAACCTGTTAGGAAGGTGGTTTAGATGGCTGCTTTTACAAAAATCATGGGTTGCCCTAGGCTGATCAAGTTACTCATTGCTCTTGGAGTTACTGATCCTATCAAGCAGCTTGATTTCTTCTGCTGCCGTCACAACTTCAAGATGATAAAAAAAGAAGTAACTTACCACTAAAGGTTCTATTGCATTTTGTCACTAGCAGAGAAGCATAAATTGACCAACAGCCCAACAAAATTATATTAATCAACAAACCTAGAGAAATTTTTTAATGAATAATTAATTTTTATTGATCAAAACACTAGAAGATAAAACTTTAAACAAAGCATGACACACAACCAACAGCCCAGTAACAATACTTAAAACAACCCTGTCTGCCACCAAAGTACAAATAGCTACATTTGCAACTACACTAAACAAGCCCGACAAGGCACTCAAACGTTACAACAGTGCAAGTGTGCAACTCTATCATAGTGGGTTTTGAAATATTTAGAAGGTAGGTTGGATTTGAGGGTGGATAAAATGAAGACGGCAATTCATAGTGCAGTATCTGAGAATATTAGTTTTCTAGGTATGGAACTACAGGCAGTTCCACCTTCAGTTTTGCATCCTCCCATGACAGAGAAAGCAATTAGGGCACGGAAGAAGTACCTTAGGCAGAAGGAAGTTAGAGTTTTAGAGTTTAAAAATGCTAGAGAGAGGAATAGAAAGATACTGGGGATGAAGATATTGCAGCATGTTTTTAAGAAGTTGAAGCAAAGTGATGGGTTTAAATTTGACTTTCAAATTGAAAATGAGGTTCGAGAAATCTTCAGAACTTGGACAGATGAAGTGGTCCAAGATTTCTTGGGTTCCTTGGAAGAGCGTTGGGAATGGCATCGGATGCTCACAGCAGGTGATTTTCTCTCTTTAAGGCACATTAGAGATCAATTACCCCAAGAGCTGGTTGATGCTTATGATAAGTTCCAAGAGCAAGTTGACAAAGTATTTGAGTCCGGTCCAAGCTAGAAAGGCATTAGAGAAAGAAGAAAAGAGAGTGGAGGAGGAAGAGGAACGGAAATATGCCAAGAGAACGGTTGAGGATTTGACGAGGCTGTGTATGAAAGTTGTTGCACCAATAAAACTTGTTAGGAACGCAGTTAAGATGGCTGGTTTTACAAATAACATGGGTCGCCCTAGGCCGATTAAATTACTCATTGCTTTCGAAGATACTGATATTATCAAGTGGTATGCAGGTGTAGGGAGAAGGTGGCTTGATTTCTTCTGCTGCTGTCACAACTTCAAGATGGTTAAAATTGTAGTAACTTATCACTTGAGGTTCTCCTGCATTTTGACACTAGCAGAGAAGCATGAATCAACCAAACGTGAAGCCATTAAGCATTACACTAAAGATTTGAAGGTCTCTGATTTGAACGGGAACGAGGAAGTGTTCTTCCCCACAGAAAGAGAGGTTAAAATGATGGGAGATCAAAATCTTTCGGATCCAAGGCCTGTTGATGGTGCTTTATCTTTGGCTTTGATCAGGTTGGCTTCTGATGAGCCCTCATGTTCCTGTATCGCTCATTTCTGTGAAAGAATGGATACTATTTTTTATCGGGTATGGTTACTGCAAAACCGTTTGAATGTGAACCCATCTGTTGAGGACAAGTGGGTCCTAGGGATGGGTGCAATTCATGAAAGTCTCAATCGGAAATGCCTCCCTCTCTGTTCAAATCACATAAATGATTTATATATTGGGAAAATCACTCTGCAAGACATTGACTGCACTTTGTTTGTGGATGTGGACTGAATATTTCATGTTCTGCTACAGTTTTCTATGTAATTGGCATTGGTTCTAGAGGCTGCTGATGTTCTGAACCTTGTTCAAGAAATTCTTGTGTTTTTCTTTTCTGAAATGAAGCCAGGTAGGTGATGCATAAATTTTTTGCGTTTTTATTGATTTGCTTTGCTACTTATGTCATTGTCATTTGTGGTGATGAATCCTAGTGTAAGTTTATTATAAGAACATTATAGGGAAGCTTACTTCAGCAGTCATTATCTAAAACTTCTCCAGGATTTTGGATGGTTATTTCGTAAATTCTCCAGGTTTTTGCAAAAGTTGTCTTGTTTTACCAACCCCGAGCATTTGATTTATCTAATAGCTCAGTATATTGTGGTGGATACGTTGGATAGGATTACAAAAACCATTTTGTCCAAGAAAATTCTGTCCTCATGCGTTGCTTAAGTATCCTTTCAATATGATAATTTTTGTCTTTCCTTAAATTGTCTTCTTGGTGCCTTCTTACCTTCTTCTATGTAAGTATCTCATGTTGACATGCCAAATTTATTCTACAACATTGTGACTGTCATACTCTCGACACCTGCAGTTTAATCCTAAATTTGTATGCTTTATACACAGACACTTGGGTCTTCACAATGGATAAAATACATAAATAATTTCACTCTTTTTATTTTTTGTTTGTAAGTTACACAATAATTAAAAGATTTCCTCTGTCTTTTCTGGTGAAAAAGCTAGTTACTCCTTTAACTAAGGGGACCATTTGTTCATTTCCGTAAGCTTCTTTTGTTTTAATGGGAAATAGGACTGGTAAAACCTTTGTCTCATTGAAGCTTCTTTCCCATAAGTTACCCATTTTTGTTGACCCGCAAGAAATGCATTTCTGGAGATATATCTTTATGTCTTTTTTTTTTTTAATAATTTTTTTTCTCACGCATTTCTGGAGATACATCTGTCTTTTTTTATAATTTTTTTTCTCACATTTTGAGTGAACAGCACTAAATGCAGTTTAGTGCTGAAGTTTCTTTGGTTTTTTTTGTTTGTTCATTGAAACATCACTCAATGCTGCCGAAGTTACAACTTTGCAGTTTCGATCTTTAGCTCTTTTAAGTTGTTTGTTCATTGAAACATCACTCTTTTATTATTTCATTACGGATGCTCGTTGGGCCGTCCCCTAAGAGCACATATAGCGGACCCTAACTAATCTGTCGAGGATCCATAGCCAACCCCCAAATTTTAGGAATAACGCTTTGTTTGTTGTATAGTGTCTCTTACTATTGATCTTTCTGGATTTATTTTAATTAAAACTAGAAAACCTGTTCTCCCAACTCTTCTCGTGCTTGATGGTAGGTACACGTTGAGAGATGTTCTCAAGTACTGTAGGGATAAAAAATGAGCCAAGCTGCTCACAAGCAGCTTGATCAAAGTTTGCCTGGCCTGTTTGTTAAGCAAGATTACCTGAGCTTGAAATATGTTCTGAGATTAAGCATCATTATGCTGAGCTTGTCAGCTCATGATCTGGCTTTGATAGAAGGTCTCCATCATAGATCTAATCTGAGGGAATATTCTTCTTATCAAACTGATCTGAGTCTTTTATTTTGGGAATCAAGCACAGATAGCACATCTTTCTCAATTTATCTGTTTTTTTTATTATTATTTTTTATCTGCGGGATTGAAGAACCGCATAAAAAATGCTATGGGCTTTTCATGTGTAAGGCGGATTTTGCCCTCTTTGGTTCCCTAATTGCAAACAAGAGATGAAAAAAGTAGCCATTCCTGTCATAACAAGCCATACTTCCCTATTAGCAGCTGTAGGTCCCACATGGGAGAGCACATAATGAAAGCCTTTTTTGAGACAATAAAAAAGGCCATCTCAGATGTTGCTTTCTAGCTCTGCATTAAGCTTACCATTGATGTAGAGCCCGTCAACTTTTGAAGTTTAAAAACTCATAGTTAAACCAGACATTTAGTAGTTTTTTTGGAGCTTGCAATCAGCTTGGAAGACAGTCGAGTATAGCATGAGCTGAGCTCCAACCAGAATATTGAAACTAGAATCAAGCTCGAGGCAATCTTGAGTTCTAGAAATTATTTGCAAGAGTTGAGTCTGAGTGGTAGGAAGTTGGGCATAGTTTGGTTTGTTTGCACTCCTAACTGTATGATTGGCTAACCAAAGGTGTGCGAGTTTAAATCTTATTCACAACAATTTTGTACAAAAATTAGGAAGGGTAGTGTATGTGTATATTCTTGCATTGACTTGACAATTAATTTTCATTTTTCTTTCATGATTGTTGTTTATTGTATATACCTCTTTTGCTTTTAGAGTTTAATCTATGTTTGGAACTTTTGAAAAAGGCAATATACTTTTTTCCCCTTATTATTTATTAAATCTTTTTTGCTGTCATTATTTAACACCTGTTTCCTTTTAAACTGGTCTTTGTGGTTGTTTGTTGTAGGAATGGCTGCCTTGGGACTGTGTGAAAGTGTTCTGTATAGGCTGCTTACAGGGAATAAGAGGCCATCTTTGAATCAGAGGTACTGGATTTCAAGGCTTTATGTAAAAATTGGATATTTTTGGAGGGAAAGTGTTGATCGTTTTGTGACAAAGCAGGCTGAACTTTTGGCAGTCTGACCATAAACAGGCTGAAGAAGATTTTGTTACTAATGAAGTGTTATGTTTTGTGGGCTTTTGAGGCTTGAATGTTGGTGAGCAAGAAAGAATGACATTGTTTCATTGATTGGCTGTTGCAATAACAAGTTCGATGGGTGTGAGGAGAACGGTTTTGAAGGTGGTAGGTAGTTTCAGAGAAAAGTTAGATGATAAATTGTACTGTGCACGGAAAATGGTTCTAAGCAATGAGATGGATTAGAGGATGATTTAATGAGCTAATTAAGATTAGATTTTTCATTTTTCATTTTTCATTTTTCATTTTTTTTTTCTGAGATGCCTAATATCTCTC
Organism: Quercus robur; assembly: GCF_932294415.1. NCBI lineage: Eukaryota > Viridiplantae > Streptophyta > Magnoliopsida > Fagales > Fagaceae > Quercus > Quercus robur. The sequence goes on along the minus strand of NC_065540.1, from coordinate 44,181,884 downwards.
TCTCTCTCTCTCTCTCCGCCTTTTGTTTTTTAAAATAAGGAAATGGTGTTTCAGCTTTTAACCAAGCTATTCTATTTCTTGTCCATTAGCCATCTTGAAATCTTCATGTACTAATAGCGTGGTGAATTGAACTTTGGACTTATAGGTTTTTGTCACACCCTATATAGAAAAAAGAATGGTTGTCATGATGTTGTGAATTAGATTATCAAGTAATTAAACAGTATAGATTGAATTATTTGGCAATTTCGAAGGACAAGAAAATTCATAGTTTTCTTCATATATGAGTTCTTTAGTTTCTTTTCTTTAGATGGATAAAGTGTCGAATTTCAAACCACAAATATGTAACTTAAATTTCAGCCAAATCACAGGTAAGTTGTAATTTGCCCTATTTATATATGTGTGTGTACATTGTGTAGTATGACATAGGAAATGATAAAAAGTCGACGAGTTTGCATGACAAAGCTTTCCACATATTCATTCACTATAATGTTGACAAATCTTTAGTAACAGGTTAGGCGGAATCTTCATAGTATAAATCAAAATTATTAGGAGAAAAATGGACAATTTATTAGACTAACTGACTAAGATACCAGATATAATAGAGAAAATTATGTTAGCTTCATTCTTCAAGCAGTCAACTCCCAAAACAAGGATAATAGTTGCTGATATATAATAACATTAAATATTCCTTCAAACAAATAACATTTAGTAAAATTCCCATTTGTAATTTTTTAAGCAGGAAAGCTCCAGCATTGAATATGACAGTATATGTTACAAAGATGATTATGACAGTATATGTTATAAAGATGATTAGCAAAGCAGACAAATTGGAACTTGCAGTTGAAATCGAATCTTAGTGAAAAAGTGGACACCTTGTTTAGGCAACTTAAAAAAACATTAAGAAAAAAACCATACACACTAACAAGTCATAGGAAAAATAAAATAATTATTAATAGAAAGTGACTTAAAATGTTAGTTTCAGGCTGTTTTTGGGAGGGGGGTGGGGGGGGGGGGGGGGGGGTGGAAAGCATGACTAAATGCACTATAAAACCAAATTACTGATATTTTTTCTAATTAGAAAATTCATAAAATCCATGCCATTGGTGACTTCAAATTTAACTGTAGGATGAATCTTTTTTTTTTTTTTTTAAATGACAAACAAAAGCAGTATTAAATGCTAATTACATAGCCAGACTTACCACTGGAGAAAAGGAAACACGTGTAAACAAAAGAGGGGTATGAAAAACAATTTTCCCTTTGAGCATATTCAACTACCCCATGTCTAAAATGCGTACCACCACCTAGGAACCACCTGAGCCAATTCTTCTCATGCACCCAAATTTGTCAAGTTGCGTATGAATCACATTGCTTCACCACACAATCCCAGCTGCTTGGCCATTTATGGGTTTCGTATAATCTTTGAAAAAATCAAGCAAAACAAGTGTTTCAGGTGGTCCTTTCTGCCAACTGCATATTAAAATTAAGCTCACCTCTCATTCAGCCCCCTCCTATTTGAACATGTGGATACCAAATCTAAACCAGGATAATGTCTCTACTTGGGTATTAGAATGCAACACTCAATTGATAAATTTAGCCAAATACTACCATACAAACTCCTGTATCATCTGACTTAAACATGCCAATATCTCATAAATCTCCTCTATTTGATGGTGTCATCTTCTGCAAAAACAAATCCATGGATCATCCCTTTAGCCTCAATGCAACTCCACCCTGGTTTCTTCTTCAGATACTCTCATTCATTACCCTTTCTACTTCTTCAACTTCATTCCATTGTCCAAAACTTGCCTGTAGATTGCTCAACAGAGTATGATACCCAATATTATCAGGTTCCAATTCCAAAAGCCTTTGTACCGTATATTCCCAGAGTTTTATGTCTTCATGAACTCTACAAGCCGCAAGAAGAGAACCCCAAATCCTACCATCAAGAAAATCACCATTTTCAATATTAAGGCTAAGGCATTTTTAAGTTTTCCATATCGACCCAAAAGATCCGCAATGCAAGAGTAATGATCCAAACTAGATTGAATACCAAACATGCATTTCATGAAACTATAAACTTCACGCCCTTCATTGACAAGACAGAGAAATTCCAACCCCCCCACCAAAACAGCATTAGACCAAAAGGTTTTTGGGCTTCAAAACCATGCCCATGAGTTCCAGAGCCTTCGATCATTGTTATCTAGGCTACAAAATCTTTGACCAATATATTATTAAAACACATTCTAGCCATGAAATGTTTCTGCATCTTACATACATGTTTAAGATAGAGTTTTCCAGGTGCTAAGTTTCTTCCATAGATCTGTAAAATAAGATCCTTATAAAGTAGCCATGGATTGCCTTACCCAATTGCAGTGCTCCCAGTTGGGTATATGCATTTGTTAGAATTATGATTAAGTGATTAAATTCATTATTTCCTAATAGTTTAAGCTGTTCAAACAATTAGTAATTTAACATGGTATTAAAGTAGAGAACTTGAGTTTAATCCCTAACTTTACTCTACCTCCCATTTAAAATGTTAAAAATCTCACGTGTTAGGCACACACTTATTAAGGGGAAGTTTAACAAAATCAAGAATGCTTCTCAAAATCTCAACCCCGGGCTCAAAATTTGCAGCCTGCATTTGAACAAACAAATTTATGGCATCCTTAATATATCCATTTTGAATGAAACCTGACATCATAGCACCACATGTAACATTGTTTTTATTGGGAATTTCTCTAAAAAATCAAGCCAATTCCTCTATTTTCCCACACTTGGCATAAAAATCCAACAAAGAAGTCAGCAACACTCATCACAAAAGCCAGTTTTATTGACTAGACAATGTATCTGTTCACCTTGAAAAAGATCTCTAGACTTCGCAATTGCTGATATAAGTATTGTTAGTCTCAATGCTGAGTGCAGCACTACCCTGCATTTCACTAAACTTATTCACTAACTTTTCAATATCCTCTTTCATGGAATAAAAGGAAATCAAATTATTCCAGGAAACATCATCCTTTCTGTCAATCTTTCTGGAAAAAGATTTAAACTTCTTAAATACTACCTGTCCTAGTATACAATTTCAAAACTGAATTTTGCACCGACCCATCTGTTACTAACCCACGCTTGATTGCATAACCATGAAGTTGGCTCCCCTAAATCAAACTTTTACTGACATAACAAGCCTGCAGCATTACCATCATAGTCACTGAATTCAAAAGAGACTTTACCACCATTTCCCGGAACTAATCAAAAGCATTACCAACACTTCCCGCACAAACATGCCCTGAAATCATGGACATCCAAGAAGGCAAATCTCTCCGTGACAATTCATCAAACAATTTACGTGCATAGACTACACACCCGCATTTCACATAAACTTCAATCATTGTATTGCAAAAATATACATCAAATCCAAAACCCATTTTGGTTTAAAGTTAAACACAATGGACCATCTCTCCATATATTACATCACTCTGAAGCAATGATTTACTATCGGAAACTTGAAACTATCATCAGCAACACCAAGAAGTCTCATTGTATAATATAACAAGAAAGTCGAATCAGAAAGACCCAAATCAAGATGGGACTTAACGATCAAATCATGGGGGGCTCCACTTGGAGATCAGGGGGTCCCCTGAACTGGCCAAATATATATATAGTTTTTTTTTTTTGCCCAACGTAAAATAAAATTTTGAACACTTGATCCTAGATTTTTTTTTTTTTTTTTTTTTTAGACTAGGTAAAATAAGTTTGAATATAATTTTCTTAACAATATCTTGACATTTTTAAACACAATAAAGCCCAATAACAAATCAATTTGATCTAAAATCTAGAAGAAAAAAAAAAAAAAATCTAACAACATAAGTGGAAATATGTCAATCTTAATTTCTTAAACCTTAGAAAAAGCCCATTTAAATCTAAACAAATTTGAAATAAATCAATCAAATGGGAGATCAATGGATGAATGATTGCTTGCCTATATACATTAAAAAATATGTAACTCGTAAGATTGATAATAAATAAATCATGTAATGATTTCAAAATATGAAACATCATAGAAAGTAATTGTAAACCTTTATTTATTTAGGTTTTTTGTGTTTTGTGATGTCGATATATTCAATATCTCTTTTATTTTAAATTTTGTATAATTTATGTTTCTTATTTATCCCCTTAAAAGATAATCTTAGAGCCACCATTGGATCAAATTCCATATTCTTCAAAGGTGTTAAGTACCCAGACGACGATGTGAAGGTCATGGAAGTGGGCGTAGAAGCTCATGAGCTTTGAGGCAACAAAGATGAGGAAACAGACTTTTTGAGACAATGAGAGAAGAATGAGCTTGTCTCAAAGTTTGAAGGTCCTTGCATGAATGAAATAGCCATGAAGGGAGAGAAGAGAAGTGAAGATGATGAAAGATATGATGGAGAAGCGGGGAAATATTGAAGTTGAAGATTATTGAACAAACAAAGGCGTGTTCTATTCTTGTCTTTTCGGCATGTTTGGTAGACTATGAATAGGAATATGTATTACAAAGAATACAAGACGCTGTAATGTAATATTTATTATTATTCATTTTCTTGGTGACAACACAATAAGAGAATCCTAAAGACAATGGAATGAAAACATTTTAAATCAAACTTAAAATATATTTTAGAAAATATCTTACTCATATAATTATATTTCTTAAAATAATATATATATATTTTAAAATTTGAAAGAGAAATAGTTATTTTTTAAAGAATTTTTATTTTCATAATTATTATGTGTATATGGAAAGTTTGTTTATTGGGGAATATATTAATTTTAGAAATTAATATACCTACTAATGAATAGCTATTACAACCCTTTTAGAGATGAATAGTTACCACTGCACACCCTTAGTGCAATGGTCACTTCACAAGTATAAGTGCTTGTAGGATTTTTTTTAGAGTAGAATTTCTATCTTATATAATATAGAAAAAGAAATACATATTTATTTCTCATTTAAAAAAATAATTATTTATAAGGAATGACCATCCTTGTAATAAATACATAATCAAACTACTGAATACTGAATAGTTAAGTCATAGAAATAACTATTACATTACAGTGTCTGTTACGGTCTATCAAACATTCCCTTACTGAAGTTGAAGAACAGAGACAGCACTCACGTAAGTTAGTGTTCATCATTGATAAATCTTTCTACTACGGCTCTCCTGGACTTATTTTATTTTTAGCTAAAATTATATTTAATCCATTGAGTTTTACTTCATTGGTCAGTTTTTGTTTTTTTTTTTGTTTTTTTGTTTTTTGTTTTTTTTTTTTTTTAAAAATTAAACTTCAATGGTGAAATAGATCCTTACTCCTTGAGGTTTAATTTTTGTGAATTTAGTTCCTTATTTTATCTTCTAAAAAAAAGCTTTATATTTTATAAAAAGTAGAAGTTGTTTGAACTTTATTTTTTAATAATTCTCATTAAATCTCGGTTAAAACTCTTAGTTTGTCATTCTCTATTATTATAACTAATAAATTATTTTGAAAAAAAAAAAAAAAACTGTTGCGTTATAAATTATAAAAAGAGTTGCCGAATTATTAAAAAATAATCTATTAAATGACCTATTAATGTAGGTTTTGATTTAAATTTGTATTAAACAAAATAGGGTATTTAAAGGTGAAAGTTCAAATAGTGTAAAAACACCCTTAAACGTTTAGACCCCCAAATTACAACTTAACCAATTCAAGCATTATGTCAAACAACTAGTGTGCGGAAAATTAACATAAGCTATAATATGGAATTGGAAAGACTATCTAAGCCTTAGAATCACAATCCACAACAGATAATAAAAGGCAAAGATAAAAGGGAAGGAAGATGCAAACACAAAGACAACACGCGATGTGTTATCGAAGAGGAAACCGAAGCCCTCGGCATAAAACCTCTCCGCCGCCCTCCAAGTGGTAAACAATCCACTAGAAAATGTAGTTGGGATACAAGGACAGCAATAGACCCTCCAAGCCTAATCTACCTAGTGCACCTAAGCCCTCCAAGCTTCTTGCTCCAACGAGGTTGCGCCGAACCTTTTTCTTTTCTAGCTTCCCGGATTCCGCTACTAGACCATAGCATCAACCAATGAAGATTGGTTCCTTCCTAACTGCTTCCCAGAACACCAAACAGCCCGCTCACAGTAATGGATATGGTGAGAACAAAATTTTGGTAAAAAGCCCCTCAAGGGTTTGGCAATGGAGAGGAAGAGAGTTGAAGAATTTGAAGAGACTCTAATGTATAGATTGTGGGTGAATCAATCTTGTTTTTCTTTAGGGTTTCTCTCTTAAAATTCTCTCTGGAAGCTCTCTTTCATTTGTGGGTAAAAGGGGTATTTATACTGGAGTAAGAGAGGAATGTGAAACGTCAGGATTTACAAAACAAGGGTGGCTCGCGGCTTGACCTCGCGACTTGACTAAGTCGCGAGATCCAGTCGTGAGATAACCGTATGGCCAGTTGTCCTGTTTTGTCCTGTAGTGCTCCAGCTAGCATGATTGTTCACCTTCTGGCATGCTTGGCACGTGTGCTGCGTCTGGCGGCTTGAAGCTGCGAGCCACCCGCGAGAACAAGCCGCAAGTCTCTGCTTCATTGCACAGTCTTGAGTATTTCTTCACACTCTCTCACACACTACCCTTACATGATTCCCACCTAAATACAGGACTTCTAAGTGTTGTATTACAAGCAAATATGTCACGGAATAAAGCTAACACATGGTTGATTAAATTCAACCTTACAAAAGGGTATCATTTGTACTACTGTACACTCTTGGTGCGATGGTCACTTTACAAGTATAAGTGTTTATAAGGTGTGGGGAGTAAGAGCCGGGATTCAAGTCTTAAGGAGGGAGTTTCACACACATATACACTTAGATGATTCTAGAATATAATTTATATCTTGTACAAAAAAAATGGTATATGTGGAGAATTAACATGAAATTCCCAAATCTGTGAGAAACAAAATAGAGAAAACACACGCCAAAGAAAAAAATAAAATAATCACACGCACAAGACAGTATTTATGTGGTTCGGCAATGTGCCTATGTCTACGGAGTTGCAAGGATTTCACTATTATTAGGGAAAAAATACAAAGTGCGGCAGTACAGTTTTTTTTCTCTCACAAAAAACTACCTCAAGAAACCCTAATCACCAAAACAATGGTTTCTCCCATTAAAAACCACGCAACATCATTTCGGGTCGAGTTGGGTTGCCATCCAAATCAAACACAACTAGGCTCCACAAAACCCAACAGTATCATTTGTTAATAGATTTGGATTAGAAGACCAAATTAATTCATTTTTACAAAATGAGACTAATTTGCTAAAAAAAGTAAAATTTAAGGACTAATCTAAGAAATTGAAATTATAGTCAAGGACTAAATTGAATATAAGCCTCAATTTTTTTTTTAAAATCTAATTGAAGGCACATGTATTACATGGTTTATGATGATCATCATATATTGTGCTTTCACTAATAGTCCTTCTACGTCTCTCAAAAGTTAATTTTGGGGAAATTACACAAAAATGACCAAAATTTATGAAATTGTTTAAATTTAAAGTATTTTCACATGTTTATTATTCGTTTTTATTATTTTGGGCAATAATGTAGCAGAAAAAAGTGCAAAAATATTTATTAAACTCTTTGTTTCACTTAGGGCTTATTTATAAACTATTAATTGCTTATTGGAAGAGGGAGAGATGATTAGACATTTTAATCCCAGTAACTCAAATAGCAATATTGTTTTCTAGTTAGAATTTTATATTTTATTTTTAGGTTTGATCTTTTTTAGATTTTAGAGGATTAAAAAATAAATAATAAATTGTGGTAGAATAACTGTATAATTAAAATGACATGATAGTCTTATATGTGAAATGAAATAATACATAACGTTAGGGAAGCAAATTTAAAATTTTAAATATTAAGGGAATATCAAAATTATCCTAAACTTTAAGGATGCAATTAGCATAATTTTAAATTTAGTCTATTTAGATTTTAGATAATTCATTTTAATTACTTAATAGTTTTTAGACTATTTAATTGACATGGCATAATTGAATTGACCTAGCATGATTTAATTGGACCAATTACCATAAGTAACTAGTTTAGTGGCCACCACATCAACAAAAATGGATGAAAGGCTCAAATCAAATTAAGTGATTTATAATGTAAGAGATGCATATTAAAATTTTGAAATTTTAGAGTGTAAAATCAATATTACTCCAAATATTAAGGATGTAACAATTTAGTCAAATTAATTCAATTGAGCTTAACTAAATTTGCTTCTCTTGTGATGATCCAAGCCACATAATAACCAAAAGATTTGGGATGTTAAACTTTCAAATCTTTGATCGGACTTGCTGCACATATACCCCATTGGAGCCCAAAATTAAATTTTCTTTAATTGCAATGATCCTAGCCTCATAATAACTACCCCCTTGAGAATGCTAACTAGTCTGACTGTGTAGCACCCATTCTTGGAATGTGACCAAAACATATTTGTCCAATAAAAGGTTAGGGGAACATGTAAAATTGCCTCGACATCCCCACTATCAAAGTATTAATAGTTGTAACAAGCATCTTAAATTTATGTTTTAACAATGGTTGCAAATTGTGCCTTATTGACATAAAAAAATGGATTCTCATAAAAAAAAAAATGTTAAAAACAAAGTGAGGCTAAAAAAGTACATTCTCCATTAAATTTAAGGATATAGTTTAAAGTTTTAATAGTTTGCAATGAAGGCACAGTGCAAAGAACTTATAATTTAGACTTTCAGACTGAATTTAAGTAATTAATAAATAAAGCTACAATATTTATAATTTTTTTAAGCTGACAATATTTTATGGTATTAGTCGTGCAAAGATGCGGTCGTATTACTAATACTCGGCACATGAACAATATATATGAGCACCTTTTTTTTTTGACAAAAATTCCAAGTCTTATTCAAGAATTAAGGGAGGTTATTTTAATTAGTTTGAAGTACATTTAAATGTCCGGTGGTACGTCTTCCATCCAAACTAATAAAAGAGGGCGTAAATGCATTTTTGGTCCCTACATTTTGGCCTTATTTCTATTTTGGTCCCTACATTTCTATTTTACCACTTTTAGTCCCTAAAATAAAAAAACTGTGTTTCATTTTAGTCCTTACCGTCACTCACTTAACGGAAATATCCTACATGGCAAACTGAGTACATTGTTGACACAGTAAATGCTTATGTGTCCATTAAAATAATATTAAAAAATGCCACATCAGCGTCTAATTTTTTTTTTTAATTATCAATTTTAACTAAATAAAAAAAGACAGAATTAAAATTTTAAAAAATACATAAATCTAGATCTGGTTTCATCTTCAACAAGAACACAAACTCAGATTTGAATATAAGATGAACACAAAATGCTATCTAATTTTCATTTTCTTTCCTCTCTTCTGTGCAAAAGCTCTATGGCCACCATAGCCGGAGCTTCCTCCACCTCCAATCTCTCTATCACTCAAGCTAAATCTCACACACTTCAAACACTTGAGACCCAAAATCTGATCTGAGTCCATCTCTCTCTAGACCTCGTCTTCTCTCTCTTTGATCCAAAACGAGGCACAGCCTCCCTGTTCCACCACGAAACTCAGCCAACACCACCATGAGGATGGCTTCCTTTTATGAGCTCACAAGACTCTCAACCTAAGCCCAAAACCAACAAACACTCTCTCTAAACTTGAATCTCTTTACTCCCAAACCCAGAAGCTACTCTCTAATCTACAAGCTAAGAGCATCTTGAACGGCGTGTGATCCACAAAAATGAGATGTGGAGGTTAAAGGCCTTATAGATCTGCCAAGAATCGTGACCATGGTGGTGTGTGGACCTACACACAGTGGTGCGTGAACAAGTGTGTGCAAAGTAGAGGGTAAGTGATGGGTTTATGTGTTTGTGTGCTCAGTGTTGTGAGGCTTTGTGAGCATGTAACATGTGTAATAACACACACCCAAATCAAGTTGGTTAGGTTTGATGGCTATGCCAGATTAGTGGAGGTGGAGAGAGAGGGTTGGGTGGGTTAGGTTTGATGGCTGTGCCAGATTGGTGGAGGTGGAGATCGTGGTGGCAGGGTCAGATCAGTGGTGTTGATTTGGTTTTTTTGGGTCGCAGGTGGTGGGTAGATCTGGGTTTCTAGGTCTGGATCGGCTAGGTCCATTGGTGGGTTTAAAGAGAGGCTGGGATGTTTTGCTTTGTGTTGATATGGTTGAGTTGGGTTTGTGTTGGTATGGTTGAGGGATTGAGCTGGGTTTGTTCAATTTTGTGGGTATTTTGTTAATGATTGTATTGATTTAATTTTCGGATTCAAATCTATTTTTTCTTTTGGACAATTTGGTTTGTGTATATATATGGATTGATTTTGTTTTGTACAATATTCTTTTATGATTTTTCTGTGTTTGATTTCTGGGTTTGTATGATTTTTTTGGGTTTGTGCACTTGTGTGTTCTTGATGGGTTTGTATGATTTTCTGGGTTTGTGTGATTTTCTGGATTTGACATGGCATTTATTTTGAGAGTAAATAGTTTATGTTTGTTATTGTGTTCTTTGTGTTTGTGATCTTGTGTTAATGTTTAAATTTGAGTTTGTGTTTGGTTTTGGGTTTGTGCTCTTATGTTCTTGTGTTGATGTTTGAATCTGTGATCATGTGCTTGTGTGTTCTTGTTCAAAATGAATTAGATCTTGTTAGGACATATGTGTTTCACATGTTAAGAACATATATCATGATTTTATGTAATTGACTTATCCTTTGACAAAACGCATTTTACTTGTATTTGGATAGATTTAGGATGTGTTTAAATACTTCAAGAAACCATGTTTCAAGATCAAGTGTTGAAGCCTTCAAGTCTGTCCAAGAAAACAAGTTCATAGTGCAAATTCATTCAAGCTCGACAGCTGGCTCGATAGTTGTATCTATCGAGTTTAAGAAAGCTGTTCTACATTCGGTGTGCTCGACAGCTGCTCGACACCTTCTATCTGTTGAGATTTAAGATTTTCAGAATTCAAATATGATTTTCTTGGGATCCGTGAATATGTCTTTAGGCTTTCTTTTCTCCTAACCCTAGACATATAAAAGAATTGTTTTAAGGGTCGTCAAATAGTTCACAAGTTGCACAAGTATTGAGCAAACTCTGTTAAAGCAAATTGTGACCGAAGACGAAGTTCTTACCCTAGTTCATCTCTTTCTCTTGAAGAAGTTACTGTGCATGTGCACCGTAGGGTTTTGTGACCAAGCATCTTCTTGATCTTCATCGTGTGGATGAACTAAAGAACTTTGCAACCAACAACCTTTTTAATTGGTGATTGAAGTCACGTACTGGGATCCGCGTAATTGGTTAGTCACATACTTGGGAGTCGTGCATCAGAAAGGGGAATTGTCATTACAAAACAAGTCCAATTGGGTATTGGGGTAAAGGTTCAAGTGTAGGTTGGTAAGGTACTTGAGATTCCTTTACTTGTAACCGCTTGTTGTGATAATAGTGGAGTTTCGGAAGTGGTGACCTGAAAATCACCTGGTGGGGTTTTTGCTGTTAGGTTTTCCCCATTCGTAAATAAATTACCGTGTTATTTATTTTCTGCTGCATAATTAGTTTATTGGTGATTTGTTTGCGCTACCACGTGTTTGCATGATAAATTGATTATTTAATAACTTGGCTAATTAATTAATTATTTTCTATCACAAGGGGTCATTCAGTTTGTGGCCTATCAGATCTAAATTTATGTATTTTATTGTTTTTAATTCTGTTATTTATTTATTTATTTTGTTAAAATTGATTAATAAATTTCTAAAGGGGCGGGAACCCATGTGGCATGGGTGATGAGTGCCACAGTGGATTTTTAATAATATTTTAATTCCTCTGTTAGCCAGCTCAGATATTTTTGTCTGTTGCCTGACGGAAAGGACGAAAATAACACGCGTTAATTAGTTTACAGACTAAAAGTGGTAAAATGAAAATGTAGGGATCAAAATGAAAAAAAGCCAAAATGTAGGGACTAAAAGTATATTTACAACAATAAAAGAGGGAAAAAAATTGCTCTTCGTGCTAAAGAATTTGCTACAAAATTGCAGTGCCTTCTTAAATGGGAAAAGTATACAAGGGTGGGGAAAGTTGAGGCAAGATACTACACATCATTAACCAGATGTCTATACTGAGTTAGGCTGCTAGAGTCAGTTTGTAACGCCTTGATGAGGATATTTGAATCACGCTCTAAAATCATAATTGTCAAAACATGAATTGTATCGTAAATCAATTTTTAATTTTTTCGTATCGTGTATCGTATCGTAAAATACACAAACATTTAATAAAATTTTTAAAAAATTATAAATATACATATATAAAGGGTATATTCATTATAAATTTTGAATGTATTTAACTAATGACTAATTTATTCATCACTTATATAATAATATTTAACAAGCTAACTAAATAAATCAAACTAGCATGTGTTTATAACATACACATTCAAATTACTTAAATTCAAAAGTGATAATATATTACAAATGACCCACAAATAATAATTTATTTTCATCATATTCACCAAATTGAGTCAACGCTATCATCCTATTTATAATTTTGCAAATTTATTTCTTTATTAAAATTTTTTTCATCGTTATTCGTCATTAACATTTACTGTCTCTTTTTGTTCTTTTTATTTTAATAATTTTTTTATAAATTTTTTTTGGCATTCTAGTTTCTTGGACTTATAACAATAACGATAAAAATAAAAAAATTTTAAAATATTAAAGTGAAAGGTAAGTGTGTACTGTGTAGTCCAATTGTACGAGAGAGGGACAAAAAACTTATGAATTTGTTATTTTAGTAGGCTAAATTAAGTAAACTAATAATTTTTTGCTAAAAACAAGTCTAACAACTTATTAGATTCAAATAAAAGTATAAATTTTAACAAAAAATCTCATTTTAAGGCATTTGTTTATATATCGTACGATACATATGATTTTACGATACAATACGATTCATACGATACTCACACTGTATCGTACGATTCATGAGTACTTACGATACGCCAATACGATACAGAACTTTTTCTACATGATACGATACGTATCGCATATCGTATGTATCATACCATACTGGCAACTATGTCTAAAATAACCCTGTCTACTCCAGTTTTTACTGCAAATTCTAGAGCCTGTCTTGCAGCTAGCGCTTACACTTCAATGGCCGTGAAAGGTATGGTTATTTGTTGTGTGAGAGAAGCCATAACCAGTCCAGCTTAGTTTCTGATGATCACCCCAATTCCAGCACGTTGTTCTTACTCGAAGAGTGCCCCATCAAAATTAATCTTGTACCATGATGTGTCAGGAGGGCACCAAGATGTTACTGGTCTGACCGATGGTGGAGTAGCTGCCAAGTGGTGTGAGGTGTATTCCAGGAGTCTCTCTTTGGCTTGCTGCAGGATTTGGCCGAGTGTACAGGAGTTCTTTCCTAGCCTGAGGTTGTTGGGTCTATTCCATATTACCCAGCTCACCTTGAAAATAGAGTAGGGTCTCTATTCTCAGCAAAGGTACACCGAATTAAATCGATGAAGTTCGAGCATTGCCTCAAGCTGTCATGGTTCCAAAGTGGGACTTGGTTCCTGTAAGAGAGAAAAGTTAAAAAGTTAAAAATTATTCATTTGCTCTGAAATAAAAAATGAATTTTTTTATTTATTTTAAATCTTAGTTCGTAAAAGACAATTGCATGATTTTTCTTACTTTACTTTAATAATTAATTTTTAAATAAATATATAAACAAACTCTTAACTTGGGTCAAAAAGGTAATGTAAAAAGAACTTTGTAGCTGGCAAGAAAAAGCAATATAAACAGGACTTGGCTAGTCAATGGGAAGTTACCGCCTGTCTTCCTTGTTGTAGTGCTTGAATTTTTTAGGTTTTTACTAGAAGGCACTTAGGTTGGGATGATTATAAAAGGTGAAAAATTGAGGTGAAAAAAGTGGGGAGAAAATATTATTTGTGGTTGTTTGATTGAGATTATAGGAGAGGGGGTGAGGAGGGGGACAAGTTGGTGGAGCTTGGAAGTTTTCTTCTAAGCCCACGGACATATAGTTGTTTGGTTTTTTTTTTTTTTTTTCATCACTCATCACTCATCACTCTTCACTCAATTTTCGTTACTCATCACTCATCATTTAAAATACCTCAATTTCCCCAACCCCACAAAATAGGAAACACAACCAAACAAGCTTTCTTGGAGTGGGTTCCACTTATTTTGAGTTATGGGTGATGAAAACAGAGTTATGGGTGATGGAAACATAAAAAATAAAAACTAGATGGTTAGCCATGATGTTGTTTTGGGCAGTGACGAAGTCAGTGACTACTTTGGCATCAAGCTCAATGTGGAGTTTCTTAATGTTTAGATTTTTAGCTAATGTGAGACGGTCTCTTAAACCCCAAAGTTCAGCGGCAAGGGAATGGGTGAAGCCAATGTTTCTAGAGAATCCTCCAATCCAGCTGCCTCTATGGTCCCTGATAAGTCCACTAGCACTTGACATGCCTGGATTGCTTCTTGCGGAGCCGTCAGTATTGAGCTTAAAGAAACCAATGGGTGGTGGTTTCCATCCGACTACAAATGTATTGCAATGCCGTTTTAGAGTTCGGAGAGGGAGTGCAATGAAGAGCTCAATGGATAAGGATTGAATTTTCTTGAGAATGTCTTCCAATGTGAAAGGTTTGCTCTCCGTGACCAACTTATTGAAAGGTTTGCTCTTCGTGACCAACTTATTCCTAGCGGTCCAGATTGCCCAAATGGAAGTAGGGAATAAGGTTTGCCACGGTAAGTTCGAGAAGAGGCTTGTGGGGATGCTTTTGGAAGACATGGTTTTGATCCATGATGCTGTGGTGTTTGAAAAGTAGAAAAAAGGTGGGGTGTGAGGGATGATTTTGGACCAAATGGGGGCGGTGACAGTGCAGTCACGAAGTATGTGCAAAGGGGTTTCAGGGGTAGTGTGGCATAATGGGCATGAGGAATCCATGATGATTTTCCGATTGTGGAGCAAGGATTTAGTGGGAAGGCTATTGTGGCAGGAGAGCCATATGAAGGTACTGATTCTTGGGAGAGTAGGGAGTTTCCAAATCCATTTCCATTTGTTGTGAGGAGCTTCGGAAGTGAGACCACAAGCAAGGTGGTACGCAGATTTAGTGCTAAACTCACCATTCGGTGAAGGAAACCACTAGGTGGAGTCATCGTGTAAGGGAGTGTGGGGTTTGGGAGTGGCATGAATTAAGTCTTTGATGAGGGTGGGGAGGTGGAAAGATATTCTGTCAAGACACCAGTTGCCCGAAATGTCCCAAAGCTCACCAACTTTTAAAAGCTCTTTGTTTCTGCTTAGTGGGCCGTGGATCATGCTTTTCAAAGGGCCTCTACCCGTCCAGTTATCAACCCAAAAATTTGCCAAGGAGCCATTGCCCAATCTCCAACCCGTGCCTAGAGTGCAAATGTGGTAAGCCTTGAGCAAACTAGTCCATGTTGTAGACATATTTTTAGAGGCCGAATGGTTGGGTGGGTATTTAAGTGACAAAGTTTTGGCCCAAATGTCCATTGAGTTATTTTGAGGAGCCCAGACTCTTTTAGCTAGAAGGACTAAATTTCTTGCATAGGCTTTTTTGATTCCTAGCCTACCAAGGAATTTTGGGCTTGTCACTGTGCTCCAATTTTTGAGGTGGATTTTCTTGCAAGCTTCAGTATCACCCCAGAGGAAGTTTCTATTGATTTTATCAATTTCCTTGCAGACTTGTTGGGGCAAAAGGGTGCTTTGCATGATGTAAGTGGGTATGGCAGAAGTGACGAAGTTGATAAGAGTGAGGACTCGCAAGGGAGAGAGTTTTGGCTTTACAAGAAGCCATTTTGTCACGGATCTTGTCGATGATAAAATTAAAAGCTCTTTTGTCTCGTTTGTGAGAATGGGTACTCCAAGGTATTTTCTGAAATTTCTAGAGGAGGAGATTCCAAGCTCATTTTCCATGTTCGCCATATTGGAGGGTGAGGTGTGAGGAGAGAAGAAAATCTTTGACTTGACAATATTTATTTTTTGACCCGAAAGATTGCAAAAAATATCAAGAACTTTCTTGATGATAGAGCAGTTTTTCTTGGTGGCTTTGGCAAACAAAATGAGATCATCAACAAAAAATAGGTGGGAGAAGGGAAGGCTATTTCTTGCTGATTTGATACCTTTCTAGTGGCCCAATGAGAATTCTTTGAGTATGAGCCATGCAAGGTGCTCCATGCATAGGATGAAGATGTATGGGGAGAAAGGGTCGCCTTGACAGATGCCCCTAGTGGGAGTGAATTGGGTGAGTCGTTCCCTATTAAGAACAACAGAGAGATTGGATGAGGTAATGCAGGACATTATGAGTTCAATCCAAGCAGGGGGGAAAATTGAAGTGATTAAGGGTATGCCTGATAAAACTCCATTCAGGCCTATCAAAAGCTTTTTCAAGGTCAATCTTAATAGCCATGGAGCCAACTTTACTTTTGGAAGTAGTCATCGAGTGTAAGATCTCTTGGGCAATAATGATGTTGTCGCTAGCCTTTCTACCCGAAATAAAGCTAGCTTGGAAGGGATGAATAAGGTCACCGAGGTGAGGTTTAAGCCTACTCACCAGAATTTTTGTAATGGTTTTGTACAGAGTGTTGCAAAGACCAATGGGGCAAAGTTGGTGGACAGTTTCGGGTTTGGGGGTTTTGGGGATAAGGCAAAGAAGGGTGGAGTTTAACTCAAAGGGGATATTTTTATTAGTGAAGACATTTATGATAAAAGAGCAGATGGAGTTGCCTAAGGTGTGCCAGAAATGTTGGAAGAAAATGGGGTAGAAACCATTGGGACTCAGTGCCTTGTGAGGTTTGAAAGTGTTAATGGCAGCATGAATTTCTTGTGTGGTGATGTTTTGGAGAAGGGGGTCTTCCACATGGAGTAGAGGCGTATCAATATTTGGGAAAAGGATGGTAGAGAGTGAGCAAGTGGATCCTCTAGTGTAGAGGGAGATGAAGTGTGAGGTGATAAGATTTTCAATGTCTCCAGGGGAGTAAGTCTAACTACCCATGCCATCCTTGAAGCACCGAATTTTGTTATGATGCCTTCTACGAATGGTGGAGATATGGAAGAAATTTGTGTTCCGATCCCCTAACATGTTCCACTCTGTTTTGGATTTAAGTGCCCAAAAATCTTCTTCAAGCTTTAGGATGTGATGGAATTCAGCAATGAGTTCTTTTTCTAGCTTGAGGAGGAAGTGAGAGGGGTTAGAGCAGATGGTTGTTTGCGTGCCCTTAAGTCGAGCGAGCACTCTATTTTTTCTGTGAAAAATGTTTCCAAAACATTCTTTATTCCAAATCCTGACCTTGGTGGTGAAGTTATTGAGAGTTTGCATGATATCGTCGGGGTGGGCTTGAGATACTTCTTGGACAATATCATTGAAGGAGGGGTCATTGAACCACATTGTCTCCAGTTGAAAGGGCCGATTGTTGGGGTTTGGAGGTGGTTGGTCAGTGTTGACAAGTAAAGGGTGATGGTGAGAGAGAAGCTGAGTCTAGCAATTCATGGTCTTATCAGGTGGGGCTTACAATTTTTAATATATTTACAAAAATTCCATTAAGCAATCTTATTTGAAAAGCTTACTAAGTACCTGTTTGGATCCCACGTCCACGTTTAGTGTTTTACCTTTTTTTTTTTTTTTTTTTTTTTTTTTTTTTTTTTTTTTTTTTTTTTTTTTTTTTTTTTTTTTTTTATCTTGACTAGCGCCTCTTGCATTGTTCATGGGACATGAACAGTGCATTAAGGCAAATGAATAGTGTTTTGTGAGTTTGAACAGTAATCGGAAATTATTTTTTTATTATTTTCAATTTTAACAAAATAAGCAGTATCCAAACGCACCCTAAACATGTATTTTTTTTAGGCCCACAGTTTTTAGTATTTAAATACTGGAAATTGTTGTTTGGAATTACTTACCCAAGAAGCCTATATTGCCAAATTTAACAACCAATAGAAAAAAAAAATAGAGCTGCATCATTGGAGTTAAAGACATGGCCTGTTTGGTAATGTTGTTTGTATTTTTTGGAAATAAGTGTGTATGAAAAAGTGTATGAAAATACGTGTAATATTGTTTAAAAATTGAAAATATGTGTTTAAACACATATATCAAATGGGCCTAATTTTTTGCTCTTGAGTTACAATGCATAGCCATTTTTGGCTATGCACTGTCGTTCATATGGTTTAATTAAAAATATATATTTTATTTATACTTTTATTATTATAATAATTATTTTCGTTTGTTTGTGGTTGTGATTAGTGTTTGTTGTAATGAATATATTATTTTATTGTATTAAATGGCTATGCATTATCGCTCATATGGTATAATTAAAAAATATATTTTATTTGTACTTTTATTATTATAATAATTATTTTCGTTTGTTTGTGGTTGTGATTGGTCTTTATTGTAATAAATATATTATTTTAATGTGTTGAATGCTAAAATAAAACTATTGATGTTGTGTTGTAAAATGAGGTGATAAAATAGCTTTTTGTGGTTCCAAAATAGGGACGGACCTATGATTTTAAGTTAGCGAGGAGTAGATTATAAAGTTATAAAAAAATAAAAAAAATAAAAAAAAAACTCCAAATAGGCATCCATATAGTATTATAAAATTGTAAATACTCAAAATCGTTGTTGTAAGGACTGAAATTGGATTGGTCCCAAATCCAGATTGGGCTCAAATGCTAACGGCCCAAATAATAAATTTGTAGAGCGTGGATAGAAGAACTAGATTTATCCCAGAAGAAAAACGATTAGACTTAACGATTCAAGACGGTTTGACACAAATATGATTATCAAATTTATCCTCAGAACAAACTAAGTTATTTGTTTCATGTGGTTTTCTTCAAGACAGAAATTGTACAAGAATTCCCATATTTTCTCTCAGTGCATTCTTCCATGTTATATACTGCAATCTTGGTGTCATCCTTACCACACACGTGTAGGTTAGATTTGGGGGATTCCTTCCTATCCCATCCAACACTTCCTAGAACCATCAACTAGTAGTTGTAAGCCTGTTTGATTATTGTTCAGGCATCACTTCCATATTAATGTGGTTAGAGAGTTGGTTGAGAGGCAATTAATGCGGAGGTAGCAACCTTTGAAGATATTTGTCTACCTTTTTATTCTTATCCCTAGTCCAATGTCTTACCCTTAGTTGTGACGTAACCCCGAAGTAAGTCCGAGATGATAAGGCACTCAGATTCACCTCAGACACATGTTGCCGAGAAGGCTTTTGTCATCGGACGCTTATTGAACCCATCTCACATTGTCTCTACTCCTCTCTTAATTTTATTCTCCTCATAGCCTTATTTGGGCCTCCTCGGATGGTCTAACGTCCTCCGATAGGGCCATAGGCCCAGTTAATACTACTTTTAACAATACTTCCTAATTAACTGGCCCCCACAATAGTCCCTCAAAATCTTGCTTTTTGACTCCTCGGAAGAAAATGATGATTTTGATGTCCTTATCCCATCTTGTTTTTGGCTTTACTCTGTATTCCTTACCTCCTACATGTCTTTTTGTATGCTCTGGACACGCTCCTGACGATTCGGCGTCCAGAGCATGCCAGCATTAAATTTTGGTGACGCCTTTGTCCCCTACATTCAACGGTAAGATGTAAATAGTACGGTGGATGGTTTTTCTTGTTTTACGAGCGGGAACTTTCCCGCTTGTAACTTCTGCGCCACTAAAAATAGCTTTTCAAATCAGTTCTCTCTTTTACTTTCAGCAATCACACAATCCTAGAGCTCATACATTGAACCTGTCGCTTTCTTTCCTTTCCCTGTGCATCTACAAATACTAGAATCTTGTCCGAGGACCCTCTTTCAAACCTGTAAGTCTTCTTAAAACCTTTTTTAGCTTTCATCTTAAACTTGTTAATTTTTCTTCGAAACCCTTTAGGAAAATGGGTAAGTTCAAATGTATGGTTGAATCTGAGGAGAGTATGAGAAGTTTCCGGGCTAAGTATAGAATCCCACCAATAGTGGGCATGAGGTATGCTGCCCAGGGGGAATGGTTTGGCACTAGGAGAACAGGGGAGGTAGTTATTCCCATGATCGCCTTCATAAAAGGTGGGATGACCATTCCCATGGGTACTATTACTAGAAGCTACCTTAGGTTTTTTAGGTTATCTCCCACACAGTGTGCCCCAAACATATTTAGGGTCTTGGAAGTATAGAAGCCTTAAATGAGAGAATGAACTTGAACCTCACCCATCATGATGTAAACTGGGTGTACAATTTACATAATTTGAAAGGGTAGGGATATTATCTCAAATCGAGGTATTCCGTAGTAAGGCTAATCCAGTGCCTTCCCAATTCAAACAAAAATTTAAAGGAGGACTTCCTTATCTTTTCCGGGAAATGGCATGATGGTCTACCCTGCCCAATGGAGGAGGGAGAACTAGGTGGGAGTATAGCCGGAGACTCACGAATTTTGGTTTACATTTTTTTTGTTTTGTGTCTCAATATTCTTGTTTCTAATGAGACTTCCCTTTAATTCAATGATTTTGCAGATAGGCGCTATGCCAAACCCAAACTCAGCTTAATCAACAAAGAGAGCTTGGATAGGGTGTTCCAAGCGGAAATATATGTGAACGAAGCTGACGATCAACTCCGAGCAGCCCATTTGATCCTCGGATACACACCTCTCTCGTTCGCCTTCCAAGCTCCCAAATACGTAATCAGAGCTCGCGATCCTCGGCTCCGTTGTATCAGCGTTGCCTACCAGGGGTTCATCATTCCAGAGGGTGTTCCACTCCCTAAAGACACTCCCTTCACCCAGCCACTTTTCGTTGCCACTCTTTCAGCAGGAGCATCTGCATCCCAACCCGTCCTTAGAGAAGAAGAAGAAGAAGAAGAAGAAGAAGAAAGAAATCCAGAGGAAATTGTAGATTTGACATACTCTCCGGACAAGTTCAAGGTTTTCAATTAGACTATACATTCCGAGGACAATTTCGACGAAATTGGTGTACGAAGGAAACCCTAAAGAAGTCTCATGGAGTTGATAGAGAATCAGCCTGGGAAAGGTGCACCGGGGAAATCTGCATAGTCTTAGATTCCCCCTCCTCCTACCAAATCACCTCCTCCTGCTCCTCACCAGCCTCCTCACCAATCTCAGCCGGTTAGAACTAAAGCTACCGATTTAAAAAGGCGAAGGGAGCAGAAAGGGAAAGACGTGGTGGATACTGGAAGATCCCTTCCGACTTGAGAGGAAGAGGCCCAACGAGCTGCGAAGCAGTAAAAAGTCAGCCATGTTTCTCAACGGGGCCTGGAGAGATCGGACACTCAGCCTCCTGAGCCATAAGCTTGGCTGCCAGCAGCTATGCACGGTGGAGAGCCTTTGAGGGTTGACGCATCACTCAGGGATTTCAACGGTGGCATTGGGTACCACGTAGCCTCGGCTGTGGAGGAGGCTTTGTTGCTTCCACGAGATATGGCCGAGTTGAAGAATATGAGGAAGAACGAGCTCTTCCTTAACAACAAAAGATATCTGGGAATGGTATAGTACTAACTCTTTTTCCCTTCTCTCTTTTTTTTTTTTTTTTTTTTTTTTTTTTTTTTAAACTTGTGATTATTATTTATTGACATGTACTTTTTATTGGCTATGGCATTGATCCTTCCTTTTTAGGTTATCCAAAATACCTTCAGATTGGAAGAGATTACCAACAACTGCTTCCAGCAATTGGAAGATGAAAGGAAAAGACGTGCGGCTGCCGTATAGACATTGACTATATCTAAGCATAACCTTGCCGAGGCGAAGAAAAGATTGACTGTTGAGGAGCAGGCTCGTTGTAGCACGGATTCAGCCTTGGAAGGCGCACAGAGACAAGCCGAGGACTAGAGAAAGTGTCTACGTGAGGCAAACGAGGAATTGAATGCTGCCAAGGAACAACTGGCAGCCCTTAAAAAACAACTGGAGGAAACCCAAAGGCTAAAGGATCAAGCTGAAAAATCCAAGGAGGAGGCCGAGAAAGCAAGGGTTGAGGCCGAGAAGGCAATGGACGAGGCCGAGCAGAAGGGTTATGACCTCAGGGTAGTTGAGACCGAGGAAAACCTTAGGGCAGAGGTCCCAGTGGTATGCCGCATTTATTACACCCAAACTTGGGATGAAGCCTTTAACCGAGCTGGGTTTGAGGCTTCATCTGAGTTGAGGAAAGCAGAGAATGTGTTTTACCCTTCTGCAATCTGAGCCTCGGATCCTCCTTCCACTAAAAAAGAAGTGACTTCCATAACTACTGATCCAAATCCAGAAGTATCGCTTCAGGATCCTCCTCCTCCTAACCAATAAGAACTAGCAAAAGAGACCAATGCTTCCCAAGAAGCATCCTTGGATAAAGCTGCAGCCGTTCCAGAGGTAGAGGTAGCTTCCCAAGGCTTTCAGCAAGACTTAGCTTCTACAGTCATGCCAGCTGAGGGAGCTTCTAAAGACAAAGAGGGAATAACTACCTCGGAGGCAGATAAACCGGCCAACCAAACTTCCAAGCTTCAAATTAAGCTGAAAAAATAGGCCTTATTTTGTAGTTTAATTAGAACTTTTGTAAGGGATTTTATTTCCGTTTATTTTGTTTGTTTGTTTTTTTTTTAGACATATCTTAATGAAGTATGCATTTTTACTTTTTGGAATTTGTTTGAGTTGCTGTTTGCCTCATTTTTGTGTTATTCATTTTGTCATTCTAGTTTTGAGTAATTTCATCTTGATTGTCCTTTGTTTATACAAGAGAAAAAACATAACTTACACACATTAATAGTTGGCTACTAAAATGGATGATAACCATTGAGACTAAGGAAGCGTTCAAAAAGTTGGATAAATTTAAGTCCAAAGCAATTCAATTATATATTAAATGATGCTCACAGGCCTATTGGGATTTATATCTTCACTAGGTAATTAGGAACCCTGTGACCTAAGGATGGTACTTGAGGGTTTATTACTTTGAAACGCCTAAGTTCATGTGGCACTAGCATTTTAATAACAAGAGGTTGTATTAGTTTCCATTGAACCTGGTCAATGCTCCAATGGAGGTCATAGGGTATCAATTTCCACCAAGTTTGTGGTCCGAGGAACCTGACATAACTTAGTTTCTGTTTCATACTTCAATAGATGTCATAGGGTATTAATTTCCACTAAGTTTGTGGTCTGAGGAACCTGACATAACTTAATTCTGTTTAACACTTCAATAGACATCATAGGGTATTAATTTCCACTAAGTTTGTGGTCCGGGGAACCTGACATAACTTAGTTTCTGTTTAATACTTCAATAGATGTCATAGGGTATTAATTTCCACTAAGTTTGTGGTCCGAGGAACCTGACATAACTTAGTTTCTGTTTAATACTTCAATAGATGTCATAGGGTATTAATTTCCACTAAGTTTATGGTCTGAGGAACCTGACATAACTTAGTTTTTGTTTAATACTTTAATAGATGTGGAAACGCATGATGTATGATTGGCATAAATTAAAACAAACCCAAACAAGACTACTTTTATTAATAATAATACCTCTTGAGATTGTTTACATTCCAAGGATAGAGTACAGCCTTTTCATCTAAGTCTTCCAGATAATAGGCTATTATTCCTGCTACTGAAGTAATCCGATACGGTCCTTCCTAATTAGGCCCCAATTTTCCCCAAGCTGGATTCTTGGTGGTTCCCAGAACTTTCCTCAGCACCAGATCTCCTATAGCTAACGGCCTCAGCTTTACATTGATATCATAGCCTTGCTTAAGTTTATGCTGGTAGTAAGCCAACTGGACCATTGCATTCTCCCTTCGCTCTTCGATCAAGTCCAAACTTTTTTCTAACAACCCAGCGTTACCATCCGAGGTAAATGTACTAGTCCTTAATGTTGGGAAACAAGTTTCTAAAGGGATTACGACCTCGGCTCCATATGTCATTGAGAAAGGAGTCTCTCCTGTTGACCATCGAGGCATTGTTCGATACGTCCAAAGGACATGTGGCAATTCTTCCACCCATTTTCCTTTAGCATCATCCAGCCTCTTTTTAAGTCCATTGACTATAACTTTGTTGACAGCCTTAGCTTGCCCATTCCCTTGAGGATAGGCCGGAGTGGAATATTTATTATTTATCCCTAAGTCAGAACAGTATTGCCTGAAGGCTTTACTATCAAATTAAAGGTCATTATCTGAGATAAGGGTGCGTGGAGTTCCGAACCACGTTACGATATTCTTCCAGATAAACCTCTTAACATCTACGTCTCTGATGTTAGCCAAAGGTTCAGCTTTGACCCACTTAGTGAAATAATCCGTGCCAACCAGCAGATACTTTTTGTTTCCTAATGTTTTAGGAAAAAGACCTACAATATCTAAACCCCACTGAGCAAAAGGCTAAGGGCTGGATAGGGGATTAAGAGTTCCTCCAGGCTGGTGGATGTTGGGAGCGAATCTTTGACATTGGTCACATTTTCTAACATACACTTGTGCTTCCTTCTGCATATTTGGCCACAAGTATCCTTGAGTAATGGCCCTGTGAGATAGGGACCTTCTCCCTGTGTGACTTCCACAAATTCCTTCATGCAGTTCCTCTAAAAGTGACTCTGACATCTCGGGATGTATACAAAGTAGATACGGCCCAGAAAAAGAGCGTTTGTACAACTTTTTGTCCTCGGATAACCAAAACCAAGGAGCTTTCCTCCGTATTTTCTCGACTTCTATTTTCTCTTAAGGCAAGGTGTCGTTTTCGAGGAATTTCAGTATGGGGTCCATCTAGCTCGGCGCTGGGTTGACTTGATGGACCTGAAGCACGTCCTTCCCTGCTGGGGTAGGGGTGCACAAATCCTTAACGATTATCACCCGGGGCAAATTTTGTGCTGAAGAGGTGGCAAGGGTTGCCAAGGAATCTGCGTGGGTATTTTCACCTTTGGGAATATGTGACAAGTTAAAAGACTCAAATTTCGTTTGCACACGCCTAACATAACTCAAATATTCCTGCATTCTTGCATCTCGGGCTTCCAGTTCCTCTTTCACTTGGCTGACTATCAATATTGAATCCGAGAACACTTCCACTACCTTTCCACCCATTTTCTGAACCATATTCATTCCCATCAACAAAGCTTCATATTCCGCTTCATTGTTTGTAGTTGAGAATCCCAACCTTAAGGACTTCTCAATGATGATCTTTTCGGGGGATAGCAGAACTAGCCCCACTCCTGCTCCCCGTTGGTTTGCAGCTCCATCCATATATACTTTCCACGATGAGGCGTCCTGTGTGGAAATCAGGCCAACCGACTTTTCATCCATGTCATGTTGCTTCATCTCAGCTTCTTCTGGAAGCTCGGCGAACTCGGCTACTAAATCGGCGAGGACCTGGCCTTTCACGGAGGTGCGAGGCATGTATTTGATGTCGAAAGCCCCTAGGATCATGCCCCACTTAGCAATCCTCCTCGTGTAGTCTACACTTCTAAGTATGGACTTCAGTGGTAGTTGAGTTAGGACTACTATGGTGTGTGCTTGAAAGTAATGTGGGAGTTTGCGTGTTGCATGGACTACTACCAAGATGGCATTTTCTAGCGATAAATATCGCATCTCGGCCTCATGAAGTGATTTACTTACGTAATAAACTGGTCTTTGAAAGCCACCGTCCTCTCGTATTAAGACAAAACTAATTGAGTGAGAGGCAATCGCCAGGTAAGCAAACAGGACTTCGTTCACCTCAGGGCTGGACATGATAGGCGGCCGAGATAGATACTCTTTCAGCTGCTGAAATGCTACAGTGCATTCCTCGGTCCACTCAAATCCTTTCCATTTATGTAGTAAATGGAAGAAAGGTTTGCACCTATCAGTTGACTGGGAGATAAATCGGTTCAAGGCGGCAGTCATTCATGTTAGTTTCTGCACCTCTTTCGGATTCCGAGGTGCTTGTAAATCATTAATGGCCTTGATCTGGTTTAGGTTCACCTCAATTCCCCTATGAGACACCATGTACCCCAAGAACTTTCCGGAGCCTACACCAAAGGAACACTTTAAGGCATTCAGACATAGCTTATGCTTTCTCAGAATTCCAAAGATACTCGTAAGATCTTCCACATGCTCGGAGACTACTTTGCTCTTCACAACCATATCATCGATATAGAATTCAATGTTTCTACCCAGTTGTGGTTCGAACATTTTAGTCATCATCCGTTGATAGGTAGACCCTGTATTTTTCAAACCAAAGGGCATCACTTTATAATGATAGTTTCCAATAAGGGTGACAAAAGTTGTCTTCTCTTGATCGTCCAATGCTAACGGTATTTGGTGATATCCTTGGAAGGCATCCAAAAAACTCATTCGAGGGTGACCAACTGTTGCATCCACCAACTGGTCAATCCTCGGCATAGGAAAAGGATCCTTGGAACAAGCCTTATTGAGGTCCGTGAAGTCCACGCACACCCACCACTTCCCAGTCTTCTTTTTTACCACCACTGTGTTGGCTAACCATTGAGGGTAAAAAACTTCCTTAATAGCCCTGGCCTGTTTGAGCTTGGCCACCTCACTTCTGACAGCTTTGGCGTGCTCTTTTGATGGTCGTCGAAGTGGTTGTCTCTTCGAAATAATGGAAGGATTCACATTGAGTTGATGACAGATGAAACTCAGATCTATACCCGAGGCTTCATATGGACTCCATGCGAATACGTCGACATTTTCTCTGAGGAATTCCACCAATTGCTCCTTCTCTCGAGAAGGTAGTTTAGCCCCAACCTGGAAGAATTTCTTCGGATCATCAGCAATAATTACCCTCTCCAGATCTTCACATTTTGCCTTATCGGCCAGTCCATTTAAGGGTAATGCTACGGCTTTTGATTGCTATAAACCATTATCGGCGGTAGCCAAGGTCTTTGCCTCTGGCCTATGTTGGATAGCCGCTACTAGGCATTGCCAGGTTGTAGCCTGACTTCCTACTATCTCCAAAACTTGGCCTCCGGATGGGTATTTTACCTTCTAATGTAGAGTAGAGGAGACTGCCCTCAGGGTATGAAGCCAAGGTCTACCCATAATAGCCGTGTATGGAGAAAATACGTCTATAACGATGAAGTCCACCTCCACCACATCCGTACCGGTTTGCACAGGTAAACTGTAGGCTGCCAAGTGCTCAGGTTTCAAACCTAGCCCCTTGTACAAGTCAAGGTACATTATATCAGCAGCACTGCCCTGGTCAACCATTACTCTTCTCACATCGTACCCACCAATTCTCAGTGTGACCACCAGAGCATCATCATGTGGCTGTATGGTTCTAACCTTGTCTTCATCTGAAAAGCCCAAAACCAACGGGATGTCCATCCTAGCTCTTTTAGACATTGAGTTATACTTCTCGGCTAGAGATCGGGATACTGACAGTACCTTGGAAGGACAAGATCCAGTCCTTCCCGAGGTAGCAAAAATAACGTTTATTATGCCAAGGGGGAGTCTCAAAGAAGCATCTCCCCGTATCTCCGAGCCTGCCTAGCTTACTCGACCACTGGAGTGGTGCAAGAGTTGCTTCAACTTCCCTTCTCGGACTAGTTGTTCCAGACGGTCCCATAAATTCCTGCAATCCTCAGTCGTGTGTCCATGATCTTGATGGTAGTGGCAGCAAAGATTCTGGTTGCGTCTCGTAGGCTCTCCTGCCATCTTGTTTGGCCATTTAAAAAATTGTTCATTCTTGATCTTCTCCAGTACCTGTTGCACCGGCTCCCGAAACACAGCATTAACCGCCTGGGTGTTAGTAGAACCTGATTGCCCAACAAAGTCTTTCTGAGGTCGGTTATTGTTGTACCGGTCCGACTTGAAATCCCTCCTCTCCTGAGGGATTACCTTGGTCTTTCCTTTTCCCTACAGTTGGTCTTCTTCTACTCTTCTGTACTTGTCAATCCGATCCATCAATTGGTGTACACTAGTAACAGGTTTACCAATTAGAGATTTCCTCAAATCATGCTCAGCTGGAATACCAGCCTTGAAAGTACTTATAGCCACATCGTCATGCTCTCCCTCTATCTCATTAAACATTTCCCAGTATTTATCTGAATAAGTTTTAAGAGTCTCACCTTCTCGCATGGACATAGACAACAAGGACCCCAAAGGTCGAGGAACCCTGCTGCAGGTAATAAAGTGAGCGCCAAAAGCCCAGGTAAGTTTCTTGAAGGAATCGATAGAGTTAGCTCTTAAACCGTTGAACCATGTCATTGCCACCGGGCCCAAGCTTGATGGAAAGACCTTACACATCAAAGCCTCATCTCTAGAGTAGATGGCCATCCTTTGGCTGAAATGGCTAACGTGTTCTACTGGGTCTGTCCGACTATTATATAGGGTGAATGTAGGCTGGTGAAATTGCCAAGGAAGATTTGCATCCTCTATATTCCTTGTGAAGGGTGATTTGGAAACCTGGCTTAACGCTTTGTTCATGGCGTTATTCCCCAAGCCTTTGTAAGGTAGACTTTTGTACCTACATCGATGGTGATACTCCTCTTCATAGGAAAAAGTCTAGCTAGGCGGAGTTTTGGATCTCTGTCTATAACTAGCACCATCTGTATCTTCGGAGGAAGGCTCAGAGTTGGGTGGGGAACATCTTCGTCGAGCGTGACGCAACTCTCTTTTCAATTTGTCAATTTCACGTTGCATGTCTCTGTCATTCTTTGCATGAGAGGCATGACTCTTCCCTTGAGATTGACTTTTGCTGGTATGAGTTGTGCGTACACTTCCCTCACAGCCCTCTCTCTGTTCGAGGCTCCGGTGCGAATTGCCATGCTGGGAACCCCTTGATTCTGTTTGGTGTAAGTTAGCATCTATCTGGTGCGGCCTTGCTGTTGCTTGGTGTGGACCTGCTT
Source organism: Quercus robur (assembly GCF_932294415.1). NCBI lineage: Eukaryota > Viridiplantae > Streptophyta > Magnoliopsida > Fagales > Fagaceae > Quercus > Quercus robur. The sequence goes on along the minus strand of NC_065540.1, from coordinate 44,153,004 downwards.
CCTTCATCGTGAACGTTGTAACCGAATTTCCTTTGGCCTAGATCAAGCTCTTTCCCATAGACGGCGCCAATTGTAAGGACTGAAATTGGATTGGTCCCAAATCCAGATTGGGCTTAAACGCTAACGGCCCAAACAATAAATTTGTAGAGCGTGGATAGAAGAACTAGATTTATCCTAGAAGAAAAACGATTAGACTTAACGATTCAAGACGATTTGACACAAATAAGATTATCAAATTTATCCTCGAAACAAACTAAGTTATTTGTTTCATGTGGTTTTATCTTTTCTCTCAGTGCATTCTTCCATGTTATATACTGCAATCTTGGTGTCATCCTTACCACACACGTGTAGGTTAGATTCGGGGGATTCCTTCCTGTCCCATCCAACACTTCCTAGAACATCAACTAGTAGCTGTAAGGCTGCTTAATCACTGTTTAGGTATCACTTCCACATTAATGCTGCTAGAGAGTTGGTTGAGAAGCAATTAATGCGGAGGTAGCAGCCTTTGAAGATATTTGTCTACCTTTTTATTCTTATCCCTGGTCCAGTGTCCTACCCTTAGTTGTGACGTAACCTCGAAGTAAGTCCGCGATGATAAGGCACTCAGATTCACTTCGGACACATGTTGCCGAGAAGGCTTTTGTCCTCGGACGCTTATTGGACCCATCTCACATTGTCTTTGCTCCTCTCTTAACTTTATTCTCCTCATAGCCTTAGTTGGGCCTCCTCGGATGGTCTAACGTCCTAAGATAGGGCCATAGGCCTAGTTAATACTGTTTTTAACAATACTTCCTAATTAACTGACCCCCACAGTTGTTTCTAAATACATTAAGATGTAATAATTTACCAACAAAAACAAAAACAAAAACAAAATATATATTTTTTTAATACTAGGCTGGCTAGGATTTTTTAATTTTTTAATTTTTTTGTTGTTGTTGAAATTAGAGTATTCACAGTGGTGATGCTAAATATTTTAGCTTTTAGAATCTTAAAAATGTACTTTATCTATTTTACCACCTAGCTTTACAATATACTCAATATCAAATGTTTTATTTTTTATCACTTCATTGCTTTTTTACCTGCTAATTAAAGAGCCTAACTGATATTCTTTATATTATTAACAGAGATTTATAAGATTTGAATTCTTTTATATATTTATTAAAATTCAAACATTATAACTAAAAACAAAATTGTACAATTGCCTTTTGAATGAGATTGAAAATTAAAAAGTTTACTTTTAATCTTAACCTTAGATTAGAAATTTTTTAATCTTTTTTTTTTTTTTTTTTTTAACTTTTATATCTCAAATTAAAGGTAAAATTGCATGGATTCAAATACAAAAGAGCCATCTTCTTAAACTCCAACATGTTAAAAACAAAATTGAAGAAAAATAGTAGAATTCATTACTGTACATATATTATTTGGACATACCTTATTTTGCTAGACATATATTATTTGAACACAAACTACTGTTTGAACATGAATTATATCATAGTTGGAAACGAACCATTTTGGACTGTCTCATTGTTGGACACATAATAATTTATTAATTATTTTCTAATATTATCAATCACTATATATTTCTAACATCTTTAACTCAAAACTTAATCAATGATGTTATGTTAAACATGATGGGAATGACGAGATTACATCCCACAGACGAAGCTAACGCTAATGACGAGATTACATCCCTGACGAAGTCATCCTGAATAACGAAGAAAACAGTCATCATTGACGAAGGCAGGAGAGTCATTTAATGCAGTCAATCAATGACCTGGGCAGTTACCAAATCAACCAGGCAGACCGTTGGGAGCCTCTTAAAAGTCCCATTATTGGACCAGAGGCGTTACTTGGGAAAGCATTAACAACCACAACGGCTAGCCCCTAAAGCCACATGTATAAAGCCCTCACACAGTCAACAGAAGGTACACACATACATTCACACTTTGAGAGAGCACTCTGGTTTTTTATCTTGTTTTGTCATTATTCTAACTTTGGCATCGGAGGCGTTGTGGCAGGCACCACACCGGTGACCCTTATAGAGCATACACTCACACCAACAAGGGATTCCATCTGCCCACTCTTACTAACGAGCTCGTGCTTCATCAGTTTGGCGCCGTCTGTGGGGACGACATTTTCAGATTCATATTTGAAAGCGTGGTTTCCAGTAACTCTCTACATTCAGATGGAATCCAACCTAGATTCAGCAGCCTTGGCCCAGCAAGTTCAAGCCCTTGCAGCCACCATTGAAGAACTCACCAAACAAAACCAGGAAATGAAGCTACGACTCCAGCAGGTTCAACAGGCTCAGCAGGACGAAAGTCGGTCCAAGGGTAACCTGGAGGGAGAAGGGGATAGCCATAGGAGAGGTACCCCTCAAAGGCCAACTACTACGAACGAACAGAACTCAGATCTCCTTCGAGAAATGAGGAAGGAGATGGACGAACTAAGGAGTGCCATTAAAGAGAAGACGGACGGAAGCGTAGACAAAATGGTAAGGGCTACGGATTCGCCTTTCACCGCAGCGGTACTTGAATGCCCTGTATCGTCAAAGTTTCGCTTACCTCAACTAGAGCCATTCGACGGACTCAAAGACCCTCAGGATCATCTTAATACCTTTAAGACGACTCTGGGTCTTCAACAACCACCTGACGAGATACTGTGTCGTTCCTTCCCAACCACTCTCAAAGGAGCTGCAAGAGAATGGTTCACGAAGTTGCCGACCTCGTCCATAGACAACTTCGATTAATTAAGTAGTGCCTTCTTGCGCCATTTCATAGGGGGGCAACGTCCAAAGAGGCCGGTAGACTACTTACTCACCATAAGATAGGGAGAGAAGGAAACTCTGAGGTCGTATGTCAAACGGTTCACTCGGGAGACTCTGGAGGTGGATGAAGCCGATGACAAGATGCAGCTGACGACCTTCAAGGCGGGGCTGAAGTCCAGAGATCTCGTGGCCTCCCTCGCAAAGAATCCACCAAAGACAATGGTGGAAATGCTCCTGAAGGCACAGAAGTACATGAATGATGAAGATGCTTTAGCTGCCATAAAGGATGCCGAGAAGCTAGGCGACAAGGCCAAGAGGGAAGACGAACGTAGGGGGCAGAAGAGAGATCGACCAGATCGTCGGAACAATGATGGGAACAGGAGGAAAGATGATAAAAGTTCTCGGACGGTAAGATTTACTCCCTTGGTTATGCCTGTTGACAAAATTTTCACGCAGATCAAGGACGAGCATTATCTCAAATGGCCCAGACCATTGCACTCATCCCCCAATGTCCGCAACAAGAACAAGTACTGCCGGTTCCACAAAGATCACGGCCACAACACGGAAGACTGTAGAAACCTAAAGGAGCAAATAGAGGAGTTAATACGGAAAGGGAAGTTACAGAAATATGTGAAGAAAGGAGAATATAGCAAGTTCAGGGACGACAATAAATTCCAGCATGAATCCTTCTCCCGGGATGACGATCGTCCGTCCCAGCCTCCACACAAGGTGATCGAGGAGATAAACACGATTACAGGAAGGCTGTTCTCAGGAGGATCATTTAAATCACTCAAAAAGGCGTACCAGAGACAAGTTAACAGCGTCCACGCCGTACTTCCGTCCAAACACCGACGAACATACCAGGACATGTCCTTCAGTGAAGGAGACGCCATGGGAGTGAAGCAGCCCCACAACGATCCCTTGGTCATAATGCTGAATATAGAAGGGTTCAATACCAAGAGGATCCTCGTCGATAATGGCAGCTCTGCAGACATCATCTACCTCCCAGCCTTCCAGCAGTTGAGACTAGATCTAAAAAGACTGCGCCCTTTTGACTCTCCACTCGTCAGTTTCAGCGAAGACAGGGTCTACCCTAGGGGTATAGTGACATTGACGATGACGGCGGGGACCTACCCAGTACAGTTGACCCGACAAGTAGACTTCCTGGTGGTAGATTGTCCCTCATCCTACAATGTCATCATTGGAAGACCCACTTTCAACAAGTGGAAGGCGGCAACGTCAACCTACTGTTTGAAGGTAAAATTCCCAACAAATAATGGTGTCGGTGAAGTGAAAGGAGATCAAGTCCTGGCAAGAGAATGCTACCAAGCTGTCCTGGCTGAGAAGGAGAACCACACGTGGATGATTGAGGAAAAGGAAGAAAACAGGATAGAGGCCCTGGAGACGGTGGAATTGGTAGAAGGAGAAGCGAACAAGATGACCAAGATAGGAACGACGTTGAGCCCCGAGATGAGAACAAGACTCATAAGGTTCCTCAAAGAGAATCTAGATGTTTTCGCATGGAGTCAAGAGGATATGCCAGGCATATCTCCAAAAGTCATCCAACATAAGTTGAATGTGGACCTAGAACGGAAACCCGTCCAGCAACAACGAAGAACCTTCGCTCCAGAACGAGACCAGGCAGTTGCAGAGGAAGTCACCAAACTCCTGACGGCAGGGTTCATCCGAGAGGTGTATTATCCTGAATGGCTAGCAAACGTCGTCCTGGTAAAGAAAGCAAACGGGAAATGGAGGATGTGTGTAGACTTCACCGACCTGAACAAGGCATGTCCGAAGGACAGCTTCCCTCTACCAAGAATAGACCAGCTCGTGGACTCCACAGCCGGGCACAAGTTACTGACATTCATGAACGCCTTCTCAGGGTACAACCAGATAAAGATGGCTGAGGAAGACCAGGAGAAGACCGCCTTCATCACAAGTCTAGGACTTTACTGTTACAAGGTAATGCCTTTTGGGTTGAAGAATGACGGGGCTACGTATCAGAGGTTGGTGAACAAAATGTTCAGCCAACAGATTGGCAGGAACATGGAAGTGTACGTGGACGATATGCTCATCAAGAGCAAAAAAGAGCTCGCACACCTGGACGACCTGAAGGAGACATTTACAACCCTTAAAACGCACCAGATGAGGTTGAATCCAAGTAAGTGTGTCTTTGGGGTTGCTTCGGGAAAATTCCTAGGGTTCATGGTGTCCCAAAGAGGAATAGAAGCAAACCCAGAAAAAGTGCGAGCCATCATCGACATGACGTCCCCCAGGACCGTCAAGGAAGTTCAAAAACTCACAGGAAGAATAGCAGCTATGAACAGGTTCGTTTCCAGGGCTACAGACAAATGCCTGCCCTTTTTCAAGACCTTGAAGCAGGCCTTTGCCTGGACCGACGAATGCGAAGCTGCGTTCCAGGAACTAAAGCATTACCTGAACAGTCCACCCCTTCTAAGCCCGTCCAAAGAAGGGGAAAACCTATACTTATACCTGGCAGTGTCAGCCTCAGCAGTAAGTGCAACCCTGATCAGAAAGGAGGGCAAGAAGCAGCTCCCGATTTACTATGTCAGCCAAGCCTTCCAAGGAGCTGAGTCCAGGTACCCAAGGATCGAAAAGATCGCGTTTGCGCTAATAGTAGCCTCGCGCAAGCTAAGGCAATACTTCCAGGCAAATCCCATTCTTGTAATGACGGACCAACCAATCAAGAAATCAATGAACAAGCCCGAAGCAGTAGGAAGAATGGTCCAGTGGGCGATTGAACTTAGTCAATTTGACATCGAGTACCATCCTAGAACGGCAATCAAGGTGCAAGCTCTGGCGGACTTCATCGTAGAGTTCACTCTTCCAGACGAAGACAGGATTACCGACGAGGTAGATAGATGGACAATACAAACTAATGGTTCGTCAGTTCAGAGGAAAGGAGGAGTAGGGGTCGTCATAACCACCCCTGACGGAGAAGTGCTGAAATATGGGGTCCAACTAAAATTCCCGGCCACCAACAACGAAGCTGAATACGAGGGGATACTGACGGGACTGAGGCTTGGAAAGGCACTTGGCATTAAAAACTTGTTGATTCAAAGTGATTCAAAGCTGGTGATCGGGCAGATTAGGGGAGAGTACGAAGCAAAGGAAGAAAGGATGCAGAAATACCTCAAGCTGACGAAACATCTGACTCAGGAGTTCGATGTAGTGGAGTTCGTGCAGATCCTGAGGAGTCAGAATATAGGGGCTGACGAAGTCTCGAAATTAACGTCATCAGAAGAAGGGGAGATTAGCACAGATCTGGCAATGGAGGTCCAAAAACACCCCAACATTGAAGAAATTGCAACATTCACCATCCAGAGCACAAATAGCTAGATGACACCCATAATATCCTACCTCCAGGACGGGTACCTCCCTCAGAGCACGGAGGAAGCTAAAAAGATCAAGAAGAGGGCGGCCAGGTTCACGATCCTTAATGACGCCTTATACAAGAGAGGCTTCTCTATGCCTTACTTGAAGTGTGTCGACGAAGAAGAAGCTAGATACATCCTGGAAGAAATCCATGGAGGAATTTGCGGTGACCACGCTGGCCCCAGATCCCTGGTGAACAAGGTAGTACGAACAGGATATTTTTGGCCAACCATGCAGGTAGACGCTGCTGAGATCGTCAAGAGGTGCGACAAGTGTCAGCTATACGGGAATGTGCAACGGCTCCCAGTGGAGAGACTGACGACTATAGCTTCCCCATGGCCATTCGCACAATGGGGAATGGACATTGTCGGCCCGCTACCCTAAGGTAAAGGCCAGGTAAAGTTCCTGCTTGTTGCTATTGATTATTTCACAAAGTGGGTTGAAGTAGAGGCTTTAGCAACGATTACTGAGGCTCGAATTCGGAGCTTTGTGTGGAAGAACATAATCTGTAGGTTCGGGATTCCATTGACGACCATATCAGATAATGGGAGGCAGTTCGACAGCCAAGGCTTCAGAGAATTCTATTTAAACCTTGGAATCAAGAATCAGTTCTCATCCCCGGGGCACCCCCAGGCAAACAGACAGACGGAAGTGACGAACCGGATGCTGCTCAAGATTATCAAGACCAGGCTGGACAATGCGAAGGGTGCTTGGCCAGAAGAATTACCTAATGTCCTGTGGGCTTACAGAACCACAGCCAGAACCTCGACAGGAGAGATACCCTTCAAGCTTACCTATGGCATGGAAGCAGTAATCCCAGTAGAAGTGGGGGTAACAAGCATCAAACGAGGAACGTTCAGCGAAGGACTCAACGACGATGAACTGCGACTCAACCTGGACTTTCTGGACGAAGTCAGAGACAACGCATCCAGCAAGATGACGAAGTATCAAAAAAAGATGGCTGAGTACTACAATAAGAGGGTTAAACTCAGGCGACTGGACATAGGAGATCTCGTCCTGCGCAAGACCACCACAGTAACTAAAGACCCTACTCAAGGAAAGCTAGGTCCTACATGGGAAGGACCTTACCGCGTCATTCATTACTCAAGACAAGGAAGCTACCACCTGGAAACCATGGACGAACAAAGGCTCCCCCGACCATGGAACATTGAGCATTTAAAGAAGTACCACCAGTAAATGTAATAGACAAATGCATTCATTCTTGAATTTAATGAAAGAATTATTCCTCTGATGTCTTTGTGCAGGTAGTTCTAGTCAATCATAGGGTCCATGAAACACTTAAGTAACAAGATTCCGCCTTGACGAATGTAAGTTACTGCCGACCACCCTAACGGGTATAAATCACTAAAGTAACAAGATTTCGCCTTGACGGATGTAAGTTACTAACGACCACCCTAACGGGTATAAATCACTAAAGTAACAAGATTCCGCCTCGACGGATGTAAGTTACTGACGACTATCCTAACGGGTATAAAACACTGACGTAACAAGATTCCACCTCGACGGATGTAAGTTATTGACGACCACCCCAACGGGTATAAAAAACTAAAGTAACAAGATTCCGCCTCGACGGATGTAAGTTACTGACGATAACCCCACGGGTATAGGATACTAAAGTAACAAGATTCCGCTTTGACGGATGTAAGTCACCACAGGTACAACCCTTTAGCAAGTGCAAGTGACAAGATCTCGTCTGACGAATTCACACAAAAAGAAAGAGAAAAGGGAAGAACCATGCAACAAATTAAAACAACACTCAGACTGCATTCAAGATCGTCAAAGCAATCAAGTAATAGATTATTGATGAATAAATAGATTGCAAAGTGCAAAATACGGACGAGTATAAATCAGCCAAAACATCTGTTAAACAAGTAAGTATGCTTCATTAAAAACCCATAACCACTGGGCCGCAAACATTGTTTTCAAAATAAAATTGATTGTTCCAGAATTAGATTTACAAAAAAAGAAAAAGGCCCAAAACAGGACGGGCATCCACCAAAAATAAACAAAAGAAAAATTTTCTAAGTAATAAAGTCAGGCGTCAGCAGCAGCATCTTCACCGGTAGGTGCGTTAGTAGCAGGCTCAGGAGCATCACCATCCATGGCAGAAGACTGAGCAGCTTCGTCCATAGCCATATCCTTATCCACCTCCTCTAGGTCCAGGCTCCCCATGTCGACCCTAGCAGGATGCTTGACCAAATACCTCCTGAGAAGATCGAAGCCTTTGAAGTACCAATTGAAGAGTACAGTATTGTACTCGTCAGTGGTCTGGAAAGCCTCCACGGATTTGGCAGCGATGGTTATGAGTTTCTCTTTGGCCGAAAGAAGCTGCTCATCCTTCTCCTGAGTCAACTTGCGCTCAACCCTGAGGTCGTCATCCAGTATCTTGACCTTCTCCTTCAAAGAAGTTGTCTCGTCCATAGAGGCAATCAAGTTCTTCTTCAGGTTAGAATTCTCTTTCTCCAAAGCCTCTATCCGGGATGTTAAAGATGCCACCTTGGCCTCTTGAGTGAGGTATTCGGAGGTAACATGGAGGCTCTCTCCCAACACCTGGAGGAAATCATATAAGTCGTCAGTTAAAAAAAAAAAAAAAAAAAAAAAAAAAAGGAGAACACCATACCTGGACGAGCTTGTGAACATGACGAGAGGCGACCTCGTTCAATGACATGTCGGAGAGAGCCCTTAAATCCGCTGGAGTGACGACCTCGTGAGCCCTGTCCACGGCCAGCCTTTCGTCATCCCATATTATGGACGAACGAGTATTAGCCTTCTCCTTCTCCTTCTCCTTGCCAGTCACGCGTGGCCTTTTAGAGCCGGGAGTAGGGATCTCCTCTATTGACGTGGTTGGAGAGGCCGTCCTCGTCGTCTCAGAAGCTATGGGGTGGACGGAACTAAGGGGAGTGGGGGTAGGGCCCTTCCCAGTCACACGCATAGTTTTCTTCCCCAAGTTGGACAGCGGTTCGTCCTTTTTGGATCTCATCTTAGCGTACATGTCTTTGTTAAATTTTGTCGTCATCTCTGCAAGAGGAAAACGTTTAACAGGAAATCCTAAGTGTACATGAGAAGAATTAGCACTGACGAGTATAATACTTACTTTTTTTGTCCTCAATACCGATTTGACGAAGAACGAAAGGAGACGGGTCAGGACCGAGGTTGTAGAAAGCGAGGGTTCGAGGGTCAACCAGATCGTCCCAGTTCTCAATCGTCTCAGCGTACCCGATTGCAATTTCAATGCATTCCTTGTGCCGGCTCTTAAACTTAGGCCGTCTCTTAACTGTACCAAACAAGAAACAAAGGAGTTAGCAATACTAAAGCCTCAAAGGTGGCAAAATTAAAATGACGGGGAGAAATACTGACGCACCTAAGGTCGGGGTTCCCCACTGACGGAGCAACCTCGGGATATCACCCCAATCACTGCTGGATTGAGTCTTGAAGTCATCCCCAGACACAAAGAAAAAGCGCGACTTCCAATACCTGAAGGACGAAGGTAAGCCCTTGATAATCCTTGTCTTTCTCTCCCAAGGGACTAACTCATAATACCCCCACTCCTTGGACTCTATCAAACGGTATAGATAGGTGAGCTCACCCATCCTGATCATATCCCCATTGGAGGCCAACCATATTTGCATACAGTTGATCACAATCCTCCACGAGTTAGGCATGAGCTGCCTGGGAGCAATACCAAAATGAGCCAAAAGTTCCATCAGGAACGGGTGGACGGGGAGCCTAAGCCCGCAGGAGAAGGTTGACTCATAAAAACACACTTCACCCAGAAAAAAGTGGCAGGCCCTATCTTCGTCCTTAGGTAGACGGACATGAACCCGCGCTGGAAACTGGAACCTATCCTTGAACCTACTCACAGTTTCAGCGTCCAAACCACACGCCTCCCTGAGGGCATAAAAAGCCCTAACCTCCCGAGGACCAGAGACGGCTGTATCCCCTTCCACTAGGTCGCCATTAGACGACAACCCAGTCTCGAGATCGCTAGACCTAACCTCAGACATCACTTCCCTCCTTGCTAAACCCTTGAACCAATTAAGCGATTGACGGAGCAAAGGCAGCAAGTCGCCCAAAACCACGCTCAGACAATTGCCCTCAAACACAAAATTTTCTAAAAACGGGTAAGTACCCAAAGACCCTCCTAGGCGCGCAAAAAGAAACGAGATCGATGGGCAAGCTATCCTAACCTCCAAACTATCAACCATGGAAGTATAGAAAACAGAGGGCAGAGAAAAACGATACAAGCTAAATCCCCAGAAAATCAAAGACCGACAAAAGAAAAGGAAGAAAATGACAGAGAGAATCAGAAACTACACTGCAGTAAGATAAAAGGAAAATATAAGGAAAGGACCAGTAAGGAAAAACGTACCTCCAATGGCGGAACACCAAAAGCACAGCACAACAATTTGAAGAAGAAGGAAGTCTCGAGAAAAAACGCTCAGAGTATCGTTTGGGTATTTTTTCTGTTTTACTTTTTGAAAAGTAAAAGAAATTAGAAGAGGAGAAGTTTTAAACTTAGGCCAAAAAACGATTGAAAAACCAGCGGGACACCCAAGAGTCATACCATTAATTCCACGGATTAGCACGCGCCACGTAGCCACGTTGCGTGTAGCGCCGCCACTAAGCATTAAATTCGGAACAGAACCCCAAGAGTCACAGACAGCTCAAGAAAACTTTTCATCTTCTGTGATCGTCATGACACGTCACAGACGACCCCAGAACTTGGGGGGCAACTAATGGGAATGACGAGATTACATCCCACAGACGAAGTTAACGCTAATGATGAGATTACATCCCTGACGAAATCATCCTGAATAACGAAGAAAACAGTCATCACTGACGAAGGCAGGGGAGTCATTCAATGCAGTCAATCAATGACTTAAGCAGTTACCAAATCAACCAGACAGACCGTTGGGAGCCTCTTAGAAGTCCCATTATTGGACCAGAGGCGTTACTTGGGAAAGCATTAACAACCACAACGGCTAGCCCCTAAAGCCACATATATAAAGCCCTCACACAGTCAACAGAAGGTACACACATGCATTCACACTTTGAGAGAGCACTCTGGTTTTTTATCTTGCTTTGTCATTATTCTAACTTTGGCATCGGAGGCGTTGTGGCAGGCACCACACCGGTGACCCTTATAGAGCATACACTCACACCAACAAGGGATTCCATCTGCCCATTCTTACTGACGAGCTCGTGCTTCATCAAAACATATATTTATTTCAATTGTTATTTTGATTCTTAAACTTTGAGTTTTATCTATTATGTAAACTTAAAAGTGCACTAGTAGCCAATGGTTTCTTTGACTCAATTCTGAGTTCCAGACTCACTTCCTAAAACAAATTCGGGTCTAATAAAGTAATCCTACGACCGATAACTTGTGGTTGTACACCAAAAATGTCCCCAACAATCCCCAACCCGTATCAATGGAATCGATGTGAAATTTGGAACTGATGAAAGAGATAGTGAGAGGACAACTTTTGAAGAGCAGAATTCCGAGAGGTGGCCTTATTTATGAGAAATTCAGTGTTTAAGGGTGATGTAGGAAATTTACAAAGAAATTTTCATTAGGCAAGATTCAAAGAATGAGTTAAGTGATAAATGGTTGGCCCCATGTAAGAGTCATCGTATGAGTCACTCTACTGTACACCATAGCAAACACGTCCTGCGTGTTCAAAACGAGGACAGAGTGTAAATTCATGGTGATTAGCAAAAGATGTGATAACTCTTTTTTTTTTTTTTTTTTTTTTTTATGAATAAAGATGTGATAACTCTATTGTTACAAAAATAGTGGGGGCATTGAATACGTACGTGTCATAAGGTTAAATGGTGTGGGGGGGGGGGGGAAGTTGTCAACTTTATTTCTGGAAAAGTTGTTTATTTCTGGCAAGTTTAGGCCCATCTTTTTGTCGTTAGTTACAGAGAAAGAGAGTGACCGACAGGGACAGATTTTCAGAAGAAGACAGCAGAGATCGGTCTTGGTTCCCCCACAATTTGTGATTGATTGATTTCTGGAGCTATACTATTTGATATCTGCTCCTTTGCTACTATGATTGATTCTACTGGTGCTTTCAGTTGTATAGACTTCATTAAATCTCATTCATCCCAAAAAAAAAAAACTACTCCGGTGACTTGTGTGAACGTAAAGTAAAATGGCTTGAATATTTTTCTTCCAAAGTGTGCAGCCTTGGTGGTGCATCATGGTCCTAAAAAAATTCCGGAGTTAATTGCACCCGTGAGGTTAGAACAGGCAAATTGGGTTTTCGAAACATCTAATGCTCTTATCAAATAGTTGTGTAATCCGTTTTGTTAGGTGTAGCGGTTGAATCCATTAGGTTAACAATGTTTCATTGACGGGAAATGGGTTAATGAGAATTTGTATATAATGATTTATTAAGTATTATAAACAAATTCTTCTATATATATATATATATATAAAAATTTGGTGAATTTTTAAAATGTATTGTTTGGGATATTTATTTTGATTTAACAATGTGTATAGACTTTAGATTGAGAGAAATAAGGTGGTAAAAAATCCTAATCAACTTTCATGTTTGGATTTTTTTTATAAAGGAAATGTTTGAAAAATATATATACTAGTCACCAACTCGTGCGATGTACGGGAAAACTATTGATTATAAGGTCTAATGAAATTTAAAAATAAGAAATTGAGTTAATAATATGCATTTTGTAGACATTTTGCAAGATAGCATTTAAAAAAAAATGATCATAATAAAATAAAATACAATGGGAAGAAATATTTAATTTCTATACTTTCCATGGTTTAGAAATGTTATCTAACATAGATTATTATTGGGTTGCCAGGAGAGATTTTTATAAATTGTTAATATTAGAAATATGTTGACATATGTGCATTTATTGTCAATAACTCACTGCAAGTGCATAGTTACTGAAACCTACAAAGTAATTCACAATTATTGAATTAGTAAAGCAAAATTCCCAAAAGTTATATATACACACACTTAGAACTAATACCCCATTTGAACACATACATATTGTACAACCAAGTCTTAATTTTCCCATCAACAGCCTTTGAAAATATAAATTACAAAGATATAAATAAAGACCATGATATAAGGAGAATACTAAGTTTCAAATTTGAGTAGTAATATGACTTTCTCAATTTTGCTTGGTTGTGGTAATAATAATATAGATAATTCAATACATGGAACAATATTAAAATTATAACACCTTATTCCATTATCTTTTATGTTGAATCTAAACAAACAATTAATTAAAATATGGATAGATCATACATAGATTATATGTGAGATTGAATGACAATTTTAATCAACCAAAAATCACATCTTTAATTAAGAAAAAAAAAAATCACATGAACCCAAAAAAAAAAAAAAAAAATTCTCTATAAAGTAAAAGTAGATAAAGTAAAGAATTAAGATTTAGTAATAAGTTTTTGATGTAGTTGTCTTGAGACGTTTGCGAAGCATTTGGATTGGTAGACTCTTTTCTGAAGTTTATGTTACTTCTATTTTCTATTACTATTAAGAAGTATTAATCCTAAAATGGTGAAGGAATTTCAAGATTGGCACTCATGATACAAATGATAAAGTTTGGTTTAAAAGAAAACTTTGGTGGCAATATCCATGCTTTACACGTCTGAAATAATGCATGTAGTTATATTACTTGGTTCATCTCAAGTCATGCTCATGCCAACCACTTACTTCCTTGTTCCGTCCACGGCACCACAACACAAAGAAAGAACAATATGGCTTCACTTATGATCGACAATATTTGTATCTTTCGAATTGAAGGTATGATTTGACTTTAGGCTAAACGACATCCCATTCACATCTCAGCAGTTTAGAACAAAATGACACATTTGTTTCGTCATTCTTCTTCCTCATTGTTGGGAAACTTGTTTTGCTTTAGTTGCCATCTTCTCCTTTGTTGGTCAATGTAGCCATTGACGTGATGGTTCACCTTTGCACAACAAATTCGAATATATGGTTATTGCCTTGATCTAAACTGGTGTAACTTGGCTTTTGAACGTCACCACCACATGATAGAATTATATCACCATGAAATTCTGATAACATGCCATCATCGTACTATTTTCTCTCTCTTCCATAAGATAAATTAGTCCTCAACAGTCACACAAATTTTCCACAATGAAACCATGATTGATATAATATTATTAAAAAATTGCATCAAGAACCTGCTCGGATACCATTATTGGATCCTACAATGTGAATAGTAATTCCGTTAGGTGGGGATCACCAAAACTGATAAAGAGATAATGTAAATTGTGTAACAAATGAATGCAGAGTATCAATATTTATAAACTTCTTCATGTCTTTTGGGAAGAAATATATCTCTTTACCAAAAGATGTATCTTATCTAGGAAAATTTAAATGTTTTGCAAAAACCACCAAACGAAAAGGCACAATGTTTCGGGTTTTAAAAAATGTAAACGTGTCAGTAATTTATATAGCCACATGGCGCAATGAGGAGTAGTCAACAAAAAGTCAAACGTTTCGACTATTAGTTATTATATAGAATATAGATATATATATATAGGTTGTATATATACACATACTGATAAACGGATATTTAATAAGAAGAGTAGTGTCGAGCCTAGTAACGTAGGCTTGTTACCAAGTGGGGCTATAAAAGTGATTGGATCTATATTGGATTTCAAGGTGGAGCCTTTAACACTGGCCGAAGACCCCTAGCCCATGGGTTAATGGGCCAAACCCCATCCACCATGGTTGGTAGCTAAAAATATAAATTGATAAATTAGGAATAAAAAGAGTAGTGATGCCAAAATAATAATAATAATAATAATAATAACAACACTAGATCCTCATTATATTTCCTTCCATGATATGATTAACACTTTTTCATTGAAAATTTATTCAATAGATAATATTATCTACTCAAACTTGAATACTATATTCCACCATATTTTTAAAGTTCTTTTATAGACGCAACAAAATTTCACAATATAATTACAAATTAGGTGTCAACTGACCATAAGCCAAAATAATAATAATAATAATAATAATAATAATAATAATAATAATAATAATACTTATTATTATTATTCACTGCAACTCAAAACAAGAATATTATGAAAATATTATGAGATTTTATTGTGTTTTTAAACTTGCTCTCAAATTTATTAGGACTCAGAGTTTAAACAATTTCACCAATCTGGCTCATCTATATATGTGTATATATATATATATATATATAACCGAAGTCTCTGGAGTTCCTACAATTTTCCATGTCACCACTATTTTCTTTTCTTTTTTATTTTAGATTCTTTTTATTTTTGGTTTTATATCTTATATGTTTATTATTTTCCTTCAACGTGTAATTATCTTATCAAGTGTTACAATAGTTTAGTTTAAATAAAACTCTATTAGATATATGTTTCAAATGCTTGAAAATTCTACTTCAACTAAAATTCTATAACAGAAATTTCAACAAATATAAACCCCTGCCAAGGTCAAAACTCTTTGTACTCACTCAAATTTTCACAAAGAAAACACACATATCAAATTGAAGCCATAGTCGGAAGCAAGTTAATTCTTCAATGAGAACAACAAATACGCAAAGTCTATGAATTAACAACAAAGTCTATGAATTGTAGTGATGGACAGTCATCCACAAATAACATCCAAGCAAGGGCTTTATGTTCTTCTTAATTATCTCATATAATTCTATGAATTATTTTATTTAATATTTTTTGGAATTAATATATTTAGATGGTTGGCATGGCAAACAATGTAAAAACAATTTTCTGTCATTTATGTTGCTTTCTACATAACCCTAAATCAATGTTGAAAGGTTGTGTTTTACAACCATCTGATCTTGGTAACCAAACCCTGCACCTATGATTGTTTATGATTATTTTTGTTCATTGTTTATAGTTTAAACCCATTAAAACTTATTGCTTGATGTTATTTCATGGTTTTTTTTCCCCTTTACTTTTTCTTTTAGGGTTGCTAGGAACACAACCTAACATGTGATTTTTTTTCATTGTTTAAAGTTTAGACCCATTAAAATTTAAAACTTCTTACCTTATGGGTTCATATACTTTTTTCTTCTTCTTATTTTTCTCTTTTGAATAGTCATATATTTTTGGCATTTTGGAAATTTTTACATCTAAATTTTTCTGTTAGTTTTTGCAATATTTGAACATGTTTAGTAGGTTTCAACGACTATGCCATGTGTAAGGGTAAAATTCCCATGTCAAACAACGGGCCTTGGGCCCATGCAGAGTCCAGCCACAACCGAGGAGAAAATGGGGCGCCAAAAAGACTTCCGGCCCAACCCTAATAAGTCCAAACTTATTTAAAAAGATGTCCGAGGAGGAATGTCTCCTCGGACATGCCAAATATGGGCCCAACGTGCACCCTATCCATAATGGGGAATCATTCCAAACAAATATTGGTAGTAAGGATAAGCCTCACAAAGCAAGGAGAAAAACGAGAGTATAGGATGTCCAAGGGGAGACCACAACTGCCGCATTAAATACAAGGAAACTACTTTTCTGGCCGCATTAATGTGGAGAGGACAGGCGAACAGTGTTACCTTGGCCACTGCAACTCACAGAAAGGTAGGGTGGATGTCCGATGGGACAAGCACTCAAGTGAAGGTCCAGATGATCAACAAGTGTAAGGCCCTTATTACTTTAAGGAGGCTATATAAGAGAAGGGCATCCCAATGAAGAGGGGATCGGAAAAAGAAAAGAAAGAAGGATATAGAGAGAGAGAAAAAGATTAGAGCCTTTAATCAGAAACAGAGGTACACCCATACGTCTCCTCGGACCGAGTATCCAGTGGACATGAAGGAGGTATTCTTACGTCCAAACCGCTGCATGGCCTAAAATTAACTAACATTCACTTCGTCAAGTCCTAGTTCTGTAACCCGCTTTCTACAAATTCATTGTCTAGGGTTCTTTGGGCCAAAATCACCTACTTGCTGGGCCTGGGCCCTAAAAACAGACCCTACAATTGGTGCCGTCTGTGGGAAGAACTTGTGTCTCAACAAGTGAAACCGTAAGAAATGGAAGGATCAGGTCTACGCCAAATCGGACGTGTAGATTCCCAACGGCAGGATAACTTTTTGAATCTCGAACGGGAGAAAGATCAAGACAAGCAGCGAGAGGGCAGTGTGAACACCTCCCACACGAGCAGGAGCCGCTCGAAAGGGAAAGGACATGCATCCCATAAGCGAAACGATCGAAAGGCTTTACAGCAAGAAATTGATGACTTGAATAAGAAGCTGCGCCGAGCGCAGCGAAAACGTCCTTCACCCGGCTCGGATACTAGCAGTGATGAGGACAATGAATACAGGCGGAGATCAAGAACCCCTTCAAGCGAGACTTTTTCCTATGAGGAAGAGCAACCTCACAAACACGGCCACAAAAGCCCATCTTACCAAGGCCTAGCCAACGATGCCATGAGCAAGGCCCTGGATCGCATCTCCCAGTCGCCTTTCACGCGTAGAATAGAGGGGGCAGAGCTTCCTCGACGATTCCATCAACCAACATTTGCCATATACAATGGTCGGACTGACCCAGTAGAGCATGTAAGCCAGTTTAATCAGAGGATGGCTGTCCATTCCAGGGATGAGGTGTTGATGTGTAAGGTGTTTCCGTCTAGCCTGGGACCTATGGCAATGAGATGGTTTGATGACCTTAAGCCAAATTCCATAAATTCCTTTAAGCAGCTGACATAGGCTTTTGGTTCCCGCTTCATTACCAGCAGCAGAGTCCCTCGGCCCCTAAATTCCCTCCTATCCTTGTCCATGCGAGAAGGAGAAACACTAAAGGCCTATTCAGACAGGTACTGGGAAATGTATAATGAGATGGAGGGAAATTATGATGACGTCGCCATTAGTACATTCAAGAGGGGCCTGTCGACAGAGCATGGCTTAAGGAAGTCCCTGACTGGGAAGCCGGTCACTAGTGTGCGCCAACTCATGGACAAAATCGACAAGTACAAAAGGGTCGAGGAAGACCAGCAGACGGGAAAGGGCAAAGCGAAGGTTGTCCCTCAGGAAAGGAGGGACTTCAGGTCGGACCGTATTATCAATAGTAACAGGCCGAGAAGAGATTACTCGGAACAGTCTGGATCCATTGGGGCGCAGGCAGTCCATGCTGTGTTCCAAGAACCATTACACAAGATCCTAGAGAAGGTAAAGCACGAACTGTTCTTTCAATGGCCAGGCAGGATGGCAAGTGACCCCTCGAAACGTAACCAGAATCTGTATTGCGCGTACCACTGAGAGCCAGGTCACACCACCGATATCACTCTTTGTCAGGCTAGATCTTTGTTAGGCTAGATCTTTCTTGGAGTACCCTCCCTACCAAGAAAGATCTAGCCTGACAAAGAGTGATATCTGATAGGAAAAATTTGTTGGGTCGTCAAAAGTTGGGAAAATAAAGATACCAAAAGTTGTTGTTCTCTATAGGAATTCTTTCATTTTGTCACCATGAAAGTTGTTTTGGGGAATTAGATAAATATGACAATTGGGTTAGATCTAGCAAATCTTATTGTAATGTTGTCTCAATTGTCAATTTTGATTGGAGGTGTCTCCTCTAGCTTGAATTGTATTGATCTAGTTTAGGTTTTTTTTTTTTTTTTTTTTTTTTTTTTTTTTTTTTATTATATATAAATGAAATTTTGTCGTTTATCCTATATAAAAAAAATTTTTGTGGTGGAGTTCTCTATCTCATGTAGCACGGGCTGCTAACTCAATAGCTCAGGGCTTATTTGGTAGCTTTTTCAAGTATTGTTATTCAAATTAATGTGAAAACTATGGTTTAAAAAGTGTTAAGAAAACATGCATTTAAAGTACTCATAATGCAAAAAATATGTTTTGCACTGTGTTTCAAATAACATATTTAAAAATGTGAAAAAAAATATAATTGTGTGTTTGGTATGTGAATGTGTTTTTAGAAAAAATTGGTAAGTTTGGCAAATTCAGTATTTTTAAACACTAAAAACTGTTGTTTGGAATTACTTACCAAACAGGCCCTCATTGTTTAGCAAAATTTTTTAGGAATTTAGTTGACAATGTTGTTTAGATTGAGGACTTTCTCCCACCTGTGAGGAAGCTTTGTATTTTGATATACATAACTTTCAATCAAGAAATGATGTGGACAAGTTTAACTCCCAAAAAAAGAAAAAAAAAATTTGTGATGTAAAATGGATTTTAGTTTAGCTCAATTGATAAATTTTGATTAAATTTCTTATATCCTTAATGTTTGCGGCAATTTTGATTTGCCCCCTTTGATTCAAGTCTTTTTGTTGATATGGTGGCCACTAAATGCCACAAAAGCCAATTACCTAAGCTAAGTTGGTTTAATTAAATCACGCTATGTGAATTCAACTATACCATATTAAATAAATAGGCTAAAAATTTTAAGTAATTAAATAAATTGTTTAAAATCTAAATAGAATAAATTGAAAATTATGCTAATTACAATTTTACACCTATAAAATAGAATAATTTTGATTTTACTCCCTATTGTTTTAAAAATTTGGATTTGCTCCCCTAACTTTATATATTGTTTCGATTTGGACACTTCAATTCATGCGTCATACCTAGCTGCCCATCAAGTGCCACCTAAACTGTCACATGAGCTAGCTGGTCCAATGAAAATCATAACATGCCATTTTAGTTATCAATTAAGCAACTTAATTTATTTATGAAAAAATTAATCTAAAAAATCATCAAACCTAAAATTAAAATATAAAATACTAACTAAAATACAATATTGCTATATCAATTAATAAGAAAAAAAATCTTAATGATGTCTAGTCATCTCTCACTCCCCCTGTAGGGACACGATTTGTTTAACGGCCCAAGAGTGACGTTGGGCTCGTATGCAATGGGCCCCAACAATATGATTTGTAGAGAGTGGGCTTGAAAGGCATGACCTTGGGCACAGGTGGACGGTTTGATCGTGGCGTCTATGGAAATTCTTATATGGGCGGGCCTGGCTTGACCGGCTAAGCCCTCCATTGGTACGGGTTGTAGGACTTTTGTCCTCGGACGTTGTCCAAGGATCTTTATATCCTTCCATTTCTCCCCTTTTACCGGGGGAGAGAGTCCTCCGCCCATTTTCTTCTGGGGGTATTTTTCCTTTTATACTCATGTTTGCTTTCCTCTTTAGAGTCCACGTGTAAGTTTCACTTTTCTGGAGTGCAGACCTGTCCTGTCAACCCATACCCAGTATGGTTTGGGGTCGTTGGGAAAGTTAAAGGGTATGGTTTAAAGTATGGACTTGTCAGATACAGGGCTTGGTATTATGATGTTGGCAGCTTTTTCCCTTACCCTGCCCCTGAACTCAGTTTCCCCCTTTCTTCAGGCATTTCGTGAGGTGCCAAGCAAGAGGTCGTCCTCGGCAATGGCTCTCCTCGGATTGGGCCCTAGGCCCTGGGCCCCCATGTAGAGTGGGCCTGGTCCGCGAATTCACTAGCCCCACAATAACCCCTTAAAATCCTGCTGCCCGACTTTTAGTTGGGGATGAGGATTTTGATAATGCTGGGCCCACATCACGACTCACTCAGATTATGTACTTTTTGATGTTTAGGCTTTTCCATTTGCATAGGAGATGCACCGGATTAAGAGGCATTCCTTTAGTCTTTAGTCACGCGGTGCCCTTTGACGTTCCAGCGTTCGAGACGCGCCTTCATGAGAATCCTTTAATCTTATGGTTGTAGGTGGCGTTGGGAATTGAGCCGAAACCATTTTGTCTGTAGCGTTCCTTGGAACTCTGCGTGAATTAAATGCCACCTCCTTGTCTTTTAAATAAATAGGATAGGAGGTTGCTCCACTTACACATAAATCCTTCAGTTTCCTCCCAAACCATAATCCTTCAGCCATAATCACAGCCTCCATATCTGATGTTATTCACCCTTAGTGTAATATGCTTGAGGCGCGAGTTGGGGTGAAGGAACTCCATCCGCCACAGAGGCGCCGGGTCCTTCCGAGACTTAAGGTAGCGTGGTCTGGGCAAGGGAGGCACAGATTCAAGAAAATATTCCGTCTTGACAAGGGGGGAAATGGTGTTTCTCCTTCTTTTAGTCAAAATCCGAAACAGGTACTGGTCGCACCAGATTCTTGGTGCATCAGAAGTAAAGTTTTCCGCCATCAGCGCCGTCTGCTTTATCGCAGACGTGGTTACGTGAAGGCCCATCAACTTCCGGCTCCCTGCACCTTTTCTTCAACGGTGCTGGCCTCAAGTTGGGTTCTCTACACCTTTTCTTCAGCTCCGCTAGCCCGAAGTCGAGCTCTCTACGCCTTTTCTTCAACGGTGCAGGCCCCACGTTAGGTTCTTTGGCTGCCTGAGTTATAGGCATGTAAAAGTGCTGAGGAATGGTTTTCCTTGAACAACGTCTTGAAACAACAGCTAACCTCTCCTCTGTACTACTTCCTCGGCTTTCTCTTTACTCTCTTGTATCTTTCTTTTCGCTTATGTAGTTAGCTTTAATATAAGCTTATTCCAGCTTTTCATTGCATGCTGTATTATTTATTTGTCTTAATAAAAGTAGAATTTATTTACTTGTTTTAATTTTTTTTTTTTTTTTTTTTTTTTTTTTGCAACAACTACTTTGTGAATGGGTGTGCTCTATGTGTGTTTTTCTTCAATGATACTTGGAGCAGGAAACCTTGAAACATAATCCGACTAATTCTAATTTACCGACATTACCAGACATAATAACGATAATTCATGATAATTCACAGTAAATTAAACTCAGGAAACTAACTGAGATAACAGCTGAATGTTCCGTGATACGTGCGAGGAGACCGTCCGAGAACGATAAACTCTAAATAATCCATCCGAGAGGATGGCCGAGCAGTGAGGGACTTCGATTGTGTTTTTGGTAACATGTTGCTCTATATTGCATCAATCCCTTTGCTACTGAGGATCCGAGAGCAGACTTGGGAATCCATGCAGTTTAGGGATTAACCCAATTGTTAATGGAGAGCTATCCTCGGACAGATTTTAAGGTCCATGTAACGTAGTTTTTCTTTTGAGTACTTGGTTTCCCCATAGGCTTGAGTCCGAGGACCATGCAAGGTCTTGGTTCTGTCCAAAACTTGTAGTTTTTCCTGTGTACTTGGTTTCCCCATAGGCTTGAGTCCGAGGACCATGCAAGGCCTTGGTTCTATCCAAAACTTGTGGTTTTTCTTCTAAGTAGTTGGTTTCCCCAGAGGCTTGAGTCCGAGGACCATGCAAGGCCTTGGTTCTGTCCAAAACTTGTAGTTTTTCTTCTAAGTAGTTGGTTTCCCCAGAGGCTTGAGTCCGAGGACCATGCAAGGCCTTGGTTCTGTCCAAAACTTGTAGTTTTTCTTCTAAGTAGTTGGTTTCCCCTGAGGCTTGAGTCCGAGGACCATGCAAGGCCTTGGTTCTGTCCCAAACTTGTAGTTTTTCTTCTAAGTAGTTGGTTTCCCCAGAGGCTTAAGTTCGAGGACCATGCAAGGCCTTGGTTCTGTCCAAAACTTGTAGTTTTTCTTTTAAGTAGTTGGTTTCCCCACAGGCTTGAGTCCGAGGACCATGCAAGGCCTTGGTTCTGTCCAAAACTTGTAGTTTTTCTTTTAAGTAGTTGGTTTCCTCAGAGGCTTGAGTCCGAGGACCATGCAAGGTCTTGGTTCTGTCCAAAACTTGTAGTTTTTCTTTTAAGTGGGAATCTTTTACTTATCTATTGATTTAATTTCCAAAGGTTAGCCCCTTGACCCAGGTGGGTAGGGGTTAACTTGATGTTGGAAGCCCCTAGAATTGCCTATGCCCTTGGCATTGTTAGGCATAGCTCCTAGTGGGAACTTATGTTGGAACAACAACAACATGTCGCTGGTAATGAAGGCACCCTCATAGACCCTTGCTCGACAAAGGCTTAACTTCGCCGCCGCCTGAGCCAACGCACAAGCCTTCCCACAGACGGCGCCAATTGTAGGGACACGATTTGTTTAACGGCCCAAGAGTGACGTTGGGCTCGTATGCAATGGGCCCCAACAATATGATTTGTAGAGAGTGGGCTTGAAAGGCATGACCTTGGGCACAGGTGGACGGTTTGATCGTGGCATCTATGGAAATTCTTATATGGGCGGGCCTGGCTTGACCGGCTAAGCCCTCCATTGGTACAGGTTGTAGGACTTTTGTCCTCGGACGCTGTCCAAGGATCCTTATATCCTTCCATTTCTCCCCTTTTACCGGGGGAGAGAGTCCTCCTCCCCTTTTCTTCTGGGGGTATTTTTCCTTTTATACTCATGTTTGCTTTCCTCTTTAGAGTCCACGTGTAAGTTTCACTTTTCTGGGGTGCAGACCTATCCTGTCAACCCATACCCAGTATGGTTTGGGTTCGTTGGGAAAGTTAAAGGGTATGGTTTAAAGTATGGACTTGTCAGATACAGGGCTTGGTATTATGATGTTGGCAGCTTTTTCCCTTACCCTGCCCCTGAACTCAGTTTCCCCCTTTTTTCAGGCATTTCGTGAGGTGCCGAGCAAGAGGTCGTCCTCGGCAATGGCTCTCCTCGGCTTGGGCCCTAGGCCCTGGGCCCCCATGTAGAGTGGGCCTGGTCCGCGAATTCACTAGCCCCACACCCCCAATAAACAATCAATAGTTTATGAATAAATTTTAAGGGAAATGCAGAGTTTAATTAATAATTTTTTTCTTTTTAGCGTTTTTTGCTCCATTACTATCCTGAACAATGAGAACAAATAATAAATATGTGGAAAGCTTTTAAATTGAAACAATTTCCGAATTGTGAGCCTTTTTGTCTAATTTCTCTAAAATCAACAATAACTTCATAGAGACATTGAAAGACTATTATTGAAGAACACGTAAGTTGATCATTAAAAACCATGTACCACTCAGTCAAAAAAAAAAACCATGTACCACACTCGCCTTCAACTAGTCTAAATATATATATAAAACCGAAGCCTTTGCTGCTTCCACAATTTTCCACGTCAGCATTTTTTTTTTCTAATTTTTAAATCTGATTTATTTATTTTAATTAAATATATAATATATGTACCCTCCTTTTCTCTCAGCCTTCACGTCACCCCCTTTTTTATTTATTTATTTATTTATTTATTATATATATTCTTTTTAACGTTTTATCAATTTAGAACCCTAATACAAGTATAGGACTCCCTCTTCAGCCTTCACGTCCAAACCCCACAACCTCTGTGTTTTCTCATATACGCTGGATCCTCTTGCCGCCGCCGCCGCCACCATGAATCACCGCCACTGCATCAATTTCTCTTTGCCTCTCCATCGTCGTTCAATCCAGCCCATCATATTCTATATCGGCAAATTATTTTGAGGTAATTAAAACATGTTTTTTACTCTCCTTAATTTCTATATATTGCTCTCTCTCTATCCGCTTCAATTTTTCATGGAATTTTGTTAGTTTGTGGTTGTGGGTTGCTCTGGATTTAAGTTTTTTTTGTTTTTGTTTTCATGGAATTTTGTTGATTTGTGGTTGTGGGTTGCTCTTGATTTAAGTTTTTTTTTCTTTTTTTCTTTGTAGGTTTCCACGTTTTACCTAATTAGGTTAGATTTGGTTTTAATTAAGGTTTTGATTTGGTCTCACACTTTATTTGATTGGCCTTTCCAAGTCTGTCTTTGTCTATCTTCTTCTAATTTTTAGAGACCCTGTTTTGACTTTGATTTTTATTATTCTTTTTTTTTTAACAAGATATATTTTTGATGGTGGAATGCTTGAAATGAATAACAGAAACCAGTAGGCTGTAATAGTTCTTCATCGCATGAGAGGAGAATAGAGGCAACCCCATTACCCTCAAAGTGTTCGGCAAAGTGCTAAGGTATAATCTATAATCAATTCTTTTTTTTCTTTTTTTTTGGTTATGTGATAACAAAATTATGATTTTAATTATCAAATATAAAAGTTGAATGCTTCTATTAACTATATATGATGGCTTAGATTGATTTTATTTGTTATGCATTATTTGTTTAAAGGGTAGTGTTTGTAGTTTATGGGGGAAAAATAGAGAGATATTATTACTAGAAAAAAAAAGGTCCCTGTTTCCCCCTAACTTATAACATTCTACCGTAGTGGTGGCTATCACAATTAGATTGCAAAACTAATTTATTACCAGTGCCAGGTATGAGTAGATGGAATCCACCACCTGCTATATGATTTAAAGTATACTAGGCTGTTCATTTTCTGCAAAATACTGATGTTGTTGGTTTAGGAATTGTTATAAAGGGTAGCTTTGTGCAAATAATTGCAGGTCCTTCCAAAAAATATTAGGGCTGTTAGTTGTGTCCGGATTTGATCTTAATGTTGGCATTTTTATGTTATTTTTGAAACAGAGTTTAGCAAGTGATCTTTGCTATGCAATCTTCTAACTCCAAATTTCATAGCTACGAACTTTTAGTTGCTGCTATTTTAATATTTTATACTCTGTTGCCAGGATTTCATTAGTGGAAATTCAATTTCATTCCAGCCAATCTCAATAGGGTTGTAATGTTAACTAATTATGCAAGGTGAGGATATCTTCATTCTCATAATAATAATGATTTTTTTTATTGTTATTGAAAAATTGTATGAATCAAATTATAAATAATTGTGGGTTTTTATTTAGTATGTTTGGGATTCAAGCATCTTTATATAGCTATTTTATTTGTTTTATTAATTAGCTACTATTAGTTTCACTATGTGTGTGTGTGTGTGTTAAACTGTTAATGATGGCTGGTACAATGATAAAACAATCACATAATGGACTATGCAAATGGACGAAAATCTATATAGTTGAGGGTATCATGGTGACATTGCTTCTTTGTTTGCAATTGTAACATTGTCATTTTGTAGAACTTTTAAAAGTCAACATGAATGATTATAGTTAGATTCTGAATCAATAGTTCTGAATTTGTTGATGAAAGTTTTATTTGAGTACTTTCAATTTGTCAATGGAATGTTTTTTAAGTAAAAAAAAAAATTAATGTGGGATAGTTTATCATCCTAATATGATGCCACTCAATTTTATTTGGTAGTTTATACTTTAGAGCTAATTCATGATAATGTCTTTCTAATCATGATTGAGGTTATGCATTTACATGTTTCCAATTATTTGAAGTATGTAGTAGTTTCATTCTCAAAGGTTCTCGCTGCATTATATTGAACTGGACCTGTTTGTGTTTTGAAATTAACTTGAACTCTTATTAAAAACATGGTTTTGTGTCTACTCTATGTGAAACACCATAAAGAAGTAAACTTTGACCTTTTAGTTTTAAATTATTAATTTAAAAAAAAAAAAGGTTTTTTATTCACTTTGATTTCTCTGTAGTCAAACTAAGAAGGGTGAAGGAATTTTTTTCCTTAAAAAAAAAAAAAAAAAAAGGAAAAAGGCTTACAGATTTTATGAGATGTATACATGTTGACTATGATTTTTATGTTGTAGAATGATGAAAAGAACTGAGAAGGAAAAAGGACTTTGTTTAGGAGACACTTGAAATAGGAAAGAAGCCTAAAGGTTGCTTCTAATGTTGCTGCACTTGGATGATTCAAAAATTATGTAGACATGTGCTTATGCATTATATGTGATGTTTTGTTTTGTTTGGAAAAATTTATATTTTTGAGCTTCTTCAATAAATGATTTTATTTTTTTGGAGTTATGTATATATGTGTAATTGTTATTTACCTTAATTCTTACTTATCAAAAACATATCATCTATCCTGATACTGGAATATCTAGATGAAGGATTTCACTTTATTCATTGAGACCAAATTCAAACATGCAAGTGATTCTTCTACCAATAAAAAGATGGATAGTTTGCAACATGCGATTGATTCTTTTACCCAATTTTGTAGTCTAATTTGCAAATGATTCTAATTGTAAAGCTGAATAGTTTGTAACTTGCTTTGGATCCAACGATTTTATGTATGATACAATATATATATATATTTTGGAGTTGATCTCATTTTTAGCAATTTTCCGTGCATCGCACGGGTTAGCGACTAGTTTTTTTAAAAATCAAAGCTAATATTCAATTTAGTCCTAGACCTTAATTTCAATTCTCAAATAAATCTTTAAAAATTTTACTTTTTTGTCAATTAATAAGTCTTTCCTTTTGTAAAAATGAATCAACTTGGTCTTTCCGTATAAATCTATTAAGAAACGGCATCCTTTAAATACCCTATTTTATAAATACTAATTTGACTGAAAACATACATACATGGGTCATTTAATATATATATATATATATATACTAGTCGCTAACCTATGTGATGCACAGAAAAACTATTTTATATAAAGATGAAACATTAATTACTTAATGAAAAATAAAAATCAAACTTAAGTTTAAAATAAAATGAAGAATTAAATCTTAAATATCCTCAACTATCCATAAAATGTACGAAACATAAAATCTTTAGACAGTTATTCATTGCCTTACCATATACTGTCGTGTATGTACTACAATGACCAATCACCACTTACCAAGAGATGCAAATAAAACATTTGCTTTGACTTCATCACCGAATTGCAGAAAAAGAGCAGCATAGTACGAATACACTATAGAACCTAAATAATGCCCAGCCAAGCAATAAACCGTAAGAGACAAAAAAGGCTTAATATCATATAATATATTATAAGCCAACTATATTTCAAAACCAAACAATGCAGCCCAGGCACAATACACATAATACACATAGACCAGCAAATATATAGACCAATGCTCAGTCAAACAAAGATTCAAGAAGACAAATATCTTAATATAATATAATTTAATTAATCCCACCACTACTGTCAAGCATCAAAACAACTTTATACAATGGTTGGAAAATATCTCAGACACAGAGCAAACACAACAAATATGACAAAGGCAAAACACTATCGGCAATTGGTTTACTCTGCGCAAAATTTTCTCAAACACATTGTGTGCACAAAATATTTCAATGCCTTAGTTATAAATGTTTGTTATTATAAAAATTAAAAATTAAAAACAAAAAACAATATCATGATTGTGAAGAAAAGAATTACCAATAGCAAAAGCGACAAGGGTGCTATGTTTTTTGTCCACAACCTTCGTTGGGTTTGTTCTCGCAAAGGGAAAAAAAACAGAAAACAGAAAAACGGAAAGAAGAAAACAAAAAGTAAACAGCGTATATAAACAATAATAAGTAGTTACCCACACGAAACTAAATAATCAAATCACCGAAAAGATACAATTGTTTAGTGTTTTAAAGTGAACATGTCAGCAATTTATGTAGCCGTGTGGCGGAATGAGAAGTGGTCAACGAAAAGTCAAACGTTTCGGCTATTAATTATTATATAGATATATAAAATCCTTCTAAAAAAAATTATATTTTAATAATTCATTTATAATTTAGAATTTGATTTTTTTTTATGAGAAAAATTCCGTAGTTATTTTTTTTTTAGAAACAAAAGTAATTATAATTACGTAGTTATAAATTATAATAACAGGAAATGAACTGAGACTTGTTAAAAAAATAAACCTCATACTTTTTTTTTTTTTAGAAGAAAAAATAAACCTCATACTATTGCGTGGAATTTGATCATTAATGTGGGTCTTTTTTATTCAGCTTTTTCTTATATGGATAGATGGTCCATTGTGTCTCAACGAAAATGGGTTTTCGATTTGATGTGTACCTTTGCAATGCAATAATTGAGGGGTGTGTATGTTTTGCACGTAAACTGTTTGATGAGATGTGGTTTTTTGGATGTCGATGATTTTGGGGTATGTTTGTGAGGGAAGTGTTAGTAATGCTTTTGATTTGTTCCGGGAAATGATGGTAAAGTCTGAACCCGATTCAGTGACATTGATGGTAATGTTGCGGGCTTGTAGTGCTGGTGATAGTTTGATTCATGGGAGGCAACTTCATGTTTAGTGGGTTAGAAACAGATGGATCAGTACAAAATTCAGTTTTGAAAGTGTGTACTAGGACAGGTAGTGTTGAAGAAGTTTGAATATTTTTCAGCAAGATGGACTGAAAGGATGATGTTTCGTGGAATATTCTGATTTCCTTTTATTCCATGAAGGGGAATGTTGAAAAGTTAGTGAATAGGTTTAGCGAAATGCAGGGTATATCTACACTCAGCATTGAGACTTTTAACATTACTTATATCAGCATTTGCGAAGTCTAGAGATCTATTTAAAGTGAATAGATACATTCTTTAGCCATTAAAACTGGTTTTAGCAATTATGTTTTGTTGACTTCTTTTTTGGATTTTTCTGCTAAATGTGCAGAAACAGAGATATCAGCTCAATTGTTTATAGAACCCAGAGAAACACTGCTAAGTTTGGAGCTATGCCGCCGGCATTCATTCAAATGGATATATTAAGGATGCCATAAATTTGTTCCATCAAATGCAAGCTGCAAATTTTGAGGACAGGGCTGAGATTATGACAAGCATTCCAGATGCATATACGCATCTGGCAGCAGTGCAATTGGGTAAGGCAATCATTGCTACTCTATAAGAAAACTTGTTTTACAAATCCATGGACGGAACAACACACATGGAAACCTGTGTCTTAAACATGTGCATAAGATGTGGAAACATTTCTTCTGCTAGAATGTGTTTTGATGACCAAATACCACCAATTTCAGAAATTTTTTGTAAAAAAACACTGTTTCGAAACTATATAGGGAAATACCACTTTTTATGGTACTTGAGTTTCTTAAACTCGAGTTCCTAGAAGTTTTGCTATCGTGCCACTGCTGAGGTGGAAATTGGGCAATTAAAAAAAAATTTGTGGTACTCGAGCATGCTAAACTCGAGTACCATGCAACACAAGACTCGAGTATAACAGGCTCGAGTACCATTTTATAATAAAATGCTGTTTTTTTTTTTTTCTAAGATACTCGAGCTCACCAAACTCGAGTAACTTGTAATTTTTTTTTTTTTTTTTGGGATTATTGACAAATAAACAAACATAAAATGGAGTTTATTTTATTTATAGAGTACTTGAGCTCATCAAGCTCAAGTACCTAGTATTTTTTTTTTTTTGGGATTATCAACAAATAAACATAAACATAAAAATAAGTAACTTTTTTGCGTTTTTATTTATTTAAATAGAAACATTGTAAAATATAGAGATTTTAATTTCAAAATAAGAATTTAATTTCTACATTAAGTAAAACTATTCACTGTTTTCTCACAAAAATTGTTCACTATTTTCTCCATAAACTATTTCTAGCATTTTGCATAAAATTATTTTCTATTCAACATTATTTAAAAAATTGCTCACTCTCTTTTCTGCGTAAATTATTTTCTGTTCACTATTTAAAAAATCGTTCACTATTTTCTCATAAAACACCTAGTGAAATCGTTTTTTCTAAATCTAAATGCCAAATTTGAATGCTTTTTCATGTTTGAATTTCACAATAATCGAATCTATTTTTCTGCATTGATAAAATCTATTTCTACATTAATAAAATTTGCTCTCTGTACATCATGTTCACGTATATTCAAATCTGATTACTGCATTCATAAAATCTGTTTTTTGCATTAAGTAAAACCGTTCATTGTCTTATCATAAAAATTGTTCACTATTTTCTGCATAAACTATTTCTAGCATTCTGCATAAAATTATTTTCTCTTCAGCATTATTTAAAAAATTGTTCACTCTCTTTTCTACGTACATTATTTTTTGTTCACTATTTAAAAAATTAATTCTTGTTTTCTCATAAAACACCTAGTAAAATCTTGTTTTCTAATTTTAAAAACCAAATCTGAATGCTTTTTCATGTTTAAATTTCCAAATGAACGAATTTGTTTTTTTGCATTGATAAAATATGTTTCTACATTAATAAAATTTGCATTATATACATCATGTTTACTGTATATTCAAATCTACTTACTGCATTCATAAAATCCGTTTTTTACATTAAGTATAACTGTTCACTGTTTTCTGCATAAACTATCTCTAGCATTCTACATAAAATTATTTTATGTTCAGTATTATTTAAAAAATTGTTCACTCTCTTTTCTGCGTAAATTATTTTCTGTTTACAATTTAAAAAATTATTCCCTATTTTCTCATAAAAAACCTAGTGAAATCTTGTTTTCTAATTTTAAAAGCCAAATCTGAATGCTTTTTCATGTTTACATTTCAAAATGAACGAATTTGTTTTTCTGCATTGATAAAATCTATTTCTACATTAATAAAATTTGCTCTCTGTACATCATGTTTAATGTATATTCGAATCTGCTTACTGCATTCATAAAATCTGTTTTTTGTATTAAGTAAAACTGTTCACTGTTTTCTCATAAAAATTGTTCATTATTTTCTGCATAAACTATTTCTAGCATTTTGCATAAAATTATTTTCCGTTCAGCATTATTTACAAAATTGTTCACTCTCTTTTCTGCATAAATTATTTTCTGTTCACTGTTTTCTCATAAATCACCTACAAAATCGTTTTTTCATGTTTGAATTTCACAATAATCGAATCTATTTTTCTGCATTGATAAAATCTGTTTCTTCATTAATAAAATTTGCACTCTACCCATCATGTTTACTGTATATTCGAATCTGCTTACTGCATTCATAAAATCTATTTTTTGTATTAAGTAAAATTGTTCACTATTTTCTCACAAAAATTTCAAAATGAATGAATTTGTTTTTCTGCTTTGATAAAATCTATTTCTACATTAATAAAATTTGCTCTCTATACATCATGTTCACAAAAAGAATTAGATAGAGGCTTCTACTTATATAGTTACACAAATAGGATAGCCGTATATGGTCCAATACCTTCACCAAGGAGGCTATTTGGGAAAAGAAAGTTTGTTAAGGATCCTAGAATGATACAAATTGAAAGACAAACAGATAGATCACTATTCACTAGCAATAGATAACTATTCACTAGCGAAAAATCACTATTCACTGGCGACAAATCACTATTTCACTGGCGACAGATCACTATTCACCAACAGCGTGAATAGCTTCCAGACAAATCAAGACAGTCCAGACAGATATAGATAGATGTTCAAAAGTTACTACTATTTACTAGCATGCGTAAAAAGAGATCTGATAGATTCCCGAGATTTGAAAGATTCCCAGACAAACGCAGACAAACTATTACTCATCAGTACTAATTTCCATACTACCGATAGATTAACTTGAGTTAAATTTACCTACTCAGGTTACTTTACCATTGTTCATTTCACCTACAAAAGAGACGGACTACGAAGACAGAAGACAAGTTTCTAAGTTTCTAAGATTCTAAGCTTTTAAGTTCCATGTTTTAGAAAGCCTTTTGTAATAGCCTTCCCTCTCCCTCAGAAAGACTTTTGTACTCTCTCCCCATCTTGTAATCTTGTAACCTCTCTCTTCAGAAAGTTTTATTTTCAAGCATCAAAGACAGTAGTTTGTTTTCAAGTTTATCAAAGACTGAAGTTTTTATTCAAGTAAGATTTTACTAGTTTCTGTTTTCATATTCCATACTTCATTTTAACCTTATTTTGAATATACCTATTTTGCCATTTTACTTCTTTATTATTTATTTTATCATTGTTTATGCTTCCATATTACTGTTGTGCTCTCTCCTGGGTAGTCATTGGTATTAGAGCATCCATATCATAAAACACCTAATGAACAGTGAATAATTTATGCAGAAAAAGCAATGAACAATTTTTCAAGTAATGCTGAGCAGAAAATAATTTTATACAGAATACTAAAAATAGTTTATGCAGAAAATAGTGAACAATTTTTATGAGAAAACAATGAATAGTTTTAATTAATGTAGAAAACAAATTTTATGAATGCAGTAAGCAAATTTGAATAGACAGTAAACATGATGTAGCACCAACTGTGGCATGAGTAGTTTTTTGAAGACACATCACCAATCCGCTGTTGTAGCACCAACTGTAGTCATATGAACCACATGCGCCAACAGATGCCACTGTTTCACACATGCTGCTCAATAGCTCGACACGATTTCACACACTATCCAGTCATATCATCCACATTCATGAGAATACTTAAATATATGAATAATCATACCCAGGTGCCAGGGACATAGCACTATGTAAATTAAATATGATGCTTTGTTCAAGAACACTGCAACTACCGCTCACATCTTCAAATCTCATTGTGACATTGGGAACATTTAAAATCCAATTTATGTAGTGTTTTTCTAGCCTGTATTGACATGAAAAAGCCCTAATAACTGAAATTATAATGCTTGGAACATGAAATGAGGTTATAAATGCACCACAATAATGATCTTATTTCTACCCCCACTAACTTCGTAGATTGACTAAGCTATGAGTCACAACACCTTAACATTAAATCGTACAATACGAAAAAAGTTTGGATCTACTTCAACAAATGGATTATCACAAGTGAACAAATGAACAAGTTTTTAAATAGCAAACAGAAAATAATTTTATGCAAAAAATAGTGAACAATTTTTATGAGAAAACAGTGAACAGTTTTACTTAATGCAAAAAACAGATTTTATGAATGCAGTAAGTAGATTCGAATATACGGTAAAAATGATGTACAGAGAGCAAATTTTATTAATGTAGAAATAGATTTTATCAATGCTAAAAAACAAATTCGTTCATTTTGAAATTTAAACATGAAAAAGCATTCAGATTTGGCTTTTAGAATTAGAAAACAAGATTTCACTAGGTGTTTTATGAGAAAACAAGGAATAATTTTTTAAATAGTGGACAGAAAATAATTTACGCAGAAAAGAGAGTGAACAATTTTTTAAATAATGCTGAACAGAAAACAATTTTATGCAGAATGCTAGAAATTGTTTATGCAGAAAACAGTGAACAATTTTTATGAGAAAACAATGAACAGTTTTACTTAATGGAAAAAACAGATTTTATGAATGCAGTAAGCAGATTCGAATATACAGTGAACGTGATGTACAGAGAGCAAATTTTATTAATGTAGAAATAGATTTTATCAATGCAGAAAAATAGATTTGATTACTATGAAATTCAAACATGAAAAAGCATTCAAATTTGGCGTTTAGATTTAGAAAAAATGATTTCACTAGGTGATTTATGAGAAAACAGTGAACGATTTTTTAAATAGTGAATAGACAATAATTTATACAGAAAAGAGAGTGAACAATTTTTTAAATAATGCTGAACAAAAAATAATTTTATGCAGAATGCTAGAAATAGTTTATGCAGAAAACTGTGAACAATTTTTATGAGAAAACAGTGAACAGTTTGACTTAAGGCAAAAAAACACATTTTATGAATGCAGTAAGCAGATTCGAATATACAGTAAACATGATGGGCAAAGTGCAAATTTTATTAATGTAGAAACAGATTTTATCAATGCAGAAAAATAGATTCGATTATTGTGAAATTCAAACATGAAAAAGCATTTAGATTTGGCGTTTAGATTTAGAAAAAACGATTTCACTAGGTATTTTATGAGAAAACAGTGAACAATTTTTTAAATAGTGAACAGAAAATAATTTACGCGGAAAAGAGTGTGAACAATTTTTTAAATAATGCTAAACATAAAATAATTTTATGCAGAATGCTAAAAATAGTTTATGCAAAAAACAGTGAACAATTTTTATGAGAAAATAGTGAACAGTTCTACTTAATGCAAAAAATAGATTTTATGAATGCAGTAAGCAGATTTGAATATACTGTAAACATGATGGGCAAAGTGCAAATTTTAGTAATATAGAAATAGATTTTATCAATGCAGAAAAAATAGATTCGATTATTGTGAAATTCAAACATGAAAAAGCATTCAGATTTGGCGTTTAGACTTAGAAAAAATGATTTCACTAGGTGTTTTATGGTAAAACAGTGAACGATTTTTTAAATAGTGAACAAAAAATAATTTACGTAGAAAAGAGAGTGAACAATTTTTTAAATAATGTTGAATAGAAAATAATTTTATGCAAAATGCTAGAAATAGTTTATGCAGAAAACAGTGAACAATTTTTGTGAGAAAACAGTGAATAGTTTTACTTAATGTAGAAATTAAATTCTTATTTTGAAATTAAAATCTCTATATTTTACAATGTTTCTATTTAAATAAATAAAAACGTAAAAAAGTTACTTATTTTTATGTTTATGTTTATTTGTCGATAATCCCAAAAAAAAAAAATTTACTAGGTACTTGAGCTTGATGAGCTCGAGTACTCTATAAATAAAATAAACTCCATTTTATGTTTATGTTTATTTGTCAATAATCCCCCAAAAAAAAAAATATTACAAGGTACTCGAGTTTGGTGAGCTCGAGTACCTTAGAAAAAAAAAAAAAAAAACAGCATTTTATTATAAAATGGTACTCGAGCGTGTTATACTCGAGTATTGTGTTGCATGGTACTCGAGTTTAGCATGCTCGAGTACCACATAATTTTTTTTAATTGCCCAATTTCCACCTCAGCAGTGGCACGATGGCAAAACTTCTAGGAACTCGAGTTTCTTAAACTCGAGTACCATAAAAAGTGGTATTTCCCTATATAGTTCAGAAATAGTGTTTTTTTTACAAAAAATTTCTGAAATTGGTGGTATTTGGCCATTTTGGCCATGTTTTGAAAATATATTGGTCAAAGATATAGTAACCTGGACAACAATGATTGAAGGCTTTGGAAGCCATGGGCTTGGTCTTGAAGCCCTAGAACTTTTTGGTATAATGCTAGAGGAAAGAATAATACCAAACTGTATCACCTTCTTGAGCTTACTGTCTGTTTGTGGCCACTCTGGTCTTGTTATATAAGGGTGTGAAGTTTATAATTCTATGAAATGGATATTTGGTCTTCAACCTAATTTGGATCATTACACTTGTATGGTGGATCTTTTCGGTCAATACTGAAAGATTAAAGAGGCATTGCCATACCATAATAGTGAAAATGGTGATTATTCCTGATAGTAGGATTTGGAGTGCTCTTCTTGCAGCTTGTAGAGTTCATGAAGACATAAAACTCGAGGAATATTTGGCACATAGGCTTTTGAAATTGGAACCTAATAATAGCGCGCATCATACTCTGTTGAGTAATGTAAAGGCAAGTGTTGGACAATGGGGTGAAGTTGAAGAAGGAGAGTAATGAATGAGAAGGATCTGAAGAAGCCAGGGTGGAGTTGCGTTGAGGATAAGGGGGCGATCCATGGATTTGTTTCTGCAAATGGAGGATTTTTTTGAAATATTGATGTGCTTAAGTAGGATGATACAAGAATTTGTGTGGAAGTATTTGTCTAACTTTATCAATTGAGTGGTGCATTCTAATATCCATACCGAGACATTATCTTGGTTTTTGGTTTGGTGTCCACATGTTCAAATAGGAGGGGGCTGAATGAGAGTTCAGCTTAATCTTAATATGCAGTTGGCAGAAGAGAACTTGAGTGGCATTGCCCTCCACCTGAGACACTTTTGTTTTGCTTGATTGTACTGCCAGAATATTATAAGATGGCCAACCAGCAGGGATTATTTGTGGTCAAGCAATGTGAATCATACACAACTTGACAAAATCGGGTGCATGAGAAGAATCGGTTCTGGTGGTTCCCAGGTGGTGGTACCCATTCTAAACATTGGGTGGCTGAGTATGTTCAAAGGTTCACTTGCTTTTCATATATTTTGTTCAAATGCATTTCCTTTGCTCAATTTGATATTGCTTTTTTTTTATTGAAGGGCTGAGATAATAATTATCTTATTGGTAAATTTGAAGTCAACGTAGACATGAATTTTTTGAATTTTCTCATTAGGAAAAATATATCACATTTAGTCATGCTTGCCCTGTAGACACTCCCTCCCCCCCACCCCCCAGCCAACACAAATAACCTAATTTAAGATATCTAAGCCAAACTGAGCCTGGAAAACCAGAATTAAGAAATAGGCCCATATAATGTCTACCCCAGGAAGAGAGGTAGGAAAAAGGGAAAATGAAAGTAAGAATAACTGACATATTGGGGAAAAAAAAGTGGTCAAATGAAAGGGGTGTTGATGTGAGAAACAGTCTGAAACTTACATTTTAAGTTATGTAATACTGATAATTATTTTAATTTTTCATATGAATTGTTAGTTGTTACTCTGGATGGTATTTCTTTTATGGCTTTATAAGTGATCTGAACAAGATATCCAAGTTTGTTACTAAAATTTGATTTCAACTGCAAGTTCCATTGTGTCTGATTTTATAATCATATATGTAATATGTACTATCATATTCAATGTTGCAACTTTCCCGCTTCAAATTAAAAAAAAAAAAAAAAAATTTATCATATAGAACTTGATGGTATTTCCTGGTTTCCTGATTCTATCATATTCATATAGAACTCGATTGTATTTCCACTTTATTTATTTATTTATTTTTAAAGTTTACATAGAACTCATTACTAGTGTTATCAAGTTTCAATTAAATTTTTTTTGCATTGAACTCAATTTTTTGAATATTGAGTTCCACGTGGCATTTTTTATTGAGAAAAGCCACATCACCGAGTGCTACCGTGGCTGTGGCTATTTACTCATGGAACTCAACATCAATGAAATCGAGTTCTATGTGGAATTCAATTTTCACAAAATCAAGTTCCAAAAGGGTGGTTTTATGCTACAAAGTTCGCGAACAGTGCTATTTTGCTGAAAACTTTGTAAATTAGTGCTAGGTGTAGCCATCTCATCCATCAGGTTAACATTGTTTCTTTGATGGGCAATGGGTTTATCAGTATTTTTATCATACGTTTTAATTTGCATCATAAACAAAGCCATGAAGCTTAGTGCTTCAATTTATTACTATATAAGTCTCCATTTTTAATTTACTTCAACAAGCTTAGATGTTCTTTTTTTTAAAAGAATTCTCAGAATATATTATTTGGGATATTTATTATTTATTTTTCTTTAAGAATATGTTCAGAATGAGAGATGTGAAGTGGTAAAAATTTTATTCAACTTTGTTTGGATATTGAATAAGAAGAGGTGATGCGAAATCAAAAAGAAACAGATCTGTATTTTATTTCCTTCCATGATATGATGAAATTAAAAATGAAGTGTTCATGCATAATAAATACATTATATTGCACAAATTATAACACGAGATCTTTCAGTGTGAATAGGTACATTGTTTAGTCAATATAACTGGGTTTTGTGAAGTTGTTTTTTTGTTTAGATAAATTCCTAATAAAAACAATGTTACTTTAGGTGCTATGATGTTAGGTTTCATTCAAAATGGATACATTAAGGATGTCATAAATTTGTTCCATCAAATGCAAGCTGCAAATACTGAACTTGGAGCCCAGAATTTAAGATGCATTCTTGACACATATACTCATCTGGGAACTCTGCAATTGAGTAAGTCAATCTATGGTTACTTTATAAGAAACTTGTTTTACAGATCTATGTAAGAAACTAGACACTTGGAAACCTCTATCTTAAATTTGTACATAAGACGCGGAAACATTTCTTCTGCTAGAGTGTGTTTTAATAACCTAGACAACAATGGTTGAAGGCTTTGGAACTCATGGGCTAGGTCACCAAGCTATAGAACTTTTGGACTAATCTGGAGGAAAGAATAAAACCAAACAGTGCCACTCTGCTCTTGTCAGAGAAGGGTGCGAAATGTTGAAAAATAGCTAAGAAAAAACAAGTTTGATTTAACAATGTAAACCTTAAAAATTAGCAATAATAGAAATTAAAACAGAAAGTTAGAAAGATCTCACAAAGTTGTAGAATCACGCAATGACATTGTCCTTTAAGGTTTAATTCAGTAAAACTTGGTGCTAATGGACCTCTTGGCCGAACAATCCCTAGGATTAAACTATAGCAACAATATTTGAGATAGATGCACTTCCAATCACGAAGAATCAAGAACAACCTTATATTTGCCTTTCCTTAAACCCAAAAACCAAAGTAGAAATTTGTGGGAGAAAAAGAAGAGAAATGCTATGTCCACAACATTTTCGCAATAATTCTTACGTGGTAAGTTGTTATTGGTTGTTATAAGTGGGTAAAAAAGTATTTTAAGTTGTTGATTTAAATTAAAACCAATAACAATTTACCACATGTGATTTGTTGTGAAAATGTTGTAAACATAACATTTCTCGAAAAAGAACAGAGGAGCAAAGAAGGAGAGAGTAGGTCTAGGAGATGAGAGAGATATGTGCTGAAGAGAGAAAGGTAGCTTAGTAAATAAGCTGAACCCAATGGGTCAACCCAATGGTAACTAGGTACTCCAATGGGCCAAAATAAACAGTCATTGGGCACACAATAAATGCCCAATGGGCTGGAAAAGAGACAAGAAAAATTAATCAGTACATTCTGAATCACTACCTTCTGAGGCTGAATCGTCAAGATCATGATGAAGAACACCCAAATTCATAGGGTATGCTGCTGTTGCTACACTGTGCCATAGTTTGATTGGGGACCTTCTTTGTCTTGCTCATATACCAAACGGAACCCCATTTTCTTCTCCACCACCAAGGACCCGAAAATTACTTTAATCTCAAGTTTCCAGCATCCGCTTGCATCAGTTTCACTAAGTATTTCTTTCCAATAGGAGCCGAAAAAGTGAGAGGACAAATAGAGCAGCCAAAGGTGAGGTAATTTAACTTCACCATAGTTTGTCGAAAAATTAGAGTGTACACATTCCATTGTAATTCCATTGACTACAAAAAGACATGAAAGGTGACAATCTCTGAAGTATTGACGCAACTTGTTGCGTTCAAAAACAAAGCACAACGCAATTACCATAGGATCATTACATCCAAAAGAAGGGACCTTTATTTTATCACTCCTACATTTAAGGTTAAACCATTTCAGAATTTCACCTCCAGGAATAATAATGTCTAAGATGTCTTGTAGTCTACCACTTTGTCCCTGAAATATACAAAGCATAAATGTTAGGAACTGAGAGAGAGAGAGAGAGAGAGAGAGAGAGAGAGAGATAGGGAGAGAGACCTGAAGAATGTAATCGATCTGAATATTGTCTACCAATTTGAAGCAGTTGACACACCGGAAACACAAATGGGAGTGAAGCCTCTCGCAAACCTCCAAATGAGGTATGATTTTAGTTTTAATAGAATAATTTTGTAGTTCTGGCAATCTCTCCAATGAGATACAATTGTTTGCAATTACAACATGAGTAGTTGACGGAACATTTTGCAATGATTGAAGCCTCTCGCAACCCTCCAAATGGAGTCTTCGAAGGTTAGAGAGTTGAGAGATGCTTTTAGGAAGGGAAAAAAAATTATTTCCACTTAAATTTAAGTGTTCCAAAGAGGACAAGCAGCCAATTTCTTTGGGAATTGATGAAAGATCTGAGTCACTAAGATCCAAATATCTTAAAGAATGCAGACCTGATAAGGAAGGAAATAATTGGCCCACGGGAACATAATCTGATGGCATGGAATAAAATAAAGATAATGCCCTTTTATTACATCCATGGATATTTAGTTCTTTGAGATTTTCAAGGAAAAAAATAGAGGAAGGAACCTATTTTATGGCTGTTCCACTCAAATTGAGCAACTCCAAACCTTTTGCATTGCCTAGGTTCTCTCCCAAGTTGTCAAATTTTGAGCATCCAAAAAGATCAAGAAATTTAAGCAACTTCAAACAAAAAATATTGTTAGGAAGATGCGCGAGATTTTTGCAATCTTTTAGAGTCAACACAGTAAGGTAAGTCAAATACTCAATAGATGAAGGCAGCTCTTTTATAGCTATTCCACTCAAATCAATCTTCTCCAGACCTTTGACATTCCCTAGGTTCTCTGACAAATTATCAAATTTTGAGCATCCAAAAAGATCAAGAGAATTACCTAACTTCAAACTCCAAATGGCATTAGGAAGACACACGAGATTTTTGCAATCTTTTAGAGTCAACATAGTAAGGTTAGTCAAACATTCAATTGATGAAGGTAGCTCTTTTATAGCTGTTCCACTCAAAATCAAGCTTCTCTAGGCCTTCGACATTCCCTAGGTTCTCTGGCAATTTTTCAATTTTTGTGCATCCAGCGAGATCTAGAGAATTGCCCAACTTTAAACACCAAAAGGTATTAGGAAGACAAACAAGATTTTTGCAATCTCTTAGGGTCAATAAAGTAAGGTTTGTCAAATGTTCAATTGATGAAGTCAGATCTTTGATAGATGTTCCACTCAACTTAAGCTCCTTTAGACCTATGACACTCCCTAGGTTCTCTGGCAAGTATTCAAATTCTAAGCATCCAGAAAGTTCAAGAGATTCAAGCAATTTCAAACTAGAAATGGCGCTAGGAAGATACACAAGTTTTCACAATTTACTAGAGTCAATAAAGTAAGGTTTACCAAACCTTCAATTGGTAAAGGCAACTCTTCTATAGCTATTCCACTCAAATCAAGTGTCTTTAGACCTTCGACATTCCCTAGGTTCTTTGGCAAGTATTCAAATGTTGAGCACCAAGAAAGATCCAGAGATTCAAGCGATTTCAAATTAAAAATGGTGTTAGGAAGGCGCCAAAGATTTTTGCAATCGCTAAGGGTCAATGAAGTCAGGCTAATCAAGCCTCCAACTGATGAAGGTAGTTTCATAATAGCAGTGATATCCAAAAAAAGCTTTTGTAAGCATTTCAGGTTTCCCACAAATTGTGGAAGTTTCTTGAGATTGGAGCAACCAGAAAGGTTAAGAGTCACAAGAGAACCCACTTCAAATGTGCTTGGAAGACGCCTTAGTGTTTTACAATATTGTAGATTAAGAAGAACAAGTTTTTTAAGAATTCCAATGGATGGGTGAAGCTCACATAAATTTGTACAATATTCAAGAACTAATTTCTCAAGATTTGAGACTCCAGTGAAGTCTGGAGTTATAATTAGGTCCAAGGAAACGGTCAAGTCAATGAACTTCAACTTGTCAAAATTCTGTTAGAAGAAAAAAAAAATTGTTAGAACAATTAGCTTCTTAGTGTCCATTTATTGTAATTTAGAAGCAAAGTTTTAAGAGTATAATTACTAACGCACTTACCTTTACCCCTATTCAAAGCCGTTCAATTTTGCTTTGTCGCAAACAAAGTTGAACAAGCTCATCTAGCTGGAAACTTGATGGCAAAGATTTTGAAGGATACAAAGTCCAATCAAGAATTCTTAAATCATTAGGAAGATGTGAGGGGACATGGAGAAAGCCGAAAATTCTAAGAAATTTAAGATTTTCCATCTTCAAAAAGGCCTCAGGGTTCCACCTTGCATCTTTTGGTTCATTATAAGTAGTCGAAATATCCATGGCTTTAAGTGCTTCTATCCCCTAATAATCAAGAAGAAATTGGTGAATTGCAAAATCAATTATTACCATGAGAATTCAAATTTCAAATTCTTGGAACATGAAGGTAGGGAATGAGTGGAAATTCTCTAAATAACTTCTTACCCTTTTTTTTGGATAAGTTCTTACCTTTTTTTTTTTTTTACATTTTGTCAATGTCCTTATAAACCCATAATCTACTACGCTTCCCAGGATTATCAAGGCACTCTTGAAAGACTATTTTCCTTCCCATTTCTTCGAGTAAATCATGCATCCACACTATATCATTATCCATAATTTTCAAGAGAGAATTATCAATGTCCTTCAATCCAATACCAGGGTAAAGGCCAAGAATATCAAGTATTTCTACTACCTCATCTTTATCTTGATGATTAAAAAAGCATGCAATATGCAAGAATATTTCCTTTTGTGATTTTTGGAGTCCATTAAAACTTATTTCAAGCACGCGGAGAATTGCTTCTTCAGGAAATTCTTTGAGTCTCTCTAATGCAATTTTCCATTCAACAATACTTTTTCCAAACAAAAAGGAACCCAAAACCTCAAGAGCTAAAGGAAGGCCACCAGCATAATTCAAAAAATGGAAAGACAATTCTCTATAATCTTCAAGGACATGCTTTTCTTTAAAAGCCTTCGAGCAAAAAAGTTGAAGAGCATTTTCATCATTCAATCCTTTAA
This sequence comes from Quercus robur, assembly GCF_932294415.1. NCBI lineage: Eukaryota > Viridiplantae > Streptophyta > Magnoliopsida > Fagales > Fagaceae > Quercus > Quercus robur. The sequence continues at coordinate 44,109,938 of NC_065540.1, read as the reverse complement.
CTTCATATATTTCATCTACTTGATGTTCCTCCAACAAATGTGCATTTCTTGTTGTTATGATAATTCTACTACCCGATCCAAACCAATTATGCTCCCCAACTAACAGTTTTAATTGTTCCAGTTTGTTTACGTCATCAAGAACAAGAAGAATCCTTTTACGACATAACCTATTCTTGATCTTGAGAACTCCATCATACGTCTCTTCTATTTTCAAATCATTATCCTTCAAAACGTCCTTAATAATTTTTTGTTGTAGTGGAACACAACCATATTTTTCAAACTTTTCTCTAACATCCTCAATAAAACCACGAGCTTTAAATTCTTTAGAAACCATGTGATAAACAACTCTAGCAAGGGTTGTCTTGCCCATTCCCCCCATAGCCCAAATTCCTACAAAGCGAACATTGTTTGATTCTAGAGCTAAACATGACTCTAATTCCACCACTTGAGAGTATATTCCTACTAGGTCCTCGGTAGTATATGGAAATGCATCATATTTCAAGTTAAGCGATATCCATCCCACTATTTCTTGGATATCTTGGGACTCAGGCCTACAATAAAGAAAGCACAATATGCATTGAGTTTGAACCACCAATAGGTAACACAAAAAAAATATGATACATATTTAAAGTTCAATTTTATTGACTGAAAACAAAAAATATGTAAATTAATTGGATCACGACAAATTTGAAAGAAATACAATGAAACATGTATGTAGATTTGCTTAAGGTTTCAAACAGAGTTATATACATTCCCTATGAAGAAAGTAAAAAAAAAAATATATATATATATATATATATATAAACACTCCAAGTCTACATTAAACTATCTCTACATAGAGTGGGTCATCTGAATATTTAAAAGAAATAAATATGTCAAATTAAATTACCTAATATTCCTTAAATGCCATCCGGAGAGGTTGCCTACTTGTGTCAAAGCATCTCTCCATTTCTCCACCCTCTCTTTGTTCTCCTTTTCTTCATGTTTACCAAATGCATGTGCAAAAGTTCCCATTTGTTTACATACATCAGATGGATCAATATAGTGCAAAACAGGCAAAACTGTCATTCCCATATCTTTCTTGCAAGCAATGATCTTTGCAAGTTCATCTAAGCACCAAGTTGAAGATGCATAGTTTTCTGAGAGAATGACAATAGCAAATTTGATTCTTCTATTGCTTTCAACAGCTTTGGTGAAATGGGCTTTCCTCTCTCAAGATTTTCGTTGTCTTTAAAGATGATAATGCCTTTTTGAATCAAAGCATCATGTAGATGACCCATAAACTTGTTGTGGGTGTCCTCGCCTATGAAACTGAGGAAGACGTCATACTTCCGTCCAACAGCAGGGGAAGAAGAAGAACTTGGGAAACATGACGAAGCGGTTTCTGTGACCATTAAAGCCATAGGAAATATACTACTAAATATTGAATCACAGTCTATATCTGCATACAAAAAAAGAAGAAAAAACATTCAACTAGAACTGAAGAAAGATTAAAAAATAAATAAATTAGGGAAGAAGAAACTAGTTGATGTTCAACCTGAACTGCATGATTTTGAAATTACTTCGAATCGGAGAGAGAGAGATGGAATCAAATCCAGAATGGGAGAGAGGACATCTTTTGAGGAACGGAAGCCTTGTTGTTTATAAGAAATTTGAAATGGCGTGGTGCTTAAGTGGTGATGTAGGAAATTACAAGAGACATCATTCTACAAGATTCGAAGAAGTTAAAGCGGTCGACCCATAATGTGAGAATCATTGTATGTGTCTACACTGTACAGTCTACACCATAGGCCCACACACATCGGCATCTTGCGTCAAAAGTAGTAGCAAAAGTTCTTAGGGAGGAGCGAAAGTAGGGATGGCAATTTTTTCCTGCCCCGCTTAACCCGCTCTCCCCGCTTTGCCCCAAGCGGGTTTTCCCCACCCCGCAAAGGTGGTGGGGCAGGGATGGGGCAAGATTTTAGCCCCGCACCATGGGGCGGGACGGGGATGGGTTTAGACTTTTTAAACCCACCCTGCCCCGCCCCTCCCCATCCCCACCCCGTCCTATGTTACTAGGGGTTATAATTGTAAATTTTTCATACCCTAAAATGCTACTATTTAAACAAACATATTAATATTAGCATATTTTATTCTACCCAATATAATTATCTACCTTTATTTTGTTATGTGTTATACTATGAGATTTTTATTTTTTTTTTAATTTTTTATGATTGTCTTATTAAACACTTGGATATATTATTCAGTTTTTTCTAAAAATTGATTTGAATTGATGGGATAAATTTAGTTGTAATTTCAAATATATTTTTATTAATGAAATAGGTTTCATTAAAAAAATTGTACTAGTTGTAGGGCAAATTAACAAAAAGTAGAGTTTTACAAGGTGGGGTGGGGCTTCGCGGGGCCCCAAGGGGCGGGGATGGGGTGAGAAAGTATTCCCCGTCATGCGGGGTGGGGCGGGGATGGGGCAAGACAAAACCATGCAGGGCGGAGACGAAGACCCCATCCTTCGGCCCCGTCCCGCCCCATTGCCATCCCTAAGCGAAAGTTACTGTGTTTTGTTTTCATTGACAACTATAGAGTTCTTTTCATATTGCTTTTTGACCAAATGAAAATAGTTCTTTTCATTTATAGTAAAATTTCAACCATTTTTATCAGGGTAAAATCTGTTACAATACATACTGGGTATCTTCAGTTTATACAAAATGAATTTTTTGTAGGTAGTCATTAAAAACCTTAAATTATATATAATTTAATAAAAATATAATTTAAATATATCAACATCATAAAAAATAAAAAATAATAAAAAATCCTTTTACATACAAAATTAAAAAGTAAAAAATGACTGATAAGAAATTAAGTGAGATCTGAGAATGTTAAGATAAAAGTAATAACAAGAGAAAAAGTCTAAAATGATGATGGAGAAAAGAAAAACAAATAAAAGTAAAAGAGCGCAATGAACGATCATGTTGTGATTGTAGGTCAAGTCTCTAAAGAGCATAGCTCCTAGCGTCACCAAGGAAAACTAATGATCACAATCTCTTTTTTGGTATCTAGGAAAATAAAATCAGAGATTATTTAATTATTTTTATAGAATGAGTTGAACAAGTTATGAATCTGAATGATTAGAAATTTTTATTTTATTTTTATTTTTGAATGAGCGTTTGTTGGATATCTTGTTTAGTAGTTGTTGTTTGGACTAATCTTGTTTTTTTTTTTTTGGCTATTTTTTTTAATGTTATTTTGGCTCATTTTTGTTGTTATTTAAATGTTTATTTATTTATTTATTTTGTTGAAGTTAAAGACCATGTTTGAGAGACCAAGATTATTTTTATGAGTAGCTAGAGACACAAAAAAAATTTCACAACAATTCCAATATAAGCATACAAATATATATATATATATATATATATATATATAATTAGAGATAATTAAAATAAAAAAAGCACATGTGTGAGTTGGTATACTAATTTTGGAATGTTATGAAACTGTTATAAGATTTTATTGTTTTCCTAGCATTATTCTTATTTTTATTAAATCCCAATTCTTGAAATTATCAAGTCAGTGTGGTCAATAGGATAGGCAAAATATGTTAATTTAAATATAATTATGTATATAATTTTTTTTTTTTTTTTGGCAAGTCAAGGTGGTCACAGGACCACCTTGACTAGTAAGGGATGGCAATGGGGAGGAGCGGGGCCGAAGGATGAGATCTTCACCCCCGCCCAGTGTGATTTTATTTTGGCCCTTCTGCCTTGTCCCATATGACGAGAAAAACTTTCTTATCCATCCCTGCTCCTTGGGGCCCCACCTCACCCCGTAAAATTCTATTTCATTTTAATTTGCTATACAATTATTATAATATTTTTTAATAAAACATGTTTTATTAAAACCCGCGCAGAGTGAAGTGGTGAGGGGCGGGTCAAGGCAGGGCTAGGTAAAATTGCCATCTCATGACTACTATGTACAGCTGCCCTGATTATTGAATTATCAAAAAGAAATTTTTTTATAAATTTATTAAAAATCAAACATTACAACAAGAAAAATCACTTTTAGTTTTAATCTTTCGATTCTTTTTTTTTTTTTTTTTTGGCTTTTTAACTTTTAACTTTTTTTTAACTTTTCTTGATCACATTAAAAGGTACAATTGCAAAGATCCAAAATCGGGAAAAAAAAAAAATCCTCTTAAACTCCAACTCGTAAAAAACAAAATTGAAGAACAACTATAGAATTTGAAGAAGAAAAAAATGTTAACACTTAGACTTGCCAAAGAAGGAATTAAGTAAGAAAGCCGAGAAAAAAAAAATAATAAATAAATAATAAAAGAGGAATTTATGCATAGAGTTAGCTAAATTTATGCATAAGATATCATGAAAATATTGTGAAACTTTATTGTGTTCTTAAACTTACTCTCAAGTTTATTAGGACTCAAATTTATGAAATATTATAAACAATTTCACCAATCTGGCTCATTTAATTAATGAACATGATTTAGGACCTGGGCAATGTATGAAACAACTACCGTCCTTTTTACTATTTATATGGTTACAAAGTTCGGATTGAGATATGATTACCTAGAGTATTGCACCGTGTGTAATGCTCTTAATGGCCTAGATTGTGAAAAAATAAAATCAAATCAAAACAAATCAAACTTAATCATTGAATAAATTAAGTTAGAAAAAGTTTAAAAGTGAATAAAAAAAAATTAGAAGTTATAAAGTGAAGAAGTAAAACAATATTTTAAGAGGAATGGATGTAATTGCATACGTACTGAATCCACAAAGTTCTTTATACAGTTTGTAAAGAGTCTATTTATGGTCAAGAACTTTGAGGCTAACCGTATATTTAGTATTATTAACAAAAATTTCTAGGATTTAAATACTTCTATCCCCAATGTAATTATTGAATTATAAAAAATTTAAAAAAAAAATTATTAAAAACCAAACACTATAACAAGAAAATTTTACAATTGACTTTTTTGAATGATGAGATTGAAAATTAAAAGTTGACTTTATTCTTAATCTTCAGATTAACAATTATTTTTAGCTTTTTAAATTTTTACATTTTAAACTTTTCTCTCTCATGGTAAAAGGTACAACTGCACAGATCCAAATCCAGTAAAACCATCCTCTTAAACTTGAACTAGTGAAAAACAAAATTGAAGTACAATAGTAGACTTTAAATAATTTTTTTAAAAAAACATTGGAATTATGCAATTAGTTAACTGAAATCAGCATAATATCATTGAGAAATTTTCAAATGAAATCTTATAAAGTTAAATAAACTGTAAATCAAAGAAAATGAATTAAATTTCTAAACCCAGTAGTAAAAGACTGTAAGGTTTTTAATAGCAGTCTTGAACTAGTAGGCCATTGGTCGGCCATTGGTCGGGTTATCTTCTTTTTATGTTAATGGAAGTTTCTGTAATTGGAGACTTGTATCTTTGTGTCCATACCAAATGGGTTAGGCCAACTCTCACCTAAAGTTTACCTAAAAGCCCACCTTTTGTAATATATTGAACCCATCAACCCCAAAAGGCTGGGCTTAATGGGAAAGGGGCTTCCCATTTCTAATATGCTGTGCCCTTGCTTGGAAGGTGTTTCTCCTGCGCAGAAGGCTTGTGACGTGTCCTATCAACAAGTAGAACATTCCTCCAATTCTATTTCTAACACCTTGTTTCTCAAGCCCAAATGGTTGATCTTTTGGGGCTTGAAGGATTCAAGGTGTTATATTTTTCAATTTGAGTTGCCTACTCTTCAAATACAACAGATTTTCTATTCTCTCTCTATTATATTTTAGCCTTTATTGGTTTTTTTTTTTTTTTTTTCTTTCGAATGGTCATATTTTTTAAACAGCCATATATTTCTAACAATCGTATTTTCCAACAATTATATTCTGTCAATATAAATAGCATAATTTCCTCTCTAATTTTCATTTAACTCTAATCCAATAATAGTCTCCCTCAAAAAAGGAAAAAAAAAAAAAAAAAAAGCTTATTGTGTGTCATTTTATTTTTATACACTTATTGTGTCATTTGAAGGTAGCCCAAATCCAATTTGAAGTGGGTAACTTTTTATCTTTGGGTATGAAAGTAGATGTTGGTGGAAGAGTTAAACCAATTCAACATTTGGACTAATGAAAAGTTGAGATTATCTTTTCTATGAAATTTCAAGTCAACCAAATTCAATAATAAAAATGAAACCATGGGTCCGTTTGGATTGAACTTATTTTTGCTGAAATTAAAAACTGAAAACACTATAGCAAAATAATTTTTAAATGTGTGAATAGTACCGTGAGACTCATTTTTAATATTTTTAAATGCGTGAACAGTGCTGCTATAGTACGTGAACAGTGATTTTTGTCTTCTGCATAGTAAATTCATGTGATTTTACTGTTCATGCGCTAAAAAAAAAAAAAAAAAAAAAAACCCCAAAACGCTGAACGCAAACGCGCAATCCAAACTGGTACAATAGTATGACCATGAAATTTCAAGATTATCTTCACATAATGTTTGGCAATAGTTGAGCGATTCGAGTTGTGACACTTTGACAATTGTGTTATGCCCACAATAATAGTTTCATCAAGGTCTTGATGGTACATATGGTATTACCTATTGTCGTCACGTAGTGTGCAATCGATGGTAAAACTAGAGAAAGAATTTTTTTTTTTTCCCTAAATGTTTGTCAAACTTTAAAAGTGTCATTGATTTTCTGACAACCTACTTTGGGTTTCTGTTCGGTGGTGGTTTAGTTGACACTGTCTCAAATGCTATAGAAGTAAAATGTGAAATATTTGGTAAATTTTTTGGTATTTGTGGGAGGATTGTAATTTAAAAAAAAATATAAAATATGGGTTTAAAAAAGTAATTTACCAAAAAAAAAAAAAAAAGTTTGCTATTTTCAAAGACCTGGCCAGCGTGTCAGGTGTCCAAACTTCCACTTCCCTTTTGCAACTCAGAAGAATAAACCCACTTTAATTATGAGATGTCAAACGCCGTCGTTTATAGGGCAAAAGATATATAACAAAAAAATAGAGGAATTTTGAAATTTCAAGAGACAAAAGAAAGAAGAAGAGAACCTTGAGGTGAGGGGTTGTGATGGTTCCGGTTTTCTCCGAGTCAGACTCACTCGAACCCAGTCCTTCAGAATTGTCGTATTCTCCATTTTTTTACTTCAACAAGCTCAGCTCTGACTTAGTGAAGTGAAAAATGGTGGCAATTGCCAATTATAGCCGGTGTCGTTTTATTTAGGCGAAAAACACATTTTGGTCCCTACATTTTCAGCCGATTCCCGTTTTAGTCCCTAAGTTTTTTTTTTACCGCTTTTAGTCCCTCTCCTGAAAAACCGTTCCATTTTGGTCCCTACCGTTACATCATAAACAGATATTGCTGATGTGGCAAACGGCATGCACTGTTGGCCTGACGTGGTCATTAAAATAATAATAAAAAATGCCACGTTAGCATTTAAATTAAAAAAATTAATTTATTAATTTTAACTAAATAAAAAAAATTAAAAACAGAATTAAAAACTAAAAATCATATGAATTGAGATCTAAGTGTGTCTTGAACAAGAACACCAAGAACACAAACTCAAATCCAAGAACACAAACCCAGAAATGAAAAAAAAAACACAGATCATGCAGAAAATCCTTTCTGTTCTGCAGAAAACAGAATATGCAGTAACAGAAATACAGCCCATGGACAACATCACAGAAACAACAACAGATATTACACTCAACCCCCCTGTAAGCACAGATTATGCAGAAATCCTGAACCTGTTCTGCAGAAAACAGAATATGCAGCAGTAGAAATACAGCCATGGAAAATTTCATGGAGAACTCAAAAAAAAATGCCAGAGGAAACGGGGATATTAAATAAAGGATTTAATAGAAATAGAACCGGTTAATATTAAATAAAAGAAACACGGAAATAGAAATAGAGAGGCGATGAAAGAGAGAGAGGCAACGAGGAAACGGGGAAAGAAGCAGAGAAAGAGAGAGGCGATCCGAAAGAGGCAGAATCAGACCACCGGAACCACAAAAACATAGAAATAAAAACCAATGGCCCATCAACATCGGTAAATTTTTTCAGATTTGGGTATGATATGTTACTTTTAATTGAGTTTTCCTGTTGGATAGGTTTAGATTTGATTTGTTTTTGTTTTGGGTTTTTAAAACACAGAATGATTGAGAGAGGGAACTGTAGATTGTTGAAACCGGCATGGGTACATTTTTCTCTCTCTTTTTTATTTTTCCAGATTTAGATTTGGGTATGCAATGTTACTTTTTATGGAGTTTTCTTTTTTTTGTTGTATAGGTTTAGATTTTATTTTGGCTTTGATTCGTTTCTGTTTTGGATTTTTGAGTTCTCCATGAAATTTTCCATGGTTGTATTTCTACTGCTGCATATTCTGTTTTCTGCAGAACAGGTTCAGGATTTCTGCATAATCTGTGCTTACAGGGGGGTTGAGTGTAATATCTGTTGTTGTTTCTGTGATGTTGTCCATGGGCTGTATTTCTGTTACTGCATATTCTGTTTTCTGCAGAACAGAAAGGATTTTCTGCATGATCTGTGTTTTTTTTTAAATTTCTGGGTTTGTGTTCTTAGATTTGAGTTTGTGTTCTTGGTGTTCTTGTTCAAGACACACTTAGATCTCAATTCACATGATTTTTAGTTTTTAATTCTGTTTTTAATTTTTTTTATTTAGTTAAAATTAATAAATTAATTTTTTTAATTTAAATGCTGACGTGTCATTTTTTATTATTATTTTAATGACCACGTCAGGCCAACAGTGCATGCCGTTTGCCACATCAGCAATATCTGTTTATGATGTAACGGTAGGGACCAAAATGGAACGGTTTTTCAGGAGAGGGACTAAAAGCGGTAAAAAAAAAACTTAGGGACTAAAACGGGAATCGGCTGAAAATGTAGGGACCAAAATGTGTTTTTCGCCTTTTATTTATTGTTAGTATTTCTTTAGAGATAGCAAAAATATATGATTTGGTGTTTAAAATTTGATTAAGGTTTTATTTTAGTTTGAAATATTTAATTTTCATTCCCTATAAAATTGGAAAAGGTGGGCATATCATATCAATAATAAGTTGTTTTGGAGAAATGTGGTGACTGAAGAAGGAATGTGGTTTCAAAGAGACATTGTACTGTACTGTGTGCAGAAAATGGTTCTGAGAAATGAGAAGGATTTGAGGATTATTAAATGAGTTTATCAAAATAACATTGCCCTTTGCTCCCAAAAGATGGACATGAGAATCAGATTCAATTTGCATTAGAGCAAGGAATTGGTAGAATGATCTCTGCTTTAGCCAGGAACAGATACCAGGCCCCAGTAGAGCTAGAGATGGTTCACTGTTCAAGGTTGTTGTGTCGATTGGCATGAGAATGGTTCCTAGCCACCCTGAAGATATTTATTTATATTGCATTTCTTGAATGGGAAATGGAAATCTTGAAGCAACTATAAGCATGAGCAACCAGTTTGCAATAAGATTTTTCATAGTATCTAGAGGAATTTAAATTGTGTCTGGTTTTGGAAAGAATTAATGACGGGCTGCTTAATTAATTCCCAAGAATTTGTGTGGGAAGACATCGTTGAATGAGAAAATCAGTGGATGTGAAAATCTTTAAGGGTTGTGGTATGTAAGTTGGCCTCAGGTGCTGCTGTTTACCCATATATGGCACCAAAGGAATGCCATTCTCCAATGCCAAGGGATAAGATTAAGAACTGAGGGGGGATTATGAAGAGAGCTTAAACCAACGGTGGAGACTAAAAGTAAGCCATTTGTAGTTAATCAACATCTGAACCAAGCAAGGTTTCTGTTCGAAATTTCTCAATATGAATCAGAGAGCCAAATGCCAAGAAGGGGGGAAAAATATTATATATGTTGCGACTGTTGGAGAAAAATAAAAACAACAATTATTTAATAACAAACCGTTACATTGGAAAGATAAATATCAATACGTAAATATGTATTTTTCTTAAAATAAAAGCGGCAGGATTTGTATTGCATTTCACAAAATTATCAAGTAGCCAAATCTCAGTGACGCAATTTTTACATCCAAGATCTGCTAAATCTAGAGGAGCATTATTACAGCTTTTGTCCAAAAAATTAAAATTGCAACATCGCAAAGTAGATATTGCTATTTTCACTTTGTTGAACAGCACATTTCAGGTCACTTTTTTTCTTTTTTCTTTTTTTTCTTTTTTTTTTGGGGGCGGGGGTGGGGGGAGGGAGGAATCCATGTTAAAAGCAGCAATGGCAAATTGGCAATACTTAAGTGGCTCTCAAGTTGAACCTCCTGAATTCCCTGCTGGTTAAACAATTGTAAGGCATGCCAGAATCCTGCAAAATGAGCCTCCAGAGACAGCATTCGCCCACAATCACCTCAACCTTAGGTGCAACAAAATTCACATTGAGATCTCTAATCACCGCAACATTTACCTTGGAGTAAGGTAACTGAGGGGGCTTCAATATTAGGAGACGTACTTTCTGCAGTATCTCAGATGAAAATTTTGCAGCTTAGTGTTCATGCATCTCTTTACCTATATATACCAAAGTGGTTGGCTGTATTCCTGGTTCCCCAAATCTCTCCATTTCTGTGCAGCCATAATTGCCATGAGAGAGTGGAAAATAGTTTCAGTGAGAATGTGTTCTTATGGTGCAGCATCCAGGAGAATAGACCAGTCCAGTTCTGATAAGGCTGGTGCAGGATAAAGTAGTTTATGCATTCAACTAATTGCCATACCTTCTTGGTGTCGGGGCAAGACCAAAAGCATGTAAACTGGTTTCAGGAACTTCATTACACTGATCACAAGTTACTGAAGAGATGATGCATTTGGAAAATAGATGTGGCTTTGTTAGCAGGATAAACTTAAGAGTATGCCATGAAAAACTTTAATCTTGTTAGGAACCCGAGCCTTCCACAGTGCCCGCCACAAAATTGTTGAGCTGTGATTGTTTGAAGCCTCTCCTAAACCTGCCATTGCCTCGTGGTCTGACAAATCATATGCACCCCGAACTGAAAAATCTCAAATTTCTGCACCCACCCAAAAGATACTGTAATCAAAATGTTGAGTATTTCACAGAATGCTTTTGAATGACAGCAGCTTCTTGTGGCATGAACAACCTGTCCAGAAAAATCTTTCTGCGAGTCTTTGTATTATCATCCAGCAAGTCACCTAGTTTGCTGCAGATTGAGGATTTCTTAGTAAAACCACCCTGGATGCATTCGGTGTCGGCAGCTGCCTGTTTTCCATCCCTATCTTCCAACAGTAGCTCAACTGTGCAACCTTTCAAGCTTCCATTATACTTCTCCAACCAAATGAGGCATTGGATGGTAACTTTGTGTTAACAAAAAGAAGTAGATGGGAAGGATTTATGTCTGTATGTCATTAGAATTTTAACAGAACATCACATTAGCAGGCCACCCAAAAATAGAAGATTTAATCAATAATGAGAGCCAATTGAAAGTTAATTTAAAAGCTTGACCATTTTGAGTCCTTGACCACTTTCGCAAGAGCCCAAGGTGAGTGTGAGAGGAGAATAGCTACTTGGCTAATACTTCAACGTTGACACTCTTGTAACCATCCACGGTGGCAAAAGCTTCAAGCTTCTCAGATGTTTGATCCCATCCTACCATTAATTAAATAAAAGTTCACCAACAAGACAAGAAGAAAAATTTGTGTTATTCCCACCCAATAAAAATAACAACTTAGGGGGAAAAAAAAAGTGATACGGTGCGCATGATATTAATTTTTGAGTTTGTTTCAATTTGGATGTGATTGCCAAAAGCTGCCACTAAGGTACAAGTACCACAATATTTTGAAGTTTGTAGAAAGAAAAATGATGACTTACAGGTAATGAACAGAAACTGTTTAGCCTTCCAGGTCATTTTCACTAGATTCTTCAAAATCAGCAATTAATCCTTCAAGTTTGAATCCTCTTTGGCTGTGGATCCTCTTTATAGTAGCACTCTCCACTAGCTCCAGCCCTGTCATCCTCATCATGGCTTCGCTTATTTCTGATTCTGCAGCTGAATCATCAAGATCATGATGTAGAACACCCAGGACCTCATAAATTGTACTGCTGTTGCTGCTGCACTGTGCCATAGTTTGATTGGGATCTTCCATGTCTTGCCAGTATACTAAGCAGATCCCAATTTTCTCCACCTCCAAGTTCCAGCTATCTATTTTAATATTAATTTCACAAAATCCATTAGCATCAATTTGGTTTTAGCTAAACATCCTTCCCCCATTGGAGCTGAAATGGCAAGACACATAGTAGTTGGAAAAATAGGGCAGCCAAAGGTGATGCGATTCAATTAAACCATAATTTATCGTAAAAATAGAGAAAGCAGAAAGGAGAGTAGAGGAAGAGGAATGGAAATATGCTAAGAGAACAATTGAGGATTTGATGAGGCTGTGTGTGAAATGTACCAATAGAACTTTTGGGGAAGGTGGTTTAGATGGCTGCTTCTACAAAATCATGGGTCGCCCTAGGCTGATCAAGTTCCTCATTGCTCTTGAAGATACAGATACTATCAAGTGGCTTGATTTCTTCTGCTGCTGTCACAACTTCAAGATGTTTAAAAAATGTAGAAACTTATCACTATAGATAATAGCAGAAGCATAATTCCCAATTTCCTCCCATTATGCCATCTGGCATGTCTTGAGTAGCCATACAATCTCAAACTAATGTAATTATTCAGTCCCAAACACAACATCTATAACAACTGCTCCAAGACACCACCACCACGCACCCTTATTGTGATGGTGTAACAATATAATAGTAGGTCATGTGATATAGAAATAGAAAAGACAATTACACATGGAACACAGATTTATGTGGTTCGGCCTTAGGCCTACATCCACAGACAATGTCTAACAAAAAATTTCACTAAGAAACTAGGAAATTACAAAATAGAAGAAAAGCATTGGGCAAGTGAATAAACTCTATAAAACCAATTGAACAAAGCCCCACACACAGCAAAAAGGAACCCCCCTTGGCTAATTCTTCTACATCGCTCTCGTAACTATCCCTGTTACCACTTCGATAGGCTTCAAGTTTCTTGGATCCCCTCCTTCCATTATATGAAAGTGCCCCAACAAGTTAAGAAGAAAAAAAAAATTATTATTCGTTTAGATGATTGGGATGTGAGTGCCAAACAATACTTTGAACTTTCTTTTTTCCCTCTCTCAATGCTAGCTTAAAAATCGAAAAAGAAACACTCCAATTTATACCTATGACAAATTAAATTTTTTTATCATGCCAATTTAAACCTAAGAAACTAGACGCACAATTTCATTTCATTGGATTCCCCTCTCCATAAAATAAAAGAGAACATCAAGACTTGTATATTGTAATAGCAAGAAGAAAGATGATGACTTACAGGCAAAGAAGTCGAATCTTCCTTATAATAAATTCTTTTAGAATCAGCCATACAACCTCCAAGTCTTTGGATTTGGTTCATCACTAGAGTAGCCTTCTCCACTAGGTCCAGCCCAATCTTGCTCATCACGGCTTCGTTTATTTCTGCTACCTTCTGCGGCTGAATGGTAAAGATCATGGCAGAGATCACCCAGATTCTCATAGAGTGTCCTGCTGTTGATGCTCAACTCTGTTATAGTTTGATTGGGATCTTCAATGTCTTGGAAACAATGGCTCTTCCCTCCATGAATGAAGTCAAGCTTCTTGGACGTTTGATCCTCTCCTTCCACTAAATAAAAGTTCACCAACAAGACAAAAAGAAAATTTTGTATTATTCCAACCCGATTAAAAACTAAACCTAAAAATAGAAACGTGATATGGTATTATTTTAATTTTTGAGTTTGGGCTTATTTTTCTGCAAGTGTTACTAGATAATGCCGAGGTACTTTGAAGTTAACATTTGAAAATAAAAATGATAGTATTCGTCCCAAAAAAAAAAAAAAAAAAAAACAAAAAAAAAGAAGATGATCACTTACTGGCAAAGTTAAAAATTTCTGATTCTGGCTGATCCTCAGAATCAGCCAGATCCTCATACAGTATACTGTTGTTGTTAATGCACTGTGCCATAGTTTGATTGGGATCTACGATGTCTTGCTTGTATACCAAATGAACCCCAATTTTCTCCACCCCCTCTTTGTTAGCTAATAATTTCATCTCGAGTTGACTGAGTCCATTAGCATCAGTGTGACTAAGTATTTTACCCCAATCAGAGCCCAAATATTGAGAGGACAAATAGAGCAGCCAACGGTGAGGTGATTCAACATTACCATATTTTAACTGAAAATTTTGTACGAACCATTTAAATTCATTGATAAATAAATTATATGTAAGTTGTGAGACTTGTGACCCATTGGGTACAAGTACAATACACAACGCAATTCCCATCAAGTCATCACACCCACGAAAAGACACTCCTATGTTACCACCCTGACATTCAAGGGAAAACCATTTCGGAATTTTACCTCCAGGAATAATAATGTTTGGTAGTCCCTGAAATATACAAGGCATAATGTTAGGAACTGAGAGAGAGAGAGAGAGAGAGAGAGAGAGAGAGAGACACCTGAAGCATGTTACTGCTTTGAAAATAGTCAACCAATTTGAAGCAGTTGCAACACTGGAAATTTAAACGGGAGTGATCTGACCTAGAAGGATTAAATTGCAGTTTTGGCAATTTCTCCAGTGAGGTACAATTGTTTGCAATTACATAATCAACAGTTGACGGAACACTTTCCAATGATTGAAGACTTTTGCAACCCTCTAAATAGAGTCTTCGAAGATTAGAGAGTTGAGACATGCTTTCAGGAAGGAAAACAAAATTATTTCCACTTAGATCTAACTGTACTAAAGAGGACAAGCAACCAATGTCATTGGAGATTGACAAAAGATTGCAGTCACTAAGACCCAGATTAGTTAAAGACTGCAGACCTGATAAGGAAGGAAATAAAAAGCCCATTGGAACGGGACTTGTTGATAAGGAATGATGTAAAGATAAAGACAATAATGGGCTTCTTGGCAGGGAACTCCATAATGGGGCCATCGTCGCAAGAGTTACTGGCATAAAATAAAATTCAGATAACTTCCATTTACTGATATATAAGTGTTCGAGACTTTTAAGGAGAGCAATGGAAGAAGGAACCTCCTTTATGTCCGTCCAACACAAATCAAGCCACTTCAAACCTTTCATATTTCCTATGTTCACTGGCAAGTTGTTAAATTTTATGCATCCATAAAGATCAAGAGAATTAAGCAACTTCAAACTACAAATGGTGCTAGGAAGGCGCACAAGATTTAAGCAAAATCTTAAAGTCAATGCAGTAAGGTTAGTCAAACATCCAATTGATGAAGGCATCTCTTCTATAGCTGTTTTACTCAAATCAAGCATCCCTAGACCTTCAATTATCTATGGGTTCTCTGGTAAGTTTTTAAATCTTGGGCATGTTGAAAGATTAAGAGCTCGATGGAACTTAAAACCACAAGTGGTGTTAGGAAGACACACAAGATTTTTGCAACCATGTATATCCAATGAAGTAAGGCTTGGCAAGCGTTCAATTGATGAAGGCAACTCTTTTATAGCTGTTCCACTCAAATTAAGCCTCTTCAAACCTTTTACATTCCCTAGATTCTCTGGCAAGTTTTCAAAATTTGAGCTCCGAGAAAGATCGAGACATTCGAGTGATTTCAAACAACAAATGGTATTAGGAAGACACACAAGATTTTTGCAGCTCCCAAGAGTCAATGAAGTCAGGCCAATCAAGCCTCCAATTGATGAAGGTAGTTCCATAATAGCAGTGAAATCCAAATGAAGCATCTTTAGACCTTTGACATTCCCTAGATTCTCTGGCAAGTTTTCAAAATTTGAGCTCCGAGAAAGATCGAGACATTCGAGTGATTTCAAACAACAAATGGTGTTAGGAAGACACACAAGATTTTCGCAACCCCTAAGAGTCAATGAAGTCAGGCCAATCAAGCCTCCAATTGATGAAGGTAGTTCCATAATAGCAGTGAAATCCAAATGAAGCATCTTTAGACCTTTGACATTCCCTAGATTCTCTGGCAAGTTTTCAAAATTTGAGCACCGAGAAAGATCAAGACATTCAAGTGATTTCAAATAACAAATGGTGTTAGAAAGACACACAAGATTTTTGCAATCCCTAAGATTCAATGAAATCAGGCCAATCAAGCCTCCAATTGATGAAGGAAACTCTTCTATAGCTGTTTCACTCCAATCAAGCCTCCCTAGACGTTCGATTATCCACGGGTTCTCTGGCAAGTTTTCAAATCTTGAGCATGTTGAAAGATCAAGAGCACCATGGAACTGAAAACCACAAGTGGTGTTAGGAAAACACACAAGATTTTTGCAACCATGCATAACCAATGAAGTAAGGCTTGGCAAGCATTCAATTGATGAAGGCAACTCTTTTATAGCTGTTCCACTCAAATTAAGCCTCTTCAAACCTTTTACATTCCCTAGATTCTCTGGCAAGTTTTCAAAATTTGAGCTCCCAAAAAGATCAAGACATTCAAGTGATTTCAAACAACAAATGGAGTTAGGAAGACACACAAGTTTTTTGCAACCCCTAAGAGTCAATGAAGTCAAGCCAATCAAGCCTCCAATTGATGAAGGTAGTTCCATAATAGCAGTGAAATCCAAATGAAGCATCTTTAGACTTTTGACATTCCCTAGATTCTCTGGCAAGTTTTCAAAATTTGAGCTCCGAGAAAGATCAAGACATTCAAGTGATTTCAAACAACAAATGGTGTTAGGAAGATACACAAGATTTTTGCAGCTCCCAAGAGTCAATGAAGTCAGGCCAATCAAGCCTCCAATTGATGAAGGAAGCTCTTCTATAGCTGTTTCACTCAAATCAAGCCTCCCTAGACATTCGATTATCCACGGGTTCTCTGGCAAGTTTTTAAATCTTGAGCATGTTGAAAGATCAAGAGCACCATGGAACTGAAAACCACAAGTGGTGTTAGGAAGACACACAAGATTTTTGCAACCATGCATAACCAATGAAGTAAGGCTTGGCAAGCATTCAATTGATGAAGGCAACTCTTTTATAGCTGTTCCACTCAAATTAAGCCTCTTCAAACCTTTTACATTCCCTAGATTCTCTGGCAAGTTTTCAAAATTTGAGCTCCCAAAAAGATCAAGATATTCAAGTGATTTCAAACAACAAATGGTGTTAGGAAGACACACAAGTTTTTTGCAGCTCCTAAGAGTCAATGAAGTCAGGCCAATCAAGCCTCCAATTGATGAAGGTAGTTCCATAATAGCAGTGAAATCCAAAAGAAGCATCTTTAGACCTTTGACATTCCCTAGATTCTCTGGCAAGTTTTCAAAATTTGAGCTCCGAGAAAGATCAAGACATTCAAGTGATTTCAAATAACAAATGGTGTTAGAAAGACACACAAGATTTTTGCAACCCCTAAGATTCAATGAAGTCAGGCCAATCAAGCCTCCAATTGATGAAGGAAACTCTTCTATAGCTGTTTCACTCAAATCAAGCCTCCCTAGACGTTCGATTATCCACGGGTTCTCTGCCAAGTTTTTAAATCTTGAGCATGTTGAAAGATCAAGAGCACCCTGGAACTGAAAACCACAAGTGGTGTTAGGAAGACACACAAGATTTTTGCAACCATGCATATCCAATGAAGTAAGGCTTGGCAAGCATTCAATTGATGAAGGCAACTCTTTTATAGCTGTTCCACTCAAATTAAGCCTCTTCAAACCTTTTACATTCCCTAGATTCTCTGGCAAGTTTTCAAAATTTGAGCTCCCAGAAAGATCAAGACATTCAAGTGATTTCAAACAACAAATGGTGTTAGGAAGACACACAAGTTTTTTGCAGCTCCTAAGAGTCAATGAAGTCAGGCCAATCAAGCCTCCAATTGATGAAGGTAGTTCCATAATAGCAGTGAAATCCAAATGAAGCATCTTTAGACCTTTGACATTCCCTAGATTCTCTGGCAAGTTTTCAAAATTTGAGCTCCGAGAAAGATCAAGACATTCAAGTGATTTCAAATAACAAATGGTGTTAGAAAGACACACAAGATTTTTGCAACCCCTAAGATTCAATGAAGTCAGGCCAATCAAGCCTCCAATTGATGAAGGAAACTCTTCTATAGCTGTTTCACTCAAATCAAGCCTCCCTAGACGTTCGATTATCCACGGGTTCTCTGGCAAGTTTTTAAATCTTGAGCATGTTGAAAGATCAAGAGCACCATGGAACTGAAAACCACAAGTGGTGTTAGGAAGACACACAAGATTTTTGCAACCATGCATATCCAATGAAGTAAGGCTTGGCAAGCATTCAATTGATGAAGGCAACTCTTTTATAGCTGTCCCAGAAAGATCAAGACATTCGAGTGATTTCAAACAACAAATGGTGTTAGGAAGACACACAAGATTTTTGCAACCCCTAAGAGTCAATGAAGTCAGGCCAATCAAGCCTCCAATTGATGAAGGTAGTTCCTTAATAGCAGTGAAATCCAAATTAAGACTTTGTAAGCATTTCATGTTTCCCATATTTTCTGGAATTGTCTCGAGTCTTACGCAACTTGAAAGCACTAGAGTCATGAGGGAATCCATTTCAAACTTGCTTGGAAGATGACTTAGTTTTCGGCAATCTTTTAGATTAAGAAGAACAAGCTTTTTAAGAATTCCAATGGTTGGGTGAAGCTCATGTAACTTTAAACAATTTGAAAAAGTTAATTTCTCGAGATTTGGGACTCCAGTGAAGTCTGGGCATATAATCAAGTCTGAGTATGACAAGTCCATGATCTTCAACTTGTCAAAATTCTGTTTTAAGAAAAGAAAAAAAAAAGTTAAAAAAGAAGTTAAGTCGATGAGCTTTCTAGTGTCCGATTTATTGAAATTTAAATGCAAAGTTGTGAGGATACTTAATATCACAATTACCTTTACTCCTATCCAAAGTTTTTTAATTCTGCTATCTGGCAAACAAAGTTGAACAAGCCCATCTGGCAGGAAAGTTGATGGCAAAGAATTTGAAATATAATACCTCCAAGAAAGAACGCTCAAAGAATTTGGAAGACGTTGAGGGGCACAGAAACTACCATCAATTCTAAGAAATTTAAGATTGTGCATCTGCGAAATACCATCAATTCTAAGAATTTTAAGATCGTGCATCTGCGAATTGCCCTCAGGGCTCCACCATGTCTCTTCATCTTCATCTTCAAGATGATAACAATCATAATAATTCCAAATATGCATGGCTTGGACTACTTCATTTCCCTAATAATCAAGAAGGAAAGAACTTATTAGCATAAATATTTAAATATCAAAATTACTGAACAAGAAGGTAGGGAATGAGCTCAAATTCTCTAAATAAACTCTTACCTTATTTTTTTTCAACACGTTTTCAATGTCCTCGTTACGCCACAGCCTATTCCACTTCCCACAATCATTAGGGCACTCTCGACGAACTATGTTCTTACCCATTTCTTCAAGTAAATCATGCATCCTCAATATACCTTCATCATCTTCCAAGAGAGATTTATCAATGAGTTCCTGCAATCCAATATCAGGGTGAAGGCCAAGACTATCTAGTACTTCTACTATATGATCCTTCTCCTCATGATTAAAGAAGCATGCAATATGCAGGAATATTTCCTTATCTAAGTCATCGAGTCCATCAAAACTTATTTGAAGTACATTGAAAACTTCTTTCTTAGGATTTTCTTTGATCCTCTCCAATGCACTTCTCCATAAATTGGTACTTTTCCCAAACAAGAAGGAACCCAAAACCTTAAGAGCTAAAGGCAGACCAGCAGCATATTTTAAAACTTCTTTGGACATCACTAAATAATCATTTGGGACATGCTCTTTTCTAAAAGCTTTTGAGCAAAAAAGTTGTAAAGCATCTTTGTCATACAATCCTTTAACTGCATATATTTCATCAACTCCATGCGTTTTCAACACATGCACATCTCTTGTTGTTATGATAATTCTACTACCCGGACCAAACCAATCATGCTCCCCCGCCAAATTTTCTAACTGGTCTGATTCATTTACGTCATCAAGAACAAGAAGAATCCTTTTATGACATAACCTATTCCTGATCTTGAGAACTCCATCATACTTATCTCTAATTTTCAAATCTGTTTCCTCCAAAATATTAGAAATAAGTTTCTGTTGTAGTCCAACTAAACCATGTTTTTCAGAATTTTCCCTAACATCCTCAATAAAACTATAAGCTTCAAATTCTTTAGAAACCATATGGTAAACAACTCTAGCAAGAGTTGTCTTACCCATTCCCCCCATTGCCCAAACCCCTATAAAGCGAACATCGTTTGACCCTATAGCTAATAACGACTCCAATTCCACCATTCAAGAGTATATTCCTACCAGATCCCTAGTAATGTAAGGGAATGCATCATATTTCAAGTGAAGTGATATCCATCCCATGATGTCTTTGATGTCTTCTGTCTCATACCTGCAATGAAAAAGGTACAGTACGCATTGAGTTTGAACCACCAAGAGTTCATGCAAAAAAAATATATATAACATATATGATGTTCAATTCGGTTGAGTGAAACAAAAATAAGTAAAGTGATCCACTCAGGAAAAAATTGAAAGAAGTAGAATGAAACATTAATGTAGATCTGCTTAAGGTTCCAGATAAAGTTATATATGTATATGAAGTGGGTCATCTGAATATATTTAAAATAAATAAATAATTAGTCAAGTTTAATTACCTAGTATTCTTTAAATGACATCCAGCCAGATTGCCCACTTCTCTCAAAGCTTCTCTCCATTTCTCCACCCTCTCTTTGTTCTCCTTTTCTTCATGTTCAATAAATGCTTGCTCAAAAGTTCCCATTTGTTTCCGTATATCGGATGGATCCACATAGTGAAAAACAGGTAGAATCGTCATTCCCGTCTTTTTCTTGCAGTGAATGATGTGTGCAAGTTCATCTAAGCACCAAGCTGAAGATGCGTAGTCTTTTGATATAATGACGACAGCAAATCTCGACTCCTCTATTGCTTTCAACAGCTCTGGTGAGATGGGTTTTCCTCTGTCAAGGTTTTTATCGTCCTTAAAAGTATGAATGCCTTTTTGTCTCAAAGCTTCGTAAAGATGACCCACAAAATTGTAGCGGGTGTCCATCGGGCAGCAGCAGAAGAAGAAGAACTTGGGAAAGATGACAAGTCCGTTTCCATGTCCACTAAAGCCATTAGAAAAATAGATCTGCATGCAAAATTAAAAAATAATAATAATAATAATAATCAATTAGAAATTTAGAACCGAAGAAAGATTAAAAAGGAAATGAATTAGGGAAGAAGAAATTACTTGATCCCCAACCTGACTTGCGTAGTTTTGAAAATGCGTCGAATCCAATCTGAAATTTGCAAATGAAGAGAGAGAAGACTGAGAAGAGAATTTGGAGTGGACCTAGAAATTTGGAAGTGATGAAATTTCAGTGCTCCTTTTAGGAAATATTACAAGGAACTTCCACTGCTCTCTTTTACTATATTTTTCAGAGTACTTCCACTTCTTAGAAATTTCAGTGCTCCCGAGAGGAAACAAAGAACTAAACAATGAGTTTTTTAATTTTTGAGAAGAGCTAAACGATGAGTAGATCATGAGAGGCCGAGAGGGTACAGTGAGAATGGAAGAAAGTGAGAGAGGGAAGAAAAAGGTCTGGTCAGGTCAGTGAAGAAGGTAAAGAGATGAGAAGGAGAAAAAGTAATATCTGAAAAATTGAAAAGTACAAAAAATAAGTTAAAGAAATGAAGTAAGGAGCCTTCTAGGAACGTTCATAGTTTACTTTACCCAATACCCATCTACGACAAGTTTTTTTTTTTTTTTTTTTTGAGAGAGAGCATCTACAACAAGTACAATCTTCTTTATTTGATTATTTTTAAATAAACAATCTCATCTCAGCTGAGATTGTACAATCTTCTAATTCATATAAATAATTAGAGCTTATTAATCTTAAAACATAACTTAATATATTTAATTAGAACTTAAATTCCTATTTATTTTGTTTATGCTACTAGCCCATGTCCAAGCTATTTTAAACCTCTATCCAAGCCCAATATTTTATTTGACTACCCAATAAAACTTTGAGAGCACAAGCCTAAAATATTGGTATTGAATGATAAGCAATTTCCCGTGAAAGAAGAGTGGCGGACAACTATAGGTGTAATATTTGACCATTTGTACAATTTCTTACTATCCATTTGATAAAAAAATTTGAATAATGTTGTTTGTAATTTTTTAAAATATAAATAAATAAAAATATATAAAAATATATGTAATATTATTTAAAAACTGACCATTTATTTTTAAAATGTTCT
This sequence comes from Quercus robur, assembly GCF_932294415.1. Lineage (NCBI taxonomy): Eukaryota > Viridiplantae > Streptophyta > Magnoliopsida > Fagales > Fagaceae > Quercus > Quercus robur. Next base: position 44,087,617 of record NC_065540.1, on the reverse strand, counting down.
ACCAATCGAAACCTTATAGTTCCGAGAAAGCTTTTAACCATTCTCTTCAATTCAAAACAAAATTTCCATCACGTGAGGGGTCAGTAGAATCAGACTCACGCCAGTCACACGCTCACATGGCAAGCAGCACATAAATTAAGACCCGTATAAAACAAATATCAAGAAGAAAATAAACGACGAAGAATGGAGATAGATCAACAAGGTGAGGGTGACAAAGAAGCATGTTTACTGTGTAGGCGACATGATCGACGCTAATCCAGTAAGTTATTGAGAGGACGGAGAGTGACTTTTAGATCTGACGGTTAACTTTTTTGGTTTCGGTCCGGTATGCATTTATTGGCCGGAATCCGGTATTTGGTCCGGTATGACCGGATCAACCCGATAAGACCGGTATTTAATCCGACACAAAACACAGGCATTTCTGAACCGGAGTAGGTGCCGGTAGGGAAATTACCGGTCATATCGGCCGGTACAAATCTAGTTATTATGTGGCTAAGATCATCGCAATAAAAGAAAATTTAATATAGAGCTCAAATGGGGCATAAGCAAGTGTGGTCAAAGTCTCAAAGAGTTGAAAGTTTACAGTGTTTGATTCTCAACACACCCATATCTCAATTTTCATAATTTAGTTCTCAATTTTCAAATTCCTGTTTGCAACCCAAACTTGAACTCAGTATTTGGTTTGTAAAAAGCAAGTGGGGCCTATGTCAGAACGGCTACCCACGTTTCTTCTACACACAGACCCAACTTGAAGATAAAAGAAGAACGCAAAGGTGAAAAAAATAAAAGCTTTGATCTGATAAAATAAACCCAGAAAACAAAGCCAAAAGATTTCAGTTTTAAAGGTTTGGTGTTGATATATGAAGTTCTGATCTCATATCATAAGCCTAGTAAATAGCACAAACATCATAAACCCAAAAAGCTAAAATAATGTAGTCTGAAAATCAGAGGCAAAAAAGACTGTAACAACACATCAAACTCCACAAAATTTTAACAATAGATGAGACTGAGAGAATGAAGGAGACACACCTGAGATTGGGGCTAGAACAGGTGGATCTGAAATTAGGGAAGAAGAAATGACTTGATCCCAACCTGATCACTTGCGTTGTGTTGAGAATGCGTCGAATCGGAGTGAGTAGAAATCCAATCTGAAATTTGCAAATGAAGAGAGAGAAAAGACTGAGGCAAGCTAGAATTTTGGAAGTAATGAAATGGACTGAAGTTTCAGTGCTCCTTTTAGGAAAAATTACAAGAAACTTCCACTGCTCTTTTTTATTACTATTATATGTTTTCTCATTTCTGAGTAGTCCACTTCCTAGTGAAGAGCGAAAGTTTCTCCTTTTTTTTTTTTTTCTTTTCTTTTTTTTTTTGTAACTTTTTCAAAAGTGGCAATGAAAGTGAGTCTTTTGGGTTAATATTGCAAAAACTGAAATTAATTTGCGTTATAGGTACTATTGAAACTTATTTGGGATTTTGAGGAGAGAGACTGAATTTCGGTATCACCATTGCCGAAATTCAACCAAAAGTATGAGAGAGAAGATGCAAAAGGAGGAAAGAAAAAATGTTGAATTTCGGCAACGTGGTTACCGAAATTCGTCTGCCCAGTTCTGCTACCCAACCCTCTCTCCTATGTGCTCGTGTGTGGAGTGCCCAGGGAAAAAAAAAAAAAAAAGGCAATTGCGGTAATGCAATTGCCGAAATAGGGGAGAAAAAGATTTTTTTTTTTTTTTTTTGGTAATTGTCGCCATGGCCATGCCGAAAATAAAAAAATAAAAAAAAAAGTGGTTCCAAAATATCTGAAAGAGTAAAAAAAAGTAATGTCCACAATATTTTTACAACATTTTCACAATAAATCACATGTAATTAATTATTATTAGTTAAAAAAATTTGTGGCAAAGTAATTGTGGCAATAGGATTGCCGAAAATGTGAAAAAAAAAAAAAAAAAAAAAAGAATTATGGCAATGGGATTGCCGAAAATGTGAGGAAAAAAAAAAAAAAAAAAAAAAAAAAAAAAAAAAGAATTGTGGCAATGGGATTGCCGAAAATATGAGGAAAAGAAAAAAAAAAAAAAAAATTGTGGCAATGGGATTGCCGAAAATGTGAGGAAAAGAAAAAAAAAAAAAAAAAAAAAAAAAAAAGAGAATTTTGGCAATGGAATTGCCGAAAATGTGAGGAAAAGAAAAAAAAAAAAAAAAAAAAAAAAAAAAAAAGAATTGTGGCAATGGGATTGCCGAAAATGTGAGGAAAAGAAAAAAAAAAAAAAAGAATTGTGGCAATGGGATTGCCGAAAATGTGAGGAAAAAAAAAAAAAAAAAAAAAAAAAAAAGAGAATTGTGGCAATGGGATTGCCGAAAATGTGAGGAAAAAAAAAAAAAAAAAGAATTGTGGCTATGGGATTGCCGAAAATGTGAGGAAAAGAAAAAAAAAAAAAAAAAAAAAAAAAGAGAGAGAATTGTGGTAATGGGATTGCCGAAAATGTGAGGAAAAGAAAAAAAAAAAAAAAATTTTGGCAATGGGATTGCCGAAAATGTGAGGAAAAGAAAAAAAAAAAAAAAGTGGTTCCAAAATATCTAAAAGAGTAAAAAAAAAGTGTAATGTCCACAATATTTTTACAACATTTTCACAATAAATCACATGTAATTAATTATTATTAGTTAAAAAAATTTGTGGCAAAGTAATTGTGGCAATTGGATTGCCGAAAATGTGAAAAAAAAAAAGAAAAAAAAAAAGAGAGAATTGTGGCAATGGGATTGCCGAAAATGTGAGGAAAAAAAAAAAAAAAAAAGAATTGTGGCAATGGGATTGCCGAAAATGTAAGGAAAAAAAAAAAAAAAAAAAAAAAAAAAAAGAAGAGAATTGTGGCAATGGGATTGCCGAAAATGTGAAAAAAAAAAAAAAGAAAAAGAATTGTGGCAATGGGATTGCCGAAAATGTGAGGAAAAGAAAAAAAAAAAAAAAAATTGTGGCAATGGGATTGCCGAAAATGTGAGGAAAAAAAAAAAGAATTAGGCGAATTTTTTTTGGTAATTGTGGCAATGGTATTGCCGAAATAGATGAATTTTTTTTTGGGATAATTGTGGCAATGTCATTGCCGAAAATGGGGAGGGGAATAATGGAATGGAATTGTGGCAATGACATTGCTGAAATAGGAGAAAAAACATTTGTTCCCATTGCCGAAATAGAGGAGAGAGATATAAACAAAGTACGCATATTATTCTTTCAATATTTTTTTGACTGAACCAGTTTGGTTTGTCATGTTCTTTTAGAAATAGATAAGGATATATTCAAGTACCCTATCTGGTACATTGATTCTTATTCTAAAGTGCATGCTGTAAACAAAAACAAAAAGTACATAGATTCTTATAGAAGAAAAAAATGACTGATGTGCACGCTGTAAACAAAAAAAACAAAGAAAGTATATAGATTCTTACAATAGAAAAGAAAAAATAATTAATGTGCACACTGTGAACCAAAAAAAAGCAAAGAAAGTACATAGATTCTTACAAAATGACTGATGTGCACACTGTAACATCATAACATATGGACCATATTGCACAAACTAACAATATGGTCCAACTCCTAAAAACATAATTAAAAAAAAAAAAAAAAAAAAAACAACAGTCCAACCAATCCACTGAAGTAGATTGAATACTTATGTTGGGTCATTTAGTTTAGCCACTAGTGGAGCCAGCCACAGTTCGAGTGGGGCATGTTCTTCTATTATGGCCTTCTTGCCTACAGAGACTGCACAATGGCCTTGGTTGATGCTCTGCCCCTTCGTCCATTTCATTTCGAAGCCGAGTTGTTCTTGGTCGACCTTTTTCACGGCGCAGCTTGACATTAGGATACAAGACCGGGAAATTAGGCTCATTCCAATGTACACTGTCTGGAACCATGCGAAATCTAGGTGCATAACAAGCAACTTGTTCTTCCAAATGGTAGCAACGGTCGATATATCGCATTGCAGAGATGCCTTGATATTTACACACAGCAATGACATGTGAGCATGGAATCTTATAAACCTGCCATTTTTGACAACTACAAGTGTTCTGCCTCAAATTTACCTCATGACGATGATTACCCCTATATGCAGAGTTAGGGTTTATTGGTGTTCTGACTTCAAACAAACCATCTTCATGACTGAACACAATAACTGAATGCTTTGGTGCCTTTTTTTCCCATTTATTGAATTTATTTTTTGCATAGGCCGTAATGCGTTCACCGGTAGTAACCTCTGCACATGCCTTAGTATACCGATCGGCAAAGTAGGCGACACAACGATAGTATGTAAGTTCAACTAATGCAGTTATGGGCAGATTTCTAGCACTCTTTAGAATTCCGTTGAAGCTTTCAGACAAGTTTGTGGTCATTGCCCCATAACGATGTCCACCATCGTATGCTAACGTCCACTTTTCCACTGGTATTTCCCTTAAATACTTCTCACCATCTGCACTTAATTGAGTAATTCTATCCCTAGTGATTTGATACTTTCGTAACTGATTCTCCATGCCTGCCCACATTACCATAGCCTTCAAGTTTTTATTCCCAATTTGTTGATTGAAATTGCTAGCCACATGGCGAAGGCAAAAACGATGATACCAACGTGTCGATTGACATATAGTCTGTATCGCTGCCATTATACCAGGATGACGATCAGATATGACACATAACCCTTCTCGATTAGTGACATTAATCTGAATACAACGCAAAAACCAATACCAGCTATCATCAGTTTCCTTCTCCACAATGGCAAAGGCAAGTGGAAAAAGTCTGTTGTCACCATCCCACGTTGATGCAATCAATAACGTACCTTTGTACTTACCATATAGGAAAGTTCCATCAATACTAATTACTGGCCTACAATGTTGAAAACCTTCAATTGATGGACCAAAAGCCCAGAACACTCTCTCGAATATCGCACAGCCTGGCATAGTAGCAGGTATTGTTCTCCAAATAACCCTGCTGCCCGGGTTTGAATCAGTCAAAGCTTTCAACCATTTTGGCAATAATTGGTAAGATTTGTCCCAATCACCAAACGCTCTACCAATTGCTTTCTCTTTTGCCTCCCACACCTTAAAATAAGAAGGCCTGTATTGGTACTTATTGTAAAGAGTCTGTTGAAGTGAAGCAATCTTTATGGTTGGATCATTTTTGACAACATCCCTCAACTCTTTCTCAATAACATGGGTGTCTAATTGCTCGTGATCTTGTGTGAGAGTGGACTCTGTACATGTGTGTGGACCATTGTATTTCTAACCTCAAACAACCCATATGTAGCCCGGAAGCATGCTCGAAGACGCCAAGAACAATTTTTGCACCTTACAGACCAACATTCTGGATCTGACTCTCTTACACAAAATGTTTGGTTCCTCTTGATGTGATAGCGTTTAACAGCAGCTTGTAGTTCATCCTTATCGGCAAAAAGCAAGCCCACATAAAACTCTTGGGTAGGGTCCCAAATACTCTGAGTGGGCTTTTCAAATGGTAAGGTTGGATCAATCATATTATCCCACGTGTTCTGTGAAAAGCTTAGTGATGAAGGTTGATGGACTGCCATAGTTGGACTGCTTTCATGATTACCTTCATTTAGAGGCTCTTGTTCATCTCCAATATCATCAAGGACCTCATCGTCATCAAGTTGGTCATCACTATCCATGGTCCGCATCCTTTCTGATAATGTATGGACCGCATTTTCAGTAGTAGCAGCTATGCGATGTGTATCATTGGGATCATTAGCAGCTCTCTGAGTGGCGGTTTGGTCATACTGAGTTTCAAACTCAAAACAAGTAGTCTCTTGTGTGACATGCTCAGTTGGATTATCATAGTCAGCATCACTGTTGTTCATTGGCCGAGAAGGAACATGTTGGTCCTCAATTGCAACATGGGTATATGGAGCATGATAGTCAGCACCGCCAATGTTGATTGGGGAATGAGCCGCATCTTGAGAATAATGACTAATATGAGTGGCATATGGATCATGGAAGTGCTCGCTATGTGAATAACAAAACGATGCACTCGGTCCTTCGTTGGCATATCGAATGGGGAAAACATCTCGATGGCTTCTTATAGGCTCTACACCCACGTATAACTCTGCACCTACAAATCCATATTGGTGGTCTAACATATCGAATATTGCATTGACACCATTATCATCTGCTACCAAAACTTGCTGGTAAGTCACAGGATGTGGATGACATTGAAATGGAAATCTATACCAAATAGTCAATTTTGAATCTTCTCTGTTTATATGAAGCGTGGATGCTACTCCATCACATAGATCTTCAAATGTAACACCCCGGCTTAATGGAAGCATAGAAGGAGGTGGCCCTTCGTAATAAACCCCATTTTCTCCATGTTTAATTATTCCACTGGAATGGATAAGAAAAATGAACAACTTTTCTGCCATCTACATTAAAACATAATAATAGTATTAATAAATTAACACAACACAACCATTACAATGCAATACAAGAAGGTAATCCATTAAAAATATTCACTGATAATAATAGTATTAAACATACGTGTATATTATAGGCTAACAAACTAAGTATTTCTTTAAGGAAATATACGTCAAATTTGATATTTAGGCAAGAATTCATTAATAAATAATGTAAAACATATCATACAAATCAGTTCATATTGCAAAACACATAATACAGAAACAAGATTTGCATGAACAAATAATTTAACAAAAACAAGATTTTCATGCTTAGCTATGCCCCTAAAACATATCAACATGAATATTATAAAAAGAAAAGTAACTACTTAAGAAATATAACTCACCTTCTAAGAGATAACGAACGGATAGATATTTGCAAGTGTTGTTACTTATAGTTGTTTGTAGAATATTTGGCACGCATGATTTGAAAATGGTTGGTAAAATTATGAGGGGAACAAGAGTGGAGAAGAAGGTTGATGAAATTTATAGGGGAAAAAGAGTAGAAAAGAAGAACTATGAAAATTTCTGTGACATTAGTGCTGTTAAAATAGGATGCAAGTTTCATATCAGTTAAATTCAGTGACATTATAGGTACTTTTACCATAAAAGAATATGACAAACAAAACTCCTTCGGTCAAAAAAATACTGAAAGAATCTCTGCAATGCCACTGCAATGCCATTGTACTTGAATTTATCCTTATAGGGTACTTTTTTTTATATGCGTACTTTTTTTTATCTCTCTCTCCTCTATTTCGGCAACAAAAAAAAAACTGAAAGAATCTCTGCAATGCCACAAATACTGAAAAGAATCTCTGCAATATTAACCCAAAAGACTCAATGAAAATTGTAGGGCAGGTGCAGCAAAAGTTCTCTTTTTATTATTTTAATTTTAACGGTACTCTAAACTCCTTTTCATTTTTTTTTTTTTTTTTTTTGAGAAGAACGCCTTTTCATATTTTTTTCTTAAAAAAAAGTTCTTTTCATATTGCTTTTTCACCGGGGATGTATAGCTTTTTCTTGATAGTAAAAATACTAAAAAAAATTCATGCACTACAACAAGGAAGACAGGCTGTAAAGTTCCCATCGATCAGAGAATTCCAGTCTACATTGCTATTTTTTGCCAGCTATAAAGTTCTTTTTACATTTGCTTTTTGACCCAAGTTTAAGAGTTTGTTTATATATTTATTAAAAAATTAATTATTTAAGTGAAGTAAGAAAAATCATGCGATTGTCTTTTAAAAACTGAGATTTAAAATTTAAAAAAAAAAAAAAAAATTTATTTCAACATTAGAACAAATGAATAATTTTAAACCTTTTAACTTTTCTCTCTTACATTAAAAGTGCATTTGCATAGTTCCAGGTATTAGTAATACGACGGTGTCTTTGCATGACTAATATGTACTAATCTACTATCTACTAATCTACTCACCGTTTTGTCTTCTTCTTTTTTCTTTTCATTTTTCAGTAATTCTATTTTGGTTTGTGTTTGTTTAATATTTATATGAGTTGTTATATATATTGTTATATTGATACAATAAATTTTATAATATTTTTATAATTATTCAAGTGTCAATTTCTTATAGATTGAAATAAAATAATAAAATATGAGAATGCGACTAAGGAAATGTCTCTTTCTACAGTAAACTTCGTTTAGTCAATTGGTGAGCAAAACTCACCGTTTTGTCTTCTTTTTTTCAGTCACGCCATTTCAGTTTGTGTTTTTTTAATACTTATATGAGTTGTCATATATATTATAATATTGACATAATAAATTTTATAATATTTTCATAATTATTCAGGTGTCAATTTCTTATAAGTAGAAATAAAATAATAAAATATGAGAATATGACTAACTACAATTGAAAATAAATTTTTTTGTGAAAATTTTGTAACACTTGTTGTTATCACAATATTTTCACAATTGTTGAGGTCTCAATTTCTTATAGATCTAATAAAAAAATGCTAAGTCTACAACATTTTCACATTAATTTCACAATAAATTATAAGTGGTAAATTACTATTGATGGATAAAAAAGTGATATCAATCGTGGGTCTATTTAAAATCAGTAACAACCTGCTAACTAGAATTTGTTATTAAAATATTATGGAGATAGTATTTTTATAAAATAAATAATAAAATATTTGACTGAAACTTACCACGATTGAAAATAAAGGTATTGTAAAAATATTGTGACATTTTCTTATGTTCTTAGACTTCTTTTTTAGTTTAGTCAAATTTAGTGAGCCAAAATTCACTGTTTTACACACAATTTTCTTCTTTTGGTTTCTTGTTTGTTGTTTTTTTTTTTAATGCATGTTTAAATGGTTGTTCCAATTAAAAACCAATAATAATTTACCACCTAGAATTTGTTGTGAAAATGTTGTGGAAGTAGAATTACTCAAAAATAAAATAATAAAATATCATAACAAGGCCCACCATAGCTAAAATAAAAGGCATTGAGAAGATATCGTGACATTTATTGTATTCTTGATTTTTTTTTTTTTTTTTAGCTAATTTGTTGAGTCAAAATTCATAGTTTTACACTTTTACGGACAGTTTTCTTGGGTTTACTTTTTTTTTTTACACTTTGTTTAAATAAAAATAAATAAATAAAACATATATTTTTACCAACAAAAATAAAATGGAAAAAAGTATTTCTCCCCTCTATGTTTGGGGTAGTTTTATCCCCCCCCCCAACTTTAAAGTTGAATAATTTCCTCTTTTATATTTTGTAGACAAACATATAATCTCCGTTGTTACTCTTTTAGTTAAACTCTAACAAAATCTTATGGTTTCTAGAATATTTCATTGTGCAATATCTAAAATAACTCACTAAATTTTAATATCCCAAAAAATTTCTTCGTGTATTTTGAGTTTTATGTGTTAGTCATACTTAGAAAGCAAAAAATTGTAATGTATGGTATTCTATTGTTACCTAGAGGACACTAAATTATTAGAAGATTAAATTTTCTTGATTTACAATTTTATCTAATAGAAACTTCAATGAAATATGTCTTTTGTTATCTTATTCTTTTTTTTTATTTTCTTTCTTTCTTAAAAAGATGTTCATTAAAAATTAAGTAAGCTAAACATCGTAGTTAGGCTCATAAAATAAGATGATAAAGAATGAAGTATGAATAACAAAATATTCATTGCAAATGGTTGTAGGTTTTTAATTTGATGAAAACTTTCAATTGTAGCATATGTCATCATTTATTGTGAAAATTTAAATATTGTGACAATGTCTTATCAAAACTTAGTTGTTTATTGTTGGAAGATAACAACATTTGTTATCATTCTTAATAGAATTTTTTTGTGAGTAGATACCGTCTATAATAAATAAGTTCTAAAAAATTATTATAGTAAATAAATAGTCATATATTAAATAACTCTTCTAAATCTAAGTACATGATTTCATACTTATTTTAAAAAAATTATATCTTAAATTTTCTCACTCAAGAGGCAGCACGTGTCTTGCACGTACAACCCTTACTAGTAATAAATAATGTCAGCTCAAAAAAACAAAAACATAAATATTGTTTGTTTTATGTATTAATTACTTAAATTCACTCAAAAAAATTACTTAAATTCAATTAATTCACTCTAAAAGTCTATGTGGGGGCAGAGAATTTGTGATCCTGGCCCTCTTTGCATTAGGGTTCAAGGCCCGAGACGAGGAGAGACATTGCCGAGAACATATAACGAAAATCCAAATGGCCTAGATATAGCCGAGGACGAGTCTGTCCTCGGCATCCCAAAGCACTACTAGAAAAAAGGGCAAGTATGGTATAGGAGTGGTTCAAAGGAATAGCTAAACACCTCCGCATTGATGGGGAAATGACCCCTGAACAGTGTGGCGACAAAGGACAAGGGAAAGACTGCCATTACTGCAATTAAAGTACTCTACGCCTGACAAAACAATGCTTTTCAGTTTTTACAACCACTCCCAACGACTTTGGGTATGGGCTGATAGGACAAATATCAGCCCCAGAAAGCTGAGCCTACACGTGGATATTAGGGGGAGGGTAAAGGCTAGTATAAAAGGAGAAGAAAGCAATTCAAAAGAGAGGCTGGGAAAAAAGGCCAAGAACCAGAGCCTCCCAAGCCGTGCCGAGGAAAAAGACTTCTTGGGCAAACATGGTTCACCTCTGTGCGTCCACCATGAACACCACGACTAACCACTGTCCGGTGACCAAAACCTAGCCTTTTAGCCCACTCTCTACAAATTTATTGTTTGGGCCTTTAACGTGCGAACCTAATACCAATCTGGGATCGTTAAAAATTGAGTCCTTACAGTCTAAATTATAAATTCTTTCCACTTTACATTGCAAACTATTAAAACTTTAAAGTTTAAACTATCTTTTTCAAATTTAATGGAGAATATACTTGTAAACACAAATTTTTCTCAATTGTAGAAAATCAAATAATTGAAAAGAAATAGGTTTCCAAATATAAATTTGTATTGATGTATAATGAGTACAATCTCTATTTTGAGTCTTTTACAAAAGAATACCCTCTGATTCTATCTTCATTGAATTTGACTCGAACAAGAATCTTCTTGATTTTGATTGGAAGATGGATTGATCGGTCTTCACAATAAATCTCTAACTTTGAGCTTATTAGAGATTTATTGTTCTTCAAGCCCTTCGAATGTTCTTCAAGTTCTTCGAATATTCTTCAAGTTCTTCAAAGATTCTTCAAAGTTCTTCAAAGTTTCTTGAGACGGAATTTTTCCAAAGCTTAGGCCTCTTGAAAACTTGGAGTTGAAAATGAGAGGGGATGTCCTCTATTTATAGTGATTTTAAAGGATAAGCTCCACTTCGAATTGATATACTTGAAAGTATGTAGTAGACTTTTTATTGGCCCAAATTCTTCTTAGAGATAATTATCTCTATTTATCTATTTTGATAAAGTAATAATTAATAAAGATAAATAATTATCTCTATTTAATTTATTTTAATAAAGATAATTATCTATCAATTTTGAATAGAAAATTTATCTTTATTTTGTGGACCAAATGACACGTGGCAAATTTCAATATGTCAATGTAATATCAATTTGGATGACACATGTCATCATTTGATTTAATTAATTTAATGACATTAATTAAGAATTTGCCACTAAATTTTGATGTGGCATTTTATAATTAGCTTAAAATTTTGCCTCCTACAATACTATTTTAGCCTCACTTTATTTTTAATATATATCTTTTTTTAATTTTATTTATAAGAATCTATTTTTAATTGTGAATAAGACATAATTTGCAAGCATTGTTAAAAACATAAAATTAAGATAGCTATTACAACTCTTAAAGTCATGGTTGTCAGTATCGTACGATATGTGATACGTATCGTATCGTGTACAAAAAGTTTCATACTGTAAGGGCGTATTGTAAGTGCTCATGAATTGTCTGATACATAGATGCATATCGTATGAATCGTATCGTACCAGTGAATCGTATGTATCGTACGATACATAGACATGTGGGTTTAAAATGAGTTTTTTTGTTAAAATTTGTGATTTTATTTTATTTAAACAAGTTGTTAGACTTTGTTAACACAAAATTATTGGGAAACTTAATTGAGTCTAATGAAATAGCAAGTTCATGAGTTTTTTTCCTCCCTTCTCTTTCTCCTACAAAATTTAGACTATACTCATAACACTCACTTTCATATGTGCAAAGTTATTTTCTATGCTATTAATAATGTATTAAATGAAAATATAATTATTTTTTATTTTGTTATAATTATTTTGAGTCTAAAAAGCTAGAATGCCAAGAAAAAATACAAAGAAAAAGTTATTAGAATAAAAAAACCAAAAAAAAAAGAGTAAATGTTGATAATAATAAAGAAAATGTTTATGAAATATAATTTTGCAAGATGCTAAACATGATGATAACATTAACTTAGATAAAGTTGATTAACCAAGATGACGTTATTATTTTGATTCGTAAATCATGTATTACTTTTGAGTTTAATCAATTTGAATGTGCATGTTATAAACATAAGTTAATTTGATTTATTTAGTTAGCTTTGTTAAATTTTATTACATAAGTAATGATTAAATTAGTCATTAGTTGAATATATTTTGAATTTATAATAAATATACCTTTTATACACGTATATCTATAATTATTTTATAATTTTATTAGGTGTTTGTGTATCTTACGATATACGATACACGATACAAAAAAATCAAAAATCGATTCACGATACGATTCACGATTTGACAACTATGCTTAAAGTCTTTATCTCGACTGCACACTTTTGGTGCGATGGACCTCATTCCACAAGTAAGTATAAATGTTTGTAAAGTGTAAGGGTAAAGGCTATCTAGAGTAAAAAAAATAATTAAAAAAAAAAGTATTTTAAGCCTTTACATTTTGGGTATGTCTGGATTGAACTTAGTTTTGCTGAAACTGAAAATACTGTAGCAAAATAATTTTTAATGTGTGAATAGTATCGTGGGATCCATGAACAGTGTTTTTTGTCCCCTGCATAGTAAAATCACCTGATTTTACTATTCACGTGTAGGGGAAAAAAAAAAAACCGTAAACGCAAAAGGTAAACACCAAATTCAATGCAAACGGGTATTTTGACAATGGGGATATTGAGGCAATTTTATGTGTTCCCCTAACTTTATCGGACTATTGATGCTATTTTTTGGTCACATTCCAAGAATGGGTTCTACACAATCAGATCTAATTATTATGGGGCCAAAATCATCGCAATAAAAGAAACTTTATTTTAGAACTCAAATGGGGAATATGCAAGTGTGGTCAAAGATTTGGAAGTTTATACAGTGTTCGGTTCTCAACACATCCATGTGTCAATTTTCATAACTTAGTTCTCATTCTCATAACTCACAATTCTTAACTCAATTCATAATTCCTTTTTTTTTTTTAATCTCACTCAAATTCTTGTTTGGAACCCAAACTTAAACTCAGTTTTTGGTTTGTAAAAAGCAAAATAGCACTCAAACAATGGGAACTATGTCAGAACAGCTACCCACATTTCTTCCACACATGAACCCAAACTTAAAAGAAAAGAAGAATGCAAAGGTGAAAAAAGAAAAGAAAAGAAAAGAAAAAAGCTTTGATCTCATAAAATAAACCCAAAAAATGAAGCCAAAAGATCTTAGTTTTAAGGGTTTGGTGTTGATATTTGAAGTTCCGATCTCATATAATAAGCCTAGTAAATAGCACAAACATCATAAACCAAAAAAACTATAATAATGTTGTCTGAAAATCAGAGCCAAAAAAGACTAACAACACATCAAACTCCACAAAATTTTAACAATAGATGAGACTGATAGAATCAAGAGACGCACTTGAGATTGGGGCTAGAACAGGTGGATCTAAAATTAGGGAAGAAGAAATAACTTGATCCCCAACTTGACTTGCATAGTTTTGAAAATGCGTCTAATCGGAGTGAGTAGAAATCTGTCGGGGAACGTTTTTGCGACAAGGGCCAAAAATCTGAAAACGGCCCAAATCTCCCCTTGGGTTCTTTAGAAGTGTTTGTTTATGGAGGATCAAGCCCAAAATTCACAATGTATAAAAAACAAAGGCTAATGGTGCTTTGACAAGAGAGAATTAAAATGCTAACAACAAAAATACAGAAAAAGCATAGAAACATAATAGGTCTGAAACTTCGACCCACAGTCACACAGAAGAAGAAATTGAGGAAGGTCGTGAGGAAGAGAGGGAAGGTTCCCCTATACCCATATTCCCACCCCCAAGGTTTAGAATTGTGAGAATGTCTCTTGGTTCAGTGAGTTTTTGCTCTCAAGTTTCAGCTCTATAAGGAAAACGTGGTTTAACAAGTCTGAAACTTCAACCCGCAGTCACACAGAAGAGGATATTGAGGGAGGTCGTGAGGAAAAGAAGGAAGGTTCCCCTATACCCATATTTCCACCCCCAAGCTTCGGAATTGTGAGATTGTTGACTGGTTGAATGGGCTTTTGCTCTGAAATTTCAGATCTATTGCTAGAACGTGACTCCCTTGTCTATGAGCTAAAGAGAGAGTTTTATATAGAGTTTGGGGTGTTGCTCTTGACTGGTTTTTGAGTAGTGGAAGAGGCTTTTATCCTCTATGATACCAATTTGGTGTTTTGGCTTGGGTTGCTTTTGTTTAGGGAAGAGTTTGGTAAGCTTTTTACATAATTTTGGAAATAAATGAGGTTTGCTCTAATTGGTTGCCTTTGGTCAGATATTTCAGACCATTGGGAGGCTCACCTAAATGAGGTCTAGCAGATGGAGTTGGCCAATGGGAGCCAAATATGTTTTAAAGGTAAAAGTGGGTTAGGGCAGAAACTTTAGGCCATAGTCACCCAGAGCATAAAAACTATTTTGGGGTGGAAATTTTGGATACAAGACCTATTCCATGAGCCTGAGGTGCTACCAGTGTCCCTTGCCCACTTGGTAGCACGCTTGGGCTAGACTCATGCAAAAGGTCTGAAAGGAACCGACCCATACCCTCCAAACCACACTTCCTCAATTTCCCCCAATAAGTCGCATGGGCTTGGGCCATGCTTAAAAGAATAAAATATAATATAATACATGAATCGAGTCCATAGGGAAGTCGAGTTTGGTTGAATCGGGCTTGTAGAAAATGTGTCGCGAAAATGGGTATCAACAAAATCCAATCTGAATTTTGCAAATGAAGTTTCTCTTTTTGTTATTTTATTTTTAATAGCTACTGTAATTCTTCCGAGAGTTTCGAAGAAGTTAAGTGGTGGACCATAATGGTAGAGTCATCGTATGAGTCAGCTCTACTATACACTATGGCAAATTCATATTTTTTTTTTTTAAATAACTATAAAATCCAAACTGTTTTATTAGTTAGCCAAAGTTTGAAACTATTTTGGTATCTAACAAATCGAGTCCAAAGGACTCGATTTTGGTGTATAAATTGAGTATATTGCACTCGATTTCCCATTGCAGAGTAGCTGAGCTAGACACACTGTCCACATAGGCTTGGAAATCGAGCCCAAAGGACTCGCTTTTCCTTCATAAAAATCGAGCTCAAAGGACTCGGTTTTGTTTAATGGAAACCTAGCCCTCTGAACTCGATTTCAATTCAGCCAAAACATGGATTTTTTTCTTATTCTTCCTTTCTGAAACTCCAAATGCCATCCCACTCTCCACTTCCAAGCCCCAAAAACCCATGAACAAATCAAATTCAAAACAAAAAATCAAACCCACTCTCCAACGTGTTCTTCTCCTCCACTGGAGTGGCGGCGAGAAACCGTGTGTCCAATCTGATTTCCATCGCCTGAGTTTGGTAATAGGTGAGAAACCACCTAGGTTTGGTAATCAGCGCCTGGGTTGCTGGGTTTTTGCATCGTTTCTTCTTTCTTCCACTGGAGCGGCGGTGAGAAACCACATGTCCGATCCGATTTCCATCGCCTGAAGCTTTTGCCGCCTGGGTTTGGTCAAAATCGGCGCCTGGGTTGCTGGGTTTTGCTTGCTTCTTTCTTCTTCGTTGTTCTTCTTCGTGCTGGGTTTCTACGTTACTAAATCGAGTCCATAGGACTCGGTTTCCACGAACGAAAACCGAGTCCAATAGACTCAATTTCCTTGATGAAAACTGAGTCTGTTAGACTCAATTTCCAAGCCTACATGGACAGTTCCTCCAACTCAGTTGTTGGCACAAACCCAAAATCGACCCTAACGTGCTTGAATTGTTAGATAGCAAAATTGTTTCAAACTATGGCCAACTAACAAAATAATTTTCTTTTTATGGTTATTTCTGAAAAAATGCTGCAAATTCATCCCGCATGTTCAAAATGAGGACATTGTTACAAAAATGGTGGGGGCATTGAATAAGTTTCATAAATGGTGTGTGGGGAAAGGCTGTCAAGTTTATCTCTGGCTAATTTGTATTTGTTAAACTTTGTGCTAAACCGATTCTAAGTTTAGGCCTATCTTTTTGTCTTTAATTACTGGAGTTATACTATTTGATTTCTGCTTGTCAAGAAAATAGTGAAGACTGAAAATTTGAAGAAAACAAAACAAAGCAAAGCCAAAACGACACCGTGAACATTAAGAAGAGGGGTGACATCATTTTAATAAGACGGTGGCGTTTTGCAAAAGAGAATTGAAGAAAAGGCTAAAAACGCTTACCATATTAATTAAAAGCTTAAGTGAAACATATGAGAAGCACGTGGTTCTATTTCCAAGAAACTTCATGTGGTGGACCGTGGACCGAATGCGAGAGTCATCATATGAGTCTACTCTACACCATAGCTTTTGCATCCCAACGTCAAAAGTAGCAGCAAAAGTTCTCTGTTTTTTTTTAGCTAAAAAGTTACTTTCATATTGGTTTTTTATCACAAATAGGTGAAAAGTTAAAATTCTTTTCATTCCACAGTAAAAATTCAAATTCATGCATTTCAACGAGAAAGATATGTCGTTTCTTCCCTTTTATTTATTTATTTATTTTTTTTTGGGATAAAATGGAATATGCACAACCACAACCACAACTACAACGACGCTGGCTAGTCAAAATATATGGCATAATTGTTCTATAAACAGCATTAATATTGTTGGTGTCAAATTGCTGTCAGGGCCGGCTCCACAAGTTTTGGGGCCTTAGGCGAAAATTTTAAATGGGGCCTTTTTATAATTAAATATTAATAAAATAAAATATATTTATATATTGAATTTTTTTATTTAAAATCTATTTTTCTTGCTTTTTGAGATGCAAAATTACTAATTAAGTTTTTGTATTTAAGTTCCTCTAACATTTCTTTTTCAATTGATAATATAGCTAATCCACTTAATCTTTCATGTAATATTTTCACCCAAACTTTCTATTGTGTTTTTTTTAATACTAGTGTGGGGCCCGATAGTTTATGGGCCAAGCCCACTTGCTCGTGGGGAGCCCGCTAGCCCAAGTTGAAAAAAGTTATGGCCCAAGCTTAAAAGTATAAGGCCGAGGATGGCCCAGATATGCAGCCGAGGACGGTTTAGTCCTCGGCAAGCCTAAAGCTCCCTTGACGAAAGGGGTAAAAGAGAGCTATAAGAACAAATCCGTAAGAGGATCTAAAATATCTTAGGGAAGTTGTCCTTAATACCCTTCACTGATAAGACTTTACACCTAACAGAACCTGATTTTTAGGCTTTATTAACCATCCCCAACAATTCTGGGATTAGATTGACGGGACAAATATCAGTCCTGAAAAAGTTGACCCTACACGTGGACGAGGGACAACAAACGTAGGCTAGTATAAAAGGAAAGGTAAACTAATTAGAAAAAGGGGAGGGGGGGGGATCTCCATCTGACTTCCGGGAAAAACTCCAGGGATGAGAATGCCCAGACAATATATGTACACCACCACGGAAAACCCTCCGCCGGGCATCCGGAGAAAGGCATTAGTGCTCCTCGGACATAATCCGAGGAGTCCAATCACTCAAGATACAAAGCTGCAGGGCTTGAATATCCAGGCTGAAGCCTTTTCTTATCTGAGTTTCCCTGAAGTCCGTGTTGGACCTACGCCTTGTGACCAAACGCTAGCCTTTTAAGCCCACTCTCTACAAATCTTATTGTGAGGGATCCTTCACGCGTGAGCCCAACGTCATTGTTGGGCCGTTTGAGAATCGTGTCCCTACAATTGGCGCCGTCTGTGGGAAAGGCTTGCGCGTTGGCACGGGAGGCGCATGAGTCAGCTCTCTAGCAAGCAGAGATTCGCGAGTTTTTCCCATCTCCGGCGACATGCAGTTGTCGCTCTGACATAAGCTTCTGCTAGGGGCTACGCCTTGCACTGCTAACGGCGCGGGCAACTCTAGGGGCTTCCGGCCTCAAGCCAACTCTCCCCTCCCCGGCCTAGGGTTTAACCTTCGAAAAATAAATAAGTATAGAGAAAAAAAATACAAAAAAGAAATCTTACAAGTTTTGGACAGAACCAAGGCCTTGTATGGTCCTCGGACCCAAGCCTATGGGGAAACCAAGTACAAAAAAGAAACCTTACAAGTTTTGGACAGAACCAAGGCCTTGTATGGTCCTCGGACCCAAGCCTATGGGGAAACCAAGTACAAAAAAGAAACCTTACAAGTTTTGGACAGAACCAAGGCCTTGTATGGTCCTCGGACCCAAGCCTATGGGGAAACCAAGTACAAAATAGAAATCTTACAAGTTTTGGACAGAACCAAGGCCTTGTATGGTCCTCGGACCCAAGCCTATGGGGAAACCAAGTACAAAAAAGAAACCTTACAAGTTTTGGACAGAACCAATGCCTTGTATGGTCCTCGGACCCAAGCCTATGGGGAAACCAAGTACAAAAAAGAAATCTTACAAGTTTTGGACAGAACCAAGGCCTTGTATGGTCCTCGGACCAAAGCCTATGGGGAAACCAAGTACAAAAAAGAAATCTTACAAGTTTTGGACAGAATCAAGGCCTTATATGGTCCTCGGACCCAAGCCTATGGGGAAACCAAGTACAAAAAAGAAATCTTACAAGTTTTGGACAGAACCAAGGCCTTGTATGGTCATCGGACCCAAGCCTATGGGGAAACCAAGTACAAAAAAGAAATCTTACAAGTTTTGGACAGAACCAAGGCCTTGTATGGTCCTCGGACCCAAACCTATGGGGAAACCAAGTACAAAAAAGAAATCTTACAAGTTTTGGACAGAACCAAGGCCTTGTATGGTCCTCGGACCCAAGCCTATGGGGAAACCAAGTACAAAAAAGAAATCTTACAAGTTTTGGACATAACCAAGGCCTTGTATGGTCCTCGGACCCAAGCCTATGGGGAAACCAAGTACAAAAAAGAAATCTTACAAGTTTTGGACAGAACCAAGGCCTTGTATGGTCCTCGGACCCAAGCCTATGGGGAAACCAAGTACAAAAAAGAAAACTTACAAGTTTTGGACAGAACCAAGGCCTTGTATGGTCCTCGGACCCAAGCCTATGGGGAAACCAAGTACAAAAAAGAAACCTTACAAGTTTTGGACAGAACCAAGGCCTTGTATAGTCCTCGGACCCAAGCCTATGGGGAAACCAAGTACAAAAAAGAAATCTTACAAGTTTTGGACAGAACCAAGGCCTTGTATGGTCCTCGGACCCAAGCCTATGGGGAAACAAGTACAAAAAAGAAATCTTACAAGTTTTGGACAGAACCAAGGCCTTGTATGGTCCTCGGACCCAAGCCTATGGGGAAACCAAGTACAAAAAAAGAAATCTTACAAGTTTTGGACAGAACCAAGGCCTTGCATAGTCCTCGGACTCAAGCCTACGGGGAAACCAAGTACGTAAAAGAAAAACCATAAGTTTTGGACAGAACCTAGGACTTGCATGGTCCTCGGACTCAAGCCTATGGGGAAACCAAGTACACAAAAACACAATCGAAGTTCCCTACTTCCCGGTCGACTGCTCGCATGGATTATTTAGAGATTATCAGTCTTGGACGGTATTCACGCGCTTATCACAGAATATTCAACTGTTACCCCGGTTAGTTTCCTAAGTTTGATTTACTATGAATTATCGATATAATGCCTGGTAGTATTGGTAAATTAGAGTTAGTTAGATTATGTTTCAAGGTATCTTGCTCTAAATATTCTTGAAGAAACACACCCATGGAGCACACCCATTCACAAAGTAGTGTAGCCAAAAGATCAGTACTCAAAACATGTAAATAGATTTCTATTTTTACTAAAACAAAGAAATAGTACAGCGTACAATGAAAAGCTGGAATCAGCTTATGTCAGAGCTCACTACGTAACTGAATAGGAAGATACAAGAAAAAATATATAAATAAAGCTGAGGAGCAGTACAGACGAGAGGTTGGCTACTAAAGCTAACCACATAATCAAAAGGAAAGATACAAGAAAATAAAACAAAGCCGAGGAAGTGGATCAGAGGAGAGGTTGGCTACTGCCCCAAGACCTAGTTCCCCCTCAATGCTTTTACATGCCCATAACTCAGGTAGCAAAAGAAACCCAACTTGAGCCTAACACCGCTGAAGGAAAGGTGCAGGGAGCTGGAAGTTGAGGAGCTTTCTCTAAATATTTGTCTGCCACAAGGCAAAGGCGCTGATGGCGGAGAATCTCCCTTCTGACACGCCAAAATTCTGGCATGAACAGAACCTGTTTCGGATTTTGACTAAAAGGGGGAGAGACACCCTTTCCCCTCGGTCGAAATGGAGTATGCCCCTGAACTTATGCTTCCTGTGCCCATACCTTACTATTTTGAGTCTCATGAGGACACGGCGCTTCTGTGGCGGAAAAAGTTCTTTCTTCCCAACCTTCGCCTCAAACATGTTATGTTAAGGGAGGAAACTGAAGGAGCTGTGTGTATATAAAGCAGCTTTCTCTCCCTCCTATTTATTTGAAAAGACAAGGTGGTGGCAGTCAACTCACGCAGTGTCCCAAGGAACGCTATAGACAAAATGGCTCTGGCCCAACTTCCAACGTCAACTGCAACCACAAGATTAAAGGAGCCTCGTAAAGGCGCACTTCGAACACTGGGACATCAGAAAGTACCGCATGGCCAAAGATTGCATAAATACCTCTTAATTCGTGGGCCTAGTGAATTCGCGGCCCATGCCCGTTCTGCATAAGGGCCCAGGGACTATGGCCCACGCCGAGGAATAGCCGCTGCCAAGGGCAACCTCCTGCTCGGCGCCTCGTGATATACCTGAAGAAAGGGAAAAATTGAACTCAAAAGGTTTTGGACAGAACCAAGGCCTTGCATGGTCCTCGGACTCAAGCCTCTGGGGAAACCAAGTACTCTAAAAAGTTTTGGACAGAACCAAGGCATTGCATGGTCCTCGGACTCAAGCCTATGGGGAAACCAAGTACTCTAAAAAGTTTTGGACATAACCAAGGCCTTGCATGGTCCTCGGACTCAAGCCTATGGGGAAACCAACTGCTCGGACGGGAAAGTCCTCGGCTCAAATACTGTAAAATATTAAGGCCAGTATGTTAAGATGGCAAAATGACCCCCTATTCAATAGCCTAAGGAAACTGTTCGTTTTGTGGATGACATGTCCTCGGATAGTTACTCCTTATACCGTATCGAATACTCAGTCCTCATCTTGGTTAATTTTGAGGTAAGTGTCGTCCCTCCCTGGTCGGCATTGCTATGTCAAGTAATTCTGTTAAAGTTATGGTGGCATCTTTTTATCAGCAAGTATTTTGGCCTTAGTTGTCATTAATTCAAATGATATACTATTGTGCCGAGCAGTGTTTGCAAACTTATTAAAACATATAAACAGAACATGCGAAGTAGAATAACAATAACTTTTATTAATATGAAAAATTATTACAACGTACAAAGAAGGGCTTAAACAAGCCTATACAAAAAAAAAAAAAAAAAAAAAAAAAAAAAAAAAAAGAATTGCTAAAGCAACAATAGCATCCGCAATACAGATCAGTAAACAGTTAGGTGTCTTTTAAACTCGCCTTCAAAGTCTCTCCAGTCTCTGCCTCAGTACTGCTCATGTCAAGAGAAGAACCTTCTTTAGAAAAAGATGAAGGAGAAGGAAGAAGAATTGGAACACATGGAAGCACTTCAGCAAGCTCTTGCCATCAAGGAGCGCAAAGGAAGAAGAAGATGGAGGATATGAGCAGAAGATGGAGGAGATGAATGAAGAAGATGGAGGACATGAATGGGAATGAGGAGAAGAAGAGAGAGAGGCAAAGGGGGGCGCCAGTGAACGAAGAGAGGAAGAAGCAGGGGCACTTAGTCCCTGCCCCAGTCCTGACTCCTAACACGCTGGCGCCATATTAGATATGCTCGTGAGAGAGCGGACGGTGATGATAATGGATGTTTTTGACTCAGTCACACCGAAAGTGAGATGTGACGAGTCCCTGCTTCGGATTTTGGCTAAAAGGAAGGGGAGACAAATCTTGAGTCTCCGCCATCCTTGCCCTGACCGAGCCATCTCAAGCTTTATTAGGACATGGCGTTTCTGGGAAAGGAATGGTTTATTCATGGCTGACTACTATGGTGAACGTATTATTGGATAGGGTATAACCAGAGGGAAGAAGTGAACTCTGGGAAGAGCCTGGGGGATTCAGATATGAGAGAATCACCTTTTGTCTTCTCTCTTTATATAAGGGACGAAGAAAAGGGTACATAACACGTTCAGATCCCCAGAGAAACCTACAAATAAGAATACGCCGTTTCGTTCTCCCACACCATCAATAACCATCAGATTTGGGAGGCCTCGTAAAGGGAGGATATTAAAGACGCGCCTCGAATACCCAAACGGCATAAGGGTAACGTGCGCAAATTAAGGGGAACAGCTCGTAGACCGGTACATTCCTTGGGCATGTGAAGAGTTACCCGCGTCCTTCAAGGGCTGAAATGAATGAGCCATAATAAAGGCTCGGCATTACCAAAACCCACCTTTCCAACCAAGATGTTGGACAGCAGGGTTTTGAGGGGCTATTGTGGGGCCCGATAGTTTATGGGCCAGGCCCACTTGCTCGTGGGGAGCCCGCTAGCCCAAGTTGAAAAAAGTTATGGCCCAAACTTAAAAGTATAAGGCCGAGGATGGCCCAGATATGCAGCCGAGGACGGTTTAGTCCTCGGCAAGCCTAAAGCTCCCTTGACGAAAGGGGTAAAAGAGAGCTATAAGAACAAATCCGTAAGAGGATCTAAAATATCTTAGGGAAGTTGTCCTTAATACCCTTCACTGATAAGACTTTACACCTAACAGAACCTGATTTTTAGGCTTTATTAACCATCCCCAACAATTCTAGGATTAGATTGACGGGACAAATATCAGTCCTGAAAAAGTTGACCCTACACGTGGACGAGGGACAACAAACGTAGGCTAGTATAAAAGGAAAGGTAAACTAATTAGAAAAAGGGGAGGGGGGGGGGGATCTCCATCTGACTTCCGGGAAAAACTCCAGGGATGAGAATGCCCAGACAATATATGTACACCACCACGAAAAACCCTCCGCCGGGTAACCGGAGAAAGGCATTAGTGCTCCTCGGACATAATCCGAGGAGTCCAATCACTCAAGATACAAAGCTGTAGGGCTTGAATATCCAGGCTGAAGCCTTTTCTTATCTGAGTTTCCCTGAAGTCCGGGTTGGACCTACGCCTTGTGACCAAACGCTAGCCTTTTAAGCCCACTCTCTACAAATCTTATTGTGAGGGATCCTTCACGCGCGAGCCCAACGTCATTGTTGGGCCGTTTGAGAATCGTGTCCCTACAACTAGTAACAAATTTATCCATAGATCCTTTTTTAGATTCAATTTGTTTTTCAATTTTTCTCTTTTTAAGAAGTTTTTCATATCCGGATAAATATTTTCTAGTAGACATTTATAATGAGAAAATATTTATAGATAAATAAAACACAATTTATAATTAAAAATGATAATTTAACTAAAAATAAAATTTAAAGTACAGAACAATAGAACCTGGTCATTGTAATTTTTCTAGAGCCATGACCACTTGAAAGTTTAAACCTGCACAAATAAAAATTAATTTAATACATGATTTAATAAATTAGTGTCACT
Organism: Quercus robur; assembly: GCF_932294415.1. Taxonomy (NCBI): domain Eukaryota; kingdom Viridiplantae; phylum Streptophyta; class Magnoliopsida; order Fagales; family Fagaceae; genus Quercus; species Quercus robur. The sequence continues at coordinate 44,063,697 of NC_065540.1, read as the reverse complement.
ATAATACAAATGAGTCAATATGATATACATCAAATTATTAATTGACATAATAATTTATAATAATAAATAAAGTGTCAGATTATAAAAAAAAAAAAAAAAAAGTTAAGAAACCGTCGGACCAAAGTGAATAACTGTGGTCTTTAACCAAAAAAAAAAAACTGTGCTGTGGTCAATGGTTTGTCACGTGACGTGACAGACCACTGACCACAGTACTCCTATTAAAAAAAAATTGAGAACCATCCAGCTGGATCAGCTTTTTTCTCCAATTTCTATGGCTAAGTTTTAAAGTAGTTAAAAGTCCACAGACGGGCAGAACAAAAAACGTGTCCCATCCCATCAAACAGTTGTGCAGTGCAGTGAATGGGTGAAACAAACTAAAAATATATATAATATAAGTTAAAGAAATAGATGGCTCTTGAGTCTTTATTTTCGGAAAGACAAAGAGAAAGAGGGGAAGAAAAAACTGAAGCAGAAAAATACCTTCTGTGACTGCCGGCTGGTGCCTGATAGAGTGGTATGCAGGAATCAACAAAGAAAAATTTTAAGCTAGAGGGGCTGACTGAGTTGATGAAAAAAGATCAAAAATCAAGATGAAGATGAAGAAAAGAAAGGTAAAACCGTAAGAATATAGATGAAGAGGCAGAGAGTTGAGAGATTTTTCTTTTGTTTTTGACATTTATAATCTCTATTTTAGCATATTTCAAGACAATTACGTTATATTATTAATGAATTTGTCTGCTATTAATTTTAATTCTAGCATATTTCAAGAATGAGTTAATACATTTGTCTCCTAAAATTTGATTGTGTTAGCTGAACTTTGACTTTTTTTTCTTTTTTCCTTTTTAATCTTTTGCATTTTAGGATATAATGTGGCCTTTTTAATGCATTTTATTGACCAATAAAAATGCTTAAAATTTTTTTAAACTAAAATATATAAATAAATATATTATATATAAAAAAAAATTTACAAGTGGGGCCTTCTTTTATTTGGGGGCCTTAGGCGATTGCATCTCTTGCATCTGCTGTTGAGCCGGCCCTGATTGCTGTTGCCCTGTTTGGTAACAATATTTAAATATTTTAATTTAAAATAATATAAAAAATTATGATTTAAAAAGTATTGTAAAAATATATATTTATAATAAAAAAATAGGTTTGATACCATATGTCAAACAACATATTTTTTTAAAAATTCTTAATACATGAGAGTTTTAGTTTTAGTTGAGTGGCCCATTGAAGAGAAGAGAGAGGGAGAGAGATATAATTGAAGAGAGTTGTGATGAGGGAAGGTTCCAGGCGTGAAAAGCAGAGGAAGGAAAAAGAAAGAGAAAAAGGAGTGTGGAGGCGTGACAGAGAACTTGAGTCCAACAAGGCATGGTCTTATCAGGTGGGCTTACAATTTTTAATATATTTACAAAAATACTATTAAACAATGCTATTTGAAAAGCTTATCACACATGTATTTTTTTTAGGCTCATAATTTTTAGTGTTTAGATACTGAAAATTATTGTTTGAAATTACTTATCCAAAATGCTCATATTGCCAAATTTAACAACCAATATAAAAAAAAGAAGAATTGTATCAACGGAGTTAAAGACATAATTTTTTTCTCTTAAACTACAGTGCATAGCCCATTTTGGTGGTACATTGTCGCTCATATGGTATAATTAAAAAATATATTTTATTTCTCCTTTTATTATTATAATAATTATTTTCTTTTGGTTGTGAATATATTATTTTATTGTAGTAGATATATATTTTTTAATATTATTTTAATGTGTTGAATGCTAAAATAAAACCATTGATGTTAGGTTTTTGTAAAATGAGATGGTAAAATAGATAAAGTCGCTTTTTATGGTACCAAAACAGGGACGAACCTAGAATTTTAAGTTAGCGAGGGCCGGAGTATAAAGCAAAAAAAAAACTCTGAATAGGCATCTATATGGTATTAAAAAATTGTAAATACTCAAAATCATTATTTCTAAATACATAAAAATGTAATTATTTACTAACAAAGACAAAAACAAAAACAAAAACAAAATATTTTTTTTTTATTTTTAATACTAGGCTGGCTAGAATTTTTTTTTTTTTTGGGTTGAAATTAGAGCATTCACAATGGTGATGCTAAAAGTTTTAGGTTTTGGCACCTTAAAAAGGTACTTTATCTATTTTACCACCTCACTTTACAATACATCCAATATCAGATGTTTTATTTTTTTATCACTTCATTTAAAATAATATAAACAACTCATTAAAATAATAAAAGAAGAGAGAGTTTGAGTTTTTTAATTGAAGGAAGAGATATAATCTTAATAAAATATTTTATTTTATTTTTAATAACTTGCTACAGTCAACTGATATTTATATCAGTTTGCTGTAATTGCAAAAAATTTAGCTTTAGCTTCTCTAATAACACATAATTTTTTGGTTCTTTGGTGGTAAAATAGTTTTTTTTTTTTTTTTTTTGGCTAAAATATAATCACCATTGTGAATATTTTTATTATTTTTGTTAAGTATTTGGGTTAGATAGTTGCTATTTGAGTGGGACTAGCTAAGATTATTGAGGAGAATGGGGGTCTAAGATTTTAGAAGGTGGCCTAATTACAAAAAGATATATATAATAACTAAAAAATAAAAATTGGACCCAGGGGGCTCGGGCCTCAACTTGGGTCCATCCCTGCAAAAACTAAAATTTTTGGCACTACCAATATTGATGCTCTAAGAGTGCACACCAGAAGCATCAAAACTTACAAAAATAGAGACATCGATAGAGGGAAGTTCTTCAAAATTACGAAGTCTTTCTGTTGAGCACAACCCCTTTTAATTATCTGCACATTTATTCACTTCGCGATAAATATGGCTAACTCTAACTTGGTGAAACATTGAAACCTATTGAGTAATGACCTACCATCATTTAAGAGTGATGAATAAGTCCTGTTAGTATCATTTCGAAGTTAACCAAATCAACCGCTTTTGCATTAAGCTCAACTTCAATACAGTTAATTCCTAGCTGGAGGGCCCGCTCCAAGCTAGCGTGAAGGGCCCAAAATTTAGCGCCATCATTGGCTAGTAGAAGTTCTATTTATATTGTTTTTTTATTTTTTTAACCAGCTACAAAGTTCTTCTTTTATATTGCTTTTTTACCTGCTAATTAAAGAGCCTAACTGATATTTATATTATTAGCAGAGATGTATAAGATTTAAATTCTTTTATTTCCAATGTAAATTAACTATTAAATTAAAAAAATTATATTTATTAAAATTCAAACATTATAACTAAAAAAGAAATTGTACAATTGCCTTTTGAATGAGATTGAAAATTACAAAGTTTACTTTTAATCTTAATCTTAGATTAGAAAATTTTTAATCTTTTTTTTTAACTTTTACTTTTTTCTAACTTTTATAGCTCATATTAAAAGGTAAAATTGCATGGATTCAAATCCAAAAAAACCATCTTCTTAAGCTCCAACCTGTTAAAAACAAAATTGAAGAAAATATAGTAGAATTCATTACTGGACATTTGGACGTACCTTATTTTGTTGGACATATATTATTTGAATACAAACCACTGTTTGAACATGAATTATACCATAGTTAGACATGAACCATTTTGAACTGTATCATTGCTGGACACATAATAATTTATTAATTATTTTCTAATATTATCAATCAGTATACATTTTTAATATCTTTAACTCAAAACTTAATCAATGATGTTATGTTAAACATATACTTATTTTAATCGCTATTTTAATTTTTAAACTTTGGATTTTATCTACTTTATAAGTTTAAAAGTGCACTAGTAGTTAATGGTTTCTTTGACTCAATACTGAGTTCTAGAGTCACTTCCCAAAAACAAATCCGAGTTTAATAAAGAAATCCTGCTATTGGTAACTCGTGGTTGTACACAAAAAATGTCCCCAACAATCCCCAACTTGAATTGCGTGGTTTTGAAATTACGTCGAATCAAAGAAAGATGGAATCGATGTGAAATTTGGAACTGATGAAAGAGACAGTGAGAGGACAACTTTTGAAGAGCAGACTACCAAGAGGTGGCCTTATTTATGAGAAATTCGGTGTTTAAGCGGTGATGTAGGAAATTTACAAATAAACTTCATTCGGCAAGATTCAAAGAATGAGTTAAGTGGTCGACCCCATGTGAGAGTCATCGTATGAGTCAACTCTACTGTACACCATAGCAAATACATCCCGCGTGTTCAAAATGAGGACAGAGCGTAAATTCATGGTGACTAGCAAAAGATGTTGATAACTCGATTGTTACAAAAATGGTGGGGGATTGAATACGTACGTGTCATAATGGTAAATGGTGTGGGGAAAAGCTGTCAACTTTATTTCTGTAAAAGTTGTTTATTTCTGGCAAGTTTTGGACCATCTTTTTATCGTTAGTTACAGAGAAAGAGAGGGAACGACAGGGACAGATTTTCAGAAGAAGACAGCAGAGATATCGGTCTTGGTTCCCCACAGTTTGTGATTGATTGATTTCTGGAGCTATACTATTTGATATCTGCTCCTTTGCTACTAGGATTGATTCTACTGGTGCTTTTAGTTGTATAGACTTAATTAAATCTCATTCATCCAAAGGAAAAAAAAAAAAAAAAACTACTCCGGTGACTTGTGTGAACGTAAAGTAAAACGGCTTGAATATTTTTCTTCCAGAGTGTGTAGCCTTGGTGGTGCATCATGGTCCTAAAAAAATTCCAGAGTTAATTGCATCCATGAGGTTAGATCAGGCAAATTGGGTTTTCGAATCATCTAATGCTCTTATCAAATAGTTGTGTAGCCCGTTTTGTTAGGTGTAGCGGTTGAATCTATTAGGTTAACAATGTTTCTTTGATGGGAAATGGGTTAATGAGAATTTGTATAATAATGATTTATTAAGTCTATACACATTGTTAAATCAAAATAAATATCCCAAACAATACATTTTAAAAATTCACCAAATTTGTTTATATATATATTGTGGGGTCATGGCCCAGATCATACAATCGGGTTTTAGGTTTTGGCTGAGAATGTGGGGCTTTGGCCAAGAGCGTGAGTTCTGAGTCCGAGGAGGAATATCTCCTCGAATAAGCTAAATGCAGATCGCTTATAGATCCTAATGATCAAAGTGACATTCTAGGAAGCTCTAGTGATAGAGACGTGCGCCATAAATGTACAAAGAAGATGGGAACCCAAAAATATCTAAGGGAAAGCTGCTACCATCCTAGAAAACTTCTAGAGGGGGCAGATGGGACAAGTATCAATGTAAACCATCAACTATCCACATGTAGGGTAAAGATGAAGGAGAGATGTAGTATAAATGAGGGTAGAGACCCCAGAGAATAAGGGGGAGAATAAAATAGAGAAAGCGTTGTAGCAATCTCAACAACTCCTGTAACCATTGTCATCCAATACATACTAGAAGAGAGCTCATTGGATTGTGCCAAGGACAAACTTTCTTGTACAAACCTGGTTCATTTCTATTTGATTGTCTTGGAAACTCATTATAACTGGTATCTCATTCATTTAAGCTTAGTTCTTCTACCCACTCTTTACAAATTCATTGTTTTGGGCCCAGGATCAAATCCAGTCCTTACAATTGGCACCGTCTGTGGGAAGAGCTTGTGTGATAGTGAGTGCAACGATTAGTCATGGTAGGATCAAGCTCCCATCAGCAAAAGTCCCTAGAGAAGGTCATTTTGGTGGTGGTGCATACTACATGAAAGCTTCATCATTATTTCCAAGAACACACATAGTTGTTGTCATAACTTAGCTTCCGCTCAGGTCTACACTTCGAAGTGCTGAACTCAATCATGCCTCGATCCTCGGACCAGATGATGTAGGAAGGTTAACACTCCATGACAACTTTCTAAGTGTTTAAACTGAACTCAATCATGCCTCAGTCCTCAGACCAGATGATGTGGGAAGGTTAACACTCCATGACAACTTTCTAAGTGTTTAAACTGAACTCAATCATGCCTCGGTCCTGAGACCAGATGATGTGGGAAGGTTAACACTCCATGACAACTTTCTAAGTGTTTAAATTGAACTCAATCATGCCTCAGTCCTAGGACCAGATGACGTGAGAAGGTTAACACTCAATGGCATCTCTCTACAAGTGTTTAAACTAAACTCAATCATGCCTCAGTCCTCGGACCAGATGACGTGAGAAGGTTAACACTCAATGGTATCTCTCTACAAGTGTTTAAACTAAACTCAATCATGCCTCGATCCTCGGACCAGATGACGTGGGAAGGTTAATACTCAATGGCATCTCTTTATAAGTGTTTAAACTGAACTCAATCTTGCCTCGGTCCTCGGACCAGATGACGTGGGAAGGTTAACACTCAATGGCATCTCTTTACAAGTGTTTAAACTGAACTCAATCATGCCTCGGTCCTCGGACCAGATGACATGGGAAGGTTAACACTCAATGGCATCTCTCTACAAGCGTTTAAACTGAGCTCAATCATGCCTCTGTCCTCGGACCACATGCTTTGGGAAAATTAACACTCTATGACATCTCTTAAGTATCAACAAAACCTTAGTTATGCATGGATCTTCGGACCACATACTTTGGGAAAAGTAACGTTCCATGATATCTATTTGTTTCTCACTAAGTGTCAAGATAGATCCAAGATTATAACCAATTATGGGGCACGTAAAACGGCACTCCCATGGGTGTAAATCAAAGGATCAAGTAGAATTGACTCTTAAGAATTCAGAACCCCATTTTTCTCCTTGGATGAGAGGAAAAAACCAGAGTTTTGAGGTGCTATTATAAGGTCATGGGCCCAGATCATACAATCGGGTTTTGGGCTTTGGCTGAGAATGTGGGGCTTTGGCCGAGAGCATAAGTTCTGAGTCCGAGGAGGAATATCTCCTCGAATAAGCTAAACGCAAATCGATTATAAATCCTAATGACCAAAGTGACCTTTTAGGAAGCTCTAGTGATATGGACGTGTGCCATAAACGTATAAAGAAGATGGGAACCCAAAAATATCTTAGGGAAAGCTGCTACCACCCCAGAAGACTTTTAGAGGGGGCTGATGGGACAAGTATTAGTGTAAACCATCAACTGTCAACGTGTAGAGTAAAGATGAAGGAGAGATGTAGTATAAATGAGGGTAGAGACCCCAAAGAATAAGGGGGAGAATAAAATAGAGAAAGCGCTGTAGCAATCTCAACAACTCCTATAACCGTTGTCATCCAATACATACTAGAAGAGAGCTCCTTGGATTGTACCAAGGACAAACTTTCTTGTACAAACTTGGTTCATTTCTGTTTGATTGTCTTGGAAACTCATTATAACTTGTATCCCATTCACTTAAGTCTAGTTCTTCTACCCACTCTCTACAAATTTATTGTTTTGGGCCCATGATCAAATCCAGTCCTTACATATATATATATAAGTTGTATAAATACACACACTGATAAACAGATATTTATTAAGAAAAGTCCTACCAAGCCTAGTAATGTAGGCTTGTTACTTACCATGAATAGGTGAGAAGTAAAAATTCTTTTCATTCTACAATAAAAATTCAAATTCATGCATTTCAATGAGAAAGATAATTCATATCTTCCCCTTTGTTTATTCATTTATTATTATTATTATTTTGGATAAAAGGGAATATGCACAACCACAACGAAGCTAGGGGGGTTGTTTGGTATGTGATTTTGAACAATAATTTTCAATTTTTAAATAACATTACACGCATTTTCATACTTTTTCACCCACACATATTTTCAAAAAAATACAAACAACGTTATTAGAACAACGTTATCAAATCGGCCCTAACTAGTCAAAATATATGGCATAGTTGTTCTATAAACAACATTAACAATGTCGGTGTCAAATTGTTGTTGGACTGTTTGGTAACAATATTCAAACATTTTTATTTAAAATAATGTGAAAATTTTGGTTTAAAAAGTATTGTAAAAACATATGTTTATAATATTTATAATAAAAAAAAATGCTTGATACCATATTTCAAACAACATATTTTTAAAAAAATTCTTGATACATGAGAGTTTTAGTTGAGTGGCCCATTGAAGAGAAGAGAGAGAGAGGGATCTAATTGAAGAGAGCTGCGACGAGGGAAGGTTCCAGGCGTGAAAAGCAAAGGGAGGAAAAAGAAAGGGTAAAAGGAGTGTGGAGGTGTGAGAGACAAGCTGAGTCCAACAAGTCATGGTCTTATCAGGTGGGGCTTACAATTTTTAGTATATTTACAAAAATATCTTACAATTTTTAAGATATTTACAAAAATGACTCACAATTTTTAATATATTTACAAAAATGTCATTAAACAATGTTATTTGAAAAGCTTACCAAACATGTATTTTTTTTAGGCTCATAGTTTTTAGGGCTAGTTTGGTAGAACATTTTAGCAATATGTTTTCAATTTTTAAACAATATTACACGCATTTTCACACACTTTTTCATTTACACATATTTCAAAAAAATACAAACAACATTATTCAAACTACTTTACCAAACGGCCCTATTAAACACTAAAAACAGTTGTTTGGAATTACTTACCCAAGAGGCCCATATTGCCAAATTTAACAACCAATATATATATATATATTTATAGAGCTGCATTAGTGGAGTTAAAGACATAATTTTTAGCTCTTGAGCTATAATGCATAGCCATTTTTGGCTGTACACTGTCGCTCATATGGTATAATTAAAAAATATATATTTTGTTTGTCCTTTTATTATTATAATAATTATTTTCTTTTGTTTGTGGCTCTAATTGGTGTTTATTGTATTAGATATATTATTTTATTGTATTGTTTATATTATTTTAACATGTTGAATGCTAAAATAAAACCATTGATGTTGGGTTTTTGTAAAATGAGATGGTAAAATAAACAAAGTAGCTTTTTGTGGTGCTAAAACAGGAACAAACCTATGATTTTAAGTTAGTGAGGGCCAGAGTATAGAGTAAAAAAAAAAAAAAAAAAAAAAAAAAACTCCAAATAGGAATTGATATAGTATTAAAAAATTATAAATACTCAAAATCGTTATTTCTTTATACATTAAGATGTAATAATTTATCAACAAAGACAAAAACAAAAACAAAATAATGTTTTTTTTTTTTAAATACTAGGCTGGCTAGGATTTTTTTTTTTTTTTTTTTTGGTTGAAATTAGAGCATTCACACTGGTGGTGCTAAAAATTTTAGCTTTTAGCACCTTAAAAATGTAATTTATCTATTTTACCGCCTCACTTTACAATACACCCAATATCAAATGTTTTATTTTTTATCACTTCATTTAAATAATATAAACAACTCATTAAAATGAAAAAGGAAGAGAGAGTTTGAGTTTTTTAATTGAAGGGAGAGATATAATCTTAATAAAATATTGTATTTTATTTTTAACAACTTGCAACAACTAACTGATATTTATACCAGTTTACTGTAATTGCTACAAATTTAGCTTTATATTCTCTAATAACACATGATTTTTTGATTCTTTGGTAGTAAATTAGTTTATTTTTGCTAAAATACAATCACCATTGTAAATTTTTTTATTATTTGTGTTAAGTATGTAGGTTGAATAGTTGCTATTTGGGTGAAGCTAGTTAAGATTATTGAGGAGAATGGGGGCCTAAGATTTTAGAAGGTGGCCAAATTACAAAAATGATATATATAATAACTAAAAAATAAAAATTGGACCCAAGGGACTTGAGCCCCCACTTGGGTCCGTCCCTTTAAAAGCTAAAATTTTTTGTACAACCAATGCTGATGCTCTAAGATTGTACACCAGAAGGACCCTCTTGGGTCTGTCTATGGAAAAGCTAAAATTTTTGGCACCATCAGTTCTAATACTCAAAGAGTGCACACCAGAAGCAACAAAACTTACAAAATTAGAGACATCAATAGAGGGAAGTTCTTCTAAAATTACGCAGTCTTCCTATTGAGCACAACCCCTTTTATTATCTCCACGTTTATTCACTTCGTGATAAATATGGCTAACTCTAACTCAGTGAAACACTGAAGCCTATTGAGCAATGACCTACAATCATTTAAGAGTGATGTATAAGTCCTATTAGCATCATATCGGAGTTAACCGAATCAACAACTTTTGCATTAAGCTCAACGTATAGTTAATTCCTAGTCGGAGGGCCCACTTCAGGCTAGCTTGAAGGACCCAAAATTTAGCGCCATCATTGGCCAGTAGAAGTTCTGTTAATATTGCTTTTTTTTTTTTTTTTCTTTAACCAGCTACAATGTTCTTCTTTTACATTACTTTTTTACCTGCTAATTAAAGAGTCTAACCGATACTCTTTATATTATTAACAGAGATGTATAAGATTTGAATTCTTTTATTTCCAATGTAAATTAACTATTAAATTTAAAAAAATATTATATTTATTAAAATTCAAACATTATAACTAAAAAAAGAAATTATACAATTGCCTTTTGAATGAGATTGGAATTAAAAATTTTACTTTTAATTTTAATCTTAATCTTAGATTAGAAATTTTTTAATCTTTTTTTTTCTTTTACTTTTTTCTAAATTTTATATTAAAAGGTAAAATTGCATGGATTCAAATCCAAAAAAACCATCTTCTTAAACTCCAACCTGTTAAAAACAAAATTGAAGAAAAATAGTAGAATTCATTTATGGACATATATTATTTGGACATACCTTATTTTGCTGGACATATATTATTTGAACACAAACCACTATTTGAACATGAATTATACCATAGTTAGACATGAACCATTTTGAACTGTCTCATTGCTGGACACATAATAATTTATTAATTATTTTCTAATATTATCAATCAGTATACAATTTTGATATCTTTAACTCAAAACTTAATCAATGATGTTATGTTAAACATATATTTATTCAATCGTCATTTTGATTCTTAAACTTTAGGTTTTGTCTATTTTGTAAGTTTAAAAGTGCACTAGTAGTCAGTGGCTTCTTTGACTCAATACTGAGTTCCAGATTTACTTCCTAAAACAAATTCGGGTCTAATAAAGTAATCCTACAAGCGATTAACTCGTGGTTGTACACAAAAAATGTCCCCAACAATCTCCAACCTGAATTGCGTGGTTTTGAAATTATGTCGAATCAAAGAGAGATGGAATCGATGTGAAATTTGGAACTGATGAAAGAGACAGTGAGAGGACAACTTTTGAAGAGCAGACTACCGAGAGGTGGCCTTATTTAGGGGTGTGCATGGGTCAGGTTGAGAGGATTTTTTGACCCAACCCACCATGGTGGGTAAAAAAAAACCCAACCCAACCCAACCCATCACATAAGTCCAACCCAACCGAACCCAACCCGTATGGGTCGGGTTGAACCCATGGATTTGAAATTTTTTATTATTATTATTAAACTGAGTAAAAAAAAATTTAAAATATTAAAAAAACCTAAAGATTAGTAACAATGTAACTCCTTAAAGGCAAACAACACTAAATTCACTAATGACTAAACAACAATAGTAATTTATTAGGATTTGTGTGAACTAATTGACTTTTATATAGGATAGGAAGAACTGACTATTTAAAAAAATTTATTAATTATATAATATATTTTATATATATTAAATTAGTATTAGTAGGAGGAACTGAGGAAATACTGCTCTATAACTGTTTTTTTTTAATTATTAAATATAATATATATATATATTTATATATAAAAGTTCCTTACAATTGATTTAAAAAAAATTATTAAATATAAAAATATATTTTAAATATATATTAAATATGGGTGGGTCGGGTTGGGTTTGGTGGGTTTGTAATTTTATGACCCAGACCCAACCCAACCCGCCATAAAATTTTTTTTTGTAACCCAACTCAACCCATCAAGCCTTAAAAATCGACTCAACCCGACGGATTGGGTTGGGTTGGGTCGGATTTGACGGATCGGTGGGTTTTCTGCACACTCCTAACCTTATTTATGAGAAATTCGGTGTTTAAGCGGTGATGTAGGAAATTTACAAAGAAACTTCATTCGGCAAGATACAAAGAATGAATTAAGTGGTCGACCCCATGTGAGAGTCATCGCATGAGTCAATTCTACTGTACACCATAGCAAACACATCCCGCGTGTTCAAAATGAGGACAGCGTAAATTCATGGTGACTAGCATAAGATGTTGATAACTCGATGTTACAAAAATGGTGGGGGCATTGAATACGTCCGTGTCATAAGGGTAAATGGTGTGGGGGGAAAAGTTGTCTACTTTATTTCTGGAAAAGTTGTTTATTTCTGGCAAGTTTAGGCCCATCTTTTTGTCGTTAGTTACAGAGAAAGAGAGTGAATGACAGGGACAGATTTTCAGAAGAAGACTGCAGAGATCGGTCTCCGTCAGTCTTCACGCGTAACTTGACTGATGTCGTTTATTTTCGCGTTGGAAATTTCACGTAGAAACCTCAATTGTTGTCTACTTTCTCTGGTTTCTTTGTTGAAAGGTCTTGGTTCCCCACAGTTTGTGACTGATTGATTTCTGGAGCTATACTATTTGATATCTGCTCCTTTGCTACTATGATTGATTCTACTGGTGCTTTCAGTTGTATAGACTTAATTAAATCTCATTCATCCAAAAAAAAAACCCTGCTCCGGTGACTTGTGTGAATGTAAAGTAAAACGACTTGAGTAAACTACCTTATATATAATAATAATAATAATAATAATAATTATTATTATTATTATTATTCACTCCAACTCAAAATAAAGATAGTGGAAAAATATTATGAGATTTTATTGTATTTTTAAACTTGCTCTCAAATTTATTAGGACTCAAAAAAGTTTAAACAATTTCACCCATCTGGCTCATTTAATTAGTAAGCCTTATTAAGGACCTTGGGCAATGTATGAATCAACCACCGCCCTTTTTACGATTTATATGGCTACAAAGTTCAGATTGAGGTCAGGTTAACTGGTATTGCACTGTTTGTAGTTGCTCTTAATGGCTTAGATTGAGCAATGAAAAAAAAAAAAATAATAATCAATCTCAACGTAACAATTGAATAACAAATTTATAAAAGAAAAAGCAAAAAAGTGAATTAAAAAAATTAAAAATTAAAAAGTGAAGAAGTAAAACAATATTGTGAGAGGAATGGCTATAATTGCATATAGTACCGAATCCACAAAGTTCTTTATACAAGTTGTAAAGAGTCTATTTATAGTCAAGAACTTTGAAGCTAACCGTTCCTTTTAGTATTATTGACAAAAATATTTAGGATTTAAATACCTTTATTTTTCTCTTCAAAAAAAAAAAAAAAACCTTTATTCTTAATGTAATTACTAATTACTGGATTACCAAAAGAAAATTATTTATAAATTTATTAACAACCAAACATTACAACAAGAAAAATCATATAATTGAATTTTTTTTGAATGAAGAGATGGAAAATTAAAAATTTCACTTCTATTCTTAATCATTGGATTAATTTCTTTTCTTTTTTTTTAAGCCTTTTAAACTTTTATCTCTTACGTTAGAAGGTCCAATTGCACAGATTTAAATCTATAAAAACCATCCTCTTAAACTCCAACTTGTGAAAAACAAAATTGAAGAACAATAATATACTTAAAATAATTTTTTTTTAAAAAACAATGTCAACACTTATACTTGCCAGAGAAGGCATTAAGCAAGAAAGCTGAAAAAAAGAAGAAGGAATTAATTAATGCATAGACTTAAAATGAAATTTCATAATATCATTGAGAAAATTTCAAATGAAATCTTATTAAATCATATAAACTATAAATCTTTAACTCAAAAAAAAAAAAAATCACATGAAATCTTATAAAATCAAATAAACTATAAATCAAAGAAAAGGAATTGAATCTCTAAACCAAATAAATCCTAAACATCAATTGTTAGGCCTGAAGTCCAACTAATAGCAGTCTTGAACTATAAGGCAATTGGTTGGGCTTTTTTCTTTTTATGTTAATGTAAGTTTTGTAATTAGAGACTTGTATCTTTGTGTCCATACCAAATGAGTTAGGCCAACTCTCACCCAAAGTTTAGCTAAAAGCCCACCTTTTGTAGCATACTGAACCCTTTAACCCCAAAAGGCTAGGTTAGTGGGAAAGAAGCTTCCCATTTCTAACACATTGTGTCCTACAAATTTGTTTCCACACAAGGCTCTTGACATGTCCTACCAATGAGTAGAACATTCCTCTAATTCTATTTCTATCACCTTGTGTCACTCAAGCCCAAAGGGTTGGTCTTTTGGGGCTTGAAGGATCCAAGGTGTTATATTTTTCAATTTGAGTTGCCTACTTTTCAAACCCAACATATTCTTTATATTTTCTCTCTATTATTTTTAAGTTTTTATTATTCTGTCTTTATTGATTTTTTTTCCCTGTCCAATGGTCATATTTTTTAAACGTCCATATTTTTTTTTTTCTTTTTGGGAAGAAGAAGAAGAAAAACAACCATATATTTCTAACAATCATATTTTCCAACGATCATATTCTTTCAATATAAATAGCATAATTTCCTCTCTAATTTCATTTAACTCAAACCCAATAATAGTCCCCCTCAAAAAAAGGGGGAAAAAAAGCTTATTGTGTCATTTGGAGGTAGCCCTAATCCAATTTTATTGTTGGGTGGAAGTAGATGTTGGTAGAAGAGTTAAATTAGTTCAACATTTGGACTCATGAGAAATTGAGATTATCTTTTCTATGAAATTTTAAGTCAACCAAATTCAATAATAAAAATGAAACAATAGTACGAACACAAAGAACAAAGAAGAAAGCAAACATTAGCAAACCATTGCAGGTTGTGGCTTTGTGGTAAAAGTTCTCAAATCATTTCGTATGATACTTGGTAGGAGTGAAGCGGTTCGAGTAGTGATGCTTCAACAAATGTGTTATGCCCATGATGATAGACTCATTAAGGCCCTAATAGTACACATGGTATTAACTATTGCGGTCATGTAATGTGGGGTCGATGAGTCTACATCAAAAACCCATTTTTTTATTTAGCAATAAATATATATATATATAGACACACACACACACAAATAAACTTTAGCAAAACCATACCACTTGACAATTAGTGTTTTTAGATTTAAAAGAGCATAAATTTTGTGGAAGAAAAAAGAAATATTGAAAAAAAAATAAAAGGTTAAATTAAATTAAATTATTTTATTATATTTTAGAGATTTTTTATAAAAATAAATTTAATTTTTTTTTTCCATTTAATTCATATCATATGGCATGATTAAATTGGATGAACTATCCCATGTGACAAGTTGAGGAATACTTAATACCTAACTAAGATTTTGTTTTATATTCTTAATGGAGGGGTTGCCAATCAAAACGATCCCCTAATGATAGGGGAGAGGATCAAAAGGTTGAAGTTTTAAGAAACAAAATAAATATAACCTTAAACTTGAGGGGTATGTTTTACAATTTAGTCTCTACAATATTATTATATTAGATTGTTTCAATTTCAATTTCAATTTGGGTATGATATCGATTTTGTATGTGTTAGATAACAAACGGCAATAATGAGGGCAATTTAATTGGTGTTGTGGGTCCATGAATCACATGTTTTGCATGTGATTGTAACTATACTTTTTTGTCCAACATAATCTCAATTTGGACGAAAGGGTGAATATTGTGGTAATTCTCTCAAATTTGGGGGATTAATTGAGCATATCAAAAGTTTGAAAACAGATAGTAAAACTGATTCTAAAAATTAAAATGTCAACTTATAAGAGCACTAGCATTGAAAAATGCTAATGCCATATTTAGGTCCTTTTTAGCATTTTATGGTTCAAAATGTGCTGTATCAAAGGATGCTAAACACAGGAATTGTAAAAAATTATACAATTGTGCTACAGTACAATTCTAAAAAAATATATATATATATATTTTAATCAACCCATAATTTCTCTCTCCTCCCATAAATTCTGTAATATTCTCTCTCTTCATTCTCTCTTTCTCATCTGCTCTCTCCGTTCTCTTCATTCTCTCTTTCTCATCGGCTCATCTGCTCTTCAAGCACCGGTCACCGCTCCGTTCTCTTCATTCTCTCTTTCTCATCGGCTCATCTGCTCTTCAAGCACCGGTCACCGCTCATCTGCTCTTTCCTCTTTCAAACCCAAACATCATCCATCTCTTTCTCATCTGCTTTTTTTTTTTTTTTTTTTTTGGCTATGACCGGGGCTTAAAAGAAGTGGTGGGTATGGCTGAGGTGAGTTGTGGGTCACGGAGATCGGAGTGGGTCATGGCGTGGGTCACGGAGATCGGAGATCGGAGTGGGTTTTTGGCTGTGACCGGTGTTTTTGGTTGTGGTTTTTGGTTGTTTTTGGCGTGGGTCAGGTGTGTTTTGGTTGTGGTTTTTGGTTGTTGTTGTGGTTTTTGTGCTTAAAGGGGTTGTGGGTCGTGGTTGGGTCCGGGGTTTGGGTCTTGGTTGGGTCATGGGTGGGTTGTGGGTCCGGTGTTTGGGTCGTGGGTGACGGCGTGGGTGTGGTGGTTGTGGTTTTTGGCTGTGACCGGTGTTTTTGGGGCTGGTTTTTGGTTGTTTTTGGCTTAGGTCCGGTGTTTTTGGTTGTGGTTTTTTGAATGGGTTTGCTCCGGTGGGTTTCAAATCGGCGGTGTGGTTTCTGATCGGTGGCTTGGGTGGTGGGTGTGGTGGCCGTTGTTGGCTCTGGTTTGATGGATTGTGTGTGTGGCTGTGTGTGGCTTTGTTGATGGGTCTGTGTGTGTGGGGTTCTGTGAGATGAACCAATGCTAGAGGTTAAGGGAGGCTGAGGAAAAAAAAAAAAAAAAAAAAACGGTTGGAAAGCCTAGGAAAGTGGAACTGAAAAAAAATATTGGTTAAAAAGAAATAATAAAAAAAGATTAAAGAATAATATTTTAATAAGAATAGAGTTTTAGGATGTGGGAAGTATTGTAAAATGGGATGGTATAAGTAATAAAGTGACTTTTTGGGATGGTATAATAGTATAGCATAGCATTTCTCAATGCTAGTGCTCAAGTGCCATTGATTTTCTTACAGCTTGCTTTGTGTTTTTGTCTCGTGGTGGTTCAATTGAGCAAATCAGTCTATCTCAAATGTGAAATATTTGGTAAATATTTCGGTATTGGCAGGAGGATTGTAATTTAAAATTTTAAAACCAATATAAAATATGGGTTTAAAAACGTAATTTATAAAAAAAAATAAAAAAAAATTGCTATTTGCAGAGACCTGGCCAGCTTGTCAGGTACAATCTCAAAATTGGAGGTTCCAAAATGTCAAACGCCGTCGTTTTCAGGGCAAAAGATATAGAAAAAAAAAAAAAAAAAAAAAATTGAAATTGCAAGAGACAGAAGAAAGAAGAGAACCTTGAGATAAGGAGCTGTGGGGATTTTTTAGAAAATAACTACAAAACCCAAACAATATCATTAGTTAGAAGGCTTCGTTTTTTATTGTTAATATTTCTTTAGAAGTTTTATCATTTATGGAGCTTACAAGCACCAACTTGGCAGACGGTTGGTTTTCTTGGTTTAAAGTAAGCAAGGATGTTTCAGGTGGAAAAGGTGTTTGATCATTTTGTAACGAAGCAAGCTGAACTTTGTAAGAACGACCATAAACAGGCTGAAGAAGATTCTGTTATTAATGTGGTGTAATGTTGTGTGGGATTTAGCGGTTCAAGTTTTTGGTAAGCAAGAAAGAATGGCATTGTTTTAATGGTTTGGCTGTTGTAATCTCGAGTTTATTGGTCGTGTGGATTATGGAAAAAGTGGGCATGTCAATAATAGTTGTTTTGGAGAAATGTGGTGTCTCGTGTCTAAAGAAGGAATGTGATTTCAGAGAAGATATAGAAGAGACACTATACTGCGTGCAGAAAATGGTTCTGAGAAATGAGATGGATTTGAGGATGCTTAAATGAGCAGATTAGAATTAAGTTTACATTTTGTATTTTACTGGTTTTACTCTTCAGATTCCTAATCTTGATAAAGCATTATGGGATGATTTAATGAGCTAATTAAGATTAGATTTTTCATTTGAGATTTTGCTGGTTATACTCTTGAGATGTTTGATCTTGATAAAGCATTATGGTTAACCTGGTTCAACAAGTTCAAACCAGTATCAAGGTGCATACCTAATCTAAACAAAACATAATGAATCTCATGATGATGTGAATCAGATTATCAAGTAGTCAAACAGTCGAGATTGAATTATTTGGCGCTTCAGAAGCAGAAGGAAATTCTTAGTTTGCTTTAGATATGAGGCCTTTTGCTTCATTTAGGCTAGCTGAATCTAATAAAGAGAAGGCAAATAATTTGGATCCGAAAGAGCCCAGGTACTTGAAATTCTTTTAGAAGTTGTCGACACTGGGTAACATAGGGCATTTTACTGCAGGGGTACTTCAGGTTCTAGATGTAAGTTGTGGGGGTTGCCACCTTCTCTACTTACCTCCTCCCCTTGGAGTTACAGACATTTTCCTTTGCTCCCAAAAGGTGGGCATAAGAAACAGATTCAATTTACATTAGAGAGAGGAATTGGTGGGGTGATCTCTGCTTCAGCCATAAACAGCTAGGCAGCTACCATAGCCCAGTAGAGCTTGAGATCGTTCACTTCTCAATTTATATTTCGATTGGCATGAGAACGCTACCTGGCCTCCTAAATATATTTATTTGTATTGCATTTCTTGAATGGGAAATGGCAATCTAGAAGCAACTATAAGCATTATCATTTATCGACTAGTTTGCAGTGAGCTTTTCAGTAATATCAGGAGAAGTTAAAATCTGTCTGGTTTTGGAAATATTAAATGAAGTGCTGCTTAATTAAATCCCAAGAATTTGTGTGGGGAGAAAATCAGTGGAAGGGAAAATCTGGGCTGTAGTATGTAAGTGTTGGCCTCAGGTGCTGCATTGTACCATATATGGCACCATAGGAACGCTATATTCTCCATTGCCAAGGGATAAGAACTGACGGTATTATGCAGTCCACAGAGAGAGAGAGAGAGAGAGAGAGAGAGAGAGAGAGAGAGAGAGAGAGAGAGAGAGAGAGAGAGAGAGAGCTTAAATTAAGTGCAGAAACTAGACATAAGCCATTTGTTGTTGCGTGTGTTCCCTGGAGCTGTACTATCTTGATTTCTGCTTACTCCTGTGATTGCTTCTGCTTGTGTTCTACAAACTCTATTACGACTAATTTTTATGGAAAATTGAAAAATTATCCATTTTTTCTATATTTATTCACTTTTCTTTTTATTTTTACCAAGCAGAACAAAGTTTTGCAAACTTCAGTTCACCTTTCCTTTTTCTGACTTCAATAGCATGTAGGTGTGCAAATCACGGTCCAAAATCAACATCTAAGCAGAGCAAGGTTTCTGTTTGAAATTTCTCAACATGAATCATAGAGCCAAATGCCAGGAAGAAAAAAAAAGAAAAGAAAAGACAACAACACTATATATGTTGGGACTGTTGGAGAAAAAGAAAAACAACAATTATATTACCATAACAAATCTTGACATAGGAAAGACGAATATCAGTATGTATATATGTTTTTTTTATTATTTCTTATTAAAAGCAGCAGGACATATATTGCATTTTGCAAAATAATCAAATCTCTGTACATAAAGGGAATAGCTTTGTAATCATAATTATTCAATGAAATCATTCTCCCCAATCTTGTTTTTGACAGATACCCAGCCAAATCCCAGTGACAACATTTACACACAAGAACTGCTAAAACAAGAGCAGCATTATTAGCTTTTGTCCACAAAATTAAACTTACAGCATCTAAAATTAGTATGGCTAGTTTCAGCATTTCAGGTCTTTTTTTTGTTGGTGTTGGGGGGGGGGGGGGGGGGGGTAATATGTTGAAAGCAGCAATGGCAAAATACTAAAGTAGCTCTCAAGTGAACCTCCTGATGTCCCTGCTGGTTACACAATTATAGGGCATGCCAGAATCCTGTAAAATGACCATCCAGACAGCATTGGCTCACAATCACCTCAACCTTAGCTGCAACAAAATTCCCATTAAAATCTCTAATCACTGCACCTATTCCATAGCAAAAGCCATCCTTGCATTTTTTACAGCAACATTTACCTTGGAGTAAGGTAATTGAGGGGGCTTCCATGTTGGGATATGCAGTATCTCAGACTAAATTTTTTCTGCATTCCTGGTTCCTCAAATATTTTTCCATTTATGTGCAGCCACAATTGCTATGACAGAATGAGAAATAGTTTCAGTGAGATAGTATTCTTGAGGTGCAGCATCCAGGAGAATAGATCAGTCTCATTTTGGTAAGGCTGGTGTGGGATAATGTTTATGCCTTCAACTAATTAACATACCTTCTTGGCGTGTGGGCAAGACCATAAAGCATGTAAATTGGTTGGTTTCAGGAACTTCATTCCACTGCTCACAAGTTACCGAAGACATGGTGCGTTTGGAAAATAGAAATGAGTCTTTGTTGGTAGGATATCCTGCAGTGCATTCCTAACCTGAGCCTGTTTGGAATTTAAGTATTTAACCTAATTCCTAGAACCAGTGAGAAACGAAAATAGAGAAAATATTGCACAAAGGGAAATAATCACTCGACACAACATTTACATGATTAGGCAATTTACTTAGGTCCACTTAGCTTTCCAACAAATCATATGCACTCCGAACTGAAAAATCTCCAGTTTCTGCACCACCCAAAAAATACTGCCATCAGAATGTTGAGAATTTCATGGAATGCTTTAAATGACAGCAGCTTCTTTTGGCATAAACAACCTGTCCAGAACATCCTTTCAACAAGTCTTTGTATTATCATCCAGCAAGTCACACATAGTTTGCGCAGATTGAGGATGTCTTGGTGAAACCACCCTGAACGTGCTTAGTGTTGGCAGCCACCTCTATCTCCGGATGTTAACCTGTCTTCCTTCCCTATCTTCCAATTGTAGCTCAATTGAGCAACCTTTCTAGCTTCCATTATACTTCTCCAAGCATAGAGGCACTGGATGGTAACTTTGCATTAAGGAAAGAGATTGATGGGAAGTATTTATATCTGTACATCATTAGAAGCATAACAGAACATTAAATTTGCAGGACACCAAAAACAAAAAAGATTTAATCAATAAAAAGAGCCAATTGACAGTCAATTTAAATGCTTGACCCTTCTGGGTCCTCGACCACTTTCGCAGGAGCCTAAGGTGGGTGTGAGAAGACCATAACTACTTGGCTGATACTTCAATATCACTCTTGTAACTATCCCTCTAACTGCAGCTTCAAGCTTCTTGGACATTTGATCCTGTCCTTCCATTAATTAAATAAATAAAAGTGCACCAACAAGACAACAAGCAAAATCTATATTATGCCCACCTGATAATATTTAAAAAAAAAAAAAAAAAAAAAGAGGAAAAAAAAAAAAGGTGATACGGAATGATATTTAAGGGGAAAAAGAAAAGAAAAAACGAGTTAGTATGTCTAGAGGAGAAAATAAGAAAAGAACTGGACCAGTAATAGTAGGAAGAAAAATGGTGACTTACAGTTACAGATTATGAACAGAAAACATTTAGCCTTCCACGTCATTTTCACTAGATGCTACAAAATCAGCCATTAATCCCTCGAGTCTTTGATCCTCTTTGTCTGTGGTTCCTCAATATTGTAGCGTTCTCCACGAAGGGAAGTCCAGCGATCCAGACCCGCCATCCTCATCATTGCTTCACTGATTTCTGATACTTTCTGAGGCTGAATCGTCAAGATCATGATGGAGAACACCCAGGTCCTCATAGGAGCATACTGCTGTTGTTGATGCACAGTGCCTCAGTTTGATAGGGATCTTCAGTGTCTTGCCGGTATACCAAACGGACCCCAATTTTCTTCACCTCAAAGCTCTGGCTATCTATTTTAATCTTAAGTTGACAAAATCCATTCGCATCAATTTCACTAGATATTCTTCCATCATTTAGAGTGTAATTGGAATAATAGAGCAGCCAAAGGTGATGTGATTCAATTATTCCATAGTTTGTCCTAAAACCAGAGTACACTCGATGTTTCATTTGAACTCCATTTAATGAACGTGAAAGTTGACATATTGAAAAGCGGGGAAGCCTCTTCTTGGGTACAAAAGCAGCACACAATGCAATTTCCATCACATCATCACACTCACCAGAAGGCACTTGTATGTTCAATTCATGACCCATACATTCATGGTTAAACCATTTCGGAATTTCTCTTCCAGGAATAACAATTTCTAACAAGTCTGGTAGTCTACCACTTAGTCCCTGAAATATACAAACATAACGTATAGAACTTAGGGAGAGAGAGAGAGAGAGAGAGAGAGAGAGAGAGAGAGAGAGAGAGAGAGAGAGAGAGAGAGAGACCTGAAACATGTTACCGCCGCTTTGAATATAGTCAACCAATTTGAAGCAGTTGGGACACTGGAAATTCAAATGGGAGTGATTTGACCTTAGAGGATAAAATTGTAGTTTTGGCATTCTCTCCAATGAGATACAATCGTTTGCAATTACAGAATCAATAGTTGACAGAACATTTTCCAAAGATTGAAGCCTCTTGCAACCCTCCAAACAAAGTATTTGAAGATTAGAGAGTTGAGACATGCTTTTAAGAAGGGAAACAAAATTATTTTCACTTAAATTTAAGCATTCTAAAGATGGAAAGCAGCCAATGTCATTGGGGATTGATGAAAGATCGCAGTCTCTAAGATAAAAATATGTTAAAGATTGCAAACCCAATAAGGTAGGCAGTAATAAGCCCATCGGAACAGGACTTGTTGGCAGGGAAAAAAATAAAAATGAAGGCAATAATCTTTTCCTAGGAGGACTTGTTGGCAAGAAAATAGATGAAGTCTGTAATGGGGTCATGGACTCAAGACTTGCTGGCTGGGAATAAAAATCAGATAACTTCCAACCATGGATATTTAGCTGTTTGAGATTTTTAAGGAGAACAATGGAAGAAGGAACCTCTTTTATGGCTGTCCAACACAAATTAAGCACCTCCAAACCTTTTATATTTCCTATATTCTCTGGCAAGTTGTCAAATTTTAAGCATCCAAAAAGATCAAGAGAATTGAGCAACCTCAAACTACAAATGGTGCTAGGAAGGCGCACAAGATTCATGCAATATCTTGGAGTCAATGAAGTAAGGCTAGTCAAATGTTTAATTGATGAAGGTAGCTCTTCTATAACTGTTTTACTCAAATCAAGCATCTTTAGACCTTCGATTATCCATGGGTTCTCTGGCAATTTTTTAAATCTTGAGCATGTAGAAAGATCAAGAGCACCACGAAGCTTAAAACCACAACTAGTGTTAGGAAGACACGTAAGTTTATAGCAATAAAGTAGAGTCAATGAAGTAAGACATGTCAAACATTCAATTGATGAAGGCAACTCTTTAATAGCTGTTCCACTCAAATCAAGTTTTTTCAAAGCTTCAACATTCCCTAGGTTCTCTGGCAAGTTGTCAAATTTTGAGCATCCAGAAAGATCTAGAGATTCAAGCAATTTCAAACTACAAATAGTGCTAGGAAGACACACAAGATTTTTACAACCTTTGAGAGTTAATAAAGTAAGGCTTGTCAAACGTTCAATTGATAAAGGTAGCTCTTCTATAGTTGTTCTACTCAAATCAAGTTTCTCTAGACCTTCGATGATCCATAAGTTCTCTGGCAATTTTTTAAATTTTGAGTGTCCAGAAAGATCAAGAGCACCACAGAACTTGAAACCACATTTGGTGTTGAAGACATACAAGTTTATAGCATTTAAGTAGAGTCAACGAAGTAAGGTTTGTCAAACGTTCAATTGATGAAGGCAACTTTTTAATAGCTGTTCCACTCAAATTAAGCTTCTTCAAACCTTTGACATTCCCAAGGTTCTCAGGCAAGTTGTCAAATTTTGAGCATCTAGAAAGATCTAGAGATTCAAGAGATGTCAAACTACAAATGGTGCTAGGAAGACAGGCAAGATTTTTGCAATTACTTAGAGTCAATGAGGTTAGGCCAATCAAGCCTCCAACTGATGAAGGTAGTTCCATAATAGCAGTGTAATCCAAAAAAAGCTTCTGTAAGCATTCCATATTTCCAATGCTTGGAAGACAATTTAGTCTTAGGCAATTTTGTAGATTAAGAAGAATAAATTTTTTTAAGAATTCCAATGGATGGGTGAAGCTTGCGTAAACGTATACAATTTTTAAGAATTAACTTCTCAAGATTTGGGACGCCGGTGAAGTCTGGGGTTATAATCAAGTTCCATGAATTGGTCAAGTTGGTAAACCTCAACTTGTAAAAATTCTATTGAAAGAAAAAAAAGGTTTGAATAATTAGCTTCCTAGTGTCCATTTCTAGAAATTTAAAACCACAGTTGTGATGATAATAACACAATTACCTTTATTTCAACCCAAAGTTGTTCAATTTTGTTGTAGCACAAACGAAGTTGAATAAGCTCATCTAGCTGGAAACTAGATGGCAAAGATTTTGAATGATATGATTCCCAATCAAGAACTCTTAAATCATTAGGAAGACTTTTGATGACATGGTGAAAGCCAAGAATTCTAAGAAATTTAAGATTGTACATCTTTGTAAAGGCCTCAGGGCTCCAACATGCTTGTTTTTCTTGATGATAAATACATGAAATATACATGGCTTGAACTGCTTCTATGCCCTAAGAATCAAGAAGTTATTGGAGAATTGCAAAATATATTATTAGTATAACAATTCAAATTTCAAATTTTTTGAACAAGAAGGTAGAGAATGAGCTCAAATTCTCTAAATAACCTCTTACCTTATTTTGTTTCAAAACGTTGTCAATGTCCTTAAAACACCATAGTCTACTATGCTTCCCAAGATCATCAGGTTAATCTTGACGAACTATGTTCTTACCCATTTCTTCAAGTAAATCATGCATCCACACCACATTATTATACATAATTTTCAAGAGAGATTTGTTACTTAGTTCCTTCAACCCAACATTAGGGTAAAGGCCAAGACTATCTAGAATTTCTACTACATGATCTTTCATATCATGATTAAAGAAGCATGCAATATGTAGGAATATCTCCTTCTCTGTGTAATGGAGTCCATCAAAACTTATTTGAAGTACATGGAGAATTTCTGTATTAGGATATTCTTTGAGCCTCTCTAGTGCACTTTTCCATTCAGCGGTACTTTTTCCAAACAAGAATGAACCCAAAACCTCAAAAGCTAAAGGAAGATCAGCAGCATATTTTATAAAATCTTTGGACAACTCTATATAATCATTTGGAACATGCTCTTTTTTAAAAGCTTTCAAGCAAAAAAGTTGAAGAGCATCTTTATAATTCAATCCTTGAAATTGATATATTTCATCTACTCCACATGCTTCCAACATGTGCTTACCTCTTGTTGTTATGATAATTCTACTACCAGGACCAAACCAATGATGCTCCCCGGCTAACATTTTTAATTGTTTCAGTTTATCTACATCATCAAGAACAAAAAGAATCCTTTTATGACGTACCTTATTCATGATCTTGAGAGCTCCATCATACTCATCTTTTATTTTCAAATTTGTTTCCATCAAAATATCATAAATAAGTTTCTGTTGTAGAAAGAGTAATCCATCTTTTTCAGATTTTTCCCTAACATTCTCAATAAAACTACAAGCTTCAAATTTTTTAGAAACCATATAATAAACAACTCTAGCAAGAGTTGTCTGACCCATTCCCCCCATCCCCCAAATCCCTATAAAACGAACATCATTTGACCCTACAACTAAACACAACTCCAATTCCACCATTCAAAAGTATATTCCTACCAGGTCCTTGGTAATATATTTGAATACATCATATTTCAAGTTAAGTGATATTTTTCCTACGATGTCTTTGATGTCTTCTATCTCAGACCTACAATGAAGGTAACAATATGCATTGAGTTTGAACTCCCAAGAGATCACACAAAAAATATGATACATATATGATGTTCAATTTTATTATTATTATTATTTTTTTGAAAACTATATGATGTTCAATTTGGTTGACTGAATATACTTAAAAGAAATAAATAAGTCAAATTTAATTACCTAGTATTCTTTAAATGCCATCCGGCGAGGTTGCCCACTTGTGTCAAAGCATCTCTCCATTTCTCCACACTTTCTTTATTCTCCTTTTCTTTGTGTTTAACAAATGCCTGTGCAAAAGTTCCCATTTGTTTTTGTACATTTAATGGGTCCACATGGTGAAAAATAGGCAGAACAACTATCATTCCCATCTCTTTCTTGCAGTGAATGATGTTTACAAGTTCATCTAAGCACCAAGTTGAAGATGCGTAGTTTTCTGAGAGAATAACGATAGCAAATTTGGATTCTTTTATCGCTTCCAATAGCTCTGGTCTAATAGTTTTCCCTTCTCAAGTTTTTCATCGTCTTTAAAGGTGGCAATGCCTTTCTGTATCAAAGCTTCATATAGATGACCCATGAATTTTTTGCGGGTGTCCTCACCTCTAAAACTAAGGAAGACATCATACTTCCACTGAGCGGTAGAAGATGAAGAAGAACTTGGGATAGATGATGAGCCCGTTTCCATGCCCATCAAAGCCATAACAAAAATAAATCTGCAAGCAAATTTCTTGTTTTTTAAAAAAAAAAAAAAAAAAAAAATCTATTAGAAATATAGAACCAAAGGAAGATTAAAAAGTAAATCAGGGGAGAAGAAATGACTTGATCACAAACCTGAAAATGCGTTGAATTGGAGAGATATGAAATTGAATCAGAAATTTGGAGCTGATGAGAGAGAGAAAGAGGAGTGAGAAGAAGAGGGATATTTGGACACGTAAGAACTAGAAGACTGAAATTGCAGTGCTCCTGTCTTGTCAGGAAATTAACCAGAAACTTCCAGAGCTCATAGTGTCATTCCTTAGGTAACCCTCTCAGGAAAAATAAGCAAGAATATTCCCTAATTTAATAAGTATTGTCGCAGCAACAAAATTTATAGTAGGGAATCACCAACGTGGAAGGAAGGACACCATGTTTCCATGCCCAAAGATCTCAATTTTAAAGGTTTGGTGTTGATATATGAAGTTTTGATCTCATATCATAAACCCAATAAATAGAACAAACATCATAAACCCAGAAAATACCCAAAAAAAAAAAAAAAAACTAAAATAATCTAGTCCGAAAATCAGATTAATAAAAGACTGTAACAACCTGTCGAACTCCACAAAATTTTAACAATAGATGAGATTGAGAGAATGAAGGAGACGCACCTGAGATTGGGGCTAGAACAGGTGGATCTAAAATTAGGGAAGAAGAAATAACTTGATCCCCAACTTGACTTGCATAGTTTTGAAAATGCGTCGAATTGGAGTGAGTAGAAATCCAACCTGAAATTTGCAAATGAAGAGAGAGAAAAGACTGAGGCGAGCTAGAATTTTGGAAGTAATGAAATAGACTGAAGTTTCAGTGCTCCTTTTAGGAAAAATTACAAGAAACTTCCACTGCTCATTTTTATTTATATGTTTTCTTATTTCGGAGTACTTCCACTTCCCAATGAGGAGCGAAAGTTGCTCCTTTTTTTTTTTTTTTTGGACGCTTTTTCAAAAGTGGCGCTGAAAGTTGGAACACCCTTTCCAAATAACTGTAAGATTCTAACCATTTTGTTAGTTGCCCGGTTTTGAAAGTATGTGTGAAACTAGCAACTCAAGTTTTTAAAACTCGAGATTTAATTAGAACTCGAGTTTTTAAAGTTCAAGTTCAGTGTTTTTTTGATACCCTTAGCTGGACAAAATTGCCATGTGGAGTCACGTAGAAATCGAGTTTATAGACTCAAAATCTGCACAATATATCAATCTTACGCTTTTAAACACTCTGTCTCAGTTCAAACACTCTTTCACTTAGTCTCATTCAAACACTCAACTCTCTCAAACACTCTCTCTCAGTCTCTCAAACACTCTCACTCAAACACCCAAATCAGTCATCCTCAACCCGTCGGCGTGCAACAAAAATCACACTCACCATCAAACGCTCTCTGTTTTTCCTCACAATCGGCTTCAGACTTGAAAATCCTATACCTTGAAAATTGGCCATTCTCACAATTGGCTTCACCCTCACCCCTACCAACGGAAGTTCAGATTTTTTCAAGTTTGAAGGTATGTTTTTCTTATAAAAATTTGGGCTTTTTAAAGAAACATTCCATATGGGTTTAGCCCAAGTGTTTGTGTTTGATAATTTCCCTTGTTAGTGCTTTAGATTTTCTTGTTAGACGGATTTGTTTTGTTACTTGTTGTATGATTTGGGTTGCTGGCATGTTCTGTGTTTGTCTCGCTTTTTTGTTGGTTTCTGGGTAATAATGCTTGATATGTACATGTGTTTACTTGCTGGGATTTATGTTAGTAAAATCTTTGTTATGGGGTGGTTGCAAATGTTGCAGAACTCCTTGGATCTGTGCAATATGTCTTTACTTATAGTTTGTGTAGAAATGATCAAATTTCTTCATTGGGCTGACAAATTTGTGCTTTTGTTTGTGCTCTTATTTTTGTTCTTTGTTCTTGGGTTATAATTACAAAAAATTTTGAAAAAAATTGAGGCTTTTGAGTTTTGATACCTTATTTTGTTGTGATTTTTTTACAGTTGATGAATAGATATTTTGTTTATGTTAAGTTAAAATCTTACTACAATGGTCAGATGATGCAGATTGACCGCAGTGTTGCATAGATTTGTTTAGTATAGATTTCTTTTCAGTATGGTGCAGATTTCTATTAAATAAAAATAACACATTGTCTAATAACATGAGAATATTACAGCGAAGTTCGAAACCTATAATCTATCAGTTAACTTCTAGTTATGTAAACTTTAGAAATTAGATCCAATTCTCATTATTATATACTGCATTAAATTATCTAAAACAAGTTTATTACTAGTTCACGTTATATGGGCTGAGGGATAAAAACATCTGAGGTAACTTAATTTTTTTGGTAAGATTTTTACCTTCCAGCAACAAATAGGACACCCTTGGCAGAGTTACTAGGAATGTCACCTTGTAATCCTGGTAAAATCTCAGTCATTGCTTGAACAATCTTGGGGTCTTCACTATAGCTTTCATAGCAACGACCCCATCTAGGATCTCTACAAACCTGCACAGGTAGAGTAGTTAAACAACTCACAACTTCAGTTAAAAAATAGTCTGTTATTCCGACAACAATCATTACTTTGACCAACTTAGTTACCGCTATACAAGGAGCAAAGACGAACACCCTTTCCAAATAACGAAGGATTTCTAACAATTTTGTTAGTTGCCCGGTTTTGAAAGAATGTGTGAAACTAGCATCTCGAGTTTTTAAAACTCGAGATTTAATTAGAACTCAATTTTCTAAAGCTCGAATTCATTGTTTTGGTAACACCCTTACGTGGACAAATTTTCCACGTGGAGCCTCGGTGATGGAATGAAAATATATGTAGTCTTATCAAAAATTGGCACAGAAAAATTGGGGTCTTCATAACCTTTTTAATTGTCTATACTCTTTGCAGTATGGAGCCTCGGATCGATGAGGAGCTAGAGATCGTGCACCCTGGTCCCTAAAATCAGTCATTGTTGACGCGACAACCATATCGTCGATTAGAGGACATTTGGAATGGCGAGGTGAAATATCTTCTAACAACCGCTTTAATTTTTACGTTGTCTTTGACTTTTAGTTAGTAAGTTCTTTCAAAGTTGTATATCTAGTTCTAACAACTGCGATGGTTTTGTATGGATTTTGCAAGACCCGGGCCCACTTACGTGCCGTGGTCGCACTGAGGAGATGACACTCATTCATATTCGAGATAATCGGGTGATTGACATTATCAAGTTGGTAAGGCTAGAAGGATTGTTTAGGGCCCCTTCCAGAGAGATAAATCATTGCCTAATATCGGCCCTAGTTGAGCGATGGCAGTCGGAGACTCATACGTTCCATCTTCCACATGGTGCCGCGTCAATCACCCTACAAGATGTGGAGGTCATTTTCGGACTTCCTATAGACGGTGAGGTCTTGGTTGGGCTGACTGCTGTGGTGGATGGGGATTGGAGTCAACTGTGCTTCGAGTTGCTTGGTTTTACTCCGGCGAATGACAACAAAACCTTGGTGGGGCAAATGATTCTCATCAGCCGCCTTGTTGACGCCATTGTAGCGCCACTGCCTCATGACGCAATGGAGATTTAGATACACCAGTATGCCTGGTACTATATTTTAGCACTACTAGGGGATAAGCTTTTCATGGACAAGTCGAGAGATAGGGTGCATCTAATGTTCTTGGAGCTCCTGCGAAACCTTCATGATCCGCCACAGTATAGTTAAGGTAGTGGTTGCCTGAACTGGTTGTATAGAGAGTTGTGTCGGGCAAGCGAGAAAGGGGCATCACAGATTGGTGGGGCGTGCACCTTGATCCAGTATTGGGCATGGGCAAGATTGCCATTCTTATGCTCGAGGATAGAGCCCCCACCTAGATGTGATTATGGCCCATGGCCATATGCTTCACTTGCATTTAAGTAAGTCTTTTCCTGATATTTAGGGTGTTATGCAATGTATTCTTCTTAGTAACTAAATGATATTATCGTATCTTATGTTATTCTCTTGTAATTGTAGGTCGGTGCGGGTGCCAAGCCCAAAGAGTAGGCCATCCAGCACGGCCTTGATCCACTATCACGAGCAATTAGTTACAATGCAGCTAGACCAGGTAATAATATTCAAAAATTCTGTTTGGTTATGTTAATTTTCCTTAAGAATATGATTGCTTCATCCTTTAACATATCTTCTGTTTTAATTTTTGTTTTTCCCTTTATGTATGTATTCTTCCTTGTTTCACATTTTAAGATGCTATGATAATTGTTTTTTGTCTCTATTGTAGATTGTGTGGCAGTCATACGAGGCAGACTTCGGCCACCTTCCTGAGTTCTGCGTTGCAGGGAAGGATACATGGACAGCAAGGGTGCCGCTTGTGTGTTTTTGCATAGTAGAGACTGTGTTCTTCGACAGTTTGGGTTGGCGCAGGAGCTGCCTGACAATGTTGTGTATGATGATAGACTGCGTAGAATAGACTTACGTGAGAAGGTGGAAAAGAATTGGAGGGAGGAGCATGGACCATATATCATTTCATGGGATATGAGATGACAACAACTTTGTCATGCACCTCCTCAGATTGGTGAGATGCCCTGCGATCATGCCTATTACCGCTGGTACTGTTCAGTCACTCAAAAGTATGTCAACCGCAATAGCGCTAAATTAGATATAATGGTAATGTGTTCTAATTAGATTTTATTGCCTACTTCGTTTTTCTTGAGTACATGTATGAACGTAGAATCAATTGATTTCTTTTTTCAACAAATCTGATTTGATTTGACTGACATCCAATTAAAGACTTTCTGTTACATATAGTATTCTAATAAAACTGTTAGTTCTTAGTTGAGTATTTGAGTAGATTAATAAGTACTATATTATCCATTCATTAATTGATACATAAATTTCTCAAATCTGATTGTACCAGTTCTTTCTCCGTTTCAAATTCAAAGCCATTTAGCACTGTTGGAGATGTTTCCTGAAGGCAGTCGAGCTCACAACCATGTTCGGCGTGTCCTAAATAATGTGGCTGGGCTTGGTGGTGGTCTTGCAGCCGATGGTCAGACAATCAATGGGCATGACACTGACTCAGCAGCTATTGCAAGTCCAAGTACAAGCGTTGG
This sequence comes from Quercus robur, assembly GCF_932294415.1. NCBI lineage: Eukaryota > Viridiplantae > Streptophyta > Magnoliopsida > Fagales > Fagaceae > Quercus > Quercus robur. Next base: position 44,032,100 of record NC_065540.1, on the reverse strand, counting down.
TAGGGGTCGTGGTTGGCCTGGTACAGCAAGCCCAAGCACAAGTGCACCTAGGGGCCGTGGTCGGCCTGGTACAGCAAGCCCAAGCATAAGTGCACTTAGGGGCCGTGGTCGGCCTGCTACATCAAGCCCAAGCACAAGTGCAGCTACGGGCCGTGGTCTGTGTGCAACTACCCCTCGGGTTGTAACTACTTCTTTACCTGCACCCATCTTGTACGCATTTCCTCAGCCCGAGGTCCATCCACCTATCCCAGATGCATCTCCACCCATGGTAGATGCATCTCCTCAGCCCGAGGTCCCTTCACCCACCCCACCTTCGCAGCCCAGTTTTGATCTCGGTATTAATTTTCATTTGACCCCCTCCTATACACCCCGAGACACCCTCATACCCACCCACCTGCTCTAGTGCACCCACTATGCCCATAGACCCACCTACCTCATCCTCATTTGACCTTTTAGGACCTCTAGTTGGGATTGACACTGTACAGCTAGCTATACCGGATGAGCATCCCCCTCCTCAGCTCGCACCCCCACAAGGTAGACCGCAATGTGTTAGAAGAGCACCCACTTGTGGGACAGGTGGACACAAAATAGGACGTGCAGACAGCTCTATGGTATGATAACATTAATTACAATGTAATGATATATTTTGTAGTTCACTTTATTCTTATCATTACACCGAATATTGATTCTATGCATCTAATGTCTTTGCAGCCTAAGGATGATGCCCCGCAGCCTCCTCCCCCGCCCAAACATTACACGAGGGTTAAAAAATGCAAAATTGGTGAACCTTGAAAAAGAGGTTTGTTAAAGATGCATGAAGCAAATTACTTTGTGTTATGGATGGTGCATGTGAGATATATGTCATAGTAAATTTTTTTATGTCATAGTTTTTGTATGTTGAATTCAATTGGTTTTTGAGAAATATGATGGATTTTGAGGTTTGAAAATTTATCTTTTCTGTAATTTTATTAACTATGTGTGTAGTTTGGGTTTATGGATTTCAAAATCTAATTTATATCATACTTTTAAACCCATATAATGTGATTGAGGTTGCAATATTTTTGACTTTTTTTTTTGTTGTTGTTGTTGTTGTTGTTGCTCTTGACACCAAATCTTTGGTTTCTACACTCAATTGTCATTTGAACTTGCAATGCGTGTCTTTTGCATGTGTTTCTAAGTAAACTAGGGGTCTATTATGTCTAGGCTTTTCTATACATGCATTATGCTTCTCAGTTATGTTGGTGGATGGGAGTTTTTCCTTTGTTAGATTATGCAAAATTACTACCAAAGAGCTGATATAAAAGAATTGATATCACCTTGGTTTCCTTCTTTATTAAGGGCTTAATGTTTTCCCTTTGTTGATGACACTAGTTTTCTGATTTGTAGTTTTGAAGCTGTGGTTTTAATATAAATGCAAATTCCAATCTTTTTAGTTAATAAATATTATTGCAGTTCGGTTGGTGTGTGCAGTGAACCTTTATCAAGCCGATAATTTTCGAACACGTTGGATTAAGTACTCATATATAACTCTATGATGAATAAGAAAATCCATTAGAAGGCAGCAAGATGCCGCCTTGTTACCTGGAAAATATACAAGAGTGCCTGATGATATGACAAATAACAAGGCAATTTGAAGATTTGCAAAGCCAATGTTGAGTTCACCCAAATGAAATTTTCCATCTAATCCCACTTGTTGGAAATTTTTTATTTGTATTTTTTTTTGGTTAATTTTAATTTCTTTGGACAAAAAATTTGGGTAACAATATTACTTTCTTGTCTAGTATTTGTAATATTAATTTCTACATTGGGTAAAAAAGATGAGTTAAGTGAAGAAAATTATTGGGTTGCCAAAATTGGAGTATTGAGAGAAAAGTGTATCATGTTGTCAATTGAGTGATCCAAGATTACACATTCACTAGGATTGTAGTGAATATATAAACATCGTGTATATATATATATATATATATATATATGACACTCAGGGCTAATATAAAATTCGAGTTCATATGCTCAATTTTTGTTGCTGATTTTTGTTTGTGATTTTTAGGATTAATTATGCATTGTATGAAGAGCTTGATGCAGAATATGTGGAGCACACAAGAGATGTGTATGGGTAAGTTTGTGATTGCCAAAAACTTATTTTTGTGGTTGGTAAAGTTGATGTACTGCATAGCGTTTATGTTTAGACTTAAAAATGTGGCAGATAGCTCTAACAGATTGTGTTGTTTTCAATGTATGCTTTTGCATGATGTTGTTCATACTTCACTTGTATTTGTTGCTGTGTGTGGCCAAAATAAATTCAAGGTTGTAATTTAGATGTTTACACAAGGCAGTGTTGTGTTTCACATGTTTACTTGGCAGTGGAGTTGGATAATCAGTCTTTGTGGTGGCTGTTATGATTTGCTATGGTTGGTGTTCTGGGCTTGCTGACGATTGAGAATGAGACATTTTTGGGGGAATTGGTTGTGTAATTTGCAAGTTTTCAGTATATGTATATTACACTTAAGCCTAGTTAAAGCACTTTGATCCAAGTATTGTGCCATTTTGAAATCTCACAAAGATTATCCACAATTTAGGCTTCATCCTCCATTTTATAAGGGCAATGTGGGATTAGGTGAGAAAGGCGAAATAGTACATTTCGTCTGTGCTGCCATACGCATAAAACAATGGTCCTTGCATCTGCTGAATGCTGCACACAGGAACATTAATGCACAATTTCTATGTATTAGGTCTTGAGTGAGGGAATACTTATCAAAGAAAATAAAGGTCTTGAGTGCGGGAATGGCTTTTTTGGTTCCTATGACCAATTAATAAGGAATTGTAAGTGTTTACAACTTGGAAATCTCTCTGATGTACATTCATTATAAAAATTACTATATGAAATTTGTTAATGCTCTCTTCTTCTTTGTTCTTAGCGTTCTTCTTCTCTTATGTTTGTACTTCTCTTTCTTTTCTTGTATGTTTGATATGCTAGTGCTTCTTTGCATTTAGCAATTTATTGAATGTACATGTTTCTGACCTATAAAAAAAAACCGTCATTCACAACAGCACTTGTAACTGGTTTTCCTATGTATGATTCACACGAGTGGACACACCAAAGTGACTTTGAAGAGATTGCTCACTTACTGTTAATTTTTCTAGGGAGTGTCTGAAGCAAATTCCTCATGAGAGATTCTCTTTTGCAAAATTATGGCTTCTAGCTGCTCAATTTGAGATCCGGCAGCTAAATCTCAAGGCTGCACGACAAATCCTGGGAAATGCAATTGGCAAAGCTCCTAAAGATAAGGTCATTTACTGATTGAATTTAAATATGTACCATATTTGGCATATTCCACATATTCTCACACTTGTGATTTTGCTTTTTAACCCAATAGATATTCAACAAGTATATTGAGATAGAGCTTCAGCTTGGAAATATAGACCGTGGCCGAAAGCTTTGTGAGAAGTATTTGGAGTGGGCGCCTGAAAACTGTTATGCATGGAGCAAGTATGCGGAGTTAGAGAGATCTTTGTGTGCGACTGAGCGACCTAGGGCAATCTTTGAGCTTGCAATTGCCCAACCAGCACTGGATATGCCGGAGTTATTGTGGAAGGTACATGCAATAGTTTTTCAGTAAATTTTCTGTTACTCATAAAAATGAAAGAAGTTATTGTTTCTTGATCCTTAATCCTGCTATTCCAGAAATAATGAAAAAGGGACCCTATCTGATAAATAAATGAAGTTCATTCATTTTTGTTTTTTTTTTTTTTGTTTTCAGAATTGGGTCAGTTCTGTCTTATACTCTGATTTATTTTGCCACTTAATATCCCATAATTCTGCGGATGTGATGATCACTTTTTTGGTTACCAGTGTAGCAATTTGACTTGATTGTAAATGCACTTGGCATACTTTTTTAAAGCTTGTTGACTAAATTGATTTTAGATAATTGGTAATAATACATTTATTTTTTTTGGCAAAATCTTTTTGTTTACTTCTTTTAATTTATAATTTGATTGTGTTTAAATTCCATCACAAATAAAACAAGCTCTATCCCTTTTCTTTTGTTTTCTATGAATCAGGGGTTTTTGAGAAAGCCATTAACTACTACAGAACATCTGCACCTGAGTAAAAAGAGGAAAGAGCAATGCTACTAGAATGGTGGCTGAACATGGAGAGCAGTTTTGGGGAGCTTGGTGATATTAGTTTAGTCCAGGCTAAGCTGCCAAAGAAGCTGAAAAAGAGGAGGCAGATGGTGTATGAGGATGGTCCGGCTGGGTATGATAATTAACTTATAAAAGTCATATTAAGGTTTGATATAATTGTGTTCCTTACATTCTTTAGGCTTTTCCTTATTTGCCAGTACTAACAAGTTTAAATTGGCAGGTATGAGGAATACATCGATTATATGTTCCCTGAGGAAACTCAGACGACTAATCTTAAACTCTTGGAAGCTGCCTATAAGTGGAAGAAGCAAAAGATTTCTGATGAAGACTAGCATGGTTACCTGATTTTGTAGAATTTTAGCTTTTGGTGTAAATACACAATTGTTTTTTTTGTATGTTAATTGGGTGAAAATGAAGTAGTTTAGCTGCTAATCATATTTTTCTGGAATGAACGATTGCACCCCCAAAATCAGTTGAGGGAACTTAAGAGTTGTACGGAGTGTCTAGATTAGATTCTGAGAATTTATTATCATAGTGATGAATCAAGCATATCCTTCTAGGCTGAAATTTATTTTATCAATTCCTGAAATGCACTTTGAACTGATTGTTGATTATAGATAGTGTCATGTGATATCCACTATGTAGAAATTTTTCATAGACATCAATATATTACAAAAAGCTGAAGCGTAGCATTTACTGTTGCTACGCTTCCATTGAGCCACGTCAGCGGACATATCATTATCAATTTTTTTCCAATTTTTTTATACAATTTTTTAACATTTAAAGTGAATTAAAAACTCTATTATATTACAATCAAAATATCATATTTAATTTATCTTATTTTTAATTATTCTTATTTATTATTAAATTTTCAATTCCATTTTAACTTTTCATATGCCCACTACTTCATATGCCCACTACTCTTTACCTTAACTTTCTCCAACCTTTCTCATTCCATTTCAACTTTTCATATCCCCACTACTCTCAATATTAATATTATTTTATCTTTTTATCTTCCTTTATTTTTGACTCTTCTTATTCTTATCCTCATGCTATAAAATTGTCATTCTCCCTCTTATTCCATGCATAATTGCTATTTTTCCACACACAAAAGCCCCCCCTCTCTCTCTCTCTCTCTCTCTCTCTCTATATATATATATATATATATATATATATTTTTTTTTTAAAATTTTAGTGTAACAGGTTGACCATCAAAACATACTGATGCAGTATTGAAAGCTCCACCGAATGCATCGTAGAAATCAGTTTTAGACTACTAGAAACTAGGTAGTTTGCTAAAATTGGAATTGACAGGTAATCCAGCTTGATACGATTTAGTTTTATATTTTATGTTGTTATCTTTTTTATTCACATTGGTTGTTAAATGTTATATTATTGCATTATAAAGATAGTATATAAAAATATAATATTATATATAAATGGTGTTTATTGCTATACATTTCATTTTTATTATTTTATTCAACATTTAAATTTAGCAACATCCTCCATATCGTAATTATTTATATTTTGTCTCATTTTTTTTAAAATTAAATGTATAATATTTTATTCAATAAATAAAAATTGTTCTTATAAAGTCTTCCCATGAAATGTTACAATGTGTCAATGGAAAAATGAAATACAAAACAAATATCAATTTAGAAACACTCAATTTAAAAAAAAAAAAAAGAATAAAAAATTTTCTTATAAAGTATTCCCATAAAAAGTTACAATGCATTAATATAAAAAGAGAATACAGAACACATGCTATTTTAGAAACACTAAATTTATAATAATAATAATAATAATAATAATAATAATAATAATGATAATATCAAACCAAACATATCATAAAATAATAAACTAATAGTTATGGATGTACTAACTTCATGGCGGCAAAATGGAGTAAAATAAAAATAAAAATAAACGTTACAATATGCACATTAGAATTATCATCAAATTTGGGAAAACAATAGGATGTTAACAAAGAGGGAGAGAGAGATTAGTAAAAGAAATCAAACATCAATTAAATAAATTAATTTGTAACCATTAATTGGAAAACAAAGAGACCGACGGCTGAAGGAGTAAAAAATTAATTAAAGATGACCCTATGAATGTTATTATAAACTTTACAATGCAAATAAATAAATCGTTAAATTCACTTAATTAAATCATATAATCAACAATTAAATAAAATCATACAAAATTTAAACTTGAAACTAATGAAACTCTAATCTAGAAAATCATATTTATTATCAAAACTAAAAGGAAAACGTTCTTTAGTAATAATAGAAATATATAAGAAATAAAGATGAAAATTTTCAAAATCTTTTTTTTGGCATTTCATTTAACATTATTTATAAATAATAAAATATATAAAAAAGTCCTTAAATGCTTATATTCTTCACACACCATGACTTTTAAAATCTAATGAAAGGTTCAAAGAATTTAACTCTCATTTAATGCATCTATTATGAAAATCAACAGCCAGAAAAATATGATAATAGTAAGAAACGTTATAAATGAGAACATGAAAAAACTAATTAGCCACTATTATTATGGAATAGATGTCTTTTTTTATGCATCTAAGAAAATAAAATGTATAGGGTTTACTTATTAAGGTATATGTAAAGATTCACGTTAAAAAAGTATGTAAAGGTTTTTTGAAAAAAAAAGTAGATGTAAGGTTTTTATTAACTTAAAAGACAATGAAAAACCAATTTTTAATTACTACAACCATCGCTACTCTATAAATCACACACAACACTATATTCAATATCCTAAACAACATAGTTAGGCTCTTTTGAATATACACCACCATATTCAACTTATAAATTACAACCCAAATCAATCATACAATTACACAATCAAAGCATGAACATGTAACATGTATTACCTTCTGAATTATTGCTTGGAATTTTCACAATTACTGAAAGAGAATTTCCAAATTTAATTTTTAGAAAACATCAAAACAAGGTGAATTTTATTCTTTTTAACTTCCATAGAAAGAAAAATATTACGCACATTATTTCAACCCTTATGGAAAAGAAGGTTTACATATAGCATGCAAAACATGTTTAATTGACTTAGAGATGTAAAAATTAGTCAACCAACTATGGTAGAATTAAGGTTTCAAATTTTAAATAAAACAATTCTACAATAATAAAAAAATTATTTTGTGATAAATATGATTACCATAACAAATAATAATGAGATCACCATAAAACATAATCACGCGCAACGCGCGAGTTTGTGACTAGTTTTAATAACTTATGGTGCATTTACTGTGTTATTAGTAATGCCACAGAGATGATAAGCTCTAGATGAATTTGCCACTGTACATGGCATTGGGTGAAAGTTTTATATTGCATACCTTTTTGATCTTAAGTTTTTCTTTTGTTTGGGTTAAGAGAGACTTCAAAAATGTAGCCAATAATATGGCTAAGTGCTGCTGTCTATAATTCAGTACTGATCTGTAACAGTTTACCATCATGGTAGGACCATATAGGCTGTTGAGACAATTAAATACATTTCATGCTTGTGAATGAAAAATAGGAGAAGCTTTATGCTTTATTCAGTTGCTGCAAAATTAGAGAGAAGAGATAGGAGTTTGATATGACAGATTTGGGTTTTTTTATTTAACAATAATGGGGTTGGAGAATAGGACTAAAAGTTGAAATTTTGGATTCTGACATGGTTATTGCTGAATCACATAGATTCAGGCTGCTGGTAGTACATATGGAAACTATTTTCGTGTAACAACTAATGGAGAATCTCATGGAGGTGGTGTTAGTTGTATCATTGATGGATGCCCTTCTAGACTTCCCTTCTCAGAAGCTGATATGGAAGTTGAACTTGATAGAAGGTATTGGTTGTTGTAGACTTTGCTTTTGCTCTATTCATTGCTGATGATAATGTGTCCTTTACTTATATGAGATGCCTTTGTTGCATGTTGGAAGTAGTTATGGTTACTGGGGTACTGATATCTTTTGATGATGAAAATTTTCTTTTTGAGGATTAAATTGTAGAAGTTGTGTCCAGGAGGCCAGGTTAAGATTTTTGTCTTGGTTATTATTTAGATAAATTTGGTCAGAGTCGTGGTGCTCAGCTAAAATTCTTGTTTATTTGGTTGTACACATGATTTGTCAACTGCAGAAGTAACTACTGGCACACCAATATCTGTATTTGTGCCCAATACTGACCAGAGAGGACATGTGAGTATTTGATGCTAGATAATTAAGTCATAATGGGTGTGAGGAGGAAATATTTATGAACATATTTTTGGCATTTCCTTATAAAATTTTCAGGATTACAGTGAAATGTCAACGACTTATAGGCCTTCTCATGCAGATGCTACTTGTGACATGAAATATGGTGCAAGAGCAGTGCAGGTAATGTCTTTTGGCATTGAAGTTTAATGGCGGCGCTAAGCGCATTTTGGTAATTTATTGCATCTAATTTATTTGAATTTAATTTGTAAATGAAGGGTGGTGGTAGATCTTCAGCAAGAGAAACTATTGGAAGAGTTGCTGCTGGGGCTGTTGCCAAGAAAATCCTTAAGACCCCTGCAGGAACTGAGGTGTGTTTATTTTGTTGAGTTGTAGGCTCAAACTCTCTCTTTATCCTGTTTCTTTATGATTACAAGGACTTTCTGTGTAATGCAAACACCTTGTTGTTGATTTTTGTGAATCTGTTCTCTCCTTGGTGTGTTTGTCTATTAATGTAGTTCCTTTCATGTGTAATTTTTGAATTAATTGCATACTCACTTTATTGAATACTTGTTAGTATTGAAAGGAAAATCATGATAATAATATGTGATAAATTGTGACTTGTCCCAAAAGTGTAAGCTACTAGGAAATGGCGAATTTAATCACATAACTATAATTCGAAAACACTCCCACATTATATATGGGCCCAAACTCGAACTCTTTACTTTCATATCTACTATGGGCTTAATGGACTTTGTACATAGTTGTAAGGCAATTACTTTCATATCTGCTATGGTTTTCCTAGTTGAATGGATCTAAGAGTGTTTTTGCAGGTAGACACCTTAAGAGAACTTCAGAGCCTATATGATGAGCTTGTTGCTTCTGCTGATGCCTGCTGGTTGGATAGGTATTTGGCTTCTGAAAAAGCTGGAAGGTAAATCTTCCATTTTGTTATGATATTCTGATAACACAGACAAGTTCTTTATTTTATTCTGAATATACTTCGGCTATAGAAAAAAAAAAAAAAAAAACCCATTTGCCAATTAGTCACCAATTTGTTTGTATACAGGAGTAGGTGGTTGTGGTCTCGATTCATACCCCAATCTTCATACTCGCCTGTCAAGGGTCTATATCTTTTTGGAGGAGTAGGGACTGGAAAAACTATGTTGATGGACCTGTTTTTTGATCAATTGTAAGTTTGATATGCAGATTTGATGAATTTTTTTTCTAAATAACAATAAATATTAAAAAATTTAGTTAGTTGTCACATTTTAAAAAATGTTGAAAACTAGCATCTCGAGTGTCTAAAACTCAAGTTTTTAAGTCTCGATTTGTAAGCGGATGGGTCCGATGTGGAAAAAAATCCACGTGGAAATCGAGTTTTAAAAACTCGATTTCTATAAATTGCATAAAAACGCCATTATAGGGCTTTAAAACGTTACTATAGGGCTTAAAAACGCCACTATAGGGCTCCCAGAACTTGGTATGGGGTGATCATACTTAAAAAATTTTTGCAGAAAAACGCCACTATAGAGCTTTTAAAACGTCACTATAGGACTTAAAAACGCCACTATAGGATAAATTTTTTTTGCATGGAACTCGAGTCTTAAAGACTCGAGATCTATGTGGCATTTTCAGTCCAAATCATCCAGCCAAACACTCGCAAAGCGAGTCTCTGGAACTCGGGTTTTAATATGGATTTCGAGTTTCTAAAACTCGAGATGCTATTTTCCTTAAAACTTTGAAACGTTGCCTAACTTACAACATTCTTGCCCATCACACTGCTACTCTGCCCATTCCCTCCAGATTTGATCTGTTACGGTTTTTGGCTTCCTTGTTGTTATACATCTGTCATTTAACTAAGATTAGTTATGTGTTATAGATCAGGAATATAATTTAATTGATAACTGTCACAAAAAATGACTCTATTATTGAACAGGATTTCGACAAGGTGTGGCCAATCTTCGATTCGGCGCAATCGAGGGATTTTCGGAAGGTGAAATTTTATTTTTCATATTGGGAGTTTGGGATTTTTTTGGTTTTTGTTTTTTGGGGGGTTTGAAATTTGAAATTTTTGTGTGGGATTTTGGTTGGTTAGGTTGTGCAAGGGATTATTAGTGAGCTCGAATCACAAGGGGCTCTTCCCAGAAGCAATTCCAGGGTTTCCTCGCTCGCCACGTGTTGTGGACCCAGGTTGGTTGTACTGGATATTGAGGGTTTAGTACAATTGTGTTTGGTTTGTGAGAAAACTGAGGAAAGTTAAAAAAGAAAATGGAAGTTTATTATCTGATCTTGAGTAAAAGCCAAAATGGGCGGTGTTGGGTTTGATTAAGTGGGAACTTTTGGTTATTTACATTGGTCCCAGATGGAAACTGTATGATTTTTAAGTTTCTTTCTTTCTTTATTTTTGGGAGTTATGGAAGATAAGTGTATTGAGGATTTAAGAAATGCTGCATTGTGAATAGTATTCGTTAGAAGCCCCAATTTTGTAATTCATGAAACGGGGGAACGAGCACGTAAACATTCGTGCTTCTTTTGTTCTGACAATGCTTGCTAACTTCAAAGTCGCTTAATTTGCATTTTTAGGATGGTGGTTGTCAACGTAACTGAAGTAGATTATAAGCTTTATGTGTTCGCTGCAGATTTGTAGAACTCTGGTGGCAACTTTCTTTGCATGCTTGCGAGAGGTTCATAGACGGACTTTTGCAGCTGATGTAGCTTCTAATCCACTGCCTGGATCGCTGACCGATGTAGCCTTTTCCCATGCAGCCACATTTCTTCCTGTAACAAAGGTAGTACTGTTTTTATGATTTTTTTTCCCTTTTCACATTTGAATAATAGTAGCAAAGCATAACTATTTGAAGTTAGTGATAGAAGGTGCCAGAAATGTTTATCTCTGAATTTCTGAAGATCAAGATATATCTGTATTCATATAGGGTTTATGTCAAAATGAGGTGTTTGACATTATTGAAAATGAATGACAGTCATAGTTCTCTAGTTTCACCGCTTTCTTTCTTTTAGAGAACTAATTTTCTTAATTCTAATATGATGTGGCCTTTGACATTGAATTGTCTTCTTCTGAAATAAAAAAGCCTTACATACAAATATTGCTGTTTCAAGGATGTCACATATATTCTGTGTTGGGTGCACCAATGTTAATATGATCTGTATTAACTACTTGGTTTTCTCTGATACTTATTGTTAAAGTGTAACGCTAATAATGGTTGATACCATGTTTTAAAAAAATCATGTGAGTGTGTGTTTTGACTTGTCTTACTTCCTCTTCTTTTGGTTTAAGTTTTTAATTGGCTTTCTCATTAGCATCAGTTTTCAAATCTACTTGACATTCAGTAGCAGTGATATGAACCTCATGTCTTAAACAGGCAAGAATAGCGTTCGAACGGAGAAGATTTCTTAAGAATGCAGAAACAGCAGTACAACGACAAGCTATGTGGTCAAATTTGGCTCACGAAATGACTGCAGAGTTTCGTGGTCTTTGTGCTGAAGAGGTATGGTGCAGACTCATCAACATTCATGGGATGGGCTTTTGGTTAATAACTAGAAGATTTATGTTCTTGCACATGGCTTTGTAATTTTTCTTATGCTTTTTCTTGGAAAACTTGGACTTAGGCTTATTTGCAGCAAGAGCTGGAAAAATGCATGACTTGAGAAATAAAGTGAAGTCAGAAGGGGAGCTCTGGGATGACCTTGTATCTAGTTCAGGTCAGAATTCCCATTTAGTTTCAAAGGCTACTCGCTTGTGGGAGCCAATATTAGCTCGTGAAAGTAAGCGTTGGAGCACTGTGGTTCTTTTCTAATTTTCTTACAGAATCCAAATTATTTCATTTTAGTCTCCTAGATTTATTGAGGTTGGTAATCTATATCATTTAGGGATTAATACCGAGTATGGAAGGATGAGTGCTTTTGTTTCTAAGATTGTACGCCTTCCATGATTTTGTTCCCTTCTTTCTAGAACAGTGTTAGGCATTTTACACTGGGGAGAGTAGATAATTTAGTTCTTGTCCTTTTATTTAAATCTTGTCTCATGTATTCTTAAAAAAAAAACATTTGAGTGCAGACTAGTACAATACATCAGTTCTGTGGTTGACGTAGTTTGTGCCTGCTGTTTTGTGAACTTCAGATGCAGATTATAGGTTAAGAAGTGGCCTTGGTCATAAGGCTTTCTCCTCTAATTATTGTACTCTCCTTCTAAGGCTATTATTGTTTTTAGTTTTGGATGTAACTTTATTTTAAGGTCATATTATGTCAAGGGAAATTCTGAGATTGATTATATCAGTGAGATTTTGCAGTAATTACCGAGGAAATTTTTGAGAAATACTTGAGCTGTCTTTCTCTGTAAACTGACACGTGTCTTGGAAAATAATCCATGTTGCTTTGGTTTCTGAATGAACAAGAATAGCTGAAATTTTTTTTCCTTCTTTGGCTTACTTTTCCTCCTTTCTTTCTTGTGATTATACTCTGATGACTTTAAAGCTGATCATTTTAATGTACAGGTGAACATGAAGTTCTTGCCTCAGGTCCTATTGAGGACTTGATAGCTCACCGTGAACTCAGGTAATTTAGCATCCCATGTCTTTCTAGTTTCATAGATGCCATTTTCCAACACACCTACTCATGCATAAATTTCCTTTTAGGTACCGCATCTCTGGATCATCTTTGCTTGCAGCTATGGATCAGAGTTCACAGTTTCCTTATTCTGATGTCTTATCAGTCCAGCCTAGTGACCTACCTACAACACATATGGATGACAAAGAGCAGAGTGATGGATCATATGTCAACGTAAATAGGGAAAAGCTGAAGAAGAACTTAGATTCATCCCATTCACAAGTAAATGATGAAACAGTTTCTGGAGTAGATGATAGAAGTGGAAGAGTCCAGCCCACTGTTGATGTAGCTGAAATCATCAGGCGTTGGACACATGCTTTACAGCGTATTCATAAGCAGTCACTTCATCTGGTATGCTCTTTTCTTTAAAGCTGTTTTTTATTATGTAACATTTTTTATTAGTCATTGTTGCAATGGTGTGTTTGAGATTTTGGTTGCAGTTGAGACATGTTATTTAGTGATTCAAATTACTAGTTCTGGAACTTGATTGAATTTAACACCTCCACTGTTATTCCTGAAATGTTATTGTTCTGCTGTTACTCTAGTTTTTATCTCAAAGTTTGGTTTGATAGGTGATTTTGTGCTCATAAATTAGGTGACAACTGTAGAAGATGTACTTTGGTCACTATTGTATTTCACTCATACCAGCCCCTATACGGCTACTTTCTCTCTCTTTTATGTTAAGGAAATGGCTCTTGATATTTACTCCAACGAAGTCTTTTGCTGATTTCCTTTTGAAACATGGGCTGACCCTTTTTTTTATTGGTAAGTTACACATTCCCCCTATGGGCTTTGATCCCACGACTTCACCGTCTGCATGTTCTTGTGGGAGGATGAATTGCCACTTGAGCCACAGCTTGTTGGCACATGGGCATACCCTTGTTAGCCTGCATGCTTGGATAGCCTTAGAAACTTCATTTATGGTGACTCGTAGGTTTTTTGGTTTTTCCAGAATGGACCAACAATTCCCTTGCTTAAAAGTTTAAACACTTCCATTTCATGCTGTACCATACTTAGTGATTTTGTTCTGTTTGTAATATGGATTTGGTATTTAAATCACTTTAAAAACAAAAATTAGAGAACTCCATCCTGTTTAATGTGGTTTTGTTACTGTTTTTGGCTTTGAGATAAGGTATTGATTTGCCCTTCTCAGTGAAGTATTGTTATTTTTATGTTGTTTCATAGGCAAAAGCTAATGATGGAGAAGGTCCAGAAATTTTACGAAACACACAGGATGGTGGTACAAGTGGCCATGCTGAGTCTTTAGCTGCCACTCTTGCTGAGCATCAGCAGCACTCAGCTAGCTTTCAGGTAATGTGTAATCACATATTCTTCATGCTATTCTCCTTATGCCATTTAGAGCCTTTGGTGGCTGGGAACCTCCCCTCCCTTGGGTTTACAAATGTAGAAATTCTGTCCTGTAAAGACTCTGAGCCTTAACCCATTTAAGGAATCTGGAAGAGGTATGTGTCCACTCATTCCTGTTGAATGCTTTACTTTTAGTGTATAATGTATCTGTATTGTACTGTCACAATTTAGACAGTCAAATCATTTAGGATTTACCATGTGGATCTTACTTGGGAGTTGGGACCCTAATTATTTGTTAGCCTCAATCTTGTGTGTCTTATAAAGGCCAAGAGAAAGGTATTTAAAGTTTAAGAGCTTGTGTTCCAGATTCTTATCTCTTCAGTCGGCTTTGCTCTCACCGTCTCTCTCCGCAAACAAACTAAGCTGGCAACACATACCTTTGCCCTTTCACAACAAATACATGATTAACATATTCTGCATTCCTTTTCTGTACCACTGCCTAACTTTATTGAGAGCTTTCTTTCACTAACCTTACTGAGAATTTAACTTTTCCATATGTTTTTCACAATTGGTAGATGTATCATTTTGAAATATTTTGCCCATTGTCTTGCAGCTCCACTGTCCGAAACTGAAACAGCCTTGATGGAGCATTGAAACAGGTGTTTGGGCAACCTTGCTCTTGTGTTCTCGAGCCAGATAATTCGGTTGCTGTGATGGTTTTGTTTTCATTCCACAGTGGGCATACTCTCTCCTCCCCATTATTTTTGTATGACACGGAGTTTGTAGGATATCTCTTTTCCTTCTTCATCTTCTGTATATTCTGCCCACATATTCGGCACATTTTTTATCCTATTGTGGAGGGAACTATGAGCCATTAGGCAGCACCTTTTTAGATGCTTGACAGATGCCTGGAACTTGAGATGGTCGTACTGTATCGGAATGCTGACCTGGGTGTTGGCCAAAATCTGCAGCCAACCAATAGAGTCCGAATTTGAAAACTTCCCTTGACAGTCGGTTCATAAAATGTTACTCAAGAAGAGAAATGTGGCATCCCATGGTTAGAAATAGAACGTGAAGGTTGGTTTCTAGCCTGACAAGTTTCTGGCAGCAATACCACATTCACTTAGCATCCTGTTTTTAACTGTCAAGAATGATTGTTGATGGACTGTTTATTATGTGTTTGATAGATGTGTATCACATGAATTTGATAATGTATTTTGCGATTCATCAGGAATGAGAAGTTACTGTCTGTAACGGTTGGAT
Source organism: Quercus robur (assembly GCF_932294415.1). Taxonomy (NCBI): domain Eukaryota; kingdom Viridiplantae; phylum Streptophyta; class Magnoliopsida; order Fagales; family Fagaceae; genus Quercus; species Quercus robur. The sequence continues at coordinate 44,016,555 of NC_065540.1, read as the reverse complement.
TACTTTTATTTATTTTGTTGAGCAAGGCCATGTTTCCTTAATTCAGCTTAACCATGTAGACTCCACCTGATTCTACTAAATATTAATTCTTCTCAGTTTTCCAGCAGTCACAACCGACTTTACTTTTTCTTTTAATTTTTTTTTTCACAAGAGGAGTCAAGCTCACCTAATACGGGGGAGCTGGTGGGTAGAACTTGATCACACTTCTTTGGGGGAGAACAAACATATTATCTTTATGAGATACGATCTTTTGCAATGTGCTTGATCAGAACTTGCATAGACACTAATTTATGATCGGATTACATCACTTATACATGAGGTCATTATCGGTGCCTGGTAAAAAATAATGCAATTACGGTTAACACAAAAGCAAGCCGTTTGTCAAATTGCATGACAAAATGTGTTCCTAGACTTCTTGTTAGCCTCAGAGGCCTGGCCCAATTGAAATTACTTTGTTTTACACTTTAATAATTTTAGTAGGTATAATGAAGGAATAGATAAATTTGTATGATGTACAATGAAGGTACAGATAAATTTCTGAAGGAAGGAAGCATATCATTGGCTGAGCAAGTGTGATCATGGGCTGGCACCTTCCATCATGGTTTGGTCAAATATAAGTTATGCGAGAGTTGTGCCAGTGTGATCTGATTGAACCACCTTAAACTCTATGCAGGTTTATTTGCACCCCATGATTCATGAAGCACATGGGCGTAAAATTGGATCAATAGAAGAATAACAAATAATTTAAAATAAATGGATCTATAGAATTATAAAAATAAGTTTTTCATGAAAAAGAATAAGCATTTTCTAATTTTTTAAAAATATTATATAATTATGTTTTGTCTTTTTCTCTCTATATTCTATAGCACATACATATATACTATAAATATAATTAAATCAAAATCCGATTAACTTTTTGTACGCTGCTAAATTTTAAAGGCTAGTTAAGCTTCTATTCTTTTTCTTTTCTTTGTTTTTGAGAGAAAAATATGCTTCTTCTTGAACAATTTTACTAGTTTTTTACAAATAACAAGATCAATAACTTCAGCCAAATGTGATTTAATCCTTGAAACACCTCGATCAAACTTATGTTCACACTTACATTTCTAAAAAATCTGTTCTCATTTGTACAAAAGAAAAAAAAAATGTGAGATTTTAAAAAAATAATAACCAAAAAAAAAGAAAAGAAAAGAACTCAAATTTGATATTCAGTGGAACTCGAGTTTTATAGACTCGAGTTCCATTAAGAACTCGAGAATTTAATTCTAGAGATCAAATGTGCTGAATACTCTGTTTAGTCCGAGAGGTTGTTCTGTTCTGCCCTGTTTTTTTTAGTGGAACTTGAGTTTCATAGACTCGAGTTCCACTGGGAAATTTTTTTTTTGCTCTGTTTTGCTCTGCTCATTCCTCAAACCATTCACTCGGAATTTTTTTTTCCCTAGAAATGCAGGCAAACCAGAAACTGAAATGATGCACCTGCTAAGAAACAGAGATAGAGAAGTTGAGAATGTAATCCATAAACACTCATTGAGAGGCAGAGAATGTAAATACACTTAAATTACATCAAAACACATTCTCAATAGGCACCAAACTATAGAAACTGTTACGCTCTCTACATAAACATGGTTTTACAATGCAAATGCACTTACATCGCAGTAAAAGGCATTCACAATATTTCAACATTCTAAACATGCCCAACCACGCTTAATTTGCAGTTCTAACCATATTACTCAAATCACAATCTTAATAGAGGTACATTGGATAGAGAATTACAAGTATATTCAACAAAAACCAAAAAGTTAACATAGAGCCAATACAACGTAGTCACTTTTCCTTACATCGACGGTCCACACGACAAAAACGTCGTCCATGGAAGCATGCCTGAAAAACGTAGAGGAATCACATTAGGAGACAAGATAGTAAACATTAGGTAAACATCGAATGAACAACAATTATTTAACTGATGCATAATTTTTTGCCATGTACCTACCTAGTGTGGAACATGACCACTTGTGAAAGCGCCACGGGACTGTGGACATTTTCTGTTATGCCCAAAAGAATGACATAGTTCACATGTCTGCTTGGGTTGACTCTCTATCAAATCTGCATCCTCCCTTCACCATCCCAGTTCTCGATCCTTATTCCTCACTCCATACATCTCATTCCTTATTCTTGACTTCACTGGTCGACCTTTGGCCCACAACAATGCTGGATTAGGCAACCACTTTGGCCCCATGGGATCCCTCCACAATGACTGTGACTTAGGAACCATAAATGCATGCTCATAAGTGTTAAGGGCATTGTTCAAACCATAACATGGGTGAATATATGTGGTCGAATGAATATGTAAATAGTCACATACTCTAATTGCATGTGAACACGGGGTCCCTATGTTTTGCCATTTCCCACAACTACATGTTCTTTCCTATAACCAGACTTTATAACTGTGGTTTCCCCCTCCTGCACTACACGTGTTGAGTTGGGTAACTACTTGAAATATTAGCTATTCATTGCTAAATGGCTTGAGATAGTGTTTCTTAGATTTACGCTTATTTCCATCCGAAGTGGATAAGGCATATTCACTCCATTTCTTACCCTCTAACAACTCATAATGGTATTCTTTGTGCCGATCGTGGAAATATTGAACAAGTTTGTTCTAAGTGAACTCAACCAACATGGCAATAGGAAGGCCCTATGCACCTTTCAGTACACCATTGAAGCACTTTGATATATTGGTTGTCACTGCCCCAAAATGTCTCCCATCATCATGTGACTGGGTCCACATGTACACATACTCATTAGGTATGTGTATGGAAGATAATCTTGATTCTTTTCCTTGCCATCCTTCCCCGTCACCTTCTTCTTACTCCTAATGGCCTTCATTTCTGCCTGCTTAATGGTCTCCATTATGGTATCAAATTTAACTACCTAAGTAACATATCCCGCTTTCAACGCCGCTGACTTTAGAGTCGAGTTCTGAAAATGTGTGTTGAAGTTGCTAGCAACATGTCGAAGGCAATATCTATGATATACCCGTGTTCTTCCATCATCCTTTCTAGGCCAGTTTGCAATGGCGTTTTTGATACCAAGATATCGGTAAGAAATTATGCAAATGCCTTCGTCAGGTATCACGTGGCCAATTGCATCTTTAAGGCATTGTAAAAACCACCTCCAATTGGACCCTGACTCAGAATCCACAATAGCAAAGGTGAGAGTGAATACCTTGTTGTTAGCGTCGGTTGCCATTGCAACCAACAACTTTCCCTGATATTTACCATACAGATGGGTCCCATCAATACTGATAACTAGCTTGCAATATTTGAATCCATCAATGCTTGGACCGAAACACCAAAACACATAATTCAAAAATACTGTGTCATCTTCACCGGTGGATGTGGTACGATAGAACACCTGGGTAGTCGGATCCTGATTAATATATGCCATTAGCAACTTTTGCAACCTTTGGTAAGACTCTTCCTAATTCCCAAACATCTTCCCAATTGCCTTTTGTTTCGCATCCCATACCTTGTAGTAAGAAGGCTTATGGCCCTCATATTTCGACTCTATCATAGATCTGAGATGCTTAATTGGGATAGTGTGATCCTGATAACACCTTAAAATGTATTCTTATTATATATTTATGTGGGCGTTATCTCCTTATTACTATGCTTAATTTGTATAATTAAGCCATGATTTGCATTAGTCCCTATTATTTATCTTTACATAATTTTGTGAATAAGATGCTATTCATTGTGTGTAATTTTCTACTTTCAGGAAATCATGTGAGAAAGATGAGTTTATAGGAATTCATGAGAGAATGGAGGCCAAACTAGAATTAAAGTAGAGCTAAAGAACTATGCTTAAATGTCTAAGGAGGTGCAGCTGGAGTGCTTGGATCGTCTACCATGATTGGAAGCCTCAAATAAGGAAAGAAATCAAAGAGGCAGAATCTGAAAAGGAAAAATCTGATTTGAGCACTAATCAGTATTTTGAACATATCTCTCTCCTCAAAAATCCAATTGACACAAGACTAGATGGGTTGGAACCGTGACTTAAATATCTACAACTTTTCAGTTTAGAGTTTTCCGAAATTCTCAATTTTTAAAGACCGAAATTAACTCACAAGTTACTGCTGTAAACCTGGACGGAAATTAAAATAGTAAATGTTTTAATTTCTTGGGACACTTAGACATTAGGGTTTTGAAGGGAGGCTATGTAGAACGAATTTTGGCAGAGAAAACCTTGTATTTTTCTTTCTCTAATGGCAGTCTAAACTCTTTGCTAGGGCTGGGGGTTATGTTTCTTCTATACGGTATAAATATTCAATGTGATTCTTTTTAGGATTTTATCAACAACATATTTGATTGTTCAATTAGATTTCTTTTAATGTATTAGTTCTTCCATACTTTCAATAAGTTCAATCATGTTTTTCTTATTGTTTAGATGAATTTCTAATAGTTTCAAATAGAAATCAGGTTTTAAAGTGAATGAGTTTTTCTGAAAACTTTTTTAACCGCATTATTAATCGAGGTTATCATGCGTTCTTGAATTGTCTCAATTAAACTGAATCATAAGTTTTTAATTGTATAAGAAAAATCAATTATGAAATAGATATTTTCTTAGATCACAAAGAATTTCATATCGATATAGAGAAACACCCTAATGCCCTAGTATTTACATTATTGATTTAAATCAGTTTTTATTATTATTCTTATTAACAATGACTAAGCAAAAGTATTTTTCTTTTCACCCAAATTGTTATTTAATTATATTGTCTTTGAATTTACCCTGCTCCTTATGGTTCGACCTCGATACTTTGAGAATTATATTGCTACGATCTCTTGCACTTGGTAGTGAGCAAGCAATTTTGGCGTTGTTGCCAGGGAGCTGCTGCGTGTTCAGAGGCAATTTTTTGGAGCAAAGCATAGCTGGTGGAAACTTTTCTATTGGTAACTTCATTCCATTTTTTTCCCTTATTTTGTTTTTATTTTTCTGTTTGTTTTTAATTTATTTTATTTGATTGGCATTCATTGTTGCATGAGCATTTGGGTTAGAAACAAGAAGGCAGATTAGAAAATTTTGAAACTTACTTTGGTAATCTTTTTGACACACCTTTGCCTTCACCTTCTTCATCAATCATAGATGATGAAACACGTAATAATCATGAGGAGAATAGAAGAAATATGTATGAATTGTTGCATCCCACACAAAATTTTGTTCCTTCATGTATCATGTTTCCACCTAATGCATCACATGTAGAACTGAAACAAGGTTTATTAGCAATACTTCCTGACTTTAGGGGACAAGAAAATGAAAATCCTTATGTCCATGTTAGAGCTTTTGAAGAGGTAATTAGTAGTTTCTATGCACAAAATGTTATTGAGACTGCTAAGTTACGTTTCTTTCCTTTTTCACTTAAGGATAAGGCAAGAAGTTGGCTTTACACCTTGAAACCTAGGTCTATAGGTAGTTGGGGGGAGATGGCCAAAGAGTTTTTTAAGAAAAACTTTCCTCTCCACAAAGTCCAGCAAGTAAAAAGAAGGATAGCTATTTTTGTCCAATGAGAAAATGAGACCTTATACCAAGCTTGGGAAAGGTACAAAGATCTTTTCAATTTCTGCCCAACTCATGGGTATGAAGATTGGAGGTTGGTTAGCTATTTTTATGAAGGGCTTACACCTGGGGACCGACAGTTTGTTCAACTCTCATGCGGAGGGGACTTTTTACAAAAAGAACCCGAAGATGCAATGGATTATCTTGATGAGATAGCTGAAAACTCTAACACATGGACTGGACCTAGCTCTATGGACTCCACTGATAGGACTAGAACTAACGCTACCACTTCTAGTGGAAGTGTTTTCAAGTTGAAGGAAGATGATAATATGAGCGCAAAAATCAGCATGTTAACTAAAGAAATTGAGGCACTCAAAATGAAAGGAAGTAGGAGTGTTAGTGCTACCTTTAGAGAGGACCCAATGGAGGTGTGTAAAATCTGTCATGAGATAAACCATGCTACAAATGAATGTGCATCACTTTCATCATTCTTAAATGTGCCAGAAGAACAAGTACATGCATTTAATTCATATTGGCCAAATAATTCTTCATATTCTAACAATTATAACCCAAATATGCGAAACCATCCGTATTTGAGTTATAAGAGTGACAGTGTGTTGAATCCTCCTGCTTCAAGGAATTTTAATTCACCACATGCATCATCATCATCATCATCTAGACCTTCCTTGGAGGATGCACTTAGTACTTTCATTCAAAGGCAAAGTGAGCAAAATCAAAAGTTTGAATCCATGCTCACTAGGGTAGATGAAGAGGTAAGAGAGACCAAGAGTCATATAACTAGGCTTACAAATTCATTGAGTAGGATAGAGAGAGGGAAGCTTCCTTCCCAAACTCAACCCAATCCCATCAATCAAAATCTAAAAATTGGCTCTAAGGATAAACATGAGGAAGTAAAAGCTGTGACCATTTTAAGGAGTGGTAAAGAGATTGATAAAAGTTCTCCTTTAGTAACTAAGAAATCTAAGGAGACCCCAGTTGAAAAAGAGAAGGATGAAATTGAGTCACATGGATTTGGTGAAATTGTAAAATGCCCAATCCCTCCTCCATTTCCACAAGCCTTAAAATTACCTAAGAAATTGGACACCACATCTGAGATATTAAAGCATTTGCATCAAGTTAAGATAAATTTGCCATTATTGCATGTTATCAAGCAAGTGCCTGCATATGCTAAGGTAATTAAGGACTTATGCACCATCAAGAGAAAGCATCATGTGAAAAAGACCGCATTCCTAACAGAACAGGTAAGTGCAGTTATTCAACATAAGACCACACCAAAGTATAAGGATCCAGGTTGTCCTACGATCTCTTGTATTGGAGATTACATCATGGAGCATGCATTGCTAGATCTTGGGGCAAGTGTTAATTTGATCCCATTTAGTGTATATCAAAAACTTAGACTTGGTGAGTTAAGACCTACTTCAGTAACTTTACAGTTGGCTGATCACTCTGTAAGGGAACCGAGAGGGATTGTTGAGGATGTGTTGGTGAAAATTGAACAATTTTATTATCCTGTTAATTTTATTGTTCTAGATTACCAACCTGTTTTACATCCTAGTGTTCATACCCCTATTATTTTGGGTAGACCTTTTCTTGCCACAGCTAATGCTTTAATTAATTGCAGGAATGGAAGAATGCAACTCACTTTTGGTTCCATGACTTTAGAGTTAAACATATTTCATGTGACTAAACAACCACATGAGGATGATGATTGTGCTTATGTGAACCTCATTGCGGTGGTGGTTCAAGAAGAGTTTAATAAGAATTGTTTTTCTGATCCTTTTGAAACTCTTCTTAATAATTCTGTTGGTTCTTATGATTTAGAATGTGATATTCATGTATCTGAAAATTTTTCTTTGTTGGATTCCTTACAGGTTTTGGAAGAACAACAAATGATGGAAATTAATAAAGGATGGAAGCCTTGCTTTGAGGAGCTACTAGAAAATGAAAAAAAACTCATACATTCAAGTGAAGAGGCACCACAGCTGAAGCTGAAACCGCTGCCTGGTGGTCTTAAATATGCATATTTAAGCTTAGGTAAGTTAAAACCTAGATGGGATGGCCCTTTCATTGTAAGGGAAGTGTTTAGCCATGGAGCTGTAGTAGTTGAGGACCCTAGAGATGGTAGGATTTTGAAAATAAATGGACAAAGGTTAAAACCATTCTTAGGGGGAGTTATACCAAAGGAGGAGACTATGTCACTGAAGATCCCTTCCTATTGGGATGCTACGTGAACTCTGAAAGAGCCTTATGAAGTTGTACCATATTTGTTTTAATTTTCTTTTTGCCTTTTGTTTTTGTTTTTTTTGTTTTTTGTTTTTTTGTTTTGTTATTTTTCTTTTGTGTGCTAACACTTGTAGGTGTGAAAGAAATTTCAAAAAAAAAAAAAAAAAAAAAAATTTAAATGCTTAAGGTAACTTCTTCCCTTTATACTTGAATTTATTTTGGTTTTGATACATTGAGGACAATGCAATATTTTAGTTGGGGGGAGACGTCTACACATTTTGCTGCACCTTGCATGATTTTTTTTTCTTTCTTTTTGGTTGCAACTTTTCAATTTTGAAAAAAAAAAAAAAAAAAAAAAAAAAAACCTTGAATTTGAATGCAGTAGAGTTATAAGCTTTATTTTTATATCATGTGATAGAATGAATAATGCTGAGTTGGTTATACTATTTGCTATATTAAGACTCTTTCATGAAGAGCACAATTGAAAACTTTTGAGCACAATAGCCAGGTTAGCGGAAGGTTGGATGTTGGATATGCATGGATCATGAACAAACTAGATATAAGCTGAAACTCAACCTATATAGAGAGTTTTTGAGCCTTACTTTTCTTTGTGAGAGTATATCTTTATTTGAACTCTTAAATTTCTCTCATATGCTTCAATTTTTGTAAAAGATCTATATATATATATATATATTATTTTTGGTTGACTACTGGAAACATTATGAGGAGATATACCCTAATCTTACTTATTTTTTTCCTTAGGCTTGCTAGTTTATGTGGAATTTTAAGAGATGAGAGCTTAAGGCCATCAATTTTTGTCACCGGCTAAACAAATATTTAGTCTATCTTTACATTAACCATTGTCAACATCATTTGAGCCATGAGAAATACTTCTACAATACCACAAAACATTTTTATTTATGGGCATTCTCATGGGGGTTCAAGTTTTGAGCAATTGATGTGTTTAGATACCACCATTGTCTCTCTTTTCCTCAAAAAAAAAAAAAAAAAAAAAAAAAAAAAGAGAAAAGAAAGAAAAAGAAAGAGAAGACATACATATAAATCATTGGTGTCTTACACATCTTTCATGTATTTCAGAAGGGTTATATGGTTGAGTAAAGGTTGTTTTGATTCAAGTTGGTTGTTACTACTATGAGTTGGGTTTGGCTTGAATTTTCTGCATTTGATTCATATACCTCATATTTCAAAGAGAGCAGTTTGCCTTTACCTAGCCATAAGATTATACTACCACTGAGCTTAAAGTCCTACTTGATCCTAAAGGTGCATGGCTGGTATGTGTTTAGGATAAAACTAGGGATGAGAATGGTATTAACCTCATGTTTCTAGGAATTCAACATCCTTTCCAAGAGATCTTTTTCCGTTGTTTTAGCGGCTATTTTTGTATACACATGTGATATTCTTAAAACTTCTTATTTCCTTTTTGTTCACATGTGATTTGAAGAGAGAAACCATCACTTCTATGTGTGTTCTTTCAGAGTGTTGATGACTTAAGAGAGGTTTTGGAGTAGAGGCTCTGATCTAGATTATTCTTGGTCTATGCATGTTCGGAAAAGCCGGTTTGATTGGATGGGCTATGCACACACACATTCCAAAAGTAGAGCTAGTGAAAGCTCTTTAATATGATGAATAGTATCCCAATTCAAATTTGAAAGTTTATTTGTATGATATAATGATAAAGCAGATTAACATTTGCTACAAGAATTTTCAAGAAACCTTTGACTTTTATGGGTAGAGTCACTGCAAACCCTCAAGAGAGTAAACTCGTCCACTAGGGTGACCTAGGGTTTCAAAGACTTGTTGCACATGGGAAGTGCAATCGTGTAGCCTACGAAAGTGGCTTGTATTTTAGTTTTAATTTTTCACATTTAGTAGACATGGGTGCTTTGTGGATTGCTAGGGACTAGCAAGATTTAAGTTGGGGGGTGTGATAACACCTTAAAATGTATTCTTGTTATATATTTATGTGGGCGTTATCTCCTTATTATTATGCTTAATTTGTATAATTAAGTCATGATTTGCATTAGTCCCTATTATTTATCTTTACATAATTTCTTGAATAAGATACTATTCATTGTGTGTAATTTTCAACTTTCAAGAAATCATGTGAGAAAGATGAGTTTACAGGAATTTGTGAGAGAATGGAGGCCAAACTAGAATTAAAGTGGAGCTAAAGGACCATGCTTAAATTTCTAAGGAGGTGCAGCTGGAGTGCTTGGATCATCTACCATGATTGGAAGCTTCAAATAAGGAAAGAAATCAAAGAGGCAGAATTTAAAAAGGAAAAATCTGATTTGAGTACTGATCAGTATTTTGGATGTATCTCTCTCCTCAAAAATCCAATTGATACAAGACTGGATGGGTTGGAACCGTGACTTAAATATCTACAACTTTCCACTTTTGATTTTTCTGAAATTCTCAATTATTAAAGACCGAAATTAACTCACAATTTACTGCTGTAAACCTGGATGGAAATTAAAATAGTAAATGTTTTATTTTCTTGGGACACTTAGACATTAGGGTTTTGAAGGGAGGCTGTGTAGAATGAATTTTGGCAGAGAAAACCTTGTATTTTTCTTTCTCTAATGGTAGCCTAAACTCTTTACTAGGGCTAGGGGTTATGTTTCTTCTATATGGTATGAATATTCAATGTGATTCTTTTTAGGATTTTATCAACAACATATTTGATTGGTCAATTAGATTTCTTTTGATGTATTATTTCTTCCATGCTTTCAATAAGTTCAATCATGTTTTTCTTATTGTTTAGATGAATTTCTAATAGTTTCAAATAGAAATCAGGTTTTAAAGTGAATGAGTTTTTCTGAAAACTTTTTTAACCGCATTATTAATTGAGGTTATCATGCGTTCTTGAATTGTCTCAGTTCAATTGAATCATAAGTTTTTAATTGTATAAGAACAATCAATTATGAAATAGATATTTTCTTAAATCACAAAAAATTTTATATCGATATAGGGAAACGCCCTAATGCCCTTGTATTTACGTTATTAATTTAAATAAGTTTTTATTATTATTCTTGTTAACAATGACCAAGCAAAAGTATTTTTCTTTTCACCCAAATTGTTATTTAATTATATTATCTTTGAATTTACCCTGCTCCTTGTGGTTTGACCTTGGTACTCCAAGAATTATATTGCTACGATCTCCTGCACTTGGGAGTGAACAAGCAAATCCTCACATAACTTCTTAAGGATGTCGTCTGCAATAAAATTACAACTCATCATTCTACCATCATTTCGCACCTCAATCCGTATACACGTGTGAGGACCCTTGTACACGGTGACCATCCATAGTCTGTGGAGATTGAGCTTCATGACTGCGCAGACATACCACTTGCATGACTCATCCACGCATTTCACACAAAGTTTTGTCGTGGTCGACCTACTAATCATAATATGTTTGTTTTCCTTGAGGGCACACTTTGTTAATACGCGCTGCACCTCCACTTTATTGGCAAAAGTCAAGCTTTTGCGCAAATTCATCCCCTCTCTCCAAGTAGACACAAATGGTGTCTCAATATGTGAAGGATCAACCATATTTTCCCAAGTATTTGCAGAGAATGACAAGGCAGGAGGTGCGTAGGCAGGAATTGTGTCCGTAATGTTTTGGACACTAAGAACGTTGTCTACATCAGGTTCACTTCTGTCCAATGTCTCATCATCATCAATGTCCCTCTCAAAGTCCCTAAAGTCCCCTCGTTCAATCCTATCTTCAATCTCATCTCTATCGACAAAATCTTCACCATCAATGGCAATACTCTCATCAACATAGTCGTCATCATCATCGTCATCGTCATCCTCATCATCATCTTCATCCTCATCATCATCATCATCAGCATGAACATCATCATCATCATCATCGGCACGAACATCACCATGTTCTACATGTGTAAAATACTCATATTGAGCATCTGGAACTGTAACTTGTAAACTTTTTTGTGTTTGTTGGATTTCCTAGATACCAACTTCTGCACGCGGCTCCAACTATATGTACAACTCAATGTTAATTACTTCAGGTATTCTCTCTAACTTGTCAAACATGATTTTCACATGTTTGTCTGTTTCTATCGCTATATACTTGTAATTAATCCGGTGCTTCAGGATTTCATTTGGCATACAATAAGTAATTTGTATGTTATGCACAGCAAGATTCTCACACAACTCTTCCATAACCATCATCTTCAATTCGTCAAGAGTCTTCAACCTACGATCAATTTGGGTATAATAGCTCTTTATACCCGGCCAAGAAATTGTGAACCTGTTAAAGTCAAGTTACTATGTTAGTTAAAAAAAATTTTGAAGTTCCCTGATCTAAAAGAAACTTGAAGCAAGTCTTTAACTTTCTAATAAAAAGAAGCGGCCAAGAAATTTTTTAATTTGGTTTTCATGATACAAACTGAACATTTTTTTCTAAAATTTTGGCTGTAGTACAACTATATTTAACAATTGGACATATACAAATCCATCTGTCCTTCCTATATACAAGAAGCTAATTACAGTAGGATGGTATGAGAGGCAAAGACGTGTAAAGCAAAAGATAATTGCAAACACAATTTTTTGTAACACATACAAAATTGCAAAAGATAATGGGGGACTAAATAATTGCAAAAGATATCATATAATTTTGTAACACATACATAGCCAAAATTTTTTGTAACACATACAACACCCCCCCCCCCCCCCCCAAACAAAAAGAATCAAGACCTTTTTAGTATTTCCAACATATTTCATGCTTAAGACATCAGTATCAACTGAAATCTCAGTCAACCATTTTATAAGATTCCAAGACTGGCTTTAATAACCACATCAGATTGGACCTTTTAGCCTAATGAACACACAGTACACACTCATTAGAAATTAAATCTGCTTCAAGATTGTGACTGTTCTCAACAAAAGCCCCTTTGAAAAAGAATCAGAGAACCTCTGCTATTCTGTACAGAGCACTTTGGAAATGATTCCATAATATTTTTTTCACATATACACATCTATATTAACTTGTACTAGAAGTAGATAGCTTATTTTCTAACCTTTTATAAAAAAGAAGTAGAGAGCTTATTATTGAACAAAAGGAAGATACCAAAACCTTGATTACCTTAAAGATTACAATAGACTTTATTTCTATCTACAACCATACATCACCAAAAGAGGCTAGGCTACACCACCTTATTTCTGAGGTTAATTGCAACTTTCTACCCTAAACAATGAGGTCAATTGCAATGTTCATCCTAAACTATAAATTTTTGTAATTTACACTTATTCTGATACTCAAACTCTTTAACCCACACCCATAGACAACTAATACCCAACTACAATAACAATCAAATCAAAAACCCTTACCTGAGATATGAAATTATTGAGAGGGAAGAGCAATGAGAGAGGCAGTGTGGTGAGTGAGAGTGAGAGGCAATGTGGTGTGAGAGTTATGGGTGAGTGAGAGTTAGTGAGGCTGAGTGTATGGGTAAGAGTTAGTGAGGTTGAGAGTTAGTGAGGATGCTTTGTTTTTGGGTGAGAGGCTGTGTCTGTGTTTATAAAATTTTGTAGACAATGTGTTAATGAAATTAATGAAGGAAATACTAAGCCCATCAACTCAAGACTTGTTGGTAGGGAATAATATTCAGATGAAATCAATCTACAGATATATAGACGTTTGAGATTTTTAAGGAGGGCAATGGAAGAAGGGACCTCGTCTATGGCTGTCCAACACAAATTAAACAGCTCCAAACCTTTTACATTTCCTATGTTCTTTGGCAAGTTACAAAATTTTAAGCATCCAAAAAGATCAAGAGACTTAAGCAACTTCAAACTACAAATGGTGTTAGGAAGGCTCACAAGATTCTCGCAATATCTTAGAGTCAATGAAGTAAGGCCAGTCAAATGTTCAATTGATGAAGGCAGCTCTTCTATATCTGCTTTGCTCAAATCAAGTATCTCTATGCCTTTGATTATCCATAGGTTCTCTGGCAAGTTTTTAATTAGTTCCACAATAGCTGTGCGATCCAAAGAAAGCTCCTGTAAGAATTTCGGGTTTGCCACAAATTTTGGAATTGTCTTGACTTTTGAGCAATTAGAAATTTCAAGAGTCACAAGGGGCTCCATTCCAAACTTGCTTGGAAGACGAATTAGTCTTTCACAATCTTGTAAATTAAGATGAATAAGTTTTTTAAGAATTCCAATAGATGGGTCAATCTCACGTAAATTTGTGCACCTTACAAGAACTAATTTCTCAAGATTAGGGACTCTAGTGAAGTTTGGAGTTATAATTAGGTCTGAGGAGTCGGTCAAGTCAATGAACTTCAACTTGTCAAAATTCTGTCAGAAGAAAAACAATTGTTAGAATAATTAGCTTCCTAGTGTCCATTTATTGTAATTTAAAAAAGCAAAGTTTTAGGAGGATACTTACCTTTATTCCTGTCCAAAGTTGTTCAATTTTGCTTTGTTGCAAACAAAGTTTAACAAGCTCAGCTAGCTGGAAACTTGATTGCAAATATTTTGATGGATACAAAATCCAATCAAGAATTCTTAAATCATTAGGAAGGTGTGTGGGGACGTGGAGAATGCCATAAATTCTAAGATATTTAAGATTTTCCATCTTCGAAAAGGCCTCAGGATTCCAACATACAACTTGTTGTTCATTATAAGTACTCACAATATCCATGGCTTTAAGTGCTTCTGTCCCCTAATAATTAAGAAAGAATTGGTGAATTGCAAAATTAATTATTAGCATTACAATTCAAGTTCCAAATTGTTAAACATGAAGGTAGGGAATGAGCTCAAATTCTCTAAATAACCTTACCTTATTTATTTTTAACACTTTGTCAATGTCCTCGTAATCCCACAATCTACTACGCTTCCCAGGATCATCAAGGCACTCTTGACGAACTATGTTCCTACCCATTTCTTCAAGTAAGTCATGCATCCACACTATATCATTATCCATAATTTTCAGAAGAGACTTATTAGCGAGTTCCTTCAATCCAATAATAGGGTAAAGGCCAAGAATATCTAGTATTTCTAATACATAATCTTTCTTCTGATTATTAAAAAAGCATGCAATATGCAAGAATATTTCCTTCTGTGGTTTTTGGAGTCCATTAAAACTTATTTTAAGTACTTCAAGAATTGCTTCGTCTGGAAATTCTTGGAGTCTCTCTAATGCAATTGTCCATTCAACAGTACTTTTTCCAAACAAAAAGGAACCCAAAACCTCAAGAGCTAAAGGAAGGCCAGCAGCATAATTCAAAAATTGGTTAGACAACTCTCTATAATCATCAAGGACATGCTTTTTTTAAAAGCTTTCGAGGAAAAAAGTTGGAGAGCATTTTCATCATTCAATCCTTGAACTTCATATATTTCATCTACCTGATGTGCCTCCAACAAATGCGCATCTCTTGTTGTTATGATAATTCTACTGCCAGAACCAAACCAATCATGCTCCCCAGCTAACATTTTTAACTGTTTCATCTTATCTACGTCATCAAGAACAAGAAGAATCCTTTTATGACATAACCTATTCTTGATCTTAAGAACTCCATCATACTCCTCTTCTATTTTCAAATTCTTTTCCTTCAAAACTTCATCAATAATTTTCTGTTGTAGTGGAACAAGACCATATTTTTCAAACTTTTCCCTAATATCCTCAATAAAACCACGAGCTTCAAATTCTTTAGAAGCCATATGATAAACAACTCTAGCAAGAGTTGTCTTACCCATCCCTCCCATCGCCCAAATCCCTATAAAGCGGACATCTTTTGAACCTAGAGCTAAGCATGACTCCAATTCCACTAGTCGAGAGTATATTCCTACTAGGTCTTTGGTAATATATGAGAATGCATCATATTTCAAGTTGAGTGATATCCATTCTACTATTTCTTGGATATCTAGTGACTCAGGTCTGCAATTAAAAAAGTAGGAAATGCGTTGAGTTTGAACCACCAATAAGTTAGACAAAAAAATACGATTCATATTTAAAGTTTAATTTTGTTGACCGAAACAAAAACATGTACATTGATCCACTTAGGAAAAAATTGAAATAAGTACAATGAAACCTGTATATAGATTTGCTTAAGGTTCCAAATAAAGTTATATATAAAAAGTGGGTCATTTGAATATTTAAATGAAACAAATATGTCAGGATAAATTACCTAGTATCCTTTAGATGCCATCCAGCAAGGTTGCCCACTTGTCTCAAAGCATCTCTCCATTTATCCACCCTTGTTTTTTCCTTCCTTTTCTTCATGTTTAACAAATGCCTGTGCAAAAGTTCCCATTTGTTTTCGTACATCAGATGGATCAACATAATGAAAAGCAGGTAAAATTGCCATTTCAATATCTTTCTTGCAAGAAATGATATTTGCAAGTTCATCTAAGCACCAAGTAGAAGATGCGTAGTCTTTTGAGAGAATAACAATAGCCAATCTTGATTCTTCTATTGCTTTCAACAACTTTAGTGAGAGAGATTTTCCTTTCTCAAGTTTTTCATCATCTTTAAAAGTGTTAATGCCTTTCTCTTTCAAAGCAATAAATAGATGATCCATAAAATTGTTTCGGGTATCCTCGCCTCTAAAGCTAAGAAAAACATCATACTTCCATTGCTCAGTAGAAGAACTTGGAAAAGATGATGAGGCAATTTCCATTCCCATTAAAGCCATTGCAAATGCACTACTACTAAATATTGAATCACTATATATATATATAGATCTGCATACCGAAAAAATAAATAAATAAATAAAAAGAAATCAAATACTACTGAAGAAAAAATGAAAGGGAAATAAACTAGGGAAGAAATCCCTCAATTCATCAGATCGGTCAAGCAACTTTACCTTTTTTTTGGGTTAATTTATGAGAACGCCCAGTTGAACTGGACGTTCACAAAGTTTAGCAAATAAACTCACTCCAGCCAAACGTACATCACCCTGCTACTCGCTGTGACGAAGCCAGTAACGCCATTCATGAACATCGTTGAAGTCTCACCGTCGGTATATTTTCTAAAACTCAATATATAATTAAATCTCTGAACTCGGCTAGGTATGTTTTGTTGATAACACAAATAAAAATGGTGGAGATGGGTTATGTGTCTCTGGTTATCTTTTAGTCAGTCAACTGCGTGCATAAGTAAGGCTCTATTTTGTAGGAACATTTATTAGACTTTCTCATTCAATAATTTCACAGAGAGAGAGAGAGAGAGAGAGAGAGAGAGGGAGAGGACTTGGTGACGCGTAAGAGAGGACTTGGCAGGGAGCTTTCACGTAAGAATTTTCCACGAAACCTCCACTCTAGTGCTCCTGTGTAAATCTTAATAAATAAAAATCGGAAAAATGTTAAAATCAAATATTTGCGTATTAATGGATATAATTGTCAGACTTGCTCATTATAGATAAAAACTAAAAGTTAAATAAAATAAATAAAAAGCTCACGTGAACCTACAAATAATAAGAAAAAATAAGCAGTAAATTACATTATAATCAAGACCCAAACACGTATATCCAATATTTGAAACCTTAAGTTATTGGTGATACATTATTTTATAATCATCAATAAAGTTATGAACAAACAAAAATTCACAACGTTGTCATTTTTTTTTTGAGCAAAAGGAAGTATATTGCCAAATTAATCTAACACCTCACACATGGACCATTAAGGAAAAATTTGGCTTTTGTCCCTTTCAAAAAAAATAATCTAGCATTTTGTCCTCTTTCCCAAATTAATTAGGGAAATGCCCTTTTGTTGAAACTCAATTTTCTTAAAATCGAGTTAAGCCCTATAGTGACATTTCTAAGGATTCTATAGTGACGTTTTAAGGACCTATAGTGGCGTTTTGTAATCTGATTTCCATGAAGTCGAGTTATAGGTAAAAAAAAGAAAAAAAAAATTGCATGTAGCTCGACTTCATGGAGATCGGATTACAAAACACCACTATAGGTCCTTAAAACGTCAATATAGGCTTCTTAAAACGCCACTATAGGGCTCTAGAATTTTTTTTTTTTTTTTTTATAACTCGATTTTGAGAAAATCGAGTTTCAAAAGAGGGACATTTCCCTAATTAGTTTGGGAAAGGGGACAAAATGCTAGATTTGTTTTTGAAAGGGGTATTTGCCCATTTTCTCCGGACCATTAAAACAAAATTAAGTTACAGATTGTAATAGATTCATGTGTGAAGTCACTAAAGTTGTAGTCTACAGCAACAACAAAGCTTTAGTCCCAAAAGTTGGAGTCGGCAATAAATCCTTAATAGAATAAATTTACATCACTCATAGAATAGAATAGATGATTCTTGATATTGGGCAATGGATCCTTATAGTAGATTTAACATCACTCATCTAAATAAATAATTGATGTATATTGTTTTTATTACCTTCTCCATTCTATTTATATCGTTGACCTATATGCTTTTTAGGTAGTTGGTGGTTGGTGGCTGTGGTTGGTGTTTTAACGTAAGTAAGAAATTTCCAAGAAACCTCCACTCCAGTGTTCCCATGTGAATCATAATATCGTGCTTTTGCTGAATTTATAGAAATACATAGCTTTAATAAACGACTAGTCACATACCCGCATGATGCATGAAATTTTTTGATATAATTATTTTTTATTAGATAATTATTAATTAAATTAATATATTAGAATTTTATATTTTTTAAAAGTTAGTATGTGTTATTTGAAATTTTTTGTAGTGTAACATAATATATTTTGTAGTCGGGTATTATATATTGTGAGATATGTATGAAAACACAATGCAATAAAAAAAGTTTTCTTTTCTTTTATAGTGTGAGAATTATTAGACCAAATTATAATTATGTATACTTTGTTAATTACTATACAGATATATGTGAATCAACTCTTATAGGTATTTTTTTTTCCCAAAAAGTAGATCGACATCTCTTTCTTCATAATCGATAAATCATATAACATAGTGCATTCCGGTTAGCTCAACTAGTAAAGTCTCTGATGATTGAATAAGATATCTGGGGTTCAATCCCCTCCTACATTAAAAAATGATTGGTGTCTTGGTCTGATGATAAAAAGCTATCATCAGGAGTGGATGCCATAAGCTGAAACTCTCTAAAAAAAAATTATATATCATAAAGTGGAAATATAAAATAAAATGTAAAAGGCAATTTTTTTTCATAATATGAACATATTAATAAATCCCGCAATATATAATTACTTATATCATATGGTAATATAAGACCAACCTATCCATCATGACATTGCAGTATCATCTAAATATAAGTATATAAAAATCACATTTTGCTGATCTTGTCTCATAAACCAAAAGTACCCTCTATATAGCTAATAAGATCTTTAGAGAGCAACATAAGACAGAGAATTCTTAATTTGAACAGTCAATTTTATACATATCTTTAGAGATCTTTAAAAATATTTTTGCACACCCTGATCAGATCAGTCTAGCCCAAAACCAAACAAAAACACACATCAGCCATCCCGAAAATTTTAGTTATAAGTTAGTGATTCAAGAAAAAAAAGAAGTAAAGTTAGTGATGTTCATGCTTTTTATTGGTTAAGTAAATGCTTAGTGTATTATTTATACATGAATGAGTGTGTTAATACAGTGCCAGTGAATTGAGATTTGTCAGTTAGTTCAAAATATTCTTATAAAAACAATGACAAATACATAATGACAAATGCATAAAAATAAAAATGTTATACAAATTTAACAAAATAAAATTGTCACACCTGCCCATATTGAAAATAATAGATAATAACAACTGATAATGAACTATCATTTAACAATTTCAAAATATGAAAACTTGTAGAAGAAAATTGTAAAATTTCATGTATTTTTATGTTTTTTTTTTCTTATCAATAATTCGATATATTTAAGTTCTTTTTTATTAAATTTTATTTTATTTAATTTTCTTAATGACCCCTCTGAAATAAATTCTTGAAGCCACCATTGAGTAAAATTTAAAATTTTGAGATTATATGTAGTAAAATTTAAAATTTTGATATTATATATAGTAAAATTTATAGTATACGAAGGGATCAGTACATCACTCATCAAAGTAAATAATATATTTGACAGATATGGTGTTTAGGCAGTTGGGGGAAGCGAATTTTGACTAAGGAAAACAACTATTCTTCTTCTTTATTTGCTTGTATGATCTTTCCATTATTATTAAAAAAATTTCCTAGGATAATCGCTTGAAAGATTTCTTCGTGGAATACATCTTTTCAAATAACTTAAAAACTACCAAAATGGCCGCTAGTAATAAAATTCGTGAAAATAAGACTAAAATGGCAAAAGATTTGATTAAATTAATAATAATAAGTAACCGAAGGACATAAGCGGGTGGCTCAAGACCAAGAAATTGGTCATACAAAGGCCGCGGGTCAACAAGCTCGTCAAAGTCTTTGATCCCTCGAGAAAAGTCTAATTTTGGACAAATCGAGGTTGCAAGAAGGTAAATCAGAAGCAATTACATGAAAATATAATGATGATGACAGGTCCAGAACAGGAAAAACAAGCACCAAGTGAGGGAATCTCCCATTTGCGCAGCAACCTGGGAACCTTGCCCAAACCTCGTCAAGAGCAGTTTCCCAACTAGTCCCAGAAATAAAGAAGTACCTCAACTTCCAATCATAAAAATAAGAGGGGAGATTGTTGACAAACCTAAATTTCCTATCCCACAGCAAAAGCTCATAGTACCCATATTGAGTGGATGGCTTAAGGTAGTAAAGGTACAAGAACTCGTTCACTCTTATCATATCTCCCTTATGGACGAACATCCGTATCGACATACAACTAATTATTATCCGCCAAGTGTTCGAGACAAGCTGGCCTGGGGTTATCTTTGGATGACTAAGTAGTTCCATAATAAAGGGATGGATGGGAAAACGAAGACCACATAAAAAAGAGGCTTCATAGAAACACATTTCACTGTGAGCAAAAGCATAGGCCTTTTCATTTGGATGAGGAAGACAGACTATGGTCCCCTCAAGGAACTGGAACCTTTTTCTAAATCTCCTAATGTGTTTCTCTTTTAAGTCACACACCTCTCCAAAGGCAAATGGAAGGGCTTTTGCTCGAAAGATGATGAAGGCTTGGATGCAGCTGTGTCTATCTCCATGCCCATGGGCTTGCCACTAGACAATAAGCCTATATTTAGTTAACTCAACTTGACCTCAGTGTCCCTCACCCTCTCTTTGGCCATTTCTCTTGCTAGATGGTACTGAATTAGAGATTGACAAATCAAGGGATAGAGTTCGAATAACACAGGCCTAAAAGCACAACTACGTGACACAAACAAACCAACTTGAGGGCGTTGACCACTCAAGATAAACGCCTAATCTAGCAAAGAAAAAAGAGACGGAAGGGGAGTTTTGCCTAACAAAGGTGTAATCAACCATGAAAAAGCAAAGAAAATTAAATCTTACTATAGAATTGTAGGACGACTCAAGCTTGGAGAAAACGTAGGAGAAATAAAAATAAAAATAAAAATAAAAATAAAAAAAAGGAAAAGAAGGAAACATAAGGTTTTTTTTATTTATTTTAAAAGAACGAAAATTAAGGCATGGAAAAATCTAGAAAGCATGCTCGCACAACCAGCTAGTAAGACAATGATATGTGTCCACGATCTAATGGCCAAGTCACATCACATTAAATACAACAGATAAGGAATCTCAAAAGACATCAACGAGCAATAAAGGACCCTTCATATTCCTCTAGTCGTCATATATGATGACAAAGGAATAAAGGGGGCAACTACTGAGTGAGGAATATAATGTCGTCCAGAGTACTAGACGACCTTATAGCATTTAAAGGCCAGTCATAAACTCGCTCATAACCAACAGACCACAACGGTCAAATGGCCGAAACAAATGGCAATAAATAGCATAAATTGCCTCGAAGGTGTTTTTCTAACAGCAAATAAGCCTCCAATGGCTACATAAAGCCAAGCTATATAACGTCATAGAAGAAAGACAAGAGAGGTATGTTTACACACAATCACTTAATACTTTTGAGTGTTCAGATATATCATACAGCTCTCTAACTTAATCATCGGAGGGTCCCTGGCAGGCACCACCCAAGTGTTGTTATCTTTTGCGTTGTTCTCTCTCTTTTGTAGGGAAACTTTTCTTGTCTATCGATTATACAAGTTTAGCGACTAACGACTATTTTTTGTTTCATCAATTGGTATGGTTTTTTTTATTGAAATATTGGTATCCAATTGTTATGCCACCAACTTGACACCAACGTTTGATTTGATCATGTCAAAGAGAAGGAATTCATCGGTCAAGAAAATGTTTTCTTTATTCTGATATTCTAATACAGGGTTAGCTTTAGGCCTAAGGCCACTTAAGCCGAAATTTCTTTATGACTCTTACTCTTCATCTCACATACATACATAGGCAACAATTCACATTTCTTCATAGTGAAATTAGATTCAATGGTCTGCCAAAACTGGTTTGATCATGTCAAAGAAAAGAAATTTATTGGTCAAGAAAATGTTTCCTTAATTATGATATAAGTCCGTTTGGGAACATCTTATTTAGCTGAAATTGAAAACTTTTTGCTGATAGTATTGTAGATAAAGTTAAAAGCTAGCTGAAATAGTACATTGAGACTCATGAATAGTACCAAAAAGTACAACAGGTCCTATGAATAATAGCAAAAATAAGCTAAATAGTAATAAAAACTATCTTTTTCAGCCAATGACAAACGTAACCCAAAAAACACAGGACCAACTTTAAGTCTAGGCCTAAGGCATTTTATACTAAGCCTAAAGCTCTCTTTCAAAAAAAGGCCTCAAAGAGTAAAGACTATAACCCCTAAACAAGAATCCTTTGCTCTTTTTTGCCATTTACTCTGCAAGGCATGCTAGATGTGTCTCAAACATAAGTAGTCTGGATGGAAGAAGTTCTACTAAAGCTATATAGCCTATATATCAAGATTGACTTGACCTCATTATCTTTAATAAAAGCTTTGGATTTCAATTTTTTTTAAAGGCTTAAAATTAGGAGATAATTATTTTAATTGAAAAAAAATAAAAACAATTACAAATAGTATAGGTGAGTTATTTTTAGAAGGTCCTAAAATTGTGGACCAATATAAACTCAATTTAATTGAATCCCTAAATTTCTTGACCGCCATAAAATTATTGCGAGTGTACTGTATCATGATTGATGATCAATTTCCCCTAACAGACTTTCACTTTTGTTTACCAATCTCTCACCCAAGAGATTGTTTACATTAGCCACACAATTTTATAGGATCCCACACCAATGGATTTTTCTTTCTCCAACATCAAAATCAAAATTGAGAATTAAATTTCAATTTTCCTTGACCATGCACGACCTTAATCAAGGTAAAGTGGATCTCATTTTAATATATATATATATATATATATATATATATATTCTTGAGCCATAATATTTTTTTAATCTCTATATGAAATTAGTTTGGTTTGATTAATACTAATCAAACAAATTAATTTCATTACTTGTTATAGAAGAAAGAACTATCTCAAGCTATTCATTGCAATACACAATTCCAAAATGAGCAAAACCAAAGACAGCTTCACCGGCGCGATACCATCGAAAGTGATGGCAAATAATTGGAATAGACTGATTGCTAATGTGGTAGAAAATGATTTAGATGAGGACAAGTTGTTGTTGCCACATGTAATTGTGACGAGGGGCTCTAGAATGTTGCCAAAGACTACATTTTCATTATTGAAAGGGTTTGGAGTTTGGTAGGTCTCTCAATTCTCAAAAGGAAAAATCTACACCATGTTAAAAATGTGAGGAAAATGGGCATTTGTCCCTAATTTACAAATTATATATATATAGCAAAATGCATATTGTGGGGGCCGGCCCAAAAATGATGGGCTATTCCAAACTCAGGCCCGTCCGAGGAGCGTCCTGTCCGAAGAGGAGTCTCATATGAAGCATTACTCAATCCCAGTAGCTCCAGGGAAACCCGTCCGAGAAGTAACTCCTCCTCGGACATCACGAAGCCCAGACGAGGAACTTTCTCCAGCCATTTCAGCTCACCTTCCCAACATATAAAATGAATTAAATCCAAAATATCTCACGGAAGGCTACCACCACATTAATTGCGCCCCAACCACCCTCTTGGCCGCATTAATGAGGAAAAGACTCCTGAACAGTACCGCCTTGGCCTCTGCAACTCACAAAGGGACTGATGAGGGCGTCTGATGGGACAGGTGCTCAAGTGGATGCCTAGATGGTCAACAGGTGTAAGGTTGAGATGAAAAGAAGAGAACTATATAATGTAGTGGAGTCCCTCAAAGAATGGGACGGAGGAATTGTAAGAGGAACTAAAGAAATAAAATCAGACTTGAGGAATCCATCTTTGCGTTCTTATTTCTCTTTGCAAACAGTACATTACATGCATCAGACCTAATAGTTTCACTGAGGCCAAGTTCTTTAACCCATCCTCTACAAATATTTATTGTGGGTTGTGCTTTGGGCCGAGGCCTGATCAACAGAAGTTGGGCCAGGAAAATTGTGCGACTACAATTGGCGCCGTCTGTGGGAAGAACTAGGGCATCAGCTAGTGCAACGGTCAAGCATGTCAGAACTAGACCCGCACCAGGAGGATCCTCACCAAGCTAACTCCTAACGGACACGACCTGCCGAGTCCCAGAGGCAAAATAACCCAACTGGCCCAGGTGGAAGGGGGAATCGTGAAGGGAGTGTGCATACCACCCGGACGAGCCAGAGTCACACTCAGACAGGAAGTCACGTGTCTCAAAGGTGAAATAGTCACCAGGCCATGCAGCGAGAGATAGATGACTTAAAAAGGAAGTTACGACGTGCGCAGCGAAGACGATCTCCCTCTGGCTCGGGCGAATCTTCTAACGCGGAAGACGTGAGTTATAGACGAAGGTCTAGGACCCCCCCAAGCGAAACCTTTTCTTATGAAAAGGAGCCACGCCCCGTACGGAAGTACGAGAGCCCGTCCAGCAAAGGTTCTGGGAGCTACGCCATGAAGAGGGCGCTGGATCAGGTCTCAAGGTCACCCTTCACGAATAGAATCGAAGGGGCTAAGCTGCCGAGACGCTTCAACCAACCGGTGTTCGCCATCTATTACGGCAAAACGGACCCGGTGGAGCACGTGAGCCAGTTTAACCAGAAAATGGCGATTTATTCGCAAAACGAGGCCCTGATGTGCAAAATCTTCCCATCCAGCTTGGGATCGATGGCGATGAGGTGGTTCAACAGCTTGAAGACAAACTCCGTAGGCTCCTACAAGCAGCTCACTCAAGCTTTTTGCTCCCGTTTCATTACAAACACCAGAGTCCCTCGACCTCTCAGTTCGCTACTGTCCTTGTCCATGCACGAAGGAGAAACCCTGAAAGCGTACTCGGATAGATATTGGGAGGTGTATAACGATTTGGATGACAACCATGATAATGTTGCTATCAGCACGTTCAAAAGCGGTCTCCCCACAGGGCACGGCTTAAGGAAATCCCTCACCGGAAAACCAGTTGCTAACGTCCAACAGCTAATGGATAGGATCGACAAGTACAAAAGAGTGGAGGAAGATCAGCTGCAAGGGAAGGGAAAGGAGAAGGTTACCCCCCCTAAAGCCAATGATTTCAGGACGGAACGTCACAATCCTGGTCAGCCGAGGAGAGATTTTCCGCGACAGGTTGGGCAGAGCAGCCCGCAGGCAGTGAATGCCGTATTCAGAGAGCCAGTACAACAGGTACTGGAGAAAGTAAGGGATGAACCCTATTTCAGGTGGCCGGGGAAGATGGCCGGAGACCCTGCCAAACGTAACCAGAACCTGTATTGCCACTATCATCAGGACCACGGGCATACTACTGAGGACTGCAGGAATCTGTGGAATCACCTAGATCAATTGGTCCGAGAAGGAAAGCTACGTCACCTGCTGCACCCATCGAGCGGCCATCCCGGCCAAGCAACACAAGAACCTCGAAGGGACGTGTCTTTAAGACCCCCCACCGGGACGATACATGTCATCCTCGCTGCACCGGGAAGAACTGGGCCGCCCTTCCCCAGGGTATTAGCCGTGGATCATCTCCCCTACAAGGGCAGGCAAAGGGAGCCCAAAAGGTTAAAAAAGGGAAGCTCTTTGATACTGGGATTCTCGGATGAGGATAAAGAAGGAACAATTCAACCTCACGATGATGCCTTGGTGGTCACCTTGCGGATTGGGGGTTTTGATGTTAAAAGGGTGTTAGTAGATTCGGGAAGTGCGGTGGAGATAATATACCCCGACCTATACAAGGGGCTGAACTTGACGCCGGAAGATTTAACAGCATATGACTCCCCCCTTCTCAGCTTTGAGGGGAAGCTTGTCACGCCAAAGGGGCAAATCCGACTGCCCGTACAGACTGGGGCGGAAGTAGTGGAGGTGAATTTTATCGTGGTTGACGCTTATTCACCTTACACTGCGATAGTTGCAAGGCCATGGATCCACAGCCTAGAGGCCGTGACCTCCACACTTCACCAGAAAGTAAAATACCCATCCAAAGGACGAGTGGAAGAAATCCGAGGAGATCAGGCCTTGGCCAGGAAATGTGTGGTGGCCGCCGTTTTACATCGACCCTTGGTCGAGTCCTCGGACCCAAAGAGCTTATAGCAACCAGCCTCCTCGACAAAGCATAACGAGGGGCTGGCCGAGGAGATAAGGTGTGAAGGTTTAGATAAGATTGCTGTCAACGATGACCCAGAGAAATTCTTTCAGGTCGGCTCTGAATTGCCCTCTCAAGAAAAGGAGGAACTGGTCAGATTTCTCAGAGAAAACGTCGATGTATTCGCTTGGGATGCCTACGATGCCCCGGGAGTCGATCCTAGCCTTATTTGTCACCACTTGAACGTCAACCCCTCTTCCACTCCGAGGAAGTAGCCACCCCGACGCCCTTCAAAGGAACACGCTAGTGCCGTAAGAGACGAGGTGGCAAAATTAAAAAGAGCAGGGGCTATCAAAGAGGTCTTTTATCCCGAATGGTTGGCAAACACAGTGGTGGTAAGGAAGAAGACGGGGAAGTGGAGGGTCTGCGTAGACTTCACGGACCTGAACAAGGCGTGCCCTAAGGACCCATTCCCCCTACCCAAAATCGACCGATTGGTGGATGCAACCGTGGGGCACCCTCGAATGAGCTTCCTGGACGCCTTCCAGGGCTATCATCAGATACCCCTTGCGCTAGAGGACCAAGAGAAAACGGCTTTCATGACGCCCATCGGAAATTATCATTATAAGGTGATGCCGTTCGGGCTAAAGAACGCGGGTTCAACATACCAAAGGATGATGACTCGGATGTTCGAGCCACAACTGGGAAAAATCATTGAGGTGTATATAGACGATATGGTTGTGAAGAGCAAAAGGGTGTCCGAGCACGTGAAAGACCTTGGAACAATCTTCGCTATCTTGAGGGAGCACCGGTTACGGCTGAATGCCTCCAAATGCTCGTTCGGGGTCGGGTCTGGGAAATTCCTAGGGTACATGGTCACCCACAGGGGAATAGAAGTAAGTCCTGACCAAATCAAAGCCATTAACAGCCTACAGACTCCTCGGAACCCGAAGTAAGTGCAGAAGCTCACTGGCATGATTGCGGCATTAAACCGATTCATATCGCGATCGGCGGATCGATGCCGGCCTTTTTACCTCCTGATAAACAAGTGGAAAGAGTTCAAATGGTCGGAGGATTGCGTTCAAGCTTTCCAGCAGCTTAAGGACTACCTGTCCCGACCACCCATCATGTCCAGTCTTGAGGCAGACGAGGTGCTGTTTGCCTACATCGCCGTAACTCCCCACGCCGTAAGCCTGGTACTAATACGGGATGATAATGGGGTGCAGCGACCGGTGTACTATGTGAGCAAATCACTACACGAGGCTGAGGTGCGATACCTACCTATAGAAAAGGCCATTCTGGCGATAGTGCATGCAACCCGGAAGCTTCCCCATTACTTTCAGGCGCATACGGTCATCGTTCTGACTCAGCTTCCCCTTCGAGCCGTGCTTCGAAGCGCTGACTACACAGGAAGGATCGCCATGTGGAGTGCTCTTTTGGGGGCCTTTGATATTAAATATATGCCCAGACCCTCCGTCAAAGGACAGGTCCTCGCAGACTTGGTAGCGGAGTTTGCTGAGCCCTCTATAGAAACGATGACCGAGAAGAAAGACCTGGGTGGAAAACTGGTTGGCGCAGTTTTAGCCGGGGAGACCATGCATTGGAAGATCTACGTGGATGGCGCGGCCAACCAGAGAGGATCAGGAGTTGGGATAGTTTTAATATCGCCGGACGGCGCTGTCATTGAAAAATCATTGAGACTCGGATTCTCGGCTACGAACAATGAAGCCGAATACGAAGCCTTACTTCAAGGGATGGCCATGGTTCAAAGATTGGGTGGAAGAGTAATAGAAGCATTCTCGGACTCCAGATTAGTGGTCGGACAAGTGATGGGAGAGCTAGAAGCTCGAGATACTAGGATGCAAGAGTATCTAGGACAAGTCAAACGACTACAGACGAGTTTTGAATCCTTCCATCTGACGCACATTTCCAGGAGCGTAAACACTCATGCAGACTCGCTGGCCACTCTTGCCACGTCCTCGGCATGCAGTTTGCCACGAATAATCCTAGTCGAAGATCTAGTCAAGGCCAGTCCCATCAGCGGAAACCCGGCCCAAGTCCATCAGATAAGACAGAGTCCCAGTTGGATGGACCCCATAAGGAATTTCCTCCAAGACGATATCCTCCCGGAAGAAAAACTTGAAGCCGAGAAGATACGTAGAAAAGCTCCTCGTTTCTGGTTATCAGAGAACCGCAAACTCTATCGGCGCTCCTACTCTGGACCGTACTTACTTTGTGTACATCCAGAAGAGTCCGAGTCTCTTCTTGAGGAGCTGCATGAGGGAGTATGTGGGAGTCACACCGGAGGAAGATCGCTGGCGCACAGGGCACTCACTCAAGGATACTGGTGGCCGAACATGCAGAGACAGGCCCAGGAATACGCTAAGAAGTGCGATCAGTGCCAAAGATTTGCTCCGAATATCCACCAACCGGGAGGGGTGCTCAACCCACTCTCCAGTCCATGGCCGTTCGCGCAATGGGGCCTCGATATTGTCGGGCCTTTCCCCAAGGCTGCGGGGAACAAGCGATACATAATAGTAGGAACCGATTACTTCACTAAATGGGTGGAGGCTGAACCTTTGGCCAACATCAGGGACGTGGATGCCCAGAAATTCGTCTGGAAGAACATTATCACCCGCTTCGGAACTCCGAGAACACTCATTTCCGACAATGGTCTCCAGTTTGACAGCAAGAATTTTAGGGAGTATTGCCGTGAATTTGGGATCATTAATCGATATTCCACCCCTGCATACCCCCAAGGAAATGGGCAAGTCGAGGCCGTAAACAAGGTCATAGTGAACGGATTGAAGAAAAGACTAGATGAGTCAAAGGGGAGATGGGTAGAAGAACTACCGCACGTCTTATGGACCTATCGGACAACGCCGCGGCGTTCAACCGGTGAAACCCCCTTCTCAATGACTTATGGGGCTGAGGCTGTGCTTCCGATCGAGAACAATTTCCCCACGTTGAGATCTAGCTCGTTCACCCCAAGCGATAACGATGAGTTGCTCGGAAGAAGTCTGGACCTAGCTGAGGAGAGAAGGGAAAAGGCCACGATTCACATGGCCTATTATCACCAAAAGCTGAGACAAGGGTACGATGCTAACGTCAAATTGCAGCCTCTGGGTCCAGGTGATCTCGTGATGAGGAAGATCCTTGGCAACGCAAAGAAGCCCTCTTGGGGCAAGTTGGGGCCCAACTGGGAAGGACCATACCGTGTCACATCCGTGGCCGGAATAGGCGCCTACTACCTAGAAGATTTAGATGAAGAAGCTGTACCTCGACCATGGAATGTAAATAACCTCAGGAGGTATTATTATTAATGAGAATGGCTTAGCATACATTTTCTTTCATGACTGTCCGCCGCTTGTCGGTCTACATTACAACTATTTATAAGTTTTAAACAGAACCTAAGTCCTGCATGGCTCCTCGGACCACAGACTTAGGGGAAAGTAATACTTAAGCCAACTGTTTATAAGTTTTAAAAAGAACCTAAGTCCTGCATGGCTCCTCGGACCACAGACTTTTGGAGAAATTATTACTCATGAGAGCTCATAGTTTTAAACAGAACCTAAGTCCTGCATGGCTCCTCGGACCACAGACTTTGGGGAAATTATTACTCATGACAATTCATAGTTTTAAGCAGAACCTAAGTCCTGCATGGCTCCTCAGACCACAGACTTTTGGGGAAATTATTACTTATGATAGATTGGGAGATTATTACTTAAAGGAAATCATTTTTATGCGCGCGCGCAGCCTAGCACTATCGCAATCGTCAAGTGCACTGCGCCAAAAACCCATTATTGTTTTGACCGATATCCTGTGTCTACATTGTTGCAAATGTTTAAAATAAAAAGAGCATTACTGACACATCCGTAGTAAGCAAAACGAACGTCTTATATTAATATTCCGAGTACATTAGCAAGAGAGGTCCTTACAAAAAAAAAAAAAAGGAAAAGTAGGATAACTCTCATTTAAAAAAAAAAAAAAAAAAAAAAAAAAAAAAAACAATTAAAAAAGGTTGAAAACCTAGAAGGCTAAGCTTCAGCAGGAGGATCTTCTTTCTGCTCGGGCTGAGGAGGAGGAGCCTCGATGGTGGGATCTGCGGCGGGGTCCTCCGTCATATCAGACACAAGGGCGGCATCAGGCACCGTCAGATCCTGCTCTGGAGCCACTTGGGCGTCATTAGGATTCGCACGGATCTCCCGAGGATAGAAGATACTCTCGGGCAATCTTAGTGCCGAATCTGCAGGAACTCCTGCAGCATCAAGAGCATGAGCCCATGAAATACTGCAGTAATCCCTGCATACCTCGGGAATCTCCTCAGATAGCCTGGCCTCCGTCTCTTCGGCCCCAAGCTGGCGAGCGACCTCCTTCTCGGCCTCTGTTGCCTCTCGGATCAGCTGAGCCTCCTCCTTTACCCGCCTCAGCTCATCCTCTACTTTTTGCATGGCAGTTTTGAGGTCCTGCACTGCCTGCCTCTCGGTGTTAAGGTTAAGCTGAGCCGTGTACAGTTGTTTGTGCTGGTCCTCCGCCTGGGTCTCGGCACTCTTCAAGCCAGCCTCTGCACTTCTACGTCCGTTCTCCGACTCCTTGAACTCAGCCGTGAGTTTAATGTGATCATGCTTGAGGGACCCCAAGGCTTTCTCCATCTCTGTCCGAGCCTGGGTCTCAACCTCAGCCAGATTGCGGCTATCACGGCAAAACTCCTCAGCCACGAACACCTGCTGAGTAATCTGCGGACGAAACAAGATTGTCCTTAAAAGAAAAATATATAATCTAACAGGAGCAAGTAAATTGATAAAACAGTAAAAGGATTACTTACCAACGCGAGATCCCTTTTAAGGGATAGGAAGAGCTCGGACTGATTGAACCGCCTGTAGGCCTCCATGTCCCGAGGAAGAAGTAGGGGCTGCTCTAAGGCCTCCGCCACGTACCCTGCCCGGCCTCGATTATACTCTCGGATCGAAGCAGTGTAAGGGATAGCGACCCCATCCAGCTCCAACTTTGGGTCCCATGGACGAGGGGCAGCGCGCACTTCAGCAAGGTTCCCCTCATCCCTGCTGTCCGAGGAGGTGCCCCTTCTGCTCCTTGGCGCCCGTGTGGTTTTTTGCTGCTTGGTCGGCTGGACGGCCACCTCGCCTTCCTCAGGAGTGTCAACCGGCCTCTTCTTCTTCAGGTCGGGATTAGCCTTAAGGCCAGGGTTCGAAGCACCCAGGGGGATCACCGGGGGAAGGGTTTTGGCCTGTGATGGAGTTGGCACCTTCGAAGACTGACCCTTCGATGACTGACCTTTCCCTCTAGAGGACATCAACTCCTTTAGAGACTTCCCTTTTCTTGCCATGGGCTCTGCCTCTTCATCTGAAGTATCGTCCGAGCAGATAACGATTGAGGGTACACCAACTGCGGAATGACGGTCCTGCTCTGCTTCAGGATTAGAAAGCTCCACCAAGGGATTTTGCTGAATTTCCTCCTCGAAGTAAAACTTGTCTATTTCTTCCTCAAGGGAAAGACGGGAAGATTCAGCTTCTTCTTCAACCAGAGCAGCAGCGCCAGGCTCGTTTACCGGAGGAAGTTGCTCCGCTAAGTAAGGATTTCTGACCCCAGGCAGCACTACTGGCGGCAGATCGTGTGGAGCTAGGAACCCGTTTCGGGACACGTCAATCCTAGCCAGCCTCGGACTGCCCGCCCTTATAGCGTGACCGATTGCCTGGAAAGCGTTGCTCAGAGGCTGATAGCCCAGAACCAGATGGGCCGCACGCAACTGTCCGTCCTCGGTAGCGTAAATCTCCGACCTGAGAAGATAGTTCAGCGCTGGCACGTTCGCAAGGTCTATCCGAGGAGCGACGTGAGCTTTGTCTGCAAACAACCAAGAAAAGTGGGGTTAGTCCAAGAAATTTTCCAATTACACAGAAAGCAGGAAAAAATAATAACCCCTTAATACTAAATCCTTTCCCAAGAAGGATCGATCCTAAAAACGCCGCACCTGGGTTTCCTGCCCGAGTTGGACAACGAATACCGTCGAACCACTCCCCAGAAGCAATGAGGAAGTCATTCTTCACGGTCTTATTGGATACTGGGAGACAAGAGATCAACCTAACATCCTCGTTCCGGGATTTAAGATAATACCCATCATCCCCGAGGCGGTGACATTCGTACAGATAGGCCACATCGTGCCAAGTGAGGCCTAGATTCATCCGCTCGTCTAAGACGTCTACACAGCCTAGTATCTTGAACATGTTCGGGGTACACTGATACGGCGTCAACCTATGGTTGAACAGGTACTCCCTTGTAATCCTATGCATGGGAAGTGTCATCCCTCCCTCTATGAAAGCAATCATGGGGATAACAACTTCCCCCTCAACTCTATCTGTCAGTATTCCTTCAAGAGGACAGTACCGCAGCCCAACCCCCGGGGGAATGTGGTATTTCTCCCTAAAGGCTTCCATAGCGGCTGGAGTTTTTACTAATTTTTCGAATCTACCCATCTGAACTGAACTGGGGAAATAAAAGTAAAGACTGAAAAGAAAAGCAGAGTCCGAGGAGGGAATTGAAACGGTGAGAAAAGCGAAATGTACTGGTACCTTCACAAAACGCTCAATAGGATGCCTGGAAATCTCTCTTGGAAGAAACGCTTCACAAAAACGGCTACGGCGGCGTAACGGACGCAAGTGTTCGTATATCTCAGGGATTCGGTGGAGTTCTCTGGAGTCTTTTGAGGTTTGTGAAATACAGATGAAAGAAGGAACTGAACCCCGCTGACGTCTTATATAGCCGGGAAGAGAGAGAAAAGATCGTCCCTGCCTAAAAATACGAGAAAAAACGATGGCCGTTCGATCCACGCCAAGCCGTTGGATGAAGGGAACATAACGCCTCCAGAAGTTAATGGCCACGCCTCGTAAATTGTAGCGCGTCAAAAGTAACGGTCCGCACGCGCACCCCACGATCTCCTTATTTCCCTCCACTCACAAACATCAAAACCCCGCTTTTCTCCTCGGAGGGAGGTTAAAACCGAAGTTTTTAGGGGCTATTGTGGGGGCCGGCCCAAAAATGATGGGCTATTCCAAACTCAGGCCCGTTCGAGGAGCGTCCTGTCCGAAGAGGAGTCTCATATGAAGCATTACTCAATCCCAGTAGCTCCAGGGAAACCCGTCCGAGAAGTAACTCCTCCTCGGACATCACGAAGCCCAGACGAGGAACTTTCTCCAGCCATTTCAGCTCACCTTCCCAACATATAAAATGAATTAAATCCAAAATATCTCGCGGAAGGCTACCACCACATTAATTGCGCCCCAACCACCCTCTTGGCCGCATTAATGAGGAAAAGACTCCTGAACAGTACCGCCTTGGCCTCTGCAACTCACAAAGGGACTGATGAGGGCGTCTGATGGGACAGGTGCTCAAGTGGATGCCTAGATGGTCAACAGGTGTAAGGTTGAGATGAAAAGAAGAGAACTATATAATGTAGTGGAGTCCTTCAAAGAATGGGACGGAGGAATTATAAGAGGAACTAAAGAAATAAAATCAGACTTGAGGAATCCATCTTTGCGTTCTTATTTCTCTTTGCAAACAGTACATTACATGCATCAGACCTAATAGTTTCACTGAGGCCAAGTTCTTTAACCCATCCTCTACAAATATTTATTGTGGGTTGTGCTTTGGGCCGAGGCCTGATCAACAGAAGTTGGGCCAGGAAAATTGTGCGACTACACATATGTTTTGAAACTATTTAGCAAAATGCTGAGTTATAGGTGGAACTTGACATTAACAATGTCAGGTTCTATGCATATTTTGCCGCTTAATTTTTTTTGAAAATTTAAGTGAAACTCGACATTACTAATGTCAAGTTCCACTTAAAAATATTCATATAACTCGATTTTGAGGATATTGAGTTTTACAAATAACTCGATTTTGTTAAAATCGAGTTTTAAAAATAAAGACATTTTGCTAAATAGTTTCAAAACATGGCCATTTTGCTGCATAGTTTGTAAATTAGAGGCAAATACCCATTTTCCCCTAGAAATGCTATCTAACCTGGTTTTTTATATTGAATTTTTTGAGTTTTGGTGCTTGTTGTTAGGGTGAGATATATGAGGATTTTTTTTTTTTGAGTGTGTGTGATATATAAATTTTGGACAAGGGAGACTTTTAGATCATGAAATTAAAGTTATAAGTGTATCTAAGGGGATCTTGCATAGACCTAAGTGCCTAACAGAATTTTGGGTCTTGAGTTCAATAAAAGTGAAAGAGCAAAAGGAACAAGAAAAGTAGTGATAGTATTTGTACGAGAAATGATGAAATCCCTTTTTCAAAATACTATTTACCATTTTACAATTTTAAATGAAATAGTGTTGATATGATGCGACAATAATTAACCAAACAAAATATATTGGTGTACTGATACTATTCAAGCTGTTTGGGCCGTGAATGACTCAGCTGATCCAGGTACTAAAGTAATCAGAAAGATTGAGAGATGTGGTGTTGAACTAAAGAAGTGGAGTATGAGAAAGTTTGGTAGTGTGAGAAAAGAGCTAGATCTTAAGAAGAAGGAAATTGGGCAGGCCGAAAAGGAAACCATGAGATCTGGGCTTAATTTTCGAGTAAGGGAATTGATGCTTGAACTTAACAAACTCAGGGAAAAGGAGGCTCGGATGTGGATGCAAAGGTCTAAAGTACAATGGGCAAAACATGGGGATAGAAACTCAAAATATTTCCATGCAAGTGCCACACAAAGGTTTAGAAAAAATTCAATCTCTTCTCTAAAAAAAGGTGATGACACGTGGTGTGGGGATCAAACTGAAGTGGCAGACACAATTGTAGCCTATTTCCAAGACTTGTTTAAGTCGGCCAACCCCATAAATCCAGAGAGCACTACTCAGTTTATTTATCCCATTATCAGTGATGAGATGAATGCAAGCTTAGTGGCTAATTTTGAAGTTGTGGAAGTACAAGAAGCAATCAAGCAAATGGCCCCTTTAAAAGCCCTAGGCCGGACGGTATACCCCCTGTCTTTTATCAAAACTATTGGGAATTATTAGGTGAGGATGTCACCTCTTCTGTGCTTTATTGTCTCAACTCTGCATCTTTGCCTGCTAACCTTAATCATACTTTTATTACTCTCATTCCTAAGGTTAAAAATCCGAAACTTGTGTCTGAATTTCGACTTATTAGCCTTTGTAATGTTTTGTATAAAATATTCTCAAAGGTTTTAGCAAACAGATTTTAAAAAATCCTACCAAAAATTATCACTAAAAACCAAAGTGCTTTTACGAAGAGTCGGTTAATTTCAGATAATATTTTGGTGGCTTTTGAGTCTTTACATAGTATGCAGAGACACACAAGGAAAGATGACTATATGGCCATAAAGCTTGACATGAGTAAAGCTTATGATAGAGTGGAGTGGGTCTAATTGGAAGCGGTGATGAGGAGAATGGGATTTGATGAAAAATGGATTAAATTGATGATGATTTGCATAACCACTGTATCCTACTCTATATTGATCAATGGTGAGCCTACAAGTGTGATTGTCCCAACCCGAGGAATCAGACAGGGTGATCCACTATCCCCCTTTTTATTCTTGCTGTGTACTGAGGGGCTAAATGGTCTGATTACCCAAGCAGAAAACCGGGGTGACATTAAGGGATATGCTTTGTCCAGAAATAGCCAGAGACTAACACATCTTCTTTTTGCAGATGATAGTCTTCTATTTTTGCAGGGCCACAGAGTAGGAATGCAATAATATTTTGGAGATCCTGGATGTATATGGGAGTTATTCTGGCCAACAAATTAACCGAAATAAAACCACCATTTTCTTTTGCAAGTTTACTTCAGAAGAAATAAGACAGCATATCAAACAAGCCTTAGGGGTGCCAGAGATCAAGCAATATGAGAAATATCTAAGGTTACTATCTTTTGTGGGGAGAAAAAAGAAAGCCAGTTTCAACTTTATAAAGGAGAAGGTTTGGAGGAAGCTATAAAGGTGGGAGGAAAAATTACTCTTACAGGCTGGGAGAGAGATTCTGATTAAAGCAGTAGTGCAAGCAATACCCACCTACACCATGAGTTGCTTCAAACTCCCCATTGGCCTATGTAATGATTTGGACAGCCTTATCAGAAAATTTTGGTGGGGTCAACGTGGAGATAGGCAGAAAATTCATTGGGTGAAATGGGAGACTCTTACCCAAGCTAAGTCTGTAGGTGGGATGGGTTTTAAAGATTTAGCTCTCTTTAACGATGCTTTGTTAGCCAAATAAGCATGGCATCTTCTACACAACAAAGACTCACTTTTGCACAAAGTTCTCAAGAGTAAAATTTTCCCAAATTACTCATTTATGGAAGCCCCAGACTCTTCAAGTGGTTCATACGCTTGGCTTAGTATTCTCAAGGGGAGGGAAGTTTTGGCGAGAGGGGCTATATGGAGAGTGGGTAACGGAAAGTCCATCAAAATTTGGGATGATCCATGGTTGCCTAGTTTAGAGCACCCAAGAATTTTGTCCCTTGTCATAGATGGTCTACAGGAAGAAATTGTGGATTGTCTTATCAATCCTACACCTAGGAACTGGGATAGGGATGCACTTCTTGGCTACTTTGCCCCTATGGAAGTTGACTTGATTTTAAAAATCCAACTTAGCCCAACTACTGTAGAGGATAAGCTCATTTGGCCATATCTCCCTAATGGTGTTTATAATGTGAGATCCGGGTATAGATTCCTTGTCAAAGAAAAATCTGAGCCAACATCATCTCCCTTCTCCCAGAGTGAAGCTCCAAGTGTTTGGGACCGTATATGGGGCCTCTTGGTGCCAAACAAAGTCAAAAATTTTCTTTGGAGGGCCTGTAGGGAAGCTTTGCCAGTGAAGATGAATCTGGTTCACAGAAGAGTCATTGAGGAAGATGTGTGTTGCCATTGTAACTTGAAGGCCGAGGACGGTTTCCATGCTCTATGGGACTGCTCTAAACTCTCGGCCATTTGGGAAACTAACGCATTGTGGCTGTTTTGCAGGTCTAAAAAATTCTCAAACTTCTACGAGCTCACTAAATTTGTGCTGGAGTTTGACAGGAGTCTTGAGTTGTTTGCATCGATCACGTGGACAATATGGTCACGCCGTAATTAACTACGAACCAGCAACAAGGCTTTCCCTCTATCCCAGATCATTCCATCAGCCACACAGATGCTACAAGAGTTCACTGATTTGCAACCAGCATATCCAATACAGATGGCCTCCCCTCACAGGTCTCGGCCCAAGTGGGAACCTCCTCCTCCGTCGCACCTAAAGGTTAATTTCGATGGTGCGGTATTCAGAGAAACAGAGGAAGCTGGGCTAGGTGTGGTTGTGCGGGATTCTCATGGAAAGGTGCTCGCAGCATTGGCGGAGAAGATCAAACTTCCATCCTCATCAGAGGAAGTGGAAGTGTTGGCTCTTGTTCGCGTTATCACCCTTGCTATAGACCTCAACCTACCCTCTTTTATTGTCGAGGGAGATTCAGATGTGGTTATTTCAGCCTTAAGAAAGGAAGAGGAATCTTTTTCTTCTTATGGTCATCTGCTTTTTTCTATCAAGCATTATTTAGCTTTTTGTAATTTTTTTTCCTTTTCACATACCCGTAGTTCGGGTTACTCACTTGCTCATTCTTTAGCAAAGCATGCAAGAACTATTGATAGTTTCTCTATGTGGATGGAGGATGTTCCACCACAAGTTGTTGATGTCCTTTTAGCTGATTGTGGCTGACTTTAGTTTTATAAATTTGAAGTTGGATTCTCAAAAAAAAAAAAAAAAAATCAAAATAAGAGTCATTAGCCATGGAAAGAATTATCAGTGTAGAACAGAACACATGACGATGTATTCATTTTACCATCAATCAGACAATAACAAGAACACGCCTTTGTTTGTTCAATCTATAAACTTCAATATTCCTTCGCTTCTCCGTCATGTCTTTCATCCTCTTCGCTTCTCCTCTCTCCCTTCACAACTTCCTCTTCTTCTTCTTCACACCCATCACCTAAATACTCATTCCTCTTCTTTTTCATGGCTATTACATTCATGCAAGGACCTCCAAACTCTAAGACAATCGCATGCTTCTCTCATTGTCTCAAAAGGTTTCCAACCCATCTCTGTTGCCTCAAAGCTCATGAGATTGTACGCACAATCCCATGACCTTCACAGCGTTGTCCATGTATTTAATACCCTAGAAGAACCCCATACTATTATAACAAACTAAATTTGTGATTGAAATGAATAATCTGTTATTAATGGAATGATCTATACTCTTATATACCCAAACGGAGCATGTAACTGCCTAAATGAACTGCTATGCACGTGTGAACACATTCTAACAATTTATCTAACTACCACACGTGAGTCATTAGCCTACCTTTAGTTAGGTACAAAACTACAAGAAGCTTACAACACAAAACCAACTATGCTACATCCTTATTCTATAGTTTAGGCATATCTATACAACTCTTAATTCTCTGCAACTGTGCTATATCAAATTCATTAGTTAAACAATCAGTTAGCTCTTCAATATTCACATTTGCTACTTTGGCACTTGCTGCTACATCATCAAAGGGTCTTGCTTGATTTGATGTACGCTGATGCTCTGTTGATACATTGTCTGCTGCACTGTGATGCAGCTTGGGCTGCATCAGTGTGGCACTTGAGGCACCTAATGCACATGTAACAGAACTTGCTGATGCTTTAGAACTTTGACACGCCCCCTCAAGATAGACTGAGGGAGAGTAAATGTTTATCAGTACCATCTTGGACATTAACTTAGAAAATTGCTTATACCCCAAAGCTTTGGTCAACAAATCTGCTAACTGGCAATGGGTCCTTACATGATTTAGCTTGATCACTCTAGCCAACACCTTATCCCTCATAATATGACAATCAATTTCTATATGTTTTGTCCTTTCATAGAAAACTGGATTTGATCCTATGTGTAAAGCAGACTGACTATCACAGAATAGAAGTGCTTCTCTATCATGCTTGACATGTAAATCCTTTAGCAAGTAGAGAATCCATACAATCTCACAGGTGCTCACAACCATTGCTCTATACTCTGCCTCAGCTGAAGATCTTGATACAATAGCTTGCTTCTTTGATTTCCAGGAAATTAAAGAGTCTCCAAGGAAGATACAATACCCTGTTACAGACCTCCTTGTGTCTGGACAAGAAGCCCAATCAGCATCACAGAAGCCCTTTACATGAAGCTCTGAGCTAGCAGAAAAGAAAACCCCTCTACCCGGTTCATTCTTGAGGTAATGTAGGACTTTAAGGGCAGCTGCATAATGGGGTTTTCGTGGCCTTGCCATGAATTGGCTTAGCTTGTGGACTGCACAGGTAATATCAGGTCTGGATATGGTTAAATACAAGAGCCTCCTAACTAGTCTCCTATATTGGCTAGGATCATCAAGTAACTCACCATCAAACTTACTAAGCTTCAAGGTTTGATCCATAGGTACCTTAGAAGGCTTACATCCTAGCAAACCAACATCTTCCAATATCTCTAATGCATATTCTTTGGCATAAGGAGATTCCTTTATCTATTCTAGCAACCTCCAATCCAAGAAAATATCTCAATTCTCCCAAGTCCTTTAACTTGAAATTCTGATCTAACAACACCTTGAAATCTTCAACCCCTTTCTGATCATTACTTGCAATTAAAACATCATCCACATACACTAACAACACAATGAATGACTCACCTTGTTGTCTAGTGAATAAGGAATAGTCTGCCTTAGATTGAACAAAGCCAAATTCAACCAAAGCAGTGGAAAACTTGGAAAACCACATTCTAGATGCCTGTTTTAGGCCATATAAAGATTTGTTGAGTTTACATACCAGCTGTGATTGCTCCCCCTTACTGCATTGCTCCCCCTTGCTATGAAATCCTGGTGGAAGGGACATGTATACTTCCTCATGCAAATCTCCATGGAGAAATGCATTGTTAACATCAAGTTGGCTGAGAAACCAGCCTTTCACAGCAGCAACAGCAAGCACACACTTCACAGATACCATCTTAGCAACAGGTGAGAATGTGTCAATGTAGTCAAGTCCTTCCTTTTGGGTGAAACCCTTAGCAACAAGTCTTGCTTTGTACCTCTCAATGGAACCATTTGATTTGTATTTGACCCTATAGACCCACTTACATCCAATAGGTTTCTTTCCTGGTGGCAATGAAGTAATAGTCCAAGTATTGTTAGCTTCTAATGCCTTAATTTCAGCATCCATAGCATCTTGCCATTTGGGATTACCTACTACTTGGTGGTAAAAAGCAAGTTCTGTGATTGAGGAAATGGCACAACAAAATGACTTGTATGAAAGGGAAAGGTTAGTGTAAGAAATACAAGATTGAAGGGGGTGTGAGGTACCTGAAATGGAGGAAATTGGAAGGGTTGCAGATGAAACCTGATTACAATGGTAAGCTGCAAGATAGGAAGGAGTCTTAGTAGGTCTATTAGACCTTCTAAGGACAACAGGTGGCTGACCAACATGTGGCTGTTCAACAGGTGGCTGATTGGACAAATCATGGGCATGAGATGAATCAGATACATCAGGAAACTCCTGAATGTCCTCATCAAAATCATGATGGATTTGGACAATAGTATCATCAGATATGGGCAAAGAAGAATAGAAAGGATTGGAAGAAGGAAAGTCAGTGAAAACAGAAGATTGGGTAGAATTAGAAGAGAAAATGGGCAAAGGAATGAGATTAAGAGACTGAGAATTAGTATTAGAAGAGAAAGAAAAATGTGATTCATGAATAATAACATCCCTAGAGAGGAAAGTGGTATGAGAATCAAGATCAAGAAGTTTATAACCTTTGACATTAAAAGTGTATCCTAGAAAAACACATCTTCTAGCTCTAGGAGTGAATTTATGCTTATGAGGAGTGAGATTAGTAGCAAAACATAAGCATCCAAAAGTCCTAAGGTGAGAATAAGAAGGTGGTTTGTTGAATAGGATCTCAAAAGGTGTTTTATGATCAAGGATTGGAGAAGGGAGCCTATTAATCAAGTAGGCTACAATAAGAACACAATCACCCCAAAAGGATAAAGGAACATTAGATTGAATTTGCAATGCCCTAGCAGTAGCAAGAATGTGTAGATGTTTACTCTCCACAACTAAATTCTGTTGTGGGGTATAAACACAACTCATTTGATGAATGATTCCATTGGAATTATAGAAGTCTGGAATGCTAAACTCTAAGGCATTGTCAGATCTAATGGCCTTAATTTTGGTTCCAAATTGTGTGAGAATCATGTTGTAAAAGGAAACAATTAATGGTCTAACATTAGATTTTGCTTTGAGTAAGAAAATCCAAGTAGCTCTAGATGCATCATCAACAATAGTGAGGAAGTATTTATGACCATTAGAAGTTAAAACAGAAAAAGGGCCCCAAACATCCATATGGACAAGATCAATAGGATGAGAACATTTATTATTATTGAAGGGAAAAAGAATTCTTTTCTGTTTTGCTAAAGGGCAAACAGTACAAGTTTTATTACAACAGTTCTTGAGAAAAGGAAAAACATGGCTTAGGGACTAAACCTTCACATCAGAGGGATGTCCAAGCCTTGAATGCCAAAGGGAAAACAAATTGCTAGAAAGAGTAGATGAGCAAGCAGCAGAAAAAGATTTGAAGGATTGCTTTGACAGAAAATCAGCAAGACAAGTGGTGGCTTGATCCAAGCTGGAATCTTGCAACATATACAGGCCATCATGCATTTGGCCCATTCCAATCGTGCTCCAACAGGTAAGGTCCTGTATAAAACAAAATTTGGATAGAAAAACAAGGCATATGGGTTGAGTTTTAGTTAAAGCACTGACAGATAGTAGGTTAAAGGTGAAAGAAGGCACACAAAGCACATTGGTAAGGGAAATGTGAGAGGAAAGGTGTATGGTTCCAATGTGTGTGACAACAGCAGCCTCCCCATTAGGCAATTCAACCATGGAATGTGAAATTTCAGTATAAGAAGTCAACAATTTTATAGAGCAGACTATGTGTTCACTACCACCAGTGTCTATAACCCATGTGTTAAAGTTATAAGCTCTCCTATTTACTGTCTTAGCAGAGAAGACTGAGTGCTTAAAGTTAGTGAGGTTACCTGCAACAGCATTGGATGTGTAAGTTACAGCATTGGCTACATGAGAGGCCTGACCTATTTTGGGTTGTGAAGTAGAACAAAAACCAATCAAGGTTAGGAGCTGCTGATACTTATCTTGAGTGAATGAAGGAGTTTGAGAAACAGGCATGTTTGAAGTAAATTCATGAACTCCATTGCACTTTTTGCCTTGAATCAACTCAAGATTAGATGAGACTTGATGAGCAGTGGCATTCTTGTTGTTCTTGAACTTAAACCCTGGTGGGAAACCATGCAACTTGTAACACTTGTCCACAGTATGACCCATTTTCCCACAATGAGTACATACAGGTCTCTCTTTCCCTTTGAAATTGTTGCTTGAGCTTTTGGTAGCCAAAATAGTTGATTCAACTCTAACAAGATTGGTCACAGATTTTTGCATTTCTTCTTGAACGAACAAGGAGTGTGCCTTATTAACAGAAGGCAAAGGATCCATTAACAATATTTGAGTTCTGACTTGAGAGAAAGCATCATTTACCCCCATAAGAAACTTCATGGTGGATTCCTTAGCTTGAAGACTCTTCAGCCTTTGATTGATGCCACACACACATTGACCACAGTTACATTAAGGAAATGGACTCAAATTCTACAACTGATCCCATAAAACCTTGAGTTGAGTGAGGCAATCTGTGAGTGATTGCTCTCCTTGATGAATCTCAGCAATCTGTCTCTGGATGTTGAAGACTTTGGTCCCATTTCCTTGACAGAAAGTATCTCGAAGATTAGTCCAAATCTCCAAAGCAATGTCTCTGTAGATGATGCTACCTTGGAGTTTTGGTGATACAAAATTGATAATCCAAGTGCCTACCATATTATCTACACGTATCCAAGCTTGAGCAGCTACTAGTGTATTCACCAATAGTGAAGAGATGGTTAAAGATCCATCAATAAATCCAAGCTTGTTCTTGGCAATCATAGATTTCCTCACTGATCTCACCCAAGCAGGATAGTTTTCTCCTCCAATTAATGGTTGAGAAGTGAGAATTGCTCCTGGATTTTCTCCAGGATGCAAGAACAGAGGATCACTAAGATTGTATGAATCTTGCGAAGAAGATGAAGCCTCTGTAGTGGAAGTATTGGCCGTTGTTGTTTTTGCCATTGAAAGAGCTTATAGAACACAACAATGGTGAATGAAGAAAGCTTCAAGGAAGATGACAATGGCGGATGAGAAAATCCCCAAAATTGAATTGAGAAACCCTAGAAAAGAGAAGAGAAATTCTAGAGGTTTTGCTCTGATACCATATAACAAACTAAATTTGTGATTGAAATGATTAATCTGTTATTAATGGAATGATCTGTACACTTATATACCGAAACGGAGCGTGTAACTGCCTAAATAAACTGCTATGCACGTGTGAACACATTCTAACAATTTATCTAACTACCACACGTGAGTCATTAGCCTACCTTTAGTTAGGTACAAAACTACAAGAAGCTTACAACACAAAACCAACTATGCTACATCCTTATTCTGTAGTTTAGGCATATCTATACAACTCTTAATTCTCTGCAACTTTGCTATATCAAATTCATTAGTTAAACAATCAGTTAGCTCTTCAATCTTCACATTTGCTACTTTGGCACTTGCTGCTACATCATCAAAGGGTCTTGCTTGATCTGATGTACACTGATGCTCTGTTGATACATTGTCTGCTGCACTGTGATGCAGCTTGGGCTGCATCAGTGTGGCACCTGAGGCACCTGATGCACATGTAACAGAACTTGCTGATGCTTTAGAACTTTGACAACTATTGCATGGAATTTGATCATTAAGTCCTATCTTGATTTGGGTCTTTTTCATTCGGCTTTGTTTTTATATAAAACAATGAGACGTCTGGGTGTTGCCCATGATAGCTTCACA
The DNA here is from genome assembly GCF_932294415.1 of Quercus robur. Taxonomy (NCBI): domain Eukaryota; kingdom Viridiplantae; phylum Streptophyta; class Magnoliopsida; order Fagales; family Fagaceae; genus Quercus; species Quercus robur. The sequence goes on along the minus strand of NC_065540.1, from coordinate 43,972,133 downwards.
TTTCCAATAGTAAACCAAGCTGTTTCATCGCTTCAGAGTGATGTAATGTATGGAGAGATGGTCCATTGTGTCTCAACGAAAATGGGGTTTGGATTTGATGTTTATTTTTACAATACCATGATTGAGGTTTATTTGAAATGTGGGGGTGTAGATTATGCCCGTAGACTGATTGATGCTATGTCACAGAGAGATTTGGTTTCTTGGACGTTGATGATTTCAGGGTATGTTGGTGAGGGAAGTGTTGGTACTGCTTTCAATTTTTTCCAGGAATGATGGTAAACTCTGAACCCAATTCAGTGACTTTCATGGCAATGTTGCAGGCTTGTTGTGCCAGTGAAAGTTTGATCCATGGGATGCAACTTCATGGTTATGCAATCAAGAGTGGGTTAGTAATAGATGGGTCAGTACAAAATTCAATTTTAAAAAAGTATACTAGGAGAGGTAGTGTTGAAGAAGTCGAAAACTTTTTCAGCAAGATTTGTTGTAAAATAGCGGAAGCTCAAATTACCAAGATTGATTGTGAAAATATTTTAGGCTTGAGAAAGATCTCCAAACTAGCAATAGGAACGAAGAAAAAAAATTAATCTAAAAGAAAATAAAAACAAAACACCAAGAATTACGTGGTTCAGTAATAGCCTACATCCACGGGTGACGACGAACAAATGTCATTATATCAAATTTGGGATAATACAAATTGGTGTAGAGGCACTTTCACAAACCCAAATCCTAAATATACCCAAATAGCTCTCTCCCACAAATACAAAACCAAAGAATTAAATACAAACAAACAAACAAACAAACAAACAAACAAAAAAAACCACAAAGCAAATCCAAAAGTTGCAACGCATTAAGAGAGAGCAAATCTCCAAACTGCAGAACCAAAGCCAAGCGGCAACAAAACCTCTCTCACAATTCCAAATTGCAACCCACAAATATCAAATAACCAAACCAGGAGAGAGCCTCTTTTTCTCACACCCTCTCATCTCTCTCTCTAATTTTTTGTAGCAGCACTATGCTTATATAAGAGACTTGAGTAGGCTAAGCGGCAACAAACCTCTCTTACTATTCCAAATTGTAACCCACAAATATCAAATAACCAAACCAAGAGAGAGCCTCTTTTTCTCACACACACTCTCTAAATTTGCCACATCGGCACTCTATTTATATAGGCGACTTGAGTCGGCTAGCATATCCAAAACCAAAAAGAACTAGACTTCTTTTCCACACACAAAAGGAGAATCACTCCTATTCGAAATAGAACTCAAAATCAAGTAGTAAACAAGACTTCTAATAAAGCTTGATAACTTCAAACAATAGTAACTCAAAAAGAATAAAATTCCTTTCTTATCCAAATCCAACAAGAAGTTGAACTCCTAATTCAAGCCATATTCTACAAGATTGACAGAAAGGATAAGGTTTCCTGCAATATTCTGATTTCCTATTATGCCATGGAAGGGGATATTGAAAAGTTAGTGAATATTTTTAGTGAAATGAGGGGTAGTGCTGCACTCAGCATTGAGAGTTTAACATTACTTATATCAGCATTTGCGAAGTGTAGAGATCTTTTTCAAGGAGAACAGATACATCGTTTAGCCATTAAACTGGTTTTTGTGGTGATGTGTTGCTGAGTTCTTTGTTGGATTTTTATGCCAAGTGTAGGAAAATAGCGGCATCAGCTCAGTTGATCAGAGAAATTCCTAATAGAAACAGTCTTACGTTTAGGGCTATGATGTCAGGTTTCATTCAAAATGGATATATTAAGGATGCCATAAATTTGTTCCGTCAAATGCAAGCTGCAAATTTTGAGCCCAGGGCTGAGATCTTGAGAAGCATTGTTGATGCATGTACCCATCTGGGAACACTGCAATTGGGTAAGGCAATGGCAATCAATGGCTACTTTATAAGGAACTTAATTTACAGATCTATGGAAGAAACTATGCACCTGGAAACCTCTATCTTAAACATGTACGTAAGATGCGGAAACATTTCTTTGGCTAGAATGTGCTTTAACAATATATTGGTCAAAGAGCTAATAACCTGGACAACAATGATTGAAGGCTTTGGGACTCATGGGCTTGGTGTTGAAGCCCTAGCACTTTTTGTTGTGATGCTGGGGGAAAGAATAAAACCAAACTGTGTCACCTTTTTGAGCTTACTGTCTGCTTGTAGCCATTCTAGTCTTCTCAGAGAAGGGTGGGAAGTCTATAATTCCATGAAATGCATATTTGGTAGTCAACCTGATTTGGATAATTACAATTGCATTGTGGATCTTTTGGGTTGATATGAAAAGCTTAAAGAGGCCATAACCATAATAGTGAAAATGGTGATTTTTCCTGATAGAAGGATTTGGGGTTCTCTTCTTGCAGCTTGCAGAGTTCATGGAGACATAAAACTTGGGGAATATACGGAAAAAAGGCTTTTGGAATTGGAACCTGATAATATTGGGTACTATACTTTGTTGAGTATGTACAGGCCAAGTGTTGGACAATGGGATGAAGTTGAAGAAGTAAGGAGAGTAACGAATAAGAAGGATCTCAAGAAGGAACCAGGGTGGAGTTGCCATGAGGCTAAAGGGATGATCCATGGATTTGTTTCTGCAGATAGATTACACCATCAAATGGAAGTGATTTACAAGATATTGGCGTGTTTAAGTAGGATGATACAGGAATATATATAGTAATCTTTGGCTAAACTTATCAATTCAGTGGTGCATTCCAATGCCCATGCAGAAGCATTATCCTGGTTTGGTTTCAGTGTCCGCATGTTCAAATAGGAGTGGGCTTAAATGAGAGGTCAACTTAATCTTAAAGATGCAGTTGGCAGAAAGGAAGAGAAGAACTAGAATGGCATTGCCCTCCACTGGAGACACACTTATTTTGCTTGATTCCACTGCCAGAAGATTATAAGAATACCATAAGGCGGCCAACCATAAGGGATTATGTGTGGTCAAGTACTGTGCATCATACACGACTTGACAAAATTAGGTGCATGAAAAGAATCCCTTTGGTGGTTCCTTAAACATAAGCGACTGAGAATGTTAAAAGGTGCACTTGTTTTCCATCCCCTATATTTTTTAAATGTTTTTCCTTTTCTCCAATTGTATGACTGGCCATGTAGTTAGCATTTGATACTGCTTTTGTTTGTCAAGCACTGAAATACTATTTATCTTACAAGTAAATTTGAAGTCACCGTTGGCATGAATTGTTAGAATTTTCTCATTGGAAAAAATATATTTGTTGTTTGGTTTTATGGCGCATATAATCATGCTTGCCCCCCACTCCCCCACACAAATAACGTTACTAAATAGCCCCATGTAATGTCTTCCCCAGGAAGAGAGGGAGTGCTGATGAATAACAGTCTGAAAATAACATTTTAAGTCGTGCTGATGATAATTGTTTTAATTTTTCTATGACTTGTTAGTGTGTATGGTACTTCTCTTATGGATTTTTATGTCACCTAAATAAGATATCCTATTTGGCACTAAAATTTGATTTCAACTGCAATTTCCATTTTGTCATTTTTTCTTATTGATAATCATATCTGTAATATATACCATCATGTTCAATGTTGGAGCTTTCCTGCTTAAAGAAATTACAAATGGGAATTTACGTAATGTTATCTGTTATTTTTTCTAAGGAATACTTAATGTTATTATATATTAGCAATTATTATCCTTGTTTTGGGAGTTGCACCAAAAAAAGAATTAAGCTAACGTAATTTTCTCTATTATATACTGTATCTTAGTCTACCAATTTGTCCCTTCTCATCTCCTAATACTTTTGGTTCATACTATGAAGATGCACCTAACCTGTGGCTAAAAATTTGTCATCATTATAGTGGAAAAATAGGTACAAAGTTTTTTGTCATGCTAACTCATCAGCTTTTTATCACTTCCTATGTTCATACTACACATACATACATGCATATGTTTGTGTGTGGCGCGTGTGTATTTGTGACTTTTGTATTTTGTTGGGATCAATATGTTGTTTTTGGTCATATATGTTAAACATAACTGAATTTTGTTGTACATTCGGGTTAGGAAATAGGACTACAAGGGAGTGATCTGCATTATGCTTACCTCTTCCCCTTGGATATACAAACAATGTCCTTTACTCCCAAGGATGGGCACGGGAATCATATTTGACTCCTAAGGTTTGCAGGCAGGTTCTAGGTGGTGAAGCCTTCGGTTTGTTTTGTTGTTACTTTTGTTCCTCTTTTATCTTCTATTTTCCTACTTGTTCTGCATCAGCCTCTGTCTCTGTTCTGATCACAAAAACGATTCATATATGGGGAAAATCACCCTGCAAGACATTAACTGCACTTCGTTTGTGGATGTGGACTGAATGTTACTTGTTCTGCTACAGTTTTCTATGTAATTGGCTTTGGTTCTATTGGCTGCTGATGTTCTGAACCTTGTTCAAGAAAATTTTGTGTATTTCTTCTCTGAAATGAAGCCAGGTAGGTGATGCATAAATTGTTTGCATTTTTATTGCTGCTAATGTCATTGTTATTTGTGTTAATGAATCCGCGTGTGAAGTTTATTCAAGTAGTAATTATCTAGAACTTCTCCAGGTTTTTTCTTGGTTATTTCATAACTGATGAAATTGATTGACAAGGGGGTCCCTTGTTTTCCCAACCCCGACCATTTGATTGAACTTATAGCTCAGTTTATTTTGATGGAGTAGGATTACAAATCAGTTTTATCCATGAAAAGTCCGTCCTTGTACATTGCTTAAGTGTTTGTTCAACATGATAATCTTGTCTGTTAGAAATACAGAATGATTGTATTGTATTTCATAAATAAAAGAATATACATCAGTGCATTTATATAGGAGGCATATGTGTGCATAACAAGTAAAGTGTAGTACAAGTACAAGTACAAGTGTGCTATACAAGTAACCTAACTGGGCCTAAAGCCCATAACATAATATACGTTAATAGCCCCCCTCAAACTCAAGGTGGATGTGAGACCAACTTGAGGTTGTCAACCAAATCACGAATGCGTCTCTTAGGAAGTGACTTGGTGAAGATATCTGCAAGTTGATCTTTGGAGGAGACGGAGAAAAGTTTAAGAGCACCATGGACAAGATGATAACGTATAAAATGACAATTAATCTCGATGTGTTTAGTCCGTTCATGAAAGACATCATTGTGAGCAATATGAATGGCACTTTGGTTGTCACAATAAAGGGGAGTAGCAGAGGAGGTGGACACACCCAAATCCTTAAGAAGCCATCGTAACCAAAGGAGCTCAAATGTGGTATCAGCAAGGGCACGATATTCTGCTTCAGTACTAGAGCGGGCCACAAAGGTTTGTTTCTTACTTCGCCAAGAAATCAAAGAAGAACCAAGGAGAAAGCAATAACCTGTAGTGGACCTGCGATCAATAGGATCTCCTGCCCAATCAGCATCAGAGAATGCACGGAGTACAAGAGAAGACTGAGCTGAGTAGAAAAGCCCATGAAAAAGGGTACCCTTCAGGTATCGAAGAATGCGCAGAACAACAGCATAGTGAGTTGATCGTGGAGCAGACAAATACTGGCTCACCTGATGAACAGCATAGGAGATGTCTGGACGAGTAACTGTGAGATAAACTAGGCTGTCAACCAATCGTCTGTAAAGAGAAAGATTAGACAATGGTTTCCTCCCCGAGGGTGTCAGATGCGCATTAAGTTCAACTGGAGTGTCAACAGTCTTGTTGTCAGTGAGTCCAGCTCGAGATAACAGGTCAAAAGCATACTTGGCTTGAGTAATATAAAGACCATCTGTGGAGTGAGTAATTTCAAGACCCAAGAAATATCTGAGATGTCCAAGATCTTTCATCTCAAACTGTTGATTGAGAAAATACTTGAGTTCTTGAATGCTACTGAGGTCATCACCAGTTATGATCATATCATCCACATATAGAAGAAGCAAAATAGTGCCTTTATCAGTACGACGAAGAAATAATGCAGAATCATACGGACTGGCAGTGTAACCCAAGCGAAAGATAGTGGAGCTGAACTTGGCAAACCAAGCTCGTGGGGCTTGTTTAAGACCATAAAGTTCACGTCGAAGATGACAAACCTTATTTGATTCAACAGAGAGACCAGGAGGAGGTTGCATATAGACTTCTTCACTTAGATCCCCATTAAGGAAAGCATTTTTAACATCCATCTGAAAAGGATCCCATTTACTAGCAGCAGCAACAGCTAAGAGAGCACGAACAGATGAGATACGAGCAACTGGAGTAAAAGTCTCTTCATAATCAATCCCATACTCCTGTGTAAAACCTTTAGCAACAAGACGAACCTTGTAGCACTCAACGGATCCATCAGAGCAAGTCTTGATCTTATAGATCCACTTACAACCAACCACAGACTGTCCAGGAGGGAGAGTAACCAGATCCCAAGTATGGTTTTTGGTTAATGCATCAAGTTCCTCTTTCATTACAATTTGCCATAAAGGGTCAGTAGAGGCCTCACGATAGGTTTGAGGCTCATGAAGTGTAACAAGGGCAGTGTAACAATGATAGTCAAGTAAATGTGGAGGAATGGATCTTACCCGGGTTGAGTGGCGAGGTGGAATGTCTTGTGGAGGATCTTCAGGCAGAGCAGGAGCAGGGGACCCAGGCTCAAGGTGGGGTAGCTCGTCATCAACCTGTTCATCTTCAACCTGTCTAGGAGAAACATCAAAAATATCTGGAGAGAAGTCCAAAGGAGGATCAAAAGTATTTGTAGAAGGAACAAGAGACTCATCTGGAAAGATTTCTAAAACAGAGGAGTTAGTCAAGGAAGAACGAAAGTGAGAGAGTTCAACAAACAATCGGTGTTCCCAAAAGACAACATTACGTGAAACACGAAGACGATGAGAGACAGGATCATAACACCTATACCCCTTTTGAGTTTCGCCATAACCAAGGAAACAACAAAGTCTAGATCGAAGCTCAAGTTTGTTGTGCTCATGAGGCTGAAGAAGAATGAAACAAGCAGATCCAAATGAGCGAAGGTGATGATAGTTAGGGGGTGACCCAAAGAGACGCTCATACGGAGTCTGATTATGGATGACAGCACTTGGAATGCGATTAATTGCATGAACAGCATGAAGAATAGCTTCACCCCAGAATGGGGCAGGAACTTTGGCAGAAAGAAGAAGAGCACGAACAGTGTCAAGAATATGACAAAGTTTTCTTTCAGCTCGACCATTTTGCTGAGAGGTACCTGGACAAGTTAGATGATGTACAGTGCCATAGGAATGTAACAGAGCTTGAAACGCATATTGAGTATATTCAAGAGCATTATCAGATCGAAAAGTTTTGATACGTTTGGAGAATTGTGTTTCAACCATTTTTGCAAAATTGCTGTATATTGGTAAAATTTCAGAACGAGATTTCATAGGAAAGATCCAACTATAACGAGAATAATCATCAATAAAACAACAAAATATCGAGATCCACCAATACTAGCAACAGGAGAAGGTCCCCAAACATCAGAATGAATTAACTTAAAATACTATTAGAAATGGATTCACTGTTATTAAAAGGCAAAGCTGGCTGTTTTCCTAATTGACATGAAGTATAATCAAAATTGTCTTTGGACACAGAACCCAACAAACCCCTAGACGCTAACTGTTGTACCCGAGAAGATGGTGCATGACCAAGACGAGAATGCCAAAGTGCAAGAGAAGGTAAGGAAGAAACTGCAGCAGCTGCAGCAGCAACAGAAACAGGAGCAACAGGTGGAAGATGAAGATTGTCCACGGGAAACATACGCCCAACTCTAGGACCGGTCCCAAGCTCCTGACCCGTCCTCGGATCCTGCACAATACACCCAGAATAGTAAAAAATAAGACGATAACCTAGTTTAGCTAATTGTCCCACAGAGTACAAATTATAGGATAGGTCAGGTACATGGAAGACTCCAGGAACAGAAAGGTTAGAGGTTGAAACAAAACCTAGACTATTCCCATGCATGGTGGAACCATCAGCTATATGAATATTTAGATGATGTGGTGCAGGGTCAAGTTTGGAGAATAAGGACGAGTGAGGTGTCATATGATTGCAGCAGGCAGAATCAAAAAGCCAAGTTTGAGACTTACCAGGTAGAACAGATAGGGCAGTGGAAAGAGATGCATTACCAGCCATACGAACAGCTTTAGCTATGATCTCCTGTAGTTTAGTGGGGGAGAGGTTGATAGTGGATCCAGAAGACTGGGACTCAGCTGAGGTGGAAGCCATTGGCAGAGTTGGCTCAGTATTAGCAACAACAGCAATAGATTTGTTGCGACGGTAACAAGTCTCAATGGTGTGGCCAGAACGCTTGCAATAGTTGCAGACCTTTTTGTTGGTCTGCTTGCGACGATTGTTAGAGCCAGAGGAATCACCTGATTGCTGAGGTTGCTCTATGAGTGGAGTAGATGGAGTAAGAGCCAAAGTATTAAGCTTATTATGAGCTTGAAGGGTTGCAAGACGAGCTTCTTCTCTAACTAACTCATTCACAGCAGTATCAAGAGAGGGAGCAGGACTGCGATTTGGAAGCTGACCTCGAATGGGCTCAAAGTCCTTATGAAGTGACATCAAGAATTCATAGAGGCGAAATTCATCTCTGATGGAAGCATATTGCTGAGCATCCTTTGAGCATGCCCAAGTTGGATTAGAAAGGTCAATTTGGTCTCAAATGAAGCGAAGCTGATCATAATAGTCATTGATGGATTGCCCTGGTTCTTGCTTGAGTTGATGCAATTCAACCACTAACTGATATTTCATGGATCCATGAGTAGTGGAGTACCTTTTGGCCAACATATCCCATGCAGATTTTGCATCATCAAAGCTGCCCAACAGATTGGAAATAGAGGGAATGGAAGTGTTCCGAATCCATGTGAGGATCATGTGGTTATGACTATCCCATTCAATCATGCGACCAAGAAAGGCAGCATCTTCTTCACTTGCTCCCTTGACAGGAATAGTGATTGCACCAGTACAATAATGCCAGAGCATTCGACCCTTCAGAAAACTACGCATAGCTTGAGACCAAGATAAGTAATTTTTATTCCCCTTCAATACAGTATTGATGGGGCGAGGAACAAAAATATCCTTTTTATCCATTTAGAGACACAATATGCAAAAACAGACAGCAAAAATGAAATCTATGCGAAAAACTAGGTAAGGAGAACCTGGACTGAAAAAGTCAACGGTCAACGATCAACGGCCAGTCAAAGTCAATGGTCAACCTGAGAAGTCAACGGTCAAATCCAGAGTCAGAAGATGACGTCAGCAATGGGGGGCAGCTAGGGCTGACGTCAGCGAGACTTGTTGAGGCGCATGACGGCGCGTGGAGGCGCGTAAAGGTGCGTGACGGAGAGTGACGGCGCGTGGTGGTACGTGAAAAGAAGCTGCGGCGCGTGGGAGTGCGTGTGGCGCGTGATCGGCGGAACAGCAACTTTGAACAGCGCGTGGGGGCGCGTGCAGTCTCCGATTGCTTCGAGGCTTCCACGAGTGTGTAGATCAGCGCAGGACGATCTTAGTGGTACCTTCAAAAACGTAATCGGAGCAATATTTGCAGCGGTGATGCAAAGAGCAGTGGTCTGTGCAGTGTGAAACTCCTTAACAACGGCGTCTGCAGGTCCGGAACCCAAGGACGACGGTTGGATGACGTCGGAGGTTCAACGGTGAGAGGCTGCGGCGGCAGTTGTGATGGCAGAAGCGTTGTTAAAAAAAAAAGGAAGTCACACTAATGAAGACAAGACTGCTAAGAAAAGGTCAGAGTAGTGGCTCTGATACCATGTTAGAAATACAGAATGATTGTATTGTATTTCATAAATAAAAGAATATACATCAGTGCCTTTATATAAAAGGCATATGTGTGCAGTACAAGTAAAGTGTAGTACAAGTACAAGTGTGCTATACAAATAACCTAACTAGGCCTAAAACCCATAACATAATATACGTTAACATTGTCTTTCCTTAAACTGTTTTTGCAGTGCCTTCTTCTACATAAGTGTCTCATGTTGACATGTTCAATTTATTCCACTACATTGTGACCATCATGATCATCACACCAGCTGTTTGATCTTGGATTTGTTGTTTGTTTTATACATAAACACAGGTGACTTAGGACAAGGGGGGACAAACAAAATCTAATTTAGAACTGTTGGGGCAGATCTGGTAATACTTCTATTTTGAGGGATTAGGATTAGGTTCTGGTGGTAAATAGGCTAGAAAATAAGAGGGATAATAGGGTTTACAAAGGGGGATAAGGATTAGTAGGGTTTAGGGATGAAACAAAGGAGAACAATCAAGGTTTGGGTGGCTGTTGCTTTGCTGTGAACAGTGATCTGTGAATAGTAAAATAAAATAAAATAAATGATAAATATCTAGAATCACACCTAGGAGGACTATAATTTAAAATCAGCATAAAATATAGGTTTAAAAACGTAATTTATCAAACAAGGGTCCGTTTGGATACAGCTTATTGTTGCTGAAACTGAAAATTGTTGCTGAAAACACTGTAGCAAAATAATTTTTAAATGTGTAAATAGTACCGTGGGACCCATTTTTAATATTTTTTTATATGTGAACAGTAACAGCACAGTACGTGAACAGTACATTTACTGTTCATAATAGTGAAATTTGTCTCCCAAAGTCAACAAAAGCGGGCCAAAAAAAAAAAAAAAAAGAGAAAACGCGAACTGGAAAAACGCAGACGCAGCGAACGCGGAGCCCAAACGCTCACCAAATAAAAAAAGTTTGCTATTTGCAGAGACCTGGCCAGCCACTCTCTCAATTTTGAAATCACGCATAAATTCAAAAGTGGAGGTTCCAAAATCCAAAATTTCACGTCTCTTCTAATTGTCTCGATGCTTATACACCTCAGAAGAAGAAACCCACTTGAATTCAGCCCTCCAAATCGCTCTTCTCTCAGACTATTCTCAACTTGCTTACAAAACCCATCTCCACCCCCCAAAACCAAAACCCCAAACCCCACAGAAACCCTCACAAAACCCCAACTCAAAGCCTTAGTTCTCACTCAATACTCACATGGCAAGTTCTCCAATCTTGTCTCAAATGTCCTTGCTTTGCCCAATGTCCTCCTCACTGCCTGCCAAAACATCACCACTCCACAGCCCAACAATGGCCTCAACTCCCTTGACTCACAGTCTCTTCTCAACTCGGTCTCGAGGCGGTTTGATGTCGAAGAAATGGGAAGCCAGCTCCGTGAGAATCGGTTTGATATTGAAGCTTGTTGTGTCACAATGATGCCTTCAAGAATGAAAGGTGAGTGCTTGGTCTTGCCCACCTTGAAATTAAAGGTTTTGATTGAAGCTATTAGGATGGTATTGGAAATTGTGTATGATGAACGGTTTGTAACTTTTTCTTATGGTGGGCGTGTCGGTATGGGACGCCACACTGCCATTAGGTACCTTAAGAACTCGGTAGAGAATCCTAGTTGGTGGTTTAGTGTCACATTTGATAGAGAAAGGTTTGATGATAGGCATGTAAATAAGTTGTGTTTGTTTATTGAAGAGAAATAAAAGATGGTTCTTTGATTGGTTTAATAAAGAGGTTGTTTGAGTGTGAGGGGGTGGGAATTGAATTGGGTGGTTGTTACTTAGGAAGGGGGTTTCCTCAAGAAAGCGGGTTGTGTTCGATTTTGATTAATATTTACTTCAATGGGTTTGATAAAGAAATTCAAGATATGCGTCTTCAGAAAAATCAGGAGAATCCAAAGTTTAAATCAGAGCAGCTTGTTTGGATGTCTGGCCTATTTTATATGCCAGTGAAGATGTACGTGGTCAGGTATTTGGATGAAATATTAGTGATAACGTCGGGGTCAAAGATGTTGACCGTGGACTTTAAGACTTGGGTTTTGAAATATTTAGAAGGTAGGTTGGATTTGAGGGTGGATAGAATGAAGACGGCAATTCATAGTGCAGTATCTGAGAATATTAGTTTTCTAGGTATGGAACTACAGGCAGTTCCACCTTCAGTTTTGCATCCTCCCATGACGGAGAAAGCAATTAGGGCACGGAAGAAGTACCTTAGGCAGAAGGAAGTTAGAGCTTTAGAATTTAAAAATGCCAGAGAGAGGAAAAGAAAGATACTGGGGATGAAGATATTGCAGCATGTTTTTAAGAAGTTGAAGCAAAGTGATGGGTTTAAATTTGACTTTCAAATTGAAAATGAGGTTCGAGAAATCTTCAGAACTTGGACTGATGAAGTGGTCCATGATTTCTTGGGTTCCTTGGAAGAGCGTTGGGAATGGCATCAGATGCTGACAGCAGGCGATTTTCTCTCTTTAAGGCACATTAGAGGTCAATTGCCCCAAGAGCTGGTTGAGGCGTATGATAAGTTCCAAGAGCAAGTTGACAAGTATTTGAGTCCGGTCCAAGCTAGAAAGGCATTAGAGAAAGAAGAAAAGAGAGTGGAGGAGGAAGAGGAACAGAAATACGCTAAGAGCACGGTTGAGGATTTGACAAGGCTGTGTATGAAAGTTGATGCACCAGTAGAACTTGTTAGGAAGGCAGTTAAGATGGCTGGTTTTACAAATAACATGGGTCGCCCTAGGCCGGTCAAGTTACTCATTGCTCTTGAAGATATTGATATTATCAAGTGGTATGCAGGAGTAGGGAGAAGGTGGCTTGATTTCTTCTGTTGCTGTCACAACTTCAAGATGGTTAAAACTGTAGTAACTTATCACTTGAGGTTCTCTTGCATTTTGACACTAGCAGAGAAGCATGAGTCAACCAAACATGAAGCCATTAGCAGAGAAGCATGAGTCAACCAAACGTGAAGCCATTAAGCATTACACTAAAGATTTGAAGGTCTCTGATTTTAATGGAAATGAAGAAGTGTATTTCCCCACAGAAAGAGAGGTTAAAATGATGGGAGATCAAAATCTTTCGGATCCAAGGCCTGTTGATGGGGCTTTATCTTTGGCTTTGATCAGGTTGGCTTCTGATGAGCCTTCATGTTCCTGTATCGGTCATTTCTGTGAAAGAATGGATACTGTTTATTATCGGGTATGGTTACTGCAGAACCGTTTGAAAGTGAATCCATCTGTTGAGGACAAGTGGGTCCCAGGGATGGGTGCAATTCATGAAAGTCTCAATCGGAAATGCCTCCCTCTCTGTTCTCATCACATAAATGATTTATATATGGGGAATATCACCCTGCAAGACATTGACTGCACTGCATTTGTTGATGTGGACTGAATGTTGCATGTTCTGCTGCAGTTTCTACATAATTGGCATTGGTTCTGGTGGCTGCTATTGATCTGAACCATGTTCTAGAAATTTTTCTGTATTTCTTTTCTGAAATGAGGCCAGGCAGGTGATGTGTAAATTTTTTGCCTTTTTATTGATTTTCTTTTTAGCTACTAATGTCATTGTCATTTGTGGTGATGGATCATCGTGTGAAGTTTATTATAAACCATTATAGAGAAACATATTCAAGTAGTCATTATCCAATACTTCTCCAGGATTTTGGATGGTTAGTTTGTAACTTCTCTAGGTTTTTGTGAAAGGCATCCTTTATTTTCCCAACCCTGAGCACTTGATTTATCTCATTGCTCAGTCTATTATGATGGAACAGGATTACAAAACCATTTTGTCCCTGAAAATTATGTTCTTGTGCCTTACGTATCCTTTCAATATGATAATCATGTCTTTCCTTAAATTGTTTTTTCGGTGCCTTCTTACCTTCTTCTATGTAAATGTATCTCATGTTGACATGCTAAATTTATTCTACAGCATTGTGACTGTCATGCTCACCACACCAGCTGTTTGATCCTTAATTTGTAGTTTGATTCATACAAACCCCACAGAAACCCTCACAAAACCCCAACTCAAAGCCTTAGTTCTCACTAAATACTCACATGTCACATTCTCCAATCTTGTCTCAAATGTCCTTGCTTTGCCCAACGTGCTCCTCACTGCCTGCCAAAACATCACAACCCAGAAATGGCCTCAGCTCCCTTGACTCACAGTCCCTTCTACACTCAGTCTCGAGGCAGTTTGATATTGAAGAAATGGGCCGCCAGCTCTGCGAGAATCGGTTCGATATTGAAGCTTGTTTTTTCACAATGATGCCCTCAAGAATGAAAGTTGAGTCCTTGGTCTTGCCCAACTTGAAATTAAAGGTTTTGATTGAAGCTATTTTTGTTGGAAATTGTGTATGATGAACGGTTTGTTAATTTTTCTTATGGTGAGCGTGTCGGTATGGGACGCCACACCGCCATTAGGTACCTTAAGAACTCAGTAGAGAATCCTAGTTGGTGGTTTAGTGTCACATTTGATCGAAATTTTTTTGATAATAGGCATGTAAATAAGCTGTGTTTGTTTATTGAAGAGAAAATAAAGGATGGTTTCTTTGTCAGTATTATAAAGAGGTTGGTTTGAGTGTGAGGTGGTGGGAATTGAATTGGGTGGTTGTTACTTAGGAAGGGGGTTTCCTCATGAAAGCGGGTTGTTTTCGATTTTGATTAATATTTACTTTAATGGGTTTGATAAATAAATTCAAGATATGTGTCTTCAGAAAAATCAGGAGAATACAAAGTTTGAATCACAGGAGCTTATTTTGGTGTTTGGCGTGTTTTACAAGCCAGCCAGTGAAGATGTATGTGGTCAGGTATTTGGATGAAATATTAGTGATCACTTCAGGTTCAAAGATGTTTAGTTCAAAGATGTTGACCATGGATTTGAAGCATTGGGTTTTAAAATATTTAGAAGGGGGGTTGGAGTTGAAGGTGGATAGAATGAAGACATTGACTACACTTTGTTTGCAGATGTGGACTGAATGTTGCTTGTTCTGCTGCAGTTTCCTATGTAATTGGCTTTGGTTCTAGAGGCTGCTGATGTTCTGAAACCTTATTCAAGAAAATTCTTGTGTATTTCATTTCTGAAATGAAACCAGGTAGGTGATGTGTAAATGGATTGCGTTTTTATTCATATCTTTGCTACTAATGTCATTGTTCATTTGTGGTGATGAATCTTTGTGTGAATTTTATCTTAAGAACATAATAGAGGAGCTTATTCAAGTAGTCATTATCCAAAAATTTTCCATGATTTTGGAGGGTTATTTTGTAACTTCTCCAAGTTTTTGCGAAAGGCATCTTTTGTTTAACCAACCACAAGCATTTGATTTATCTCATAGCTCAGTATATTGTGATGGGTACATTTGATAGGATTACAAAACCATTTTGTCCATGACAATTCTATCCTCTTGCGTTGCTTAAGTATCCTTTCAATACGATAATCTTGTCTTTCCTTAAAACTGTTTTCTTGGTGCCTTCTTACCTTCTTCTATGTAAGTATCTCACGTTGACATGCCCAAAATATTCTACAACATTGTGACCCTCATACTCTCCACACCAACAGTTTGATCCTTAATTTGTTTGATTTATACAAAAACACTTAGTTCTTCACAATGGATACAAGACATTAATTAATTTTTTTACTCTTATTATTTTTTATTTGTAAGTTACACAATCTAAAAGATTTCCTCTGGCTTGTCTATCGAAAAAATTAGTTACTCTGGCAACTAAGGGGACCATTTGTTTGTTTCCCTAAGCTTCTTTTGTTTTAATAGGAAATAGGACTGGTAAACCTTTGTCTCATTGAAGCTTCTTTCCCATGAGTTGCCCATTTTTGGTTGACCCATAAGAAAAGCGTTTCTCCAGAATCTGTCTTCTTTTGTTTGATGTTTGTTTGTTTGTTGTATAGTGTCTCTTGTGATCTTTCTGGCTTTTATTTTAACTAATGCTAGAATTCTCCCAACTCTTCTCATGCTTGTTGTAGGTATATGTTGAGAGCTGTTCTCAAGTACTGTAGGGCTGAAAAATGAGCCAAGCTGCTCGCAAGCAGCTCAATCAAAGTTTGCTTGGCCTGTTTGTTAAGCAAGATGATCTGAGCTTGAACTATGTTCTGAGCTTAAGCATCATTATGCTCAGCTTGTCAGCCCATGATCTGGCTTGATAGAGGGTCTCCATCATAGATCTGATCTGAGGGAATATTCTTCTTCTCAAACTGGTCTGAGTATTTCATTTTGGGAATTAAGCACAGACAGCACATTCTTCTTAATTTATCTGTTTTTTAATCTGTGGGATTGAACCACCACGTAAAAATGTTATGGGCTTTTCATGTATAAGACGAATTTTGCCCTCTTTGGTTCCCAAATTGCAAACAAGAGATGAAAAGAGTAGCCATTCCTGTCATAACAAGTCCTGCTTCCCTATTAGCAGCTGTAGGTCACACATAGGAGAAGAGGACACACTGAGGTGCCTTTTTTGGGAATATACATAAACAACCATGCTCCCATGGACACGTGAGAGAAAAAAAGGCCATTGCAGGTGTTGCTTCCTAAGCTGTACAATAACCTTACCCTTGTTGTAGAGCCCATCAGCTTTTGAAGTTTAAATGCTCAAGACAGCTAGCATTTAGAAGTTTTTTGGAGCTTGCAATCAGCTTGGAAGACATTCAACTATTGCATGAGCTGAGCTCCAACCAGAATGTTGAGACTGGAATCAGGCTCAAGCCTATCTTGAATTCTAGAAATATTTTGCAAGAGCCGAGTATGAGTAGTCGGAAGTTGGGCTTAGCTTGGTTTGTTTACAGTTCCCATTGTATGATTGGCTACCAAAGGTTTGCGAGTTCATATCTTTAGTACTGCCATTTTGTGCAAAAAAAAAAAAAAAATTATGATGGGTGATGTATGTATACATACATGCATTGACTTGACAATTAATCTTCATTTTTCTTTGATGATTGACTTGTATTGTACTTACCTCTTTTGCTTTTAGAGTTTAGTCTACGTTTGGCACTTTTGAAAAATGCAATATACTTTTTTCCCCATCGTTTGTTAAAATTTTCATAGTCAGTATTGAACACTTGTTTCCTTTTAATTGGTCTTTGTGGTTGTTCATTATAGGAATGGCTGCTGTGGGGTTCTGTGAGTCATCTTTATATCGGAGGTACTGGATTTCAAGGCTTTAAGTAAAAAACAATATTTCAGAAGGGAAAAGTGTTGATCATTTTTGTGACGAAGCAGGCTGAGCTTTTGGCGGACTGACCATAAACAGGCTGAAGAAGATTTTGTTACTAATGAAGTGTAATGTTTTGTGGGGTTTTGAGGTTTTTAGTGAGCAAGAAAGAATGACATTGTTTCATTGTTTGGCTTTTGCAATATCAAGTTTAATGGGTGAGTGAGGAGAAATGTGGTTTTTGAAGATGAAGGTAGTTTCTAGAAGATAAAGATGATATATTGTACTGTGTACAGAAAATGAAGATGGAGGGTAGTTTCTAGAAGATATACATGATATACTATACTGTGGATAGAAAATGGTAATGAGAAATAATATGGATAATTAGATTAGATTTTTCATTATATATTTTGCTGGTTTTACTTTGAGACACATAATCTCTCTTTCTTTCTCTCTCTCTCTCTCAAGAAGTGGTGTTTTTGCGTTTGACCAGACTATTCTACTTCCTATCCATGAGACACCCCGAAACCCCATAGATTGATAATGTGGTGAATTGAACCTTAGACCTTTGAATGTCATATCCCAAACCTAGCTCAACAAGTTCAAAACACTATCAAGGTGTTCGATAGATTGATAGTGTGGTGAATTGAATCTTGGACCTTCGAATGTCACACCCCAAACCTAGCTCAACGAGTTCAAAACACTATCAAGGTGGGCAACTAGTTTGAATAGAAAAAAGAATTCTTTTCATGATGATGTGAATTAGATTATCAAGTAATCAAACAATTGAGATTGAATTATTTGGCACTTAAGCAGAAGAAAATTCTCCGTTTGCTTCAGATATGAATTTTCTTTTGCTTCTTTTAGTCCAACTAAATCTAATAAAGAGGAGGCAAATAATATTCAATCGAGAAGAGCGTAGGCACTTGAAATTCTACTAGAAGTTACTGACACCGAGTAACATAGGGCATTTTACTATGGTAGCTAATTGTGGACTAATAATCTATCCCTTTTCATCAATAATGAGATATTGTGTAAGAAATGGAAGGTAGATTCAGATGTAGTCCATTCGAGTTAATTTTTACAAATCTGGAAGGATTAACAATGGCAAAGTAGTATTACTGAAGTTGCTTGGATGGTTGTCACCATTGACAGATGCTATTGTAAGTGCCATAGAATGCCAAATTGGAACTGTCCTCGTTTGAATTGCAAATTACTCAAAGCTAATTCTTCCCCACTTACTAGTGGGATTTGTGGAAGAAATGACGGTCATCCAAGAGATGTCATAATCTGCATTACCAAAGTTGTCCAAATTTTTATTTTCCAACTCTCAAAATGTCCAACATCTTTGTAAACTTGCCTTGGTGGAAAAATGAAAAAAATTCCAAACTAGTCCATACTGATGTCTAGGGGCTACCACCTCTCACATTAATAAATACTTTTCTTTTCCATTGATCTTTGTTGATCATTTCACCAGATTACATGGTTGTATCTGCTACAAAATAAATCAAAAAGTATTTGCTATATCTTAGCATTTTAAAGCCGTTATGGAAACACAATTTTCATTTTAACTTAAAATCCTAAGTGAAAGTGGAGATGAATATACTTCAACTAAAAAGGTTGTACCTAGTACATAAAACTCCCACTTTTGGTGGGTTTGGAAGAGGTTATGGTAGGTAATCTTACTCCTAATTTTCCTTTTTGGAGGGGTTGATTCCTAGCTTGAACTTGCGACCTATTACTTTTGGTGGAAGGCATTTGCAATTGCACCAAGGCCTGGCCTCTAGGTGAATATACTAAAACTAAATTTGATAAATTTTGTACTTCACAGGGTATAATCCATCAGTGTTATTTTCTTGATTTTTTTGGCATTTGGTACATTTTTGCTAACATTTTTTTTATGTAGCTCAAAAAGCAAACATATTAGTTAAGTAGCATCTTGTGTCTTAGAAACTCAAGTTCAATGAAGAAACTCGACTTCAAGACTCAGAGTCCTAAGTGGTGGCAATTTGATGTGGATTAAAATATCCACGTGGAACTTGAATCTTAAAAACTAGAGTTCCTTAAAGACCAAATTTCAATTCCTCACCAACAAAACCAAACCCAACAAAAAACAAATCTGTGAATGTCTCACCTGCAAACCCAAACCCAACAAACACGCCGCCACCTCATCCCGATTGGAACCTGTAAATCCAAACCCAACAAACGCACCACCACCTCATCCTGATCAGAATCTGCTAAGAGAGGGGGAAAGTTCATGGGTTTTGATCTAGCATTTTGACCAAAAGAGATAGGGAATGGGGACAAAGTGAGAAAGAACCACCTCGATGGTGAGCTTCAGCTTTGGAGGCCTAGTTTGGGCTTGATCTATAGATATAGCTAGAGAGAAGAAGAGAGGTTCAGAGAGAGAAGAACAAGAAGAAATTGTCATGTCAGTTTCTTGATTTTTTTTTTTCTTGGTTTTCTTTTGAGGAAAGACTCAAATTCCACGTGGAATTTTTCCACATTAGCTTTGCCACCACTTGGAACTTGACTTTTAGAGACTTGAGTTTTTTCATTGAACTTGAGTCTCTAAGACTTGAGATGCTACTTAACTAATATATTTGCCTTTTGAGCTACATACCAAAAATGTTAGCAAAAATATGCCAAATGCCAAAAAAATCCCTTCTTTTCCACACACACCCTAACAAAATGGGGTAATTGAAAGAAAACATGTCATTTCGTGGAAACTTCCGTAACATACATTAAATAAGGTCCAGAATAATGCTCATTCAAAGATTCAAGTGTTTTTTATAATCAAATAATATACATTCTTAACATCATTATTACACAACAAAGAGGTTTATAATATCTCATTACATAAGAAAAACCCAATTAATTTAGGATGAATGAGAGTTTAGCCTAAAAGGACCAAATTTTAATTATCAAATCAAGAAAAAATAATTATGATGAATCGAGTCAATAACTTAAATTGTTCAACCAGCTTAGTTTAACTTGACTTTGACAACTTCCTACTCATTGTGTTCAAATTTCTCATAGTAATGACATCAAATCAAACAATCAAATTCGAATTTCATATTTTAACAACAAAAAAGTTTTAAATAAAAAAAGACAAAGAAAAAAGTTCATGTTTTGTTCACGTATCAGCAGAAAATACTATATCAGCCAAAAGTTAGTGAAACAGACTGAAATTTAGGTCGAGGTGGGGGATGATTCATCCCGATAAATAACTTGAACAAAATGGAATTGATAATTTTGCTTTTGCATGGACTTTTTGGTGGGTCTCTAACTCTATTCAAACTCAAAAGGAAGGAAAATAGTGGAGTATCACAAATACAACCAAGTTTGACTAATCCAACTAATTCAAAACTAGTAAGTCCTTAAATATTTTAAAATGAATTATTGGGAATGGCACTGGAAGCTTACAGCAGGCAATTCTCTCTGTTTAGGGTGCATTAGAGATCATTTACCCCAAGGTCTAGTTGATGCATATAATAAGTTCCAAGCAAATGATGACAAAATTTTAGTCTGTTTCTAGCTAGAACGGCATTAGAGAAAGAAGAAAGGAGGCTAGAGGAGGAAGAGGAACAGAAATATGCTAAGAGCACAATGGAGGAATTGATGAGGCTATGTGTAAAATGCACCAACATAACCTGTTAGGAAGGTGGTTTAGATGGCTTCTTTTACAAAAATCATGGGTTGCCCTAGGCTGATCAAGTTACTCATTGCTCTTGGAGATACTGATACTATCAAGCAGCTTGATTTCTTCTGCTGCTGTCACAACTTCAAGATGATAAAAAAAGAAGTAACTTATCACTAAAGGTTCTATTGCATTTTGTCACAAGCAGAGAAGCATAAATTGATCAACAGCCCAACAAAATTATATTAATCAACAAACCTCAAGAGAAATTTTTTAATGAATAATTAATTTTTATTGATCAAAACACTAGAAGATAAAACTTTAAACAAAGCATGACACACAACCAACAACCCAGTAACAATACTTAAAACAACCCTGTTTGCCACCAAAGTACAAATAGCTACATTTGCAACTACACTAAACAAGCCCAACAAGGCACTCAAACATTACAACAGTGCAAGTGTGCAACTCTATCAGACATTGCTCTAATCACAAACTGTTGAGTTGGTGGAAGCTTGAAATGCTTATATTCTGTGTAACAAAATAATAGTAGGTTATGCAAAATAGAAAAAGACATCACACATGAAACACTTCTGCCTTGGGCCTACATCCACGGACAATGTCTAACAGAAAATTTCACTAAGAAAATAGGAGATTACAAAATAGCACGAGACAAGAGAATCTTTAATTTCTATAAACTGATGCCAGTGCTTAAACTCTATAAAACCAATTGAACAAAGCCACACACATACAGCAAAAAGGAACCCTCCAAGGCTATTTCTTGACCACTTTAACGAGGGCCCAGGTGGGTGTGAGAGGAGAGACCTTCCTTGGGTAATTCTTCAACGACCTCTGGTAACTATCCCTCTTACTGCCACCATAGGCTTCAAGAAAAATTTGAACAATTTAAACCTGATGAAAAAACTAGTAAAAAATAGAGTGATGCGGAATGATTTTAATTTTTGAGTTTGTGGTGATTGGGATGTGAGTGCCAAATGGTAATAATGTTAAGGTACAACTACTCAACTAGCACAATACTTTTGAATTTTTTTTCTTAAATCTGACAATCAAAACCCACACTTTCATGTCATTATATTGTAATAGGAAGAAGAAAGATGATGACTTACAGGAAAAGAAGTCAAATAACTCCCTAAAGAATCAGCCATACATACTCCAAGTCTTTGGATTTGGTCTCTCATTAAAATAGTCTTCTCTGTTAAGATTATAAACTGAATAGTCTGTATATTGATGTGTGTAGAACAATGTACAATAGAGAGCCTTATATAGGCTAGATATGTGTGCAGTACAAGTAAAAAGAGTAAACTACAAGTACAGTATACTGGGCTAAGCCCAATGGGCTAACCTAGTCTAAACTATACACTAACATCCCCCCTCAAACTCGAGGTGGCAAGGAGGAAGCCAACTGGAGTTTGGATATAAGATCTCGAAGACGACCAGGCGGGTGAGTCTTGGTAAAGATATCAGCAGGCTGGTTAGTAGAGGAGATGGAGAATAACTTGAGATTTCCTTTCTTAAGATGCTGGCGAGTGATGTGGCAGTCGATCTCAATATGCTTAGTGCGTTCATGAAAGACATCATTATGAGCAATGTAGATAGCACTACGATTGTCACAATAAAGAGGAGTGGCAGTGGGCTGTGGAGCATCCATGTCAGCCAAGAGCCAGCGAAGCCAAACAAGCTCACAAGTGGTGTCGGCAAGGGCACGATACTCAGCCTCAGTACTGGAACGGGAAACCACATCCTGCTTCTTGCTGCGCCACGAGACCAGAGAAGTACCTAACAGGAAACAAAAACCTGTGATAGAGCATCGATCAGTCGGATCACCTGCCCAGTCAGCATCTGAATAAGCATGAAGCTCGAGAGAAGATCGAGAGGAGTAATGCAGACCATGATAAAGTGTGCCTTTGACATATCGAAGAATCCGAAGAACAGCAGCATAGTGGACAGAACGAGGTGCATCCATGAACTTACTAACCATACCCACGGCATGTGAAATATCCGGACGAGTAACAGTGAGATAGATCAAACTGCCAACCAACTGACGATAGCGAGTAGCATCGGATATAGGTTCACCGTCCAAGGGTGTGAGTTTTGCATTGTATTCCAAAGGAGTGGAAACAGTCTTGTTATCAGTGACACCGGCTTTGGAGAGAAGATCAGAAGCATATTTAGCCTGGGAAAGATAGTATCCATCAGAGGATGAGGTAACCTCAAGCCCAAGAAAATAGCTGAGAGTGCCCAGATCTTTCATCTCAAAATGCTGACTAAGGAAGTTCTGAAGAGAGCGGATACCTGCAGAATCATCTCCAGTAATAATCATATCATCAACATAAAGAAGAATAAGAGTGATACCAGCAGAGGATCGTCGAACAAAGAGAGCAGTGTCATGAGGACTTGAAGTGAAACCCTGCTGAGCAACAACTGAGCTAAACTTCTCAAACCAAGCTCGAGGAGCCTGCTTGAGGCCATAAAGAGCACAGCGAAGGCGGCAAACTTGATTGCCTGAGTGTGGATAGCCAGGGGGTGGTTGCATGTACACTTCTTCATGGAGGTCTCCATTGAGGAAAGTATTCTTCACATCCATTTGATAAAGAGGCCAACGGCGAACAGCAGCCACAGCAATGAGACATCTAACAGATGTAAGACGAGCAACAGGAGCAAATATTTCCTCATAGTCAATACCATACTCCTGAGTAAAGCCCTTGGCAACTAGGCGAGCTTTGTATCGTTCAATAGATCCATCAGCCTTGGTCTTGATCTTGTAAACCCACCTACAACCTACTACAGACTGACCAGGAGGCAAATCAACCATATCCCAAGTGTGATTCTTATAAAGGGCATCTAGTTCTTCATTCATAGCTTGCTGCCAAAGAGGGTCAGTATGAGCCTCACGATAGGTGTGAGGTTCATAGAGAGTGGCAAGAGCAAAAGAGCAATGATAATCAGTGAGATAAGGGGGAGGAATGCTTACCCGAGTGGAACGACGAAGTTCAGGACCAATAGGAGACTCAGGAGAGGGTGGTGCCACAGGATCCAAGACAGGCGGGTCATATGTCGGAGACAGAACCGGAGATGAGTCGTCTGGAGAGGCAGTCGATGCTGAAGAATCCTCCACAAGTTCAGGATAGAGAGGGAGGAAAAGATCAGTAAAAATGGGAGACTCTAAGGAAGAAGATGTAGGAAACTGCTGAAGACTCGTGAAAGGACGATGTTCCCAAAACTCAACATGACGGGAGACACGAAAGCGATGAGAAATGGGATCATAGCAGCGAAACCCTTTTTGAGACACACCATAACCAAGGAAACAACAGAGACGAGTACGAGGTTGGAGCTTTGTTCGTTCATGAGCAGGAAGAGAGACAAAACAAGCACAACCAAAAACCCGAAGAGAGGAGTAGTCAGGAGTTTGACCATAGAGAAGCTCAAATGGTGATTTGTTGTGTGTAGTTGGTGAAGGAATACGATTAATGGTGTGCACAGCAGTGAGTGCAGCCTCACCCCAAAAGCGCTCAGGAAGAGAGGCAGAAATGAGAAGGGTGCGGACAACATCAAGAATGTGACGATGTTTTCGTTCTACACGACCATTTTGTTGAGAGGTGTAAGGACAAGACCGCTGAGGAAGAGTACCATGTCTGTCTAAAAAGGATAGGAAAGATTTATCATTATATTCTTGAGCATTATCTGATCGAAAGACTTTAATGGTGCGATTGAACTGTGTTTCAATCATTTTATGAAATGTTTGGTAAATAGACACAAGTTCAGACCTATGGTGAAGCAGATAAATCCAAGTATACCGAGAAAAATCATCCACAAATATGACAAAATATTTAGATCCCCCCTCAGTGGGAACAGGTGCAGGACCCCAAATATCAGAATGTATAAGATCAAAAGGGGCAGAAGAAAAGGAGTCACTTTTATTAAAGGGCAATTTGGTTTGTTTGCCAAAATGACAGGAAGTACAATCAAATTTTTGAAACTGAACTGAACCTAAATGACCTTGAGAAGCTAATAATTGAAGACGAGATAAGGATGGATGACCAAGACGAGCATGCCATAGATCAGGTGAGGAGGTGGCAGTGGTAGCAGCTGCAGAAACAACTTGTGAAGGAATCTTCAAGTCATGAACCTCAAACATGCGACCAACCTTACGGCCTGTCCCAAGCACTTGACCCGTCCGGGGATCCTGCACATCCACACCATGATTAGTAAATAGAAGATCTACGCCTAATTCGCAAAGTTGACCAACAGAAAGCAAATTGAGGGATAACTTTGGAATATGAAAAGTGTCACTAAGGGATAAACAAGGAGAAGAGATTGTTCCTTTATGACTAACAGGCATAGGAGTTCCATCAGCAGTGTAAATGGTGATTGGATGTTCTAAGGGTGCCTTATCAGAAAATTGGGATTCATCAGGAGTCATATGGTTACAACATGCAGTATCAAAAAACCAAGGTTGTTTACCTGAGGTGACAGAGAGGGCAGTGGAAGTGCGGGATAAAACCTGTTGAACAACTGCCTCAATATCAGCCGTAGTAAGTGAGGAAGCCAAAGATGGACCTGTAGGAACCGATGGATCTGAAGGACATACAGCAGCTGCCTGAGGAAGAGAAGCTTTATTCTGCTCTTGCACAAATTTATGTAGCTTACGACAAACAGAGATGTCATGGCCTTTGGCACGGCAAAACTTGCAGTGAATACCTTTGGAAGACTGAGAGGTGGGACGCCCAGAGTTTATTCGCGGAGGAGCAGTGAATGCAACAATGGGAGGCTGTGGTGAGGGTGTAGCCAATACATGATCAGATGATGTCATGTGATAAGTAGGCCGACGATTCTCCTCAGAAATGAGCTCCTTTACTGCAGCATCAAGAGAAGGAGTAGGAGACCGGCTAAGTAGAGAAGCCCTAGTAGGCTCAAAATCCTCACGTAAACCCATCATGAAGTGCATAAATCTACGGCGATCCCGGTATTTGACAAAGAGCTCAATGTCCTTAGAACACACCAGTGGAGGATCTGCAGCAGAGAGTTGTTCCCACATAGTAGAAGTCTGAGAATAAAAATCAGAAATAGACTGACCTGTCTCTTGGCGCATTTGATAAAGCTTTGATTCAATGTGAAACTCCAAGCTTGAATCATTAGTGCAGTTATAACGATCGGCCAAAAATTTCCAAGCAGCCTCAGCAGTTTCAAGACGAGGAAGAAGATTATGAATGGAGGGAATAGAGGTATTGATAAACCAAGATAAGATCTTACTCTGAATACTCTCCCATTCCTCTAGACGTTCTTCATAATCATCTATTGTAACAGCAGTCTTGGAAGACTCTTCAGCAGCTGTGGCTTTGGACTTAGGGTCTGGTACTGGCTTAGGAATTGAACCAGTCACATATCTCCACAGTTTACGACCCTTGAGAAAGACGGTCATATTCTGAGACCATGCATGATAGCTAGTAGGACCATCCAACATGATGGTGATAGGACGTATGATATCTCGTTCACTTTGTTGAGCCATAATGAAGAAAATGACCAAAAAGTGAGATTTAGATACCTCAAATGCAGAAACGGAGCCCAAAATCAGAATCTACGCGAAAAACTAAGCAAGACAGGTCCTGTTGAAAAATTTTGACTTGGTCAACGGTCAAAGTCAACGGTCAAAGTCAAAGGTTAAAGTCAACGGGCGGCCTGGTCAAGTCAACTGATGACGTGTGCTGACGTGGGCGGTGTGACGTCACGCTAGGGCTGACGTGGCAGTTCCAGAAACGAAGCTGGCGCGTGGGGCGCGTGTCAGCGCGTGGAGCGCGTGGGAGGGCGTCTGTTCCGGCGCGTGGGGCGCGTGAGTGAGAGTGGCAGCGCGTGGCGGCGCGTGGAGGCGCGTGGAGCGCGTGTTCGTGAGGCAGAAACTTCAGGCGGCGCGTGTGAGGTTGTTTCTGGCCGTTCTTTGTTGGGTTTTGCTCGGGATTGTCTGTTCTGTCACTCAATGCCTTTGCTTTGACAGTTGGATGAGCAGAACAATAAGATCCGAGAGTTGTTGGGACTGTGGGCGTGATGGCGGTGACTCGCTTCTGACAGTGGCTACTGGATGAAGGCGAGGGCAGCGGAAGAACGCCGGAGACGTCCACAGGAACCAGAAAGTCAGAGGAATGGCTCTGATACCATGTTAAGATTATAAACTGAATAGTCTGTATATTGATGTGTGTAGAACAATGTACAATAGAGAGCCTTATATAGGCTAGATATGTGTGCAATACAAGTAAAAAGAGTAAACTACAAGTACAGTATACTGGGCTAAGCCCAATGGGCTAACCTAGTCTAAACTATACACTAACATTCTCCACTAGGTCTAGCCCCATCATCCTCATAATGACTTCGCTTATTTCTGCTACCTTCTGCAGCTAAATTGTCAATATCATGATGGATTACACCCAGATCCTCATAGAGCATGTTGTTTTTGCTGCTGCACTCTGTCATAGTAAATATGGAATTTACTGGTATTCATATTCCTTTTCAAATGGAATTAACTTCTATTAATAAAAGAAAATCCAACAATTTAGAGTACAACCACATAAGGCATCCACAAGAAATTATAGAGCTCCCTCCCTTGTACTACTTATGATTTTTGAAGCCAATATTAAGACAGATCGTATCATGGTTAGTTATAGGAGCTTAAGAGTTAAGTGTGTGACAAATAGATGTTTGATGATTTTTTGATTTGATATAGGTGTTCCAAATATGCATCTTATTCTGTTGGTAGGATTCTTTTATTCTTGAAACTTAAGGCTCCTGTGAATTTAAACAATTGTCTTTATATTTCTAAGAAATTAAATTTTAATGTTGGGTGGCTCCTGATAAATTAGTTTAGAGATCCTGAGTTTAACTTGGATTTTATAGACAGGAAACAGTTTTGTGCGTTGTATCTTATGACACTCTATAGGGCTGAATAGCTACTTTTATTCTAAAGGAAACCAAAGAACCAACCCGCAGGGTACACCTTTAGTACTTCAGTAGGGCAAGCTCTTTAAGAGGTTTCTTTTTTGTTTTAAAGGCAGCTAGCTCAATTAAGGAAGCATGATGCTGCTAGAGGAAGGCAGCTTCAACTTATTCGCCTCTTGTATATACATGCATACCTATACATGTAGCAGCTGAGTATGTTCAAAGGTACACTCATTTTTTATGACTGGCAATGTAGTAAGCATTCGATACTGCTTTCGTTTGTCAAGCACAATAAAAAGATTATCTTACAGGTAAAAATTGAGGTGACCGTTTGGCATGATTATTATTTTTTTTTTTGGGGGGAATTTTCTCATTAGAAGAAATATTACTTATTTGGTTTTAAGGCACATTTAATCATGCATTCCCCTGTAGAATACAACAGCCAGCACAACTGACCTAACTAAAGATATTTAAGGCAAACTGGGGCTGAAAAGCGAGAAAAAAGAAACTGTCCCATGTTAAGTCTTCCCCAGGAAGAGGGGGAGAAAAATGGTAAATGAAACGAAGGAAGAAGAACTGACATTGTGTTCCAATGAAAGGGGTGTAGATTTGAATAACAGTCTGAAAGAAACATTTTAAAACATGTGCTGCTGACAGTTACTTTAATTTCTCATGAGTTGTTAGTGTATGGTATTTCTCTCATGGCTTTATAAGTGATCTGAACAAGATATCCACGTTTGTCACTAAAATTTGAATTCAACTGCAAGTTCCATTGTGTCAGACTTCATAATCATATCAGTAATATATATTAACATGTTCAATGTTGCAGATTTCCTGCTTCAAGAAATTACTTATTGTTATCATGTATAAGCATTTATTATCCTTGTTTTGGAAGTTGGACCACACGAAGAATAAAGCAAATAATTTGCTCTATTATATCCTCTATCTGAGCTGAGTCAGATAATTTTTCCCTTTTTGACAGTTTTCCCTTTGTGTGTGTATGACTTCTAAATTTTGTGTCAAGATCAATGTGCTGTTTTGGTTCTTATTTTTAACTTTACTGAATTTTGTGTCAGGAAATCCAGAAGCAACTATTAAGAAGCACCTAGTTTGCAGTAGTTTTTTCATAGTAATTGGAGGAGTTTGCAAATCTGTCTGATTTGGCTGGTAACTCTCAAAAGAAAGAGGTTTTCTGTGCTGCTGTCCCAGATGGGCTGAAGAACCAATATTTTGAGCTCTTACAATTTAAAAAAGCCTCACTGCTGGTAATATACCTCGGGGTTCTTCCAATTTCTTGGAGTTGTTGTGTAAGAAAATGTATGCCCCTTCTTGAGATAACAGGCAGAATTGAATCCTGGCAGCAAGGAATCTTTCATTTGCAGAATGGCTCCAGTTGATCCAATCAATTCTTTATGGCCTTTAGGTTTTACTGGTCAAGCATCTTCATATTGCCAAAGAAGAGTATCAAGCCTATTGAACAGAAATTTAGTAGTTACCTATGGAGAGGAAGGAGCTTTAGGGGCTTAAGTATCGTGGGATGTTGTATGCTAAAGAGAATGTGGATTAGGTTTGAAAGGGGTGTAAGAAATGGAACAAAGCAGCCATAATTAGACATATATGGAATCTGTTTGCTAAGGCGGGGTCAATTTGGGTAGCTTGTGTTAAAATATTTTGTAACACGAGTTTCGGACTTTCGGGTTTGTTAACATCCCTCAAGATAGCTCTCAGGGCTAGACGAAAATTCTAAATCTTAGAAGCATTTTCAGGCTATTACTGAAGTTGAGGTTGTAGCTGATTCCTATGGCATGATTGGTGACATCCAGATGGAGTTCTAATTCAGAGGTATGGTACTCGAGTCATATATGATGTTGCTAGCAGATCAAATGCAAGGGTTTCAACTTTCAAGTGTTTTGAAAGATAAAAACTGGTCTTGGAAGTGAGTAAGATCAAATGGCCTTGTATCCATTCAGAGTAAACTTTGTTCACTAAACATTGGCGAAAGAGATAGAGTGGTACCTATTCAAGTGCAGAAACATGGGAGTGGGTCAGGGTTAAGCTTTTAACAGTTGGATGGTGGAAAATCACGTGTTTCTTTCAAGTTATTCCAAGATATTTATTCCTCTATTGGCTAGTAACAAGGACCAAATTAAGCACTCAGGACAGAATGCTACATTGGGCTTACACTGGTGATCTAAAAATGTGTACTCTGCAGGAAAAGCTTGGGATGCACACTTGTACTCTTGAGTTCTTTTAACTAGAAATTTGGAAAGAATTAATGGAGTGCTGCTTAATTGATTTCCTTTAATATGTGTGGGAAGACATCATTGTTTGGGGAGAAAATCAGTGGGAGGGAAAATCTCTTAAGGGCTGTGGTATGGAAGTTGGCCTTAGGTGCTGCTGTGTACCATTATGAGAACTGAGGAGGGCATTATGCAGTCCATATAGAGAGAGGTTAAACTAAGGTTCGAGACTAGACGTAACAATGTAATCTTTCTTAAATTGAGTCATTTGTAGTAAATGGGTAATTAATTTAGCTGTCATTGGTGAGTTCTGAAAATGAATTATCTCGGATTTTTATGTTGATTTAACATGTGTTAGACTAATTAAAATGAAGTGGTAAAATCAACTTCCATGTTTTAATATATAATAGAAGAAAAGTGATAAGAAATAAAAAAGAAACAGAACCTATTTATATTTCTTTCCATAATAAGATGAAAATTGAAGTGAAGTGTGTTTTGTTTTTGGATAAAAGCGTTCATGCCTAATAAAACAACATATTGTACAAATTATAGGACAAATTCATTTAAAATTTATTCAATCTTTTGGGTAATATTCTCAACTCTCATATGAATAGTAAATTCTGCTATAAACTTTACTAAGACTCATTGTCATGGAACATTGAATAGTTATCCACTTATTATTCATTTCTCTTTTTTGATCACCAAACAGTGAAAAAAAATAGTTTTACAAACTTCAACATTTTTTCATTACTTTTCTTTTTCTAACCTCAATTGCATATAAGTTGTGCAAATCATGGTCCAAAATCAACATCCGAACCCAGCCAGGTTTTTGTTGGATATTTCTTAAATATGAATCATAGACCCAAATGCCAGCAAGGGAAAAGAAAAAGCATACATTATATATGTGGGACTGTTGGAGAAAAGGCAAAACAACAATTATATAAATGCAACAGTCCTCAAGAGAAATTTCAATAAGTATTTTGCATAGAAATAGAAGTTCAACAGAGAATTACATTTGCAGGACAAAATAAAAACATGATTTAATCAATAATAAGAGCCATTTGACAGTTAATTTAAATACAGGGACGGATCTACGTTGGGGCAAAGGGGGGCCATTGCCCCACCCACATCATAAAAAAAAAAAAAAAAAAAAAAAAAAAAAAAAAAAAAAAAACCTAGTATAAAAAAATTAAGATTTGCCCTTATATATATATATATATTTGTCTGTCCTCCTCTAAAATATTTAGATATTGACCTACAAGAAAATAAATAAATAAATAAAATTCATGCCCCTTTAACTACAAAAAAAAAAAAAAAAAATGGACTAAACAAAAATCGTGCAAAAAATAAGAAACACTTATTTTGTATGTTATACTTTGTTGATGTGTTTTATAATATGAAATGTTTAAGAAATACTTATTTTGTATGTAGTATTTTGTTGAATATGAAATAGATGTTAGTTTTTATTTTCATAATTTTTTTTTTTGGTTTTAAGCTTTGTCCCCCAGTATGAATCCTGGTTCCGTCCCTGTTTAAATAGCTGACCATTTTGAGTCCTTGAGCTTGACCACTTTAGAAAGAGCCCAGGTGGATGTGAGAGAAGGAACCCTACTTGTCTAATTCTTCAAAATGGCTCTGCTAACTATCCCTCTTACCGCCGCCATATAAAAGTGCCCCAACAAGACAGCAAGAAAAAATTAAATTATTCCAACCTGATTTTAAAGGGAAAAAAAGTGGCTATATGAGGGCCAAAAGGTAATATGCTACGGTACATCTGCACACTAAATGCTATGATTTATATTTATTTTTTAAATGCTAGTAAGGGAACTCCAAAAAGAAAAACTTTATAATTTTATACCTATGACAAATTAAATTTGTTGTCATGCCAAAAATAAACCTGACAATCAAAACCTACACTTTCATTTCATTGGATTCCCTCCCCAAAATAAAGAAAACATCAAGATTTGTAAATTGTATAATAGAAAGAAGAAAGATGATGACTTACAGGCAAAGCGGTCAAAAATTTCTCTTATATTGGAGGTGGTTCGTCATAAGAGTAGTCTTCATCACTAGGCCCCACCCATCATCGTCATCATGGAATCACTTATTTCAGGTACCTTTGGAGGCTGTATCATCAATATCATGATCAATTGCACCCAGATCCTCACCGAGCATGCTACTTGTATACCGCATGAATCCCATTGTTCACCACCACCAAGTTATTGCCACTTATTTCAATATCAAGTTTACTGGATCCAATCACATCAATTTGACTAAGTTTATCTCCCAATACGTTCCACTTAAAATAGATAGAGGACACATAGAGCAGCCAAAGGTGAGGTAATTTAAATTTACCATATTTTGTCATAAAAGAAGAGCGTACTGTAGATGTCCTTGAAAATCCATTGACTTTAAACAAACATGTAAGCTTAGAGTAATTACACAACTCTTTTGTAAAAAAAACCAAAGCACAACGCAATTCCCATCAACTTTTCATCACTCCCACAGTAAGGCACTTGTTGAAATGGGTTTTCCTCTCTCAAGTTTTTCATCGTCCTTAAAGGTGACAATGCCTTTCTGTATCAAAGCTTCATATAGATGGCCCATAAACTTGTAGCGAGTGTCCTCGCCTCTGAAACTGAGGAAAACATCACACTTCCATCGTCCAGTAGACGAAGAAGAAGAAGAAGAACTTGGGAAAGATGATGAGTCCTTTTAACTTTTCTCTCTTACACTAAAAGTGCAATTGTATAGTTCCAAATCCAACCAAAAAAAAACTCTCTTAGCAACTCCAACCAGTAAATTTTTTTTTTTTTGAAAAACAAAATAGAATTTAAAAGAAAAAAAAACCATGAATCAATATTTATGTTATTTTTAGTAGGGAAGATCGAAGTGAAAGCATAAAAGAGTGGAATGATAGAAAATATTTTAGTTTTCAACCATGTGTGTTTGGTTGGGAGAATAAAAAGTAGAATGATAGAAAACAAATATAATTTGTTATTAAAAGACACACTTTTAACAAAATGGATTGAAAAAAATTATGGACACATTGTGGAAGCGTATTTAGGACCTTGGACTATGAATGCTGGATATATTGGTAGACTTGCTTGACTTTTAAAAGAGACTCGTCTTGTTTAGGCAAGAGAATTGAAAAGGAGAGGAGTATGATTGAGATGGTCTTTGATAGGGGCGTTCTTTTGTTTTTTGTTGTTTACTATGCAATTGATCTCCATCATAATATATTTCTTTTCCTTTTCTTTTTTAAATATGTTCGCTGATCTTAAAATAGCCAGAGCCTAGTTTGAAAGAAGTGAATGGATATCAAATTATCAATTATCATGTTTAGGCTTTTAAGGAGTTTTTTTTTTTTTTTTTTTTGCTGAATAAATACTTTATTCCTCAAAAAACTCAACCCAAAACAGGTGAGAAACAATAAGATCGGGCCTGGACCCATCTCTAACAAAGGCCTAAGATATATGTGAAGGCAGATTAGAGATGGAAACCGGCCTAGACCAGTTTACAAGAGCTACCCTCTGGGCCAACAAATGTGCAAATAACTTACCCTTTCTATGAACAAAAGAAAATTCAACATTTTAAAAGCAATTAACAAAGTACAAAATATCTTCAAAAATAGATCTGATACTCCAATGCGGGGCTAATCTAACTTTTTCAGTGGCTCAATGACATTCTAGGCATCTCCCTCCAAGATTATATTCTAGAATGCTTCATTCATAACACATCTAATGGCACACCAAGCTGCTATCGTTTCCCCCAGTAGGGAATTGCCACTCTCAAATTCCTCTAACCATGCCAATAGAAGGTTGCCAACTATATCTCTTCCCACAACTGCAACTGTGGTTTTCTCCTCACGGATTGCAGCATCAAAATTTAGCTTGATCCAGCTCCTTGGAGGTGGAGACCAAACCACATCTTTGGATGGCCTCTCATTTTGCTCCTTCCAAGCTTCTTTATGCTCCATGAAGACACTAAAAATTTGCCTGGAAAGATCAGTTGGATTACTTTTGGAACCCTCCACTCTAGCTTTATTTCTAGCCATCCATAAATGATCACAGAGAATGGTAGCATAAAGTTGGAAGTCTTTGACAGATTCTTCATTCAACCCCATCATGGATTTTGGATTTAAAATAACCTTAATCCAATCCAAGATAGATAGAGAGGATAACTTACTCATATATAAAGGCCATGGGGCTAGTAACCAAAGCTAAACAACCCAATCACACAGAAAAAACAAATGCTCAATAGTTTCAGGGGCATTATTAAACAAAAAGCAATTTAAAGAAGAAATGGGAAATCGATTGTTAAGAGCAGAACAGGTTGGTTGAATGTTGCGGCACATTTTCCACAAAAGGTTTTTGAGTCTGGCATTAAATTTAAGCTTCCATAAATCCTTCCAATCTTTACTTAGCATGTGAGGGTGGTTTGAAGAATGCAGCCCTTTAATAGCATTATAAGCGGATTTCATTGAAAACTTGCCTGAAGGAGTAAGACACCAGAATTCTTGGTCATTCATGGTTTGATGAGATAGATGAATGTTTAGGATTTTAATTACTGTGGGAGGTTCAAATAAGATTGAAAGTTTACTTTTATCCCATTGCTTGGTATCTTGATCAATTAGATCTACAACTAGGTGAACATCAATAGAAATACCGCATCTTGCTTGGGGGATGAACCTTGGCTCATTAGGGACCCACGGGTCTTCAAAGATCCAAGTGTTGAGGCCATTGCCAATTCTATGGCACAACCCCTTACTAATAACCTTCCAGCACTCAAAGATACTTTGAGGTGCCCAAGAAACACCCTTCGAAATGGACATTTTCATGAATTTTCTATTCTGAACATATTTCTTCTTGAAAGCCATCGCCCACATTTTGTCACTGTTATTGACCACATTCCAAGTCATTTTGGCCACCAAAGCTTTATTCATGTCTGTTGTTTTTTTAATGCCAAGACCTTCGACATTTTTAAGTGCGCATATTGAATCCCAGCTTTTGAGACAACAACCTTTTTTACTGTCATCCATTGTACCCACCAAAATCTTCGGTTAAAGGATTCAAGTTTTGAACAAACTTCATTTGGGAGGATTAGGGATGAAGCTTGGTAGATGGAATGGAAGAAGCCACATATGAAATGAGTGTCACTCGACCAACTTGAGAGAGTGTTTTCATTTTCCACCCTTGCAGCCTTTGCTTAACCTTCTCAATAATCTCTTCAGTTGCTGCTTTTTTGTCTCTACCAGGGGCTATTGGAATACCAAGATATTTCTCCTTCTTATTTAAAGCATTAATTCCAATAGAATTTGCTAGTCGAGATTTCAGATAATGAGGAGTATTTCTACTATAAATTATAACTGATTTAAAGAAGTTTATCATTTGCCCCGACTAGCTTGAAAAAACATCCAAGCAATATTTTATCCTTTGTAAATTTTCCTCATTAACTTGAGCAAAACTAAAAAGATCATCTGCAAATTGTAGATGAGTAATAGGAGTTAGATCTCTGGCTAGCTTAAAACCCTTTATCCCATTACACAAGGCTTCCCTCTCAATCAATCGAGCCAAAACCTCCCTTGCTAATACAAAAAGGAAGGGAGAAAGAGGATCACCCTGCCTCACCCCACTTTGAGGCCTAATGAACCCAAACGGACTTCCATTTATAAGGATGGAGAAGGATGTTGTAGAAACAAGCATAACCCATTGTATCCAAGTATTAGGGAACCCAAAACAGTGGAGGACTTTCTCAATAAAGCCCCATTCTAGGCGGTCATATGCCTTTTCCATATCTATTTTTAAAGCCATCCAACCTGTTTTACCCTTTTTCTTCTTCATTGCATGAAGAATTTCTTGAGCCAAGAAGGTGTTTTCTTGGATTTTACGACTAGGAATGAAGGCTGTCTGCCATGAAGAAATCAATTTGTTAAGGACTTACTTGAGCCTATTTGCAAGGAGTTTAGAGATGATTTTATAAAGCATATTACAGAGGCTAATCGACCTAAATTGATTTACTGAAGCTACATTGTTGCCCTTAGGAATAAGAGCAATAAAGGAGTGATTGATTTCTTTTAACATGTATCCCCTCCTAAAAAAACTAATAATTGCTTTAGTGACCTCTCCTCCTATGATATTCCATGGTGAGTGTTTAAAGCTCAGTTTTTATTTTCTTCTCCTCTCCTAGAAACATCATGACAAAGTTGTTAAAATTGCACCAGCAACCATCATATGAGTTTATTCATATGGAAATGCTTTATTGTCAATTTGTCATGCTGATCCAACATCTCTCGATTAGGATCTCCGAGATTTGTTTCTTTGCTGAAGTATGCAATATTGTAGTTTGTTGATGTATGATGTGTATCTTAAAATTTATTGGTCTTTTTTAGTTTTTAATTGT
Organism: Quercus robur; assembly: GCF_932294415.1. Classification (NCBI taxonomy): domain Eukaryota; kingdom Viridiplantae; phylum Streptophyta; class Magnoliopsida; order Fagales; family Fagaceae; genus Quercus; species Quercus robur. Next base: position 43,935,954 of record NC_065540.1, on the reverse strand, counting down.
TCAACCCAATCAGAGAAGCATAACAAGCTAAAGTTTTTAGTAATGACGACCGTTACTCATCAACCTTGAACTCCCATTAAAATAGAGACCATTATGCACATAGAAATAATTACCAGCAATTATGTACATGAAGATATTTATGAGTACAACAACTTCCCAAACTACCTATAAAAGGGTCAATTTGTTTATTTGTGAAGGTACGTCAAAACGTACTACAAAACTACTATCTATATACAAAATATATAGGCTAATACTAATTTAAGCATCGGAGGCTTCTTCACCGAGCACAACCTAGTGGTCTCTTCGATCAACTCTGTTTTTCTTGCAAGTCCTTCAAGATCGTCCAAAGTTTTGGATTGGACGAGTGACCCAACTGACAATTTTTTACATCATCATCAATAATAATAAAAATAATAATAATAAGAATAAGTGATACTGTAAACTTTAAAAAATTCATTTTTTTAGAATACCTTTTAATTTTGAGGTGGTTACTAGGATAATTGAATTCCATCACAAGTGTAAATATAATTGTATAAATAAAATATTTTTTATGTTGAAATAACTCTTGGTATATGGTTATTTGTTCTAATCATAGTTACAAATATTATAAACAATGATTTTGTAGCCGAAGCTTATATTTATTTACTTTTATTGTTTTTTGGTTTAAGCATCGGAGGCTTCTTCACCGAGCACAACCTAGTGGTCTCTTCGATCAACTCTGTTTTTCTTGTAGGTCCTTCAAGATCATCCAAAGTTTTGGATTGGACGAGTGACCCAACTGGCAATTTTTTACATCATCATCAATAATAATAAAAATAAAAATAATAAGAATAAGTGATACTGTAAACTTTAAAAAATTCATTTTTTTAGAATACCTTTTAATTTTGAGGTGGTTACTAGGATAATTGAATTCCATCACAAGCGTAAATATAATTCTATAAATAAAATATTTTTTATGTTGAAATAACTCTTGGTATATGGTTATTTGTTCTAATCATAGTTACAAATATTATAAACAATGATTTTGTAGCCGAAGCTTATATTTATTTACTTTTATTGTTTTTTGGTTTAAGCATCGGAGGCTTCTTCACCGAGCACAACCTAGTGGTCTCTTCGATCAACTCTGTTTTTCTTGTAGGTCCTTCAAGATCATCCAAAGTTTTGGATTGGACGAGTGACCCAACTGGCAATTTTTTACATCATCATCAATAATAATAAAAATAAAAATAATAAGAATAAGTGATACTGTAAACTTTAAAAAATTCATTTTTTTAGAATACCTTTTAATTTTGAGGTGGTTACTAGGATAATTGAATTCCATCACAAGCGTAAATATAATTCTATAAATAAAATATTTTTTATGTTGAAATAACTCTTGGTATATGGTTATTTGTTCTAATCATAGTTACAAATATTATAAACAATGATTTCGTAGCCGAAGCTTATATTTATTTACTTTTATTGTTTTTTGGTAGAAATTTTTACTTTTATTGTTTGATTTTATAATTTGTGCCTTATTTATTTATGTTTGATTGTTGTGGTGGGAAACCTTAGAAAGTTTTCATGGTAAGGTTGAACTATGGAATTGCATAAAGCTAGGACATTAGTATGCATGATATGTTCTCTATGGAAGACAACTATAATTACATAAAAATAAAAGAAAAGGAAACAGAACAATAACCAGTATAAATGACCTCTTATTCCTTGGCCTTTTTGTGATATTTTTCTTCTTTTTATCATTCAATTTCTCGTCCTTGTCTTGCATCACCACCTCCTTTTTCAGTTTTATTGATGAATCAATGAGGTTTTTATTGACTAAGAAATCAACCAAAATACAAGGCAAAACAACCAAGCTATAGCAAAACTAAGACCGGCCTCTACAAAAAACAATTTATAATAGACCCGCTACAACAAAACAGTAGGCTATGACAGCTTACACCCCTCAACAGTGTGCCATGATCTCAACAAATCAAGCTAAAACTGGCCACTCCTAAAACACAATTTAGAACAAAATTTATACATTAACATCATCTAGGTATTACAACTTTTTAACACAGCAGCAACATGTCACAATTGAGAAATGAAACAACAGATCCACCAAGCTTTGACAATAATAGAGCACCACAAGATATCCAGCAATACCAAGCTTTCAATAATTCTCCATCATAGGATAGATCAGTTACTAGTTTGATAATGTAGTATGCATTTGAGATTTGAGTCCCCACTTATAGCAAAGGATATGATAAAGCATTAAGTCACAACTGCATAGTTTACTCTCTAGTCTCCTTTGAACATCCTACTTGGAACTTGAATCCTATGCAAATTTTTTTTTTCCATAACTCAAACTTATAAAAATCGATTTGAATGCAAAAAAAAGAAAAGAATAGGTAATCGAGTTTGAAAAACTCTAGTTCTAGGTAACACCACTAGTTCCAAATAGTGAAATTTTCTTTTAAGAGTTTATTTGTATATTTATTAAAAAATTAATTATTAAAGTAAAGTAAGAAAAATCCTGCAATTGTTTTTTAAATTTAAAAAGTTTACTTTTAATTTCAGCATTAGAACAAATGAACAATGTCTAACCTTTTAACTTTTCTCTCTTACACTAAAAGTGAAATTTTATAGTTCCAAATCCAACCAAAAAAAAAAAAAAAAAAAAAAACTCTTAGCAACTCCAACCAGTAATTTTTTTTTTTTTGAAAAACAAAATAGAATTTATAGAAAACAAAAACCGTGAATCAATATTTATGTTTTTTTTAGTAGGGAAGATGGAAGTGAGAGCATTAAAGAGTGGAATGATAGAAAAGATTTTAATTTTCAACCATGTGTGTTTGGTTGGGAGAATGAAAAGTAGAATGATGGAAAACAAATACAATTTGTTATTAAAAAGACACACTTTTAACAAAATGGATTGAAAAAAAAATATGGACACATTGTGGAAGCATATTTAGGACCTTGGACAATGAATGCTGGATATATTGGTAGACTTGCTTGACTTTTAAAAGTGACTCATCTTGTTTAGGCAAGAGAATTGAAAAGGAGAGGAGTATGATTGAGATGGTCTTTGATAGGGGCGTTCTTTTGTTTTTTGTTGTTTACTATACAATTGATCTCTATCATAATATATTTCTTTTCCTTTGCTTTTTTAAACATGTTTGCTGATCTTAAAATAGCCAGAGTCTAGTTTGAAATAAGTGAATGGATATCAAATTATCAATTATCATGTTCAGGCTTTTAAGGAGTTAATTTTTTTTCTTTTTGCTAAATAAATACTTTATTGCTCAAAAAACTCAACCCAAAATAGGTGAGAAACAATAAGATCGGGCCTGGACTTATCTCTAACAAAGGCCTGAGATACATGAGAAGGCAGATTGGAGATGGAAACCAGCCCAGACCAGTATACAAGAGCTGTCCACTAGGCGAACAAATGTGCAGATAAATTACCCTTTCTATGAACAAAAGAAAATTCAACATTTGAAAACAATTAACAAAGTACAAAATATCTTCAAAAATAGATCTGATACTCCAATGTGGGGCTACATCTGACTTTTTTAATGGCTCAATGACATTCCAGGCATCTCCCTCCAAGATTATATTTTAGAATCCTTCATCCATAGCACATCTAATGGCACACCAAGCTACTCTCGCTTCCCCTAGTAGGGAATTGCCACTCTCAAATTGCTCTAACCATGCCAACAGAAGGTTGCCAGTTGTATCTCTTCCCACAACTGCAACTGTGGTTTTCTCCTCACAGATTGCAGCATCAAAATTTAGGTTGATCTAGCTCCTTGGAGGTGGCGACCAAATCACATCTTTGGGTGACCTCTCATTTTGCTCCTTCCAAGCTTCTTTATGCTCCACGAAAACACTAAAAATTTGCCTGGAAAGATCTGTTGTATTACTTTTGGAACCCTCCACTCTAGCTTTATTTCTAGCCATCCATAAACGATCACAGAGAATGGTAGCATAAAGCTAGAAGTCTTTGACAGATTCTTCATTCAACCCCAACATGGATTTTGGATTTAAAATAACCTTAATCTAATCCAAGATAGATAGAGAGGATTACTTACTCACATATAAAGGTCATGGGGCTAGTAACCAAAGCTGAACAACCCAATCACATTGCAAAAACAAATGCTCAATAGTTTCAGAGGCATTATTAAACAAAAAGCAATTTAAAGAAGAAATGGGAAATCGATTGTTAAGAGCAGAACAAGTTGGTTGAATGTTGCAGCACATTTTCCACAAAAGGTTTTTTAGTCTGGCATTAAATTTAAGCTTCCATAAATCCTTCCAATCTTTACTAAGCATGTGAGGGTGGTTTGAAGAATGCAGCCCTTTAATAGCATTATAAGCGGATTTCATTGAAAACTCGCTTGAAGGAGTAAGACACCAGAATACTTGGTCATTCATGGTTTGATGAGATAGATGAATGTTTAGGATTTTAATTACTGTGGGAGGTTCAAATAAGATTGAAAGTTTACCTTTATCCCATTGCTTGGTATCTTGATCAATTAAATCTGCAACCAGGTGAACATCAATAGAAATACCGCATCTTGCTTGGGGGATGAACCCTGGCTCATTAAGGACCCACGGGTCTTCAAAGATCCAAGTGTTGAGGCCATTGCCAATTCTATGGCACAACCCCTTACTAATAACCTTCCTGCACTCAAAGATACTTTGAGGTGACCAAGAAACACCCTTCGAAATGGACATTTTCATGAATTTTCTATTCCGAACATATTTCTTCTTGAAAGCCATCACCCACATTTTATTGCTGTTATTGACCACATTCCAAGTCATTTTGGCCACCAAAGCTTTATTTATGTCTGCTGTTTTTTTAATGCCAAGACCTCCGACATTTTTAGGTGTGCATATTGAATCCCATCTTTTTAGACAACAACCTTTTTTACTGTCGTCCATTGCACCCCACCAAAATCTTCAGTTAAAGGATTCAAGTTTTGAACAAACTTCATTTGGGAGGATTAAGGATGAAGCTTGGTAGATGGAATGGAAGAAGCCACATATGAGATGAGTGTCACTCGACCAACTTGAGAGAGTGTTTTCATTTTCCACCCTTGCAGCCTTTGCTTAACCTTCTCAATAATCTCTTCAGTTGCTGCTTTTTTGTCTCTACTAAAGGCTATTGAAATACCAAGATATTTCTCCTTCTTATTTAAAGCATTAATTCCAATAGAATTTGCTAGCCGAGATTTCAGATAATGAGGAGTATTTCTACTATAAATTATAACTGATTTAAAGAAGTTTATCATTTGCCCCGACTAGCTTGAAAAAACATCCAAGCAATATTTTATCCTTTGTAAATTTTCCTCATTAACTTGAGCAAAAATAAAAAGATCATCTGCAAATTGTAGATGAGTAATAGGAGTTAGATCTCTGGCTAGCTTAAAACCCTTTATCCCATTACACAAGGCTTCCCTCTCAATCAATCGAGCCAAAACCTCCCTTGCTAATACAAAAAGGAAGGGAGAAAGAGGATCACCCTGCCTCACCCCTCTTTGAGGCCTAATGAACCCAAACAGACTTCCATTTATAAGGATGGAGAAGGATTTTGTAGAAACAAGCATAACCCATTGTATTCAAGTATCAGGGAACCCAAAACAGTGGAGGACTTTCTCAATAAAGCCCCATTCTAGGCGGTCATATGCCTTTTCCATATCTATTTTTAAAGCCATCCAACCTGTTTTACCCTTTTTCTTCTTCATTGCATGAAGAAATTCTTGAGCCAAGAAGGTGTTTTCTTGGATTTTACGACCAAAAATGAAGGCTGTCTGCCATGAAGAAATCAATTTGTTAAGGACTTACTTGGGCCTATTTGCAAGGAGTTTAGAGATGATTTTATAAAGCATATTACAGAGGCTAATCGAACTAAATTGATTTACTGAAGCTACATTGTTGCCCTTAGGAATAAGAGCAATAAAGGAGTGATTGATTTCTTTTAACATGTATCCCCTCCTAAAAAAACTAGTAATTGCTTCAGTGACCTCTCCTTCTATGATATTCCATGGTGAGTGTTTAAAGCTTAATTTTTATTTTCTTCTCCTCTCCTAGAATCATCATGACGAAGTTGTTAAAATTGCACCAGCAAACATCATATGAGTTTATTCATATGAAAATGCTTTATTGTCAATTTGTCATGCTGATCCAACTTCTCTCGATTAGGATCTCCGAGATTTGTTTCTTTACTGAAGTATGCAATATTGCAGTTTGTTGATGTATGATGTGTATCTAAAAATTTATTGGTCTTTTTTAGTTTTTAATTGTTCAACCCAATCGGAGAAGCATAACAAGCTAAAGTTTTTGATAATGACGACCGCTACACATCAACCTTGAACTCCCATTAAGATAGAGACCATTATGCACAGAGAAATAATTACCAGCAATTATGTACAAGAAGACATTTATGAGTACAACAACTACCCAAACTACCTATAAAAGGGACAATTTGTTTATTTGTGAAGGTATGTCAAAATGTACTACAAAACTACTATCTATATACAAAATATATAGGCTGATACTAACTTAAGTATCGGAGGCTTCCTCACCGAGCACAACCTGGTGATCTTTTCGATCAACTCTATTTTTCTTGCAGGTCCTTCAAGATCGTCCAAAGTTTTGGATTGAACGAGTGACCCAACTGACAATTTTTTACATCATCATCAATAATAATAATAATAAGAATAAGTGATTCTGTAAACTTTAAAAAATTCATTTTTTTAGAATACCTTTTAATTTTGAGGTGGTTACTAGGATAATTGAATTCCATCACAAGTGTAAATATAATTGTATAAATAAAATATTTTTTATGTTGAAATAACTCTTGGTATATGGTTATTTGTTCTAATCATAGTTACAAATATTATAAACAATGATTTTGTAGCCAAAGCTTATATTTGTTTACTTTTATTGTTTTTTGGTAGAAATTTTTACTTTTATTGTTTGATTTTATAATTTGTGCCTTATTTATTTATGTTTGATTGTTGTGGTGGGAAACCTTAGAAAGTTTTCATGGTAAGGTATGAACTATGGAATTGCATAAAGCTAGGACATTAGTATGCATGATATGTTCTCTATGGAAGACAACTATAATTACATAAAAATAAAAGAAAAGGAAATAGAACAATAACCAGTATATATGACCTCTTATTCCTTGGTCTTTTTGTGATATTTTCCTTCTTTTTGTCATTCAATTTCTTGTCCTTGTCTTGCGTCACGACCTCCTTTTTCAGTTTTATTGATGAATCAATGAGGTTTTTATTGACTAAGAAATCAACCAAAATACAAGGCAAAACAACCAAGCTATAGCAAAACTAAGACTGGCCTCTACAAAAAACAGTTTATAACAGACCCGCTACAACAAAACAACAGGCTATGACAGCTTACATCCCTCAACAGTGTGCCATGATCTCAACAAATCAAGCTAAAACGGGCCACTCCTAAAACACAATCTAGAACAAAATTTATACATTAACATCATCAAGGTATTACAACTTTTTAACATAGCAGCAACATGTCACAATTGAGAAATGAAACAACAGATCCACCAAGCTTTGACAGTAATAGAGCACCACAAGATATCTAGCAATACCAAGCTTTCAATAATTCTCCATCATAGGATAGATCAGTCAATAGTTTGATAATGTAGTATGCATTTCAGATTTGAGCCCCATTTATAGAAATCTTTAGTGTATACCTTCCTAGAAAACATTATAGAATTTCTTTGCTTCCATACATGATAAACAGAAGCCCATAAAGCTACTTTGCAAAGGTGTTGTTCTTAAGCCTTTTCCTTTAAGATTATTTCTCCCTAACTCATACTATCCTGCCAATCAGTCTTAGCAAAAGATACTAGAAACAAGTTAATTGTAATTTCCCAGACCCTCCTGTTAAAAGAAGAACAAAAAAATAAATGGTCCCTGAACTCAATGCTAGAGCTGTAGAAAACACACAAACCATCCACTGGAATTTGGAAGAACCCATCGCAAGATTCTAGCTTTGGTTGAAAGCTTATTAAGAATAACCATCCAACCAACAAATGTATGTTTGGGAATGGCCAAGTTAAACCACAATAAATGCCACCATTCCATATTACTACCTTTGCTCCTAATTTCATTTCAAATACCAGCATAATCAAATTTATAAGAACCAACCCATAAAGCTCTGTCTTGCTCGTGAGTGTGACTAAGAAAAACTTACTTTAAATATTCACTAAGTGGTCTAATCTGGCAAAGCAATGAAACAACACAAACCCACATACACATGCTACTTCAAAAGAACAAACAGACACAAACACTAGAAACCCACATACCCTTATATGCGAAAGTTTACAATAATAATAATAAATAAATAAAACATAAGAAATGAATCTTGATACTATTAATCGACTCATATAACAAATCAAGATTCCTCCCCACCACCCCATACCCAATACCCACAAAAAATCGACATTAATCCTTTGAAATAATTGCATATATCTACCTTTTCAAATGGGTAGCCTTGAAAAACCAAAAAAGAAAAAGGGGATACTAAACAATGGCAATGAAACTAGGTTTCATCGTTTGATCCTTACCTTTAACAATATCAAAAAGATTTTGATCATCTTAAGAAACCTTCACCTAATAGTAAGTCGAAGAGAGGCTAAAGGAGATTGACAAAAAGAATGCAAGAAGGAGCAATCTGGTTTTTTAAGAAGAATTGAAGAAGCAATCTGCTAAAAACTCAGAGAATGCAAAAGAGAATGGCGTGAAATGAACAATCTGAATTTTATTTTAGGTTTATATATCTGAGCTACTCTACCAGTAATCAATAACCCATTAAAATAAAATGAACAGTTAGGATTAAAACTCCACCAAATTTATGGTTAGGATTTGTGTGAGTACCGGACCCTAAAAAAAATTAGAGGTTTCCGTAGAATGACCCTTAAGCCAAATAAACTGTAAATCAAAGAAAAGGAAAGTAAATTTCTAAACCGAGTCGTAAAAGACAATAAGGTTTTTATAAAAGAAAGGAAAAGGAAAATAAGCCTAATAAGGGTTAACTAATTACGTACAAATAAAATAAATCCTAAACTTCAATTGTTAGGCCTGAAGTCCAACTAATAGCAGTCTTGAACTATAAGGCAATTGGTTGGGCTGTCTTCTTTTTATGTTAATATAAGTTTGTGTAATTGGAGATTTGTATCGTATGTCCATACCAAATGGGTTTGTAACATATTGAACTCTTAAAGCCCAAAAGGCTAGGCTTAATGGGAATTGGGAAAAGGGGCTTCCCATTTCTAATACGCTGTGTCCTTCAAAGGTGTTTCTCCTACGGCACAAAGCTTATGACATGTCCTACCAACAAGAAGAACATTCCTCTAATTCTATTTCTAACACCTTCTGTCGCTCAAGCCCCAAAAGTTGGTCTTTTGGGGCTCGAAGGATCCAAGGTGTTCTATTTTTCAATTTGAGTTACCTACTTTTCAAATACAACAAATTTTCTATTCTCTCTCTATTAAATATATATATATATATATATATATACATTTGTTGAGAAAGCTCTCTCTCTCTCTCTCTTTTATTTAAGCCTTCATTATTCAATCTTTATTGATTTTTTTTTTCTTTCCAATGGTCTTATTTTTTAAACAACCATAGTGGGTTCCAGTTAACTCAACTGGTAAAGTCTCTGATGGTTGTATAAGAGATCTGGGGTTCAATCCCCACCTACACCAAAAAACTGATTGGTGTCTTGGTCTGATGATAAAGAGCTATCATCAGGAGCGGACGTTATAAGTTGAAAATCTCTCTCAAAAAAAAAAAAAACCATATATTTCTAACAATCGTATTTTCCAATGATTATATTGTTTCAATATAAATTGCATAATTTCCTCTCTAATTTTCATTTAACTCTAACCCAATAATAGTCTCCCTCAAAAAAGAAAAAAAGAAAAGAAAAAGAAGAAGCTTATTGTGTCATTTAGGGTAGCCCAAATCCAATTTGAAGTGGGTAACTTTTTATCTTTGGGTATGAAAGTAGATGTCGATGGAAGAGTTAAACCAGTTCAACATTTGGACACATGAGAAATTGAGATTATCTTTTCTATGTAATTTCAAGCCAACCAAATTCAATAATAAAAATGAAACAATAGTACGACTATGAAGAACAAAGAAGAAAGCAGATATTAGCAAACCACTGCAGGTTGTGACTTGGTGGTAAGAGTTCTTGTATTGCTTCATATAATGTTTGGCAGTAATTGAGCAGTTCGAGTAGTGATGCTTCGACAAATGTGTTATGCCCATTATAATTGTCACGACCCAAATCCATGGAACATGAATTTAGATGCACGACTAACTTGCTGAACTTATATAACTCAATAAACATAATTAATCCAAAATAAATTAAAACTCCAAAGAAACAATGCTCTTAAAAAAAACCTCTTATAAAAATCTAAACTCCACAAATTGGAATAATCTCCACTATATATAAAACATGAATTACAAAATAAAGGTAACTAAAATTCTATAAGTCTTCAAGTAATACTGAAGTTGCCTAAAACTTCCACGCTCTACCTTGCATCTTACAAAACGATCCAAAGGTTCTATATTCCCAACTTTAATTTGAAAACAGTAATTGATGGGGTGAGCCACACATCTAGTAAGTAATTATACAGAATACACAACAGAATAGAGTCAAGCAAAGCACGAGTATTTTGATTTTTCACAAACTCATTCAATAATATCAAAAATAACTATTCCAAAACATATAATGAATCACTTAATACTTATGTAATCACATCTTAAAATCATTAGAAAACACATACATATAATTGACCATAGCATAGTGTCACATATACACATCACATATTATCACATACAATCCTATGAGCGGATACCAACATCTAACCCCTGCTGGTGAGGGATCAACAAATATTCTCACATACAATCCTGTGAGTGGATTTACACATATATCTGATCAATTATAAAAATACTTATTTTGAGTCACATATCACAAAACAAAATATATACAAAATAGAATAATTTTCTTAATATTAACAATTATTCCAGATATAGAGACATATCGAATATCACAATATTGAATTGAAACAGAATCAAAGGATGCTTGACTCTTTTAGGAAACAAATAGGAACTGAGGAGTTTATATAAATATTTTACAATTCTTGAGTAAGTCTGAAAGCTCAATTTTCTTAAGGAAAAGTTTTAAATACCATTTGAAGAATAGGAATATGACTTTGAAATCACTTGGTTTTAAACAAATTTAAAGAACAAAACTTACATTGAAACTCAATTATTTTCGGAAAATAGTTTAGTTTAGAAATCATCTTTTAAATGAGATTTTGGACATTCAAAACGTTGTTTAAAATTCGAAGATTCTCTCTAAAACATTGCCTAAAAGTCAAAGTTTCTCTTTCAATGATGTAAAAATAATGCTTTTGATAAACTTTAGAAAACGTAAGCTTTAAAAACATAACTTTTGAAACCCTTTAACTTCTAAGAACCCAAAGAACAAAACTTGTGCATATTATGCATAATTACTTACAACACTTGAATCACTCTGAAAGTCCAGCTGAAACAACCTCCAAAAAGCCTCAAAACACTCTTAAATAGGACCTATAATCAATCATGGGAATTACTTAATATCCTCCACAAAAATATAAAGCTTATCGAATTATACAAACTGACTCACTAAGATTATACTTTGTTGAACTAATTAATAACACTAATGCAAGGAATCTCTACCCAAAATGTTTCCTTGAATTTATCAAACCTTAGAGGCAGTAACCAATATATTGTAAACTCAGGATTTGATATATGCCCCAACGGAAAGTAAACCCTTATACATTATTTAAGCTTTATAATCTTGACTTTTGTTCTAGAATACAAGCTGTAGAGACCCTAGGATTTAATATATATATATATATATATATCCCAAAGAAACGTAAAAGCCATGTACATAATCAAACTGTGTAACCCGTGGCTTTACTCTAGCAAGTTTTGTAATCCATGGCTTTATCTAGATACACACAGTGAGCAACCTAGGATTTAAGGCCAAAATGGGCTTTTACCCATTTCTCACAAACTTTCTAGCAAAATGCTCCATGTCTGAAACTAATTAGGAAATAACCCTGTTTTGAAACTCAATTTTCTAAAAGTCAAGTTTCCAATGTGAAACTCGATTATTGGAACATCGAGTTATAGTGAATGTGGACTTAGAAATTTTTTTTTGTGAACTCAAGTACTTTACATAATTCTAGAATTTATTATTATTATTATTATTTTTTAATTTTCAGTTCGCTATAACTTGATTGTCCAAAAATCGAGTTTTAAATTGAAACTCGATTTTTAGAAACCCTAAATAGTTTCAGATATGGGGCATTTTGCTGAAAAGTTTTGGCGAAAGAGGCAAAAGCCCATTTTCGCTCCTAGGATTTAATATACATATAACCAAAAGGAGAAGTAAAGCCATATACATAACCTTTTTCAATTTACGGCTTGTACTAGAATGCACACAGTGGCTTTGTTCTTAAATGTAATTTATGGCTTTATAATCCCAAAGTAAAAAAACGTTAAGCCAATCTAATCTATATAACCACCAGGAAACGTAAAAGCCATGTTTTCCTTGAATTAGGATTTGCAATCTAGGAATTAATATGTATATAACCCAATGAAGAATATAAAATCATCTACACGAATTAAGATTTATAGTGTAAACAATCCCCTTTCAAACAATCTACCCATCACTACCGATTCCATGATAAGGTTCTAACTTTTTAATTCTTTGATTCTAACAAACGAGAAATTATACCTGGAATTCTTTGGTTGCCTCTTTAATTAACTCTAAGGAAAGAATATACCTCCTAGCCTCCTTCGTGATGAATCCCCTTCTATGAAAAACCCTAATTTATCTCTTCATCTACCTTATATTCAACACATCAAAGATGTGGGCTTATTGGTGTAGTGGGCTGGAGTTTAAAACCCACTTGAGCTCATCTCTTTAGTCTCCAAGAAGCTCATAAAACATCTTCCTCTTTTATTTATTTATTATTTTAATTTCCTTACTAAATTGTCTACTCCCATCTTACTGTGCACACACATATAGTACCTCAACTCTATATTAAAAAAAAAATGACAAGGTACGGTGATAATCATAAAAACAAAATTGGGGTATTACAATAATAGTTTCATCAAGGTCTTGATGGTACACATGATATTACCCATTGTCGTCACGTAGCATAAAGTTGATAATAAAACTGGAGAAAGATTTTTTTTTTTTTTTTTTTTTTTTTTAATATCAAACTTTATAAGTGTCATTGATTTTCTTACAACCTATTTTGGGTTTTTGTACAGTGGTGTGGTTCAATTGAGCACCATCTCAAATGCTACGTAAGTAAAATGTGAACTATTTGGTAAATATTTTGGTATCCATTGGAGGATTGTAATTTAAAAACAATATAAAATGTGGGTTTAAAAACGTAATTCACCAAAAAAAAAAAAAAAAAAAAGTTTGCTATTTGCAATGGCCTGGCCAGCGGGTCAGGTATCCAAACTTCCACTTCTCTTATGCAACTCAGAATAATAAGCCAACTTTAATTAGTTAGGAGATGTCAAACGCCGTCGTTTTTAGGGCAAAAGATTTAAAAATTAAAAAGAAAGAGGAATCTTGAAATTGCAAGAGACAAAAGAAAGAAGAAGAAGAAGAAGAAGAGAACATTGAGACGAGGAGCTGTGATGGTTCCAGTTTTCTCCGAATCAGACTCACTCAAATCCAGTCCTTCAAAATTGCCGTGTTCTCCATTTTTACTTCAACAAACTCTGCTCTGACTCGGTGAAATGAAAAATGGTGGCAATTGCCAATTACAGACGGCGTCGTTTTTTTATTGTTAGTATTTCTATAGAGACAGCAAAAATATATGATATGGTGTTTAAAATATGATAAAGGTTTTATTTTAGTTTGAAAATATTTAATTTCCGTTCCCTATAAAATTGGAAAAAGTGGGCATATCATATCAATAATAAGTTGTTTTGGAGAAATGTGGTGTCTGAAGAAGGAATGTGGTTTCAAAGAGACACTGTACTGTACCGTGTGCAGAAAATGGTTCTGAGAAATGAGAAGGATTTGAGGATTATTAAATGAGTTTATCAAAATAACCTTGCCCTTTGTTCCCAAAAGATGAACATGAGAAGCGGATTCAATTTGCATTAGAGCAAGGAATTGGTGGAGTGGTCTCTGCTTTAGCCAGGAACAGATACCAGACCCCACTAGAGCTTGAGATGGTTCACTGTTCAAGCTTGTTGTGTCGATTGGCATGAGAATGGTACCTAGCCACCCTGAAGATATTTATTTATATTGCATTTCTTGAATGGGAAATGGAAATCTTGAAGCAACTATAGGCATAAGCAACTAGTTTGTTGTAAGGTTTTTCAAAGTATCTGGAGGAATTTAAATTGTGTCTGGTTTTGGAAAGAATAAATGAAGTGCTGCTTCATTAATTTCTCAATATGAATCAGAGAGCCAAATGCCGGGAAGGGGGGAAAATATTGTATCTGTTGCGACTGTCGGAGAAAAAGAAAAACAACAATTATTTAATATAACAAAAGAGAGAAGGTGGATTAGATTTGAAGAGTGGAAGAATTGAACAAAGCAGCCATAATGAGACATATATGGGATTTTTTTTGCAAAGGCAGGCTCAAATTGGGTAGCTTGGGTTCAATCTAATCTTTTAGAAGATGAGTTTCTGGAGTATTAACATTCCTCAAGACAGCAATTGAGGTTGGAAGAAAATTCTAAATCTTAGAAGCACTGTTCAGCCATTACTGAAGTATGAAGTGGGATCAAGTTGCAGCATTTTCTATGGCATGATTACTGGAATCCAGAGGGAGTCCTAATTCAGAAGAATGGTACTTGAGTCATATATGATGCTGCCAGTGATCAGATGAAAGGGTGTCAAGTGTTTTGAAAGAAAAACTGTTTTTGGGAGCCAGTAAGATGAGATGGCCTTGTATATATTATAGTAAACTTTGTTGGTGCATCAAAGTCCTCAAAACGTTTCAGATAGAGCCTGGTAGTGGTACCTATTCAATTGCAGAGTCATTGGAGTACATTAGAGCTAAGCTTCTTTTGTTGGTGCATCAAAGTCCTAAAAAACTTTCAATTACATGTAGGTATGCAAATCACGGTCCAAAATCAAGTTCTGAAAACGAGCAGGTCTGTTGCATGGGGAAAAAATATATAGAAAACATTAATATATCGGACTGTCTTTTTTTTTTTTTTTTAAAGAAAAGAAAATAAACTTTTTTTTATACAAGTAAAAAGAAAAGAAACTAAAGAGACAGATTTTAATTAGCTGAAATTTTCTGTAAGGTAGGAAGAAAAAAGAGAAGACAGTCCTCCAATCATAAGATCTCCTCATTCTCCTTTGCATACCCCACTAAACCATGTGCTGTTAAATTACATTTCTTTAATATTGCATGAAAACTGAAAAAATTTGTTTAAAACAACCTGCAGTGTGAGCACTTTTATATCTTTCTTGACCTCAAACAAATAGCTTTCATTCAACTTCAATGGAACTATCAACCTGAAATTGGAACAGTCTACCATGAGGTCTTGTATTCCAATATCAAGACTAAGAGCATCCACATCAGTCCGTGGATAATCTTCCAAAATACAAAAAACTGCTCTTTTTACACATTCTGACCCAGAAATGCTCCATATTAGTGCTGCTAAAATTGTGTAAAAATGTGTATATCTCTACACAAGCTACAGTAACCCTGTAGCTACAGTAACCCTGTTAATATACACGGTTACTGTAGCTCGTCCATTTATTATTTTATTAATTTCCCGTTCGCTCCCTTTTTTCTCTCTCTTCTCCATGCTCAACAAACTCAGTAACTTCCCCACTCCTCATCTTCTTCTTTTTCCTCATATGCACACAAACACACCCACACACAAACACATCTACACAGAAAAATCAACACAGAGATACACTTGCTAAAAAAAAAAAAAAAAAAACAGAGATACACAAACACACCCACACACAAACAAACCCAAACGAAAAAACAAAAAAGAGACAGATCAGTGCTTATCGGAACGATCGGAGCTCGTGGGTCTCGCTTGATCGAAGCTCGTGGGTATGGGTCTTGCTTGATCGGAGCCTAATTGAAGCTAGGGAGATCAGTGCTTGTGATTGGAGCTGTGGATCGGTGCAGTTGTGGATCGGAGCTATGGATCGGTGCAGCTGTGGATCGGAGCTGTGGATCGATGCTTGTGATCGGAGTTGTGATCGGAGCTGTGGATCGGTGCTGCTGTGGATCGATGCTTGTGATTGGAGCTATGATCGGAGTTGTGGATCAGTGCTGTGGATTGGTGTTGGTGACCGAGATGATGTGGATTGGTGCTGGAGACCGAGATGATGTGGATTGGTGCTTGTGACCGAGAGGGAGAGAGATGGGTATAGAGAGATAGACCGAGAGGGAGAGAGTGGGTATGGAGGGATAGAAGAGAGAGGGCAAGAAATCAGAAAATATGGTAGAGAGAGAGAGAGAGAGCGCGCGTATAAAAATGGGTAAAATGGGTTAGTTGAGAAAAATAATAAAATAATTGAGAAAATTGATTATTTAAATAAAAGGGGTGGTAGAATAGATGAACTGATGTGGGTGTTTTGTAAAAGTAATGGTGTAAAATAGAAAAAGTAGGTTTTTGGTGTAAAATAGACGGAATCTTTTAGATGAGCTGATGTGAATGCTCTAAATGTAACAGCTTGATTCATCAATAACATTCCACCATGGTGCTGCACAAAGTCTCGACAGAACTTGCAGTTTCTCTTAGCCCAATTTCGTCAAGATTATGCCACAGTAGCTAGGCCATGGTAAAACTGATCTCAAGCTCAGGTGAACCCAACTTTAACATTGTCATTTCCACAAAATCTACAAAAGGCATCATCAAATGGGCATTCCCTAAGTACTGGAGAAACAGTTACGCCATAATCTGAGAACAGTAAACATCAAACTGTGGAAGAAAAAGCAAAGCAACAATTATATTAATACTAAGGAAGAGAAATTTCAATATGCATTTGTATATAGAAGTTTAACAGAGCATTGCATTTGTAGGTCACCAAAAAAAAGAAAAAAAAGAACATGATTTAATCAATAATAATAGCTGACCATTTTGAGTCCTTGACAACTTCAGCAAGAGCCCAGGTTTGCTAATTCTTCAGCGTGCCTTTGGTTTCTATCCCTCTTAATTACCACCGCAATGGGCTTCAAGATTCTCCTCCTTCCATTATATTAAAGTGCACAAACAAGACAATAGGAAAATTTGATTTCAAGCTGATTAAAAAAAAAAAAAAAAAAAAAAAAAAAATGTGGCTATATGAAAGCCAAAAGGTAATGCTAAGGTACAACTAGCACGATACAATGATTTTATTTTATTATTTAAAATGCTAGTAAGGGAAATACAAAAGAAAAAATCTCTATTATATACCTAGGACAAATTAAATTTGTTATCATGCTAAAATAATTCAAAAGCCACACTTTCATTTCATTGGATTCCCTCCCCAAAATAAAGAGAAAATCTAAACTTGTAAATTGTAATAGAAAGAAGAATGATAATGACTTACCGGAAAAGAAGTCAATAAATTCTCTAATAGCCTTAGGAAGTGGTTTGTCATTACAATAGCCTTCTCCACAGGGTCCAGCCCTATCACCCTCATCACAGCTTCACTTATTTCGGGTGCCTTTGGAGGCTGAATCATTAATATCAAGATGGATTACACCCAGATCCTCACAGAGACACTGTTTGTATACTAAATGCATCCCAATTTTCACCACCTCCAAGTTATTTGAAGTACTTATTCTAATCGCAATTTTATTGGGTCCATTTGCATCAATTTGATGAAAATTTTTTCCCCATTAGGAGTTGAAATAGTGAGGAGACAAATAGAGCAGCCAAAGGTTAGGTGATATAACTTTACCATATTTTGTCCTAAAAGAAGAGCGTATTGGTGATGCCCATTCAAATCCATTGACTTTAATCCAACATGTAAGTAGAAAATCTGTAAAGGGATGAGAAACCTTTGGGACTGAAAAAACAACGCACAATTCAATTCCCATTAGCTCATCACAGCCATAAGGCACTTGTACCTTCAATTCATGACCCACAAATTCATCGATAAACCATTTTGGAATTTCACTTCCAGGAATAATAATGTCAAAGATATCTGGTAGTCTACCACATTGTCCTTGAAATATACAAAGCATAATTAATGTGCAGATGAGAGAGAGAGAGAGAGCGAGAGAGAGACCTGAAGTATGTTATCGCTACATTGAATATAGTCAGCCAATTCGAAGCAGTTAACACACTGGAAATTCAACTGGGATTGATCTGACATAAAAGGATAAAATTGCAATTCTGGCAATCTCTTTAGTGATTTACAATGGTTTGCAATTACAAAATCAATAGTTAAAGGAACATTTTCCAATGATTGAAGCCTTCTGCAACACTCCAAATGGAGTCTTCGAAGATTAGAGAGTTGAGACATGCTTTCAGGAAGGCAAACAAAATAATTTCCACTTAGATTTAAGTGCTCTAAAGAGGACAAGCAGCCAATGTCATTGGGGATTGACAAAAGATTGCAGTCACTAAGATGCAAATATGTTAAAGATTGAAGACCTGATAAGGAAGGCAATAATGGTTGAGGAAATTGCACGGAAACATATTCTAAGCTCCTCTGATGCAATATCATGGCCTTCAAATGACTTGCTGAAATTAATGAAGGCAATGCTAAGCGCATTAGCTCAAGACTTGTTGGGAGGGAATAAAATTTAGAAAATCTACAAATATAAAGATGTTTCAGATTTTTAAGGAGAACAATGGAGGAAGGAACCTCTTTTATGGCTGTCCAACACAAATTTAGCAGCTCCAAACCTTTTACATTTCCTATATTCTTTGGCAAGTTACCAATTTTTAAGCATCCAAAAAGATCAATAGAATTAAGCAACTTCAAACTACAAATGGCGTTAGGAAGGCGCACAAGATTCATGCAATATCTTAGCGTTAATGAAGTAAGGTTAATCAAACGTTCAATTGATGAAGGCAGCTCTTCTATATCTGCTTTGCTCAATTCAAGCACCTCTAGGCCTTTGACTATCCATAGGTTCTCTGGCAAGTTTTTAATTAGTTCCACAACAGCAGTGCGATCCAAAGAAATCTCCTGTAAGAATTCCTTGTTTACCACAAATTTTGGATTTTCCTTGCATTTTGAGCAATTAGAAAGTTTAAGAGTCACAGGAGACTCCATTCCAAACTTTCTTGGAAGATGAATTAGTCTTTCGCAATCTTGTAAATTAAGATGAATAAGTTTTTTAAGAATTCTTATGGATGGGTGAAATTTGCGTAAATTTGTACACCTTACAAGAACTAATTTATCAAGATTTGGGGCTCTAGTGAAGTTTGGAGTTACAATCAGGTCTGAGGAGTCGGTCAAGTCAATGAACTTCAACTTGTCAAAATTCTGTTAGAAGAAAAACAATTGTTAGAATAATTAGCTTCATAGTGTTCATTTATTTAATTTTAAAAAGAAAAGTTTTAGGAGGATATTTACCTTAATTCCTCTCCAAAGTTGTTCAATTTTGCTTTGTTGCAAACAAAGTTGAATAAGCTCAACTAGCTGGAAACTTGATTGCAAATATTTTGATGGATACAAAATCCAATCAAGAATTCTTAAATCATTAGGAAGGTGTGTGGGGACGTGAAGAATACCATAAATTCTAAGAAATTTAAGATTGTCCATCTTCAAAAAGGCCTCAGGGTTCCAACATACAACTTGCTGTTCATTATAAGTACTCACAATATCCATGGCTTTAAGTGCTTCTGTCCCCTAATAATCAAGAAGTAATTAGTGAATTGCAAAATTGATTATTAGCATTAAAATTCAAGTTCCAAATTGTCAAACATAAAGGTAGGGAATGAGCTCAAATTCTCTAAATAACCTTACCTTATTTTTTTTTAACACTTTGTCAATGTCCTCGTAATCCCACAATCTACTACGCTTCCCAGGATCATCAAGGCACTCTTGGCGAACTATGTTCCTACCCATTTCTTCAAGTAAGTCATGCATCCACACTATATCATTATCCATAATTTTCAAAGAGACTTATCAGTGAGTTCCTTCAATCCAATAATAGGGTAAAGGCCAAGAATATCTAGTATTTCTAATACATAATCTTTCTTCTGATTATTAAAAAAACATGCAATATGCAAGAATATTTCCTTTTGTGGTTTTTGGAGTCTATTAAAACTTATTTTAAGTACTTCGAGAATTGCTTCATCTGGAAATTCTTGGAGTCTCTCTAATGCAATTGTCCATTCAACAAAACTTTTTCCAAATAAAAAGGAACCCAAAACCTCGAGCTAAAGGAAGGCCAGCAGCATAATTCAAAAATTGGTTAGACAACTCTCTATAATCATCAAGGACATGCTTTTTTTTAAAGGCTTTCGAGGAAAAAAGTTGGAGAGCATTTTCATCATTCAATCCTTTAACTTCATATATTTCATCTACTTGATGTGCCTCCAACAAATGCGCATCTCTTGTTGTTATGATAATTCTACTACCAGAACCAAACCAATCATGCTCCCCAGCTAACATTTTTAACTGTTTCATCTTATCTATGTCATCAAGAACAAGAAGAATCCTTTTACGACATAACCTATTCTTGATCTTAAGAACTCCATCATACTCCTCTTCTATTTTCAAATTCTTTTCCTTCAAAACTTCATCAATAATTTTCTGTTGTAGTGGAACAAGACCATATTTTTCAAACTTTTCCCTAACATCCTCAATAAAACCACGAGTTTCAAATTCTTTAGAAACCATATGATAAACAACTCTAGCAAGAGTTGTCTTACCCATCCCTCCCATCGCCCAAATCCCTATAAAACGGACATCTTTTGGACCTAGAGCTAAGCATGACTCCAATTCCACTAGTCGAGAGTATATTCCTTCTAGGTCTTTGGTAATATATGGGAATGCATCATATTTCAAGTTGAGCGATATCCATTCTACTATTTCTTGGATATCTAGTGACTCAGGTCTGCAATTAAAAAAGTAGGACATGAGTTAGACAAAAAAATACGATTCATGTTTGAAGTTCAATTTTGTTGACTGAAACAAAAACATGTACATTGATCCGCTTAGGAAAAAATTGAAAGAAGTACAATGAAACATGTATATAGATTTGCTTGAAGTTTCAAATAAAGTTATATATAAAAAGTGGGTCATTTGAATATTTAAATGAAACAAATATGTCGAGATAAATTACCTAGTATCCTTTAAATGCCATCCGGCGAGGTTGCCCACTTGTCTCAAAGCATCTCTCCATTTATCCACCCTTGTTTTTTCCTCCTTTTCTTCATGTTTAACAAATGCTTGTGCAAGAGTTCCCATTTGTTTTCATACATCAGATGGATCAACATAGTGAAAAACAGGTAAAACTGCCATTTTAATATCTTTCTTGCAAGCAATGATATTTGCAAGTTCATCTAGGCACCAAGTAGAAGAAGTGTAGTCTTTTGAGAGAATAACGATAGCAAATCTTGATTCTTCTATTGCTTTCAACAGCTCTAGTGAGATGGATTTTCCTTTCTTAAGTTTTTCATCATCTTTAAAAGTGTTTATGCCTTTCTTTGTCAAAGCAGTAAATAGATGATCCATAAAATTGTTTCGGATGTCCTCGCCTCTAAAGCTGAGGAAAACATCATACTTCCATCGCCCAGTAGTAGAACTTGGGAAAGATGATGAGGCAGTTTCCATTCCCATTATAGCCATTGCAAACACACTACTACTAAATATTGAATCACTATATATGTAGATCTGCATACCCAAAAAAAAAGAAAGAAATCAAATACTACTGAAGAAAAAATGATAGGGAAAATAAACTAGGGAAGAAATCCCTCCATTCATCAGATCGGTCAAACAACTTTACCTTTTTTTTTGGGTTAATTTATGAGAACGCCCAGTTGAACTGAAGATTCACAAAGTTAAGCAAATAAACTCACTCCAGCCAAACTTACATCACCCTGCTACTCGCTGTGACGAAGCCAGTAACGCCATCGATGAACGCCGTTGAAGTCTCACCGTTCGTTATATTTTCTAAAACTCAATATATATAATTAAATCTCTGAATTCGGCTGGGTACGTTTTGTAGATAACTCAAATTCAAACTCAAATAAAAATGGTGGAGATGGGTTATGTGTTTGGTTATCTTTTAGTCAAGTCAACTGCGTGTATAAACAAGGGCTCTACTTTGTAGGAAGACTTTCTGAAGAGTTTTGGTTCATCTTCTTCTCATTCAATAATTTCGAAGAGAGAGAGAGAGAGAGGACTTACATTGAAATAAGCCCAAAGGCCCAAGTAACAACACGAATTAGTCCCAAAAAAATAAAAAAAGAAAACCTTGCTGAGTGATTTTGTTTAGCTCACCCATTGAAATGCTAAAATCCCAAATTTTAATATTAAAAAAAAAAAAAATCTCAAAATACGGACTGAGAGAGTGAAAGAAAGAGTGAGACGATCTGAAGAGGAGAACGCGAAATTGTGAGAGAGAGAGAGAGAGACTACCTTTTTCAATTCTGGATGTTCGAAGTTTTGAGGATGAACGCGAAATTGAAAGAGGATATAAGTCCAGCACCCGGCTAGAAAGGAGAAAGAAACAACAAAAAGATAATAGCGGAGAAACTATATAACTAAAATTGGGAAAGATTCCAAAATTAATAAAAGATCTAAAGCCTCTTGGCTCTTTCATGCTGGACCTGGTATAGGTGTTGGGGTGATTACCATGTGGAAAGTCCATGGCAATACTCGTATCATACGCATGCCTTTATCTTTCAAAACTGACTGTATTGACTATTGAGGGAGATTGTAGGAAACTAGCATTAAAAAACTAACTATTCAGTTAGTTGGCCCCGTTTGCAAACAATTTGTAATTGTAACAACTCGAGCCTTAGAGGGTCGATTTAGGGCCTCTAAATCGAGCCTCTAAGGCTCGGTTTACCTGGTTTTCTATGCGAAAAGTCCACGTGGAGTACACGCAGAAATCGAGTGTCTGAGACTTGATTTCCACGTGTACTCCACGTAGAAACCGAGTGTCTGAGACTCAATTTCTACGTGGAGAACACGTAGAAATCGAGTCTATGAGACTCGATTTACTTAAAGTGAAATCGAGTCTCAGAGACTCGATTTACTTAAAGTGAAATCGAGTCTCAGAGACTCGATTTTCACACAGTCAAACCAACTCCCACGTCTTGGTCGTGTCTATGTTTTGTCTTGGGCGTGCAGAGAATATCTGACATGAAGTCTGTTTTTGAACTGACCAGCTACTGTGTTGTATTATTTTTTGTCTCTTGTGTGCCATCAAGTCAACTACTGTGTTGTATTTTTGGTCTCTTGCGTGCCATCAAGTCCATGCAGAGAATATCTGACATGAAGTCTGTTTTTGAACCTTACGCTGACCAGCTACTATGTTGTATTTTTGGTCTCTTTTGGGTGTGCCATCAAGTCCATCAAGTCTGTGTTTTTGTGCAAAGCTGACCAGCTACTGTGTTGTATTTTTGGTCTCCTTTGGGCGTGCCATCAAGTCTTTGTTTTTGAGTGGGTCATGTCATTTTGAATGTGCAAAGCTTATAAAGAAAAGTCTGACCAGCACTGTTTTGGCATTGGTCATATCCGTGTTTTATTTTTGGGTGATTGGTCTGTAATAAAAAACTCTCACACAACCTCTCACACAACTCTCAGAAAATATTTTGACTGCCTCACACAACTCACACCTTCAGCAACTTCTATCACAAAACCTCTCTCAACAACTCTCACAAAACATCATACAACTCTCATAAACTCTCATACATCAGCAGCAAAACATTGCTCCTCTCACTCTCATACAATCTCAGCAGTATATTTGCTCATCCTCATGTCAAGTAAGGGTCTCCTCCTCACTATCTAGTTGGTTGTTTAGTGTATATAGCTGCTTTAAAAAGTGTTGCTTGCATTGAATTTGTCATGCCATTTCTTGATAAAATATTTGTTTGTATTAAATATTTATATTTGTTTCGTAATAAGATATTTGTTTGTATTAAATATTTATATTTGTTTCCTGATAAGATATTTGTTTGTATTAAATATGTATATTTGTTTCATAATATTAGTTTTTTTTTTTTTTTTGAGTAACCGGCCTGGAAGCCCAAGCAGGGCTCCTTATGTATATTAGTTGGTTGTTTAAATATGTATATATATTTATATTTATATAACTATATGTTTAAATATTTATATATATATATATATATATTATTTATATTTATTTATATTTATATTTATATTTATATATTTATAGAAATATATTTATATATTTATATATTTATAGAAATATATTTATATATTTATACAACTATATATTTATATATTTATACAACTAAATGCAAATATAAATATAAATATATATATATTTATATAAATATATAGATTTATATTTATATATTTATATATTTATATATTTATACAACTATATATTTATATATTTATAGAAATATATTTATATATTTATACAACTATATATTTATATATTTATACAACTAAATGCAAATATAAATATAAATATAAATATATATATATAGTTATATATATATATAGTTATATAAATATATAGATTTATATTTATATATTTATATTTATATATTTATATAAATATAAATATATGTACATATTTATATAAATATAAATATATGTATATATTTATACAACTATATATTTATATTTATATATTTATATTTATATATCTATACAACTATATATTTATATTTATATATTTATACAACTATATATTTATATATTTATATAAATATATAAATAATAGACACATAAGGAAAGAAAAAAGAAACAGGTTCAAAGAATTGTGCAACCTCCAACTTTTATGAAATTCCAACCATGAGAAAGACATTATTGAATACAGTAAAAGCTATGAAAATAATTGGGTCACCGGTCCAGTTGCACCTAATTAAGCAGCTAGCATTTTTCCATTTTCTGGATGACATAAAGCTGATGACATATTAGCAGATTCGAAACAAATTTACTGTCATGACGGATTTTTTATTGTATGATTTTTATGATTCAGAGTCAAAATTTCTGTTTGTATATCACATCTAGTATATTTCACTGTATATTAATGCCTTGATTTTCAAATTAGATGATATGTCTAATTTGATTGATCATGATCATATTCACATTAGTGTTTTTTTTTTTTTTTCTTTTGTCTGATGAACCCTGCTCTATGTTATTTCATTAATAGTAGTGTAATAGGGTATGCCATTAATTTCCGTAGCACTGGAATGATGATATTTTTATTTATATTTTTGTTAGAGCTGAGTTTAAAATTTGTAATGGGGGTGAGTTTTGTTTTTAGTTTTTTTATTTGTTTGAGTACGAAATTATAATGATTGAGTGTGTTTGTATGTGATGTGGGGTGAGTATATGCAATTGTTACACTTTTAGATCCCTTGTAATTTTTGTACTTTGAGTAGATAGAAAAGGTTTTGTAATTCGAACATAAATGAAAGAGATAAAATATGTCACTAACATAAATTTCCTTGGCTTGGCTCTCTAATAGGTTCACAATCTTTGAAGAATATTGATATAAATGTATACTTCGGTGGACCCCTTCACAATCCTGAAGGGATTGACGGATTCCCATTTAGAGGGGAGGGTATCGAATGCTACTACATGATGTTACGTCGTAAGTTGAAGACGTTGAATGATTTGAAGAGGAAAATAATGGACGAATTGAAATTGAATCCTGCTTGGTATGACATCAAGATTATTTATCGTTACCCACAAGAAGTCCTTCATGAACGGATAAATTATGGGTATATGGCGATCAAAGAAGATAAACATGTAAAGATGATGTTTAATAGGATCCAGAAAATGCCCCAAGTAAATGCTGCTGAGTTGTATGTAAGTTTGGAGGCGCCTGCAGATAACACTACTGAGGTGGTGCAAGAAACAACTACGGCTTTACAATTTACAGCCCTAGATGATGGATGCACTACAATGGGAGGGTATACGATGGGAGGGTATACTGCACAAGGGTATACGATGGGAGGTTATACGCTCCCATCTCAAGATCATGTTGCTAATACTAGTGAAACCCTCTATCGTGAAGAGACACATTTAGAGGAGGAAGACGAAGACGAAGATCATGTTGCGAATGATGGTGAAAATGTTGAGGTTGTGGATGAGTATGAAGAGAGGATTGAGCAAGGCGACTTTGAGAACGATGTGGATGAACATGAAGTCGTTCCCAATTTTGAAGAGGAAAATATGGAGGACCATGATGAAGGTGATGCAAATGATGATATTGGTGTCCAGTATAATAGAAATACGACCACTGGCTACAGACCTCCTGCTGAGTCATTCTACTCAAATACTTGGGAAGATATGGTTGATCCTTCACGTCTTCAGATACCATTTGTCTCTACTTGGAAAGATGGGATGCATTTTTCTAAAGGGTTGACTTTTGCAAATAAAGATGCGGTGAAGCATGCATTGATAATATACGCAGCAAAGGATAATAGAAATTTTATAATCCGGAGGTCGACCAAAACGAAATTGTGCGCCGCATGTGCTGATGACAACTGCAAGTGGTATGTTGGGGCATACATGAAGACTAAATTCAATGGTATGTGGATGGTTACGTCTTATGTGGGTCCACACACTTGTATACCCTTTGGCCTAAAAAGAGATGGTAGAATGATGGATTCGCATTTTGTTGCATCAGAAATTGTGGGAAAATTGCAAAAAAATCACACTACACGTATTGATGACCTATGGGAGATCATACGTACTAAGTATAATCATGAGCTTTCTTACTATAAAGTATGGGACGCAAAACAAAAGGCAATTGCTAAGATATTTGGGGATTGGGAGGAGTCTTACCAAAAGTTGCGAAAGTTGTTGTTGGCATACTTGGATGAGGACTCAGGTACCCAGTACAGCTATCACACCATACCTAGGCCAGACGAAGGTACTGCGGTACTACACTATGTATATTGGGCATTCGCTCCATGCATTGCTGCATTCCAATATTGCAGGCCAGTGATTAGTATTGACGGGACTCATCTGTATGGTAAATACAAAGGGGTATTGATGATTGCAATGGCAACCGATGCTAACCAAAAGGTTTTGTCTCTCGCCTTCGCTGTTGTGAACAAGGAGTCAGGGGCTAGTTGGGGGTGGTTTTTAGAGTGTCTCAGGACTTCCATAGAGCATGTCATACCTAACGATGACATTTGTATTATTTCTGACCGACATAAAGGTATCAAATGTGCCATTCGAGAGTGGCCTAGACGTGAGGACGGAAGAGAACAGGTATCATAATTGACTTGCAACTTCTTGGGAAATAAAATAACTTTAAATGGAAGGGAAGAAAGTGCTAGAGTATTTCACTTGGGTCTGGCTAGTTTTCTTAAATTGCTTAGATTTTTTAATCTTCTGAAATGCAGCTTTTGGAGAGAATTGGACCTACAATAGAGAAATTGAAGAGCAAAGGAATTGATTTCTCATTGTGGTACAAGCCTGAAAGTTTGCATGCAGATCTTTGAGATGGCCAGATTTCTGTTTGCTTATTACGGACTCTGCTAAAAAAAAGAGCTGCAGCTCAGGTGCTTTCTCCTTTCTGTTGTACTCAGAATTGTTATTTTTATATTCTCCCAATTATGTGGTTTCATTTTTTTCCCTTAGTCAATATCTACTGGCTTACTAGCTCACAGATCATGATACATAAGACTTCTCTTGCTACAGATCAACGTATTCTCTCCCCTCTCCCCCCCCCCCCCCCAAAACCAAAACCCACGCACAGACAGACAGACGGACATGGGTTAAGGATTTGTTCTTTCTTAATCAAATATTTCTATCGTAAACAACAATTTAAGGAATGACTAGTCCCTTATGGTTTTAACAATTAATTTTTTTATATATCACTCTTACCCCGTTTTTCTATTATTAGTTCACAGTGTATACTGTACATGATACCTTCTTATTAATCTATTTAAGTCTTGACAAGTGATTTGAGTTACTAAATAACAAGGAGAAAAAACACCACATTAGAGATTCAAATGTTTGTGTCCTTGCGGCA
The DNA here is from genome assembly GCF_932294415.1 of Quercus robur. Taxonomy (NCBI): domain Eukaryota; kingdom Viridiplantae; phylum Streptophyta; class Magnoliopsida; order Fagales; family Fagaceae; genus Quercus; species Quercus robur. Next base: position 43,907,767 of record NC_065540.1, on the reverse strand, counting down.
TAGCTGGGTTTCTTTCAGTGCTTTTAATGATATTTTCACTTATCAATTTTCCTAGATTTTATCAATAAAAGTATTAAAAGAGAAATAAAAGGGAGTTCAATTTCCCTGATCTTGATATAGAGCCATGGATTTGCAAGCAATCCACACAAACTTTTTGTTGAATTTTCAAGGACACAGAAGAAAGGATGAAAATGAGACTATGATGCTGTTGACTGTGAAGATTCCATGAAGATGCTGATGATGGAGGAAATTATTACGTTTTTGTCATGGCATTACCAGTTGAATTGCAAAAGTACTAAATTAGCAAAATTCCCAATATGTATTAGTTCAATCTATGCTGCTTTAGCATAAAAAGTAGTTTGGAAGATGATTTTTATGTATCTTTTTCTATTTATTTATTATTAATTTCTAAAAGCTAGTTAATGACTTGATGCTAACTAAGAAAATTACACTTTAAAAATATTTAGGTCATAAAATCTCTTATTGGCATCAATGTTAAACATTCGTTTTTTCTAAATAAACATGTAATATTCATAGAAAGAAAAGACTTAGAAACAAAATAAAGTCCAGGTTCAAAAAACGAAATTCACCACACACAAGGTATTAAAGTGAAATCTTTAGTGGTGTGTTTTACCTGCCCATTCCAAATGGCTTCTGATCGATGGTTGGGCTGCAACGTCAACACTGACGTGTCAATGGGGCCAGGCTGCGCATGGTTAATCTGTCCAGCATCTGCAGCAGCCATACTGCACAAAAATGATAAGCAATTAGCACATACTAGACATTATTGAAAACAAAAACAAAAACAACCTAAAAAATATTGTCAATAATAATACATAATGAAACAAGGTATGCATTTGATGTTACATCTAACTTTTTCTTTTATATAGGTTATTTGAACAAACCTCTAACAAAACCACAAAATACAAATAATTATTACTTTCAAGCTGCATCCATCTAATAGGTCAAAAATAGAGCACAAAGGAACAATCTCTGTCCCAAAGCTTTAATTAAGCAACTTCTTGTTGTGTATGTATTGCATGGTTTGCAAAGTGCATATGAGAGAGAGAGAGAGAGAGTTCAATAATTTGAATAACTGATTATTGACAATTATATGGCATTAGATTTTTTATTTATTACAATATGCAAAATACGAGAAATAATTTTAAAAAAGAATTCAATATGCAAAATAATTTAGTTTAGTTATCTAAAAGAATTCAATATTCAAAATGCTAAAGCTTGTAATTCCCTAGAATCATCAACAGCACTACAACACTGGCTTGAAGCTGTAAGTTCATATGCTTATACCAGACATGCTTCTTTCTAAATCTGATGCAGTTTTGTTCTTTCTGCTTTTTTTAACGTTTCCATCAAAAAATGGAGAAAGTAATATTTTCCTCAAAACAATCTAATTTTGGTCAAGTGATGGTTTCAAAAACGACTGCTGTATTAGATATTAGGAATTTAGGGGACATGTATTCCTAGTCACTTCTCATAATAAGACTTAAAAAAGAGAGTCAAACTTGGCCAATGTATGCTTCCTATATAGGAATTGGTGACTTTTTTTTTGGATGAAATTTCAAATTGAGCTCAAGTTTTGGGCTTTTGAATAGTGGTCTAGCTAAGTACATATCTTCTATGGATTTATATTTTTGGATATTAATAGGTTCCATGTTGTTAGTCCCCAATTAATAGGTAAGGAAGTAGAATCGTTGGACTAATGGGCTTTGTTAATCTTTGTTTTTTTTCAGATTGATCCATGCCATCGTTATGGACACAATTTACACTTCTACTATGATGTCTGGTCTGATAGCAAGAGCACCCAACCTTTCTTCTACTGGTACTCATGAAAATTAACTTTTTCTTTCTTGGTATAATTGCTTTTGATTTAGCCTTATCCTTCTTTATCACTCATTTCTAACTTTATTTTTCTCCTCCTCTGAAACTGAAGGTTGGATGTTGGTGATGGTAAAGACCTAAATCTTGAAAGGTGCCTAAGGACTGATCTACAACGTCAATGCATCGCGTATCTTGGACCAGTAAGTATTACTAATCATACCATCTGTTACTGCATTCCAATAATACACCCCCTCTCCATTTTAAATGTGTTCATTTCATGGTTTAGATTAAATATTACAAATTTAAGTGTATCCACTGCAACATCATTTAAAATTTTAAGTAGCATGGCTCTTTATACATTAGATCCAAAAAATAATATCTTAACTGTGAAATGGACCCCCTCCAATCTTGTTTCTTCATCAAATTTGTTGTGTTGAATTTACATGCACACACTCCCATAAGCATCTTTGCAACCTAGATAAGTGCCTAGATAGATAACTAAGTGGCTTCTTATGAATGTGGATAAGTGCATATATTTCACTGTTATAACTTTACATTCTCTGTCGTTTGGTATTACAGAAAGAGAGGGAAGCATATGAAGTAATTGTAGAGAGTGGAAAGCTTTTATACAGGCAAACAGGGATGCTTATTAACACAGTTGAGGGTTCTAAGTGGATTTTTGTGCTCAGCACATCAAGGCCTTTGTATGTGGGTCAGAAGAAGAAAGGTGTTTTTCAGCACTCAAGTTTTCTATAGGGAGGTGCTACATCAGCAGCAGGGAGATTAGTTGCCCATGATGGGGTTCTTGAGGTGTTTTAGAATTTTGTTTCGAACTGGTGATAGGGATCATTTTTGTTTTCTATATTTCTACAACCAGCCAGGCAAGCTCATGTATTGACATAGTAATTCCCAGAATATAAACATGTTGAGAAAAAGGACATGTATTTATATGTATATACACCAGGTGAACCAGAATTATGAGCCCTATATATTTAAAATCAATTAAACAACTTCAAACCAAAACAACAAACACCATACAAACACTACCAGTAAGCACTAAGCACCCCCATTGTTAACCCTTAGGCAATGTGATAGACAGTGCTACCATGGTAGCTTACACCTAAAACCTAAAATCAGTTAACATAAACCAATAAAACAACCTGGTGGTTTATTCCAGATCATGGAAAAAACCTGGTTTATTCAAGATCATAGCAACAAACAGAGAATTCTCTAGCATCTTGAGATGCTAAAATATTCGAAGGAAATGAGTGTGACTACTCAGGGCTCCCTAATCAGCATACATAAAACTCCTTGAGATCCTAAGAATTCTAAGATAAAAGAAACAAATTTCTATAACTAATGAGTAAATACCATAAAGAAAACAAAATGCAACCAGAAACGAATCTATTTTACCAGGCAATGTATCCATTCAGTTCAAATGATATTTTATGCATTTTAATACCTCAAAAGTCCCATCCAAAACTACTTGATTAGAATTATTTTATAAGGTTTATCAGAATCCATCTCAAACCATTCACATTTCTCATTTCAGCAATACTTCCAAGTACCCAAGGACTAAAAATATGGCATTTACATTACCCACACGGATCATTTCAAAGTTATTAAATTCAAAAGACGCTCATCAACAGGCATAGAATCTAAAACCACAAAATGAAAGCAAACTAAACTAAAAATGCGACACAATTGACCTACAAATACCACAATCTACCCAACCAGAGAGAATGTATCCATTCAGCTCAATCATTTCAAAATCGTCAAAACCCATTAAAAACTCCTTGATTAGAATTATTTTATCACAATTCTCAATTGAGCCTTTCAATGTCATTAAATTCTCAAATAATTCAGTCATTAGATTCTCAAATAATTCATCGATAGGCACAGAAACCAAGAACCAGAAATGAAACTAAATCCAATTCTTTGTTGCTGCTTTAGCAAACTAAACTAAAAGCTATGTTATCAAAACCAAATTATAGAATGTATCCATTTAGCTCAATTATGCATCTCAATATCATCGAAAGCCCCATTCAAAACTACTTGATAATAATCATTTTATAACACACTAAGATTTCATTTTGACCCTATCTATATTTCTTATTTCAGGAATACTTCCCAATATACCCACATTGATATTTCATCATGTTGCAGTTCAATTTCTAAGCCAAATGCATCTCTCTCTCTCTCACACACGCACACACACGAACACACCAGCATCTTATATATTGGTCTGTCAATGAGAAATTTGGATTTTTAAGTGCTTTGCTTATTAATTTGTCTTATTTCATTTCTAAGTGTTTATCTGCACAGCAGTACATTCTACATTTCTTATGGTCTTTCTAAAACCTACATTTCTTATGGTCTTTCTAAAACCTACATTTCTCAAACAAAAAAAAATAAAAAATACTGATGTTATCTAAAATGGGTCTTCGAAATTTGTCTTAATTCGAACATAAAATTCGAATCTAAAAAAGTAAGTGAGAAATGGCATACTTGAAAAATGGGAAGGAATTGAAGCAACAATCTGGGAATGAAGAAGAATGCTCCTTATACAAAAAAAAAAAAAAAAAAAAAAAAAAAAAAAAAAACAAACAAACAAACAAAACGAACTGATTACATTGCAAAATACATAAAGGGACTCACCTTTTTTTCTTCTATTTCTTTCAGATACCGCGTAGGTGAGCGAGAGAGTGAGAGGGTGACTGAGACTGGGTCGGTGAGGCTGAGAGGGTGAGTGGGTGAGTGGGTTGGGGCCGGCGTCGGCGACGGTGACGCTGAGAGAGTGAGAGAAGGAGAGGGTGAGTGAGAGTGTCGCGTTTGGCTGATGAGGGAGAGTGAGTGGGTGGGTGACTGAAAGAGAGGGTGACTGGGTTGGGGCCGTCGTCGGCGACGGTGACGCTGAGAGAGTGAGAGAAGGAGAGGGTGAGTGAGAGGGTGCTGAGACAGAGAGGCGTATGAGGGAGAGTGAGAGTGTGCTGAGACAGAGAGGCGTATGAGGGAGAGTGAGTGGGTGGGTGACTGAAGAAAGAGAGAGCGTTAAATTCAAAAATATCCTATTAGAAATCGACCTTCATAGACTCGGTTTCCAGGTGGGTCCACGTCAACGGCACGTGACACCAACATGGAAATCGAGTCTCTGATAGTCGATTTTCAGATGGCTGCCACATGGCAATAACGCCACATCAGATGTCACCGACCATCAAAACCGACTCTTTGAGTGTCGATTTACACACCCCAAAATCGACTGTCATAAAGTCGAGATGTTACTAACCCAATTACTTTCAAAACCGGACCTATTAACTAGATAGTTGGGAAATTATGCCTATTTTCCCATTTCGTTCACTATTGAGTATTGAGCTTGACTTTTGAATAAATTTATGTTAAATAAATAGATAATATTTTATATTTAGTAGAGATGTAGGCATCGGATAGTATATATAAAAAATAAAACTAAAAATCCATTTTTCATGGTTCCATTTAGTTTAAATAGTAAGATATTTTGGTTGTCGAATAAGAGATATAGAGATTAAATTTTGCCAAATGGTACCTTATCCTAATGTATTTATAATGAAATTATCATCCAACAATTTCAAAATATAAAATCTTGTTAAAAAAAATGTGGAGGAGAATAAATGAGTTTAAAAATAATGGAATAGACCACTGCACACTCTTAGTACAATGGTCACTCTACAAGTATAAGTGCTTGTGGGGTATAGAGGATAAGAACCGAGATTCAAGTCCATAGAAGAGTGCTTCACACACATATTTTATATGGAAGAGAATAAGTTAGTTTAAAAATAATTGTTTTAAATTTTTTTTTTTTGTCATTCATATGGACTATGTGACATGATTTTATTGGATGAACTAGCCAATGTGCTAGGTTGAAGTGTAACACTTAGGGGCTAGCTAGGGATTTTTTTTTTTTTTTTTAAACAAAGGGACTACCAATCAAAACGTTTCCCTAACTTTAAAAGAGAGGATTGAAATTTTGAAACTTTAAGGAGTAAAATAAATCTCAACTTAAACTTTAGGGTTATGTTTTGAATGTTGGACCTTACAATATCATATTAGAAGGTTTCAATTTGGGTATTGTATGTGTTTTAGTTAATAAACTACAACCAGTGAGGGAAGTTTATGAATTTTCTTTTAAGGAGACTCCAATTGCAGGGGTGGCATTACACAGCCTTGGGGTTCAAACGAATCCCTTGACTTTCCCACAAAAAAAAAAAAAAATTATATATAAAAAAATTAATATAAAAAAATTTGTTTTGACCTCCTGAATTAAAAATGTAAACACTCTGGCCTTGATATATATTTTTTAAACCCAACTAAAATTAACTTAAAATGATCATCTTATTGTTATTTTCACAATAATTTCACAATGAAAGTTAAGTGATAAGCTGTAACTAGTTTTTATCTGGACTTGAAACTAACATAAATTTTTTACCTACTTTTAACAACTTGCCATCTAGATTTTTTAATGAAATTTTTGTGAAAGTGTTGTGTTAATAGCACTAATCTTAAAATATTTAATTTTATAAGAAAGAAAAAAAAATGTTTCAAATTTTTGCTCATTCGGTTAAAAAAAAAAAAAAAAACTTCTCTCTTAAACTTTGGCATTAACAGTGGAATGAAGTTTTTTCCTTGTATTTTTTTTCTTCATTAGCAAAAATATTATACTAGCGATACAACCAACAAATTTGTATCTACATATGTGATTCTCTCCTCATTCTCTCTTTCTCCCTGCTAAATTTTCTTAGTTTTTCTCTTTATTAGACCAAGTAGTTTGATAAGTGCTCTACAAATTTCCAAGTCCAATAGGGTGAGTTTGATTCAATTTTTTGAAATTGCGCTTTTTGAAAAAGTGGTGATTTTAAAAAGTGTAGTATGAAAATTGAGCTTTTTAAAAAAAATCGAGTATTTGGTAAAAGCTGACAAAAGGTGTGTTTTGAAAAAGTTAAATGTTTGGTTATCACTAATCAAAAGTTTGAGGTGTAAATTACCAAAGGGGAATTTCATTTATTTTTATGGTTTCACCTTGTAATTTTTTTAATGTCATAATTATTTTTTTATTACTATCAATGAATTTTTATCGATAGTAGTTAATTCTTAAATTTTTCATGGGCACAAATTCAAAAATGATCAGTGCAAAAGATGATAAAATACATACCAATTCTTGGTGCATTTATGCTTTATTAGCTTTAGTAGTTGATAAAATCTGATAAAACGAAAGAATACTACATACACAATATTTTCATAATAAATTTTAGGTAGCAAACTAAAAAGTAGCATAGTTCAAATAAGAACATATAATAATTTGCCACATAGAATTTCTTGTTATGAAAATGTTGCGTAAATATCATTATTCTAAGATTAAAGGTCTGTTTGGATAGAACTTATTTTGTTGAAACTGAAAACTGAAAACACTACAACAAAATAATTTTTAAATATGTGAATAGTACCGTGAGACCCATTTTTAATGAAAGAGTTGCTGAAAAGTGAAGTTTGTGTAGGACCCGTGAACAGTGCACAGGTGCACTGTTCATTGATGAAAAGTCAAAACATGCGGCTAGGGAAAAAAAAAAGGAAAGAAAGAAACGCAAATGTGGATCTGCGTTTGAATACTAAAGGTCTGTTTGTATTGCGTGTCCTCATTTTAGGCCTTTTTTTTTTTTTTAAACCAGCATGTTATTCACTATTCATTGGCCATGAACAGTGCCAAACAATAATAAATAGCAAAAAAAAATTATTTTTTTTATTGTTTTTAGTTTTAAGCAAAATAGTTGTATCCAAACGCACACTAAGCCCACAAACCTTATCTAGAAAAGTCTACTCCACCAATAGGCAAGTGACACCCCACTCCAACTAATTAATTTTATGCTTTATCACTCTTTTTTTTTTTTTTTACACCTTTTTATCTCATTCCACTTAACAATTCCCATCAGGTACTTTCTCTCTCTTCTTTTACTTCTTCTTCACTTACCGAAGCCCCTAGCAATGGCCAAATACTTCCATCAACAATCCGCCATTGCCCTGATTCTTTTTATCTCTTTCTTGTTTCAAAACCAAACACACTTGAAGAAAGGAGCAATACCAACTACTAATAGAAAAGCGCCCCCCACCCCCCGCAGGCGCCGCACGCGCGCGAAAGGAATCACTGCTTTATTTTGTCATTAGAGGAGTAAAATTAGATATTTGAAAAAAATCTGAGGGAAATTTATGGAGAAAGCAACGGTAATATTTTAAGGTCCAATTAACCCATTCAACGTGACTTTCGTGTTATGCAATTGCAGCTCAACGGGTGCCAAACAAAACGCAAAAAATCACAGTTTGGAGCCTTAAATGCATGATGGTAAAATTTTGCCAAGCACATAAAGATCAAGTTTTCACTAGAGAACAGCTTTTTGGGCCCAAAAAGTCCAATCAAATGGGCACATCTTTTAGTGCTTACTCCAATTCCAAGAGAATAACCATATGTATTGATTAAAAAGCTATAAACTTTTTTTCTCAAATATATATATATATATATATATATATATATATATAGGGAGAATCTAGCCTTTTACCCTTAATTTTTAAAAAAATTGGCAATATGCCCCGTTTGCAAACTATATAGGTGCGTGCCCCTGTTTCGAAACTCGATTATCTAAAAATCGAGTTATGCCCGATCAAACTTAAAAAAAAAAAAAAAAAAAAAAAAAAAAAAAAAAAAAAAAATTGCATAGAACTCGATTTTAGGGAGATCGAGTTCCAAAATGCCACTATAGGGCTTTAAAACGCTACTATAGGGATAAAAAAACGCCATTATAGGGCTCCCTCAACCTGTTATAGGGTGATCACACTAAAAATTTTTTTGCATGTAACTCGATTTGTAGGAACTTGAGTTCCATGCAATTTTTTTTTTTTTAATTTTTAATTTTTTAGTTTGATCGGGCATAACTCGATTTTCTACAAATCGAGTATTTAATTGAAACTCGATTTTAAGATAATCGAGTATCAAAACAGGGACACGCCCCTATATAGTTTGAAAATAGGGGCATATTGCCAAATTTTTTAAAAATTAAGGGTAAAATGCCAGAATGTCCTATATATACACTTTAAAAGCAAAAACCTATTTTAATTACTATTTTTTTTCTTAATTTCCCGTTTACTTCCCGTTGTACTCTTGAGCGTTTTACTATTTTTATTTAAGGCAAAAATGCAAAACTGATCCTCTAACTTTCACTGTTTTTCATTTCAGTCCTCTAACTTTCAGTTTTATCAATTCAGTCCTCTGACTTTTAATTTTTGTCAATATAGGATTGTGTTACAACTTAGTTAGTGGCTGCCGTTAGAACTCCTAATACAACGCCGTTTTGCCCTTTTTTCTTTTTTTTTTTATATAAATTCAGAATTAAAAGAAAATAAGAAAAATATGAAAAAAAAAAAATATATATATATATATATATATTAAGGGGAACGTCGTTCCCCTGAATCAAAACAAAACAAAGAAACATCACCGGGCTCCTCAATCTACTGCACCAACTCCTATAAATCCCTCCGCTCTTCAATCGACAAAGTCGCCAAAAAACTCGAAACCATGAAAACCGAAACCCCAAATTCCTCATCTTCCTCCTCCGTCGCAAAAGTCAAAATCAGCAACAAGAAATCCAAGAACAAGAAGATTGATCGCATCGAGACGAGTCTCAAGGAATCCAGCCGCGACCTTTCTCTCATCAAGTTCAAGTTTGGTGCGGTGGTTGCGCTTGTTCTCTTCATCGTTTTTGGGCTCCTCAACTCCTTGTTTGACGGCAAGGTTGTGGCCAAATTACCGTTCAAGACCTTCGGGATTGTCATGAAGATGAGCGATAGAGGATTACACGGCAATGATGTCACCAATTGTTTGAAGCCATTTTTGTTTTCCAGATTTTTCTTATTTTCTTTTAATTCTGAATTAAAAAAAAAAATGCAAAACGGGCGTCATTTTAGGAGTTCTAACGGCAGCCACTAACTGAGTTGTAACGAAGCCCTATATTGACAAAAATTGAAAGTTAGAGGACTGAATTGACAAAACTGAAAGTTAGAGGACTGAATTGACAAAACTGAAAGTTAGAGGACTAAAATGAAAAATGGTGAAAGTTAGAGGGTCAGTTTTGTATTTTTGCCTTTTATTTATCATATATTTTTATTTAATTGATATTACATATAAATATTATAAGTTATTTTTTTAGGGTTGTAAGTTATTATTAATTTGACAAAAATGTATGATTAGTTATTTAATTCTATTAGTTTATGCATTCAATGGTTGTTGTCTTACCGATATTTATTTTTTATTACTATTATTAATTGAGCAAATCAAAGTTTGGAAGTAGATTGTAAAACAAGTGAAAGATTAAAATGGAAAAAAAAAATGTAATTTGCCCCTTATATTAAAAGGAAAAAAATGTATAAATTTAAGATGTGAAAAATTTGGTGAATTTTGCAATGTCTATAGGTGGACCATAATTTGCAACCAATTTAAAATATACCCAAATTTTTTTTTTTTTGCTATTTGCAAAGATGTGGCCACTGGCCATCTATTCTCAATTTTGATATCCAAATAAACACTCTTACACATCACTTTGTGTGTAATGCTACCATCAAGAAAGAGCGTTTCTAACTTTCTAACATTTTCTTATGGTGGGCGTGTGTTAGGAGCTTTACTTATTACTAATGATGGCATGAGGGGCATGAGGAATGAGGGTGCTTGGGCAGCATTAAACCAGTCATTTGGCTTCATGTTTTCTCAATACATTGATGGCTACTCATGCTAGATTGGTAATGCTCCTAAGGACTCTTTGAGGGGGACATGCTCAGTCTCCCTACTTGAGTTGGATCGATGAGCAATGTGAGGGGGCAGCATGTGGAGACACCCTACTCCATATGATACCCCAAGGCCATGGTGGTAGAGTTGATTTTCATGATGGGCAGCAGCACGTGGTGTCGACCCTATGTGGTGGCGCGTGGCATTAATGGCTTAGTTGCTAGTTGCTTGTGTGTAGGCTTGGTTGCTTGTGTGCAAGGTAGGGTTGGGTTGCATGAGAATGTGCAAACAAATGCTGTGTGCAAGGCATTGGGCTGGTGGATGCTAGCTAAATGCATGGACATATACTAGTGGGCTAATAACAGTTACTTGATGTGTGCTGCATGTGGGCATGTTGTGTGGATTGTGTTTTCTAATGGGGGAGGGCTTGGGCATGGGCCAAGCCTCCCAAAACGTGGGGAAACATGCTATGTGGGTTGCTAGAGGATGGGCAAAAGCCCCATGATTTGCTGAGGCATGGGCTGTGCATGTGTAGTATGTGATGTGCAGTGGTAGTTACAACTAGTTTCTAGTTTTCCTAATGATCAGACTTGTTATGTAGAGGCTGAAAACGTGGAGAGCAAAACAAGACAACATTAGTTCAAGGTGTCCTAAGTCAAACCCAAGTGGCAGATTGTCCAAAAACCAGGCAATTACTAGGCAGTAACTATCATAGCCACTATTTTTGTGTATATGACCCTAATGCTATTGACGGTGTCAATAGCAAAGTTTATTTGCCTTAGGGAGATTTCTACGTATTTTTTCCAAGCTTGTAAAGGGTTTCCTTTGTACTTGAGATTAAGTAATAAATATTGGGGGTGGGTTCCTTGTAAAGATAGTGTGTGTTGTGTGTGTGTGTGCGAGTCCCTATATAAGCTATTCTAAGTGTTTCCTATAGTGTGTGTGTGTGGTGTTGGTTGAGACTAAGTTAGGGACTTAGGGCCATCAAAGGTAGAAAATTGAGTGAAAATTTTTGACCATGTGACAATTGGTATCAGAGCCTAACTGCAATGTCTTCAAACACCAAGACAAGAGTGACTGTCTTAGGAACCATACTTGGGGTTTCTGTAGAGGGAGAACAACTTTTTGCATGTGACAAATTGGATGCACTTTCTGCAGAAAATTCCCACACTATACCAATTAGAAGACACTTGTACTTTCAATTCATGACCCATACATTCATGGTTAAAATATTTTGGAATTTCACTTCCAAGAAGAATAATGCTTAACTTCCCTGGTTGTGTACCACTTTGTCCCTGAAATATACAAAGCAATTTAGAACTTGATGAGAGAGAGAGAGAGAGAGAGAGAGCGACCTGAAGCATGTTATTAACGCTTTGAATATTGTTGACCAATTTGAATTAGTTGAGAAACATGAATCGCAAATAGGTGTGATCTAACCTAAAAAGATAAAATTCAGTTCTAGCAATCTCTCCAGTGAGGTACAATTGTTTGCAATCAATTTTGGGTATGATTTGAGTTGAAAACTTTTACATTTTTTTGGGTATAAATAAAAATAATAAAAAAGTTGTGTAATTCGATCATAGTGTTTCTGTGGCTTTTCTATGTTTGTTTATTCCTAGATTAAAGGACAAGAGTGGAGAAGAAACATATTAGGCCCTTTGCATGTGAATGCATGAGTTTCTAAAGCTAAAATTTTAAATTTCTCTTCCTGATTCAACTACAAAATTTTAGTTTTATTGACTTACTTTTAGTACATGGGTTGAATGCCATATAATGGTGTCTTTTGTTTTTGTTTTTGTTTTTTATTTTATTTTATATAATAGGTAATTTAAGGATCTTATTATTAATGTTGTTTTCTAAGAGCTGTTTTAAAGAATTATTTCGTGTAGCTATAACAATACTTGTTTTACAATATTCACCTATATGGTTATCCATTTTCAATTTATGTTAAAATGAGATGATATCGTTACAGTACCCCACAAAAAAAAAAAAGGAAAAAAAAAGGACTCCACCATTGAAATAAAGAAACAACTAAATATTGTCAATTTGTCTTGCTGATCCAACTTCTCTCAATTGGGATCTCCGAGATTGGTTTCATTGCTGAAGTGCGCAATTTATTGGTCTTTTTTAGTTTTTAATTGTTCGACACAATCAGAAAAGCATCAACAGGCTAAAATTTTAGTCTCTTATTGGAGATTTCAAATGGGTATCTTTGTAAACCTCTTTTTTTTTTTTTTTTTTTCAAATCCGTTTTGAACTGATTTGTAACACCCTGATACTCATCTTCTGTTTTTTTCCACAATTTTATGTGGTCTGTTTTCTTCTTCTGGCCATTCTTATTCAAAGTAGTAAATATTATAGAAATTTAAAAAAAGAAAATGAAAACCTAAGGAGATCTAAAAAACTCCTAAAAATTCCTGAATATTTAGGCTAATATTGTCTTTGATAACATATCCGGTATCCCACGTGATGCGCAGGTTATTACAAAATCTAACATTGCGCTTACAAAATGCCCCTGAAAGAGAGACAAATTCCAGCCCTTTTTCTATGTTCTTCACTTCTTGGAACTTCAATCCTATTCTTTTGTTTACCTTTTAAAAAAACAAAAAAAGAAGAGCATGAATAATTTATTGCTGCATCAAAAACCAACATAACAATGACTCATTTAAAAAATTAAAATAACATTTGCAATGGAGGCTGGTATATCCGGAAGCCATATACATAGGAGCTTCTAAAAACTGGGCTTGAGGTTGGGGCGTGCCAGAGAATGTGCAGAGCAATGTTTGCCTCTCTTCTGGTATGTTAAAATTTGCATGCTCTCATGTCTGTTGCAAGCCATTTCGCGTCTTCAACAATGTGCCCTGCTGGTGATGTGCATTTCGCTTGCTCAGCATATTGCATTGATAACCACCAACCAGTCTCCTTCTATGGCAAAATAGATTGCTCATCACACGGACAGTGAATTGATCAGAGTCCTCCGAAGGAAGTATTTCGATTTGGCTGGGACTATTAATGAGATTCCCAACTTTTGCATCCATGCTGTAGTATAGTTACTGGACTCAGTATCTGAAAAGTTGTTAATGAAGGAATTTAACAAATATACCCCTCAATTAAATCACATTTATAGCAAACCCCTTTTGTAAATCATTAATTGACTGACCTGAAAGTCTACACGGTCCCAGTAGTATAAGATGTTGGAAAAGCAGAAGTTTCTCCAAACGTTTATAAGAGCATACCTGGACAACATAAAAATTAAAAACCAATATTGAAAATAAGAGTACAAATGAGAAATTGACTCTATGGTTGTCCCATACCCATTTATACTACTCATCTCTATTGTCTTTGTCTCTTGCACACCAACAAAGTAACCGAAATATCCATTCTCCTGCATTTTGATTAAAGGGAGATATTAAAATAAGGACTTCGCATGATAGAGAAGAAAATGTCATGGTTCGTGATGATATCTCTGTCAGATGTGATTGGTTCTATTGTTGAAAAAAGACTGCCTTTTTAAAGGCCAGTATGTGTTAAACAATATGCCCAATCGAAAATAAAATACGAAGTTCAATATTAATTTTACCCTCATTAACTAAAAGAACACTCTTTGATATTCCTATATAACAAGAAAAATGAATTAAAGAGGATTTACAAAGAAAAGGAAATGATACAACAAACATTATAATCTTAATGTATAAAATCAATTTCCAAATTACGCAATCAAAACTATTTCAACCAACATGCTCATGAAGCCAACCAACTCACTGTTATTTGATAAGACCTTCATTCTCTAGTGAATAGATATTTAAACAACCAGAAGTATATTCTCAATCTATTCTTTTATTTATTTATTTATTGGAAACTTGAAATTTTATTGAATCACAAAAAGCTTTCTATAAAATTTGGGGTCTCCTCAAACCAAGTCAAGTAATCCTGAACATGCTAAGTGTGTTGACTGTTGAGCTAGCGAATGAGCTGGTTTATTGTCATTATGCTTTGTGTTTGAGAAATCTCAGCTCATCGAAACTCTTGCATCCACACACGGGTTCCACTGATAACATTCTGGTTTTTCAACTTCCCAGATAAAGCATTCCAGACTAACAGAGTCCCCTTCAAAAATAACCTCTTGGACACCTATATCTCTTGCAAAGTGGGCAACGACTTCCATAGCTTTGGCTTCAATTTCCAGTGCAACCAGTGGTGGTCCAAATCTTATTTGAACTGTGAGAGTAACTGACTAAGCCATGCCATAAGACTCATTCTCCAAACAGGACAGGGGGCATTAATCTTCATACACATAGCTGCAACAATGTTACCCATTTCATCTCGAATCAGTACACCCACCCCTGCTGTCTTTTCCTCTGTGAACACTGCACCATTCACATTGGTTTTATACATCCCAGGTTCGGGTGGAGACCTTCACTTCTTCTGCTGCTGTTGCCATAATATTGCATTCCCTGGCTGAACGGAACTCCAATAACAATGAAGTGCCTCTAGCAATGTCAGATCCCCTCCAGCCTCAATTAATTTCTATGCATCCAAATAGCCCAGTTAGTCATCATAATTAATTCGATCACATGGGCTTTGATCTTATCATCCTGAACCACTCTCCAAAACACATTAGTAAAATCCTCTTCATCAGAAATCATTATGTGGCCAAGATTACAGCTGGTCCATATTTCTCTAGCCATTCTGCAGCAACAAAAGACATGACCAGTAGACTCCTGAGCCTTCCCACATCCCTCACAGACCCAATCAGTAGATAAATGATGCTGTAAATGGTTTAGTTTTGTAGGAAGAATGTTCTTGCATGAATGTCGCATGAAATTCTTAACTTTCCCAGATACAGAGATACTTCAGCTTTCCAAACTCGCTTTCACAGCTTCATTGTGTTCACCTTGTAAGAGCTCTTGCCTCTGTTAGTGGAATAGTGCATCCATAGCCACTTTATATGCACTATTCATAGTGAATTTTCAGCTGGTGGTAGCAGCCTATATCAACTTGTCCTCTGTCATATACAGGGCATAGGCAGATTCCTAAAATGGTATCATCCTCATGATCCATGAAAGATCTTCTCACCACTTTACTCTTCTATGTTCCATCCTCCCCATTAATTAGATCACAAACCTTAGCATCCACTGGGAGGTTTTTTTCTTCTCTCTTTTTTTTTTTTGTTTTGGGGGGGGGGGGGGGGGGGGGGGAGGTTTGGGGGATGGGGTTGTGTGGGGTTGGAGGATTACATTATATCAGGATGGGAATCCATTTATCATGCCACATGCTAATGCATCGCTCATTATGACCCAAATTAGCATACAGAAAATCACCATTCCGAAGGTACTTTCCTCAGAATACTTTATAGAAAAATGAGTTCAAATTTTTTTTTTTGGGAGTTTCCACCCTTGCTTAGCCAACAAAGCCAAGTTAAAGGCATGTAAATCTTTAAACCCCATCCCTCCTCTCTCCTAAGGAGCACATAACTGGTCTCAACTATGCCAAGTCATTCTCTTTTCATCCTTTTTTTTTACCCTGCCAAAAATTCCTTAGACAATAACTTATCCATCCAACCAACAAGTTTATTGGAAACTGTCTCCTTTAGTTGTTGAAATGTATTCCTTTTGGAAAGGCATAATTGTCTTTGACATTTGGAAGAATATATGTTAAACCAAACATGCATTTTATGTTTTTCTAAGTTCACTGATAATATGAGGAAAGCACAATGCTTTGAAGTTAACATTTTGAAAAAATGCTAATATATGTCCCAAAATGATGACTTGTAAATTGTAATAGTAACAAGAAAGATGATGACTTACTGAAGTAAAAAATTTCCCTTTGACTAGAATCCTCAGAATCAGCCATAAATCTTCCGAGTCTATGAATCCTCTCTGGCTGTGGTTCCTCATCAGAGTAGCCTTTTCTGCTAGGTCCAGCCCCATCATCCCCGTCATTGCTTAGCTTATTTCTGAAACCTTCTGCAGCTGAATTGGAATGATCATTATGGAGATCCACCAGATCCTCATAGAGCATACTGTTGCTGCTACATTGTGCCATAGTTTGATTGGGATCCTCGATGTCTTGCTTGTATACCAAATGGAACCCAACTTTTTCCACCTCATATTCTGGGGAAGATATTTCAATCTCAAATTGATGAGCTCCATTCGCATCAATTTGACTAAATGTTTCTCCCCAATTGGAGCCAGAATAGTGAGTGGACAAATAGAGCAACCAAAGGTGAGGTGATTCAACTTTACCATAATTTGTCATAAATCCAGAGTCTAGCATGGTAGGTGACTCAAATTTACCATAATTTATTGCAAAATCAGATTTTACTGGAACTGCCCCTCGAAATCCATGTACCTCAAATGCACAACTGCTTTGATATGACCCGTTGGGTACAAAAACAATGCACAACGCAATTCCCATCAGCTCATCACACCTACAAGACGGCACTTGTAGTTGTATCTTCCATGTATGACCCATCAACGCTTGAAGCTTACTTCGAGGGGGACTTTTCAAAATAAACCTTGCAGGGCTAAACCCTTTTGGAATTTCACCTCCAGGAATAATAATCTCTAACATGTTTGGTAGTCTACCACTTTGTCCCTGAAAAATACAAAGCATAATGTTTGTGAGTGAGACAAAGAGATAGAGAGACCGAGAGAGAGAGAGAGAGAGAGAGAGAGACCTGAAGCATGTTACTTCCACTTTGAATATTGTCAACCAATTTGAAGCAGTTGAGATACGTGAAAAGCAAACGGGAGGGACATGACCTAAGAGGATGATTTTGTAGTTCTGGCAATCTCTCCAGTGAAGTACAATTGTTTGCAATTACGAATTCAATAGTTGATGGAACATTTTCCAATGATTGAAGCCTTTTGCAACCCTTTAAATGGAGTGTTTGAAGGTTAGAGAGTTGAGAGATGCTTTTAGGAAGGGAAACAAAATTATTTCCACATAGATTTAAGCGTGCTAAAGAAGACAAGTTGCCAATATCATTGGGGATTGACGAAAGATCGCAGTCACAAAGATCTAAGTATATTAAGGAATGCAGACCTGATAATGAAGGCAATAATAAGCCCACAGCAATATGACTCATTGGCATGGAATCAAATGAAAATAATGTTTCTTTCAATCCATGGACAAGAAGTTCTTTGAGATTTTTAAGGAGAACAATGGAGGAAGGAACTTCTTTTATAGAAGTTCCACTCAAATCAAGGAACTCCAAACCTTCAACATTCCCCAAATTCTCTGGCAACCTGTCAAATTTTGAGCATCCAGAAAGATCAAGAGAATTAAGCAACTTCAAACAACAAATGGTGCTAGGAAGACACACAAGGTTTTTACAATTTTTTAGAGACAATAAAGTAAGGCTTGTCAAATGTTCAATCGATGAAGGCAGCTCTTTAATAGCTGTTCCACTCAAATCAAGCTTCTCCAAACCTTCAACATTCCCTAGGTTTTCTGGCAAGTTGTCAAATTTTGAGCATCCAGCAAGATCAAGAGAATTACCCAACTTCAAACTAAAAATGGAGTTAGGAAGACACACAAGATTTTTACATTTATTAAAAGTTAGTAAAGTAAGGCTTGTCATATGTTCAATTGATGAAGGGAGCTCTTTTATAGCAGTTCCACTCAACTTAAGCACCTTTAGACCTTTGACATTCCCTAGGTTCTTTGGCAATTTGTCAATTTTTAAGCACCAAGAAAGATCAAGAGATTCAAGCGATTTCAAACTACAAATGGCGCTAGGAAGACACACAAGGTCATCACAATATGCTAGAGATAGTGAAGTCAAGCCAATCAAGCCTTCAATTGATGAAGGTAGTTCCTTAATACCAGTGCCATCCAAATTCAGCTCTTGTAAGCATCCCATGTTTCCAACAAATTCTGAAATTTTCTCGATGTCAAAGCAACCAGAAAGTTCAAGAGTCACGAGTGACTCCATTTCAAACTTTCTTGGAAGACAACTTAGTTTTCGGCAACGTCTTAGATCAAGAAGAATAAGTTTTTTTAGAATCCCAATGGATGAGTGAAGCTCGCGTAACTTTGTGCAATTTGACAAAACTAATTTCTCAAGATTTGGCACTCCGGTGAAGTCAGGGGTTATGATTAGGTTTAAGGAGCTAGCCAAATCAATGAACTTCAACTTGTCAAAATTCTGATAAAAGAAGAAAAAAAAAAGTTAGAATAATTAGTTTCCTAGTGTTCGTTTATTGTGATTTAAAAGCAAAGTTGTTAACAAGCTTACCTTTATTCCTATCCAAAGATGTTCAATTTTGCTCTGTTGTAAACAAAGTTGAACAAGCTCATCTAGCTGGAAACTTGATGGCAAAGATTTTGAAGGATATGAAATCCAATCAAGAATTCTTAAATCATTAGGAAGATGTGTGGGGACACGGTGAATGCCACAAATTCTAAGAAATTTAAGATTCTCCATCTTCAAAAAGGCCTTAGGGTTCCAACGTGCCTCTTTTTCTTCATTATAAGTACTTAAAATATCCATGGCTTGAATTGCTTCTGTTCCCTAATAATCATGAAAAATTGCAAAATATATTATTAGCATAACAATTCAAATTTGAAATTTGTTGAACAAAAAGATAGGGAAAGAGATCAAATTCTCTGCTTAAACTCCTACCTTATTTTTTTCTAACACTTTGTCACTGTCCTTATAAACCCATAGTCTACTACGCTTCCCAGGATCATCAAGGCACTCTTGAAAAACTAGGTTCCTACCCATTTCTTCAAGTAAATCATGCATCCACACCATATCGTCATACATAATTTTTAAGAGAGATTTATCAATGAGTTCCTCCAATCCAAGAACAGGGTAAAGGCCAAGAATATCTAGTTTTTCTACTACATGATCTTTCTTCTGATGATTAAAAAAGCATGCAATATGCAAGAATATTTCCTTTTGTGGCTTTTGTAGTCCATCAAAACTTATTTGAAGTACTTGGAGAATTACTTCCTCAGGAAATTCTTTGAGTCTCTCTAACGCAATTTTCCATTCGACACTACTTTTTCCAAACAAAAAAGAACCCAAAACCTCAAGAGCTAAGGGAAGGCCACCAGCATACTTCAAAAAATGATTAGACAGCTCTATATAATCATCAAGTACATGCTTTTTTCTAAAAGCTTTCGAGCAAAAAAGCTGAAGAGCATTTTCATCATTCAATCCTTTAACTTCATATATTGTATCCACTCCATGTGCCTCCAACACATGCTTATCTCTTGCTGTTATGATAATTCTAGTGCCGGGACCAAACCAATCATGCTCCCCAGATAACATTTTTAATTGTTTCGGTTTATCTACATCATCAAGAACAAGAAGAATCTTTTTACGACTTAACCTACTCTTGATCTTGAGAACTCCATCATACTCCTCTTCTATTTTCAAATCCTTATCCTTCAAAATGTCATCAATAATTTTCTGTTGTAGTGGAACACAACCATAATTTTCAAATTTTTTCCTAACATCCTTAATAAAACCATGAGCTTCAAATTCTTTAGAAACCATATGATAAACAACTCTAGCAAGAGTTGTCTTACCCATTCCCCCCATAGCCCAAATTCCTATGAAGCGAACATCATTTGACCCTACAGCTAAACACGACTCCAATTCCACCACTGGAGAGTATATTCCTACTAGCTCTTTGGTAATATATGGGAATGCATCATATTTCAAGTTAAGTGATATGCATCCCACAATTTCTTGGATATCTTGTGACTCAGGCCTGCAATTAAGAAAGTTCAATATACATTGAGTTTGAACCACCTATAGGTAACAAAAAAACAAACAAACAAAAAAAAAAAATACAAACTTAATGTGCAATTCTGTTGACTGAAAGAAAAAAAATATGCGATCAGGACAAAATCGAAAGATGTACAACGAAACATGTAAATAGATCTACTTATAAGGTTCCAAATAGAGTCAATAAGTTATATACTTGAAGTGAGTCATTTGAATATTTAAAATAAATAAATATGTCAAGTTGTGTTACCTAGTATCCTTTAAATGCCATCCAGCGAGGTTGCCCACTTGTCTCAGAGCAACTCTCCATTTCTCGACCCTCTCTTTGTTCTCCTTTTTTTCATATTCAACAAAAGGCTGTTCAAAAGTTTTCCTTTGTTTTCGTACATCAGATGGATCGACATAATGAAAAACAGGCAAAACTGTCATTCCCTTCTCTTCCTTGCAAAAAATGATGTGTGCAAGTTCATCCAAGCACCAAGTTGAAGATGCGTAGTCTTTTGAGAGAATGATTACAGCAAATTTGGATTCTTTTATGGCTTCCAACAACTCTGGTCCAATGGCTTTCCCTTTCTTAAGTTCTTCGTCGTCTCTAAACGTGTGAATGCCTTTGCCTTTCAAAGCATTAAATAGATGATCCATAAAATTGTTGCGGGTGTCCTCGCCTCTGAAACTGAGGAAGACGTCATACTTCCTTTGAGCAGTAGAAGAAGAAGAAGAACTTGGGAAAGAGGACGAGTCAGCTTCCATGCCCATTAATGCCACTGGATATATAGATCTACATGTTCCAAAAAAAAAAAAATCAATTAGAAGTTTAGAACTGAAGAAAGATTAAAAAAATAATAATAAATATGAAAAAAAAGAAGAAACTATTCGACTCCCAGCCTGAGTTGAGTTCGTGGCTTTTGAAAGTACGTCGAATCGGAGAGAGTTGGAATCGAATCTATGAGAGATATGGAATACCTTTTGAAAAGCAGAGACTACTTGGGAAGTGGCCTACTTTTTGAGAAACGTGACTTGTGAAGTGGAGTGGGAAATTTCCTGGAAACTTCGGTTTTGAAGATTCGAGAACGTACAGTAGTCGACCCGACCCATCTGAACATGTGACAGTCATCACGAGAGTCTATTCTACACCATAGCTTTTTTTCATCAGCTAAAAGTTCTTTTTATTTATTTTTTTAATTTTTTTTTTGGAGAAATTACAATTTACTCAGTTTGGTTAAAATTTAAATTACCTACATGTGGTTTAAAATTTGACACTTTACCTATCTGAAATTTGACACTTTACCTATCTGAAATTTGACCAAAATTTGAGTTGTTTATATGTAGTTTGAAATTCTACAATGCAAGTGTTCCGATGGATAGTTTTTGATCTTGTATTTTTATATTTTTTGTATTTTTGGAGGAGTGACATAAAAATGGAGAAAAATTACATATTTAGCTCTATTTTTAATAGAAATGGGTTATAGAAGTCTAACTGAGCTAACTTCATGTGGATAAAGTGTTAAATTTCAAACAACAGATAAGTAACTTAAATTTCGGTAAAACCACATGTGAGTAAATTGTAATTTAAATCATTGTTCTTGACAGGTGGACCCTAATGGGATAAATCACTGACCTAGTTTTTTCAAAATGCAGGTACTCGAACTCAAACTGAAGAACACACTCAATCAAAACAAACATTTTGAGACCAAGGACCCAACCGATAGGCCAACCCGCTGGGTTAAAGTTCTTTTTATTACACATTGCTCTTTTTACATTTACGTTGCTTTTTGAACAGTAGAGACTAGAGAGTTCATTTATAAAACCAATATAAAAACGTAATTTATTAAAGCAAATAAAAAAGTTTGCTATTTGCGAAAATTTGGCCAGCTACTATCTTCAATTTCGAACTCAGGCACAATTAATATCCAAAACTTCCACTTCTCACTTCTCAATTCTCATTGTCTCAATGCTTATTCACCTCAGAAGAATAAATCCACTTGAATTCAGCCCTCCAAGCCTTAGTTCTCACCCACTCTCAAGGCAAGTTCTCCAACCTTGTCTCAAACGTCATCGCTTTGCCCAATGTCCTCCTCACTGCCACCACTCCACTACCCAACAATGGTTTCAGGCTCAGCTCCCTTGACTGACTCGCAGTCCCTTCTCCACCTAGTCTTAAAGCGATTCGATGTCGAAGAAATGGGCAGTCAGCTCTGCGACAATCGGTTTGATATTGAGGCTTGTTGTGTCACAATGCTACCCCCAAGAAAGAAAGGTGAGTCCTTGGTCTTGCCCAACTTGAAATTAAAGGATTTCATTGAAGCTATTAGGTTGGTATTGGAAATTGTGTATGATGAGCAGTTTGTAACTTTTTCTTATGGTGGGCGTGTTGGTATGGGACGCCACACCGCCATTAGGTACCTTAAGAACTCGGTAGAGAATCCTAGTTGGTGGTTTAGTGTCACATTTGATAGAGAAAGGTTTGATGTTGTGTTTGTTTATTGAAGAGAAAATAAAAGATGGTTCTTTGATTGTTTTAATAAAGAGGTTGTTTGAGTGTGAGGTGGTGGGAATTGAATTGGGTGGTTGTTACTTAGGAAGGGGGTTTCCTCAAGAAAGCGGGTTGTGTTCGATTTTGATTAACATTTACTTTGATGGGTTTGATAAAGAAATTCAAGATACGCACCTTCAGAAAAATCAGGAGAATCCAAAGTTTAAATCAGAGCAACTTGTTTGGATGTCTGGCCTGTTTTATAAGCTAGTGAAGATGTATGTGGTCAGATATTTGGATGAAATATTAGTGGTAACGTCAGGGTCGAAGATGTTGACCATGGACTTTAAGAATTGGGTTTTGAAATATTTAAAAGGTAGGTTGGATTAAATGGATTTAAGGATGGATAAAATGATGACGGCAATTCATAGTGTGGTATCTGAGAATATTAGTTTTCTAGGTATGGAACTACAGCCTGTAGTCTACAGGCGGTTCCACCTTCAGTTTTGCATCCTCCCGTGACGGAGAAAGCAATTAGGGCACGGAAAAAGTACCTTAGGCAGATGGAAGTTAGAGCTTTAGAATTTGAAAATGATAGAGAGAGAGAGAGGAATAGAAAGATACTGGGGTGTGAAGATATTGCAACATGTTTTTAAGAAGTTGAAGCAAAGTGATGGGTTTAAATTTGACTTCCAAATTGAAAATGAGGTTTGAGAAATCTTGAGAACTTGGACTGATGAATGGTCCATGATTTCTTGGGTTCCTTGGAAGAGCGTTGGGAATGGCATAAGATGCTTACAGCAGGCGATTTTCTCTCTTTAAGGCACATTAGAGGTCAATTGCCCCAAGAGCTGGTTGGTGCTTATGATAAGTTCCAAGAGCAAGTTGACAAGTATTTGAGTCCGGTCCAAGCTAGAAAGGCATTAGAGAAAGAAGAAAAGAGAGTGTTGGAGGAAGAGGAACAGAAATATGCTAAGAGCACGGTTGAGGATTTGACGAGGCTGTGTATGAAAGTTGATGCACCAATAGAACCTGTTAGGAAGGCAGTTAAGATGGCTGGTTTTACAAATAACATGGTCCCTAGGCCAATCAAGTTACTCATTGCTCTTGAAGATACTGATATTATCAAGTGGTAACTGTGGTATGCAGGTGTGTATTTTTCTTAAAATAAAAGCGGCAGGATTTGTATTGCCTTTCACAAAATTATCAAGTAGCCAAATCTTAGTGGCGCAATTTTTACATCCAAGATCTGCTAAAACTAGAGGACCATTATTACAGCTTTTGTCCACAAAATTAAACTCACAGCATCTGAAATTAGATATTGCTAGTTTCACTTTGTTGAACAGAGCATTTCAGGTCACTTATTTTTGGGGGAATCCATGTTAAAAGCAGCAATGGCAAATTGGCAATACTTAAGTGGCTCTCAAGTTCAACCTCCTGAATTCCCTGCTGGTTAAACAATTGTAGGGCATGCCGGAATCCTGCAAAATGAGCCTCCAGACGGTATTGGCCCACAATCACCTCAACCTTAGCTGCAACAAAATTCACATTGAGATCTCTAATCACTACAACATTTACAGCAACATATACCTTGGAGTAAGTTAACTGAGGGGGCTTCCATATTAGAAGATGTACTTTCTGCAGTATCTCAGATGAAAATTTTGCAGTCCAGTCACCAGTGTTCATGCATCTCCTTACCTATATATACCAAACTGGTTGGCTGTATTCCTGGTTCCCCAAATCTCTCCATTTCTGCGCAGCCATGGTTGCCATGAGAGAGTGGGAAATAGTTTCAGCGAGAATGTATTCATATGGTGCAGCATCCAGGAGAATAGATCAGTCCAGTTCTGATAAGGCTGGTGTGGGATAAAGTTTATGCATTCAACTAATTGCCATACCTTCTTGGTGTCTGGGCAAGACCACAAAGCATGTAAACTGGTTTCAGGAACTTCATTACACTGCTCACAAGTTACTGAAGCGATGATGCACTTGGAAAATAGACAAGGCTTTGTTGGCAGGACAAACTGAAGAGTATGCCATGAAAAACTTTGATCTTGTTAGGAACCAGAGCCTTCCACAGTGGCCGCCACCTAATTGTTGAGCTGTGATTGTTTGAAGCCTCTCCTAAACCTGCCATTGCCTCGTGGTCCGACAAATCATATGCACCCCGAACTGAAAAATCTCCAATTTCTGCACCCACCCAAAAGATACTGTAATCAAAATGTTGAGTATTTCACGGAATGCTTTGAATGACAGCAGCTTCTTGTGACATGAACAACCTGTCCAGAACAATCTTTCTGCGAGTCTTTGTATTATCATCCAGCAAGTCACACACATAGTTTGCTGCAGATTGAGGATTTCTTAGTAAAACCACCTTAGATGTATTCAGTGTTGGCAGCTGCCTATCTTCCCAGATGTTAACCTGTCTTCCATCCCTATCTTCCAACAGTAGCTCAACTGTGCAACCTTTCAAGCTTCCATTATACTTCTCCAACCAAATGAGGCTTTGGATGGTAACTTTGCGTTAACAAAAAGAGGTAGATGGGAAGGATTTATGTCTGTATGTCATTAGAAGTTTAACAGAACATCACATTTGCAGGACACCCAAAAAAAGAAGATTTAATCAATAATAAGAGCCAATTGACAGTTAATTTTAAAGCTTGACCATTTAGAGTCCTTGACCACTTTCACAAGAGCCCAAGGTGAGTGTGAGAGGAGAATGGCTACTTGGCTAATACTTCAACGTTGATGCTCTTGTAACCATCCACGGTGGCAAAGGCTTCAAGCTTCTCAGATGTTTGATCCCATCTTACCATTAATTAAATAAAAGTTCACCAACAAGACATTAAGAAAAATATTTGTTATTCCCACCTGATAAAAAAAACTACTTGGGGAAAAAAAAAAAAAGCAATATGGTGCGTATGATATTAATTTTTGAGTTTGGGTCAATTAGGATGTGATTGCCAAAAGCTGCCACTAAGGTACAAGTACCACAATATTTCGAAGTTTGTAGAAAGAAAAATGATGACTTACAGGTCATTTTCACTAAATTCTTGAAATTCAGCAATTGATCCTTCAAGTTTGAATCCTCTTTGGCTGTGGACCCTCATTATAGTAGCACTCTCCACCAGCTCCAGCCCTGTCATCCTCATCATGGCTTCGCTTATTTCTGATTCTGCAGCTGAATCATCAAGATAATGATATAGAACACCCAGGACCTCATAAATTGTACTGCTGTTGCTGCTGCACTGTGCCATAGTTTGATTGGGATCTTCCATGTCTTGCCGGTATACTAAGCAGATCCCAATTTTCTCCACCTCCAAGTTCCAGCTATTTATTTTAATATTAAGTTCATAAAATCCATTAGCATCAATTTGGTTTTAACTAAACATTCTTCCCCCATTGGAGCTGAAATGGTAAGACACATAGTAATTGGAAAAATAGGGCAGCCAAAGGTGATGTGATTCAATTAAACCATATTTTATTGTAAAAATAGAGAAAGCAGAAAGGAGAGTAGAGGAAGAGGAATGGAAATATGCTAAGAGAACAGTTGAGGATTTGATGAGGCTGTGTGAAATGTAGCAACAGAACTTTTTGGGAAGGTGGTTTAGACGGCTGCTTCTACAAAATCATGGGTCGCCCTAGGCTGATCAAGTTACTCATTGCTCTTGAAGATACAGATACTATCAAGTGGCTTGATTTCTTCTGCTGCTGTCACAACTTCAAGATGTTAAAAAATGTAGTAACTTATCACTAAAGGTTCTCTTGCATTTTGTCACTAGCAGAGAAGCATGAATTGACCAACAGCCCAACAGAATCTATTATCTATTACTATATATAATAGCAGAAGCATAATCCTCAATTTCCTCCCGTTAAGCCATCTGGCATATCTTGAGTAGCCGTACAATCTCAAACTAATGTAATTATTCAGTCCCAAACACAACATCTATAACAACTGCTCCAAGACACCACCACCGTGCACCCTTAGTGCATGGTGAAACAATATAATAGTAGGTCATGTGATATAGAAATAGAAAAGACAATTATGCATGGAACACATATTTATGTGGTTCGGCCTTAGACCTACATCCACAGACATTGTCTAACAAAGAATTTCACTAAGAAAATAGGAAATTACAAAATAGCAAAAAAGCATTGGGCAAGTGAATAAACTCTATAAAACCAATTGAACAAAGCCCTACACACAGCAAAAAGGAACCCCCCCCCCCCCCCCGCGGGCCAATTCTTCTACATCGCTCTCATAACTATCCCTCTTACCACTTCGATAGGCTTCAAGTTTCTTGGATCCCCTCCTTCCATTATATGAAAGTGCCCCAACAAGTTAAGAAGAAGAAAAAAATTTATTGTTCAAACCTGATGAAAAAACTTCAAAATAAATAAATAAAAGTGATATGGAATGATTTTAATTTTTGAGTTTAGGTGATTGGGATGTGAGTGCCAAACAATACTTTGAACTTTCTTTTTTCCCTCTCTCAATGCTAGCTTAAAAATCAAAAAAGAAAAACTCCAATTTATACCTATGACTAATTAAATTTTTTTATCATGACAATTTAAACCTGAGTAACTAAACCCACAATTTCATTTCATGGGATTCCCCTCTCCATAAAATAAAAGAGAACATCAAGACTTGTATATTGTAATAGCAAGAAGAAAGATGATGACTTACAGGCAAACAAGTCGAATCTTCCTTATACTAAATTCTTTTAGAATCAGCCATACATCCTCCAAGTCTTTGGATTTGGTTCATCACTAGAGTAGCCTTCTCCACTAGGTCCAGCCCCATCTTGCTCATCACGGCTTCGTTTATTTCTGCTACCTTTTGCAGCTGAATGGTAAAGATCATGGCAGAGATCACCCAGATTCTCATAGAGTGTCCTGCTGTTGATGCTTAACTC
Organism: Quercus robur; assembly: GCF_932294415.1. Lineage (NCBI taxonomy): Eukaryota > Viridiplantae > Streptophyta > Magnoliopsida > Fagales > Fagaceae > Quercus > Quercus robur. The sequence goes on along the minus strand of NC_065540.1, from coordinate 43,879,994 downwards.
TGTTATAGTTTGATTGGGATCTTCAATGTCTTGGTAACAATCGCTCTTCCCTCCATGAATGGAGTCAAGCTTCTTGGACGTTTGATCCTCTCCTTCCACTAAATAAAAGTTCACCAACAAGACAAAAAGAAAAATTTGTATTATTCCAACCTGATTAAAAAAAAAAACCTAAAAATAGAAACGTGATATGGTATTATTTTAATTTTTTAGTTTGGGCTTATTTTTCTGCAAGTGTTACTAGATAATGCTAAGGTACTTTGAAGTTAACATTTGAAAATAAAAATGATAGTATTCGTCCTAAAAAAAAAAAAGATGATGTCTTATGAAGTAGTAAGAAGAAAGATGATCGCTTACTGGCAAAAAAGTTAAAAATTTCTGATTCTGGCTGATCCTCAGAATCAGCCAGATCCTCATACAGTATGCTGCTGTTGTTAATGAACTGTGCCATAGTTTGATTGGGATCTACGATGTCTTGCTTGTATACCAAATGAACCCCAATTTTCTCCAACCCCTCTTTGTTAGCAAATAATTTCATCTTAAGTTGACTGAATCCGTTAGCATCAGTGTGACTAAGTATTTTACCCCAATGAGGGCCGAAATATTGAGAGGACAAATAGAGCAGCCAAAGGTGAGGTGATTGAACTTTACCATATTTTGGCCTAAAAAATTGTACGAAATACGCAATTGGAAATTCATTGATATATAAATGACATGTAAGTTTTGAGTATTGTGACCCATTGGGTACAAGAACAATACACAACGCAATTCCTATCAGGTCATCACACCCACGAAAAGACACTCTTATGTTACCACCCTGACATTCAAGCCAAAACCATTTCAGAATTTCACCTTCAGGAATAATAATGTTTGGTGGTCCCTGAAATATACAAGGCATAATGTTAGGAACTTTTAGAGAGAGAGAGAGACAGACAGACCTGAAGCATGTAACTGCTGCTTTGAATATAGTCAACCAATTTGAAGCAGTTGCAACACTGAAAATTTAAACCTAACTTAGAAGGATTAAATTGCAGTTCTGGCAATTTCTCCAGTGAGGTACAATTGTTTGCAATTACAGAGTCAATAGTTGACGGAACACTTTCCAACGATTGAAGACTCCTGCAACCCTCTAAATAGAGTCTTCGAAGATTAGAGAGTTGAGACATGCTTTCAGGAAGGGGAACAAAATTATTTCCTCTTAGATCTAATTGTACTAAGGAGGACAAGCAGCCAATGTCACTGGGGATTGAAAAAAGATTGCAGTCACTAAGACCCAAATTAGTTAAAAACTGCAGACTTGATAAGGAAGGAAATAACAAGCCCATTGGAACAGGACTTGTTGGTAGGAGTTTGAGATTTTAAGGAGAATAGTGGAAGAAGGAACCTCCTTTATGTCCGTCCAACTCAAATCAAGCCACTTCAAACCTTTCATATTTCCTATGTTCACTGGTAAGTTGTTAAATTTTATGCATCCATAAAGATCAAGAGAATTAAGCAACTTCAAACTACAAATGGTGCTAGGAAGGCGCACAAGATTTATGCAAAATCTTAGAGTCAATGCAGTAAAGTTAGTCAAACATTCAATTGATGAAGGCAACTCTTTTATAGTTGTTCTACTCAAATCTAGCCTTTTTAAACTTTTGACATTTCCTAGATTCTCAGGCAAGTTGTCAAAATTCGAGCATCCAAAAAGATTTAGAGATTCAAGCAATTTCAAACTACAAATAGTGCTAGGAAGACACACAAGATTTTTGCAATTACGTATATCCAATGAAGTAAGGCTTGGAAGGCGTTCAATTGATGAAGGCAACTCTTTTATAGCTGTTCCACTCAAATTAAGCCTCTTCAAACCTTTTACATTCCCTAGATTTTCTGGCAAGTTTTCAAAATTTGAGCTCCAATAAAGATCAAGACATTCAAGTGATTTCAAACAACAAATGGTGTTAGGAAGACACACAAGATTTTTGCAGCTCCTAAGAGTCAATGAAGTCAGGCCAATCAAGCCTCCAATTGATGAAGGAATCTCTTCTATAGCAGTTTTACTCAGATCAAGCATCCCTAGACCTTCGATTATCCATGGGTTCTCTGGCAAGTTTTTAAATCTTGAGCATGTTGAAAGATCAAGAGCACCATGGAACTTAAAACCACAAGTGGTGTTAGGAAGACACACAAGATTTTTGCAATCATGTATATCCAATGAAGTAAGGCTTGGAAGGCGTTCAATTGATGAAGGCAACTCTTTTATAGCTGTTCCACTCAAATCTAGCCTTTTTAAACTTTTGACATTTCCTAGATTCTCAGGCAAGTTGTCAAAATTCGAGCATCCAAAAAAATCTAGAGATTCAAGCAATTTCAAACTACAAATAGTGCTAGGAAGACACACAAGATTTTTGCAATCACGTATATCCAATGAAGTAAGGCTTGGAAGGCGTTCAATTGATGAAGGCAACTCTTTTATAGCTGTTCCACTCAAATTAAGCCTCTTCAAACCTTTTACATTCCCTAGATTTTCTGGCAAGTTTTCAAAATTTGAGCTCCAACAAAGATCAAGACATTCAAGTGCTTTCAAACAACAAATGGTGTTAGGAAGACACACAAGATTTTTGCAGCTCCTAAGAGTCAATGAAGTCAGGCCAATCAAGCCTCCAATTGATGAAGGAATCTCTTCTATAGCAGTTTTACTCAGATCAAGCATCCCTAGACCTTCGATTATCCATGGGTTCTCTGGCAAGTTTTTAAATCTTGAGCATGTTGAAAGATCAAGAGCACCATGGAACTTAAAACCACAAGTGGTGTAAGGAAGACACACAAGATTTTTGCAATCATGTATATCCAATGAAGTAAGGCTTGGAAGGCGTTCAATTGATGAAGGCAACTCTTTTATAGCTGTTCCACTCAAATCTAGCCTTTTTAAACTTTTGACATTTCCTAGATTCTCAGGCAAGTTGTCAAAATTCGAGCATCCAAAAAGATCTAGAGATTCAAGCGATTTCAAACTATAAATGGTGCTAGGAAGACAAATTAGTTTTTCACAACACTTTAGATCAAGACGAACAAGCTTTTTAAGAAATCCGACAGATGGGTGAAGCTCACGTAGTTCTTTACAACCATTTAGAACTAATATCTCAAGATTTTGGACTCCAGTGAAGTCTGGGGTTATGATCAGGTTTATGGAATTACTCAAGTCAATGAACTTCAACTTTTGAGAATGCTGTTAAAAGAAAAAGAAAAAAAAAAGTTAGAATGATTTGCTTCCTAGTGTTTGCTTATTGTGATTTAAAAGCAAAGTTGGAAGAGGATACTTAAGAATGCACTTACCTTTATTCCTATCCAAAGTTGTTCTATTTCGCTATATTGCAAACGAAGCTGAACAAGCTCATCTAGCTGGAAACTTGATGGCAAGGATTTTGAACGATAAACAGTCCAATCAAGAATTCTTAAATCATTAGGAAGATGTGTGGGGACATAGTCAATGTAATCAACTCTAAGAAATTTAAGATTGTACATCTTCAAAAAGGCATCAGGGTTCCAAGTTGCCACATGTTCTTCAAGAAAACCACCACCCCAAATATCCATAGCTTGAACTGCTTTTGTTCCCTGATGATCAAAATTCAAGAAGGAATTGATAATTTGCAAAAAAAATATTATTAGCATAACAATTCAAATTTCAAATTTGTTGAACATGAAGGTAGGGAATGAATTCAATTTCTCTAAATAATCTCTTACCTTATTTTTTCTAAATACTTTGTCAATGTCCTCATAAACCCACAATCTACTACGCTTTCCAAGATCATCACGGTGTTCTTGAAAAACTATGTTCTTACCCATTTCTTCAAGTAAATCATGCATCCACACTACATCATCATCCATAATTTTCAAGAGAGATTTATCAACGAGTTCCTTCAATCCAATACCAGCATGAAGGCCAAGATTATCCAGTACTTCTACAACATAATCTTTTTCATTATGATTAAAGAAGCATGCAATATGTAGGAATATTTCCTTCTCTGTGTCATGGAGTCCATGAAAACTTATTTGAAGTACATGCAAAACTTCTAGATTAGGATATTCTTTGAGCCTCTCTAACGCACTTTTCCATTCATCAGTACTTTTTCCAAACAAAAATGAACCCAAAACCTCAAGAGCTAAAGGAAGGCCTCCGGCATATTCCAAAAAATGGCTAGACAACCCTATATAATCATCAGGGACATGCTCTTTTTTAAAAGCTTTCAAGCAAAAAAGTTGAAGAGCATTTTCATCATTTAATCCTTTAATTTCATAGATTTCATCCACTCCATGTGTCTTCAACACCTGCATATCTCTTGTTGTTATGATGATTCTACTACCCGGGCCAAACCAATCATGCTCCCCGGCTAACATGTTTAACATGTCTAGCTTATCTACATCATCTAGAACAAGAAGAATTCTTTTATGACGTAACCCATTTTTGATCTTGACAACTCCATCATACTTATCTTTTATTTTCAAATCCTTTTCGATCAAAATTTGATCAATAATTTTTTGTTGTATTGGAACAAAATCTTTTTTTTTTTCAAAATTTTCCCTAACATTCTCAATAAAACTGCAAGCTTCAAAATCTTTAGAAACCATATGATAAACAACCCAAGCAAGAGTTGTCTTACCCATTCCCCCCATCGCCCAAATCCCTATAAAGCGAACATCATTTGACCATAAAGCTAAACGCGACTCCAATTCCACCACATGAGAGTCTATTCCCACTAGGCCCTTGATAACTTCTAAGAATGTATCATTATTCAAGTTATGCCATATTAGCCTCACAATGCTTCTAATAACTTGTGAGAGAGGCCTGCAATAAAGAGAGATCATAGAAGATATTTGGTGTTCAATTCCGCTTACTGAAACAAAACCATGTAATGACGTAAATTGATAGGCTCAAGATAAAATTCATAGAAATGCAAACATGTATGTAATGTAGATCTGCTAAAGGTTCAAAATGAAGTCATATATATGAAATGGGTCATCAGAATATTTAAAACAAATAAATAAATCAATTGAAATTAAATTACCTATTCATTAAAGGCCATCCAGCGAGATTGCCCACGTGAGTCAAAGCAGCTCTCCACATCTTCACCTTCTCTATATTCTCCTCGAAACGATTTTCATGTTCAATAAAAGCCTGTTCAAAAGTTCCCATTTGCTTCCGCACATCAGAGGGCTCCACGTCATGAAAAACTGGCAGAATTTTCATTCCCATGTGTTCCTCGCAGTGAAAGATCTTTGCAAGTTCATCTACGCACCAAGTCGAAGATGCATAGTTTTTTGAGAAAATGACAACAGCAAATCGCGATTCTTCTATTGCTCTTGAAAGCTCTGGCGAAATAGTTTTTCCTTTCTCAAGTTTTTCATCGTCCTTAAAGGCGTTAATGCCCTTCTGATTGAAAGCATCATATAGAAGGTCTGCCAATGTGTAGCGGGTGTCCTCACCTCTGAAACTGAGGAACACATCATACTTCCGTCGGGCGGCAGAAGAAGAAGAGGAACTTGGGAAAGATGAGGAGTCCGTTTCCATGCCCATTAAAGCCATTAGAAATTATAGATCTGACATGCAAAATTTAAAAAAACAAAAAAGATCAATTAGAATTAGTTTAGAACCGAAGAAAGAATAAAAAGAAACCACTTGATCCTCAACCTGAATTGCGTAGCTTTGAAAGAGATGGAATTGAATCTGAAATTAGGAACTGATGAGACAGAGAAAGAGGAGACTGAAATTTGGAAGAGATGAAAGAGGACTGAAATTATTCTTTATTTTTCCGAGTACTTCCACTTCCTAGTTCCTAGTGAGGAGCGAAAGTTGCTCTCTTTTTCTGAGTACTTTCACTTCAAAAGTAGCGATGAAATTTCCGAGTGCGTGAGCAGCGAAAGTTCTGCAACTACAAAGAAATTCTCTTTTTCATATTGCTTTTTCACCAGGTTTGTAGTTTTTTCTTTTAAGTAAAAAATTCAAGCACTAAGGAAGACAGGTCGACTTTCCAATGACTGAACGAATTCAAGCACTAAGCGAAAGTTTATGTTTATATTTATTTCCTTTTTCTTTTTTACAAGCTACAATGTTCTTTTTATACTACTTTTTGGGGGTTTTTTTTTTTTTGGCGCTAAATAAATCATTTTTTAGGATTATTTTATCAAAAAAAATCTTTTTGAAAATAAAGTTTTGAGTAAAATTCAACTTTCCAGAAGTTGAGCTCTATGAACCACTTGCTAATAATAATGCTCTAACATGGCATTTAAAAATAGCAAAATGATTTTTTTAACAATATGTCTTTTTAGCCCCACCATTATTAACGTATGATATTTAAAAAATTTTGCCGTTTATTTTCAAAAAAATAATGGCATTTATAAATAAAAATCATCCCACTAATTTTTTTTTTTTTTTAAAAACTGAAGTTTATAGAAATCGATTTCAATACAAAATCAGAAGAAAAAAAAATCAAGAAAATTGCAATTGAAAAACTCTAGTTCTATGTAACACACCTCGTTCCAAATTGCGCAATTTTCTTTTAAGGGTTTATTTATGTATTTATTTTTAAAAAAATAATTATTAAAGAAAAGTAAGAAAAATCTTGCAATTGCCTTTTAAGAAATGAGATTTAAAATTGTGATTTTCTTTTTCTTTTCTTTTTTTCTTCTTTTGATTTCCTTCCAAAATGTGCAATTTTCTTTTAAGGGTTTATTTATGTATTTATTTTTAAAAAAATAATTATTAAAGAAAAGTAAGAAAAATCGTGCAATTGCCTTTTAAGAACTGAGATTTAAAATTGTGATTTTTTTTCTTTTTTATTTTCTTCTTTTGATTTCCTCCTGGACACCCAGTTCCAAATTGCGCAATTTTCTTTTAAGGGTTTATTTATGTATTTATTTTTTTAAAAATAATTATTAAAGAAAAGTAAGAAAAATCGTACAATTGCTTTTTAAGAACTAAGATTTAAAATTGTGATTTTTTTTCTTTTTTTTCTTCTTTTTTATTTCCTCCTGGACATTTTTTTTCTGGGATGTGGCGTAACAGTGTTTTTTTAATGTTTTTTTCTCTTTTGTTGAACTAAAAGTGATTTTTTTTCTGGATATGATTTTTATTTTTTAATAAATTTAGATGATTTTTTTTTGTTATTTGTCACTTTTTTTTGTTTTAATTGGATATTATTTTTTAACATGAATATATAAATAAATTTAAATAAACTCACTTTTTTTATCTTCCCTCTTTTTCACTCTCAACCAAATAAAAAGATGAAAAATTTTAAAAAAAAATTATTCTCACTTTTTTGTCATACTACCATTTTTTTTTTATCTCCAACTTTTTCATCCTACCAAACCAATGGAGTAAGCCTTCAAGGAAAGTTCATAGTTTACTTTACCCAATACCCATCTACAACAAGTACAATCTTCTTTATTTCATTATTTTAAATAAAGAATCTCATCTCAGCTGTACTAAGTAATATCAAGTTTGAATTTATCTTTTTTTGTAAGACATCAAAAACTGTGAAAGGTCAGCCTTCAAGGAAAGTTCTTAGTTTACTTTACCCAATACCCATCTAAAACGAGTACAGTCTCCTTTATTTGATTATTTTTAAATAAACAATCTCATCTCAGCTGTACTAACTAATTTCAAAGTTTCAGAGGTGTATTTAAAAACTGAAAATTATTAGTTCCAAAAAAAAACTGAAAATTATTGTTTAGAAATATTTATGAAAATATTTATGAGTTAAAAAATGTGTAAAAATATATATAATGTTGTTTAAAAATTAAAAATAGTTGTTTAAAAACACAAACCAAGCACCCTCTAAATTTTTTTAATCATCAATCTCATAATTATATCACTATATAAGAAATTTATTTTTATACCCAAAAATAAGTAATTTAAATAATTTATGTGTATATATATATTTGGCACGTAATTCTAGAATAATGTTCCACCGCCCACCGATACTAGAATATTCCATTCTTATAGCCAATAAACATAATTCAAAACTTTGGTTTATATTGCTTTTTTGCTTTTTACGTTACTTCCAAGTTAATAGTTTGTTTATATATTTATTAAAGAATTAATTATTAAAGTAAAGTAAAAAAAAAAAAAAAAAATTGTCTTCTAAGAACTGAGATTTTTAAACTTAAAAAACATTCATTTTTAATTTTAACATTAGAGCAATTGAATAATTTTAAACCTTTTAACTTCTCTCTCTTACATTAAAAAAGTGCAACTGCATAGTTCAGGTGCTCATATATATTGTGCATATGCCTAGTATTAGTTATACGATGGCGTCTTTACATGACTAAAATAATAAATAATGTCAGCTCAAAAAATCAAAAACATAAATATTGTTTGTTTTATGTATTAATTACTTAAATCCACTCTAAAAGTATAAATTATAAATTCTTTGCACTTTGCATTGCAAACTATTAAAACTTTAAAGTTTAAACTACCTTCTTAAATTTAATGGAGATTGTGCTTTTTTAGCCTCACTTTATTTTTAACAGTTTTTTATTTTATTTTATGAGAATTTTATTTTTAATTGTGAAGTAGACACAATTTGCAAGCATTGTTGAAAACGTAAAATTAAGATGGCTATTACAACTCTTATCTTAGTCTTAAAACTTTGATAGTGACGATGTTGAGGCAATTCTACGTGTTCCCCCTAATTTGTTATCAGACAAATGATGCTATGTTTTGGTCACATTCCAACAATGAGTTCTACACAGTCAAATCTAGTTATGATGTGGCTAAGATCATCGCAATAAAAGAAAATTTAATTTAGAGCCCAACTGAGGCGTAAGCAAGTGTGGCCAAAGTCTCAAAGATTTGAAAGTTTACAGTGTTTGATTTTCAACACACCCATATCTCAATTTTCATAATTTAGTTCTCAATTTTCAAATTCCTGTTTGGAACCCAAACTTGAACTCAGTATTTGGTTTGTAAAAAGCAAGTGGGGCCTATGTCAGAATGGCTACCCACGTTTCTTCTACACACAAACCCAACCTGAAGATAAAAGAAGAATGCAAAGGTGAAAGAAATAAAAGCTTTGATCTGATAAAATAAACCCAGGAAATAAAGCCAAAAGATCTCAGTTTTAAAGGTTTGGTGTTGATATATGAAGTTCTGATCTCATATCATAAACCCAGTAAATAGCACAAACATCATAAACCCACACATAATAGTCCGAAAATCAGAGTAAAAAAAGACTGTAACAACACATCAAACTCCACAAAATTTTATCAATAGATGAGACTGAGAGAATGAAGGAGACGCACCTGAGATTGGGGCTAGAACAGGTGGATCTGAAATTAGGGAAGAAGAAATGACTTGATCCCAACCTGATCAATTGCGTTGTGTTGAAAATGCGTCGAATCGGAGTGAGTAGAAATCCAATCTGAAATTTGCAAATGAAGAGTGAGAAAAGACTGAGGAGAGCTAGAATTTTGGAAGTAATGAAACAGACTGAAGTTTCAGTGCTCTTTTTAGGAAAAATTACAAGAAACTTCCACTGCTCTTTTTTATTACTATTATATGTTTTCTCATTTCTGAGTAATTCCACTTCCTAGTGAGGCGCGAAAGTTGCTCCTCATTTTTCTTTTTCTTTTTTTCTTTTTTTTTTTTTTTTTTTAACGCTTTTTCAAGAGTGGCAAACTGGCAATGAAAGTAGTAGTGCGGGAGCAGCAAAAGTTCTCTTTTTATTATTTTAATTTTAACGGCTACTATAAACTTATTTTCATATTTTCTTCTAAAAAAAGTTCCTTTCATATTGCTTTTTCACCGGGGTGTATAGTTTTTTTTTACAGTAAAAATACTAAAAAATTCAAATACTACCATGAGGAAGACAGGCTGTAAAGTTCCCATTAACCAGGAAGTCCTGTCTATATTGCAATTTTTTGCCGGCTATAAAGTGCTTTTTACATTTGCTTTTTGACCCAAGTTTAAGAGTTTGTTTATATATTTATTAAAAAATTAATTATTTAAGTGAGGTAAGAAAAATCATGCAATTGTCTTTTAAGAACTGAGATTTAAATTAAAAAATTTTATTTTTTTATTTCAACATTTGCACAGTTCCAGGTATTAGTAATACCACGGTGTCTTTGCATTACTAAGAGCATCCACATCAGTTTGTTTAAAATTTTTTTGTCTATTTTGCACTGAAAACTTACTTTTTCAATTTTACTCAAATCATTGATAAAAACACAAACATCATATCATTTATTATACACTATCTTTTCTTCAAATAATCATTTAATATTAATATTATTTTATTATTTAACTTACTCACCTACCTACTACCCACTACCCACAACATCCACCACACACGGTCTCCCTCGCTATTTTTCAGAACAACCCTCTCTCTTCTCTCACGATCAGCCATAGCCTTTGTTGTCAAACTGCCCTTCTTTCTCACGATCAGCCATAGCCAAAGCTCACCTTGAGCTCTGTCCAGGGCCGAGAGCCCCAAATCCTTCGCCATGCCATCAGCAGTGGCAGCAAAGATTAGCTGCAACACCGCCACAAACAGTGCTCCAAATCTTCACACTCTCATGGCAGCAGCGAATACTCCACCCAAGCTTCCATGGCAGCGGCAACAGCAACTTTGGTGTGAGTTTTGGTTTGACTTTGGGTTCCATTTTCTGTTGATTTTTGGTTTGATTTTCCATTGATTTTTTGGTTGGATTATTATGTGTTGTAATGGTGGTGGTTGGGTGGTACTGAATTGTGATGGTGGGTGGGTGGTTGATCGGCTGTGCTGATTTAGATGAAGAGAGGGAAAGGGAGAGAGAGAGTGAAATGAGAAAGAAGAGAGATTTGACCGGTGACAGAGAAAATAGTATAAAATATTGATTTACAAGGCTACAGTAATCGTGTAAATATACACGGTTACTGTATCTCATGGAAATTTTTAGAAGATTTTACACCGTTTTACATGAGTTGATGTGGGAGATTTTTTGATCAAAATATGTAAAATAAAGGAATTTTTGTATTATAGAAGAGTATCCACCAACTGATGTGGATGCTCTAATATCTACTAATCTACTATCTAAGAGGCAATGTCTCTTTCTACAGTAAACTTGATTTAGTCAATTGGTGAGCAAAACTCACCGTTTTGCCTTCTTCTTTTTCTTTTTTTTCAGTCATGCTATTTTGGTTTGCATTTTTTTAATATTTATATGAGTTGTCATATATATTGTTATATTGACACAATAAAATTTACAATATTTTTATAATTATTCAAGTGTCAATTTCTTATAGGTTAAAATAAAATAATAAAATTTGAGAATGCCACTAAAAGCACTCACAACAATGGTGTTATATTGGTATATTGGTATTTTTTAGCTCCTCAAACACCAAAAAGCATGTTCCAACAGTGGAGCTAAATCTATTTTTTTTAACTTCATTGCTACAGTGCACGTCTATAGATAGATGTGCACTATTCATGAGAGCTAGACAAAAAAAATATTATTTTACTCCCCTTTTCATTAAAATAAACCCAGAAAATAAAGTGAAAAGATCTCAGTGTTAAAGGTTTGGTGTTGATATATGAAGTTCTGATTTCATATCATAAACCCAGTAAATAACACAAACATCATAAACCCACACATAATAGTCCGAAAATCAGAGCCAAAAAAGACTGTAACAACACATCAAACTCCACAAAATTTTAACAATAGATGAGACTGAGAGAATGGAGGAGACGCACCTGAGATTGGGGCTAGAATAGGTGGATCTGAAATTAGGGAAGCAGAAATGACTTGATCCCAACCTGATCACTTGTGTTGTGCTGAAAATGCGTCGAATCGGAGTGAGTAGAAATCCAATCTGAAATTTGCAAATGAAGAGAGAAAAGACTGAGGAGAGCTAAAATTTTGGAAGTAATGAAACAGACTGAAGTTTCAGTGCTCCTTTTAGGAAAAATTACAAGAAACTTCCACCGCTCTTTTTTATTACTATTATTATATATGTTTTTCTCATTTCTGAGTAATTCCAATTCCTAGGGAGGAGCGAAAGTTGCTCCTTTTTTTTACACTTTTTCAAAAGTGGCGCCGAAAGTTTTAATGCGAAATTTCTCTTTTGTATTATTTTGTTTTTATTAGCTACCATAAAGTATAAACAGCTTTTCATATTTTCTTCTTAAAAATAACAAAGTTCTTTTCAGATTGCTTTTTCACCAGGCGTACACTGTATAAGCAGTGATGTTGGAAATTTCCAAAGAAACTTCATTCTTCGTGAGCTTCGAAGAAGTTTAGTTAATGGTAGAGTCATTGTATGAGTCAACTCTACTGTACACATCCCGCATGTTCAAAAATGAGGACAAAGTGTAAATTCATGGTGACTAGCAAAAGATGATGATAACAACTCCATTGTTACAAAAATGGCGGGGGCATTGAATACATACGTGTCATAATGGTAAATGGTGTGGGGAAAAGTTGTCAACTTTATCTCTGGCTAATTTGTATTTATAAGACTTTGTGCTAAACCGATTCTAAGTTTAGGCCCATCTTTTTGTCGTTAATTACTGGAACTTATAAAAATAAATAAAGAATTATGTAGAATTATATTAAAATAATTTTGCTTTGATCCTTTAAAATAAAATTTTAAATCCCTTGACCCCATTTTTAAAAAAATTCAATTGAAATAAGTTAGAATATGGTTCTCTTAACAATATTTTAGCTTTTTTAAAACAGAAAATATTACACTAAAAAGCAATTAAATAATTAGACATGGGTGATTCTAAAAAATAGAATAGACAAGGGGCATGGGACAGCGGATAGGGGAATGATTGAACGAAGATAAATGCAAATGTTAACACATCAAAAAATTTCTCAATACAATTACAAAGACCAATAGGTTTTAAAGTTAAGTTGAATTGGTAGATAAAATAATTGTAACGACTAAAGACATAAACTAATAGATAAAAGCATTTTAAGTAATAATAATTAAAGTTCAATTATAACAACAATGATTAATATGTTTATTGTATTTAGAAACAACAGATAATTTTTAAAATTTAATCTTAATTAGAAAAAATAATTAATTTTTTTATTGTGTTAAGAAGCAATATATCAAATAAACTTATAGTTTATCTTTTGTTCTCTTTCTAACACTATGAACAAATTTGTAATAAAAAAACTACATAAACTACAACAATCCATCTCTTACTCAAGATTCATCTTCTTAGTTCTAATTGACCCCCCAAAAAAAAAAAAAAAAAAAAAAAAATTCTAGAGCCATTATTGATCAAGGGGAACACTTATGTTGGGATAAAGAATTTTTATCTCCTTTAATCATCATAATTAAACATAAGAGCAAGCAAATGCTAATGTTATTTAGTTTTCACTTCTTGTGATATGATGATTGGGGCAAAAAATAAAGGAAAAAATTTAAAGGAAAACAAGCAGAATTATCAATTATTTGACTATTCACTTTTTTTCCCTTTTTTTAATGTGTCTGTGAATATTCTAGCTAAGAATTATTTTCTTTTATTTACGTTCCTCCTCTTATTTTTCTTTTATTTTTATATGATCATGAGATACACGTATGAATTTTATGTTTAAGTATAACAGAAATCAAAGAAACTCTAATAACAGAAGGAGATCACAATTGATCCAATAGTTTGAAGAAATCAATTGTTCAGCATTGAAGTTTGAGGAGAACATTTGCAATCCACTTCATAATATGATAATAAGGTGACAAAATGCAATTGCTTAGAGATAGAGAAAATTAATCAAGCCTGAAATTTATAGCAAAGTATACATGTTATTCAAACCCATGTCCTATTATTATTTTTTTTTTTTTTTTTTTTGAGATTCATGTCCTATTTCTTAATAATAATAATAATAATAATAAAATCTTATTGATTTAATGATCGATTGGCCTAATCAACAAAACTATTCATAAAAAACTCAATAATACTAAACATTATATTTTTGGCATCAATTTTTAGCATTAGTTTTTAGTTTTTATGTACAAATTTTTAAAACCTCACTTTTTCTTGTTTTTTTTCACAATTTTTCATATTTTTTAAAGTACAAATATATTTTAGCACACTTTTAACAAAAAGTTTTAAGTAAAAAGTTAAATAAGCTTTTCGATACTAAATATTATACTTCACAAATTGGGTTGGTTGGATTTGAAAAAAAAAAAAAAAAAGTCATGGAAAATGGGCGATTTGGCGTGGAGTGTGCGGCTGTGCAGGAAGGAAAATGCATATGGATTTTCTTGTGTTGATTGTGGGGATGAATGATAAAGAAATTTTGCAGATCACTACAAAACAAGAGTCACTATCATCTATTGGGAATATTGATTTGTATAAAAAATACATTGTTGACAGCTATTTCATAAATTACAATTATCAAAAAGCTGAAAAGTAGAATAAATGCAGCAAAAAGCTGAAAAAAATTATTGTTAAGGAGCATCTTACCTTCAACACAACCCAATTATTTATTATGTAAACTAATCTACTTATTGGGAAATAAAATAGTCTCTTGTTTGGACAAGAGAAAAAAATGAATGGACTAACACTAGATTAGAGGGAGTTTTTCCAATGTTTGCTATCCTGCTTGTGAATTGTGACTTTTTCCATGTTTTCAACTTTCCCGGAAACTTCCTCACCCTCTTTTCCTAACATTTTTCTAGGACAGAAACATCTTGGCTGTACGTTACTGTCTGTGACCCATGACAAATTGACAAGGCAGTGGATTTTAGACTTTTGATTGGTTTATTATTATTATTATAATAATAATAATAATAATAAATGTCATTTTAATGAATGATTTAAGACAATCGTTAATAAATTATTTTAATAAAATTTTTATATCACTTTTATGAAAAATTAAAAAAGCTATCAAACATTTATTTATTTATTTTTGTATAAATTTTTTTTTCTAAAATGATTCTCTAATGTGTATGCCTTTGGATCACCCTAAAACCAAAAAAAAAAAAAAAAATTGCCTTTAGAATATCCATTAACTTTTATCGACAAGACAGTGGATTTTAGACTTTTGATTGGTTTATAATAATAATAATAATAATAAATGTCATTTTAATGGGTGACTTAGGACGATCGTTAATAAATCATTTTAAGAAAGTTTTTATACTGTTTTTATGAAAAATTGAAAAAGCTATCAAAACATTGATTGTCTTTTTTATTTTTGTATAAATTGTTTTTTCTAAAATGATTCACTAACATATCCATTTGGATCACCCTAAAAAAAATATAAATAAATAAAAAAAAATGCTTTTAGAATATCCGTTAACTTTTATCTCATATAATAATAATGAAAACCTTTTGTTAATTACTACAAAGAATTTAATAAGTCTTACAAAATTGAAACAACAAAAACAAATAAATAAATAAATACTTCTTTTAACTATATTATATGTGACTTCCAAAAAGATGTTTCAATAAAAAATTCAACATTGTAAGTCTTGTCTTCTCACTCTCTCTTTCCGCATTTCTTGTGTCTTCTGTCACTCTCTCATTCCGCATTTCTTGTGTCTTTTGTCTATATTATCTCCAAAAAAAAAAAACTACTCAACATTAACTAATGACTTGAGGCACTCATTAACTGGGTCCTGTAAAAAATGAATGAGGATCATGTTATTATATTCACGATAAATTTTTGTTAATATTATACTACTTAATAACATTGTATTGGTTTAATATTTTTACAATTCTGTCATTAAATTACATGTTCTCTTCATTGTTAATGTAACTCCCAAACTTTAAATTAATATCGAATGATGTTTACTATCCAATCTATTAACTTATGTTTTATGTATGATTAGAGTTAAAAATCTTGAATCTTAAACATTTTCTAGAGGTGATTGTTATCAATAACTAATCATCTTTATAATTTTTTTAAATATGTAGGGGACAAAAAGACAAAATAATCACGTAATATATAAGCTTGTTAGAAAATGCATTGTGAGGCTAGAGAACTTATGACCCGGCCCACTTTCCACTAGGGCCTAGGGCCCGTGCCGAGGAGAGTATTTGCCGAGGACAAATGGTGAAAGACCAAATAGCCTAGAGACGCAGTCGAGGATGACCCTGTCCTCGGCATCCCAAGACTTCAAAGGGAAGAGCGATATCTCGTCGAAGGCTGCCTCCGAAATGCCCCCAGAAGAAGAGGTGAGTAAAATGGGACCCACATGGGGGTACGAAGTGGAGGTGGTTCAAGGTAAATACATCATTGAATGTGCCCACAAACGTCCTAGCCATATTAATGAGAAAAGACGCCTAAACAGTGTGGTTTCGGTTAGTGTAACTAACAAAAAGCAGGGGGAGGCGGCTGATGGGACAGGTATTCGAATAGGAACCTGCGTGATAAACAGGTGGAGGGTCTGGATCAACCGAGAAGGGCTATATAATGTAAAGACTTGTGCGTCAAAAAGGGGGCTCCCAGACGATGGAGTCCAAAAAAAGGGAGAAGAATAAGGATATGAAGCTCCTTGGATGAGGTTTAAGGACTGGAGCCACTCATGATGTACCGGAATAGATTATTATTACACACGTCAGGTTCATCCTTGTGCAAATCGCTATGGAAACCCTGATTAACTACCGTCTGGTGATCAAGGCCTAGCCTTTTAAACCCACGCTCTACAAATTATATTATTTGGGCCCTCAACGTGCGAACCCAATACTATTTTGGGGCCGTCACGAATTGAGTCCTTACATGCATCATTAGAAAATTATTGAGATGTGTATTATTGATAAAAGTTACATCCAATAGAAGTTGAGATGTGTATTATTGATCCTAGTAAATTTTAAAAGAAAAAAAAAAAACTTTTACTTCAATTTAGAATGCTTTTTGAAGACAAGTCAAAATCAAGCCAACCCAAAATTTGGTTTCATGGTCTGAAGTAAATTTGTACGAGTCCATTATTGACACAAGAAGGACTGAAGCGAATAAAACAACCTTGCATTTTATATGGCAATTTTTAGTGTGACAAGTAGCAATGAGCAAGAGGTAAGAACATCCACAATAGTGGTGCTAAATAGCTATATTGCTATTTTTAGCACAACTAACACTTAAAATGCATGCTGCAATAATGGTGTTATAACTAAAATTTTTTAGATGGCTGTGCATTGTAGCAAGAAGCTAAAAAAAAAAAATATATATATATATATATATTAAACTTCTCTCTCTTTTCTCATTAAAAAAATATTAGTGATCACTTCAGGTTCAAAGATGTTTAGTTCAAAGATTTTGGCCATGGATTTGAAGCATTGGGTTTTAAAATATTTAGAAGGGGGGTTGGAGTTGAAGGTGGATAGAATGAAGACATTGACTGCACTTTGTTTGCAGATGTGGACTGAATGTTGCTTGTTCTGCTGCAGTTTCCTATGTAATTGGCTTTGGTTCTAGAGGCTGCTGATGTTCTGAAACCTTATTCAAGAAATTCTTTTGTATTTCATTTCTGAAATGAAACCAGGTAGGTGACGTGTAAATTGATTGCGTTTTTATTCATATCTTTGCTACTAATGTCATTGTTCATTTGTGGAGAGGAATCTTTGTGTGAATTTTATCTTTGGAGCTTGCAATCAGCTTGGAAGACATTCAACTATTGCACGAGCTGAGCGCCAACCAGAATGTTGAGACTGGAATCAAGCTCAAGCCTATCTTGAATTCTAGAAATATTTTGCAAGAGCCGAGTATGAGTAGTTGGAAGTTGGGCTTAGCTCGGTTTGTTTACAGTTCCCATTGTATGATTGGCTACCAAAGGTTTGCGAGTTCATATCTTAAGTACTGCCATTTTGTGCAAAAAAAAAATTATGATGGGTGATGTATGTGTATATACTTGCATTGACTTGACAATTAATCATCATTTTTCTTTGATAATTGACTTGTATTGTATTTACGTCTTTTGCTTTTAGAGTTTAGTCTACGTTTGACACTTTTGAAAAATGCAATATACTTTTTTTCCTTATCGTTTATCAAAATTTTCATAGTCAGTAGTGAACACTTGTTTCCTTTTAATTGGTCTTTGTGGTTGTTCAATATAGGAATGGCTGCTATGGGGTTCTGTGAGTCATCTTTAAATCAGAGGTACTGGATTTCAAGGCTTTAAGTAAAAAAAAAAAATATTTTAGAAGGGAAAGTGTTGATCATTTCTGTGACGAAGCAGGCTGAGCTTTTGGCAGACTGACCATAAACAGGCTGAAGAAGATTTTGTTACTAATGAAGTGTAATGTTTTGTGGGGTTTTGAGGTTTTTAGTGAGCAAGAAAGAATGACATTGTTTCATTGTTTGGCTTTTGCAATATCAAGTTAATGGGTGAGTGAGGAGAAATGTGGTTTCTAAAGATGGAAGGTAGTTTCTAGAAGATAAAGATGATATACTGTACTGTGTACAGAAAATGAAGATGGAGGGTAGGTAATCTTACTCCTAATTTTCTTTTTTGGAGGGGCTGATTCCTAGCTTGAACTTGTGACCTATCACTTTTAGTGGAAGGCACTTGCAATTGCACCAAGCCCTAGCCTCTAGGTGAATGTACTTAAACTAAATTTGATAAATTTTGTACTTCACAAGGTATAATCCATCAGTGTTATTTTCTCGATTTTTTTGGCATTTGGCACATTTTTGCTAACATTTTTGTTATGTAGCTCAAAAAGCAAACATATTAGTTAAGTAGCATCTTGTGTCTTAGAGACTCAAGTTCAGTGAAGAAACTCGAATTCAAGACTCAAGTCCTAAGTGGTGGCAATCTGATGTGGATTAAAAAATCCACATGGAACTTGAGTCTTAAAAACTAGAGTTCCTTAAAGACCAAATTTCAATTCCTCACCAGCAAAACCAAACCCAACAAAAAACAAATCTGTGAATGTCTCACTTGCAAACCCAAACCCAACAAACACGCCGCCACCTCATCCCGATTGGAACCTACAAATCCAAACCCAACAAACGCACCACCTCCTCATCCTGATCAGAACCTGCTAAGAGAGGGGGAAAATTCATGGGTTTTGATTTGGGGTTTTGACCAAAAGAGATAGGGAATGGGGACAAAGTGAGAAAGAACCACCTCGATGGTGAGCTTCAGCCTTGGAGGCCCAATTTGGGCTTGATCTATAGATATAGCTAGAGAGAAGAAGAGAGGTTCAAAGAGAGAAGAACAAGAAGAAATTGTCGTCTCAGTTTCTTGATTTTTTTTCTTGGTTTTCTTTTGAGGAAAGAATCAAATTCCATGTGGAATTTTTCCACATTAGCTTTGCCACCACTTGGAACTTGACTTTTAGAGACTTGAGTTCCTCCACTGAACTTGAGTCTCTAAGACTTGAGATGCTACTTAACTAATATATTTGCCTTTTGAGCTACATACCAAAAATGTTAGCAAAAATATGCCAAATGCCAAAAAAATCCGTTCTTTTCCACACACACCCTAACAAAATGGGGTAATTGAAAGAAAACATGTCATTTTGTGGAAACTTTCGTAACATACATTAAATAAGGTCCAAAATAATGCTCATTCAAAGATTCAAGTGTTTTTTATAATCAAATAATACACATTCTTAGCATCATTATTACACAACAAAAAGGTTTATAATATCTCATTACATAAGAAAAACCCAATTAATTTGGGATGAATGAGAGTTTAGCCTAAAAGGACCAAATTTTAATTATCAAATCAAGAAAAAATAATTATGATGAATCAAGTCAATAACTTAAATTGTTCAACCAGCTTAGTTTAACCTGACTTTGACAACTTCCTGATCATTGGGTTCAAATTTCTCATAGTAATGACATCAAATCAAACAATCAAATTCGAATTTCATATTTTAACAACAAAAAGTTTTAAATAAAAAAAGACAAAGAAAAAAGTTCATGTTTTGTTCACGTATTAGCAGAAAATACTATATCAGCCAAAAGCTAGTGAAACAGACTGAAATTTAGGTCGAGGTGGGGGATGATTCATCTCGATAAATAACTTGAACAAAATGGAATTGATAATTTTGCTTCTGCATGGATTTGGTGGGTCTCTAACTCTATTCAAACACAAAAAGAAGGAAAATAGTGGAGTATCACAAATACAACCAAGTTCGACTAATCCAACTAATTCAAAACTAATAAGTCAAATATTTTAAAATGAATTATTGGGAATGGCATTGGAAGCTTACAGCAGGCAGTTCTCTCTCTTTAAGGTGCATTAGAGATCATTTACCCCAAGGTCTAGTTTATGCCTATAATAAGTTCCAAGGAAATGATGACAAAATTTGAGTCTGTTTCTAGCTAGAATGGCATTAGAGAAAGAAGAGAGGAGACTAGAGGAGGAAGAGGAACAGAAATATGCTAAAAGCACAATGGAGGAATTGATGAGGCTGTGTGTAAAATGCACCAACATAACCTGTTAGGAAGGTGGTTTAGATGGCTGCTTTTACAAAAATCATGGGTTGCCCTAGGCTGATCAAGTTACTCATTGCTCTTGAAGATACTGATACTATCAAGCGGCTTGATTTCTTCTGCTGCTGTCACAACTTCAAGATGATAAAAAATGCAGTAACTTATCACTAAAGGTTCTATTGCATTTTGTCACTAGCAGAGAAGCATAAATTGACCAACAGCCCAACAAAATTATATTAATCAACAAACCTCAAGAGAAATTTTTTAATAAATAATTAATTTTTATTGATCAAAACACTAGAAGATAAAACTTTAAACAAAGCATGACACACAACCAACAGCCCAGTAACAATACTTAAAACAACCCTGTCTGCCACCAAAGTACAAATAGCTACATTTGCAACTACACTAAACAAGCCCGACAAGGCACTCAAACTTTACAACAGTGCAAGTGTACAACTCTATCAGACATTGCTCTAATCACAAACCGTTAAGTTGGTGGAAGCTTGAAATGCTTATATTCTGTGTAACAAAATAATAGTAGGTTATGCAAAATAGAAATAGGAGAAATAGAAAAAGACATAACACATGAAACACTTCTGCCTTGGGCCTACATCCACGGACAATGTCTAAAGAAAATTTCACTAAGAAAATAGGAGATTACAAAATAGCACCGGACAAGAGAATCTTTAATTTCTATAAACTGATGCTAGTGCTTAAACTCTATAAAACCAATTGAACAAAGCCACACACATACAGCAAAAAGGAACCCTCCAAGGCTATTTCTTGACCACTTTAACGAGGGCCCAGGTGGGTGTGAGAGGAGAGACCCTCCTTGGCTAATTCTTCAACAACCTCTGGTAACTATCCCTCTTACTGCCACCAAAGGCTTCAAGAAAAATTTGAACAATTTAAACCTGATGAAAAAACTAGTAAAAAATAGAGTGAGTGGAATGATTTTAATTTTTGAGTTTGTGTGATTGGGATGTGAATGCCAAACGGTAATAATGTTAAGGTACAACTACTCAACTAGCACAATACTTTTGAATTTTTTTTCTTAAACCTGACAATCAAAACCCACACTTTCATGTCATTATATTGTAATAGGAAGAAGAAAGATGATGACTTATAGGCAAAGAAGTCAAAAAACTCCCTAAAGAATCAGCCATACATACTCCAAGTCTTTGGATCTGGTCCCTCATTAAAGTAGTCTCTCCACTAGGTCTAGCCCCATCATCCTCATAATGACTTCACTTATTTCTGCTACCTTCTGCAGCTAAATTGTCAATATCATGATGGATTACACCCAGATCCTCATAGAGCATGCTGTTGTTGTTGTTGCTCTGTGTCATAGTAAATATGGAATTTATTGGTATTCATATTCCTTTTCAAATGGAATTAACTTCTATTAATAAAAAAAAATCCAACAATTTAGAGTACAACCACATAAGGCATCCACAAGAAATTATAGAGCTCCCTCCCTTGTACTACTTATGATTTTTGAAGCCAATATTAAGACAGATCGTATGATGGTAAGTTCTAGGAGCTTAAGAGTTAAGTGTGTGACAAATAGATGTTTGATGATTTTTTTGATTTGATATAGGTGTTCCAACTATGCATCTTATTCTGTTGGTAGAATTCTTTTATCTTGAAACTTAAGGCTCCTATGAATTTAAACAATTGTCTTTGAATTTCTAAGAAATTAAATTTTAATGTTGGGTGGCTCCTGATAAATTAGTTTAGAGATCCTGAGTTTAACTTGGATTCTATAGACGGGAAACAGTTTTGTGTGTCGTATCTTATGCACTCTATAGGGCTGAATAGCTACTTTTATTCTAAAGGAAACCAAAGAACCAACCCGCAGGGTACACCTTTAGTACTTCAGTAGGGCAAGCTCTTTAATAGGTTTCTTTTTTGTTTTAAAGCCAGCTAGCTCAATTAAGGAAGCATGATGCTGCTAGAGGAAGGCAGCTTCAACTTATTCTCCTCTTGTATATACATGCATACCTATACATGTGGCAGCTGAGTATGTTCAAAGGTACACTTATTTTTTACGACTGGCCATGTAGCATTCGATACTGCTTTCGTTTGTCAAGCACAATAAAAAGATTATCTTACAGGTAAAAATTGAGGTGACCGTTTGGCATGATATTTTTTTTTTTTTTTGGAATTTTCTCATTAGAAGAAATATTACTTATTTGGTTTTATGGCACATTTAATCATGCATTCCCCTGTAAAATACAACATCCAGCACAACTGACCTAACTAAAGATATCTAAGGCAAACTGGGGCTGAAAAGCGAGAAAAAAGAAACTGTCCCATGTTAAGTCTTCCTCAGGAAGAGGGGGAGAAAAATGGTAAATGAAATGAAGGAAGAAGAACTGACATTGTGTTCCAATGAAAGGGGTGTAGATTTGAATAACAGTCTGAAAGAAACATTTTAAAACCTGTGCTGCTGACAGTTACTTTAATTTTTCATGAGTTGTTAGTGTATGGTATTTCTCTCATGGCTTTATAAGTGATCATAACAAGATATCCACGTTTGTCACTAAAATTTGATTTCAACTGCAAGTTCCATTGTGTCAGAGTCAGTGTCAGACTTCATAATCATATCAGTAATATATATTAACATGTTCAATGTTGCAGATTTCCTGCTTCAAGAAATTACTTATTGTTATCATGTATAAGCATTTATTATCCTTGTTTTGGAAGTTGGACCACACGAAGAATAAAGCAAATAATTTGCACTATTATATCCTCTATCTGAGCTGAGTCAGATAATTTTTCCCTTTGTGTGTGTATGACTTCTAAATTTTGTGTCAAGATCAATGTGCTGTTTTGGTTCTTATATTTAACTTTACTGAATTTTGTGTCAGGAAATCCAGAAGCAACTATTAAGAAGCACCTAGTTTGCAGTAGTTTTTTCATAGTAATTGGAGGAGTTTGCAAATCTGTCTGATTTGGCTGGTAACTCTCAAAAGAAAGAGGATTTCTGTGCTGCTGTCCCAGATGGGCTGAAGAACCAAAATTTTGAGCTCTTACAATTTAAAAAAGCCTCACTACTGGTAATATACCTCAGGGTTCTTCCAATTTCTGGGAGTTGTTGTGTAAGAAAATGTATGACCCTTCTTGAGATAACAGGCAGAATTGAATCCTGGCAGCAAGGAATCTTTCATTTGCAGAATGGCTCCAGTTGATCCAATCAGTTCTTTATAGCCTTTAGGTTTTACCGGTCAAGCATCTTCATATTGCCAAAGAAGAGTATCAAGCCTATTGAACAGAAATTTAGTAGTTACCTATGGAGAGGAAAGGAGCTCTAGGGGCTTAAGTATCGTGGGATGTTGTATGCTAAAGAGAAGGTGGATGAGGGTTGAAAGGGGTGTAAGAAATGGACATACTAGCCATGAACCCGCACGTTGTGCGTGATAATTATTTTTAGGGTGGTTTTATTAATTTTTTTTTTACCATTTAAACTAACCTAATAATGAGTAATGTATTTGTAATTATATTTTAATTTATTATAGAAACAATCCAAAACACCAAAAAAAAAAAAACGTAAACTAAAAAAAATTAATAAAACTTAACAGTGATTAATTGAACCAATATTAGGATAATTTTTTTTTTTTTTGATAATCTATTAAGGTTATTTTCTTTGTAGAAATTATAATTTTGGCCACCCAAAACATATTATCAAATAAACAATTATTAGCAAAATCTAAGAATTAAATTTCTATATATGCATTGTTATAAAATAATAATAATAATAAAAATAAAATTGAAAAAGTTAAAATTTGTCACCTATCCAATTATTTTAATTTGGCTAACCTTTGCTTTTCTTTAAATGAATGGTATTATAGAGTACTTCTAATACAACTATTAAGAGCACTTTGTCCAGCACAAAGGATTAGAAAATAAACAAAAATTAGTAAAGTCTCATAATTTAACGTCTAAATTGAGCCCTATAAAAAATCATGATATGTAACAGAATAAATATCAAATTATCCAAATTATGCTATGTAATAGAATAATATTATATTTTTATATGCTATATTTAATTCTTTAAAACGCAATATGGTAACATTTAATAATCAAAGAGAATAAAAAATAAATAAAAAAAACAATAATTTAAAAAACAAAACTAAATCGCATTAACCCAAAATAGAGTTTTAAATAATATAAAAAATTATCAACCTAAAGTAGAGATGCAAGAAAAAAAAAAAAAATCCACCAAAAAATTTAGAGAGAGAGAACCTTTTTTTTTTTTTTTTGGTGAGGGAACTATGCATAAAATAGAAGAGATAGTGACAAATTTATAATAAGAGGGTGTGAATAAGAAGAGACAAAAATAAAGGAAGATGAAAGGGAAGAGGAAGAATGATATTAATGTAGAGGGTAGTGAAGAGATGAAAAGGTAAGGGAGAGAAAAAGATTGAAGAAGTAATGAGAAGATGAAATGGTAAGGGAGAGACAAAAGTTGGAGAATTGTAAATATTAAAAAAATAAATCTTAAAAACAATTATAGGAGGATAAGGTGATAGTGGAACTAAATAAATAAGTAGTAGGCTGCATTTATAGGGTTAAAAATTATTGTGGGGTCCAATAATTTGTGGTCTTGGCCCATTTTTACATTGGGGTCCAAGGCCCGAGCCAAGGAAGGTTATAGCCGAGGATAGGTAATAAAAGTCCAAATGGTCTTGAGACACAGCCGAGGATGATTCTGTCCTCGACATATCCGAGGTCTCCCTGGAAGGAAGGACAAAAACGGTATAGGAACAGTTTGGAAAAAAATCTAAAATATCTAGGTCAATAGAGAAAGGTACGCTGGATAGTATAACGACCAAGGACAAAGGGAAAGCTGACCTTACTGCCATTCAATACTCTGCACCTGACAGAGCCATACTCTTCAGCTTTTACAACCACCCCCAACCACTCTGGGTATGGGCTGATGGGACAAGTATCAGTCCTAGAAAATCGAACCCACACGTGAACGTTGGATAAGGGATACAGGCTAGTATAAAAGGAAAAGTAAGCAATCCGGAGAACGAGGCTAGGAAAAATGGCCAAAAACCAGAGTCTCCTAGCCCGCCTCCTGGAGAAAAACTCCTAGAGCGAACTCGATTTAACTATGTATGAACACCACAAAAAATCCACTGTCTTGTGACCAAGGCCTAGCCTTTCAAACCCACGCTCTATAAATGATATTGTTTGGGCCTTTTTACGTGCGAACCCAATATTATTATGGGTCGTTACGAATCGTGTCCTTATAATTGGCGCCGTCTGTGGGGAGGCTTGTGTCTTGGCACAGGCAGTAGGTCGAGACCGTCCCCTTGTCATTTCTAACAACCGGTTGTAGTGTTCTAGCGTAAAGTTCCACTAGGGGCTATGTTTTTTCACTAAGGGCTGCGCTTTGTAGCGCCAGCGGCACGGGTGGTTCTAGGGGCTTGCCTGTGGAGCTAATCCTCCTAAACCAAAGTCTCACGCCATAGTCGACCTTAAATATCAAGTTTTGGACAGAACCAAGGTATTGCATGGTCCTCGGACTCAAACCTATGGGGAAACCAACTACTTAAATATCAGGTTTTAGACAGAACCAAGGTATTGCATGGTCCTCGGACTCAAACCTATGGGGAAACCAACTACTTAAATATCAAGTTTTGGACAGAACCAAGATATTGCATGGTCCTCAGACTCAAACCTATGGGGAAACCAACTACTTAAATATCAAGTTTTGGACAGAACCAAGGTATTGCATGGTCCTCAGACTCAAACCTATGGGGAAACCAACTACTTAAATATCAAGTTTTGGACAGAACCAAGGTATTGCATGGTCCTCAGACTCAAACCTATGGGGAAACCAACTACTTAAATATCAAGTTTTGGACAGAGCCAAGGAATTGCATGGTCCTCGGACTCAAACCTATTGGGAAACCAACTACTTATAAATATCAAGTTTTGGACAGAACTAAGGTATTGCATGGTCCTCGGACTCAAACCTATGGGGAAACCAACTACTTATAAATATCAAGTTTTGGACAGAACCAAGGTATTGCATGATCTTCGGACTCAAACTTATTGGGAAACCAACTACTTAAATATCAAGTTTTGGACAGAACCAAGGTATTGCATGGTCCTCGGACTCAAACCTATGGGGAAACCAACTACTTATCAAAATCAAGTTTTGGACAGAACCAAGGTATTGCATGGTTCTCGGATTCAAACCTATGGGGAAACCAACTACTTATCAAAATCAACTTTTGGACAGAACCAAGGTATTGCATGGTTCTCGGACTCAAACCTATGGGGAAACCAACTACTTAAATATTAAGTTTTGGACAGAACCAAGGTATTGCATGGTTCTCGGACTCAAACCTATGGGGAAACCAACTACTTATCAAAATCAAGTTTTGGACAGAACCAAGGTATTGCATGGTCCTCGGACTCAAACCTATGGGGAAACCAACTACTTAAATATCAAGTTTTGGACAGAACCAAGGTATTGCATGGTCCTCGGACTCAAACCTATGGGGAAACCAACTACTTAAATATCAAGTTTTGGACAGAACCAATGTATTGCATGGTCCTCGGACTCAAACTTATGGGGAAACCAACTACTTAAATATCAAGTTTTGGACAGAACCAAGGTATTGCATGGTCCTCAGACTCAAACCTATGGGGAAACCAATTATTTAAAAATCAAATTTTGGACAGAACCAAGGTATTGTATGGTCCTCGGACTCAAACCTTTGGAGAAGTCAGCTACTTATGAAAAATTCTAAGTTGCTCAGTTCTCGGACCAAATACCAGAAAAGGTTAAGGCTTTGAAATTTATTAGGAAGATGGCGAAACGCCTTATTACTCAGCAACCTACAGGGGTTGTACATTTTCGGGTTATATATCTTCGGATGATTACTTCCTACATGACATCGAGCATTCAGCCATCACCTTGTTCAAGTTTGGGGTATACAGCCCATTTTCAGGTCGGTCTTATTGTACACGATACCTCTAATAAGTTCATAATAACATCTTTTTTCTTGGTAAAGGATTTCGGCCCTAAGTATTGTTTTCTCAGGTCGGCGTTATTATGCCAGATAGCTCTAGTAAGCTCATCATAATATCCTTTTCTTTTCTTCTTAGTAAGGATTTTTGCCCTAAATATTGTTTGTTCAAAGTGGCATTACTATGCCGGATAGTTTCATTAATTGGGATTTCGACCCTAAGCATCGTTCATAGTATAGAAATAAAAAAGAAGTCACAGGGTAGCACGTCTATTCACGGTGTAACCATTTCAAGAAGAAGAGATAGAATATACGAAGTAAAGCAATGATGACTTTTATTAATATAAAAAGGTATTATAGCGTACAATGAAGGGCTTAAACAAGCCTATATAGAAAACGAATTACAAAAACAATAAAAAACAAACAAACAGCCAGAAATCTTTTTTAAGCTTTGCTCCCAAGTCTTTTCAAATTCTGCCTCAGTAGCACCCATATTGAGAGGAGAACCTTCCTTGGTGGGAGAGGAGAAGAAGAGGAAGAAGGAAAAGCACCAGGATGGATCTAGTGATGGGAAAGAAGAAGAAGGAGAGGCAAAAGGAGGCACTAGTGAAGGAAGAGAGGAAGAAGTAGGAATACTTTGTCCCTGCATCAGTCATGACTCCTAACACGCTGGTGCCATGTTAGCTATGCTCATAAGAGAGCGGCTGGTACTGATAATGGGTGACCCCAGCTCAGTCGTGCCAAAATTTTGACGCGATGAGCCCCTGCTTCGGATTTTGGCTGAAAGGAGGATGAGGAGTATCTTGAGTCTCTGCCATCCCTGCCTTGACCGAGTCATTTTGAGTTTCACAAGAACGTAGCATTTCTGGGAAGGGTATGGTCTCTTCATTCCCGCTCCTATCTTGGACGTATCACAATTCAAGGTGTAAGCGAGCGGATAAGGGAAACTCTGGGGGAGGCTAAGGGTTTTCAGACTT
Source organism: Quercus robur (assembly GCF_932294415.1). Lineage (NCBI taxonomy): Eukaryota > Viridiplantae > Streptophyta > Magnoliopsida > Fagales > Fagaceae > Quercus > Quercus robur. The sequence continues at coordinate 43,851,673 of NC_065540.1, read as the reverse complement.
TAAAAGGATTGAAAGATCTCTGTGTAAGGGAGGTAACCTCTTGCTTTCCTTCTTATATGAAGGGCAAAACGGGAGGCATTTAATCTGTCCAAATTTCCAAGAAAATCTGTAAACCAGAATATGCCCACTCCACTTCCCCACACCATCAATAACCGTCGAATTTAAATGGTCTCGTAAAGGGAAATCATTAAAGGCGCGTTTCGGATAATGAAGCGGTAGGAACGCATCATGAATGAATTCAAAGGAATGTCTCGTAGTTCGGTGTGTTTCCTGGATAGATGAAGAGACACCCACATTGATGAAGGGCAGATCTAAGCAGACCGCAATAAAGGCGTGGCATTACCGAAACCCTCCTCTTCGACCAAGAGGTCGGACAGCAGGATTTCGAGGGACTATTGTGGGGTCCAATAATTTGTGGCCTTGGCCCATTTTTACATTGGGGCCCAAGGCTCGAGCCGAGGAAGGTTATAGCCGAGGATAGGTAATAAAAGTCCAAATGGTCTTGAGACACAGCCGAGGATGATTTTGTCCTTGGCATATCCGAGGTCTCCCTGGAAGGAAGGGCAAAAACGGTATAAGAACAGTTTGGGAAAAAATCTAAAATATCTAGGTCAATAGAGAAAGGTACGCTGGATAGTATAACGACCAAGGACAAAGGGAAAGCTGACCTTACTGCCATTCAATACTCTACACCTAACAGAGCCATACTCTTCAGCTTTTACAACCACCCCCAACCACTCTGGGTATGGGCTGATGGGACAAGTATCAGTCCTAGAAAATAGAACCCACACGTGGACGTTGGATAAAGGATATAGGCTAGTATAAAAGGAAAAGTAAGCAATCCGGGGAACAAGGCTGGGAAAAATGGCAAAAAACTAGAGCCTCCCAGCCCGCCTCCTAGAGAAAAACTCCTAGAGCGAACTCGATTTAACTATGTATGAACACCACGAAAAATCCACTGTCTTGTGACCAAGGCCTAGCCTTTCAAACCCACGCTCTATAAATGATATTGTTTGGGTCTTTTTACGTGCGAACCCAATATTATTATGGGTCGTTACGAATCGTGTCCTTACAATTATAAAAACCATTTTAAAATTGTAGGAAAAATTATATATATATTTTTTAAACGACGTGATAGTTGATGTGGCATAACGTGAGAACAGCAACATTAAACGCTACGCTTCAGCTTTTAGTAATATATAGATATAGATATGGAATCTGTTTGCTAAAGCAGGGTCAATTTGGGTAGCTTGTGTTAAAATATTTTGTAACACGAGTTTTGGACTTTCGGGTTTGTTAACATCCCTCAAGATAGCTCTCAGGGCTAGACGAAAATTCTAAATCTTAGAAGCATTTTCAGGCTATTACTGAAGTTGAGGTTGTAGCTGATTCCTATGGCATGATTGGTGATATCTAGATGGAGTTCTAATTCAGAGGTACGGTACTCGAGTCATATATGATGTTGCTAGTAGATCAAATGCAAGGGTCAACTTTCAAGTGTTTTGAAAGATAAAAACTGGTCTCGGAAGTGAGTAAGATCAAATGGCCTTGTATCCATTCAGAGTAAACTTTGTTCACTAAACATTGGCGAAAGAGATAGAGTGGTACCTATTCAAGTGCAGAAACATGGGAGTGGGTCAGGGTTAAGCTTTTAACAGTTGGATGGTGGAAAATCATGCGTTTCTTTCAAGTTATTCCAAGATATTTATTCCTCTATTGGCTGGTAACAAGGACCAAATTAAGCACTCAGGACAGAATGCTACATTGGGTTTACACTGGTGATCTAAAAATGTGTACTCTGCAGGAAAAGCTTGGGATGCACACTTGTACTCTCGAGTTCTTTTAACTAGAAATTTGGAAAGAATTAATGGAGTGCTGCTTAATTGATTTCCTTTAATATGTGTGGGAAGACATCATTGTTTGGGGAGAAAATCAGTGGGAGGGAAAATCTCTTAAGGGCTGTGGTATGGAAGTTGGCCTTAGGTGCTGCTGTGTACCATTATGAGAACTGAGGAGGGCATTATGCAGTCCATATAGAGAGAGGTTAAACTCTAGGTTGCACGGACACGCCATTTTTGGCGTCGTGTCGGTGTCGGACACGTGTCGGACACCGGAACGGGTACGACTCGCCAGATTCCGGTGTCCGGCGAGTGTCTCTTTTTTTTTTTTTTTTTTCGCTTCTCCGACACGGCTCCGACACGCCAGCGGTGAAAAAAAAAAAAGGAAATCACAGATTTTGACTTACCAATACCATTGATTTTGTGAAACAACAAGCCTGAGAAGTCCCGAAACCCACATCTCAAGTTCTCACTTCTCAACCCACCCACCCTCTGCTCTGCCCGCTGCTGCCGCTGCCCTCTGTTCCTCGCCGGAGCTAGATCGGGCCGATCGGCGAGCTCCATCGACGTCGACGCCGTGTTTGTCCCTTCCGATCTCTCTCTCTCTCGGCGTCAGGTCCTACCTCTTTAAGCTTCTCTCTGTTTTTTCTTTTTTTTCAGATATTCGGCCATTTGGTTTGGGTGAATGACTGAATGGGTTAGTGGGTTAGTGGGTTACTTATAACGCGTTTTTTTTTTTTTTTAATCCCACTCTCACTGTCCCGTTACTGTGTTTCTTTACTCAGCCCTTCAGCCTTTTGTTTTGCCTCAAATTATAATGCTTATTATAAATGGGTCCTGTTAACAAATCTATTTTTGGAAAATTTTTATTAGGAATTAAAAAAGTTGTCAAAATTTTTTCAATTTCTGATAAACTTTTTTCAAAATTGGTTTAGTATTTTGTGCCCTTAGGATACACATTAGTAAAATCCATTATAAATTTAGTGATTTTTGTTTTTGTATGTCCTGCTATAGTTTTATTTATTTATTTATTTATTAAAGTTAAATATTATAGGTGATTTTACTAAAATGAATATTGAAAGTGAAAAATCAGCTCAGTCAGTTGCCTAATTTTAATTCTAGACATAAACGTATTTTATGTCTAAAAATATTTAAAAATATGCCTAAATATAAAATTTAATTAATTATTTAACCGCCGTGTCCCCGCCGTGTCGTGTCCTTATTTTAAAAAAATTGGCGTATCCCTGTGTCCGTGTCCGTGTCGTGTCCGTGTCCGTGTCCGTGTCCGTGCAACATAGGTTAAACTAAGGTTCGAGACTAGACGTAACAATGTAATCTTTCTTAAATTGAGTCATTTGTAGTAAATGGGTAATTAATTTAGCTGTCATTGGTGAGTTCTGAAAATGAATTATCTCGGATTTTTATGTTGATTTAACATGTGTTAGACTGATTAAAATGAAGTGGTAAAATCAACTTTCATGTTTTAATATATAATAGAAGAAAAGTGATAAGAAATAAAAAAAGAAACAGAACCTATTTATATTTCTTTCCATAATAAGATGAAAATTGAAGTGAAGTGTGTTTTGTTTTTGGATAAAAGCGTTCATGCCTAATAAAACAACATATTGTACAAATTATAAGACAAATTCATTGAAAATTTATTCTATCTTTTGGGTAATATTCTCAACTCTCATATGAATAGTAAATTCTGCTATAAACTTTACTACGACTCATTGTCATGGAACATTGAATAGTTATCCACTTATTCTTCATTTCTCTTTTTTGATCACCAAACAGTGAAAAAAAATAGTTTTACAAACTTCAACATTTTTTCATTACTTTTCTTTTTCTAACTTCAATTGCATATAAGTTGTGCAAATCATGGTCCAAAATCAACATCCGAACCCAGCCAGGTTTTTGTTGGATATTTCTTAAATATGAATCATAGACCCAAATGCCAGCAAGGGAAAAGAAAAAGCATACATTATATATGTGGGACTGTTGGAGAAAAGGCAAAACAACAATTATATAAATGCAACAGTCCTCAAGAGAAATTTCAATAAGTATTTGCATAGAAATAGAAGTTCAACAGAGAATTACATTTGCAGGACAAAATAAAAACATGATTTAATCAATAATAAGAGCCATTTGACAGTTAATTTAAATAGCTGACCATTTTGAGTCCTTGAGCTTGACCACTTTAGAAAGAGCCCAGGTGGATGTGAGAGAAGGAACCCTACTTGTCTAATTCTTCAACATGGCTCTGCTAACAATCCCTCTTACCGCCGCCATATAAAAGTGCCCCAACAAGACAGCAAGAAAAAATTAAATTATTCCAACCTGATTTTAAAGGGAAAAAAAAGTGGCTATATGAGGGCCAAAAGATAATATGCTAAGGTACATCTGCACACTAAATGCTATGATTTATATTTATTTTTTAAATGCTAGTAAGGGAACTCCAAAAAGAAAAACTTTATAATTTTATACCTATGACAAATTAAATTTGTTGTCATGCCAAAAATAAACCTGACAATCAAAACCTACACTTTCATTTCATTGGATTCCCTCGCCAAAATAAAGCGAACATCAAGATTTGTAAATTGTATAATAGAAAGAAGAAAGATGATGGCTTACAGGCAAAGAGGTCAAAAATTTCTCTTATATTGGAGGTGGTTCGTCATAAGAGTAGCCTTCATCACTAGGCCCCACCCATCATCGTCATCATGGAATCACTTATTTCAGGTACCTTTGGAGGCTGTATCATCAATATCATGATCAATTGCACCCAGATCCTCACCGGGCATGCTGCTTGTATACCACATGAATCCCATTTTTCACCACCACCCAGTTATTGGTACTTATTTCAATATCAAGTTTACTGGATCCAGTCACATCAATTTGACTAAGTTTATTTCCCAATCCGTTCCACTTAAAATAGATAAGAGGACACAGAGCAGCCAAAGGTGAGGTAATTTAAATTTACCATATTTTGTCATAAAAGAAGAGCGCACTGTAGATGTCCTTGCAAATCCATTGACTTTAAACAAAAATGTAAGCTTAGAGTAATTACACAACTCTTTTGTAAAAAAAAACAAAGCACAACGCAATTCAAGGCTAAACCCATTTATAAGGAAGGCAATAATAGGCCCCCAGGAACATGACTTGTTGGCATGAATGAAGATATCCCATTATTGCATCCATGGATATATAGCTTTAATTTCCATATTTTCAAGAAGAACAATTGATGAATGACTACAGCAAATCTCGATTCTTTTATCGCTTTCAACAGCTCTGTTGAAATGGGTTTTTCTCTCTCAAGTTTTTCATCGTCCTTAAAGGTGACAATGCCTTTCTGTATCAAAGCTTCATATAGATGGCCCATAAACTTGTAGCGAGTGTCCTCGCCTCTGAAACTGAGGAAAACATCATACTTCCATCGTCCAGTAGACGAAGAAGAAGAAGAAGAACTTGGGAAAGATGATGAGTCCATTTCCATGCCCACTAAAGCCGTTGGAAATATAGATTTGCATGCAAAATTAAAAAAAAAAAAACCAAAAAAATAATAATAATCAATTAGAAATTTAAAACCGAAGAAAGATTAAAAAGAAAATAAATTAGGAAAGAAGCAAGCTGAGTTGAAGAAGGACTGAAATTTCAGCGCTCCTTTTAGGAAAAATTACAAGAAACTTCTGAGCACTTCCACTTCCAAGTGAGGGGGGAAAGTTGCTCTCATTTTTCTCATTGTTTTTTAATATTTTGGCTGCGCTTTCAAAAGTAGCGTTGAAAGTTGCAAGTGGGTCAGCAGTGAGCACCTAAAGTTCTGTTTTTATTATTTTATTTTTATCATATTGCTTTTTCACCAGCTGTATTGTTTTTTCTAAATTCTGAGTTCTTGCAACCACATACTGATGTGGAGTCACTAACATGGCATGTAAATTACAATCATCCTACTTGGAACTTGAATCCTATGCAAATTTTTTTTTCCATAACTCAAACTTATAAAAATCGATTTCAATGCAAAAAAAAAAAAAGGTAATCGAGTTTGAAAAACTCTAGTTCTAGGTAACACCACTAGTTCCAAGTAGTGAAATTTTCTTTTAAGAGTTTATTTATATATTTATTAAAAAATTAATTATTAAAGTAAAGTAAGAAAAATCCTGCAATTGTTTTTTAAATTTAAAAAGTTTACTTTTAATTTCAGCATTAGAACAAATGAACAGTGTCTAACCTTTTAAATTTTCTCTCTTACACTATAAGTGCAATTGTATAGTTCCAAATCCAACCAAAAAAAAAACTCTCTTAGCAACTCCAACCAGTAATTTTTTTTTTTTTTGAAAAACAAAATAGAATTTAAAAGAAAAAAAAAAAACCATGAATCAATATTTATGTTGTTTTTAGTAGGGAAGATCGAAGTGAAAGCATGAAAAAGTGGAATGATAGAAAAGATTTTAGTTTTCAACCATGTGTGTTTGGTTGGGAGAATAAAAAGTAGAATGATAGAAAACAAATACAATTTGTTATTAAAAGACACACTTAACAAAATGAATTGAAAAAAAATATGGACACATTGTGGAAGCATATTTAAGCATATTTAGGACCTTGGACAATGAATGCTGGATATATTGGTAGACTTGCTTGACTTTTAAAAGAGACTCGTCTTGTTTAGGCAAGAGAATTGAAAATGAGAGGAGTATGATTGAGATGGTCTTTGATAGGGGTCTTTTGTTTTTTGTTGTTTACTATGCAATTGATCTCTATCATAATATATTTCTTTTCCTTTTCTTTTTTAAACATGTTCGCTGATCTTAAAATAGCAAGAGTCTAGTTTGAAAGAAGTGAATGGATATCAAATTATCAATTATCATGTTCAGGCTTTTAAGGATTTTTTTTTTTTTTTTTTGCTGAATAAATACTTTATTACTCAAAAAACTCAACCCGAAATAGGTGAGAAACAATAAGATCAGGCCTGGACCCATCTCTAACAAAGGCCTGAGATACATGAGAAGGCAGATTGGAGATGGAAATCGGCCCAGACCAGTTTACAAGAGTTGCCCACTGGGCGAACAAATGTGCAAATAACTTACCCTTTCTATGAACAAAAGAAAATTCAACATTTGAAAAGCAATTAACAAAGTACAAAATATCTTCCAAAATAGATCTGATACTCCAATGCGGGGTTACATCTGTCTTTTTCAGCGACTCAATGACATTCCAGGCATCTCCCTCCAAGATTATATTCTAAAACGCTTCATTCATAGAACATCTAATGGCACACCAAACTGCTCTCGTTTCCCCCAGTAGGGAATTGCCACTCTCAAATTGCTCTAACCATGCCAATAGAAGGTTGCCAACTATATCTCTTCCTACAAATGCAACTGTGGTTTTCTCCTCACGGATTGCAGCATCAAAATTTAGCTTGATCCAGCTCCTTGGAGGTGGAGACCAAACCACATCTTTGGATGACCTCTCATTTTGCTCCTTACAAGCTTCTTTATGCCCTATGAAGACACTAAATATTTGCTTGGAAAGATCAGTTGGATTACTTTTGGAACTCTCCACTCTAACTTTATTTCTAGCCATCCATAAATGATCACAGAGAATGGTAGCATAAAGCTGGAAGTCTTTGATAGATTCTTCATTCAACCCCAACATGGATTTTGGATTTAAAATAACCTTAATCCAATCCAAGATAGATAGAGAGGATAACTTACTCATATATAAAGGCCATGGGGCTAGTAACAAAAGCTAAACAACCCAACCACAATGCAAAAACAAATGCTCAATAATTTCAGGGGCATTATTACACAAAAAGCAATTTAAAGAAGAAATGGGAAATCGATTGTTAAGAGCAAAACAAGTTGGTTGAATGTTGCAGCACATTTTCCACAAAAGGTTTTTGAGTCTGGCATTAAATTTAAGCTTCCATAAATCCTTCCAATCTTTACTAAGCATGTGAGGGTGGTTTGGAGAATGCAGCCCTTTAATAGCATTATAAGCAGATTTCATTGAAAACTCGCCTGAAGGAGTAAGACACCAGAATACTTGGTCATTCATGGTTTGATGAGATAGATGAATGTTTAGGATTTTAATTATTGTGGGAGGTTCAAATAAGATTGAAAGTTTACCTTTATCCCATTGCTTGGTATCTTGATCAATTAGATTTGCAACTAGGTGAACATCAATAGAAATACCGCATCTTGCTTGGGGGATGAACCTTGGCTCGTTAGGGACCCACGGGTCTTCAAAGATCCAAGTGTTGAGGCCATTGCCAATTCTATGGCACAACCCCTTACTAATAACCTTCCTGCACTCAAAGATACTTTGAGATGCCCAAGAAACACCCTTCAAAATGGACATTTTCATGAATTTTCTATTCCGAACATATCTCTTATTGAAAGCCATCACCCACATTTTATCGCTGTTATTGACCACATTCCAAGTCATTTTGGCCACCAAAGCTTTATTCATGTCTGCTGTTTTTTTAATGCTAAGACCTTTGACATTTTTAGGTGTGCATATTGAATCCCAGCTTTTGAGACAACAACCTTTTTTATTGTCATCCATTGTACCCCACCAAAATCTTCGATTAAAGGATTCAAGTTTCGAACAAACTTCATTTGGGAGGATTAGGGATGATGCTTGGTAAATGGAATGGAAGAAGCCACATATGAGATGAGTGTCACTCGACCAACTTGAGAGAGTGTTTTCATTTTCCACCCTTGCAGCCTTGGCTTAACCTTCTCAATAATCTCTTCAGTTGCTGCTTTTTTGTCTCTGCTAGAGGCTATTGGAATACCAAGATATTTCTCCTTCTTATTTGAAGCATTAATTCCAATAGAATTTGCTAGCGAAGATTTCAGATAATGAGGAGTATTTCTACTATAAATTATAACCGATTTAAAGAAGTTTATCATTTGCCCCAACCAGCTTGAAAAAGCATCCAGGCAATATTTTATCCTTTCTAAATTTTCCTCATTAACTTGAGCAAAAATAAAAAGATCATCTGCAAATTGTAGATGAGTAATAGGAATTAGATTTTTGGCTAGCTTAAAACCCTTTATCCCATTACACAAGGCTTCCCTCTCAATCAATCAAGCCAAAACCTCCCTTGCTAATACAAAAAGGAAGGGAGAAAGAGGATCACCTTGCCTCACCCCTCTTTGAGGCCTAATGAACCCAAACGGACTTCCATTTATAAGGATGGAGAAGGATGTTGTAGAAATAAGCATAACCCATTGTATCCAAGTATCAGGGAACCCAAAACAGTGGAGGACTTTCCCAATAAAGCCCCATTCTAGGCAGTCATACGCCTTTTCCATATCTATTTTTAAAGCCATCCAGCCTGTTTCACTCTTCTTCTTCTTCATTGCATGAAGAATTTCTTGAGCCAAGAAGGTGTTTTCTTGGATTTTACGACTAGGAATAAAGGCTGTCTGCCATGAAGAAATCAATTTCTTAAGGACTTACTTGAGCCTATTTGCAAGGAGTTTAGAGATGATTTTATAAAGCATATTACAGAGGCTAATCGACCTAAATTGATTTACTGAAACTACATTGTTGCCCTTAGGAATAAGAGCAATAAAGGAGTGATTGATTTCTTTTAACATGTATCCCCTCCTGAAAAAACTAATAATTGCTTTAGTGACCCCTCCTCCTATGATATTCCATGGTGAGTGTTTAAAGCTTAATTTTTATTTTCTTCTCCTCTCCTAAAAACATCATGACAAAGTTGTTAGAATTGCACTAGCAAACATCATATGAGTTTATTCATATGAAAATGCTTTATTGTCAATTTGTCATGCTGATCCAACTTCTCTCAATTGGGATCTTCAAGATTTGTTTCTTTGCTGAAGTATCCAATATTGTAGTTTGCTGAAGTATGATGTGTATCTTAAAATTTATTGGTCTTTTTTAGATTTTAATTGTTCGACCCAATCAGAGAAGCATAACAAGCTAAAGTTTTTAGTAATGACGACCGTTACTCATCAACCTTGAACTCCCATTAAGATAGAGACCATTATGCACAGGGAAATAATTACCAGCAATTATGTACATGAAGACATTTATGAGTACAATAACTACCCAAACTACCTATAAAAGGGACAATTTGTCTATTTGTAAAGATACGTCAAAACGTACTACAAAACTACTATCTATATACAAAATATATAGGTTGATACTAACTTGAGCATCAAAAGCTCCCTCACCAAGCACAACCTGGTGGTCTCTTCGATCAACTCTGTTTTTCTTAAAGGTACTTCAAGATCGTCCAAAGCTTTGGATTGGACAAGTGACCCAATTGACAATTTTTGACATCATCAATAATAATAATAATAATAATAATAATAATAATAATAAGTGATACTGTAAACTTTAAAAAATTCATTTTTTTAGAATACTTTTTAATTTTGAGGTGGTTACTAGGATAATTGAATTCCATCACAAGTGTATATATAATTGTATAAATAAAATATTTTTTATGTTGAAATAACTCTTGGTATATGGTTATTTGTTCTAATCATAGTTACACATATTATAAACAATGATTTTGTAGCCGAAGCTTATATTTATTTACTTTTATCGTTTGATTTTATAATTTGTGCCTTATTTATTTATGTTTGATTGTTGTGGTGGGAAACCTTAGAAAGTTTTCATAGTAAGGCATGAATTATGGAATTGCATAAAGTTAGGACATTAGTATGCATGATATGTTCTCTATGGAAGACAATTATAATTACATAAAAATAAAAGAAAAGTAAACAGAACAATAACCAGTATATATGACCTCTTATTCCTTGGCCTTTTTGTGATATTTTTCTTCTTTTTATCATTCAATTTCTCGTCCTTGTCTTGCATCACCACCTCCTTTTTCAGTTTTATTGATGAATCAATGAGGTTTTTATTGACTAAGAAATCAACCAAAATACAAGGCAAAACAACCAAGCTATAGCAAAACTAAGACTGGCCTCTACAAAAAACAGTTTATAACAGACCCGCTACAACAAAACAGCAGGCTATGACAGCTTACACCCCTCAACAGTGGGCCATGATCTCAAAAAATCAAGCTAAAAACTGGCCACTCCTAAAACACAATCTAGAACAAAATTTATACATTAACATCATCAAGGTATTACAACTTTTTAACACAGCAGCAACATGTCACAATTGAGAAATGAAACAACAGATCCACCAAGCTTTGACAATAATAGAGCACCACAAGATATCCAGCAATACCAAGCTTTCAATAATTCTCCATCATAGGATAGATCAGTCACTAGTTTGATAATGTAGTATGCATTTTAGATTTGAGTCCCCATTTATAGCAAATGATATGATAAAGCATTAAGTCACAACTGCATAGTTTACTCTCTAGTCTTCCTTGAACATCCTTCTTTATAATGCCAATGAGTTGATCTTCAGCGTATACCTTCCTAGAAAACATTATAGAATTTCTTTGCTTCCATACATGATAAACAGAAGCCCACAAAGCTACTTTGCAAAGGGTTGTTCTTAAGCCTTTCCCTTTAAGATTATTTCTCCCTAACTCATACTATCCTACCAATCAGTCTTAGCAAAAGATAGTAGAAACAAGTTAATTGTAATTTCCTAGACCCTCCTGTTAAAAGAAGAACCGGAAAATAAATGGTCCCTGAACTCAATGCAAGAGCTGCAGAAAACACACAAACCATCAACTGGAACTTGGAAGAACCCATCGCAAGATTCTAGCTTTGGTTGAAAGCTTATTAAGAATAACCATCCAACCAACAAATGAATGTTTGGGAATGGCCAAGTTAAACCACAGTAAATGCCACCATTCCATATTACTAACTCTGCTCCTAATTTCATTTCAAATACCAGCACAATCAAATTTATAAGAACCAACCCATAAAGCTCTGTCTTGCTTGTGAGTGTAACTAAGAAAAACTTACTTTAAATATTCACTAAGTGGTCTAATCTGGCAAAGCGATGAAACAACACAAACCCACATACACATGCTACTTCAAAAGAACAAACAGCACACTAGAAACCCACATACCCTTATATGCAAAAGTTTACAATAATAATAATAAATAAATAAAACATAAGAAATGAATATTGATACTATTAATCAACTCATATAACAAATCAAGATTCCTCCCCACCACCCCATACCCAATACCCACAAAAAAATCGACATTAATCCTTTGAAATAATTGCATATATCTACCTTTTCAAATGGGTAGCCCTGAAAAACCAACAGAGAAAAAGGGGATACTAAACAATGGCAATGAAATTAGGTTTCATCGTTTGATCCTTACCTTTAACAATATCAAAAAGATTTTGATCATCTCAAGGAACCTTCACTGGATGGTAAGTCGAAGAGAGGCTAAAGGAGATTGACAAAAAGAATGCAAGAAGTAGCAATCTGGTTTTTTGAGAAGAACTGAAGAAGCAATCTGCAAAAAACTCAGAGAACGCAAGAGAGAACGGTGTGAAATGAACAATCTGAATTTTATTTTAGGTTTATATATCTGAGCTACTCTACCAGTAATCAGTAACCCATTAAAATAAAATGAACAGTTAGGATTAAAACTCCACCAAATTTATGGTTAGGATTTGTGTGAGTATCGTTCCCCTAAAAAAAATCAGAGGTTTCCATAGAATGACCCTAAAGTCAAATAAACTGTAAATCAAAGAAAAGAAATTAAATTTCTAAACCAAGTAGTAAAAGACAATAAGGTTTTTATAAAAGAGAGGAAAGGAAAATAAGCCTAATAAGTGTTAACTAATTACGCACAAATAAAATAAATCCTAAACTTCAATTGTTAGGCCTAAAGTCCAACTAATAGCAATCTTGAACTATAAGGCAATTGGTTGGGCTGTCTTCTTTTTATGTTAATGTAAGTTTATGTAATTGGAGACTTGTATCTTGTGTCCATACCTAATGAGTTTGTAACATATTGAACTCTTCAAGCCCAAAAGACTAGGCTTAATGGGAAAAGGGGCTTCCCATTTCTAATACGCTGTGTCCTTCAAAGGTGTTTCTCTTACGGCACAAGGCTTATGACATGTCCTACCAACAAGAAGAACATTCTTCTAATTCTATTTCTAACACCTTTTGTCGCTCAAGCCCCAAAAGTTGGTCTTTTGGGGCTCGAAGGATCCAAGGTGTTATATTTTTCAATTTGAGTTACCTACTTTTCAAATACAACAAATTTTTATTCTCTATCTTTTATATATATATATATATATATATATATATATTTGTTGAGAAAGCTCTCTCTCTCTCTCTCTCTCTCTCTCTCTCTCTCTCTCTCTCTCTCTCTCTCTCTCTCTCTCTCTCTCTCTCTCTCTCTCTCATATTTAAGCCTTCATTATTCAGTCTTTATTGGTTTTTTTTTTTTTTCAATGGTCTTATTTTTTAAACAACCACATATTTCTAACAATTGTATTTTCCAACGATTATATTCTTTCAATATGAATAGCATAATTTCCTCTCTAATTTTCATTTAACTCTAACCCAATAATAGTCTCCCTCAAAAAAGGAAAAAGAAAAAAAGAAAAAAAAAAAAAGAAGAAGCTTATTGTGTCATTTAGGGTAGCCCAAATCGAATTTGAAGTGGATAACTTTTTATCTTCGGGAATGAAAGTAGATGTCGTGGGAAGAGTTAAACTAGTTCAACATTTGGACTCGTGAGAAATTGAGATTATCTTTTCTATGTAATTTCAAGTCAACCAAATTCAATAATAAAAATGAAAAAATAGTGAAACTATGAAGAACAAAGAAGAAAGCAAATATTAGCAAACCACTGCAAGTTGTGACTTGGTGGTAAGAGTTCTCGTATTACTTTATATAATATTTGGTAGTAATTGAGCAGTTCGAGTAGTGACACTTCGACAAATGTGTTATGCCCATGATAATAGTTTCATCAAGGTCTCAATGGTACACATGATATTACCTATTGCCGTATCGCAGCGTAAAGTTGATAGTAAAACTGGAGAAAGATTTTATTTATTTATTTTTTTTAATGTCAAACTTTAAAAGTGTCATTGATTTTCTTACAACCTATTTTGGGTTTTTGTACAGTGGTGTGGTTCAATTGAGCACCATCTCAAATGCTACGTAAGCAAAATGTGAAATATTTGGTAAATGTTTTGGTATCCATAGGAGGATTGTAATTTAAAAACAATATAAAATGTGGGTTTAAAAACGCAATTCACCAAAAAAAAAAAAATGTTTGCTATTTGCGAAGGCCTGGCCAGCGGGTCATGTATCCAAACTTAACACTTCTCATAATGCAACTAGAATAAACCCACTTTAATTAGTTAGAAGATGTCAAACGCCGTCGTTTTTAGGGAAAAAGATTTAAAAAAGAAAAAGAAAAAAAAAAAAAGAGAGAGAGGAATCTTGAAATTGCAAGAGACAAAAGAAAGAAGAAGAAGAAGGGAACGTTGAGATGAGGAGCTGTGATGTTTCCGGTTTTCTCCGAGTCAGACTCACTCAAATCCAGTCCTTCAGAATTGCCGTGTTCTCCATTTTTACTTCAACAAGCTCTGCTCTGACTCGGTGAAATGAAAAATGGTGGCAATTGCCAATTACAAACGACATCGTTTTTTTATTGTTAGTATTTATATAGAGACAGCAAAAATATATGATTTGGTGTTTAAAATATGATTAAGGTTTAATTTTAGTTTGAAAATATTTAATTTCCGTTCCCTATAAAATTGGAAAAAGTGGGCATATCATATCAATAATAAGTTGTTTTGGAGAAATATGGTGTCTAAAGAAGGAATGTTGTTTCAAAGAGACACTGTACTGTACTGTGTGGAGAAAATGGTTCTGAGATATGAGAAGGATTTGAGGATTATTAAATAAGTTTATCAAAATAACATTGCCCTTTGCTCCCAAAAGATGAACATGTGAAACAGATTCAATTCGCATTAGAGCAAGGAATTGAATTGGTGGAGTGATCTCTTCTTTAGCCAGGAACAGATACCAGACCCCAGTAGAGCTTGAGATGGTTCACTGTTCAAGGTTGTCGTGTCGATTGGCCTGAGAATGGTACCTAGCCACCCCGAAGATATTTGTTTATATTGCATTTCTTGAATGGGAAATGGAAATCTTGAAGCAACTATAAGCATAAGCAACTAGTTTATGGTAAGGTTTTTCATAGTATCTGGAGGAATTTAAATTGTCTGGTTTTGGAAAGAATTAATGAAGTGCTGCTTAATTAATTCCCAAGAATTTGTGTGGGAAGACATCATCGTCTGAGAAAATCAGTGGAAGTGAAAATCTCTAAGTGCTTGGTAAGTTGGACTCAGGTGCTGCTGTGTACCATACATGGCACCAAAGGAATGTCATTCTCCATTGCCAATGGATAAGAACTGAGGAGGGCATTATGCAGTCCATGATGTGACCTGAAATGCTCTATCCTTGGAGAGCACTCCATGCAGCTAATTAGTTTTGCTCTGTTTAGCTGTTTTTTATTTTTGGTGATTGTGGTGTGTGTCGAAAGACAAATATCAATATGTTTATAAGAAAGACGAATATCACGTAATTTTTTCTTATTAAAAGCAGGACATATATTGCATTTCACAACAAAAAAAAGGGTGAGAAAAGGTTGGGGTACACCCAGCCAAATCTCAGTGACACAATATTAACACACAAGATCTGCTAAAACTAGTTTCTCCAAAAAACAAAAAAAAATCTGCTAAAACTAGAGCAGCATTATTACAGCTTGTCAGCTTTTGTCCACAGAATTAAACTCGCAGCATCAGAAATTAGATATAGCTACTTTCACTTCGTTGAACAGAGCATTTCAGGTCACTTTTTTTGGGGGATTCCATGTTAACTAAAGTGGTCCTCATGTTGAACCTCCTGAAGTCCCTGCTGGTTTACACAACTGTATTTGTAGGGCATGCCATAATCCTGCAAAATTCCATTAAAATATCTAATCACTGCTCCTATCTCATATCAAAAGTTATTCTTGCATTATTTTTACAGTAACATTTACCTTAAAGTAATGAGGGGGCTTCCATATCGGGATATGTACTTTCTGCAGGTGAAACTTTTGCCAAGTAGCATTCAAGCATCTCCTTACCTCTACATACTAAAGTGGTTGCTGTATTCCTGGTTCTCCAAATCTTTTCCCATTTCTGCGCAGGTGAGAAATAGTTTCAGTGAGATAGTGTTGTTGTGGTGCAGCATCCAGGAGAATAGATCAGTCCAGTTCTGAAAAGGCTGGTGTGGGATAAAGTTTATGCCTTCAACTAATTTCCATACCTTTATGGCACATGGGCAAGACCATAAAGCATGTAAACTGGTTTCAGGAACTTTCAATACACTGCTCACAAGTTACTGAAGACAGATGAGGCTTTGTTGGTAGGATATACAGAAGAGCACACCATGAAAAACTATAAATCTTGTCAGGAACCCAAGCCTTCCTCTGCCTGCCACATAATTGTTGAGCTGTGATTGTTTGAAGCCTCTCCTAAACCTAACAGTGCCTTGTGGTCCAACTAATCATATGCACTCTGAACTGAAAAATCTCCAGTTTTTGCTTCACCCAAAAGATACTGTCATCAGAATGCTGAGAATTTCACGGAATGCTTTCAATGACAACAGCTTCTTGTGGTATATAAAACCTGTCCTGAACATCCTTTCTCCAAGTCTTTGTATTATCATCCAGCAAGTCACAAACATAGTTTGCTGCAGATTGAGGATTTCTTGGTGAAACCACCCTGAATGCTTAGCCTTCCAGGTCATTTTCACTAGATCCTTCAAAATCAGCCAAGAATCCTTCAAGTGTTTGAATCCTCCTTGGTTGTGGTTCCTCAATATTGTAGCATTCTCCACTAGGTCCAGCCCTGTCACCCTCATCATGGTTTCGCTTTTCTCTGATACTTTCTGCAGCTGAAACATAAAGATCGTGTTGGAGAACACCCAGATCCTCAGAGAGCTTCCTGCTGTTGTTGCTACACTGTGCCATAGTTTGATTGGGATCTTCCATGTCTTGCTCGTATACCAAACAGGCCCCAATTTTCTCCACCTTCAAGCTCCAGCTTTCTACTTTAATCTTAAGTTGACGAAATCCATTTGCATCAATTTGACTAAATATTCTTCCCCAACTGGAGTTCATATAGCGAGACACATAGTTATTGGACAAATAGAGCAGCCAAAGGTGATGTGATACAATTATACCACAGTTTTTACTAAGTATAGAGTTATATAGATCATATTCTTCAATTTCATTGAATGAACATGAAAACTGATACTCTTTAGGGTGTTGATAACACCCGTTGGGTTCAAAAACAATGCACAATGCAATTCTGATCAGATCATCACATCCACAAGAAGGAACTTGAATGTTCAATTCGTGACCCGTACATTCATGGTTAAACCATTTCGGAATTTCTCTTCCAGGAATAATAATTTCTAACATGCCTGGTAGTCTACCACTTTGTCCCTGAAATATACAAACATAAAGTTTAGAGCTACAGGCTAAGAGAGAGAGAGAGAGAGAGAGAGAGAGAGAGAGAGAGAGAGAGAGAGAGAGAGAGAGAGAGAGAGACCTGAAGCATGTTACTATTGCTTTGAATATGGTCAACCAATTTGATGCAGTTGAGACACTGGAAAGTCAAATGCGAGTGATCTGACCTAAAAGGATAAAATTGCAGTTCTGGAAATCTCCCTAGTAAGGTACAGTCATTTGCAATTACAAAATCAATAGTCAACGGAACATTTTCCAATGATTGAAGCCTCTTGCAACCCTCCAAATAGAGTCTTAAAAGATTATAGAGTTGAGACATGCTCTCGGGAAGGGAATCAAAATTATTTCCACTTAGATCTAAGTATTCTAAAGAGGACAAGCAACCAATGTCATTGGGGATTGATGAAAGATTGCAGTCACTAAGATACAAATATGTTAAAGATTGCAGACTTGTTGGTAGAAAAAATAATGAAGTCCGTAATGGGTCCATCAACTCAAGACTTGCTGGCTGGGAATAAAATTCAGATAACTTCCATCCACAGATATGTAGCTGTTTGAGATTTTTAAGGAGAACAATTGAAGAAGGAAACTCTTTCATGGCTGTCCAACACAAATTAAGCACCTCCAAACCTATTATATTTCCTATGTTCTCTGGCAAGTTGTTAAAATTTGAGCATCCAAAAAGATCAAGAGAATTAAGCAACTTCAGACTACAAATGGTGCTAGGAAGGCACACAAGATTTATGCAATATCTTAGAGTCAATTTAGTAAGGTTAGTCAAACGTTCAATTGATGAAGGCAACTCTTCTATGGCTTCTCCACTCAAATTAAGCATCTTTATATCTTCAATTATCCATAGGTTCTCTGACAAGTTTTTGAATCTAGAGCATCCAGAAAGATCAAGAGCACCACACAACTTCAAACCACAAGTGGTGTTAGGAAGACACTCAAGATTATTGCAATCATGTAGAGTCAATGAAGTAAGACTTGTCAAACGTTCAGTTGATGAAGGCAACTCTGTAATAGCTGTTCCACTCAAATCAAGCTTCTTCAAACCTTCAACATTCCCTAGGTTCTTAGGCAAGTTGTCAAATTTAGAGCATCTAGAAAGATCCAGAGATTCAAGCGATTTCAAACTACAAATGGTGCTAGGAAGACACACAAGAGTCTTACAATCTTTGAGACTTAATAAAGTAAGGCTTGTCAAATGTTCAATTGATGAAGGCAACTCTGTAATAGCTGTTCCACTCAAATCAAGCTCCTTCAAACCTTTGACATTCCCTAGGCTCTCTGGCAATTTGTCAAATTTAGAGCAACTAGAAAGATCTAGAGATTCAAGTGATTCCAAACTACAAATGGTGCTAGGAAGACACACAAGGGTTTTACAATCTTTGAGACTTAATAAAGTAAGTCTTGTCAAACGTTCAATTGATAAAGGCAAATCTTCTATAGCTGTTCTACTCAAATCAAGCATCTCTAGACCTTCAATTATCCTTGGATTCTTTGGCAAGTTTTTAAATGCTGAGCATGAAGAAAGATTAAGAGAACCACACAACTTCAAACCACGAGTGGTGTTATGAAGACACACAAGTTTATAGCAATCATGCAGAGTCAATGAAGTAAGGTTTGTCAAATGTTCAATTGATGAGGGCAACTCTTTTATAATTGTTCCACTCAAATAAAGCTTCTTCAAACCTTCGATATTCCCTAAGTTCTCTGGCAAGTTATCAAATTTTGAGCATCCAGAAAGATCCAGCGATTCAAGTGATTTCAAACTACAAATGGCGCTAGGTAGACACACAAGATTTTTGCAATTCCTTAGAGTCAATGAAGTCAGGCCAATCATGCCTCCAACTGATGAAGGTAGTTCCATAACAGCAGTGTCATCCAAAACAAGCTTTTGTAAGCATTCCAAGTTTCCCACAATAGGCTCCATTCCAAACTTGCTCGGTAAACAATTTAGTCTTTTGCAACCTCATAGATTAAGAAAAATAAGTTTTTTAAGAATTCCAATGGATGGGTGAAGCTTGCATAGATTACCACAACTTTCAAGAATTAATTTCTCAAGATTTGGGACTCCAGTGAAGTCTGGGGTTGTAATCAGGTCCCAAGAGTAGGTCAAGTTGATGTACTTCAACTTCTCAAAAATCTGTTAAAAGGGGAAAAAAAGTTAGAATAATTAGCTTCCTAGTGTTTGTTTATTGTGATTTAATAGCAAAGTTGTATGAGGATACTTAAGAACACAATTACCTTTATTCCTATCCAAAGTTGTTCAATTTTGCTCTCTATCAAATAAAGTTGAACAAGCTCATCAAGCTGGAAACTTGATGGCAAAGATTTTAAAGGAAAATTACTCCAATCAAGAATTCTTAAATCATCAGGAAAATGTATGGGGACATAGCCAATATCATTAAGTCTAAGAAATTTAAGATTGGACATCTTCAAAAAGGCCTTAGGATTCCAACGTGTCTCTCGTTCTTCATTATTAGTATCCCAAATATCTATGGCTTGAATTGCCTCTGTTCCCTAATAAGCAAGAAGAAATTGGTGAATTGCAAAATATATTATTAGCATAAACAATTTAAATCTCAAATTTGTTGAACATGAAAGAAGGGAATGAGCTCAAATTCTCTAAATAACCTCTTACCTTATTTTTTCTTAACACTTTGTCAATACCCTCAAAATGCCACAATCTACTACGCTTTCCAGGATCATCAGGACACTCTTGAGAAACTATGTTCCTACCCATTTCTTCAAGTAATTCATGCATCCACACTAAATTGTCATCCATAATTTTCAAGAGAGATTTATCAAGGAGTTCCTTCAATCCAATACCAGGGTAAAGGCCAAGACCATCTAGTTTTTCTACTACATGATCTTTCTTCTCATGATTAAAAAAACATGCAATATGCAAGAATATTTCATTCTGTGGTTTTTGGAGTCCATTAAAACTTATTCTAAGTACTCTGAGAATCGCCTCCTCAGGAAATTCTTTGAGTCTATCCAATGCAATTTTCCATTCAATGGTACTTTTTCCAAACAAAAAAGAACCCAACACCTCAAGAGCTAAAGGAAGGCCACTAGAATATTTCAAAAACTGGTTAGACAACTCTAAATAATCATCAAGGACATGCTTTTTTTTAAAAGCTTTCAAGCAAAAAAGTTGAACTGCATCTTCCTCATTCAATCCTTGAACTTCATATATTCTATCTACGCCATGTGCCTCCAACACATGCACATCTCTTGTTGTTATGATAATTCTACTACCTGGACCAAACCAATCATGCTCCCCAGCTAACATGTTTAATTTGTCGAGTACATCTATGTCATCAAGAACAAGTAGAATCCTTTTATGAGATAACCTATTCTTGATGTTGAGAACTCCATCATACTGATCTCTTATTTTCAAATCTGCTTCCATCAAAATATCAAAAATAATTTTCTGTTGTAGTGAAAGTAATCCATCTTTTTCAGATTTTTCCCTAACATCCTCAATAAAACTACAAGCTTCAAATTTTTTAGAGACCATATAATAAACAACTCTAGCAAGAGTTGTCTTACCCATTCCCCCCATCCCCCAAATCCCTATAAAGCGAACATCATTTGACCCTATAGCTAAATACGACTCAAATTCCACCATTCGAGAGTATATTCCTACTAGGTCCTTGGTAATGTATGGGAATGCATCATATTTCAAGTGAAGCGATATCCATCCTACGATGTCTTTGATGTCTTCTATCTCAGACCTACAATGAATAAAGTATAATATGCATTGAGTTTTAGTCACCAATTGGTCACACAGAATATATTTGATATTCAATTCAAGTGACTGAAACAAAAATATGTAAATTGATTTGCTCGAGAGAAAATTAAAAGAAGTAGAATAAACATGTATGTAAATTTGCTTAAGGTTCCAAATAAAGTTACATATATAAAATGGGTCATCTGAATATTTAAAGAAATAAATAAGTCAAAGTTAAAATACCAATAATCCTTTAAATGCCATCCGCGAAGGTTGCCCGCTTGTGTCAAAGCATCTCTCCATTTCTCCACCCTCTCTTTGCTCTCCTTTTCTTCATGTTTAACAAATGCCTGTGCAAAAGTTCCCATTTGTTTCCGTAAATCGGATGGTTCCACATAGTGAAAAATAGGCAAAACTATCATTCCCATCTCTTTTTTGCAGCTAATGATCTTTGCAAGTTCATCTAAGCACCAAGTTGAAGATGCATAGTTTTCTGAGAGAATGAGGACAGCAAATTTCGATTCTTCAATTGCTTTCAAAAGCTCTGCTGAAATGGCTTTTCCTCTCTCAAGTTTTTCATTGTCCTTATAGGTGATAATGCCTTTCCGTGTCAAAGCATCATATAGATGACCCATAAACTTGTAGCGGGTGTCCTCGCCTCTGAAATTAAGAAAGACATCATACTTCCATCGGGCAGCAGAAGAACTTGGGAAAGTTGATGAGTTTGTTTCCGTGTCCATTAAAGCCATTAGAAAAAATAGATCTGCATGAAAAATTTAAAAAAACCAAAAAAACAAATAATAATAAATTAGAAGTTTAGAATCAAAAAACGATTAAAAAGAAATAAATTAGGGAAGAAGAAATAACTTGATCCCTAACCTAACTTGCGTAGTTTTGGAAATGCATTGAATCGGAGTTAGCAAAAATCCAATCTGAAATTCGCAAATGAAGAGAGAAAGAGAAGATTGAGGAGAGAGTTTGGAGAGAAGCTAGAAATTTGGAAGTAATGAAAGAGGACTGAAATTTTAGTGCTCCTTTTAGGTAAAATTACAAGAAACTCCCACTAATCTTTTTAATACTACTAGTTTTGATGAACATGCAAGGCACGTGAAAAACACTAAAACATTATCAAAGAATGTTCATAGTTATTCTATCATGGGTTGCTTTAATAAAAAGCAAAATTGCTCTTAAACATTTACAATGAGAAAAAAAATTTATTAGCAACAAAATTATTTTAAAGAGCATTCTGTTATGCAATGCTAAAAGCAAAATCTAGAGTCTATAATTTGTATTTTTAGATGAGAGCCATCCATTATATCTCTACCAGCACAAATTGTTCAGCCACTGCATTTCAAAGAAACATAAACAAATCTAAGTTAATTATCCATAAATGTAATATGTAAAAGGAACCTAAATGACAATGACATTTTGCCTTTGTCTTACTTATTAAAAAAAAAAATATTTTACCTTCATCTCATAAAAGTAATATAGGATCATTTTCTCAATATTCATTCTAGGGGTGTCCACGGGTCGGGCCGGGTCGGATTTGTGCCCAACCCGGACTCGACCCGACATTATCGGGTGGGGAAGATTTCGACCCGCAACCGACCCACCGGAAGTTTCAGATCACCGGGTCGGGTCGCATCGGTTTTCGGGTGTAAATCGGTCGGTTTCGGGTTTTCCGATTCGCTGGTTTTTGGCCGAAATCTGGCCGGATCTTGTTAGATCTGGCCGGATCTAACGAGGGTTGGGCGAGATTCCTTTGGATCTATGAAAATTTGGCTGAGTTGGAGTCGGGCTTACCGGAGTTTTGGCCGAGTTTGAGTAGATTTGGGATGGATTCGCCGGAATTAAGCATGTCTGAGTTAGGAAAAGACTAGATCTTGGCCGGATTTGAGCTGATCTAAGTGAAGGAAGCCCAAACGTGGCCGGATCGGAGCTACGAAGCGCTAGATCGTTGCCGGATCTTGGTGATTTTCTGGGTTTTTTGAGTTTTTGTCGGGCGGGTCGGGTGGCTCGGTTCCTTGAGGACGAAACCCGCCACTCGACCCGCCGGAGTCGGTTCTGACGATTTCAGACCCGTCATCGACCCGTCGGAGGTGTCAACCCGGCCGTGACGGGTCGGTTCCGATCGGGTTGGTCGGTTCCGGCGGGTCTTCGGTTTGCATGGACACCCCTAATTCATTCAGAATTTGCAATATAAACATCTACAACAACAACAATAACAAAGCCTTAATCCCAAATTTTGGAATCAATTATGGATCCTCAAAAGATTAGTTAGGGTTAGCTATGAAGATAAACTATTAAACAATGATCATATTGCTAAGCAAAAATTAAAGGTAGATGTGTCATCCTGATCAAGATCAATTGTCTAATTTTATGAAGAAACCTAAGAGTTTCTCCAACACATCCTCAATGAGCATCTATTTTTGCATGCACAAAGTCCAAATTTTTAGCACAAGAGAACCATTTTCACAAATAAAACAAATTAGCGTCCCAAAAAATAAAGTTTCAAAATATTCAGATCTATTACCAAATCCATGGTTACCTTCAACATAGACATAAATACTTCAGCCTTGTCCCCATCACTTCCTCCCCAAAGCTCTCTATCACACTCTAATTAAGTTTCTATCAACACAGAACTACTCATAGATCAAAATCCACCAAAGAGCTTAAAGATTACTTATCCAAGTTAATTTTTGAGTATAACATTTTATTGAATTTTGGGGTCTTGAGGAAAAAGAATTGAACCTTGTTGTGCTTGGCGTTGAGCTCTTTGGTAACACTCATAATTCAATATTTTAAATCAGCTCAACTTCCCAAGACCAAACTATTAATAATAATAATTCATATTATTCTCAAGGTTCAATAAAACATGAAGGCATATTTTTTTTAATAAGTAACATTAAGGCATATTTTTATTCATGAATCATGTACACAAAATTTAAATACCAAAAGCAAGAACAAAATTTGAAAAATCATCTCAAAGATACATAAATCACAAAGATTCGGAGAGAGCGAACCCAAGAAAGAAAAACCCAACATTATAGTACAAAGAATGTTATCCCCTAAAAATCAATACCCAAATATTAATGGACTTATATCAGTACCCAATTAGTAATGTTAACCTTCTCAGATCTTTCAATACCCAACACATTCTGGAAAAATGCATCAACCATAGATTCATAGGGATAATGACACAAATATTCAAAAACATTGTAAGAGAACAAAGGAAAAAAAATTCAATGCAAGAGAAATGGAAAAAAAAAATTCAATGCAAGAGAAATGGAAAAAAAAAATTCAATGCAAGAGAAATGGAAAAAAGAATTACCTAGATTGTGAGGAATTCTGGAGGCCTTTGATGTTTTCTTTGAAACTGTAAAGCAACAACAACAGAGTATAGAGACTAAGAATCAATACCCAAATAGCAATGAAAGTTTAAATCACAAAAAGAAAAAAAGGGAAGGAAAAAAAAAAAGATTTAAGCCCCAAATAAGTTGCAAATTTTCAAACTTTTCCCTTTTTCTATAAATATATACATTTCTCAGCTACCAATCAAATATCATAAACTAAAAATCAACAATCCAATTCAATTTTGAGCAAAAGAAGTGTGGCCGCTCGAGTTGAGAGCCCATGTAAGCCTTATCTCGAGAGCTCTTCATCTATAAACAAAATATAGTCCCTCTCTCACTCCATATCTCTATCTTCACCAGCAAATCATGCTTTTAGCTCCAATTGAAATCAAAATCAAGCAAAACCAACTCGCTCATTCACAACATATCCACAAACACAAAACAGATCTAACTGAATCAAACCAAAAAAAAAAAAAAAAACTAAACAAAATTAACATAAGCAAGAAATTATATAATACAAAACAACTCACATATTCTGCTGCACGTACACTTAAGTGAACATTTATACAAACACTTCATAGACACTCGTCATCGTACCTTGAATTTTCAAATCACAGGCAAGAGGAGTTGGTCTTAACTGTTTTCCCTTCTTCATTAACTTTTTCCTTCATCTTCAATCTAAAAATCAGAAGATTCATAATTTCCAAATACTCATATTTTTACAAAACCTATAAAACTCTGAACTGTAGAGGGCAGTCAAATGATAATTTTTTAAGAGAGGGTTCAGTAAATAAATTGAGAAGAAGGTGCTCAGCTCAAAAATCAAAATGAATGTAAGATAATCAAAGCCCAAAACCCATCAGCACTCCACAGTTTAAAGTTTAGTTCTTTAACTGCAAAACCAAAAGCAAAAAGCATCCCAGCCCAAGAGAACATCACGAATAATACATATACACTCGTTGAGAAGAAATATAAATTTAACATAGTCGAAATTCAGAAATGTAGATTTGTAAGAAATTAATTAAATTAGAGATTCATGGAGAGATATTACCTGCCCCTCCGTTGAGCCGAAATATAAAAAAAAAAAAAAAAAAAATCTCCCTTTTATCATCTAAACCTCGAACAAACCAACTCAGAACCTTTCTTCTTTCCTTCTTTCTCTCTCTTGTGATGGAAGCAGATTTCGTTTGTGCCTATCAGCAGAGAATAGAGCCAAAAACCAAAAAGCGCTCAACTTTCATTTTAACTCACAAAAGCGAAAGTTCTCTTCTTCTTTTTTGAAAGTGGCGCTGAAAGTTCTGGACTTCTATTGCGTGAGCAGCGAAAGCGCTCTTTTTTTTTTCTTTTTTCTTTTTTTAAATTTTATTTTTAACAGATACTATAAACATCTTTTCATATTTTCTTCTAAACGAGTTAAGTTATTATCCTATTGCCTTCTCACCCGGTGTATAGCTTGTTTTGGGATTTGGATCAGGAGCGACGGCTGCCGGCTGGGCTGTTGCACCCGTGTAATACCCTTAAATCAAATAAAAAAGTTTCGACTTTTTATCTTTTATTTCTTCTAACTTTTTTTTTTTTTTTAAAACCACTTTGATCAAAGGCTGATATTAAAAGTAACCATTAAAAATGAATTGCATTAGGCTTGTTTGGTAGTAGATTTCAAGTATTATTGTTTAAAATGATATGAAAACTATAATTTAAAAAGTGTTGTGAAAACATGTGTTTAAAGTATTTATATTGCAAAAAATGTGTTTAGTATGTTTCAAATAACATATTTTAAATTATGAAAAAATATAATTGTGTGTTTGGTATGTGTATGAGTTTTTTTTTTTAAAAAAACTAACAAGTACAATAAAAGTATTATTATTTTATTTGAAGAGAGAAAGTTCTTTCATGTGGTCTAATCACATGGGACCTACAATTTTTAACATATTTACAAAAGTATCATAGAATAATGTTGTTTAAAAATTGAAAAATTCATAAAGCAAAAAATGTGTTTAAAGTATCATAGAACAAGCCCATAAAAAAAAAAAAAGTATCATAGAAGAAGTGTTATGAAAACACATGTTTAAAGTATTTATAATGCAAAAAATGTGTTTGGTATTATGTTTCAAATAACATATTTTAAATTGTGAAAAAACATAATTCTGTATTTAGTATTTGTATGTGTTTTTTTTTTTAAAAACTGACAAGTACAATAAAAGTATTATTATTTTATTTGAAGAGAGAAAGTTCCCTTATGTGGTCTAATTAGGTGGAACCTACAATTTTTAACATATTTACAAAAGTATCATAGAACAATGTTATTTGATCGATGTTTATATCGCGTGGGTCGTAGGTTTTTTTTTTTTGCTGAATAAAAAAAGGGGGTCTCCGGTGTGGGCTCATCAACCCCATGCCACGTAATGACAATGAGTAATTCCACATATAATTCAGCTTCACACATCCACAAGTTAAACTAATATTAGACTTTTTGTTTTTATCAACTTTTTCAATGTGGAGTGTGTATACATATATCAGATAGTTCATATAAATTATGTAATAATTATTTTTTTCTTCATAAAATTATATATTTTATATGTTTATGAGCAAAACAAATCCGTATAATGCATGATCTTTCAAATAATATACATAGTTAAAAAATAGGCATTGCGGAAAAATTTAAAAATCAACTCATTTTTGTATTCAGTTACGTAGTAATTTTAGTGGTGTATCTTATAAACTCTTTTCTGGAACAAATGGTCAAATTGATAAGAAAACAAACACATAGAGACCCACTTATCTATATATATATATAAAACCAAAACCTCTGCTAGCACCACAATTTTCCACGTCAGCATTATTTAAAAAAAAATGCAAAAATTCTGATTTTATATTCTGCCACATCAGTATTTTTTATTCTTTCAATTTTATATTCGACTGACACAGATTCTCAAAAAAAAAAAAATATATATATATATATATATATATTCGACTGACACTTAAAAAGAAGAATTCATACCCTACGGTCCAGACTTATTATGCAACTCATTCTCTTCTCTTTGACTCCGTCTCCACTCTCTAATCTTACCAATTCACTAGATCTCTGTCTTCTGTTTCCCATGCTCTCCATCGACAAATACAAACAGTCTACAGCTGAAGCCAGTCTCCGAGTAGAGCAAAATCTGAATCCCGCCGTCAAAATCAAAGAATATGCAATTGAGGCCAGCTTCCTCTAATACTGTTTATATCATCAATGGCCCTTTAAATTAATAGGTTTTGGATCATGCTGAATTGTTTGGTGTCCTTTCTTCAAAATTCAGACCTTTACATAATACTCATTGAGACAAAAGATCAACTACTGGGTACTACCATGTTACAAATATGAAAACATATTAGAATAGTTAACTCTCTTCTAACATGTTCAAATAATGCAATGAAATGAAACTTAAATTTATATTGTTAAAATAACTTTAGGCATTAGGACTTTGCTTGAAAATTCTTACTATATATGACAATTGTGTTTCAAGATAGTTATTTTAATATAAGATATAGGGTATTTCTAAATTTAAGCTAAGCATATGGGTAGGGTATCTAACTAAGGGGAAACTATTATATTAATCTTTGGAATAATTTAGAAGGAACATTTATATAAGGCTTGGTAGTCATAATAGAATAAAAGTTGAAGCTGAGTTTCATTTCTCATCATTTAACCAGAAGAAAACATATTTTTAAATATTTCTTCACATAAAAGTGATGCTATCTTAATTTCTTTTTATTACATTTTTGTTTATAGTTTGTGAAAGATCTAATGTTATAGGATTTGAAATAATATTTGAAATTATCATAAATAAATATGCAATATAAACAAAATTTATAAAATTATTCTTTTTAAAATATTATTTTCAATAGTTTTCCCGTGCATCGCACGGGTTAGCGACTAGTTTATTCTATTTCAAAAAGGGATAGGAGTCCCAAGTGAATTCATATGGGAGGTAAAGATAAAGCGGTTTTTTTTTTTTTTTGGGATAAACGGTTGCTTTTATTTGTTATATAAATAGAGACAAATAATAAATAGAGACATGCATGTGAGGTAATGAGAGAGCGAGCAGACAAAGAGCGCCGCAGGAATAATGAAAAAATAAAAGAAAGAGTAACGCAGTGAGAGAAGATGGTTAATAAATAAATAAATAAATATATATATAAATAAATAAATATATATATATATATATATATAATTTCTTTTGTTCAGGACAATTTGGAGAAAGCAAGAATCATGTTCGTCTTTTTTTTTTTTAATAACCAAGAATAATGTTTATTGGTGAGACAGTGATACTTCTTTTGTATTGTAGATGCATTAAAAGTCATGTTCATGATTGAACATTTAAGGTACGAATTTTTTGAATTCACAAACAATTTTAAATTCAAATTGATGGATATAGTTTCCAATTTTATGTGGTTAAAATTATTTGAATCTTTGTATGTTTACCAAAAAAAAAAAAGTCTGTTATGTCATTAATCATTGCAACAAATATATACAAAAAAACAGTTATATCCAAACCTTTTTTTTTTTTTGGAGAGTGTATATACAAACTTAATTGATGAGTGTGGATCTTTCTCAAAAAAAAAAAAAAAAAAAAAAATTGATGAGTGTGGATGAAGTTTGATTTCCATTGAATTTTGTTCTTCTACCTACAACTATATATTTGTTTACTCTAATTTTTTTTACTAGGTTTTGTGTATTTTTTGTCTTCTGTTTAACCCAATTTTCTTAAGTTCTATTCAATTTATATGATTATGGTTTGAGAATCAATCATTAAATATGCTTAGACATGTTTCTCCAAAATATATATATATATATATAGTTAGTTAGTTAGTTAGTTAGACATGATTTTGTCATTATTTTGTATACCATACATGAATTACACACCGCTTTACTTTTTGACTTGGTAGCCAAAGAGATATTCAATGGTGATACATTGTTACACATATATGATTAATATGGTTAAACATATATGATTTTATCAATTAAAAAACATTCAAAATGATAATCTTCACATGATTACATGTAAATTATAGTTAAAATATATATCATAATTAATATTTTTTTAAGATTAAGAAAACAATTTGTTATGCTATGACAATCAACAAAAATCGAGGACTTGCCAAGTCCAGTGTTCAATTATGACCAATTGCATGAATGATTAAATTTTTTAATAAAGAACAATGACAAACAAAAACAAGGATACACTGAAAATATAGTATACAAAGAGGTAAACAACAATCTCCCAAATGTAAAACAACTTCTATCATTTTTTTTCTCATTAATATTATTGTAGCTAATAATATTATAGATTCACCATACACAAAATTCAGATAAAAACAATTTGATACATGTAACTACAAGTCTCATTAGTGCACAATTTTGTAAGTTACAAGCTAATAATTTTCTATTGAGGTATTATCATTTTATATTTGACGATTGTTATATCAATAAAATTTATTCCTTTTGTTATTATAATAATTATTTATTTGGTTATCATTTCTCTTATAAAATACTTCATATATTCTATAAGTTTATGATAAAATTGTGCAAAGTACGGGCTTTTAATTAATAAGTTAATAAAATAGGTAAAGTAGTGTTTGAGTAGATAAAATATAATTTGTTTTTTTAAAGCCTTCAGTGCTGGAGATCTTAGAGCATTCACAAAATATTAAATCCTATTGAATTAAAAACTCCTGCTCCTGTCACGGAAGAACCACCACTTCCTACCCCTCAAAGACGCCGCCGGAATCTGGAAAAAGACGCGGGGGTTGCCTTTCCATGGTAGTTGCAGCCATCAAACCCATCCCTCCAATTCCACTAATACAAAAATCAAAAGCCCCCTTTATCAAACAAACCAAATCTCAAAATTTTGCTACCCAAATCTCACATATGTTGCCAGACTTCGGTGCGCCCAGCCTTTGATCTCCAACAGTAAGCACCACCTCAAGACATACCTCTACATTGACAGCCAACCAGCAAGCATTGATCTGCGGCCGTCACTACTATAAGCCCAACCGAAGTGTCAATGAATGCTGCGAAAAGCTTGTGGGAATCACTGGGTTCCTCACCAAATTTCAAGGTTGCCACCACCGTGCAAAGCGGCTCCAATGGCATCTTTGTGGGGTCAGAGATATTGGTCAAAGATTTAGTAACCTGGATAACAATGATTGAAGGCTTTGGAACTCATGGGCTTTTTTTTTGAAGCCCTAGAACTTTTTGGTCTAATGCTAGGGGTAAAGAATAAACCAAACAGTGTCACTTTTTGAGCTTACTGTCTGCTTGTAGCCACTCTGGTCTTGTCAGAGATGGGCGTGAAGTTTATATTTCCATGAAATGCATCTTTGGTATTCAACATGATTTGGATCATTACACTTGCATTGTGGATCTTTTGGCTCGATGTGGAAAACTTAAAAGAGGCCTTAGCCTTAATATTGAAAATGGTGATTTTCCTGATAAAAGGATTTGGGGTTCTCTTCTTGCAGCTTGTAGAGTCCATGAAGATATCAAACTTTGGGAATATACAGTACAAAGGCTTTTGGATTGGAACCTGATAATATTGGGTATCATACTCTGTTGAGTAATCTACAGGCAAGTTTTGGACTACGGAATGAGAAGGATCTGAAGAAGAAACCAGGGTTGAGTTGCATTGAGGCTAAAGGGATGATCCATGGATTTGTTTCTGCAGTAGATCACACCATCAAATAGAGGAGATTTATGAGATATTGGCATGGTTAAGTCAGATGATACAGGAGTTTGTATGGTAGTATTTGCCTAAATTTATCAATTCAGTGCGAGTGGTGCATTCTAATACCCCAGCAGAGACATTATCCTGGTTTAGATTTGGTATCCACATGTTCAAATAGGAGGGGGCTGAATGACAGGCGAGCTTAATTTTAACATGCAGTTGGCAGAAAGGACCACCTAAGACGCTTGTTTTGCTTTATTCCTCTGCCAAAAGATTATATGAAATCCATAAATGGCCAACCAGCAGGGATTGTGGTGAAGCAATGTGAATCATACATGAATTGAGAAATTTGGGTGAACTAGCTTTGGTGGTTCCTAGGTGGTGTTATGCATTTTATACATGGGGTGGTTGAGTCTGTTCGAAGGGACAGTTGTTTGTCATACCCCTCTTTTGTTTACAGGTGTTTGCTTTCTCCAGTGGCATGACTGGCTATGTAGTTAGCATTTGATACTGCTTTTGTTTGTCATTTAAATAAAATAAGATTCATTTTACAGGTAAATTTGAAGTCATTAATGGCATGAATTTTTTGAATTTTCTAATTAGAAAAAATATAATTTATTTGGTTTTATGGCCCATTTAGTCATGCTTTCCCTATAAGTAGTTCAGCCACCCGCCCCCAACTCCCAACCAAAAAAAAGCAACAGCCAACTAAAGAGTAAAGATATGTAAGCCAAACTGGTGCTGGAAAACCAATAGTCCCAAGTAATGTCTTCCCCAGGAAGAGAGGGAGGAAAAAGGGAAAATGAAAGGAAGAATAACTGACGTATCAAAAAAGTGGAAAGAAGTGGTTCAATGAAAGGGGTGTAGATGTGAATTACAGTTTGAAACTGACATTTTAAGTCACTTTCTATTGATAATTATTTAATTTTTTCTACTACTTATTAGCATGTATGGTATTTTTCTTATTGTTTTTTTAAGTGACTGAAACAAGATATCCACGTTTTTCACTAAAATTCGATTTCAACTGCAAGTTCCATTTTGTCTATGTTGATAATCATCTTTTAATATATACTGTCATGTACTCATGTTCAATGCTGGAGCTTTCCTGCTTCAGAAATTACAAATGAGAATTTTACTTAATGTTATTTGTATGAAGGAATATTTGATGTTATTATATATTAGCAACTATTATCCATGTTTTGGGAGTTGACTGCTTGAAGAATGAAGCTAACATAATTTGCTCTATTATATCCGGCATCTTAGTCTAATAATTTGTCCATTTTTCTCCTAATAATTTTGATTCATACTATGAAGATTCTGCCTAACCTGTTGCTAAAGATTTGTCTTATAGTGAATGAATAGGTATAAAGCTTGTTGTCATGCAAACTAATCAACTTCTTATCATTTCCTACATACATAGTACATATATGTATGTATATGTATATGTATTTGTAGGTGTGTGAATTTATGACTTCTATATTTTGTGTCAGGGTCAATAAGTTGGTTTTGGTCATATATGCAAGTGAATAATGTTGTTAATTCAAGTTGACAAATGTGACAACTGAGATGAGGGATATCTGTTCTACAGGGGTAGTTCAGGTTTTGGATATTGGTTGTGGTGTTGCCAGCTTCTCTACTTACCCCCTTCCCTTGGATAAATAAACAATGTCCTTAGCTCCCAAAGATGGGCACTGATCTCTGCTCTAGCCACAACACATCTACCGTCCCCCAGTTGCTCCTTTGAGAGGTTCACAGTTCAAGATTCTCATGTCAATTGGGATGAGAACTCTACCTTGCCACCCTAAAGATATATATGAGTATATTGCATTTCTTGGATGGGAATGGAAATCGAGACACAACTATAAACATAAGAAACTAATTTGCAGGTTTTTTTATTTTATTTTCCTAGTATATAGATGTCTGTCTGGTTTGGCTTGCTAACTCTCAAAACAGTGAGTTTGCCATGCTGCTGTTCCAAATGGGCTGAAGAAGTGAACTCTTGAGCTCTTGCAATTCAAAGAAGGTTCACTACCAGTAAGATATCTCTGGGTTCCTCCCATTTCTAGTAGACTTGGTGCAAAAAAATGTAAGCCCCTTCATGATAAGAGCATAATTGAATCTTGGGTAGCAAGGAATCTTTCCTTTGTAGGATGGCTCCAGTTGATTTAATCAGCCTTTTGGATTACTGGTCCAGCATCTTCATATTGCCAAAGTAGATTATCAAGGCTTTTGAACATAAATTTAATAGTTAACTTTGGAAAGGAAAGCATGGTTCAGCTCTAGGGGCTAAGTATCCTGGCCTGGGGTATTGTATACAAGCAAAAGAGAGAAGGTGGATTAGATTGAAGAGTGGAAGAATTGAACAAAGCAGCCATAATGAGACATACATGGGATTTTTTTGCAACGACAGGCTCAAATTGGGTAGCTTGGGTTCAATCTAATCTTTAAAAGATGAATTTCTGAGTATTAACATTCCTCAAGGCAGCTATTGAGGTTGGAAGAAAATTCTAAATCTTAGAAGCACTGTTAAGCCGTTACTGAAGTGTGAAGTGGGATCAAGTTGTAGCATTTTCCTATGGCATGATTGGTGGAATCCAGACGGAGTCCTAATTCAGAAGAATGGTACTTCAACTTGAGTCATATATGATGCTGCCAGTGATCAAATGAAAGGGTGTCAAGTGTTTTGAAAGAAAAACTGTTTTTGGAAGCCAGTAAGATGAGATGGCCTTGTATCTATTATAGTAAACTTTGTTGGTGCATCAAAGTCCTCAAAACGTTTCAGATAAAACCTATTCAAGAGCAGAGTCATGGGAGTACATTAGAGCTAAGCTTCTCTTGTTGGTGCTTCGAAGTCCTAAAAAACTCTCAGAGTAGCATCATTAGGTTAGACCTGGCAAAGTGGGATATCAGCTCATTTAATGCAACTTCAATTACATGTACGTATGCAAATCATGGTCCAAAATCAGCTTCTGAAAACGAGCAGGTCTGTTTGCATGGGGAGAAAAAATATAGAAAACATTAGTATATCGGACTGTCTTTAAAAAATAAAAAAAAATAAACTTTTTTTTTTTTTTTTTGATAAGTAAAATGAAAAGAAACTAAAGAGACAGATTTTAATTAACTCAAATTTCCTGTACAGAAGGAAGAAAAAAGAGAGGTCAGTCCTCCAGACATGAGGTCTCCTCATTCTCCTTTGTATACCCCACTAAACCATGGGCTGTCAGATTACACTTCTTTAATATTGCACGAAAATTGAGGGCACGTTTAGTAGACTGTAATAGACACTGTAATGTAATAGTTATTCCTTTATTAAAAGTACTGAATATTTATTCCTTCACCTTATGTAATAACTTTTTAAAAAAATTTCCTAAAAAGCCATCAGTTGCCACATCTTCAAAAGGAAAGAAAACAAATTTTCCTTATTGTTAATTATTAGCTCTATTTTGAACAACCTAAAATAAGTGTATTTTTGGAAATTTGACTTAAAAATGATTTAACTACACCTTCTTTTTATACTATACTAAATTGTGGATGCATATTCAGGATTTTATTCCTAAATAGTCACTAAACTAATGAATAGTAATACTTATTACATTCCAACTTAATGTATTCTTATTCTCATGTAATAATTTTTACAGTGTACCAAACATGCCATGAAGAAATTTGTTAAAAACCTGCAGTGTGAGAACTTTTATATCTTTCTTGGCCTCAAACGAATAGCTTTCATTCAACTTCAATGGAACTATCAACCTGAAATTGGAAGTCCACCATGACGTCTTGTATTCCAATATCAAGACTAAATGTAACAGCTCGATTCATCAATAACATTCCACCATGGTGCCGCATAGAGTCTCGACAGAACTTGCAGCTTCTCTTTACGCAATTTCATCAAGATTATGCCACAGCAGCTAGGCCAATTTAAAACTGATCTCAAGCTCAGGTGAACCCAACTTTAACATTGCCATTTCCACAAAATCAACAAAAGGAACCATCAAATGGGAATTCCCTAAGTGCAGGTGAAACGGTTACGCCATAATCTGAGAACGGTAAACACCAAACCGTGGAAGAAAAAGCAAAACAACAATTATATTAATACTAAGGAAGAGAAATTTCAATATGCATTTGTATATAGAAGTTTAAAAGAGCATTGCATTTGTAGGTCACCAAAAAAAGAAAAGAAAAGAAAGAACATGATTTAATCAAACTAGTCGCTAACCCGTGCGATGCACGGGATAGTTAATCTTGGAACACACGTGTAGTTTTTGATACTATCTCAATCCCTCAACAATCTTTACCCTTCTAGCAAAATATATATATATATATATATATATATATAAATATATATATATATATATATATATATTTCTTATCCTCAAACCAAACCTATTTAGCGCATCTTTTTATTTGCTTCAAAATAAAGCATAACATTAATCTACCATGTGCTTGTACCAGTTTTGCAATAATAATTCCCCATGTATAATCATTCCCATCCAAAATATTAGCACACAAAACAAAACTCCCCAATCAAAGCATTGAAATGTAAGAACATATGGAAAATGCTAAAGGTACTACCAATTTTACAACAAAAAGCTTACGCAACTTACATCAATAAAAAAATAAAATAAAAAAAATTTTAAGTGGGCACATTTCATGAATTAGCCCATCCATTACAGTGATGACTCCAATTTTTCTAAAGCGCCTCATCTGATATGTTGGATTTATGAATGTAGTATTATGCAAACTATGAACATTTCCAATTAACAGGAAACCAAACAGGTTCAAGAGATACACCTAAAAAGGGAAACATCAAAAGAAAAAATTGTCAGCTCAAATTTTATTTGCTTTAGTCAAATGAATTCCATAGCAGCAAATTGCTAGCATCATAACTCATTTAGTTCATAAATACAATAATAGAATACAAACAGAATAAATTGCTGGCA
Organism: Quercus robur; assembly: GCF_932294415.1. Lineage (NCBI taxonomy): Eukaryota > Viridiplantae > Streptophyta > Magnoliopsida > Fagales > Fagaceae > Quercus > Quercus robur. The sequence goes on along the minus strand of NC_065540.1, from coordinate 43,815,620 downwards.
TCATAACTCAACTAAATGGTATAATCAGATAATACATCAATTTATGAACTTAAAATAAAATATGAGGCAAGAAAATCCATTGAGAAAAAAAAAGTACTCACATTTTATATAAGCCTATGCACCATAGAACTATGTTAACCTCAATATCAAATTACAATGGCTACAATACAACTTAAGAAATGAATGCAACATAAAGAAAAGAAACTAAATAAGAATTGAATAGGTAGATTCAAGATACCACCATATGCACTGAAACTTTTTTTCAAGAGAAAGCAAAAGCAATCACCTTTAAATCAATATCTACAAACATTATTTCATTATACTATTATACGAAGGACATAAGCAATAAGCCTGAACCCAAAATATTCTTATATGCCTTTTTCTATATACCCATAATACAGTAATTCAGAATAAAGCTTATTTCAACATCAAACTTAGCAAAGCACAATAAAATCAAGTTTATAGCATAATTTTAACAATTATAGCAGAAATATCAGCTATAAATCAAAATGGCAATCAAGAATATATATGTACATTTCAAAGTGGCAAGGATCAAAACATGTGCATATCTCTAATTTTAACATGATTATATGGATTAAACAAACACAGTAAGGATAAAATATATACACACACTCACATTGAATCATTAAAATCACTATTATTTCCATGGACGTAATTCACTCTACCATTAAACTCAAGCCCAGAGGATTTTTAATGAGCCTTATGGACTTATGGTTATCTACAGGAATTGGTAACCATCATCGAGGAAAAAAATATCTAGAGTCTTCCAAACTTAAAGATTGTCACCATTCCCATCTCTTAAGAAAAAGGAAAAGAAAGGCATGATTGTGTTTCTTTTTCTCTATTTTAAAAACATCATTGAAAAATACCCAAAACCCATTAACCCAAATACTCTAAACAAAAAAGCAAACCAAATGCGACACAAATATCCTAAAGATAGCAAATTCTAACCAAATACCTTTATCAAAACAAAATCTAACCTAGAAATAAAAATCAAAGATTTAAAATCAATCCGACTAGAATACCCAAAACTAATCATATTTAATGCCATTTTTGAAAGACCATAAGTTCAAAATCAATCCAACCAAAATACCTATTTTAGATGGTGTTTTTGGGAGCAAAAATTGTGTTGGTTTGGAATTTTGTTGCAGTGGAAGGCCAGACAAAGTCTTTTATAGATCATATGTAAATCGTGTTTGAAATAGTACTGAAACCTAAATCACCTGGATTAACTACATTTGAAATTACCTGAATTCTTTCTATCTTTCTCACGATGTCAAAAATCTTCTTAAGTACCTCTTTGTTAGATTTTTGATGCACTTACAAAGACAAAATGACATTGAGTATTTAGTAATTCACCTAGTGAACGATTTTTAAAATTCAGATTTTTTTTTAAAAAAAAGTTGAAATCTTACAAACATGAGAATGTACTTGGTGAATCTAGTGGACTTGCACAACATGACTAACCCTCCAAGATAGCAAGATATTATCACAAATTAAGATGCATTAAAATTTAAAACAACAATTCCATAACAAAAGAATAAAGGGTAGTTCAAATAGTTCATATTGTTAATCTCATGCCATAAAGGAAACAACAATTTCTGAAAAATTTATTGACTCAGTTCTTTTAACAAACAGGCAAAGCACATCATTAAACAAAAAATTGAAATAAATAGATATTGAGACTTGAAGCTCAAATATTTGACATACTAAAGTAGAAATGGAAACCCAATTCAGATGCAAAGTTTGCATTATTAGCCTCGTTGATCAAATATGACAAAACTCATCTCTAACATTACAGAGTGTGTGTCTATACTAATGAAATACAATTTAATAATAAAATTGACCTACTCATTGTGATATGTGAACAACAAGGCCTTTATATCATAACCCAGGAAAAACTTTAATTTTAGAAAAATATATACTGAAAAAACTTGACAACAATGGTAGAAAAGAAACATGGGAAATGAAAATATAAAGAGGGGAATATATTTCAACAAAAAAATTAAAAACGGCATAAATGAAATGGCAAACAGAGCTTTATTTTTTGGTAACATGAATCTATGTTCTTCAGAACTAAATCAATCCATGAAGATCTCCAGAGATTTCTCTTTGGAGCCAAGACATACTCAAAACAAATTTAACCCAAATATCCAAAAGAAATACCAAATCTAACACAGATAACTGATGTTAAAAACAATTCTAACCCAAATTTCTTACTCAAACCGAATCTAAGCCAAAACCTGAATGCAATCCAATCCAATCAAAATACCCAGACCTAAATCATATCTAAACCCAAATTTAAAGAACCTAAACCAAAACACAATACAATTCCATTTCATTTGAGGTTTAAGATAGGCCACAACATATACATCTTAAATATCATATTTGTAAGCAGCTGAGATTATAGTATTCCTCAACTATAGTCATGCATACAATGTACAATTATTTGACAATTGACATGTGAAGTGTGACCATCATGCAGGACCAATCATGAAAAAAAAATCATGTGATATATCTGGGTGAGTTATGGCTATTTTGACTTCCCAAATTGGATTTGTTGTTATTTATGAATATTGCTATTTTTTCTGAAGTTGTTTTTACCCTAAAAGGTAAAATTATATTGTATTTAGACACTACTATTTTAAGATAATTCTGGAAATAGAATTTGGGCTCTGAATTTGGGAAGGAATATTGACAATAAATTAATAAAAGTACTTCAATTAACTGGGAAAAGAGCATGAACAGTTCAATGACAATTATGTTTAAAAGCAGAACTTTTAATCTATAATAAAAAAATAAATAAATAAAAAGAAGTAATGCTGGAGTCTTACTGTTAGAATAATGTTATCTATCATGCGTTAATAATTGTAAATTGTTTAAACACTAAAATTTTATTGCTTGTAAATGTTGTTTAGATGATCATTTGAAAGTACTATGCACAAATATTCATCATAACAATAGCGTATCACTGACTCCAACCAAATGTACAACAACCAATTATGCATAATACAAAATACAAAACCAAGCAAAACCCATCATAAAAAACTAAAAAGCCTATCTGGATCAATCAAATTTTGATATCATTCCATCTGTGTTGGCAGAATTTGTGATATTGAATTGGAAGCTGGAGTTGTAACTGGTAAAGATGGTGCTTAGGCTGGTGCTCATGTCAGTGGAATTTTCATTCCTTCTCTCTTTGTTTTGGGATTGGAGAAGTTCAAAGCAAGTGAAAATTTGATGAACATAGATGCAAAATGAGCAGTACAAATAACATATGAATCCAACAGCAACTACAATCAGAAATGAAGTCCTACTTGCTGTGAAAATCATTTATCCTCTGAATGTTTAGACTCAAGACTTAGTTTGTTAGATAAACCCCTAAACCCTTTAATTTACAAAAGTAAAGCAAGCTGAAGAGTAAAAATTAAATTTAAAGCATAAGTTTGAGCAGTACATGCAGTTTTTGCATTTTATATAGCAAATACTTCTGGTAATAAGCTATAATACTTCAAAATCCAAATAGAGCCATAGTATTACATATACAGTTTAGATTAAACTTAAATAAACCAATAATGATATTAAAAAAAAAAAAATCCCACAGATGTGTATGTAATTAGGTGTAGAATTAGAACATGTCATAATCCCCAGTATTGTTAATCAAGTTAACCTGGTATAAATAAGAAGATTTGAGAACCAAGGTTCTTAATGCTCATGTTTTAAATACTACCAATCATATATGTTTGCTGTTTCAGGGCTTTCCCTGTCTTCCTGGTCACTTACTTAAGATTTCATAGTAAAAAGACTTAGAACTTGGAGATTCAGCTATTATGAAATCTGCCTCCTGGGGCAGGATGGTTAATGTGCTCATGTCAGTTCTAGCTTTAAAACATTCAAGTTAAGTCTATAAAAATAAAACTCCAGAAGATACAACAATGCAATTGTTTATAGGTAAAGCACACATATAATCAACATGATCATTAAAATAGAGTAAAATTCAACCAACCTTCATGACACTTTTACAATTTTATTTGGATTGTGTGTCTCAACAGCATACCAATGCAATTATTAATTACTAAAAATTCAAAAAAAAATTTATTTATACATGATAAGTACCAATTCAAATTGAGTTTCATGAGTTCTTTAAATGTAAAGAGAACACTACAATATTTAGAAATTAGATGTACATAGACAAATAGATAACCCTATACTAAAATAAATTCAAAAATTTAGTACAGAGGCAAACGAATACCATACCTTTAACCTTGATTCAAATGGAGGAAAAGACTGAAGAGAAAGGCAATAAAAAAGCAGAAATTAATCAGGAATATTAAATCTAAATAAAAGTGAATGGAAGAACAAAAATTAAGAATGAAACCTGCTTTGTTGTTGCAAGGAAGGAACAACACAAAAATAAACATGAAGGTTTGAAAAAAAAAAAAAAATAGGGGACTGAGTGGAGACAAAGAAGGCTGATGTTTTAGGTGCCCAAATAATTATTTAATCAAACATACGATTAAGCTAAGCTAAATCAGATGTGCTAAAAAACCTAGATAGCAAAATAAAGCAAAACTTGAAAGTAAAGCAAAACCTGTAGGATTGTTGTCAGATTTTGACTGTTGGGAGCCTCTTCAATACTATCTCCACTTTCTTACAAAACTTGTAGAATTTAATTTTCTATGAGTGTTTCCCTGACTTCAACAAAAATGAATAGAGAGAAAAAGGGATTAGGAATTGAAATCCCTAAATTGACAGAAAAACCTAATTAAAAACGAAATCCTTAAATTGACAGAAAAACCATTATGCGCCTAGGCTATCAAATCCTTATGGGGGGAGGAGTCAAAATCATGGGCAAACTAATAGCTTGAATTTTACTTGGCTTCTGGAATTTCATCTCAATTTATAAATCCTTCAGCAGTTCTTTTGACAGATTCAACTATACATATGTGTTTCTGCATTCATGTTCCAAGTAACATAATAATAGGAATTAAAACTATAGAACACTATATCTCTTGCCACATTGTATAAGCATCAAAACAAAAATTAATATCAATGATAAAGATTCAAAACCCTAATTAGGATCTCAAACTATAATCAAAATCAGTACTTTATTATATTTTAACCAAAAGTAACAGCAAAGGTATTGAGTTGATCGAAACCCTAATTAGGATCAGGCAAATAAAGAAATTCAAATCAGGATCTCAAACTATAATCAAAATCAGTACTTTATTATATTTTAACAAAAAGTAGCAGCAAAGGTATTGAGTTGATCGAAACCCTAATTAGGATCAGGGAAATAAAGAAATTCAAATCTTGGTGATGTGAGAGATTGATGGTACCGCAGTGATGTGAGCGTTTTGGTGTCGTCGATGGTTAAGGCCTTGACGTTGAGTTCGGCAGCGACTTTGTCCTGCGGTAGCTGTGTCCTCCAAAGGCCCGTCGTCTTCTTCGTCACCCAGCGTTTCATCTCCGTCTTTGGAACAGGGATTTCTTGTGGCGGTGGCGACGGCGGAGCAGCAGCTGCCGCCGTGGTGTTTTCTTGAGACAGTGGCACTGTCGTGGTGGTGGTGGCAATGGCGTTGTCAGCCATTGTGTGAGAGAGAGAGAGATCGATAGAAAAACTTAAAGTTGCTTATTAATAGACGGAGAATATATATATATATATATATATATATTTTATAAAAAGAATAAAACCATATTTAAAAATTAAAAAAAAAAAATGCTAACGTGAAAAATTGTGGAGCTAGCAAAAGCTTCGGTTATATATATATATATATATATATAGATAATAATAGCTGACCATTTTGAGTCCTTGACAACTTCAGCAAGAGCCCAGGTTTGCTAATTCTTCAGTGTGCCTTTGGTTTCTGTCCCTCTTAATTACCACTGCAATGGGCTTCAAGATTCTTGGACGTTTGATCTCCTCCTTCCATTATATTAAAGTGCACAAACAAGACAATAGGAAAATTTGATTTCAACCTGATTAAAAAAATGAAAGAAAGAAAAAATGTGGCTACATGAAAGCCAAAAGGTAATGCTAAGGTACAACTAGCACAATGCAATGATTTTATTTTATTTTTTAAAATGCCAGTAAGGTAAATACAAAAAGAAAAAAATCTCTATTATATGCCTAGGACAAATTAAATTTGTTATCATGCTAAAATAATTCAAAACCCACACTTTCATCTCATTGGATTCCCCCCCCCCCCCCTCCCAATAATAAAGTGAACATCAAGACTAGTAATAGAAAGAAGAACGATGATGACTTACAGGCAAAGAAGTCAAAAATTCTCTTACACTTGATTCAATTTTATATCCTCCATGTCTTTGGAGGTGGTTCGTCATTTGAATAGCCTTCTCCACAAGGCCCAGCCCCATCATCCTCATCATGGCTTCGCTTATTTTGGGTACCTTTGGAGGCTGAATCATTATTAATATCATAATGAATCCCAACTTTCCTCACCCACAAGTTATGTGAAGCACTTATTCTATTCTCAATTTTATTGGATCCATTCCCATCAATTTGACGAAAATTTTCTCCCCATTGGGAGTCAAAATAGCGAGGAGACAAATAGAGTTGCCAAAGGTGAGGTGATCTAATTTTGTCATAGTTTGTCCTAAAAGAAGAGTGTATTGGTAATGCGCTTTCAAATCCTTTGACTTTAATCCAACATGTAAGAAGAAAATCTTTAGAGGTATTAGAAACCTTTGGGACTGAAAAACCAACGCAGAACTCAATTCCCATCAACTCATCACACCTATAAGGCACTTGTACCTGCAATTCATGGCTTACAGATTCATGTTCAAACCTTTTTGGAAAGTGACCTTCAGGAATAATAATGTCAAAGATGTCTGGTAGTTTACCACTTTGCCCCTAAAATATACAAAGCATAATTAATGTTTATATATATATATATATCTTTTTTTGAGGAAAATAATGTTTAGAACTTAGAGTGTGTGTGTGTGTGTGTGTGTGAGAGAGAGAGAGAGAGAGAGAGAGAGAGAGCTGAAGCATGTGACCGCTACTTCGAATATGGCTAACCAATTTGAAGTAGCTAACACACTGGAAATTCAAATGGGAGTGATCTAACCTAAAAGGATAAAATTGCAGTTTTGGCAATCTCTTCAATGATAGACAATGGTTTGCAATTACAAAATCAATAGTTAAAGGAACATTTTTCAATGATTGAAGCCTTGTGCAACACTCCAAATGGAGTCTTTGAAGATTAGAGAGTTGGGACATGCTTTCAAGAAGGGAAACAAAAAAATTTCCACTTAGATTTAAGTGTTCTAAAGAGGACAAGCAGCTAATGTCATCGAGGATTGACAAAAGATCGAGGTCACTAAGATGCAAATATGTTAAAGATTGAATACCTAATAAAGAAGGCAATAATGGTTGAGTATCTCTTTGCATGGAAACATATTCTGAGCTCGTCTGATGCAATATTATGGGCTTCACATGACTTGCTAAAATTAATGAAGGCAATACTAAGCCCATCAGCTCTAGACTTGTTGGCAGGTATAAGATTCAGATAACTTCCATCTACAAATATAAAGATGTTTCAGATTTTTAAGGAGAACAATGGAAGAAGGAACCTCTGTTATGGCTGTCCAACACAAATTTAGCAGCTCCAAACCTTTTACATTTCCTATGTTCTTTGGCAAGTTACCAAATTTTAAGCATCCAAAAAGATCAATAGAATTAAGCAACTTCAAACCACAAATGGTGTTAGGAAAGCGCACAAGATTCATGCAATATCTTAGCGTCAATGAAGTAAGGTTAGTCAAACGTTCAATTGATGAAGGCAGCTCTTCTATATCTGCTTTGCTCAAATCAAGCACCTCTAGGCCTTTGCCTATCCATAGGTTCTCTGGCAAGTTTTTAATTAGTTCCACAACAGCAGTGCGATCCAAAAGAATCTCCCGTAAGAATTCCTTGTTTACAACAAATTTTGGATTTTCCTTGCATTTTGAGCAATTAGAAAGTTCAAGAGTCACAGGAGACTCCATTCCAAACTTTCTTGGAATACGAATTAGTCTTTTGCAATCTTCTAAATTAAGATGAATAAGTTTTTTAAGAATTCTTATGGATGGGTGAAATTTGCATAAATTTGTACACCTTACAAGAACTAATTTCTCAAGATTTGGGACTCCAGTGAAGTTTGGAGTTACAATTAGTTCCGAGGAATCGATCAAGTCAATGAATTTCAACTTGTCAAAATTCTGTTTAAAGAAAAACAATTGTTAGAATAATTAGCTTCCTAGTGTCCATTTATTGTAATTTAAAAAGCAATGTTTTTGGAGGATACTTACCTTTATTCCAATCCAAAGTTGTTCAATTTTGGTTTGTTGCAAACAAAGTTGAACAAGCTCATCTAGCTGGAAACTCGATTGCAAAGATTTTGATGGATACAAAATCCAATCAAGAATTTTTAAATCATTAGGGAGCTGTGTGGGGACATGAAGAATACCACAAATTCTAAGAAATTTAAGATTGTCCATCTTCAAAAAGGCCTCACAGTTCCAACATGCATCTTGTTGTTCATTATAAGTACTTACAATATCCATGGCTTTAAGTGTTCCTGTCCCCTAATAATCAAGAAGGAATTGGTGAATTGCGAAATTAATTATTACCATTACAATTCAAATTCCAAATTGTTAAACATGAAGGTAGGGAATAAGCTCAAATTCTCTAAATAACCTCTTGCCTTATTTTTTTTTTAACACTTTGTCAATGTCCTCATAATCCCACATTCTACTATGCTTCCTAGGATCATCAAGGCACTCTTGACAAACTATGTTCCTACCCATTTCTTCAAGCAAGTCATGCATCCACAGTATATCATTATCCATAATTTTCAAGAGAGACTTATCAGCGAGTTCCTTCAATCCAATAACAGGGTAAAGGCCAAGAATATCTAGTATTTCAAATACATAATCTTTCTTTTGATTATTAAAAAAGCATGCAATATGCAAGAATATTTCCTTCTGTGGTTTTTGGAGTCCATTAAAACTTATTTCAAGTACTTGGAGAATTGTTTCGTCTGGAATTTCTTGGAGTCTCTCTAACACAATTTTCCATTCAACAATACTTTTTCCAAACAAAGAGGAACCCAAAACCTCAAGAGCTAGAGGAAGGCTAGCGGCATAAAACAAAAAATGGTTAGACAACTCTCTATAATCATCAAGGACATGCTTTTTTTTAAAAGCTTTCGAGGAAAAAAGTTGAAGGGCATTTTCATCATTCAATCCTTTAACTTCATATATTTTATCTACTTGATGTGCCTCTAAGAAATGCGCATCTCTTGTTGTTATGATAATTTTACTACCAGAACCAAACCAATCATGCTCCCTAGCTAACATTTTTAACTGTTTTATTTTATCAACGTCATCAAGAACAAGAAGAATCCTTTTACGACATAACCTATTCTTGATCTTGAGAACTCCATCATACTCCTCTTCTATTTTCAAATTCTTTTCCTTCAAAACTTCATCAATAATTTTCTATTGTAATGGAACAAGACCATATTTTTCAAACTTTTCCCTAACATCCACAACAAAACCACGAGCTTCAAATTCTTTAGAAATCATATGATAAACAACTCTAGCAAGTGTTGCCTTACCCATCCCCCCCATCGCCCAAATCCCTATAAAGCGGACATCTTTTGAACCTAGAGCTAAACATGACTCCAATTCCACCAGTTGAGAGTATATTCCTACTAGATCCTTGGTAATATATGGGAATGCATCATATTTCAAGTTGAGCGATATCCATTCTATTATTTCTTGAATATCTTGTGACTCAGGTCTACAATTAAAAAAAGTTGGAAATGCGTTGAGTTTGAACCACCAATAAGTTAGACAAAAAAATACGATTCATATTTAAAGTTTAATTTTATTGACTGAAACAAAAACATGTACATTGATTAGCTTAGGAAAAAATTGAAAGAAGTACAAGGAAACATGTGTATAGATTTGCTTAAGGTTCCAAATAAAGTTATATATAAAAAGTGGGTCATTTGAATATTTAAATGAAACAAATATGTCGGGATAAATTTGAATATTTAAATGCCATCCGGTGAGGTTGCCCACCTGTCTCAAAGAATCTCTCCATTTATCCACCCTTGTTTTTTCCTCCTCCTCTTCATGTTTAACAAATGCCTGTGCAAAAGTTCCCATTTGTTTTCATACATCAGATGGATCAACATGGTGAAAAAAAGGTAAAACTGCCATTTCAATATCTTTCTTGCACGCAATGATATTTGCAAGTTCATCTAAGCACCAAGTAGAAGATGTGTAGTCTTTTGAGAGAATGACAATAGCAAATCTTGATTCTTCTATTGCTTTCAATAGCTCTAGCGAGAGAGATTTTCCTTTCTCAAGTTTTTCATCATCTTTAAAAGTGTTAATGCCTTTCTCTGTCAAAGTAGTAAATAGATGATCCATAAAATTGTTTCGAGTGTCCTCGCCTCTAAGGCTGAGGAAAACATCATACTTCCATTGCTCAGTAGAAGATGAAGTAGAAGAACTTGGAAAAGATGATGAGGCAGTTTCCATTCCCATTAAAGTCATTGCAAATGGCACTACTACTAAATATTGAATCACTATATATAGATTTGCATACCAAAACAAAAAAGAAATGTCAAAATGCAAAACTCACTCTCTTAGTTTCAAATTTTGTCATTTTAATCTTCTAAGTTTGACTTTTGTCATTTCAGTCCTCTAAGTCTCAATTACACTCAATTCAGTCATCCGTTTACTATCTATTAAATTGCACCGTTAAATTAGCCAAAATGACGCTGTTTTACACTTTAGTTAATATTTGATTTTTTTTTTTAATTTTTGAATTTTATGGAAACCGTTAATTTAAATAAATTAAAAATAAAAATAAAAATAAAAACTAAACCCAAACGGTAGAGACAGAGAGGAAGAGAGACTGAGAGGGAAAAAGGAAGAAAGAGGGACTGAGAGGAAGACGGCGGCTGGGCTCCATCCAGTGGTGTCCTCAGCTTCACTCTGCCGCTTCAGGAGGCAGCTCCGGCCACTACCACTTGCTGCCTTTTTGTCATCAGAATCCATTCCTAGAGCCTTAACTATCAAATACGTGCTCCCAGTTCTACTAGTTTTGCCTTTGCCAACTTTGCTTCTGAAACGTGAGGCTGGTCGAAAGGTTCTTGGTTCAAATCAAGAATGATTACATCTTCCCTCATAAAAAATAATTAAAAAAGAAAAAAGAAGTATAGCAGCAACAGAAATCAATATGCATACTCCTTTTGGTCAAAATTCAGACAATTGAGATATCCAAGATAATTGCAACCGTGATCCTTCCCTGCCAATACAATTGTCTTCATTCATGAGAATAAGCTTCCTCCAAACAAAATTTCAAACCCGAGAAAATTATATCAAGGCTTATTCTTCAATACCTGGCCCTCTACTTACTGAATCTATTGGAAATATAACAAGTAAGGGTTAGCGGAGTGAACCCCAGCCACAATTAATGGCCGAAACTGCCTACTGAAGCGGCAGAGTGAAGCCGAGGACACCACTGGACGGAGCCCAGCCACCGTCCTCCTCTCTGTCCCTCTTCCTCTCTTTCTCCCTCTCAATCTCTCTTCCTCTCTTTCTCCCTCTCAATCTCTCTTCCTCTCAGTCCCAACGGTCCCAACCGTTGGGGTTTAGTATTCTTTTTTTTTAAAAAAAAATTATTTAAATAAACGTTTTTTTCTAAAATTCAGAAATTAAAAAAAAAATTAAATATTAACTAATTTTAAAACGGTGTCATTTTGGATAATTTAACGGTGCAATTTAATGAATAGTAAACGGAGTACTGAATTGAGTATAATTAAAACTTAAAGGACTAAAATGACAAAAGTGAAACTTAGAGGGTTGAAATGACAGAAAGTAAAACTTAGAGGGTGAATTTTGTATTTTGGCCAAAAAGAAAAAAAGAAAATTAAATACAACAGAAGAAAAAATAATGAAAATAAACTAGGGAGCAAACAAGAGGGCAAACAATAGCGAATCCACACCACAAAAATTAGGTTTAAAAAAAAAAAAAAAGTAAAAAGAGGTGAAATTTTGGTAAAGAAGAAAGAAAAATTTCGAAGGAAAAAGTTAAATTAAAAATTTTCATTTATTTGATTTTTAGAGATTTTTGCAATTATTTTAAGTTTTTTTTTGGGTTATTTAATTACATGGTCCATTTGTCATGATTTAAATGGAAGAACTAGCCCACGCTAAGTTGAGGTGTCACTTAACATCTAGCTAAGGATTTTTTTTTTCCTTAATTTTTATAATGGGGAGGTTACCCATTGAAACGATACCTTAGTGATAGGAGAGATGATCAAAATTTTGAAACTTTAGGGAAGAAAATCAAATGACATTAAACTTTAGGGGTACCGTTTGCAGGTTAGTCTTTACAATATTATCATATCAAAGGGTTTCAGTTTGGGTATAACATCAACTTTGTATGTGTTTAGTTAATTTTTTTTTTTGAAAAGATATGTGTTTAGTTAATAAATTGCAACCAATGAGGACATTTTCAGAATTTTCTTCAAAATAGACCCCTTGGTGTTGTTGGCCCATAGGTCTCATGGTTTGCATGTGATTATGTCTTTTGTCCAAGATAATCATAATCTATATATATAATAATAGGTATAACTAAGAGAAAATCCAATAAGATTTCAAATTGAAATTAAATTAGAGTCTAATTTTACGCCATGTGTCCCATCTAATCTAAGTTTTTAAATTTTTGTGCCAAGTGAATTAATTCAATGTAAAAATTAGATTTCAATTGGAGTTTAATTTTGTGTTATGTGTCTCATTTAATCTATGTTTTTAAATTTTTGTGTCAAATGATTTAATTTAGTGTAAAAAAGGAGGAGTTCAATATAAGTAAACCATAAAAAATATAATTTTTGAATGATTTTATATTTATGAGCTTTTTTTTTTTTTTTTTTTTTTTGTATAACTAAAAAAAACTTAAGTTTATAAGTCATATAAGTCATATATATATATTAATAGCCAAAATTAAGAGAAAATCCAATTAAATTCTAAACTGAAGTCTAATTTTCTGCCACGTGTCTCACTTAATTTTTAAATTTATGTGTCAAGTAAATTATTAGGTACAAAAAATAAAGTGTCTAAATTCAATTAGATTCTAAATTGAATTTTAATTGGAATTCAATTTTACGCATGTGTTCCATCTAATTTTTTAATTTTTGTGGCAAGTAAATTATTGAATGCAAAAATAGAAGAGTCTGGATCTAATTAGATTCTAAATTATAAGGAAAAGTCTAGGACCATATAATTTTTCACAACTTCTTGCCACAACTGTGACGTGGTAGAGTGTGATTGGTAAAGAAAAAATTGTGGGTCTATGTGTAAGTAATAGTTAACCATTCACAATCTGCCATGTTAGAGTTGTAGCAAAAAAGTTGTGGAATAATTTATGGTCCTAGAATTACTCAAATTATATATATATATATATATATATATATAAAATTGTGATTGTTTTTAAATATATCCGTAAATATGCACAGGGTTAGACACTAGTCTATATATAATAATAATAGGTAAAACTGAGGGAAAATCCAATTAAATTTCAAATTGAAATTAAATTAAAGTCTAATTTTACGTCATGTGTCCCATCTAATCTAAGTTTTTAAATTTTTGTGTCAAGTGAGTTAATTCAATGTAAAAATTAGATTTCAATTGGAGTTTAATTTTGTGTCATGTGTCTCATATATATATATATATATTAATAGTCAAATCTAAGAGAAAATCTAATTAAATTCTAAATTGAAGTCTAATTTTGCACCATGTGTCTCACCTAATTTTTAAATTTGTGTGTTAAGTGAATTATTAGGTGCAAAAATTAAAGAGTCTAAATTCAATTAGATTCTAAATTGAATTTTAATTGGGGTTCAATTTTGTGCATGTGTTCCATCTAATTTTTTAATTTTTTTGACAAGTAAATTATTGAATACAAAAACAGAAGAGTCTGGATCTAATTAGATTCTAAATTATATGAAAAAGTCTAGAACCACATAATTTTTCACAACTTCTTGCCACAAATGTAACGTGGCAGAGTGTGATTGGTAAATTAAAAATTGTGGGTCCATGTGTAAGTAACAGTTAACCACTCACAATTTGCCACGTTAAAGTTGTGGTAAAAAAATTGTGGAATAATTTATAGTCCTAGAACTACTCAAATTATATATATATATATATATTTATATATAATTGTGATTGTTTTTAAATGTATCTGTGTATATGCATAGGGTTACACACTAGTGTGTATATATATATAGAGAGAGAGAGAGAGAGAGAAAGAGAGAGAATCCAATTAGATTTTAATTAGATTTTCAACTTTGCACCAAGTGTCCTATTTAATTTTTAATTTTGTGCCAAGTATATTATTGAGCATAAAAATCGAAGAGTCCAAATCCAATTAGATTTTAAATTGGATTTCAATTTTCTGTCATGTGTCCATTTATTTTTTTAATTTTTGTGTTAAGTGAATTATTGGATGAAAAAGTTACATATTTTAGAAATTTATGATTTAAAAAAAATATAAGCTAATACTATGTATAATTTGAATCTTTTATTAAAAAAAATGTATAATTGTGATTATTTTTAATTGTATCTATGCATATGCACAGGGCTACACACAAGACTAAAGGTGGACAATGTGGCAAGTCTCTCAAATTTGGGTGTTAATTGAGCAAATGAAAAAAGTTTGGAAGGATATTGTAAATATATATATATATATATATATATATGAGATAATCTACAATTTTGCATAGTGGCGCATCCCTTGCAATATTCTTTTACTTTTAATTTTTAATTAATTTTTTGAAGTTTATTTTCAATAACCATGCCTTGACACGTTCCATATTCTCCTTGCTGTTACAGTTCTCCAAACACTTTGAACTATGAGAGCAATGAATCTATGTAAAAATAAATAAAGACAATGTATCGGTATGGTTTTGAAACTCGGACTGGACCGTACGGTCCGACCGGATTAACTGAGAACCACTACTTAAAATGGTTCTTTAAACACAAAAAACCGGAAATTATATTTTTGCTGTGAAACTCGCGAACCGTGGTCAAACCGCATGGTTTTTTGAACCGGACACGAGTTTTCCGATTTCCTCCTCATAAAATTTCTTCGTGAAGAGCAATTTCAGGTTGGCCAGATATGTTCTTTAGGGAAGAAAGAGTGAGACGGGAATAGAAAAAGGGAGAGTGAGTAAAGGATGAAGTTGTGAAAGAGAGTCTTGCCTTTAGATCTGTTATAATTTGCTTGAGAACTAAGGAAGACCGAAGATGAGAGATTGAGAAGTAGGGAGAGAAAGACACAAACTTTCAAATTTGAGAAGTAGGTGCTGGAAAGAAAAGTAAAAGTGTAGAAGAAGTTATCAAATTGCTTGAGAAAAGAAGAAAAAAAAGATAAGATTCACATCAGATCGAAGAAGAAGAAAAAAAAAAAAAAACAAAAATTGAAGTCATGGACAAAGCTCAAGTGCTGCCATTAAGGCTGTGTTTGGTTCGTGTAAAAGCATTTCAGGAAAATATTTCATTTTCTAGAAATGCTATTTTCCGGAAAGGAAAATGTTTTCATGTATTTGGTTGCCACACGGAAAATCAATTTCGGTGTTTGGTTCATTCAAACATTTTTATAGAAAATGCTTTACATACCCAATTTTCCATACACTTCCTCAACTGTAAACATGCGGATAATGAATCAATTCCACACTCATTCACAAAAGAAATAAAACCCAGCAAAAAAATTCATCAAATCCGGTCAAATTGAGATCGCGCGGCGGAGGAGAAGATGAGATCGCGTGGTGAAGGCGAGATCGAGCGGAGGTGAGATCGAGCGGAGGCGAGATCGGTGCGATCGTCCGACGAGCGGCGCGATAGCGATCGACGAGCGCGCTCGTCGAACGATTGCACCGCTCGTCGATCGACTAGCGGCGTGATCGTCGATCGCGATCGACGAGCGGCGCGATCGACAAGCACGCTCGTCGGACGATCACACCGCTCGTCGATCGACGAGCGACGCGATGGACGATCATGCTCTCCGATCTGGGCTCTCTCTTTTCTCTCTCTCTCTCTTTCCGAAAATGATTTGAAGTGAAAATGAGGGAGTAAAATCATTTCCGGGTCAAAGGAGTAAATGTTGGTCAACAGGAAATGATTTTCCGGAAAATTTCATTTTCTATTGCTGCCAAACACGCGGGTTTGGGGGAAAATGATTTCTGGAAATCATTTTCCCCCCAAAACAAACGCACCCTAAAACTCAATTCTTCAAGCTTGTGTCTCTGCCACTTCCGGAGAGAAAATGATAGAGTGTGAGACTTTTACGAGGCTTTGAATAAAAATGCTTTGGAATGTGATATCTAGATATTTATGAGTCCAATGCACGTGGGTTGTTGGTACTTGGTGGGAGAGAAGCTTTGTAGAAGCTTCATGATTCTAATTTCAAAGTATCCTTGCTTTTTAAATCAATATTGCTCCTTTTTAAAAATTTTATCTATTATTTGTATTTCATTTCATTCTTAAATGATTTATGATGTTATCATGGTTCAACTTATGCTTACTTTGAATTTATTTATTTTTATTTATCTTATGAAAGTTATGATATAAAAAATACATTTGAAATATAGATTTTTATATTTATTTAGGGATTATTTTAGTCAAATTTTGTATTTATAGTAATTTAATATATTTAAAATAATTATTAAATTAATTATTACGTCATTACGGTTCGACTTCAGTTCAACTTCGGTTCCATCTCAAAAACCTTAAATCTCTCTCTTTTACGGTTCAATGAACGGTCCGAATTTTAAAACCACGTGTATCAGTGTAATGATTCTCTCTTGGGAACAACCCCAAATCTTATTTTATTCCTCTATAATTCTGTTCTTTGTCACTTGTGTTTTGTTAATGTTCTATCTCATTCTCGCTGCTGGTTTGGGCACCTTGATTTCACCTTCTAATTCAAGTTTGATATAAAGTTTAATTTGTAAAAATTTGCTGGTGTGGACTTACGAAACAAAACTTTGTATTACATGCACAAAAATTGTTTGACATAAGACTTTAGTGTTTTCTTCTTTTTCTAGAATCTGACTTCATAAAAATGTCCATTTTGCAGGTCTAATACATATCTGGTAAGGTCAACAATTTAGCACGCGATTTTGTTCCTTCCTCAATTTTGCATCAATTTATTTTTAGATTTTAATTTTGTTTCTGTATAATGTATCTTTTATTATAGATATTTTCCCCCCAGTTTTAATGTTCGTGCGAAATTTGGAGCGTGGGCAAGAAAAGCTATAAGACACCTTGGTAAGGCCTTTCCCCCTTTTGTTGAGTATAGACACATTATTATTATTTTGAGTGAACTGTAGTTACTGTAATTAGCGAAATTCAATCTATTGCACGATACAATTAATCAAGATTAAGGTTGTTGGGCACTTAATGATCCATCCACATGTCTCCAGGAAATGAAACAACATAGTCAACATGGCATGCAATGGTCAACGAGGCAATAAGTTTTTTTTTGTAATCGTCAAAAAAGTTTTAGTTTGGTTTTTTACTGTAAATAGTGGCTTGCTGCGGGTTAGATAAGTGGGTAGTTTTTTCACACACAAGAATATAATTTCAAATGCTATTTTATTATTCTTTTTTTGTGCTAGGCTCATCACACTTTGACTGTATCAGTAATTTATATATACAAATATTATTGGAGAAATACATAAACCTTAAATTGAAATAAATTAAAATTATGACACTAAGGCCAACAAAAAATTAAAAGATAAAACACAGTTCAAAACCTTGAATTATGATAAATGGAAAGTTTTGTACTTTAGGAAAAAAAAATAAAATGAAAGAGCCTTTGAGCACACGCAACACGTGTACGTAGAGATTAGTATAATTATATTGTAATGTGGAATATATAATGTATAATTTATTATCTAATATTTTATTGACAATAATTTGTTCTCTTTAAAAATTAAACTATTTTTAAAAGTTTAATTGTACCCAAATGACCCATTATGTTTGAAAATTGGTAATTTCAGTAGCTTAGTTGCATAATGTTAGACAAAAAGTTAAAAACTAATTTATTTAAAAAAAAAAACTAAAACTTATATTATTGAAATTAAACTGAAACAAAAAGTAGTGTAAAACCCACAAATAATGAATTATTTAAGTAAAAAAACTAGCATATAATCGATTTTCAAATGCACACGATGTTTTGAGAGTTTGATGGCATGAAGAATGAAACTAACACAATTTGCTCTATTATATCTTGTGTCTTCAGAGCTAGCCCTAGGCCTAGGCCACTTAGGCCATCGCCAATATAATTGGTGGACTGCAACAACTTATATATTAAATGCATTTTTAAATTGCTTTTTGTGATTGGTAATGCATCTTTGTAAGCCTCTTGTTGTAAATTTTATAATATCCCTAACATTATACATTCAAATTAGTACTCATTAATTATCTTTTTTAGGTGTCATTGATCACATTTGTTGCTACATTACATCAATGTGTAAGTTTCTATAGAAAAATTTGTTATAGTTTTTTTGCATTTTCCCAAAAAAAAATTGTCATATTAAAAATAAGAATAATAATTTTTTAAATATAAAACACTAATTAAATGTTATTTAAGTAATAACAAAAAGTCTCTTTTAAAGTCTCTAATGATTGAATAAAAGATCTATAGTTCAATCCTTACCTACATAAAAAAATTAATTGGTATCTTGATCTGATGATTTTTTTTTTATAGAAAAATCATCATGAGCGGATATCATAAATTAAAACTCTCTTTAAAAAAAAAAAAAAGAGTTTTTTTTTTTTTTTTTTAAGTTTTGTTCTTTTGCCTCCAAAGGCCCTGCGTATATTAGTCTAATAATTTGTCGATTTTTCTCCTAATACTTTTGATTCATACTATGAAGTATGAAGATTCCACCTATCCTGTTGCTAAAGATTTTTCAACATTATGGCGAATGATTTGGTAGAATGCGAACACATTAATTTTTTTTTATTATTTCCTATGTGAACAACCCATATTTACACATGTATGTATGGGTATATGTAGGCGTATGTATGTATGACCTTTGACAAGTAGGAATGGACTGGTATCTTTACTAAAACAGAGCAAAGGGTTCTTGTAAGATAACTGGTGTGAGAAATTCCAACCGTAACGAACGGAATTTAAAACAGAAGAATGATAACTCTCTCTCTCTCTCTCTCCATCTCTTGACAACTAATATCACCAACATACCACCCATTTACTCTAAGTGATGAGGCTTTTTTTTTTTTTTTCTTTTTTTTCTTTTTTTTCCGTGTCATAATTTTCTATTCATTTCAATTTTTAGTTTATTTATTTATTTATTTTGGATAAGTTTGTTTTAAAGACATGGATTAGTATGAGAGTGTCATATTTTGTAAGTATTTTAAGTTTGACATATATTTTTATCAAGTTGTTTCCAAGTTTTGTCTCTGTTAAATGGTCTAAGGGTATTTTTAACTGGTGTGAGAAATTCCAACTATAACGAACGGAATTTAAAACAGAAGAATGATAACTCTGTCTCTCTCTCTCCATCTCTTGACAACTAATATCACCAACATACCACCCATTTACTCTAAGTGATGAGGCTTTTTTTTTTTTTTTTTTTTTTTTTTTTTTTTTTTTCAGTGTCATAATTTTCCATTCATTTCAATTTTTAGTTTATTTATTTATTTATTTTGGATAAGTTTGTTTTAAAGACATGGATTAGTATTAGAGTGTCATATTTTGTAAGTATTTTAAGTGAAGTTTGACATATATTTTTATCAAGTTGTTTCCAAGTTTTGTCTCTGTTAAATGGTCTAAGGGTATTTTTAAACCACATAAAAGTCCAATCTAAAGAGGGGAATTCCCTTATAGATAGTGTGTGTATATATATATATATATATATATATGCATACACACACACTAGCCTAGCCTCATCCCATGCGCTTTGCACGTGTGATGAGGTATTTTCTTTGTCTAGTGCCATAATTTCCTTTTTATTTTTAAACTTTGGATAAGTTTGTCTTGAAAACATGAATTTGTAAGAGAGTGTCCTATTTTGTAGGTATTTTAAGTGGAGTTGAAGATATATTTTTACTGGGTTATCTTCAAGTATTTTCCCGTTAAACATAAGGTTTAGGGATATTTCTGAACCACATAAAAGTTCATTCCAAATAGGGGATTCCTCTTATAAATAGTGTGTGTGTATATATATATTATGCTTTTGTATGTATATAATTTGTGAAAAGACTTCCTCAAAAAAAAAAAAAAAATTATGAAAAGAATTGAATTTTTTAATTAATTTGGAATTAAGTATATCTCTTTCTTCTTGTTAAGGTTAAGACTATTGGGTAATTAGATTATTAATTGAAGATACAACAATGCCTTTGATGAATTAGCTTTTTACAACTTATTTTATTCTAGTTATATTATAAATTTAAATATAGGTTCTTTTTAACTTTTTGTTATGGATGTGTAGTACATGGCTAAATTTTAGGATTAAAACACAACATTTTAGGATTAAATACAACTTGATAACTATCATAAATAAAAACAACAACAGCAACACCACTAAAAATAATAAAATGTGGATGCACATCTAGAGCCTTTCCTTAAACCAAAAAAAAAAATAAAAACTAAAACTATAGCAAGAAAAATTTGAGTCTTTTACTATAAAAGAAAAAAAAAGGTAGTTGCTAAATTGTAAATATAAGCTCTTTTTAACTTTTTGTTATGGATGTGTGGTATATGGCTAAATTATAGGATTAAGACACTACATTTTAGGATTTAATACAACTTGATATAGGTCATAAATAAAATTAAAAAAAAAAAAAAAAAACAACAACAACAACACCACCACCACCAAAAAAAAAAAAAAATGTCAGCCTTTTACCATAAAAAAAGGGGTAGTTGTTAAATTTTAAATTTTTTGCTCATCTTAACTTTTTGCTATGGATGTGTGGTACATAGCTAAATTTTAGGATTAAAACACTACATTTTAAATAAAATAAAATAAAATAGACAAAAAACAACACCTACAACACCTGCAACAACACTCAAACACAAACAAACTTGGATTTTTCATTTAACAAAAATAAAAGACAAAAAAAAAAAAAAAACCATAACAAAAAAAATCCACATCTATTTTTATTTCTATAAAAAATGTTACATGTAGTTTATGGGTTTTAAAGGTAGTTTTAGCCTGAATTTAAGCTCTTTTTTTTTTTTTTTTTTTTTTTAATTTTTTACTTTTGTTATTTGGAAGTGTAGTAAGTAGCTAAATGTTAGGATTAAAGATAAGTAGATAACTCTCATAAAAAGGAATAGATGTGGACTTTAACATGCTTAATGTTGCTCTTTGGAGCTTATGTGTTAACTTTGGCTTGGCAAATGTGCATTGGGTAATTGATTGTGATAGACCTCTCTTTGTTGCCATATCCCAATATTGGTGGTTTAGTAAGAATTAGATCAATGTACTATGTCGAAATGACACCATAAATCTTAATTATTAAATCATTCTCATGTATGATGTTGTATGAATCATGCTTATTGTTGAGGGCCATTTGTAGAGGCCCAGGCAGACAAAAAAGCCCAATAATGAAGGTTACAAAGAATTGACAAAATAGATAACAAAAAACCCATTAGGCCCAAGCGGCAGGAATAATGGATCACAGGCCTAACAAATAAATAAATGGGTCTTAACGAGGCAAGCGGGCTCAAAGAAGCTAGGATAGAAAGAAATAATATCCCATGGGTAGTGTATGAGGTAGAAAAGTGAGAAAGGGCTACCGCAGGCCCAAGGCAATGCAAACTAAGAAAGTAAGGGGTTTATGGCAGGCCCATGAACCCCAAAGATAAGAATAAGGTTATTGGGCCGGGGAAGCCCAATGAAGTTAGAAAAAAGCCCATGGGAGTGTGGAATTAGCAAACAGGCCGAGGAAACCCAAAGAAAGCAATCAGGCCGTAGATGCCCAAAGGAAAGCCCAAAGGGATATAGAAGCCCATGAGTAAAAGCAAAACAGTGCCCATGACAGGCCACTGAGAAAAGGGATAAATGGTTGGTCCAAAAAGAGGTACAGCAGGATTAAGTTATTACAACAGGAATAACAGTTCAACGTTGCAGGCAATAAAGAAAGTCAAGAGTGGGCCAAAGAAATGCAAGGCCCATCATCATACAAAGCCCAGCTCCTGAATGGAACGAGAAACCAAAGAGAAGCTCACGTAAAAGGCCAGAAAACACAGACAGAGAGTCTCCAGATCACAGCAAACGCATGAGCGGCAGGCAGACTCTTGGACATATCTGAAAGGGAAGCACGCGCAAGGCCCAAGCACCACCAGCTTGTACCCAGCCAATATAGGACGTGGTGGGGCCATGGGCCAGAGGTAAGAGGTAAAGGGGGTATGGTTTGGTGGTGGGGAGAGGGGAAAAGGTCTATTTTGCGGCTCCTGCCCAGGCCCTTTTGGGAGCTACGTCCTGCTGGGATGATAGACCACCCAAAAGAGGCAAGTAATTTGAGGGGGAATTGTTGGGTACATGCCTTGAGAGTAGAGAGAGAAAGCATTTATACCGTGGCAGAAAGAAGTATTACGGTATACAGAGGAACGAAACAAACCTGCCTCTGTCTGGCAAGGGTGGATGTCGCACAGACCTGGTGGTCGACAAGTACGCCCAGACCAGACAAAGGCGGTTAAGGGGCAAAACGGTAAAATATTGGCCATGGCAGGTACTGTAAAAGGGCCCTTGCCATGTCCTGAAAGGATCATCGAAAAACATAACACTTTTACGTTGTAGAAAGAAAAAACAGAGTAAAAAGAAGAGAAAAAAAGATAAGAAAGAAAAACAGAGAAGAAAAGAGAGAAAACTAAGGAAGGATGAGAGATAATATAGTGGGCATGCACCGGTAGATCGTTTTCCCTCTCTCCCCCTTCAAATCTTGCTTTTCTCCCAAAACGTAAACAAGGACTCTTTCTTTTTTGGGCAATAACCATTCAGGTCCGACTCCCTCAAAGTCATTAATCCCCATGGCAGGATCTTCTTCCCGAAGGATTATTTGTATTGAGAAGAGGCGTTCTCCCCTCTTTGGCTTTGTTCCTGCAGACTAGACTTAAAACTTGATTTATGCCCATTTTGGATTAGTTTATGTTATTTTCTTTCTCCTTTACTTTTCTCTGTACAAATGACATTATCATAATTGTAATTGTGCTTTATAGGTAGGGATTACATAGCCATTTATTTAAATAGTCAGAATACTCTGTTTTGGTTATTATTATTATATCTGCCTACCGTAACTCATCTGTAACAGTTCTACTTGCCGTAAGTTTACTTCTGGCAGACAAGGCATAAATTTGTGCACAAACCGGCCCAAGTTGAGTTACAATTGGACCGGCCCCAACTCTCTTACTCAGAAATATTCGGGCCCATCACCGCAAGAGGCAGCCCAGTCCATTACCGCTGGAGGCAGCCCAGCCCAATACACCACACATAAAAAAAGGCCCCTACACTTACCTTGGCTTATGTTATGAGTATGCTTACCAAATCAATTTCTTTAAAGTATAATAAAAAAACAACCACCAACGTTAGTCCCAAAACTTTGGGGTTAGCTTGAACTAATTTTTTGAGCCCATCCATAACTAGTGCAAAGAGGTATGAACTCATTACATGCTAGGGTTTTTTTTTTTTTTTTTTTTTTTTTTTGGTGATTGAAAAATGTAATAATCTTAAATTATAGTGGATGCAAATTATTAACTTTTTCTCAAAAAAATAGAAGAGTCTCTGATCCGCGTGTTTAGAAGCTAGTATATATTATGCTTTTGTATGTATATAATTTGTGAAAAGACTTCCTCAAAAAAAAAAAAAAAAATGTGAAAAGAATTGAATTTTTTATTAATTTGGAATTAAGTATATCTCTTTCTACTTGTTAAGGTTAAGACTATTGGGTAATTAGATTATTAATTGAGGCTACAACAATGCCTTTGATGAATTAGCTTTTTAAAACTTCTTTTATTCTAGTTATATTATAAATTTATATTGTAGCTAATGAATCTTTCATTTATAAATTCAATTTTACATTTCTAACATATGATTCAAGATATAAAAATCGAAAATAATAAAAAATGGAAGAATCTAAAATGCAATGAATCTAAAAAATACTTGAAAAATTATACTAGTAATAAATAAAATATAAAATAAATTGAATTATTTTTTGAAAAGTTACAGAACAGTTTTTTATTTAAAAAAAAAATCATAACTCTAAAATTTAAATTTAAATAAATATTATTTAATTGCTATTTAAATACAAGAAAAATAACTTAAAATTTTGGTCTCAAGCTTCCAATTGTATCAAGGTGCCTTTGCTCTCATGTAAAAACTAAAAAAATATTGTTGGACCCATTTAGTGAGGAAAAGTATAAATTCACATTTGAGAGAGAAAGAGTGTTGCTAATGAGTAATAGTCAAGCAATTAAATTTACTAGTTGTTAATGAACTTAAACTTTGGGAATAAATAATAATTTATCATTGTGATTCCCTGACTATATGATTCTAATCAACCTAGTGAGTATAAGAAACTAAAAGTTTTATAATAACTTTCAACTTTGTGATATCTGCATAAAACGAGCTGACTACGCTCAAGAGACAACAATCAAATGTAAAAGGTTTTAACAGCAAAGAAGGTAAATAGCATTAACAACCCCGTTGAATACTTGTAACAGTTTTTTAGAAGCAATAGTGAACAGGATTAACGACCTTGTTGAAGACTTGTTGTTATGGAAGGTGCACCAGAGCAGACTAACGGTGTAGGTACATGATACATAGGAATAGGCATTTGCGGTGGAAGATTTGGCATTCTTGCATCAAATTTAAGAACTTGAATGGCTTGCCTTATGGATGGTCTCATATTTTGATCAGGGTGAGCACACCAAAGTCCAACCACCACCATACACTCTACCTGCTTTTCATCAAAATTTGTCTGCAACATCCTATCAACAGCCAAAAGAAGATCTCCTCTTCCATATAAATTCCAAATCCACTCTACCAACATCAATTCAGAATTCGTTCCCACACGATCAATTGACCTTCTTCCGGTAACAATTTCTAGGGCAACTATTCCAAAGCTATATACATCTGATTCTTTACTAGCCCTACCTGTGCGTATATATTCTGGAGCCAAGTATCCTATAGTTCCAGCCAATCCAGTTGTTTTGGGACCTAACTCATGGTCCATAAGCCGAGCTAGCCCAAAGTCACCAAGCTTGACATTGAAATCGGAATCAAGCATGACATTGCTCGATTTGATATCCCGGTGTAACACACATTGCTCCCACTCTTCATGAAGATAAAGCAATGCAGAGCCCAACCCAAGAGCTATCTTGTATCTCACTACCCATGTGAGAGGACTCCTCTTGCCAAAGAGGTGATAATCAAGGCTACCATTTGGCATAAACTCATAGACAAGTAGGAACTCATCTCTTTCATGACACCTTCCTATTAGTTTCACCAAATTTCGATGCCTCAGTTGGCTAATAGTCTTCACCTCAGTTATATATTCTTTCTTCCCCTGCTTGGACCCTCTTGAGATTTTCTTCACAGCAACTAGCATATTTAAATCAATTAAGTGCCCCTTGTAAACGGCACCAAACCCTCCTTGACCCAACTTCTTCTCATTCGAGAAATTGTTGGTGGCTGAAACAAGATCTCTGTAAGAAAACCTTCTTGGTCCTCCTACTCTTCCCTCAAGTTCATCATTTATTGATGTTAAATTTACTGTCTCTACTACTTCCTTTTTCTTTCCTTTCCATATCAACAATATGACAAATGCAAAAATTGCCCCAACTATCAGAACACCACCCGAGACTGTTAGACCAACCACAAATCTTTTAGTTTTCGCATTCTTTCCATTTGTTTCTTTTATATCCAAACTTGAACTGAATTCCCATGACTGAAGTCTATGTCGCTCTGAATACCAACTTGTAGCAGCCGAAAATCCAACTTTGACCCATTGTGGGAGAACTTTCATCAGATCAATTTCATAAAAAAGACTGGTATTCTCCTGAGCATTAGAAGTTGTTTGGTATTTCCAAGAGACACTCAAATTTTTAGTAGAAGAATTGTAGATTATCCATACATCAGCAGTATCTCCACTGTGTAAGCTGGCATTCCAAGGGGTGTAAACAGCAGAAGCAATTGTATTGTTGTTAATCCCGACATGCTCAACCGGAGGATCCCATTCGGGGTCTGCGAAAGAGTCAAACTCAACTAGAACAATTTGGTTCTGAGCTGAATCATAGGTTGAGGTGTTGAATAGGCCTAGATATCCCCCAGCTGAATTTGTCGGGATTTCGAACCCAACAGGGGCTAGAAAGAATGCTAGCCCATGGCCGTAAATGTTCATGCCTTGGGTGTCAATAAGGAAGGAGAAATGTGTACTGAAGTCAGTGAGCTTTCCTGTGTCAGGGTCCCAAAGTGGCACCTGCTTAGCATATATTGCCTGACCAACTCGGTTTGCATAATTAACTTTGTTCATTTCAATGGCTCCAAGTGTTACTACAGCATCACCTAGACATAGTATGTTGGAGGGATCAGGCTCAAAGCGAGTTATTTGGAAATAAACTGAAGAAACAGTGGGAAGAACTAGAAGGAAGAAGTAAAGAGGAAACATGGTATGTCTAGGTGGGGAGAGAGTACGAACTATTGCGTGGAAGTCGCACCTGAATATTTAGGTTATATCAAGATATGATTCTAATTTTTATGAATGATGATTCTAAAGTTTCAGTCACCAATAATACACTTTTAAATTTAAGTGAATGGGGTTTGATGAATTTTCACATGAAACTACATCCCTCGAATAAAATATAGAAAGATTACGCTGATGCCTCGCCGGCAAAATGGCGTCAACGCACTTAATTTAGTGAAAATGATACAATAAAACAATACTTCTGATTAGTGATTAATAGTTTAGTACTAATAAAATCATCCAGAAGTATTTTTAAGATAATTGATAACCTTGATTATTGGTATTCACCTGTTACGCCACCTTCGACACCGGCGTCTGGGTAGATGACGCTTCAAAGATAACCTATATATTATCAGTAAGTCTGCTAAGACTGGTTTGATCATGTCAAAGAGTAGGAATTCATCGGTCAATAAAATGTTTTTCTTTCATTTTGATATTCTATTTCTAAGGCCACCTGAAGTTTAAAATTCATTGTTACAACCCTTACTCTTCAGCTCACATACCTAGGCAACAATACAGATTTCTTCGTAGTGAAACTAAGTTCAATGTTCTACCAAGTCTGGTTTGATCATGTCAAAGAGAAGAAATTCATTGGTCAAGAAAATGTTTCCTTAATTATGATATTAAAAATTACAGGACCAGCATTAGGTCTAGGCCTAAGGCCACTTATATTATGCCTAAAGCTCTCTATTGAAAAAACAAAAAACAAAAAAGCCTTAAAGACTATAGCCTCTTAACAGGAATCCTTTGCTCTTTTTGGCCATTTACTACAAGATGCTTATATGGTTGAATACTTGAATTCTCTCATGTACGATGTCAAGGTAATAGTTGTTCATGGTCTTGCAAGGTATGCTAGCTATCTTGTGCCTTAACTTTAGTAGTAGTTTGGATGAAAGAAGTTCCACTAGAAATTGAAGCTGTATTTCTGGTTGATTTGGCCTCAAATTTATTTTAATTGAAAAAATTACAAAAATGCATAGGTGATGATTAATTTCCCGTAAAAGACTTTCACTTTTGTAAACCAATCTCTTACATAGTAGATTGTTAACATTAGTCACAAAATCTCACAGGATTCCATACCAACAAATTTCTCTCTCCAATACCAAAATCAAAATTGGAAATAAAATTTTAGTTTTCCTTGACTATATATCCACCACCTTAATCAAGGTAAAGTGGAACTCAATAATTATATATATATATATATATATATATATATGGGGGTGTTTGAGGACCGAGGAGGATCAGACTGTGCAATAGTTTCGATAGTCCATGCCCGAAGGAGTAAATAAGCTCCGAGGATTTCGCTCACTCGAGGATGGCAGTAAAATCAAGACAATTAGTATCTTGTGAAGGCCTAGGGAGAGAAGAAAGGACAATAATGGGAAATAAACTGAAGAAACAGTGGGAAGAACTAGAAGGAAGAATAAAGAGGAAACATGGTATGTTTAGGTGGAGAGAGAGTACAAACTATTGCGTGGAAGTGGCACCTGAATATTTAGGTTATATCAAGATATGATTCTAATTTTTATGAATGATGATTCTAAACTTTCATTCACCAATAATACACTTTTAAATTTAAGTGAAGGGAGTTTGATGAATTTTCACATGAAACTGCATCCCTCGAATAAAATATAGAAATTACGCTAATGCACAATGGCGAAGTCAAGATTTCAGTCTAGGGAGGGCAAGATTAAAAGACAGTATTAAAAGAAAAATAAGTTAAATATATTAATCCATAACAGTAACAAAATAAATTGTAAATAAACAATTGTAATTACAAGTATATGTTTTATATTGTTAAAAGAAAGAAACAAAAATAACCAATTTATAGTTACTAACAGTTGAAAGAAGAGATTAATGTAAATCTGTAAAAAAAAATTTAGAAGAATAAATACGTAAAGTTTAGACATCTAATTTGATCCCTTAATATAAATTAAGAAAAAAAAATTCATCTATAAGTTTTTTTTTTATAAAAATTTTATGAAATCTAAAAATATTAAAAATATAGCAAATAGTTGTAAAGTTGTATATATGTCTTATTGTCTGATTGCTTCTTAAAATATGTAAAATTCAACATTTATTTCTCTATCCTTTTAAGTATTTAAAATTTAAGTTTATAAAAAAAATTCAGATTTTGAAATTGTAAAAAAGTTAAGAGATAACAGCATTTCATCATTCATTTATGGGATAAGTTATTTATGAGATAAGTAAGAAAGGCAAGTACAGTGAAATAGATAAAAAATAAACGGGTAAAAAACATGATACAATACAAAAACTAAGAAAAATAATAATAATATGAGGTTAGGACTTAGGCATGTCAGGGAGCTTTATCCCTTATTTTTGGTCTGTTTCTCTAAGCTGGGAGTAGGGCTGCTCCATTTTTATTTTTTATCAAAGGGGTCAAAGTGTCAAACTCTTTAAGAATGTATCACCAATACAGTAACTGCACCCCCCCCCCCCCCCCCCCCCCCCATGCTGCCTCCGCCCCTGCTGATGCCTCACAGGCAAAATAGCTCAACGCACTGAATTTAGTGAAAATGATACAATAAAACAATACTTCTGATTAGTGATTATTAGTTTAGTACTAATAAAATCATCCAGAAGTATTTTTAAGATAATTGATAACCTTGATTATTGGTATTCACCTGTTACGCCACCTTCGACACCGACGTCTGGATAGATGACGCTGCAAAGACAACCTATATTATCAGTAAATCTGCCAAGACTGGTTTGATCATGTCAAAGGGTAGGAATTCATCGGTCAAGAAAATGTTTTTCTTTTCATTTTGATATTCTAGGCCTAAGGCCACCTGAAGTTTAAAATTCTTTGTTACGACCCTTTCTCTTCATCTCACATACCTAGGCAACAATGCACATTTCTTCATAGTGAAACTAAGTTCAATGTTCTACCAAGACTGGTTTGATCATGTCAAAGAGAAGAAATTCATTGGTCAAGAAAATGTTTCCTTAATTATGATATTAAAAATTACAGGACCAGCATTAGGTCTAGGCCTAAGGCCACTTATATTATGCCTAAAGCTCTCTATTGAAAAAGCAAAAAAGCATTAAATACTATAGCCTCTTAACAGGAATCCTTTGCTCTTTTTGGCCATTTACTGCAAGACGCAAAGGTTCTGTCCACATTTCTTATATGGTTGAATTCTCTCATGTACAATGTCAGGGTAATAGTTGCTCATACTCTTGCAAGGTATGCTAGCTGTCTTGTGTCTCAATTTTAGTAGTAATTTGGATGAAAGATATTCCACCAGAAATTGAAGCTGTATTTTTGGTTGATTTGGCCTCAAATTTATTTTAATTGAAAAAATTACAAAAAATGCATAGATGATGATTAATTCATCGTAAAATACTTTCACTTTTGTAAATCAGTCTCTCACGTAGTAGATTGTTAACATTAGTCACAGAATCTCATAGGATTCCATACCAACAAATTTTTCTCTCTCCAATACCAAAATCAAAATTAGAAATAAATTTTTAATTTTCCTTGACCATATATCCACCACCTTAATCAAGGTAAAGTGGAACTCATTAATTAATTATATACATACATATATATATATATATATTTCATAAATCTGACTCTTGAACCCATAATTTATTTTATTCTCAATAAGGAAAATCGAAGTTACAAATTATAAATGAAATCATGTTTAACAAATGTGTAATAATAATTAACCAAACAAGAAATATACTTTAGCCCTTTTATGTAGTTTCTCAAAAAAAAAAAAAAAAAAAAAAAAAAAGAGCCGTTAGCCGTGGAAAGATTTCAGTGTAGAACAGAACACACGACGGTGTAGTCTGTGTCTCTTTTATTCATTTCACCATCAATCAGACAATAACAAGAACACACCTTTGTTTGTTCAATCTATTAACCTCAATATTCCTTCGCTTCTCCTCTCTCCCTTCACAACTTCCTCTTATTCTTCACACCCATCACCTAAATACTCATTCTTCTTCTTCTTCACGGCTATGACATTCATGCAAGGACCTTCAAACTCTGAAACAAGCCCATGCTTCTCTCATTGTCTCAAAAGGTTTCCTACCCATCTCTGTTGCCTCAACTCTCATGAGCTTCTACGCCCAATTCCAGGACCTTCACAGCGTCGTCCGTGTATTTAATACCTTAGAAGAACCTCATACTATTGCATGGAATTTGATCATTAAGTCCCATCTTGATTTGGGTCTTTTTCATTGGGCTTTGCTGTTATATAAAACAATGAGACGTCTGGGTGTTGCCCATGATAGTTTCACGTTTCCAATAGTAAACCAAGCGGTTTCATCGCTTCAGAGTGATGTAATGTATGGAGAGATGGTCCATTGTGTCTCAACGAAAATGGGGTTTGGATTTGATGTTTATTTTTGCAATACCATGATTGAGGTTTATTTGAAATGTGGGTGTGTAGATTATGCCCGTAAACTGATTGATGCTATGTCACAGAGAGATTTGGTTTCTTGGACGTTGATGATTTCAGGGTATGTTAGTGACGGAAGTGTTGGTACTGTTTTCAATTTGTTCCAGGAAATGATGGTAAACTCTGAACCCAATTCAGTGACTTTGATGGCAATGTTGCAGGCTTGTTGTGCCAGTGAAAGTTTGATCCATGGGATGTAACTTCATGGTTATGCAATCAAGAGTGGGTTGGTAATAGATGGGTCAGTGCAAATCTGTTTTAAAATGTATACTAGGACAGGTAGTGTTGAAGAAGTCAAAAACTTTTTCAGCAAGATTGACAGAAAGGATGAGGTTTCCTGCAATATTCTGATTTCCTATTATGCCATGGAAGGGGATATTGAAAAGTTAGTGAATATTTTTTGTGAAATGCGGGGTAGTAGTGCTGCACTCAGCATTCAGAGTTTAACATTACTTATATCAGCATTTGCGTGTAGAGATCTTTTTCAAGGAGAACAGATACATCGTTTAACCATTAAACTGGTTTTTGTGATGATGTGTTGCTGACTTCTTTGTTGGATTTTTATGCCAAGTGTAGGAAAATAGCGGCATCAGCTCAGTTGATTAGAGAAATTCCTAATAGAAACAGTCTTACGTTTAGGGCAATGATGTCAGGTTTCATTCAAAATGGATATATTAAGGATGCCATAAATTTGTTCCGTCAAATGCAAGCTGCAAATTCTGAGCCCAGGGCTGAGATCTTGAGAAGCATTGTTAATGCATGTACCCATCTGGGAAGACTGCAATTGGGTAATGCAATGGCAATCAATGGCAACTTTATAAGGAACTTAATTTACAGATCTATGGAAGAAACTATGCACCTGGAAACCTCTGTCTTAAACATGTATGTAAGATGCGGAAACATTTCATTGGCTAGAATGTGTTTTAACAATATATTGGTCAAAGAGTTAGTAACCTGGACAACAATGATTGAAGGCTTTGCAACTCATGGGCTTGGTTTTGAACTAGAACTTTTTGTTCTGATGCTGGGGGAAAGAATACAACCAAACTGTCTCACCTTTTTGAGCTTACTGTCTGCTTGTAGCCATTCTAGTCTTCTCAAAGAAGGGTGTGAAATCTATAATTCCATGAAATGCATATTTGGCATTCAACCTGATTTGGATCATTACAATTGCATTGTGGATCTTTTGGGTTGATATGAAAAGCTTAAAGAGGCCATAACCATAATAGTGAAAATGGTGATTTTTCCTGATAGAAGGATTTGGGGTTCTCTTCTTGCAGCTTGCAGAGTTCATTGAGACATAAAACTTGGGGAATATATGGAACAAAGGCTTTTGGAATTGGAACCTGATAATATTGGGTACTATACTTTGTTGAGTATGTACTGGCCAAGTGTTGGACAATGGGATGAAGTTGAAGAAGTAAGGAGGGTAACGAATAAGAAGGATCTCAAGAAGAAACCAGGGTGGAGTTGCCATGAGGCTAAAGGGATGATCCATGGATTTGTTTCTGCAGATGGATTACATTATCAAATGGAAGTGATTTACAAGATATTGGCATGTTTAAGTAGGATGATACAGGAATATATATAGTAATCTTTGGCTAAACTTATCAATTCAGTGGTGCATTCCAATGCCCATGTAGAAACATTATCCTGGTTTTGTTTCAATGTCCGCATGTTCAAATAGGAGTGGGCTTAAATGACAGGTCAACTTAATCTTAAAGATGCAGTTGGCAGAAAGGAAGAGAACTAGAATGGCATTGGCGCATTGCCCTCCACTGGAGACACACTTATTTTGCTTGATCCCAATGCCAGAAGATTATAAGAATACCATAAGGTGGCCAACCATAAGGGATTATGTGTGGTCAAGTACTGTGCATCATAGACGACTTGACAAAATTAGGTGCATGAAAAGAATCGCTTTGGTGGTTCCCATTTTAAACATAAGCGACTGAGAATGTTAAAAGGTGCACTTGTTTTCCGTACCCCTATTTTGTTTAAATGTTTTTCCTTTTCTCCAATTGTATGACTGGCTATGTAGTTAGCATTTGATACTGCTTTTGTTTGTCAAGCACTGAAAAAATGTTATCTTACAAGTAAATTTGAAGTCACCATTGGCATGAATTGTTAGAACTTTCTCATTAGAAAAAATATATTTGTTGTTTGGTTTTATGGCGCATATAATCATGCTTGCCCCCCACTCCCCCACACAAATAACGTTACTAAATAGCCCCACCCCACGTAATGTCTTCCCCAGGAAGAGAGGGAGTGCTGATGAATAACAGTCTGAAAATAACATTTTAAGTCCTGCTGATGATAATTGTTTTGATTTTTCCTATGACTTGTTAGCGTGTATGGTACTTCTCTTATGGATTTTTATGTCACCTAAATAAGATATCCTATTTGGCACTAAAATTTGATTTCAACTGGAATTTCCATTTTGTCATTTTTTCTTATTGATAATCATATCTGTAATATATACCATCATGTTCAATGTTGGAGCTTTCCTGCTTCAAGAAATTACAAATGGGAATTTACGCAATGTTATTTGTTATTTTTTCTAAGGAATACTTAATGTTATTATATATAAGCAATTATTATCCTTGTTTTGGGAGTTGCACCCAAAAAAAGAAATAAGCTAACATAATTTTCTCTATTATATCCTGTATCTTAGTCTACCAATTTGTCCCTTTCCGTCTCCTAATACTTTTGATTCATACTATGAAGATGCACCTAACCTGTGGCTAAAAATTTGTCATCATTATAGTGGAAAAATAGGTACAAAACTTTTCGTCATGCTAACTCATCAGCGTTTTATCACTGCCTATGTTCATATTACACATACATACATGCATATGTTTGTGTGTGGCGCATGTGTATTTGTGACTTTTGTATTTTGTTGGGATCAATATGTTGTTTTTGGTCATATATGTTAAACATAACTGAATTTTGTTGTACATTCAGGTTAGGAAATATGACTACAAGGGAGTGATCTGCATTATGCTTACCTCTTCCCCTTGGATATACAAACAATGTCCTTTACTCCCAAGGATGGGCACGGGAATCATATTTGACTCCTAGGGTTTGCAGGCAGGTTTTAGGTGGTGAAGCCTTGGGTTTGTTTTGTTGTTGCTTTTGTTCCTCTTTTATCTTCTATTTTCCTACTTGTTCTGCATCAGCCTGTGTCTCTTTTCTGATCACAAAAACAATTCATAAATGGGAAAAATCACCCTGCAGAACATTAACTGCACTTTCTTTGTGGATGTGGACTGAATCTTACTTGTTCTGCTGCAGTTTTCTATGTAATTGGCTTTGGTTCTATTGGCTGCTGATGTTCTGAACCTTGTTCAAGAAATTTTTGTGTATTTCTTTTCTGAAATGAAGCCAGGTAGGTGATGCGTAAGTTGTTTGCATTTCTATTGATTTCCTTTGCTGCTAATGTCATTGTTATTTGGTTTAATGAATCCTCGTGTGAAGTTTATTCAAGTAGTAATTATCCAGAACTTCTCCAGGTTTTTTCTTGGTTATTTCATAACTGATGAAATTGATTGACATAGGGGTCCCTTGTTTTCCCAACCCCGAGCATTTGATTGATCTTATCGCTCAGTTTATTTTGATGGAGTAGGATTACAAATCAGTTTTATCCATGAAAAGTCTGTCCTTGTACATTGCTTAAGTGTTTGTTCAACATGATAATCTTGTCTTTCCTCAAAACTGTTTTTGCAGTGCCTTCTTCTACAGAAGTGTCTCATGTTGACATGTTCAATTTATTCCACTACATTGTGACCATCATGATCATCACACCAGCTGTTTGATCCTGGATTTGTTGTTTGTTTTACACACAAACACAGGTGACTTAGGACAAGGGGGACAAACATAATCTGATTTAGAACTGTTGGGGCAGATCTGGTAATACTTCTGTTTTGAGGGTTTAGGATTAGGTTTTGGTGATAAATAGGCTAGAAAATAAGAGGGATAATAGGGTTTCCAAAGGGGGACAAGGATTAGTAGGGTTTAGGGATGAAACAACTTCCTGAGCATGACACCTAGGGTTCCTTGGCATCACACCTCAGAGGAGGTTGCATCACACAAACCATAAAGAAAGCTTCATAGCGATTAAATTCTGAAAAACATTCATCACTAACCTCTCTACCTCAGTAGAAAATACAACAACTCTTTAAATAGAAAACTAATACCTAATCCTAGTTGAACTAGGATTTCTTAAAACCCTAATAAGACTTGGACTTGGACTTGGACTCCTTAGGCTTTTACTACTAAATAACCAAACTTAAAATAAAACTAAAGTAAGACCCAATGGACATTAGCCCATTCCAGAATATTATGAAATTACACAATTGCCCTTGATACATAAAATCAAATAAAATATAATAAATCCTTCACTCTGCCTCCTGCATCAACAGGTCTCCATGGTTTGTACGCAAATGTAGTGTGCCAATGTGATACTTTGACAGAAAACACACAAATTATTTCACCCTTTTTATTATTTATTTGTAAGTTACACATGTTACCAATGCATCTTGAACCCATGACCTCACCTCCACTTTACTCTTACAAGGGTAGGAGGAGCCATTTTACCTAGAGCTCACTGGAAAAGAATTAAAACATCATTAATTATTTCACTTGTATTTGGGGTGGTTAGCTTTTTGGTGAAGGCTTAAAAAAAATCAATTGAGAAACTGACATCCATTTGCTTAAAACTATCTAAATATTTTCTCTGGCTTGTCTCGTGAAAAAGTTAGAAGCTACTATAGCTGAGGGGACCAATTGTTCATTTCCCTAAGCTTATGTTTTAATGGGATGTGGGACTGGTAAAACCTTTGTCTCATTGAATTTTCTTTCTAGTGTATTTTGGTTGACACATAAGGAAGTGTTTTTGAAGAATTTCTCTTCATGTTCTTTTTAAATCTTTGTTGACAGTGCCACTGAATTTACAACTTAACACTTTCGATCTTTAGCTCATTTAAGTTGTCTCTATCTTTTAATGAATTTTTTTTTTCCATTTTTGATGTAGGGAGTTTTCTTCATGTTTTGGTTGGGTTTCAGTTTTTTGAAGTGTCTTGTGACCTTAATCTTTCTGGTTTTATTTTAACTATGCTAAAAATCCTGTTCTCCCAATTCTTTTCATGCTTGTTGTAGGTACATGTTTAGAACTGTTCTCAAGTACTGTGAGGCTGTAAAATGAGCCAAGTGCGAGTGCAAGAAGCTTGATCAAAGTTTACTTGCCTTGTTTGTTAAGAGGATGACTGAGCTTGAACCATGCTATGAGCTTAAACATCGTTATGCTCAGCTCGTAGCTCATTTTCTGGCTTGCTAGAGGGTCTCCATCATAGATCTGAGGGAATATTTTCTTCTCAAACTGATCTGATTCTTTCATTTTGCGAAATGAGCATAGACTGAACATTCTTCTCAATTTATCTGTTTTTTTTTTTTTTTTTTTTTTGTTTGGTTTTTAATCTATTTGGGATTGGAGTACAACATCGACAATGCTGTGGCTCCGTTGGCTTTTCATGTATAAGATGGATTTTTCCCTATCTGGTTCCCCAACTGCAAATTACTATTGAAATAGTAGCCATTCCTCTGTCATAAAAAGCCATGCTTCCCTTTAGCAACTGTGGGTGAACATGAGGGAAAAGCACATGTTGAGAAGCCTTTAAAAAATTATAAATGTACACATGAGATGATAAAGGCCATCACAGGTGTTGCTTCCTAAGTTGTGCAATAACCTGACCCTTTATGAAATACCCATCAGCTTTTGAAGTTTAAAATTTCAAAAGATCAAGCATTAGAAGGGTTTTTTTTTTTTTTTTGGAGCTTACAAGCAGCTTGGAAGACAGTTAAGTATTGCAAGAGCTGAAGTTCAACCAGAATATTGAGACTGAAATCAAGCTCAAGCCAATCTTTAGTTCTAGAAATTTTTTTGTAAGTGCTGAGTCTTAGTAGTAGGAAGTTGTGCTTAGCTCAGTTTGGTTACACTCTTGATTTTATGATTGGTAATGTATTAGCGTACCAATTGTGTGTGAGTTCAAGTCTTTCTTTTTCATAAAGTGAGTTCAAGTCTTGAGCACTGCCATTATATGCAAAAAGTTATGAATGGTAATGTATGTGTATATACTTGCATTGACTCGACAATTAATCTTCATTTTTCTTTCAAGATTGATGTGTATTGTAAATATCTCCTTTGCTTTCATAGTTTAATCTATGTGAACTTTTTAAATATTCAAATTCTTTCTTGCTATCATTTATTAAAATTTGACACTTGTTTCCTTCTAATTGGTCTTTGTAGTTGTTTGTTGTAGAAGTGGCTGCTTCGTG
This sequence comes from Quercus robur, assembly GCF_932294415.1. NCBI lineage: Eukaryota > Viridiplantae > Streptophyta > Magnoliopsida > Fagales > Fagaceae > Quercus > Quercus robur. Next base: position 43,778,040 of record NC_065540.1, on the reverse strand, counting down.
AAAGTATTCTGTGTAGGCTGCTTGCACAAAATAAGGGGCCATCTTTGAAGCAAAGGTACTGGTTTTCTAGGTTTTAAGTAAGCAAGGATACTTCAGGAAGAAAGGTGTTGATCATTTTGTGACGAAGCAGGCTAAACTTTGTCAGACTGGCCATAAACAGGCTAAAAATGATTCTGTTACTAATGGTGTTTAATGTTGTGTGGGATTTAGAGGTTCGACTTTTTAGTGAGCAAGAAAGAATGGCATTATTTTCAAAAAAAAAAAGAAAGAATGGCATTGTTCCATTGTTTGGCTGTTGTAATCTCGAGTTTATTGGTTGTGTGGATTATAGGAAAAGTGGACATATCAATAATGGATGTTTTGGAGAAATGTGGTGTTTGAAGATGTTTTGGACATCTATATATATCTAAAAACTAAGACATAAAATTTAATGTTACTGTACTCTTGTTGAACCACCTCATCAGTCATGTCGTACTTTTTTTTTTTTTTATAAAATTCCTTTATGATTTTTCTATGTTATTTTATATAAAATAATTAAATATAGTTAGACAAACCTGTTAATGCTCTCCATTACTATTCAACATGTTACTATTCATTTGTTTTAAATGCATATATTTGACTATTCAACTACCCAAATTGATTTCAACTTTTCATTTCCTTCTTTCTAATTTCAAGTAATTGTTAAAATTAAATAATTCATTATCATTTTAGTGGATATATACACATGTTTACTATTTATTAGATGCAAATGTTTGACCATATTCAACTATCCAAATTGATTTCAACTTTTCGTTTTCTTCTTTCTAATTTCAAGTGATTGTTAATTGAATATTTAAACTTTTCATCTTCCTATTCTAAAAATTACCCAAAAAAAAAAAAAAAAAAAACTTATTTTCTCTTTCTCCAGCCTTTCTCCTTCCTCTTTGCCTCTTTATCTCCCTACTATTCTTTACTTTACCATTAAACTTCGTTCATCATTTCCACTTTCTTATATTTTAACTCTTTTTCTCTCCATCTTATTTTGTGTAAATTTGATATCATTTATTCCATTGAATCCATATTTTTTTCCACACAAAAACTGTGAGTATTCTCTCTCTCTTTCTCTCTCTCTCTCTCTCTCTTGATTTTTTTAAATTTCTTATAGCTCTAATTTAGGTTGATGGTTTTTTTATTTAATTTTTTTGTGTTGTATTTTTTAAATTTCCCATCATAGATCACTCCTATAATTTTGGTTGAATTTTGGCTTGGGTTAATACGTAGTTTTTTTTTTTAAAATAGAAATTTGAGTTTATATCAAAACAAAATATACATGGCTACGAATTTGAATGTGCCTACCAATGGACTTCTACTGAACGGAGATGTATTCACAATGTTTTTAGCTTCATATACTTCTTTGATAATGTGAATTTGAGAAAGAGGAAAGAGTAGGTAAAGGATGTATGATCTTTCATAATCCGCCATGTCTTGAAGAAAGTGGAGGGCCTATTAGTCTCCCTTCTATTGGAATTTTGTATAGAAAGCCTTTTAATATAAGTTCCTTGACTTTTTGTTATTTTGTAATTACTCTATAGTCTATATTGTGACAAAAAATTAATAAAGTTTTTTTATTTGTAGAGTATCAAAAAAGTCAAAAAAATATTCAGTGTAGAAATTTTGTATTGTTACATCCCATTTGTTTGGTAAAATTCCTTTTAGAAATCTTATGTGTTTTTCTCAAATCTATTAGTGATTTTTATTTTGGTCATTTTGTTACAAATAATTAGCATCTCCACCATCAAATTTTTAGTTAATCCGAATTTTCTTGGTAAGCTTTTACTTTGCTCAGTTGATCATCTTTACTGAAAAAGCCAAAAAGAAAATAAGATAAAATATAATTTACTTTATAGTATCTGTAGGGACACGAACATTCAACGGCCCAATAACGATGTTGGGCTCGCACATGAAAGATCCCTCACAATATGATTTGTAGAAAGTGGGCTTGAAAGGCTAGCGTGGGGTCACAGGGCGTTAGTCTAGCCCGGATCTTAGGGGAACTCAGGTAAGAAAGGACTACAGTCTGGATATCCAAGCCCTACAACTTCATTATTTGAGCAATTGGACTCCTCGGATCTTGTCCGAGGAGCACTAATGCCTTTCCCCGGTTTACCGGCGGTGGGGTTTTTTGAGGTGGCGTCCGTATATTGTCCGGGCATTCTCCTCCCTGGAGTTTTTCCTCCCAGGCCAGAGGGATCCCCCCTTTTTTCTAATTAGTTACCTTTCCTTTTATACTAGCCTACGTTTGCTGTCCCTCGTCCACGTGTAGGGTCAACTTTTCCAGGGCTGATATTTTTCCAGGACTGATATTTGTCCCGTCAGTCCCATCCCAGAATTGTTGGGGATGGGTAATAAAGCCTAAGAATCAGGTTCTGTTAGGTGCAGAGTCTGATCAGTGAAGGGTATTAAGGACAACTTCCCTGAGATATTTTCTGATCTTTAGAGTTTTGCTCGTATACCACTTTCGCCAATGAGACTTTGGGTCTGCTAAGGACTAAGCTGTCCTCGGCTGTATCTCCGGGCCATTTTGGGCTTCTTATTTTTGAGCTTGAGTCATGGCCTCCTTCGGCTTGGGCCTGTGGACTTCCCATAAGCAAGCGGGCCGGGCCCATAAATTATTGGGCCCCACAATAGCCCCTCGAAACCCTGCTGTCCAACATCTTGGTTGGAAAGGTGGGTTTTGGTAATACCGAGCCTTTATGGTGGCTCATTTATTTCAGCCCTTGTCTGACGCTGGCGACTCTTCACCTGCCCAGGGAGTGTACCGGTCCACGAGATGTTCCCCTTAATTTGCGCGCGATGCCCTTATGCCGTTTGGTTATCCGGAGTGCGTCTTTAATGTCTTCCTTTTACGAGACTTCCCAGATCTAACGGTTACTGATGGCGTGGGAGGACGAAACGGCGTATTCTTATTTGTAGATTTCCCTGGGGATCTGAACGTGTTATGTACCCTTTTCTTCGTCCCCTATATAAAGAGAGAAGACAAAAGGTGATTCTCTCATATCTAAATCCCTCAGGCTCTTCCCAGAGTTCACTTCTTCCCTCTGGTTATTCCCTATCCAATAATACGTCCACCATAGTAGTCAGCCATGAATAAACCATTCCTTTCCCAGAAACACCATATCCTAATAAAGCTTGAAATGGCTCGGTCAGGGCAAGGATGGCGGAGACTCAAGATTTGTCTCCCCATCTTTTTAGCCAAAATCCGAAGCAGGGACTCGTCACATCTCACTTTCGGTGTGACTGAGTCAAAAACCTCCATTATCATCATCACCCGCTCTCTCATGAGCATATCTAACATGGCACCAATGTGTTAGGAGTCAGGAATGGGGCAGGGACTAAGTGCCCCTGCTTCTTCCTCTCTTCGTTCACTGGCGCCCCCCTTTGTCTCCCTTTCTTCCTTCTCACCTTTTCCCTCTTCTTCTCCTCCTTCCTACTCATGTCCTCCATCTTCTTTATTCATCTCCTCCATCCTCTTTTTCCTTTGCACTCCTCGGCGACAAGAGCTTGCTGAAGTGCTTCCATGTGTTCCAATTCTTCTTCCTTCTCCTTCATCTTTTTCTAAAGAAGGTTCTTCTCCTGATATGAGCAGTACTGAGGCAAAGATTGGAGAGACTTTGAAGGCGAATTTAAAAGACACCTGACTGTTTACTTATCTGTATTGCGGATGCTATTATTGATTTGGCAATTCATTTTTTGTATAGGCTTGTTTAAGCCCTTCTTTGTACGTTGTAATAATTTTTCTTATTAATAAAAGTTATTGTTATTCTACTTCGCATGTTCTGTTTATATATTATAATAAATTTGCAAGCACTGCTCGGCACAATAGTATAGCATTTGAATCAATGACAACTAAAGCCAAAATACTTGCTAATAAAAAGATGCCACCATAACTTTAACAGAATTATTTGACATAGCAATGCCGACCAGGGAGGGACGACACTTACCTCAAAATTAGCCGAGATGAGGACTGAGTGTTCGATACGGTGTAAGAAGTAACTATCCGGGGACATGTCGTCCGCAAAATGAACAGTTTCCTTAAGCTATTGAATAGGGGGTCATTTTGCCATCTTAACGTACTGGCCTTAACATTTTACAGTATTTGAGCCGAGGACTTTCCCGTCCGAGTAGTTGGCGTTCCCATAGGCTTGAGTCCGAGAACCATGCAAGGCCTAGGTTCTTTTTCTAGTACTTGGTTTCCCCATAGGCTTGAGTCCGAGGACCATGCAATGCCTTGGTTCTGTCCAAAAATTTCTGTAGTACTTGGTTTCCCCATAGGCTTGAGTCCGAGGACCATGCAATGCCTTGGTTCTGTCCAAAACTTTTTCTAGTACTTGGTTTCCCCATAGGCTTGAGTCCGAGGACCATGCAATGCCTTGGTTCTGTCCAAAACTTTTTGAGTTCAATTTCTTCCTTTCATCAGGCATTTCACGAGGCGCCGAGCAGGAGGTTGCCCTCGGCAGCGGCTATTCCTTGGCGTGGGCCATAGTCCCTGGGTCCTCATGCAGAACGGGCCTGGGCCGCGAATTCACTAGGCCCATGAATTAAGAGGTGTTTATGCAGTCTTTGGCCACGCGGTACTTTTTGACGTCCCAGTGTTCGAGGTGCGCCTTTACGAGGCTCCTTTAATCTTGTGGTTGCAGCTGACGTTGGAAGTTGGGCCAGAGCCATTTTGTCTGTAGCGTTTCTTGGGACGCTGCATGAGTTGACTGCCACCACCTTGTCTTTTCAAATAAATAGGAGGGAGAGAGAGTTGCTTTATATACGCACAAATCCTTCAGTTTTCTCCCACATCATAACTCCCATATCCGGTGCTATCTCCCCTTAGCATAACATGTTTGAGGCTAGGGTTGGGGAGAAAGAACTCCCTCCGCAACAGAGGCGCCGTGTCCTCCTGAGACTCAGAATAGCGAGGTACGAGCAGAAGAAGCATAAACTCAAGAGAATATTCCGCTTTGACAGAGGGGAGAAGGTGTTTCTCCTTCTTTTAGTCAAAATCCGAAGCAGGTTCTGTTCATGCCAGGATTTTGGTGTGTCAGAAGAAAGATTCTCCGCCATCAGCGCCTCTGCCTTGTGGCGGACAAATATTTAGAGAAAGCCCCTCAACTTCCAACTCCCTGCACCTTTCCTTCAGCGGTGTCAGGCTCAAGTTGGGTTTCTTTTGCTGCCTGAGTCATGGGTATGTAAAAGTATTGAGGAAGAACAAGGTCTTGGAGCAGTAGCCAACCTCTCCTCTGACCCACCTCATCGGCTTTCTCTTACTCTCTTGTATCTTTCTTTTTGGTTATGTGGTTAGCTTTAGTAGCCAACCCCTCGTCTGTACTGCTCCTCGGCTTTGTTTTATTTTCTGTATCTTCCTACTCAATTATGTAGTGAGCCCCGACATAAGCTGATTTCAGCTTTTCATTGTACACTGTATTACTTCTTTGTTTTAGTAAAAATAGAAATTTATTTACATGTTTTGAGTACTGATTTTTTGGGCGACATTACTTTGTGAATGAGTGTGCTTCATGTGTGTGTTGCTTCTAGAATATTCAGAGCAAGATACCTTGAAACATAATCTAAATAATTCTAATTTACCAATACTACTAGGCATTATGTCGATAATTCATAGTAAGTCAAACTTAGGAAACTAACCGGGGTAACAGTTGAGTATTCTGTGATAGGCGCGTGAATACCGTCCAAGACTGATAATCTCTAAACAACCCGTCGGAGCAGTCGACTGGGAAGTAGGGAACTTCGATTGTGCTTTTGTGTACTTGGTTTCCCCATAGGCTTGAGTCCGAGGACCATGCAAGGCCTTGGTTCTGTCCAAAACTTTTTTTGTTTTTCTTTTGTGTACTTGGTTTCCCCATAGGCTTGAGTCCGAGGACCATGCAAGGCCTTGGTTCTGTCCAAAACTTTTGATTTTTCTTTTGTGTACTTGGTTTCCCCATAGGCTTGAGTCCGAGGACCATGCAAGGTCTTGGTTCTGTCCAAAACTTTTGATTTTTCTTTTGTGTACTTGGTTTCCCCATAGGCTTGAGTCCGAGGACCATGCAAGGCCTTGGTTCTGTCCAAAACTTTTGATTTTTCTTTTGTGTACTTGGTTTCCCCATAGGCTTGAGTCCGAGGACCATGCAAGGCCTTGGTTCTGTCCAAAACTTTTGATTTTTCTTTTGTGTACTTGGTTTCCCCATAGGCTTGAGTCCGAGGACCATGCAAGGCCTTGGTTCTGTCCAAAACTTTTTTTGTTTTTCTTTTGTGTACTTGGTTTCCCCATAGGCTTGAGTCTGAGGACCATGCAAGGCCTTGGTTCTGTCCAAAACTTTTGATTTTTCTTTTGTGTACTTGGTTTCCCCATAGGCTTGAGTCCGAGGACCATGCAAGGCCTTGGTTCTGTCCAAAACTTTTGATTTTTCTTTTGTGTACTTGGTTTCCCCATAGGCTTGAGTCCGAGGACCATGCAAGACCTTGGTTATGTCCAAAACTTTTGATTTTTCTTTTGTGTATTTGGTTTCCCCATAGGCTTGAGTCCGAGGACCATGCAAGGTCTTGGTTTTGTCCAAAACTTTTGATTTTTCTTTTGTGTACTTGGTTTCCCCATAGGCTTGAGTCCGAGGACCATGCAAGGCCTTGGTTCTGTCCAAAACTTTTGATTTTTCTTTTGTGTATTTGGTTTCCCCATAGGCTTGAGTTCGAGGACCATGCAAGGCCTTGGTTCTGTCCAAAACTTTTTTGAGTATTTATTTGCTTTTTTCGCGGGCCAGCCCCTTGGCCATGACGGGGAGAGCTGGCTTGGGGTCGGAAGCCCCTAGAGCTGCCCGTGCCGTTGGCACTACAGGATGTAAGCCCTGGCACAAGTTTATATCGGAGCGACCACTTCAGGTCACCGGAGATGGGGAAAAACTCGCGAATCTCCGCTTGCTAGAGGGTTGACTCATGCGCCACCGGTGCCAACGCGCAAGCCTTCCCACAGACGGCGCCAATTGTGGTTGCACGATTTTCCTGGCCCAACTTCTATTGATCAGGCCTTGGCCCAAAGCACAACCCACAATAAATATTTGTAGAGGATGGGTCAAAGAACTTAGCCTCAGTGAATCTATTCGGTCTGATACATGGACAGTATTGTTTGCAAAAATAAAAACACAAGAATGGATCTCTCACGTATGATTCTATTTCTTCAGTTCCTGATACAGTTTTTTCCGCCCCCTTCTTTGAGGGACTCTACTACATTATATAGTTCTCCTCCTTTCATCTCAACCTTACACCTATTGATCATCTAAGCATCTACTTGAGCATCTGTCCCATCAGACGCCCTCATTAGTCCCTTTGTGAGTTGCAGAGGCCAAGGTGGTACTGTTCAGGGGTCTTTTCCTCATTAATGCGGCCAAGAGGGTGGTTGGGGCGCAATTAATGTGGTGGTAGCTTTCCATGAGATATTTTGGATTTTATTCATTTTATATGTTGGGAGGATGAACTGAAATGGCTGGGGAGAGTTCCTCGTCTGGGCTTCGTGATGTCCGAGGAGGAGTTACTCCTCGGACAGGTTTCCTTGGCGTTATTGGGATTGAATAATGCTTCGTATGTGGTTTCTTTTCGGACAGGACGCTCCTCGGACGGGCTTGAATTTGGAATAGCCCATTATTTTTGGGCCGGGCCCCACAGTATCATTATGCTATTAATGTTTCTATGTATAGATACCTAAGGAACTTTTTCTTTTTGCATTTTATTTTATTTTATATTTCCACTTTATGATATATGATTTATTGATAACGATCTATTGCATAGTTATTTTTATTTACTTTTTCACTTAGTTTCAATTGTGAGGAAGAAAGAGACGTGGATCTATGTTTTGGAGAAAAATATATCTATAAGAGTTAAATTGCATACATCTATATAGTAATAAACAAAATATACATAGTTACAACTTGGTCTAATCGTTATCAGACTATCAATATTTTTTTTAAATAAAATAAAATTATTGTATTGTGTTTTCATACATATCTTATTATATATAATACCTGACTACAAAATATATTTTGTGACGCTACAAAAAAATTCTAATTTAAAACACAATTTCAAATAACACATTGAACTTTTAAAAACACACAATCTAATATATTAATTCAATAATTATCCAATAAAAAATAATTATATTATATTTTCCTGCGCACGATTTGCAACTAGTACCAATAATGGAAGAGACACTACTATGTGCAGAAAAAGAGAAGATTAAATGAGCTTTTTAGAAAAAGATTTTCAATTTTTTTTTTTTTTTGGCTGGTTTACTCTAAGATTCCTAATCTTAATAAAGCATTATGGGATGATTTAATGAGCTAATTAAGATTAGATTTTTCATTTAGAATTTTGCTAGTTTTACTCTGAGATGTTTAATCTTGATGAAGCATTATGGTTAACCTGGTTCAACAGGTTCAACAAGTTCAAACTAGTATCAAGATACGTACCTGATCTAGACAGAAAAGAATGCTTCTCACAATGATGTGAACTAAATTATCAACTAATCAAATAGTCGTGTCCAGCTAAATCTAACAAAGAGGAGGCAAATAATTTGGATCCAGAAGAGCATAGGTACTTGGAATTCTTTTAGAAGTTGTCAATACTGGGTAACAATGGGCATTTTACTGCAGGGGTAGTTAATAGGGCATTATACTGCAGGGTTAGTTCTGGTTCTGGATGTTGGTTTTGGGGTTGCTACCTTCTCTACTTACCCACTTGGATATACAAGCATTGTCCTTTCCTCCCAAAAGATGGACATGAGAAACAGATTCAATTTGCATACAGCTACCAACACCTACCATACCCCAAACAGAGCTTGAGATGGCTCACTGTTCAAGGTTGTGTCGATTGACATGAGAATGGTACCTTGCCACCCTAAAGATATTATTTATATTGCATTCCTTGAATGGGAAATGGAAATCTAGAAGCAACTATAAGCATAAGCAACTGGTTTACGGTAAGGTTTTTCATGGTATCTGCAGAACTTTAAAATTTGTCTGGTTTTGGAAAGAATAAATGAGGTTTTGCTTAAGTAGTTCCCTTAAATTTGTGTGAGAAAACATCAATGTGTGGGTAGAAAATCAGTGGAAGGGAAAATCTCTAAGGGCTGTGGTATGCACGTTGGCCTTAGGTGCTGATGTGTACCATATATGATATATGGCACCAAAGGAATGCTATTCTTCATTGCTATAAAGAGAGAGCTTAAACTAAGGGTGGAGACTAGAAGTAAGCCATTTGTAGTAAATGGGGGATTAATTTAGTTCCATCCTTGGGGAGAACTGTGTAGCCAATTAGTTTTGCCGTCTTCTTCTTTTATTTTATTTGGTTTTGGTGTATAAGGACTCTGGAGCCTTACAATTTTGTTTTCTGTTTGCTCATGTGATTGTTTCTGCAGGTGTTTTACAAACTCTATTAATTATGGAATATTGAATAATTACCCAATTTTTCTATACTTATTATTCACTTCTCTTTCTCTTATTACCAAACATAATAAAGTTTTTCAAACTTCAATTCACTTTTCCATTGCTTTTCTTTTTCTAACTTCAATAGCATATAGGCGTGCAAATCATGGTCCAAAATCAAAATCTGAACCAAGCGAGGCTGAGAAAGAATAATACATAGAAAACATCATATATGTTGGGACTGTAAGGAAAAAGAAAAAGAAAAAGAAAAATAATATTAATATAACAAACAAATACATAGGAAAGACATATCAATATGTATACATCTTTTTTTTTTCTTTTTTTTCTATTAACAGCAGCAGGATATATATTGCATGTCACAAAAATTATCAAGTCTATACAATGGGTGATAAGAGGTTGGGGGACACCCAGCCAAATCTCAGCAACACAATATTTACACACAAGATCTGCTAAAACTAGAGCAGTATTATTACAGCTTTTGTCCACCAATTTAAACTCAGCATCTGAAATTAGATATAGCTAGTTTTCACTTCGTTGAACAGAGAATTTCTGGTCACTTTTTAGGGGGAATCCATGTTAAAAGCAGCAATGGCAGTACCAAAAGTGGCCCTCAAGTTGAGCCTCCTGAAGTCCCTGCTGGTTACACAATTGTAGGGCATGCCAGAATCCTGTAAATTGAGCCTCCAGCCAGCATTGGCTCACAATCACCTCAACCTTAGCTGCAACAAAATTCCCATTAAAATCTCGTTAAGTCTAATCACTGCACATATCCCATAACAATTAACAAAAGTCATCCTTGCATTTTTTTTACAGCAATATTTACCTTGAAGTAAGGTAACTGAAGGGACTTCCATATTGGGATGTGTACTTTCTGCAGTAGCTTAGATGAAACTTTTGCAGCCAAGTAGCATTCATGCATCTCCTTGCCTCTATATACTAAAGTGGTTGCTGTATTCCTGGTTCCTCAAATCTTTTTCCATATATGTGTAGCCATGATTGCCATGACTGAATGAGAGATAGTTTCAGTGAGATAGTATTTTGTGGTGCAGCATCCAGGAGAATAGATCAGTCGATTTCTGATGAGGCTGCTGTGGGATAATGTTTATGCCTTCAATTAATTGCCATACCTTCTTGGCGTGTGGGCAAGACCAAAAAGCATGTAAACTGGTTTCAGGAACTTCATCACACTGCTCACAAGTTACTGAAGAGATAAAGCCTTTTGGAAAATACTCAAGTCTTTGTTGCTATGACATCCTGAAGAGCATGCCGTGAAAAACTTTCCACAGTGCCTGCCACATAATTATTGAGCTGTGATTGTTTGAAGCCTCTCCTAAACCTGACCTAGCCTCGTATTCCAACAAATTATACGCACTCTATACCGAAAAATCTACAAGTCTTTGTATCATCATCCAGCAAGTAACACACATAGTTTTCTCCAGATTGAGGATTTGTTGGAGAAACCACTTTAAATGTGCTTGGTGATGGCAGCCACCTATCTTCACAGATGTTAACCTGTCTTCCATTTATATCTTCCAACAATAGTGCTGCTCAACCGTGCAACCTTTCTAGCATCCGTTATACTTCTCCAAGCAAATGAGGCATTGTATGATAACCTTGCTTCAAGTAAAGAGATTGCGGGAAGAATTTGTATCTGTATATCAATAGAAATTTAACAGAGCATTACATTTGCAGGACCCCCAAAAAATAAAGTTTTAATCAATAATAAGAGCCAATTGACAGTTAATTCAAATGCTTGACTATTTTCAATCCCTAACCACTTTAGCAAGAGCCCAGGTGGGCGTGAGAGGGACCTTCCATGGCTAATTCTTCAATATGGCTCTGGTAACTATCCCTCTTACCGTTGTAGTAGGCTTCAAGCCTCTTGGACATTTGATCCTGTCCTTCCATTAATTAAATAGAAGCGCGCCAACTAGACAAGAAGAAAAATTTGTGTTATTCCTATCCGATATAAAAGAAAATAAAATAACTTTGGAAACAAAAAGATGATACAGTATGATATTAAAAGATCTGAGATTTAATCTCTGCCTACACTAAAAATCAATTGATGTCTTAGTTTAATGATAAAAAATTATTATCAGAAACGAAAACCATAGGTTAAAACTCTTTCAAAAAAAAAAAGAAAAAAAAAAATTGAGTTTGGGTCAATTTGGATATGAGTGCCAAGAGGCAAACCTTATTAAGACTCATTGTCATGGAATATTGAATAGTTATCCATTTTTTTCTATACTTACTATTCACTTATCTTTCTTTTATTACCAAACAGGGAAAAAAACTGCAAACTTCAACACTTTTTCATTACTTTGTGCAAATCATGGTCCAAAATCAACATCTGAAATGTGCCGGTTTTCTGTTTGAAATTTCTTTATGACATATATCATTGAACCAAATGCCGGCAAGGGGAAAAAATAGAAAACATTCTATATGTGAGACTATTGGAGAAAAAGCAAAACAACCGTAATATTAAGAGATTAAATTCTATAAGAACATGGTGCAAAACCCTTTATTTACACCATCCAATAATGAGCATCGCGTTAGACTTTTTAAAAGAGAACACCAAATACTAACACATCTGATAACAACTGATTAAAGCCACAAAAAACTCCAACACATCTGCACTCTCAAACCCATTCCCTAACCACAAACACCATTGGCCATGGCTGAGCAACCCTTGCTCGCTGCTGCCACTCGCCAAAGGTCACCACCATTGATCCTGTGTCCATACTTGTCTTGTCTCTCTCTCCTCTTCTCTGTTCTTGCCCCAAGGAACCCAAGGTCAAGACTCACTGCCTCATTCCTTTGCCAGTAACCACCACCGCCACAATCAGCTGTGAATCTCAGTTCCTTTGCCTTGAACACCACAACACTAGGTTTTTTCCACCGCTGATTTTGACTTTGATAAGGTGGTTGAGGTTGGGTTTGGTTTTTGGGTTTCGTTTGTGGGAGGCAATTTGATCGGAGTCACAGCCATGGACGACAGTGACGGCAACCGGTGAGAGGTGGATCTGAAGAAGATTGGCCTATGATGGCTGTTTGGTGAGAGAGCATATGAGTTTTGGGATTTTGATGAGTAGTGATTATGTGTGATACTAGCTATTCATTATTTTGCAAAATACTGATATGACGTGCTATAATTAGAAGACGTAAAATATGAGTTTTACAACACATTTTTATCAAATTCAAAATCTAATATTAATACAACAAATGTCAAGAGAAATTTCAATATGTATCTGTAGGACATTCAAAAAATAAATTTAAAAAACTCAATAAAAAGAGCCATGTGACAGTTGATTTAAATAGCTGACCATTTTGAGTCTGTGACCACTTTAGCAAGAGCCAAGGTGGGCGTGAGAGGACTGTAGCTGGTTGGCTAATTCTTCAACATGGCTCTTGTAACTATTCCTTTACCGCAGTGATGGGCTTCAAGCTTCTTGAGTGTGAATTTTAAAAGTCTAACAGTTGGATTGCATCTGCATGTTTTTATCATATCGTTCATACTCACAAAATTTCAAGAAGATCAAATATCAATTTCTATGTCATCAAACAAATGTTAAAATTTCAAGTTTTTATGATCTAAATTTGTGTATAAAAAATAAGTTTATTGATTGAATAATAAATAACATCTGATTTAAACGAAATTTGATATACATGTTAAGAACATAAAGAACATGAAATTCAACAGTTAAATTTTCAAAATTCACACCAATATATATATATATATATATATATGAGAAGTTTGAAGAGTTTTTCTCCAAATTAATTTGAAGAGAAACTTTGTTCTTAATTTTTGAGTTTAGGGTGATTTTAATATGAGTGACAAAACGTGATGCTAAGTTAGAACTAGCAATATATATATATATATATACCAAAAAATGCTGGTATAGGTCTAAATAAATAACCACAACAAACAAAAACAAAAACAAAAACAAAAACAAAAAAACCAACTCGTAACCATAGGAAGAAGATGATGACTTACAGCACAGGCGATGAAGAGAAAAAGTTTAGCCTTCCAAGTCACTTTCACTAGATTAACTATTGTCTCTCCACGGTGATATAATTTGATCAAGATCTTCAACTTGCTCGAATACCAAATGAACCCCAATTTTCTTCACCTTCAAGTTCTGGAAAGATATTTCAATCACAATTTGACAGATTCCGTTTGCATCACTTTGACTCCATACTTCTTTCCAATCGGAATCAAAGCCATTGGACAACTTGTAATGGGACAAATATTGCAAACCAAGTTGATGCGATTCAATTTTACCATAATTTTCCCTACATAAATGTGTATATTTCATTTGATATCCATTAACTTCAAATGAACATGTATTCCCAATATCCCCAGCGTATATCCATTAACCTAGTTTGACTAATCCAACTAATTCAAAACTAATAAGTCCTTACAAATTTTAAAATGAATTATTGGGAATGGCAACAGCTTCTTACAGCAGGCAATTTTCTCTATTTATGATGCATTAAAGATCAATTGCCCCAAGGTCTGGTTGATGCCTATAATAAGTTCGAAGCAAATGATGACAAAATTTGAGTCCATTTCTGGCTAGAAAGACATTAGAGAAAGAAGAAAGGAGAGTAGAAGAGGAAGAGGAATAGGAATATGCTAAGAGCACAGTCGAGTAATTGATGAGGCTGTGTGAAATGCAGCAATAGAGCTTGTTAGGAAGGTGGTTGGCTGCGTTTACAAATATCATGGATCACCCTAGGATGATCAAGTTACTCATTGCTCTTGAAGATACTGATACTATAAAGTGGTTTCATTTCTTCTGTTGCTGTCAAAACTTCAAGACGATAAAAAATTTAGTAACATATTACTAAAGGTTCTTGGGTATTTTGTTTGCTCTAGCAGAGAAGCATGAATCGACCAACAGCCCAAGAGAATTATATTAATACAACAAACCTCAAGGAAAACATTTTTTTAATGAATAATTCATTTTTATTTATCAAAACACTAGAAGAAAAAACTTCAAACAAAGCTGGATACAAATAACAGCCCAACAAATACAACACTCAAACAAGCCCTCTCTGCTACCAAAGTGCAAACAGCTACATTTGCAACCGCACTTTACAAGCCCAGCAGTGCACTCAATTGTTACAACAATACAACTGCATTTCATAAGCATACATTGCTCTAATCACAAACTGTTGAGTTAGTGGAAGCTTTATGCTTATTAGTTGTGTGTAACAAACAAATAGTAGGTTATTTTATACTTATTTGTTGTGTAATAAAATAATAGCATGTTTTGCAAAATAGAAATAGAAAACACAATCACACATGAAACACAAAGATTTACGTGGTTCAGCTTTAAGCCTACATCCACGGACAGTGTCTAACAGAATATTTCACTAAGAAAATGGGAGACTACAAAATAGCACAAAAGCATGGGACCAAATAATCTTTAATTTCTCTACACTGATGCCACGGCTTAAACTCTATAAAACCAAATAAACAAAGAAACACACATATATACACACACACATACAGCAAAAAGTAACCCTCCTTGATTAATTCTTGCCCACTTGAGACAATACCAAGGTGGGTGTGAGAGGAATGACCCTCCTTGGCTAATTCTTCAACATCTCTCTCATAACTATCCCTCTTACCACCATGATAGGCTTCAAGTTTCTTGGGTCTCCTCCTTCCATTATATAAAAGTGCCCCAACAAGCCAAGAAGAGAAATTTGTATTATTCAAACCTGATGAAAAAACTTTAAAAAAAATAGATATATGGAATAATTTTAATTTTTGAGTTTGTGGTGATTGGGATGTGAGTGCCCAAAGGTGATGTTAACAAGCACAATACTTTGAACTTTCTTTTTTCCCTCTCGCAATGCTAGTATAAAAATTGAAAAGAAAAACTCCAATTTATACCTGTGACAAATTAAATTTTTTTATCATGCCAATTTAAACCTGAGAAACAAAACCCACACTTTCATTTCATTGGATTCCCCTCCCCAAAAATAAAAGAGAAATCAAGAATCGTGAACAATAATAGCAAGAAGAATGAAGACGACTTACAGGCAAAGAAGTTGAAACATTCCTTATACCAAATTCTTTAGAATTAGCCATGCATCCAGGTAGTCTTTGGATGGGGTTCATCAATAGAATAGCCTTCTCCACTTGGTCCAACCCCATCATCCTCATCACAGCTTTGCTTATTTCTGTTACCTTCTGTGGTTGAATCTTAAAGATCATGGCGTAGATCACCCAGATCCTCAGTGTGTCCTGCTGTTGATGGTTAACTGAATCATAGTTTGATTGGGATCTTCAATGTCTTGGTAACTATTCCTCTTCCCTCCATGAACGGATTCAAGTGTCTTTGACATTTGATACTCTCCTTCCACTAAAACAAAGTTCACCAACAAGACAAACAAGAAAAATTTCTACTATTACTCCAACCTGATTATAAAAAAAAAAAAAAATTTGAAATGGTATGATTTTAATTTTTGAGTTTGGGCTGATTTTGCCGAGAGTGCTAACAGGTAATGCTAAGGTACAACTAGCACAATACTTTGAAGTTAACAATTTAAAAAAAAAAAAAAGAGAGATAGTATATGTCCCCCAAAAAAAATGATGATGACTTATGAAGTCATAAGAAGAATGATCATCACTTATTGGAAAAGAAGTCGAAAATTTCCCTTTGACTAGACTCCTCAGAATCAGCCATAAATTCTCCAACTTCATAAATCCAATTGGTTGTGGTTCCTCATTAGAGTGGCCTTCTCCACTAGGTCCAGCCCCATCATCCTCATGACATTTTTGCTACCTTCTGCGGCTGAATTGTTCAATATCACGATAGATTTCACCAGACCCTCATAGAGGGTGCAGCTGTTGTTGCTGCTCTGTGCCATAGTTAGAATGAGATCTTTGATGTCTTGGTAACTACTACCTTTGTGAATGGATTCAAGCTTCTTGGACGTTTGATTCTCTCCTTCCACTAAATAAAAGTGCACAAACAAGAAAATTTTGTATTATTTCAGCCTGATTAAAAATTAAAAAAACAAAAGTAAAAAACTAGAGATAGAATAGTGATATCACCGATATGGTATGATTTTAATTTTTGAATTTGGGGTGATTTTTATGTGAGTGCCAACAGGGAATGCTAAATATATATCTCCAAAAAAAAAAAAAAATGATAAGTTGTAAATGATAAAACATGTAAGTAAGAAGAAAGATAAAAGACTTACTCGCAAAGTAGTCAATAAATTCCCTTTGACTAGAATCATCAGAATCAGCCATAAATCCTCCAAGCCTTTGAATCCTCTTTGGCGGTGGTTCTACAATAGAGCAGCATTCTCCACTGGGTCCTGCCCCATCATCATCCTCATCATGGCTTTGCTTATTTGCACTACCTTCTGCAATTGAATCATCAATATCATGATGGATTATGAAGCTGCTGTTGTTGATGCACTGTGCCATAGTTTTATTGGGATTTTCGATGTCTTGCCCGTATATGAATTGGACCCCAATTTTCTCCACCTCCAAGTTCCGGGAAGATGCTTTAATCATAAGAGGATGAAATCCGTTCCGATAAGAAGAATAGGTCAGCCAAAGGTGATGTGATTCAATTGTACCATATTCTTTCCTAGAACCAGAAATTTCTCCCTCATTCATTGGAAATCCATTGATTATAAATAAAAGTTCCCAATCACGAGGGCATTCACGCCATTTGTTGGGTATAAAGACAACACAAAATGCAATTCCAATCGGCACATTAGACCAATTAGAAGGTACTTGTACTTTCAATTCATGACCCATACATTCATGGTTAAAATATTTCGGAATTTCACTTCCTGGAATAATAATTTTTAACTTCTTTGGTAGTGTACCACTTTGTCCCTGAAATATATAAAGCATAATGTTTAGAACTTGGAGAGAGAGACAGAGAGACAAAGAGAGACCTGCCTGGAGCATGTTATTAACGCCCTGAAGCATGTTATTGTCAACCAGTTTGAAGCAATTGAAAAATAGGAATTGCAAATAGGTGCGATCGGACCTAAAAAGATAAAATTGCAGTTCTGGCAATCTCTCTAGTGAGGTACAATCGTCTGCAACTACAGAATCAATAGTTGACAGAGCATTTTCAAATGATTGAAGACTCTTGCAACCCTCCAAATAGAGTTTTCGAAGGTTAGAGAGTTGAAACATGCTTTCAGGAAGGGAAAAAAAATTATTTCCACTTAGATCTAAGTATTCTAGAGAGGACAAGCAACCAATGTCATTGGGGATTGACCAAAGATCGCAGTGACTAAGATTCAAATTGGTTAAAGATTGCAGACCTGATAAAGAAGGCAATGATAAGCCCACCGGAACTGGACTTGTTTGCAGGGAAGAATATATAAATAAAGGCAATAATATTCTTTCCATGGTAGGATTTGTTGGCAAGTAAGATAATGAAATCCATAATGGTTCCATCGACTCAAGACTTGCTGGCTGGGAATAAAATTCAGATAACTTCCATCCATGGATATGAAGCTGTTTAGATTTTTAAGGAGAACAATGGAAGAAGGAACCTCTTTTATGGCTGTCCATCCAAATTAAGCATCCAAAAAGATCAAGAGACTTAAGCAACTTCAAACTACAAATGGTGATAGGAAGGTGCACAAGATTTATGCAATATCTTAGAGTCAATGCAGTAAGGTTAATCAAACATCCAATTGATGAAGGCATCTCTTCTATAGCTGTTTTACTCAAATCAAGCATCCGCAAACCTTCGATTATCCATGAGTTCTCTGGCAAGTTTTTAAATCTTGAGCATGTTGAAAGATCAAGAGCACCATGGAACTTAAAACCACCAGTGGTATTAGGAAGACACACAAGTTTATTGCAATAGAGTAGAGTCAATGAAACAAGGCTCCTTTGAGATTCCCTAGGTTCTCCGGCAAGTTGTCAAAATTCGAGCACCCACAAAGATTAAGACGTTGAAGCAAACTCAAGCTACAAATGGTGCTAGGAAGGCACACAAGATTCTTACAATCTTTGGGAAGAAAACTCTTCTATAGCTGTTCCACTCAAATCAAGATCATAGAGACCTTTGAGATTCCCTAGGTTCTCCGGCAAGTTGTCAAAAGTCGAGCACCCACAAAGATTAAGATGTTGAAGCGAACTCAAGCTACGAATGGTGCTAGGGAGGCACACAAGATCCTCACAATCTTTGAGAGTCAATGAATTAAGGGTCGTCAAGCCTTCAATTGATGAAGGAAGCTCTTTTATAGCTGTTCCACTCAAATCAAGATCATAGAGACCTTTGAGATTCCCAAGGTTCTCCGGCAAGTTGTCAAAATTCCAACACCCACAAAGATTAAGACGTTGAAGCGAACTCAAGTTACAAATGGTGCTAGGAAGGCACACAAGATTCTCACAATCTTCGAGAGTCAATGAATTAAGGGTCGTCAAGCCTTCAATTGATGAAGGAAGCTCTTTTATAGCTGTTCCACTCAAATCAAGATCATAGAGACCTTTGAGATTCCCTAGGTTCTCCGGCAAGTTGTCAAAATTTGAGCACCCACAAAGATTAAGACGTTGAAGTGAACTCAAGCTACAAATGGTGCTAGGAAGGCACACAAGATTCTCACAATCTTCGAGAGTCAATGAATTAAGGGTCGTCAAGCCTTCAATTGATGAAGGAAGCTCTTTTATACCTGTTCGTTTCAAATCAAGATCATAGAGACCTTTGAGATTCCCTAGGTTCTCTGGCAAGTTGTCAAAATTCCAGCACCCAGAAAGATCAAGACGTTGAAGCGAACTCAAGCTACAAATGGTGCTAGGAAGGCACACAAGATTCTTACAATCTTTGAGAGTCAATGACTCAAGGGTCGTCAAGCCTTCAATTGATGAAGGAAACTCTTTTATAGCTGTTCCACTCAAATCAAGATCATAGAGACCTTTGAGATTCCCTAGGTTCTCCGGCAACTTGTCAGAATTCCAGCACCCAGAAAGATCAAGACGTTCAAGCGAACTCAAGCTACAAATGGTGCTAGGAAGGCACACAAGATTCTTACAATCTTTGAGAGTCAATGAATTAAGGGTCGTCAAGCCTTCAATTGATGAAGGAAGCTCTTTTATAGCTGTTCCACTCAAATCAAGATCATAGAGACCTTTGAGATTCCCAAGGTTCTCCGGCAAGTTGTCAAAATTCCAACACCCACAAAGATTAAGACGTTGAAGCGAACTTAAGCTACAAATGGTGCTAGGAAGGCACACAAGATTCTCACAATCTTCGAGAGTCAATGAATTAAGGGTCGTCAAGCCTTCAATTGATGAAGGAAGCTCTTTTATAGCTATTCCACTCAAATCAAGATCATAAAGACCTTTGAGATTCCCTAGGTTCTCCGGCAAGTTGTCAAAATTTGAGCACCCACAAAGATTAAGACGTTGAAGCGAACTCAAGCTACAAATGGTGCTAGGAAGGCACACAAGATTCTCACAATCTTCGAGAGTCAATGAATTAAGGGTCGTCAAGCCTTCAATTGATGAAGGAAGCTCTTTTATACCTGTTCGTTTCAAATCAAGATCATAGAGACCTTTGAGATTCCCTAGGTTCTCTGGCAAGTTGTCAAAATTCCAGCACCCAGAAAGATCAAGACGTTCAAGCGAACTCAAGCTACAAATGGTGCTAGGAAGGCACACAAGATTCTTACAATCTTTGAGAGTCAATGACTCAAGGGTCGTCAAGCCTTCAATTGATGAAGGAAACTCTTTTATAGCTATTCCACTCAAATCAAGATCATAGAGACCTTTGAGATTCCCTAGGTTCTCCGGCAACTTGTCAAAATTCCAGCACCCAAAAAGATCAAGACGTTCAAGCGAACTCAAGCTACAAATGGTGCTAGGAAGGCACACAAGATTCTTACAATCTTTGAGAGTCAATGAATTAAGGGTCGTCAAGCCTTCAATTGATGAAGGAAGCTCTTTTATACCTGTTCGTCTCAAATCAAGATCATAGAGACCTTTGAGATTCCCTAGGTTCTCCGGCAAGTTGTCAAAATTCAAGCACCCACAAAGATTAAGATGTCGAAGCGAACTCAAGCTACAAATGGTGCTAGGAAGGCACACAAGATTCTTACAGTCTATCAAATCAAGATCAACGAGACCTTTGAGATTCCCTAGGTTCTCCGGCAAGTTGTCAAAATTCGAGCACCCACAAAGATTAAGACGTTGAAGCGAACTCAAGCTACAAATGGTGCTAGGAAGGCACACAAGATTCTTACAATCTTTGAGAGTCCATAAATTAAGCGTCGTCAAGCCTTCAATTGATGAAGGAAACTCTTTTATAGCTGTTCCACTCAAATCAAGATCATAGAGACCTTTGAGATTCCCTAGGTTCTCTGGCAAGTTGTCAAAATTCCAACACCCACAAAGATTAAGACGTTGAAGCAAACTCAAGCTACAAATGGTGCTAGGAAGGCACACAAGATTCTTACAATCTTTGAGAGTCAATGAATCAAGGGTCGTCAAGCCTTCAATTGATGAAGGAAACTCTTTTATAGCTGTTCCACTCAAATCAAGATGACAGAGACCTTTGAGACTCCCTAGGTTCTCTGGCAAGTTGTCAAAATTCGAGCACCCACAAAGATTAAGACGTTGAAGCGAACTCAAGCTACAAATGGTGCTAGGAAGGCACACAAGATTCTTACAATCTTTGAGAGTCCATAAATCAAGGGTCGTCAAGCCTTCAATTGATGAAGGAAACTCTTTTATAGCTGTTCCACTCAAATCAAGATCATAGAGACCTTTGAGATTCCCTAGGTTCTCTGGCAAGTTGTCAAAATTCGAGCACCCACAAAGATTAAGACGTTGAAGCGAACTCAAGCTACAAATGGTGCTAGGAAGGCACACAAGATTCTTACAATCTTTGAGAGTCAATGAATCAAGGGTCGTCAAGCCTTCAATTGATGAAGGAAACTCTTTTATAGCTGTTCCACTCAAGTCAAGATCACAGAGACCTTTGAGATTCCCTAGGTTCTCCGGCAACTTGTCAAAATTCGAGCATCCACAAAGATTAAGACGTTGAAGCGAACTCAAGCTACAAATGGTGCAAGGAAGGCACACAAGATTCTTACAATCTTTGAGAGTCAATGAATTAAGGGTCGTCAAGCCTTCAATTGATGAAGGAAACTCTTTCATAGCTGTTCCACTCAAATGAAGATCACAGAGACCTTTGAGATTCGCTAGGTTCTCCGGCAACTTGTCAAAATTCGAGCATCCACAAAGATCAAGACGTTGAAGCGAACTCAAGCTACAAATGATGCTAGGAAGGCACACAAGATTCTTACAATCTTTGAGAGTCAATGAATTAAGGGTCGTCAAGCCTTCAATTGATGAAGGAAACTCTTTCATAGCTGTTCCACTCAAATGAAGATCACAGAGACCTTTGAGATTCGCTAGGTTCTCCGGCAACTTGTCAAAATTCGAGCATCCATAAAGATCAAGACGTTGAAGCGAACTCAAGCTACAAATGGTGCTAGGAAGGCACACAAGATTCATACAATCTTTGAGAGTCAATGAAGTAAGGGTCGTCAAGCCTTCAATTGATGAAGGAAACTCTTTCATAGCTGTTCCACTCAAATCAAGATCACTGAGACCTTTGAGATTCCCTAGGTTCTCCTGCAAGTTGTCAAAATTCAAGCACCCAAAAAGATCAAGACGTTGAAGCAAACTCAAGCTACAAATGGTGCTAGGAAGGCACACAAGATTCTTACAATCTTCGAGAGTCAATGAATTAAGGGTCGTCAAGCCTTCAATTGATGAAGGCAACTCTTTTATAGCTGTTTCACTCAAATCAAGATCACTGAGACCTTTGAGATTCCCTAGGTTCTCCGGCAAGTTGTCAAAATTTGGGCACCCACAAAGATTAAGACGTTGAAGCGAATTCAAACTACAAATGGTGCTAGGAAGGCACAGGAGATTCTTACAATCTTTGAGAGTCAATGAATTAAGGGTCGTCAAGCCTTCAATTGATGAAGGCAACTCTTTTATATCTGTTTCACTCAAATCAAGATCATAGAGACCTTTGAGATTCCCTAGGTTCTCCGGCAAGTTGTCAATATTTGAGCACCCACAAAGATAAAGATGTTGAAGCGAATTCAAGCTACAAATGGTGCTAGGAAGACACATAAGATTTTCGCAAGAATTTAGATGAAAAAGAACAAGCTTTTTAAGAAGTCCAACAGATGGGTGAAGCTCACGTAAATTTTGACAATATGAAAGTGTTAATTTCTCAAGATTTAGGACTCCAGTGAAATCCGGGGATATAATCAGGCCCGATTCTGACAAGTCGATGAACTTCAACGTGTCAAAATTCTGTTTTAAGAAGAAAAAAAAAAGTTAAAAAAGAAGTCAAGTCAATGAGTTTCCTAGTGTCGGATTTATTGAAATTTAAATGCAAAGTTGTGAGGATACTGAATAACACACAATTACCTTTAGTCCTATCCAAAGTTGTTCAATTCTGCTCTCTGGCAAATGAAGCATAACAAGCTCATCTAGCTGAAAAGTTGATGGTAGAGAATTTGAAGGATAATACCTCCAACAAAGAACTCTTAAAGAATTTGGAAGATGTTGAGGAACATGGAAAACACCATCAATGCTAAGAAATTTAAGATTGTACATCTGCGAAATAGCCTCAGGGCTCCAACATGTCTCTTTTACTTCATCATCATAATTACGCAAAATATGCATGGCTTGAACTCTTTCTATTCCCTAATAATCAAGAAGGAATTGGTGAATTGTGAAAGAACTTATTAGCATAAATATTTAAATATCAAAATTGCTGAACAAGAAGATAGGGAATGAGCTCAAATTCTCTAAATAAACTCTTACCTTATTTTTTTTCAACACGTTTTCAATGTCCTCATAACGCCACAATCTACTACGCTTCCCACAATCATTAGGGCACTCTTGACAAACTATGTTCTTACCCATTTCTTCAAGTAAATCATGCATCCTCAATATACCTTTATCATCAATTTTCAAGAGAGATTTATCAATGAGTTCCTGCAATCCAATATCAGGGTGAAGGCCAAGACTATCTAGTACTTCTACTATATGATCCTTCTCCTCATGATTAAAGAAGCATGCAATATGCAGGAATATTTCCTTATCTAAGTCATCGAGTCCATCAAAACTTATTTGAAGTACATTGAAAACTTCTTTCTTAGGATTTTCTTTGATCCTCTCCAATGCACTTCTCCATAAAATGGTACTTTTCCCAAACAAGAAGGAACCCAAAACCTTAAGAGCTAAAGGCAGACCAGCAGCATATTTTAAAACTTCTTTGGACATCCCTAAATAATCATTTGGGGGGACGTGCTCTTCTCTAAAAGCTTTTGAGCAAAAAAGTTGTAAAGCATCTTTATCATACAATCCTTTAACTTCATATGTTTTATAAACTCTATGCGTTTTCAACATATGCACATCTCTTGTTGTTATGATAATTCTACTACCCGGACCAAACCAATCATGCTCCCAAGCTAAATTTTCTAACTGGTCTAATTTATTTACATCATCAAGAACAAGAAGAATCCTTTTACGACATAACCTATTCCTGATCTTGAGAACTCCATCATACTTATCTCTAACTTTCAAATCTGTTTCCTCCAAAATATTAGAAATAAGTTTCTGTTGTAGTCCAACTAAACCATGTTTTTCAGAATTTTCCCTAACATCCTCAATAAAACTATAAGCTTCAAATTCTTTAGAAACCATATGGTAAACAACTCTAGCAAGAGTTGTCTTACCCATTCCCCCCATTCCCCAAACCCCTATAAAGCGAACATCGTTTGACCCTATAGCTAATAACGACTCCAATTCCACCATTCGAGAGTATATTCCTACCAGGTCCCTAGTAATGTAAGGGAATGCATCATATTTCAAGTGAAGTGATATCCATCCCATGATGTCTTTGATGTCTTCTGTCTCATACCTGCAATGAAAAAGGTACAGTATGCATTGAGTTTGAACCACCAAGAGTTCACGCAAAAAAAAAAAATATAACATATATGATGTTCAATTCGGTTGAGTGAAACAAAAATTTGTAAAGCGATCCACTGAGGAAAAAAATTGAAAGAAGTAGAACGAAACATGTATGTAGATCTGCTTAAGGTTCCAAATAAAGTTATATATATGAAGTGGGTCATCTGAATATATTTAAAAGAAATAAATAATTAGTCAAGTTTAATTACCTAGTATTCTTTAAATGAAATCCAGCGACATTGCCCACTTCTTTCAAAGCTTCTCTCCATTTCTCCACCCTCTCTTTGTTCCCCTTTTCTTCATGTTCAATAAATGCTTGCTCAAAAGTTCGTTTCCGTGTATCGGATGGATCCACATTGTGAAAAACAGGTAGAATTGTCATTCCCGTCTTTTTCTTGCAGTGTATGATGTGTGCAAGTTCATCTAAGCACCAAGCTGAAGATGCGTAGTCTTTTGAGATAATGACGATAGCAAATCTCGACTCCTCTATTGCTTTCAACAGCTCTGGTGAGATGGGTTTTCCTCTGTCAAGGTTTTTATCGTCTTTAAAAGTGTGAATGCCTTTTTGTCTCAAAGCTTCATAAAGATGACCCACAAAATTGTAGCGGGTGTCCTCGCCTCTGAAACTGAGAAAGACGTCATAATTCCATCGGGCAGCAGCAGAAGAAGAAGAACTTGGGAAAGATGACGAGTCCGTTTCCATGTCCACTAAAGCCATTAGAAAAATAGATCTGCATGCAAAATTTAAAAAAAAAAAAAAAAAACAAATAATAATCAATTAGAAATTTAGAACCGAAGAAAGATTAAAAAGAAAATGAATTAGGGAAGAAGAAATTACTTGATCCCCAACCTGACTTGCGTAGTTTTGAAAATGCGTCGAATCCAATCTGAAATTTGCAAATGAAGAGAGAGAAGACTGAGAAGAGAATTTGGAGAGGACCTAGAAATTTGGAAGTGATGAAATTTCAGTGCTCCTTTTAGGAAATATTACAAGAAACTTCCACTGCTCTGTTTTATTATATTTTTCAGAGTACTTCCACTTCCTAGAAATTTCAGTGCTCCTGAGAGAAAACAAAGAACTAAAGCATGAGTGTATTTTTTTATTTTTTTTTTTTGTTTTTGAGAAGAGCTAAACGATGAGTAGATCCTGAGAAGGCGAGAGGGTACAGTGAGAATGGAAGAAAGTAAGAGGGAAGAAAAGAGTTTGGACAGGTCAGTGAAGAAGGTAAAGAATAAGAAGGAGAAAAAAATAATATCTGAAAAAGTTGAAAAGTAAGACATCAAGGGCCCGTTTGGTTATAGAGTTCAAAAATTATTGTTTAAAAAGATGTGAAAATTGTAGTTTAAAAAGTGTTATTGAAATATATGTTTTTAGTGTTTATAAAACAAAAAAATGTGTTTGGTATCATGGTTTAAATAACATGTTTCAGTGTTCAAAAACATAAAATATGTATTTGGTATGTGTGTGTTAGATGGTAAAAAAAAGCTGAATAAAGTACAAAATAAATATTTTTTAAATTAGCAAAGTACAAAAAAAATATAAAATATTGTTTAAATGCTGCCGGTAGTTCACCTTAATTACGAAAATGCCACTCAGCAATGTTTTTTGTTGTTCAAAATCACTCCCAAGCTGATTTCAAAAACTATTGTTTGAAACATATGTTTTGAGCAATATTTTTTAAACAATACTTTTTGAAATCAATGACCAAACATATTTTTTTTGTTTTTGAACAATATTGTTTACCATGGACTCTAAGAATTGGGTTTTGAAATATTTAGAAGGTAGGTTGGATTTGAGGGTGGATAAAATGAAGACGGCAATTCATAGTGCAGTATCTGAGAATATTAGTTTTCTAGGTATGGAACTACAGGCAGTTCCACCTTCAGTTTTGCATCCTCCCATGAGTGAGAAAGCAATTAGGGCACGGAAGAAGTACCTTAGGCAGAAGGAAGTTAGAGCTTTAGAATTTAAAAATGCCAGAGAGAGGAAAAGAAAGATACT
The DNA here is from genome assembly GCF_932294415.1 of Quercus robur. Classification (NCBI taxonomy): domain Eukaryota; kingdom Viridiplantae; phylum Streptophyta; class Magnoliopsida; order Fagales; family Fagaceae; genus Quercus; species Quercus robur. Next base: position 43,751,579 of record NC_065540.1, on the reverse strand, counting down.
GGGGATGAAGATATTGCAGCATGTTTTTAAGAAGTTGAAGCAAAGTGATGGGTTTAAATTTGACTTTCAAATTGAAAATGAGGTTCGAGAAATCTTCAGAACTTGGACTGATGAAGTGGTCCATGATTTCTTGGGTTCCTTGGAAGAGCGTTGGGAATGGCATCGGATGCTTACAGCAGGCGATTTTCTCTCTTTAAGGCACATTAGAGGTCAATTGCCCCAAGAGCTGGTTGATGCGTATGATAAGTTCGAAGAGCAAGTTGACAAGTATTTGAGTCCGGTCCAAGCTAGAAAGGCATTAGAGAAAGAAGAAAAGAGAGTGGAGGAGGAAGAGGAACAGAAATACGCTAAGAGCACGGTTGAGGATTTGACAAGGCTGTGTATGAAAGTTGATGCACCAGTAGAACTTGTTAGGAAGGCAGTTAAGATGGCTGGTTTTACAAATAACATGGGTCGCCCTAGGCCGATCAAGTTACTCATTGCTCTTGAAGATATTGATATTATCAAGTGGTATGCAGGAGTAGGGAGAAGGTGGCTTGATTTCTTCTGTTGCTGTCACAACTTCAAGATGGTTAAAACTGTAGTAACTTATCACTTGAGGTTCTCTTGCATTTTGACACTAGCAGAGAAGCATGAGTCAACCAAACGTGAAGCCATTAAGCATTACACTAAAGATTTGAAGGTCTCTGATTTTAATGGAAATGAAGAAGTGTACTTCCCCACAGAAAGAGAGGTTAAAATGATGGGAGATCAAAATCTTTTGGATCCAAGGCCTGTTGATGGGGCTTTATCTTTGGCTTTGATCAGGTTGGCTTCTGATGAGCCTTCATGTTCCTGTATCGGTCATTTCTGTGACAGAATGGATACTGTTTATTATCGGGTATGGTTACTGCAGAACCGTTTGAATGTGAATCCATCTGTTGAGGACAAATGGGTCCCAGGGATGGGTGCAATTCATGAAAGTCTCAATCGGAAATGCCTCCCTCTCTGTTCTCATCACATAAATGATTTATATATGGGGAGTATCACCCTGCGAGACATTGACTGCACTGCATTTGTGGATGTGGACTGAATGTTGCATGTTCTGCTGCAGTTTTCTACATGATTGGCATTGGTTCTGGTGGCTGCTATTGATGTGAACCTTGTTCTAGAAATTCTTATGTATTTCTTTTCTGAAATGAGGCCAGGCAGGTGATGTGTAAATTTTTTGCGTTTTTATTGATTTTCTTTTTAGCTACTAATCTCATTGTCATTTGTGGTGATGAATCATCGTGTGAAGTTTACTATAAACCATTATAGAGAAACATATTCAAGTAGTCATTATCCAATACTTCTCCAGGATTTTGGATGGTTAGTTTGTAACTTCTCTAGGTTTCTGTGAAAGGCATCCTTTATTTTCCCAACCCTGAGCACTTGATTTATCTCATTGCTCAGTCTATTATGATGGAACAGGATTACAAAACCATTTTGTCCCTGAAAATTCTGTTCTTGTGCCTTTTTTTTTTTTTTTTTTTGATAAACTCTGTTCTTGTGCCTTACGTATCCTTTCAATATGATAATCATGTCTTTCCTTAAACTGTTTTTTTGGTGCCTTCTTACCTTCTTCTATGTAAATGTAAGTATCTCATGTTGACATGCTCAATTTATTCTACAGCATTGTGACTGTCATGCTCACCACACCAGCTGTTTGATCCTTAATTTGTAGTTTGATTCTTAATTTGTAGTTTGATTCATACAAACCCCACAGAAACCCTCACAAAACCCCAACTCAAAGCCTTAGTTCTTACTCAATACTCACATGTCACATTCTCCAATCTTGTCTCAAATGTCCTTGCTTTGCCCAACGTGCTCCTCACTGCCTGCCAAAACATCACAACTCCACAACCCAACAATGGCCTCAGCTCCCTTGACTCACAGTCCCTTCTACACTCGGTCTTGAGGCGGTTTGATATTGAAGAAATGGGCCGCCGGCTCTGCGAGAATCGGTTCAATATTGAAGCTTGTTTTTTCACAATGATGCCCTCAAGAATGGAAGTTGAGTCCTTGGTCTTGCCCAACTTGAAATTAAAGGTTTTGATTGAAGCTATTAGGATGGTGTTGGAAATTGTGTATGATGAATGGTTTGTTAATTTTTATTATGGTGAGCGTGTCGGTATGGGACGCCACACCGCCATTAGGTACCTTAAGAACTCAGTAGAGAATCCTAGTTGGTGGTTTAGTGTCACATTTGATTGAAATTTTTTTGATAATAGGCATGTAAATAAGCTGTGTTTGTTTATTGAAGAGAAAATGAAGGATGGTTTCTTTGTCGGTATTACAAAGAGGTTGGTTTGAGTGTGAGGTGGTGGGAATTGAATTGGGTGGTTGTTACTTAGGAAGGGGGTTTCCTCATGAAAGCGGGTTGTTTTCGATTTTGATTAATATTTACTTTAATGGGTTTGATAAATAAATTCAAGATATGTGTCTTCAGAAAAATCAGGAGAATACAAAGTTTGAATCAGAGGAGCTTATTTCAGTGTCTGGCATGTTTTACAAGCCAGCCAGTGAAGATGTATGTGGTCAGGTATTTGGATGAAATATTAGTGATCACTTCAGGTTCAAAGATGTTTAGTTCAAAGATGTTGACCATGGATTTGAAGCATTGGGTTTTAAAATATTTAGAAGGGGGGTTGGAGTTGAAGGTGGATAGAATGAAGAAATTGACTACACTTTGTTTGCAGATGTGGACTGAATGTTGCTTGTTCTGCTGCAGTTTCCTATGTAATTGGCTTTGGTTCTAGAGGCTGCTGATGTTCTGAAACCTTATTCAAGAAATTCTTGTGTATTTCATTTCTGAAATGAAACCAGGTAGGTGATGTGTAAATTGATTGCGTTTTTATTCATATCTTTGCTACTAATGTCATTGTTCATTTGTGGTGATGGATCTTTGTGTGAATTTTATCTTAAGAACATAATAGAGGAGCTTATTCAAGTAGTCATTATCCAAAACTTTTCCATGATTTTGGAGGGTTATTTTGTAACTTCTCCAAGTTTTTGCGAAAGGCGTCTTTTGTTTAACCAACCACGAGCATTTGATTTATCTCATAGCTCAGTATATTGTGATGGATACATTGGATAAGATTACGAAACCATTTTGTTCATGACAATTCTGTCCTCTTGCGTTGCTTAAGTATCCTTTCAATATGATAATCTTGTCTTTCCTTAAAACTGTTTTCTTGGTGCCTTCTTACCTTCTTCTATGTAAGTATCTCATGTTGACATGCCCAAAATATTCTACAACATTGTGACCCTCATACTCTCCACACCAGCAGTTTGATCCCTAATTTGTTTGATTTATACAAAAACACTTGGTTCTTCACAATGGATACAAGACATTAATTAATTTTTTTACTCTTATTATTTTTTATTTGTAAGTTACACAAACTAAAAGATTTCCTCTGGCTTGTCTATCGAAAAAAATTAGTTACTCTGGCAACTAAGGGGACCATTTGTTTGTTTCCCTAAGCTTCTTTTGTTTTAATAGGAAATAGGACTGGTAAACCTTTGTCTCATTGAAGCTTCTTTCCCATGAGTTGCCCATTTTTGGTTGACCCATAAGAAAAGCGTTTCTCCAGAATCTGTCTTCTTTTGTTTGATGTTTGTTTGTTTGTTGTATAGTGTCTCTTGTGATCTTTCTGGCTTTTATTTTAACCAATACTAGAATTCTCCCAACTCTTCTCATGCTTGTTGTAGGTACATGTTGAGAGCTGTTCTCAAGTACTGTAGGGCTGAAAAATGAGCCAAGCTGCTCGCAAGCAGCTCGATCAAAGTTTGCTTGGCCTGTTTGTTAAGCAAGATGATCTGAGCTTGAACTATGTTCTGAGCTTAAGCATCATTATGCTCAGCTTGTCAGCCCATGATCTGGCTTGATAGAGGGTCTCCATCATAGATCTGATCTGAGGGAATATTCTTCTTCTCAAACTGATCTGAGTATTTCATTTTGGGAATTAAGCACAGACAGCACATTCTTCTTAATTTATCTGTTTTTTAATCTGTGGGATTGAACCACCACATAAAAATGTTATGGGCTTTTCATGTATAAGACGAATTTTGCCCTCTTTGGTTCCCAAATTGCAAACAAGAGATGAAAAGAGTAGCCATTCCTGTCATAACAAGTCCTGCTTCCCCATTAGCAGCTGTAGGTCACACATAGGAGAAGAGGACACATTGAGGTACCTTTTTTGGGAATATACATAAACAACCATGCTCCAATGGACACGTGAGAGAAAAAAAAGGCCATTGCAGGTGTTGCTTCCTAAGCTGTACAATAACCTTACCCTTGTTGTAGAGCCCATCAGCTTTTGAAGTTTAAATGCTCAAAACAGCTAGCATTTAGAAGTTTTTTGGAGCTTGCAATCAGCTTGGAAGACATTCAACTATTGAATGAGCTGAGCTCCAACCAGAATGTTGAGACTGGAATCAAGCTCAAGCCCATCTTGAATTCTAGAAATATTTTGCAAGAGCCGAGTATGAGTAGTTGGAAGTTGGGCTTAGCTCGGTTTGTTTACAGTTCCCATTGTATGATTGGCTACCAAAGGTTTGCGAGTTCATATCTTAAGTACTGCCATTTTGTGCCAAAAAAAAATTATGATGGGTGATGTATGGGTATATACTTGCATTGACTTGACAATTAATCTTCATTTTTCTTTGATGATTGACTTGTATTGTATTTACCTCTTTTGCTTTTAGAGTTTAGTCTACGTTTGGCACTTTTGAAAAATGCAATATACTTTTTTTCCCATCGTTTATTAAAATTTTCATAGTCAGTATTGAACACTTGTTTCCTTTTAATTGGTCTTTGTGGTTGTTCATTATAGGAATGGCTTCTGTGGGGTTCTGTGAGTCATCTTTAAATCAGAGGTACTGGATTTCAAGGCTTTAAGTAAAAAACAATATTTCAGAAAGGAAAGTGTTGATCATTTTTGTGACGAAGCAGGCTGAGCTTTTGGCAGACTAACCATAAACAGGCTGAAGAAGATTTTGTTACTAATGAAGTGTAATGTTTTGTGGGGTTTTGAGGTTTTTAGTGAGCAAGAAAGAATGACATTGTTTCATTGTTTGGCTTTTGCAATATCAAGTTTAATGGGTGAGTGAGGAGAAATGTGGTTTCTGAAGATGGAAGGTAGTTTCTAGAAGATAAAGATGATATATTGTACTGTGTACAGAAAACGAAGATGGAGGGTAGTTTCTAGAAGATATACATGATATACTATACTGTGGATAGAAAATGGTAATGAGAAATAATATGGATAATTAGATTAGATTTTTCAGTATATATTTTGCTGGTTTTACTTTGAGACACATAATCTCTCTCTCTCTCTCTCAAGAAGTGGTGTTTTTGCATTTGACCAGACTATTCTACTTCCTATCCATGAGACATCTCGAAACCCCATAGCTTGATAATGTGGTGAATTGAACCTTAGACCTTCGGATGTCATATCCCAAACCTAACTCAACAAGTTCAAAACACTATAAAGGTGTTCGATAGATTAATAGTGTGGTGAATTGAATCTTGGACCTTCGGATGTCACACTCCAAACCTAGCTCAACGAGTTCAAAACACTATCAAGGTGGGCAACTAGTCTGAACAGAAAAAAGAATGTTTTTCATGATGATGTGAATTAGATTATCAAGTAATCAAACAATTGAGATTGAATTATTTGGCACTTTAGAAGCGAAGAAAATTCTCAGTTTGCTTCAGATATAAATTTTCTTTTGCTTCTTTCAGTCCAACTAAATCTAATAAAGAGGAGGCAAATAATATTCAATCAAGAAGAGCGTAGGCACTTGAAATTCTACTAGAAGTTATTGACACCGAGTAACATAGGGCATTTTACTATGGTAGCTTATTGTGGACTAATAATCTATCCCTTTTCATCGGTAATGAGATATTGTGTAAGAAATGGAAGGTAGATTCAGATGTAGTCCATTCGAGTTAATTTTTACAAATCTGGAAGGATTAACAATGGCAAAGTAGTATTACTGAAGTTGCTTGGATGGTTGTCACCATTTACAGATGCTGTTATAAGTGCCATAGAATGCCAAATTGGAACTGTCCTCGTTTGAATTGCAAATTACTCAAAGCTAATTCTTCCCCACTTACTAGTGGGATTTGTGGAAGAAATGACGGTCATCTACGAAATGTGTTATAATCTGCATTACTAGAGTTGTCCAAATTTCTATTTTCCAACTCTCAAAATGTCCAACATCTTTTGTAAACTTGCCTTGGTGGAAAATGAAAAAATTCCAAACTAGTCCATAGTGATGTCTAGGGGCTACCACCTCTCACATTAGTATATACTTTTCTTTTCCATTGATCTTTGTTGATCATTTCACCAGATTACATGGTTGTATCTGTTACAAAATAAATCAAAAGTATTTGCTATATCTTAGCATTTTAAAGCCATTATGGAAACAAAATTTTCATTTTAACTTAAAATCCTAAGTGAAAGTGGAGATGAATATACTTCAACTAAAAATGTTGTACTGAGTACATAAAACTTCCACTTTTGGTGGGTTTGGAAGAGGTTATGGTACGTAATCTTACTCCTCCTAATTTTCTTTTTTGGAGGGGTTGATTCCTAGCTTGAACTTGCGACCTATCACTTTTGGTGGAAGGCATTTGCAATTGCACCAAGGCCTGGCCTCTAGGTGAATGTACTAAAACTAAATTTGATAAATTTTGTACTTCACAGGGTATAATCCATCAGTGTTATTTTCTCGATTTTTTTGGCAATTGGCACATTTTTGCTAACATTTTTGTTATGTAGCTCAAAAAGCAAACATATTAGATAAGTAGCATCTTGTGTCTTTAGCGACTCAAGTTCAATGAAGAAACTCGAATTCAAGACTCGAGTCCTAAGTGGTGGCAATTTGATGTGGATTAAAATATCCACATGGAACTTGAGTCTTAAAAACTAGACTTCCTTAAAGACCAAATTTCAATTCCTCACCAGCAAAACCAAACCCAACAAAAAACAAATCTGTGAATGTCTCACCTGCCAACCCAAACCCAACAAGCACGCCGCCACCTCATCCCGATTGGAACCTGCAAATCCAAACCCAACAAACGCACCACCACCTCATCCCGATCAGAACCTGCTAAGAGAGGGGGAAAGTTCATGGGTTTTGATCTAGCGTTTTGACCAAAACAGATAGGGAATGGGGACAAAGTGAGAAAGAACCACCTCGATGGTGAGCTTTATCCTTGGAGGCCTAGTTTGGGCTTGATCTATAGATATAGCTAGAGAGAAGAAGAGAGGTTCAGAGAGAGAAGAACAAGAAGAAATTTTCATGTCAGTTTCTTGATTTTTTTTCTTGGTTTTCTTTTGAGGAAAGACTCAAATTCCACGTGGAATTTTTCCACATTAGCTTTGCCACCACTTGGAACTTGACTTTTAGAGACTTGAGTTCCTTCACTGAACTTGAGTCTCTAAGACTTGAAATGCTACTTAACTAATATATTTGCCTTTTGAGCTACATACCAAAAATGTTAGCAAAAATATGCCAAATGCCGCAAAAATCCATTCTTTTCCACACACACACCCTAACAAAATGGGGTAATTGAAAGAAAACATGTCATTTCATGGAAACTTCCATAACATACATTAAATAAGGTCCAAAATAATGCTCATTCAAAGATTCAAGTGTTTTTTATAATCAAATAATACACATTCTTAACATCATTATTACACAACAAAGAGGTTTATAATATCTCATTACATAAGAAAAACCCAATCAATTTAGGATGAATGAGAGTTTAGCCTATAAGGACCAAATTTTAATTATCAAATCAAGAAAAAATAATTATGATGAATCAAGTCAATAACTTAAATTGTTCAACTAGCTTAGTTTAACTTGACTTTGACAACTTCCTTATCATTGGGTTCAAATTTCTCATAGTAATGACATCAAATCAAACAATCAAATTTGAATTTCATATTTTAACAACAAAAAGTTTTAAATAAAAAAAGACAAAGAAAAAAGTTCATGTTTTGTTCACGTATCAGAAGAAAATACCATATCAGCCAAAAGTTAGTGAAACAGATTGAAATTTAGGTCGAGGTGGGGGATGATTCATCCCGATAAATAACTTGAACAAAATGGAATTGATAATTTTTCTTCTGCATGGACTTTTTGGTGGGTCTCTAACTCTATTCAAACACAAAAAGAAGGAAAATAGTGGAGTATCACAAATACAACCAAGTTTGACTAATCCAACTAATTCAAAACTAATAAGTCCTTAAATATTTTAAAATTAATTATTGGGAATGGCACTGGAAGCTTACAGCAGGCAATTCTCTCTCTTTAAATCATTTACCCCAAGGTCTAGTTGATGACTATAATAAGTTCCAAGCAAATGATGACAAAATTTGAGTCTGTTTCTAGCTAGAACGGCATTAGAGAAAGAAGAAAGGAGACTAGAGGAGGAAGAGGAACAGAAATATGCTAAGAGCACAATGGAGGAATTGATGAGGCTGTGTGTAAAATGCACCAACATAACCTGTTAGGAAGGTGGTTTAAATGGCTGCTTTTACAAAAATCATGGGTTGCCCTAGGCTGATCAAGTTACTCATTGCTCTTGGAGTTACTGATCCTATCAAGCAGCTTGATTTCTTCTGCTGCTGTCACAACTTCAAGATGATAAAAAAAGAAGTAACTTACCACTAAAGGTTCTATTGCATTTTGTCACTAGCAGAGAAGCATAAATTGACCAACAGCCCAACAAAATTATATTAATCAACAAACCTCAAGAGAAATTTTTTAATGAATAATTAATTTTTATTGATCAAAACACTAGAAGATAAAACTTTAAACAAAGCATGACATACAACCAACAGCCCAGTAACAATACTTAAAACAACCCTGTCTGCCACCAAAGTACAAATAGCTACATTTGCAACTACACTAAACAAGCCCGACGAGGCACTCAAACATTACAACAGTGCAAGTGTGCAACTCTATCATAGTGGGTTTTGAAATATTTAGAAGGTAGGTTGGATTTGAGGGTGGATAAAATGAAGACGGCAATTCATAGTGCAGTATCTGAGAATATTAGTTTTCTAGGTATGGAACTACAGGCAGTTCCACCTTCAGTTTTGCATCCTCCCATGACGGAGAAAGCAATTAGGGCACGGAAGAAGTACCTTAGGCAGAAGGAAGTTAGAGCTTTAGAATTTAAAAATGCTAGAGAGAGGAATAGAAAGATACTGGGGATGAAGATATTGCAGCATGTTTTTAAGAAGTTGAAGCAAAGTGATGGGTTTAAATTTGACTTTCAAATTGAAAATGAGGTTCGAGAAATCCTCAGAACTCGGACTGATGAAGTGGTCCAAGATTTCTTGGGTTCCTTGGAAGAGCGTTGGGAATGGCATCGGATGCTCAGAGCAGGTGATTTTCTCTCTTTAAGGCACATTAGAGATCAATTACCCCAAGAGCTGGTTGATGCTTATGATAAGTTCCAAGAGCAAGTTGACAAGTATTTGAGTCCGGTCCAATCTAGAAAGGCTTTAGAGAAAGAAGAAAAGAGAGTGGAGGAGGAAGAGGAACGGAAATATGCCAAGAGAACGGTTGAGGATTTGACGAGGCTGTGTATGAAAGTTGTTGCACCAATAAAACTTGTTAGGAAGGCAGTTAAGATGGCTGGTTTTACAAATAACATGGGTCGCCCTAGGCCGATTAAGTTACTCATTGCTCTTGAAGATACTGATATTATCAAGTGGTATGCAGGTGTAGGGAGAAGGTGGCTTGATTTCTTCTGCTGCTGTCACAACTTCAAGATGGTTAAAACTGTAGTAACTTATCACTTAAGGTTCTCTTTCATTTTGACACTAGCAGAGAAGCATGAATCAACCAAACGTGAAGCCATTAAGCATTACACTAAAGATTTGAAGGTCTCTGATTTGAACGGGAACGAGGAAGCGTTCTTCCCCACAGAAAGAGAGGTTAAAATGATGGGAGATCAAAATCTTTCGGATCCAAGGCCTGTTGATGGTGCTTTATCTTTGGCTTTGATCAGGTTGGCTTCTGATGAGCCCTCATGTTCCTGTATCGCTCATTTCTGTGAAAGTATGGATACTATTTTTTATCGGGTATGGTTACTGCAAAACCGTTTGAATGTGAACCCATCTGTTGAGGACAAGTGGGTCCCAGGGATGGGTGCAATTCATGAAAGTCTCAATCGGAAATGCCTCCCTCTCTGTTCAAATCACATAAATGATTTATATATTGGGAAAATCACTCTGCAAGACATTGACTGCACTTTGTTTGTGGATGTGGACTGAATATTTCATGTTCTGCTACAGTTCTCTATGTAATTGGCATTGGTTCTAGAGGCTGCTGATGTTCTGAACCTTGTTCAAGAAATTCTTGTGTTTTTCTTTTCTAAAATGAAGCCAGGTAGGTGATGCATAAATTTTTTGCGTTTTTATTGATTTGCTTTGCTACTTATGTCATTGTCATTTGTGGTGATGAATCCTAGTGTAAGTTTATTATAAGAACATTATAGGGAAGCTTATTTCAGCAGTCATTATCTAAAACTTCTCCAGGATTTTGGATGGTTATTTCGTAAATTCTCCAGGTTTTTGCAAAAGGTGTCTTGTTTTACCAACCCCGAGCATTTGATTTATCTAATAGCTCAGTATATTGTGGTGGATACATTGGATAGGATTACAAAAACCATTTTGTCCAAGAAAATTCTGTCCTCATGCGTTGCTTAAGTATCCTTTCAATATGATAATTTTTGTCTTTCCTTAAATTGTCTTCTTGGTGCCTTCTTACCTTCTTCTATGTAAGTATCTCATGTTGACATGCCAAATTTATTCTACAACATTGTGACTGTCATACTCTCGACACCTGCAGTTTAATCCTAAATTTGTTTGCTTTATACACAGACTCTTGGGTCTTCACAATGGATAAAATACATAAATAATTTCACTCTTTTTATTTTTTGTTTGTAAGTTACACAATAATTAAAAGATTTCCTCTGTCTTTTCTGGTGAAAAAGCTAGTTACTCCTTTAACTAAGGGGACCATTTGTTCATTTCCGTAAGCTTCTTTTGTTTTAATGGGAAATAGGACTGGTAAAACCTTTGTCTCATTGAAGCTTCTTTCCCATAAGTTACCCATTTTTTGTTGACCCGCAAGAAATGCATTTCTGGAGATATATCTTTATGTCTTTTTTTTTTTTTTAATAATTTTTTTTCTCACGCATTTCTGGAGATACATCTGTCTTTTTTTATAATTTTTTTTCTCACGTTTTGAGTGAACAGCACTAAATGCAGTTTAGTGCTGAAGTTTCTTTGGTTTTTTTTGTTTGTTCATTGAAACATCACTCAATGCTGCCGAAGTTACAACTTTGCAGTTTCGATCTTTAGCTCTTTTAAGTTGTTTGTTCATTGAAACATCACTCTTTTATTATTTCACTACGGATGCTCGTTGGGCCGTCCCCTAAGAGCACATATAGCGGACCCTAACTAATCTGTCGAGGATCCATAGCCAACCCCCAAATTTTAGGAATAACGCTTTGTTTGTTGTATCTCTTACTATTGATCTTTCTGGATTTATTTTAATTAAAACTAGAAAACCTGTTCTCCCAACTCTTCTCATGCTTGATGGTAGGTACACGTTGAGAGATGTTCTCAAGTACTGTAGGGATAAAAAATGAGCCAAGCTGCTCACAAGCAGCTTGATCAAAGTTTGCCTGGCCTGTTTGTTAAGCAAGATGACCTGAGCTTGAAATATGTTCTGAGATTAAGCATCATTATGCTGAGCTTGTCAGCTCATGATCTGGCTTTGATAGAAGGTCTCCATCATAGATCTAATCTGAGGGAATATTCTTCTTATCAAACTGATCTGAGTCTTTCATTTTGGGAATCAAGCACAGATAGCACATCCTTCTCAATTTATCTGTTTTTTTTATTATTATTTTTTATCTGCGGGATTGAAGAACCGCATAAAAAATGCTATGGGCTTTTCATGTGTAAGGCGGATTTTGCCCTCTTTGGTTCCCTAATTGCAAACAAGAGATGAAAAAAGTAGCCATTCCTGTCATAACAAGCCATACTTCCCTATTAGCAGCTGTAGGTCCCACATGGGAGAGCACATAATGAAAGCCTTTTTTGAGACAATAAAAAAAGGCCATCTCAGATGTTGCTTTCTAGCTCTGCATTAAGCTTACCATTGATGTAGAGCCCGTCAACTTTTGAAGTTTAAAAACTCATAGTTAAACGAGACATTTAGTAGTTTTTTTGGAGCTTGCAATCAGCTTGGAAGACAGTCGAGTATAGCATGAGCTGAGCTCCAACCAGAATATTGAAACTAGAATCAAGCTCGAGGCAATCTTGAGTTCTAGAAATTATTTGCAAGAGTTGAGTCTGAGTGGTAGGAAGTTGGGCATAGTTTGGTTTGTTTGCACTCCTAACTGTATGATTGGCTAACCAAAGGTGTGCGAGTTTAAATCTTATTCACAATAATTTTGTACAAAAATTAGGAAGGGTAGTGTATGTGTATATTCTTGCATTGACTTGACAATTAATTTTCATTTTTCTTTCATGATTGTTGTTTATTGTATATACCTCTTTTGCTTTTAGAGTTTAATCTATGTTTGGAACTTTTGAAAAAGGCAATATACTTTTTTCCCCTTATTATTTATTAAATATTTTTTGCTGTCATTATTTAACACCTGTTTCCTTTTAAACTGGTCTTTGTGGTTGTTTGTTGTAGGAATGGCTGCCTTGGGACTGTGTGAAAGTGTTCTGTATAGGCTGCTTACAGGGAATAAGAGGCCATCTTTGAATCAGAGGTACTGGATTTCAAGGCTTTATGTAAAAATTGGATATTTTTGGAGGGAAAGTGTTGATCGTTTTGTGACAAAGCAGGCTGAACTTTTGGCAGTCTGACCATAAACAGGCTGAAGAAGATTTTGTTACTAATGAAGTGTTATGTTTTGTGGGCTTTTGAGGCTTGAATGTTGGTGAGCAAGAAAGAATGACATTGTTTCATTGATTGGCTGTTGCAATAACAAGTTCAATGGGTGTGAGGAGAACGGTTTTGAAGGTGGTAGGTAGTTTCAGAGAAAAGTTAGATGATAAATTGTACTGTGCACGGAAAATGGTTCTAAGCAATGAGATGGATTAGAGGATGATTTAACGAGCTAATTAAGATTAGATTTTTCATTTTTCATTTTTCATTTTTCATTTTTCATTTTTCATTTTTTTTTCCGAGATGCCTAATATCTCTCTCTCTCTCTCTCTCTCCGCCTTTTGTTTTTTAAAATAAGGAAATGGTGTTTCAGCTTTTAACCAAACTATTCTATTTCTTGTCCATTAGACATCTTGAAATCTTCATGTACTAATAGCGTGGTGAATTGAACTTTGGACCTATAGGTTTTTGTCACACCCTATATAGAAAAAAGAATGGTTGTCATGATGTTGTGAATTAGATTATCAAGTAATTAAACAGTATAGATTGAATTATTTGGCAATTTCGAAGGACAAGAAAATTCATAGTTTTCTTCATATACGAGTTCTTTAGTTTCTTTTCTTTAGGTGGATAAAGTGTCGAATTTCAAACCACAAATATGTAACTTAAATTTCAGCCAAATCACAGGTAAGTTGTAATTTGCCCTATTTATATATGTGTGTGTACATTGTGTAGTATGACATAGGAAATGATAAAAAGTCGACGAGTTTGCATGACAAAGCTTTCCACATATTCATTCACTATAATGTTGACAAATCTTTAGTAACAGGCTAGGAGGAATCTTCATAGTATAAATCAAAATTATTAGGAGAAAAATGGACAATTTATTAGACTAACTGACTAAGATACCAGATATAATAGAGAAAATTATGTTAGCTTCATTCTTCAAGCAGTCAACTCCCAAAACAAGGATAATAGTTGCTGATATATAATAACATTAAATATTCCTTCAAACAAATAACATTTAGTAAAATTCCCATTTGTAATTTTTTAAGCAGGAAAGCTCCAGCATTGAATATGACAGTATATGTTACAAAGATGATTATGACAGTATATGTTATAAAGATGATTAGCAAAGCAGACAAATTGGAACTTGCAGTTGAAATCGAATCTTAGTGAAAAAGTGGACACCTTGTTTAGGCAACTTAAAAAAACATTAAGAAAAAAACCATACACACTAACAAGTCATAGGAAAAATAAAATAATTATTAATAGAAAGTGACTTAAAATGTTAGTTTCAGGCTGTTTTTGGGAGGGGGGGGGGGGGTGGAAAGTATGACTAAATGCACTATAAAACCAAATTACTGATATTTTTTCTAATTAGAAAATTCATAAAATCCATGCCATTGGTGACTTCAAATTTAACTGTAGGATGAATCTTTTTTTTTTTTTTTTTTTAAAATGACAAACAAAAGCAGTATTAAATGCTAATTACATAGCCAGACTTACCACTGGAGAAAAGGAAACACGTGTAAACAAAAGAGGGGTATGAAAAACAATTTTCCCTTTGAGCATATTCAACTACCCCATGTCTAAAATGCGTACCACCACCTAGGAACCACCTGAGCCAATTCTTCTCATGCACCCAAATTTGTCAAGTTGCGTATGAATCACATTGCTTCACCACACAATCCCAGCTACTTGGCCATTTATGGGTTTCGTATAATCTTTGAAAAAATCAAGCAAAACAAGTGTTTCAGGTGGTCCTTTCTGCCAACTGCATATTAAAATTAAGCTCACCTCTCATTCAGCCCCCTCCTATTTGAACATGTGGATACCAAATCTAAACCAGGATAATGTCTCTACTTGGGTATTAGAATGCAACACTCAATTGATAAATTTAGCCAAATACTACCATACAAACTCCTGTATCATCTGACTTAAACATGCCAATATCTCATAAATCTCCTCTATTTGATGGTGTCATCTTCTGCAAAAACAAATCCATGGATCATCCCTTTAGCCTCAATGCAACTCCACCCTGGTTTCTTCTTCAGATACTCTCATTCATTACCCTTTCTACTTCTTCAACTTCATTCCATTGTCCAAAACTTGCCTGTAGATTACTCAACAGAGTATGATACCCAATATTATCAGGTTCCAATTCCAAAAGCCTTTGTACCGTATATTCCCAGAGTTTTATGTCTTCATGAACTCTACAAGCCGCAAGAAGAGAACCCCAAATCCTACCATCAAGAAAATCACCATTTTCAATATTAAGGCTAAGGCATTTTTAAGTTTTCCATATCGACCCAAAAGATCCGCAATGCAAGAGTAATGATCCAAACTAGATTGAATACCAAACATGCATTTCATGAAACTATAAACTTCACGCCCTTCATTGACAAGACAGAGTAATTCCAACCCCCCCCCCCCCCCCCCCACCAAAACAGCATTAGACCAAAAGGTTTTTGGGCTTCAAAACCAAGCCCATGAGTTCCAGAGCCTTCGATCATTGTTATCTAGGCTACAAAATCTTTGACCAATATATTATTAAAACACATTCTAGCCATGAAATGTTTCTGCATCTTACATACATGTTTAAGATAGAGTTTTCCAGGTGCTAAGTTTCTTCCATAGATCTGTAAAATAAGATCCTTATAAAGTAGCCATGGATTGCCTTACCCAATTGCAGTGCTCCCAGTTGGGTATATGCATTTGTTAGAATTATGATTAAGTGATTAAATTCATTATTTCCTAATAGTTTAAGCTGTTCAAACAATTAGTAATTTAACATGGTATTAAAGTAGAGAACTTGAGTTTAATCCCTAACTTTACTCTACCTCCCATTTAAAATGTTAAAAATCCCACGTGTTAGGCACACACTTATTAAGGGGAAGTTTAACAAAATCAAGAATGCTTCTCAAAATCTCAACCCCAGGCTCAAAATTTGCAGCCTGCATTTGAACAAACAAATTTATGGCATCCTTAATATATCCATTTTGAATGAAACCTGACATCATAGCACCACATGTAACATTGTTTTTTTTGGGAATTTCTCTAAAAAATCAAGCCAATTCCTCTATTTTCCCACACTTGGCATAAAAATCCAACAAAGAAGTCAGCAACACTCATCACAAAAGCCAGTTTTATTGACTAGACAATGTATCTGTTCACCTTGAAAAAGATCTCTAGACTTCGCAATTGCTGATATAAGTATTGTTAGTCTCAATGCTGAGTGCAGCACTACCCTGCATTTCACTAAACTTATTCACTAACTTTTCAATATCCTCTTTCATGGAATAAAAGGAAATCAAATTATTCCAGGAAACATCATCCTTTCTGTCAATCTTTCTGGAAAAGGATTTAAACTTCTTAAATACTACCTGTCCTAGTATACAATTTCAAAACTGAATTTTGCACCGACCCATCTGTTACTAACCCACGCTTGATTGCATAACCATGAAGTTGGCTCCCATAAATCAAACTTTTACTGACATAACAAGCCTGCAGCATTACCATCATAGTCACTGAATTCAAAAGAGACTTTACCACCATTTCCCGGAACTAATCAAAAGCATTACCAACACTTCCCGCACAAACATGCCCTGAAATCATGGACATCCAAGAAGGCAAATCTCTCCGTGACAATTCATCAAACAATTTACGTGCATAGACTACACACCCGCATTTCACATAAACTTCAATCATTGTATTGCAAAAATATACATCAAATCCAAAACCCATTTTGGTTTAAAGTTAAACACAATGGACCATCTCTCCATATATTACATCACTCTGAAGCAATGATTTACTATCGGAAACTTGAAACTATCATCAGCAACACCAAGAAGTCTCATTGTATAATATAACAAGAAAGTCGAATCAGAAAGACCCAAATCAAGATGGGACTTAACGATCAAATCATGGGGGGCTCCACTTGGAGATCAGGGGGTCCCCTGAACTGGCCAAATATATATAGTTTTTTTTTTTTTTTTTTTTGACCAACGTAAAATAAAATTTTGAACACTTGATCCTAGATTTTTTTTATTTTTTATTTTTTTTATTTTTTAGACTAGGTAAAATAAGTTTGAATATAATTTTCTTAACAATATCTTGACATTTTTAAACACAATAAAGCCCAATAACAAATCAATTTGATCAAAAATCTAGAAGAAAAAAAAAAATCTAACAACATAAGTGGAAATATGTCAATCTTAATTTCTTAAACCTTAGAAAAAGCCCATTTAAATCTAAACAAATTTAAAATAAATCAATCAAATGGGAGATCAATGGATGAATGATTGCTTGCCTATATACATTAAAAAATATGTAACTCGTAAGATTGATAATAAATAAATCATGTAATGATTTCAAAATATGAAACATCATAGAAAGTAATTGTAAACCTTTATTTATTTAGGTATTTTGTGTTTTGTGATGTCGATATATTCAATATCTCTTTTATTTTAAATTTTGTATAATTTATGTTTCTTATTTATCCCCTTAAAAGATAATCTTAGAGCCACCATTGGATCAAATTCCATATTCTTCAAAGGTGTTAAGTACCCAGACGACGATGTGAAGGTCATGGAAGTGGGCGTAGAAGCTCATGAGCTTTGAGGCAACAAAGATGAGGAAACAGACTTTTTGAGACAATGAGAGAAGAATGAGCTTGTCTCAAAGTTTGAAGGTCCTTGCATGAATGAAATAGCCATGAAGGGAGAGAAGAGAAGTGAAGATGATGAAAGATATGACGGAGAAGCGGGGAAATATTGAAGTTGAAGATTATTGAACAAACAAAGGCGTGTTCTATTGTTGTCTCTTCGGCATGTTTGGTAGATTATGAATAGGAATATGTATTACAAAGAATACAAGACGCTGTAATGTAATATTTATTATTATTCATTTTCTTGGTGACAACACAATAAGAGAATCCTAAAGACAATGGAATGAAAACATTTTAAATCAAACTTAAAATATATTTTAGAAAATATCTTACTCATATAATTATATTTCTTAAAATAATATATATATATATATATTAAAATTTGAAAGAGAAATAGTTATTTTTTAAAGAATTTTTATTTTCATAATTATTATGTGTATATGGAAAGTTTGTTTATTTGGGAATATATTAATTTTAGAAATTAATATACCTACTAATGAATAGCTATTACAACCCTTTTAGAGATGAATAGTTACCACCGCACACCCTTAGTGCAATGGTCACTTCACAAGTATAAGTGCTTGTAGGATTTTTTTTTAGAGTAGAATTTCTATCTTATATAATATAGAAAAAGAAATACATATTTATTTCTTATTTTAAAAAATAATTATTTATAAGGAATGACCATCCTTGTAATAAATACATAATCAAACTACTGAATACTGAATAGTTAAGTCATAGAAATAACTATTACATTACAGTGTCTGTTACGGTTTATCAAACATTCCCTTACTGAAGTTGAAGAACAGAGACAGCACTTACGTAAGTTAGTGTTCATCATTGATAAATCTTTCTACTACGGCTCTCCTGGACTTATTTTATTTTTAGCTAAAATTATATTTAATCCATTGAGTTTTACTTCATTGGTCAGTTTTTGTTTTTTTTTGTTTTTTGTTTTTTTTTTTTTTAAATTAAACTTCAATGGTGAAATAGATTCTTACTCCTTGAGGTTTAATTTTTCTGAATTTAGTTCCTTATTTTATCTTCTAAAAAAAAGCTTTATATTTTATAAAAAGTAGAAGTTGTTTGAACTTTATTTTTTAAATAATTCTCATTAAATCTCGGTTAAAACTCTTAGTTTGTCATTCTCTATTATTATAACTAATAAATTATTTTGAAATAAAAAAAAAAAACTGTTGCGTTATAAATTATAAAAAGAGTTGCCGAATTATTAAAAAATAATCTATTAAATGACCTATTAATGTAGGTTTTGATTTAAATTTGTATTAAACAAAATAGGGTATTTAAAGGTGAAAGTTCAAATAGTGTAAAAACACCCTTGAACGTTTAGACCCCCAAATTACAACTTAACCAATTCAAGCATTATGTCAAACAACTAGTGTGCGGAAAATTAACATAAGCTATAATATGGAATTGGAAAGACTATCTAAGCCAAATTAGAATCACAACCCACAGCAGATAATAAAAGGCAAAGATAAAAGGGAAGGAAGATGCAAACACAAAGACAACACGCGATGTGTTATCGAAGAGGAAACCGAAGCCCTCGGCATAAAACCTCTCCGCCGCCTTCCAAGTGGTAAACAATCCACTAGAAAATGTAGTTGGGATACAAGGACAGCAATAGACCCTCCAAGCCTAATCTACCTAGTGCACCTAAGCCCTCCAAGTTTCTTGCTCCAACGAGGTTGCGCCGAACCTTTTTCTTTTCTAGCTTCCCGGATTCCGTTACTAGACCATAGCATCAATCAATGAAGATTGGTTCCTTCCTAACTGCTTCCCAGAACACCAAACAGCCCGCTCACAGTAATGGATATGGTGAGAACAAAATTTTGGTAAAAAGCCTCTCAAGGGTTTGGCAATGGAGAGGAAGAGAGTTGAAGAATTTGAAGAGACTCTAATGTATAGATTGTGGGTGAATCAATCTTGTTTTTCTTTAGGGTTTCTCTCTTAAAATTCTCTTTGGAAGCTCTCTTTCATTTGTGGGTAAAAGGGGTATTTATACTGGAGTAAGAGAGGAATGTGAAACGTCAGGATTTACAAAATAAGGGTGGCTCGCGGCTTGACCTCGCGACTTGACTAAGTCGCGAGATCCAGTCGTGAGATAACCGTATGGCCAGTTATCCTGTTTTGTCCTGTAGTGCTCCAGCTAGCATGATTGTTCACCTTCTGGCATGCTTGGCACGTGTGCTGCGTCTGGCGGCTTGAAGCCGCGAGCCACCCGCGAGAACAAGCCGCAAGTCTCTGCTTCACTGCACAGTCTTGAGCATTTCTTCACACTCTCTCACACACTACCCTTACATGATTCCCACCTAAGTACAGGACTTCTAAGTGCTGTATTACAAGCAAATATGTCACGGAATAAAGCCAACACATGGTTGATTAAATTCAACCTTACAAAAGGGTATCATTTGTACTACTGTACACTCTTGGTGCGATGGTCACTTCACAAGTATAAGTGTTTATAAGGTGTGGGGAGTAAGAGCCGGGGTTCAAGTCTTAAGGAGGGAGTTTCACACACATATACACTTAGATGATTCTAGAATATAATTTATATCTTGTACAAAAAAAATGGTATATGTGGAGAATTAACATGAAATTCCCAAACCTGTGAGAAACAAAATAGAGAAAACACACGCCAAAGAAAAAAATAAAATAATCACACGCACAAGACAGTATTTATGTGGTTCGGCAATGTGCCTATGTCTACGGAGTAGCAAGGATTTCACTATTATTAGGGAAAAAATACAAAGTGCGGCAGTACAGTTTTTTTTCTCTCACAAAAAACTACCTCAAGAAACCCTAATCACCAAAACAATGGTTTCTCCCATTAAAAACCACGCAACATCATTTCGGGTCGAGTTGGGTTGCCATCCAAATCAAACACAACTAGGCTCCACAAAACCCAACAGTATCATTTGTTAATAGATTTGGATTAGAAGACCAAATTAATTCATTTTTACAAAATGAGACTAATTTGCTAAAAAAAGTAAAATTTAAGGACTAATCTAAGAAATTGAAATTATAGTCAAGGACTAAATTGAATATAAGCCTCAATTTTTTTTTTTTAATCTAATTGAAGGCACATGTATTACATGGTTTATGATGATCATCATATATTGTGCTTTCACTAATAGTCCTTCTACGTCTCTCTAAAGTTAATTTTGGGGAAATTACACAAAAATGACCAAAATTTATGAAATTGTTTAAATTTAAAGTATTTTCACATGTTTATTATTCATTTTTATTATTTTGGGCAATAATGTAGCAGAAAAAAGTGCAAAAATATTTATTAAACTCTTTGTTTCACTTAGGGCTTATTTATAAACTATTAATTGCTTATTGGAAGAGGGAGAGATGATTAGACATTTTAATCCCAGTAACTCAAATAGCAATATTGTTTTCTAGTTAGAATTTTATATTTTATTTTTAGGTTTGATCTTTTTTAGATTTTAGAGGATTAAAAAATAAATAATAAATTGTGGTAGAATAACTGTATAATTAAAATGACATGATAGTCTTATATGTGAAATGAAATAATACATAACGTTAGGGAAGCAAATTTAAAATTTTAAATATTAAGGGAATATCAAAATTATCCTAAACTTTAAGGATGCAATTAGCATAATTTTAAATTTAGTCTATTTAGATTTTAGATAATTCATTTTAATTACTTAATAGTTTTTAGACTATTTAATTGACATGGCATAATTGAATTGACCTAGCATGATTTAATTGGACCAATTACCATAAGTAACTAGTTTAGTGGCCACCACATCAACAAAAATGGATGAAAGGCTCAAATCAAATTAAGTGATTTATAATGTAAGAGATGCATATCAAAATTTTGAAATTTTAGAGTGTAAAATCAACATTACTCCAAATATTAAGGATGTAACAATTTAGTCAAATTAATTCAATTGAGCTTAACTAAATTTGCTTCTCTTGTGATGATCCAAGCCACATAATAACCAAAAGATTTGGGATGTTAAACTTTCAAATCTTTGATCGGACTTGCTGCACATATACCCCATTGGAGCCCTAAATTAAATTTTCTTTAATTGCAATGATCCTAGCCTCATAATAACTACCCCCTTGAGAATGCTAACTAGTCTGACTGTGTAGCACCCATTCTTGGAATGTGACCAAAACATATTTGTCCAATAAAAGGTTAGGGGAACATGTAAAATTGCCTCGACATCCCCACTATCAAAGTATTAATAGTTGTAACAAGCATCTTAAATTTATGTTTTAACAATGGTTGCAAATTGTGCCTTATTGACATAAAAAAATGGATTCTCATAAAAAAAAAATGTTAAAAACAAAGTGAGGCTAAAAAAGTACATTCTCCATTAAATTTAAGGATATAGTTTAAAGTTTTAATAGTTTGCAATGAAGGCACAGTGCAAAGAACTTATAATTTAGACTTTCAGACTGAATTTAAGTAATTAATAAATAAAGCTACAATATTTATAATTTTTTTAAGCTGACAATATTTTATGGTATTAGTCGTGCAAAGATGCGGTCGTATTACTAATACTCGGCACATGAACAATATATATGAGCACCTTTTTTTTTTGACAAAAATTCCAAGTCTTATTCAAGAATTAAGGGAGGTTATTTTAATTAGTTTGAAGTACATTTAAATGTCCGGTGGTACGTCTTCCATCCAAACTAATAAAAGAGGGCGTAAATGCATTTTTGGTCCCTACATTTTGGCCTTATTTCTATTTTGGTCCCTACATTTCTATTTTACCACTTTTAGTCCCTAAAATAAAAAAACCGTGTTTCATTTTAGTCCTTACCGTCACTCACTTAACGGAAATATCCTACGTGGCAAACTGAGTACATTGTTGACACAGTAAATGCTGATGTGTCCATTAAAATAATATTAAAAAATGCCACATCAGCGTCTAATTTTTTTTTTTAATTATCAATTTTAACTAAATAAAAAAAGACAGAATTAAAATTTTAAAAAATACATAAATCTAGATCTGGTTTCATCTTCAACAAGAACACAAACTCAGATTTGAATATAAGATGAACACAAAATGCTATCTAATTTTCATTTTCTTTCCTCTCTTCTGTGCAAAAGCTCTATGGCCACCATGGCCGGAGCTTCCTCCACCTCCAATCTCTCTATCACTCAAGCTAAATCTCACACACTTCAAACACTTGAGACCCAAAATCTGATCTGAGTCCATCTCTCTCTAGACCTCGTCTTCTCTCTCTTTGATCCAAAACGAGGCACAGCCTCCCTGTTCCACCACGAAACTCAGCCAACACCACCATGAGGATGGCTTCCTTTTATGAGCTCACAAGACTCTCGACCTAAGCCCAAAACCAACAAACACTCTCTCTAAACCCGAATCTCTTTACTCCCAAACCCAGAAGCTACTCTCTAATCTACAAGCTAAGAGCATCTTGAACGGCGTGTGATCCACAAAAATGAGATGTGGAGGTTAAAGGCCTCACAGATCTGCCAAGAATCGTGACCATGGTGGTGTGTGGACCTACACACAGTGGTGCGTGAACAAGTGTGTGCAAAGTAGAGGGTAAGTGATGGGTTTATGTGTTTGTGTGCTCAGTGTTGTGAGGCTTTGTGAGCATGTAACATGTGTAATAACACACACCCAAATCAGGTTGGTTAGGTTTGATGGCTATGCCAGATCAGTGGAGGTGGAGAGAGAGGGTTGGGTGGGTTAGGTTTGATGGCTGTGCCAGATTGGTGGAGGTGGAGATCGTGGTGGCAGGGTCAGATCAGTGGTGTTGATTTGGTTTTTTTGGGTCGCAGGTGGTGGGTAGATCTGGGTTTCTAGGTCTGGATCGGCTAGGTCCATTGGTGGGTTTAAAGAGAGGCTGGGATGTTTTGCTTTGTGTTGATATGGTTGAGTTGGGTTTGTGTTGGTATGGTTGAGGGATTGAGCTGGGTTTGTTCAATTTTGTGGGTATTTTGTTAATGATTGTATTGATTTAATTTTCGGATTCAAATCTATTTTTTCTTTTGGACAATTTGGTTTGTGTATATATATGGATTGATTTTGTTTTGTACAATATTCTTTTATGATTTTTCTATGTTTGATTTCTGGGTTTGTATGATTTTTTTGGGTTTGTGCACTTGTGTGTTCTTGATGGGTTTGTATGATTTTCTGGGTTTGTGTGATTTTCTGGATTTGACATGGCATTTATTTTGAGAGTAAATAGTTTATGTTTGTTATTGTGTTCTTTGTGTTTGTGATCTTGTGTTAATGTTTAAATTTGAGTTTGTGTTTGGTTTTGGGTTTGTGCTCTTATGTTCTTGTGTTGATGTTTGAATCTGTGATCATGTGCTTGTGTGTTCTTGTTCAAAATGAATTAGATCTTGTTTATCATGATTTTATGTAATTGACTTATCCTTTGACAAAACGCACTTTACTTGTATTTGGATAGATTTAGGATGTGTTTAAATACTTCAAGAAACCATGTTTCAAGATCAAGTGTTGAAGCCTTCAAGTCTGTCCAAGAAAACAAGTTCATAGTGCAAATTCATTCAAGCTCGACAGCTGGCTCGATAGTTGTATCTATCGAGTTTAAGAAAGCTGTTCTACATTCGGTGTGCTCGACAGCTGCTCGACACCTTCTATCTGTTGAGATTTAAGATTTTCAGAATTCAAATATGATTTTCTTGGGATCCGTGAATATGTCTTTAGGCTTTCTTTTCTCCTAACCCTAGACATATAAAAGGATTGTTTTAAGGGTCGTCAAATAGTTCACAAGTTGCACAAGTATTGAGCAAACTCTGTTAAAGCAAATTGTGACCGAAGACGAAGTTCTTACTCTAGTTCATCTCTTTCTCTTGAAGAAGTTACTGTGCATGTGCACTGTAGGGTTTTGTGACCAAGCATCTTCTTGATCTTCATCGTGTGGATGAACTAAAGAACTTTGCAACCAACAACCTTTTTAATTGGTGATTGAAGTCACGTACTGGGATCCGCGTAATTGGTTAGTCACATACTTGGGAGTCGTGCATCAGAAAGGGGAATTGTCATTACAAAACAAGTCCAATTGGGTATTGGGGTAAGGGTTCAAGTGTAGGTTGGTAAGGTACTTGAGATTCCTTTACTTGTAACCGCTTGTTGTGATAATAGTGGAGTTTCGGGAGTGGTGACCTGAAAATCACCTGGTGGGGTTTTTGCTGTTAGGTTTTCCCCATTCGTAAATAAATTACCGTGTTATTTATTTTCCGCTGCATAATTAGTTTATTGGTGATTTGTTTGCGCTACCACGTGTTTGCATGATAAATTGATTAATTAATAACTTGGTTAATTAATTAATTATTTTCTATCACAAGGGGTCATTCAGTTTGTGGCCTATCAGATCTAAATTTATGTATTTTATTGTTTTTAATTCTGTTATTTATTTATTTATTTTGTTAAAATTGATTAATAAATTTCTAAAGGGGCGGGAACCCATGTGGCATGGGTGATGAGTGCCACAGTGGATTTTTAATAATATTTTAATTCCTCTGTTAGCCAGCTCAGATATTTTTGTCTGTTGCCTGACGGAAAGGACGAAAATTACACGCGTTAATTAGTTTACAGACTAAAAGTGGTAAAATGAAAATGTAGGGATCAAAATGAAAAAAAAGCCAAAATGTAGGGACTAAAAGTATATTTACAACAATAAAAGAGGGAAAAAAATTGCTCTTCGTGCTGAAGAATTTGCTACAAAATTGCAGTGCCTTCTTAAATGGGAAAAGTATACAAGGGTGGGGAAAGTTGAGGCAAGATACTACACATCATTAACCAGATGTCTATACTGAGTTAGGCTGCTAGAGTCAGTTTGTAACGCCTTGATGAGGATATTTGAATCACGCTCTAAAATCATAATTGTCAAAACATGAATCGTATCGTAAATCAATTTTTAATTTTTTCGTATCGTGTATCGTATCGTAAAATACACAAACATTTAATAAAATTTTTAAAAAATTATAAATATACATATATAAAGGGTATATTCATTATAAATTTTGAATGTATTTAACTAATGACTAATTTATTCATCACTTATATAATAATATTTAACAAGCTAACTAAATAAATTAATCAAACTAGCATGTGTTTATAACATACACATTCAAATTACTTAAATTCAAAAGTGATAATATATTACAAATGACCCACAAATAATAATTTATTTTCATCATATTCACCAAATTGAGTCAACGCTATCATCCTATTTATAATTTTGCAAATTTATTTCTTTATTAAAATTTTTTTCATCGTTATTCGTCATTAACATTTACTGTCTCTTTTTGTTCTTTTTATTTTAATAATTTTTTTATAAATTTTTTTTGGCATTCTAGTTTCTTGGACTTATAACAATAACGATAAAAATAAAAAAATTTTAAAATATTAAAGTGAAAGGTAAGTGTGTACTGTGTAGTCCAATTGTACGAGAGAGGGAAAAAAAACTTATGAATTTGTTATTTTAGTAGGCTAAATTAAGTAAACTAATAATTTTTTGCTAAAAACAAGTCTAACAACTTATTAGATTCAAATAAAAGTATAAATTTTAACAAAAAATCTCATTTTAAGGCATTTGTTTATATATCGTACGATACGTATGATTTTACGATACGATACGATTCATACGATACTCACACTGTATCGTACGATTCATGAGTACTTACGATACGCCAATACGATACATAACTTTTTCTACATGATACGATACGTATCGCATATCGTATGTATCATACCATACTGGCAACTATGTCTAAAATAACCCTGTCTACTCCAGTTTTTACTGCAAATTCTAGAGCCTGTCTTGCAGCTAGCGCTTACACTTCAATGGCCGTGAAAGGTATGGTTATTTGTTGTGTGAGAGAAGCCATAACCAGTCCAGCTTAGTTTCTGATGATCACCCCAATTCCAGCACGTTGTTCTTACTCGAAGAGTGCCCCATCAAAATTAATCTTGTACCATGATGTGTCAGGAGGGCACCAAGATGTTACTGGTCTGACCGATGGTGGAGTAGCTGCCAAGTGGTGTGAGGTGTATTCCAGGAGTCTCTCTTTGGCTTGCTGCAGGATTTGGCCGAGTGTACAGGAGTGCTTTCCTAGCCTGAGGTTGTTGGGTCTATTCCATATTACCCAGCTCACCTTGAAAATAGAGTAGGGTCTCTATTCTCAGCAAAGGTACACCGAATTAAATCGATGAAGTTCGAGCATTGCCTCAAGCTGTCATGGTTCCAAAGTGGGACTTGGTTCCTGTAAGAGAGAAAAGTTAAAAAGTTAAAAATTATTCATTTGCTCTGAAATAAAAAATGAATTTTTTTATTTATTTTAAATCTTAGTTCGTAAAAGACAATTGCATGATTTTTCTTACTTTACTTTAATAATTAATTTTTAAATAAATATATAAACAAACTCTTAACTTGGGTCAAAAAGGTAATGTAAAAAGAACTTTGTAGCTGGCAAGAAAAAGCAATATAAACAGGACTTGGCTAGTCAATGGGAAGTTACCGCCTGTCTTCCTTGTTGTAGTGCTTGAATTTTTTAGGTTTTTACTAGAAGGCACTTAGGTTGGGATGATTATAAAAGGTGAAAAATTGAGGTGAAAAAAGTGGGGAGAAAATATTATTTGTGGTTGTTTGATTGAGATTATAGGAGAGGGGGTGAGGAGGGGGACAAGTTGGTGGAGCTTGGAAGTTTTCTTCTAAGCCCACGGACATATAGTTGTTTGGTTTTTTTTTTTTTTTTCATCACTCATCACTCATCACTCTTCACTCAATTTTCGTCACTCATCACTCATCATTTAAAATATCTCAATTTCCCCAACCCCACAAAATAGGAAACACAACCAAACAAGCTTTCTTGGAGTGGGTCCCACTTATTTTGAGTTATGGGTGATGAAAACAGAGTTATGGATGATGGAAACATAAAAAATAAAAACTGGATGGTTAGCCATGATGTTGTTTTGGGCAGTGACGAAGTCAGTGACTACTTTGGCATCAAGCTCAATGTGGAGTTTCTTAATGTTTAGATTTTTAGCTAATGTGAGACGGTCTCTTAAACCCCAAAGTTCAGCGGCAAGGGAATGGGTGAAGCCAATGTTTCTAGAGAATCCTCCAATCCAGCTACCTCTATGGTCCCTGATAAGTCCACTAGCACTTGACATGCCTGGATTGCTTCTTGCGGAGCCGTCAGTATTGAGCTTAAAGAAACCAATGGGTGGTGGTTTCCATCCGACTACAAATGTATTGCAATGCCGTTTTAGAGTTCGGAGAGGGAGTGCAATGAAGAGCTCAATGGATAAGGATTGAATTTTCTTGAGAATGTCTTCCAATGTGAAAGGTTTGCTCTCCGTGACCAACTTATTGAAAGGTTTGCTCTTCGTGACCAACTTATTCCTAGCGGTCCAGATTGCCCAAATGGAAATAGGGAATAAGGTTTGCCACGGTAAGTTCGAGAAGAGGCTTGTGGGGATGCTTTTGGAAGACATGGTTTTGATCCATGATGCTGTGGTGTTTGAAAAGTAGAAAAAAGGTGGGGTGTGAGGGATGATTTTGGACCAAATGGGGGCGGTGACAGTGCAGTCACGAAGTATGTGCAAAGGGGTTTCAGGGGTAGTGTGGCATAATGGGCATGAGGAATCCATGATGATTTTCCGATTGTGGAGCAAGGATTTAGTGGGAAGGCTATTGTGGCAGGAGAGCCATATGTAGGTACTGATTCTTGGGAGAGTAGGGAGTTTCCAAATCCATTTCCATTTGTTGTGAGGAGCTTCGGAAGTGAGACCACAAGCAAGGTGGTACGCAGATTTAGTGCTAAACTCACCATTCGGTGAAGGAAACCACTAGGTGGAGTCATCGTGTAAGGGAGTGTGGGGTTTGGGAGTGGCATGAATTAAGTCTTTGATGAGGGTGGGGAGGTGGAAAGATATTCTGTCAAGACACCAGTTGCCCGAAATGTCCCAAAGCTCACTAACTTTTAAAAGCTCTTTGTTTCTGCTTAGTGGGCCGTGGATCATGCTTTTCAAAGGGCCTCTACCCGTCCAGTTATCAACCCAAAAATTTGCCAAGGAGCCATTGCCCAATCTCCAACCCGTGCCTAGAGTGCAAATGTGGTAAGCCTTGAGCAAACTAGTCCATGTTGTAGACATATTTTTAGAGGCCGAATGGTTGGGTGGGTATTTAAGTGACAAAGTTTTGGCCCAAATGTCCATTGAGTTATTTTGAGGAGCCCAGACTCTTTTAGCTAGAAGGACTAAATTTCTTGCATAGGCTTTTTTGATTCCTAGCCTACCAAGGAATTTTGGGCTTGTCACTGTGCTCCAATTTTTGAGGTGGATTTTCTTGCAAGCTTCAGTATCACCCCAAAGGAAGTTTCTATTGATTTTATCAATTTCCTTGCAGACTTGTTGGGGCAAAAGGGTGCTTTGCATGATGTAAGTGGGTATGGCAGAAGTGACGAAGTTGATAAGAGTGAGGACTCGCAAGGGAGAGAGTTTTGGCTTTACAAGAAGCCATTTTGTCACGGATCTTGTCGATGATAAAATTAAAAGCTCTTTTGTCTCGTTTGTGAGAATGGGTACTCCAAGGTATTTTCTGAAATTTCTAGAGGAGGAGATTCCAAGCTCATTTTCCATGTTCGCCATATTGGAGGGTGAGGTGTGAGGAGAGAAGAAAATCTTTGACTTGACAATATTTATTTTTTGACCCGAAAGATTGCAAAAAATATCAAGAACTTTCTTGATGATAGAGCAGTTTTTCTTGGTGGCTTTGGCAAACAAAATGAGATCATCAACAAAAAATAGGTGGGAGAAGGGAAGGCTATTTCTTGCTGATTTGATACCTTTCTAGTTGCCCAATGAGAATTCTTTGAGTATGAGCCATGCAAGGTGCTCCATGCATAGGATGAAGATGTATGGGGAGAAAGGGTCGCCTTGACAGATGCCCCTAGTGGGAGTGAATTGGGTGAGTCGTTCCCTATTAAGAACAACAGAGAGATTGGATGAGGTAATGCAGGACATTATGAGTTCAATCCAAGCAGGGGGGAAAATTGAAGTGATTAAGGGTATGCCTGATAAAACTCCATTCAGGCCTATCAAAAGCTTTTTCAAGGTCAATCTTAATAGCCATGGAGCCAACTTTACTTTTGGAAGTAGTCATCGAGTGTATGATCTCTTGGGCAATAATGATGTTGTCGCTAGCCTTTCTACCCGAAATAAAGCTAGCTTGGAAGGGATGAATAAGGTCACCGAGGTGAGGTTTAAGCCTACTCACCAGAATTTTTGTAATGGTTTTGTACAGAGTGTTGCAAAGACCAATGGGGCAAAGTTGGTGGACAGTTTCGGGTTTGGGGGTTTTGGGGATAAGGCAAAGAAGGGTGGAGTTTAACTCAAAGGGGATATTTTTATTAGTGAAGACATTTATGATAAAAGAGCAGATGGAGTTGCCTAAGGTGTGCCAGAAATGTTGGAAGAAAATGGGGTAGAAACCATTGGGACTCAGTGCCTTGTGAGGTTTGAAAGTGTTAATGGCAACATGAATTTCTTGTGTGGTGATGTTTTGGAGAAGGGGGTCTTCCACATGGAGTAGAGGCGTATCAATATTTGGGAAAAGGATGGTAGAGAGTGAGCAAGTGGATCCTCTAGTGTAGAGGGAGACGAAGTGTGAGGTGATAAGATTTTCAATGTCTCCAGGGGAGTATGTCTAACTACCCATGCCATCCTTGAAGCACCGAATTTTGTTATGATGCCTTCTACGAATGGTGGAGATATGGAAGAAATTTGTGTTCCGATCCCCTAACATGTTCCACCCTGTTTTGGATTTAAGTGCCCAAAAATCTTCTTCAAGCTTTAGGATGTGATGGAATTCAGCAGTGAGTTCTTTTTCTAGCTTGAGGAGGAAGTGAGAGGGGTTAGAGCAGATGGTTGTTTGCGTGCCCTTAAGTCGAGCGAGCACTCTATTTTTTCTGTGAAAA
The DNA here is from genome assembly GCF_932294415.1 of Quercus robur. NCBI lineage: Eukaryota > Viridiplantae > Streptophyta > Magnoliopsida > Fagales > Fagaceae > Quercus > Quercus robur. The sequence continues at coordinate 43,720,965 of NC_065540.1, read as the reverse complement.
ATGTTTCCAAAACATTCTTTATTCCAAATCCTGACCTTGGTGGTGAAGTTATTGAGAGTTTGCATGATATCGTCGGGGTGGGCTTGAGATACTTCTTGGACAATATCATTGAAGGAGGGGTCATTGAACCACATTGTCTCCAGTTGAAAGGGCCGATTGTTGGGGTTTGGAGGTGGTTGGTCAGTGTTGACAAGTAAAGGGTGATGGTGAGAGAGAAGCTGAGTCTAGCAATTCATGGTCTTATCAGGTGGGGCTTACAATTTTTAATATATTTACAAAAATTCCATTAAGCAATCTTATTTGAAAAGTTTACTAAGTACCTGTTTGGATCCCACGTCCACGTTTAGTGTTTTACCTTTTTTTTTTTTTTTTTTTTTTTTTTTTTTCTTTTTCTTCTTGACTAGCGCCTCTTGCATTGTTCATGGGACATGAACAGTGCATTAAGGCAATTGAATAGTGTTTTGTGAGTTTGAACAGTAATCGGAAATTATTTTTTTATTATTTTCAATTTTAACAAAATAAGCAGTATCCAAACGCACCCTAAACATGTATTTTTTTTAGGCCCACAGTTTTTAGTATTTAAATATTGGAAATTGTTGTTTGGAATTACTTACCCAAGAAGCCTATATTGCCAAATTTAACAACCAATAGAAAAAAAAATAGAGCTGCATCATTGGAGTTAAAGACATGGCCTGTTTGGTAATGTTGTTTGTATTTTTTGGAAATAAGTGTGTATGAAAATACGTGTAATGTCGTTTAAAAATTGAAAATATGTGTTTAAACACATATATCAAACGGGCCTAATTTTTTGCTCTTGAGTTACAATGCATAGCCATTTTTGGCTATGCACTGTCGTTCATATGGTATAATTAAAAAATATATTTTATTTATACTTTTATTATTATAATAATTATTTTCGTTTGTTTGTGGTTGTGATTAGTGTTTGTTGTAATGAATATATTATTTTATTGTATTAAATGGCTATGCATTATCGCTCATATGGTATAATTAAAAAATATATTTTATTTGTACTTTTATTATTATAATAATTATTTTCGTTTGTTTGTGGTTGTGATTGGTGTTTATTGTAATGAATATATTATTTTAATGTGTTGAATGCTAAAATAAAACTATTGATGTTGTGTTGTAAAATGAGGTGATAAAATAGCTTTTTGTGGTTCCAAAATAGGGACGGACCTATGATTTTAAGTTAGCGAGGAGTAGAGTATAAAGTTATAAAAAATAAAAAATAAAAAAAAAACTCCAAATAGGCATCCATATAGTATTATAAAATTGTAAATACTCAAAATCGTTGTTGTAAGGACTGAAATTGGATTGGTCCCAAATCCAGATTGGGCTCAAATGCTAACGGCCCAAATAATAAATTTGTAGAGCGTGGATAGAAGAACTAGATTTATCCCAGAAGAAAAACGATTAGACTTAACGATTCAAGACGGTTTGACACAAATAAGATTATCAAATTTATCCTCAGAACAAACTAAGTTATTTGTTTCATGTGGTTTTCTTCAAGACATAAATTGTACAAGAATTCCCATATTTTCTCTCAGTGCATTCTTCCATGTTATATACTGCAATCTTGGTGTCATCCTTACCACACACGTGTAGGTTAGATTCGGGGGATTCCTTCCTATCCCATCCAACACTTCCTAGAACCATCAACTAGTAGCTGTAAGCCTGTTTGATTATTGTTCAGGCATCACTTCCATATTAATGTGGTTAGAGAGTTGGTTGAGAGGCAATTAATGCGGAGGTAGCAACCTTTGAAGATATTTGTCTACCTTTTTATTCTTATCCCTGGTCCAATGTCTTACCCTTAGTTGTGACGTAACCCCGAAGTAAGTCCGAGATGATAAGGCACTCAGATTCACCTCAGACACATGTTGCCGAGAAGGCTTTTGTCATCGGACGCTTATTGGACCCATCTCACATTGTCTCTACTCCTCTCTTAATTTTATTCTCCTCATAGCCTTATTTGGGCCTCCTCGGATGGTCTAACGTCCTCCGATAGGGCCATAGGCCCAGTTAATACTACTTTTAACAATACTTCCTAATTAACTGGCCCCCACAATAGTCCCTCAAAATCTTGCTTTTTGACTCCTCGGAAGAAAATGATGATTTTGATGTCCTTATCCCATCTTGTTTTTGGCTTTACTCCGTATTCCTTACCTCCTACATGTCTTTTTGTATGCTCTGGACACGCTCCTGACGATTCGGTGTCCAGAGCGTGCCAGCATTAAATTTTGGTGACGCCTTTGTCCCCTACATTCAACGGTAAGATGTAAATAGTACGGTGGATGGTTTTTCTTGTTTTACGAGCGGGAACTTTCCCGCTTGTAACTTCTGCGCCACTATAAATAGCTTTTCAAATCAGTTCTCTCTTTTACTTTCAACAATCACACAATCCTAGAGCTCATACATTGAACCTGTCACTTTCTTTCGTTTCCCTGTGCATCTACAAATACTAGAATCTTGTCCGAGGACCCTCTTTCAAACCTGTAAGTCTTCTTAAAACCTTTTTTAGCTTTCATCTTAAACTTGTTAATTTTTCTTCGAAACCCTTTAGGAAAATGGGTAAGTTCAAATGTATGGTTGAATCTGAGGAGAGTATGAGAAGTTTCCGGGCTAAGTATAGAATCCCACCAACAGTGGGCATGAGGTATGCTGCCCAGGGGGAATGGGTTGGCACTAGGAGAACAGGGGAGGTAGTTATTCCCATGATCGCCTTCATAAAAGGTGGGATGACCATTCCCATGGGTACTATTACTAGAAGCTCCCTTAGGTTTTTTAGGTTATCTCCCACACAGTGTGCCCCAAACATATTTAGGGTCCTGGAAGTATAGAAGCCTTAAATGAGAGAATGAACTTGAACCTCACCCATCATGATGTAAACTGGGTGTACAATTTACATAATTTGAAAGGGCAGGGATATTATCTCAAATCGAGGTATCCCGCAGTAAGGCTAATCCAGTGCCTTCCCAATTCAAACAAAAATTTAAAGGAGGACTTCCTTATCTTTTCCGGGGAATGGCATGATGGTCTACCCTGCCCAATGGAGGAGGGAGAACCAGGTGGGAGTATAGCCGGAGACTCACGAATTTTGGTTTACATTTTTTTTGTTTTGTGTCTCAATATTCTTGTTTCTAATGAGACTTCCCTTTAATTCAATGATTTTGCAGATAGGCGCTATGCCAAACCCAAACTCAGCTTAATCAACAAAGAGAGCTTGGATAGGGTGTTCCAAGCGGAAATATATGTGAACGAAGCTGACGATCAACTCCGAGCAGCCCATTTGATCCTCGGATACACACCTCTCTCGTTCGCCTTCCAAGCTCCCAAATACGTAATCAGAGCTCGCGATCCTCGGCTCCGTTGTATCAGCGTTGCCTACCAGGGGTTCATCATTCCAGAGGGTGTTCCACTCCCTAGAGACACTCCCTTCACCCAGCCACTTTTCGTTGCCACTCTTTCAGCAGGAGCATCTGCATCCCAACCCGTCCTTAGAGAAGAAGAAGAAGAAGAAGAAGAAGAAAGAAATCCAGAGGAAATTGTAGATTTGACATACTCTCCGGACAAGTTCGAGGTTTTCAATTAGACTATACATTCCGAGGACGATTTCGATGAAATTGGTGTACGAAGGAAACCCTAAAGAAGTCTCATGGAGTTGATAGAGAATCAGCCTGGGAAAGGTGCACTGGGAAATCTGCATAGTCTTAGATTCACCCTCCTCCTACCAAATCACCTCCTCCTGCTCCTCACCAGCCTCCTCACCAATCTCAGCCAGTTAGAACTAAAGCTACCGATTTAAAAAGGCGAAGGGAGCAGAAAGGGAAAGACGTGGTGGATACTGGAAGATCCCTTCCGACCCGAGAGGAAGAGGCCCAACGAGCTGCGAAGCAGTAAAAAGTCAGCCATGTTTCTCAACGGGGCCTGGAGAGATCGGACACTCAGCCTCCTGAGCCATAAGCTTGGCTGCCAGCAGCTATGCACGGTGGAGAGCCTTTGAGGGTTGACGCATCACTCAGGGATTTCAACGGTGGCATTGGGTACCACGTAGCCTCGGCTGTGGAGGAGGCTTTGTTGCTTCCACGAGATATGACCGAGCTGAAGAATATGAGGAAGAACGAGCTCTTCCTTAACAACAAAAGATATCTGGGAATGGTATAGTACTAACTCTTTTTCCCTTCTCTTTTTTTTTTTAACTTGTGATTATTATTTATTGACATGTACTTTTTATTGGCTATGGCATTGATCCTTCCCTTTTAGGTTATCCAAAATACCTTCAGATTGGAAGAGATTACCAACAACTGCTTCCAGCAATTGGAAGATGAAAGGAAAAGACGTGCGGCTGCTGTATAGACATTGACTATATCTAAGCATAACCTTGCCGAGGCGAAGAAAAGATTGACTGTTGAGGAGCAGGCTCGCTGTAGCACGGATTCAGCCTTGGAAGGCGCACAGAGACAAGCCGAGGACTAGAGAAAGTGTCTACGTGAGGCAAACGAGGAATTCAATGCTGCCAAGGAACAACTGGCAGCCCTTAAAAAACAACTGGAGGAAACCCAAAGGCTAAAGGATCAAGCTGAAAAATCCAAGGAGGAGGCCGAGAAAGCAAGGGTTGAGGCCGAGAAGGCAATGGACGAGGCCGAGCAGAAGGGTTATGACCTCAGGGTAGTTGAGACCGAGGAAAACCTTAGGGCAGAGGTCCCAGTGGTATGCCGCATTTATTGCACCCAAACTTGGGATGAAGCCTTTAACCGAGTTGGGTTTGAGGCTTCATCTGAGTGGAGGAAAGCAGAGAATGTGTTTTACGCTTCTGCAATCTGAGCCTCGAATCCTCCTTCCATTAAAAAAGAAGTGACTTCCATAACTACTGATCCAAATCCAGAAGTATCGCTTCAGGATCCTCCTCCTCCTAACTAATAAGAACTAGCAAAAGAGACCAATGCTTCCCAAGAAGCATCCTTGGATAAAGCTGCAGCCGTTCCAGAGGTAGAGGTAGCTTCCCAAGGCTTTCAGCAAGACTTAGCTTCTACAGTCATGCCAGCTGAGGGAGCTTCTAAAGACAAAGAGGGAATAACTACCTCGGAGGCAGACAAACCGGCCAACCAAACTTCCAAGCTTCAAATTAAGCTGAAAAAATAGGCCTTATTTTGTAGTTTAATTAGAACTTTTGTAAGGGATTTTATTTCCGTTTATTTTGTTTGTTTGTTTTTTTTTTAGACATATCTTAATGAAGTATGCATTTTTACTTTTTGGAATTTCTTTGAGTTGCTGTTTGCCTCATTTTTGTGTTATTCATTTTGTCATTCTAGTTTTGAGTAATTTCATCTTGATTGTCCTTTGTTTATACAAGAGAAAAAACATAACTTACACACATTAATAGTTGGCTACTAAAATGGATGATAACCATTGAGACTAAGGAAGCGTTCAAAAAGTTGGATAAATTTAAGTCCAAAGCAATTCAATTATATATTAAATGATGCTCACAGGCCTATTGGGATTTATATCTTCACTAGGTAATTAGGAACCCTGTGACTTGAGGATGGTACTTGAGGGTTTATTACTTTGAAACGCCCAAGTTCATGTGGCACTAGCATTTTAATAACAAGAGGTTGTATTAGTTTCCATTGAACCTGGTCAATGCTCCAATGGAGGTCATAGGGTATCAATTTCCACCAAGTTTGTGGTCCGAGGAACCTGACATAACTTAGTTTCTGTTTCATACTTCAATAGATGTCATAGGGTATTAATTTCCACTAAGTTTGTGGTCTGAGGAACCTGACATAACTAAGTTTTTGTTTAATACTTTAATAGATGTGGAAACGCATGATGTATGATTGGCATAAATTAAAACAAACCCAAACAAGACTACTTTTATTAATAATAATACCTCTTGAGATTGTTTACATTCCAAGGATAGAGTACAGCCTTTTCATCTAAGTCTTCCAGATAATAGGCTATTATTCTTGCTACTGAAGTAATCCGATACGGTCCTTCCTAATTAGGCCTCAATTTTCCCCAAGCTGGATTCTTGGTGGTTCCCAGAACTTTCCTCAGCACCAGATCTCCTACAGCTAACGGCCTCAGCTTTACATTGATATCATAGCCTTGCTTAAGTTTATGTTGGTAGTAAGCCAACTGGACCATTGCATTCTCCCTTCGCTCTTCGATCAAGTCCAAACTTTTTTCTAACAACCCAGCGTTACCATCCGAGGTAAATGTACTAGTCCTTAATGTTGGGAAACAAGTTTCTAGAGGGATTACGACCTCGGCTCCATATGTCATTGAGAAAGGAGTCTCTCCTGTTGACCGTCGAGGCATTGTTCGATACGTCCAAAGGACATGTGGCAATTCTTCCACCCATTTTCCTTTAGCATCATCCAGCCTCTTTTTAAGTCCATTGACTATAACTTTGTTGACAGCCTTAGCTTGCCCATTCCCTTGAGGATAGGCCGGAGTGGAATATTTATTATTTATCCCTAAGTCAGAACAGTATTGCTTGAAGGCTTTACTATCAAATTAAAGGTCATTATCTAAGATAAGGGTGCGTGGAGTTCTGAACCACGTTACGATATTCTTCCAGATAAACCTCTTAACATCTACGTCTCTGATGTTAGCCAAAGGTTCAGCTTTGACCCACTTAGTGAAATAATCCGTGCCAACCAGCAGATACTTTTTGTTTCCTAATGTTTTAGGAAAAAGACCTACAATATCTAAACCCCACTGAGCAAAAGGCTAAGGGCTGGATAGGGGATTAAGAGTTCCTCCAGGCTGGTGGATGTTGGGAACGAATCTTTGACATTGGTCACATTTTCTAACATACACTTGTGCTTCCTTCTGCATATTTGGCCACCAGTATCCTTGAGTAATGGCCCTGTGAGATAGGGACCTTCTCCCTGTGTGACTTCCACAAATTCCTTCATGCAGTTCCTCTAAAAGTGACTCTGACATCTTGGGATGTATACAAAGTAGATACGGCCCAGAAAAAGAGCGTTTGTACAACTTTTTGTCCTCGGATAACCAAAACCGAGGAGCTTTCCTTCGTATTTTCTCGACTTCTATTTTCTCTTAAGGCAAGGTGTCGTTTTCGAGGAATTTCAGTATGGGGTCCATCTAGCTCGGCGCTGGGTTGACTTGATGGACCTGAAGCACGTCCTTCCCTGCTGGGGTAGGGGTGCACAAATCCTCAACGATTATCACCCGGGGCAAATTTCGTGCTGAAGAGGTGGCAAGGGTTGCCAAGGAATCTGCGTGGGTATTTTCACCTTTGGGAATATGTGACAAGTTAAAAGACTCAAATTTCGTTTGCACACGCCTAACATAACTCAAATATTCCTGCATTCTTGCATCTCGGGCTTCCAGTTCCTCTTTCACTTGGCCGACTATCAATATTGAATCCGAGAACACTTCCACTACCTTTCCACCCATTTTCTGAACCATATTCATTCCCATCAACAAAGCTTCATATTCCACTTCATTGTTTGTAGTTAAGAATCCCAACCTCAAGGATTTCTCAATAATGATCTTTTCGGGGGATAGCAGAACTAGCCCCACTCCTGCTCCCCGTTGGTTTGCAGCTCCATCCATATATACTTTCCACGATGAGGCGTCCTGTGTGGAAATCAGGCCAACTGACTTTTCATCCATGTCATGTTGCTTCATCTCAGCTTCTTCTGGAAGCTCGGTGAACTCGGCTACTAAATCGGCGAGGACCTGGCCTTTCACGGAGGTGCGAGGCATGTATTTGATGTCGAAAGCCCCTAGGATCATGCCCCACTTAGCAATCCTCCTCGTGTAGTCTACACTTCTAAGTATGGACTTCAGTGGTAGCTGAGTTAGGACTACTATGGTGTGTGCTTGAAAGTAATGTGGGAGTTTGCCTGTTGCATGGACTACTACCAAGATGACATTTTCTAGCGATAAATATCGCATCTCGGCCTCATGAAGTGATTTACTTACGTAATAAACTGGTCTTTGAAAGCCACCGTCCTCTCGTATTAAGACAAAACTAACTGCGTGAGAGGCAACCGCCAGGTAAGCAAACAGGACTTCGTTCACCTCAGGGCTGGACATGATAGGCGGCCGAGATAGATACTCTTTCAGCTGCTGAAATGCTACAGTGCATTCCTCGGTCCACTCAAATCCTTTCCATTTATGTAGTAAATGGAAGAAAGGTCTGCACCTATCAGCTGACTGGGAGATAAATCGGTTCAAGGCGGCAGTCATTCATGTTAGTTTCTGCACCTTTTTCGGATTCCGAGGTGCTTGTAAATCATTAATGGCCTTGATCTGGTTTGGGTTCACCTCAATTCCCCTATGAGACACCATGTACCCCAAGAACTTTCCGGAGCCTACACCAAAGGAACACTTTAAGGCATTCAGACATAGCTTATGCTTTCTCAGAATTCCAAAGATACTCGTAAGATCTTCCACATGCTCGGAGACTACTTTGCTCTTCACAACCATATCATCGATATAGATTTCAATGTTTCTACCCAATTGTGGTTCGAACATTTTAGTCATCATCTGTTGATAGGTAGACCCTGTATTTTTCAAACCAAAGGGCATCACTTTATAATGATAGTTTCCAATAAGGGTGACAAAAGTTGTCTTCTCTTGATCGTCCAATGCTAACGGTATTTGGTGATATCCTTGGAAGGCATCCAAAAAACTCATTCGAGGGTGACTAACTGTTGCATCCACCAACTGGTCAATCCTCGGCATAAGAAAAGGATCCTTGGAACAAGCCTTATTGAGGTCCGTGAAGTCCACGCACACCCACCACTTCCCAGTCTTCTTTTTTACCACCACTGTGTTGGCTAACCATTGACGGTAAAAAACTTCCTTAATAGCCCTGGCCTGTTTGAGCTTGGCCACCTCACTTCTGACAACTTTGGCGTGCTCTTTTGATGGTCGCCGAAGTGGTTGTCTCTTCGAAATAATGGAAGGATTCACATTGAGTTGATGACAGATGAAACTCAGATCTATACTCGGGGCTTCATATGGACTCCATGCGAATACGTCGACATTTTCTCTGAGGAATTCCACCAATTGCTCCTTCTCTCGAGAAGGTAGTTTAGCCCCAACCTGGAAGAATTTCTTCGGATCATCAGCAATAATTACCCTCTCCAGATCTTCACATTTTGCCTTATCGGCCAGTCCATTTAAGGGTAATGCTACGGCTTTTGATTGCTATAAACCATTATCGGCGGTAGCCAAGGTCTTCGCCTCTGGCCTATGTTGGATAGCCGCTACTAGGCATTGCCAGGTTGTAGCCTGACTTCCTACTATCTCCAAAACTTGGCCTCCGGATGGGTATTTTACCTTCTAGTGTAGAGTAGAGGAGACTGCCCTCAGGGTATGAAGCCAAGGTCTACCCATAATAGCCGTGTATGGAGAAAATACGTCTATAACGATGAAGTCCACCTCCACCACATCCGTACCGGTTTGCACAGGTAAACTGTAGGCTGCCAAGTGCTCAGGCTTCAAACCTAGCCCCTTGTACAAGTCAGGGTACATTATATCAGCAGCACTGCCCTGGTCAACCATTACTCTTCTCACATCGTACCCACCAATTCTCAGTGTGACCACCAGAGCATCATCATGTGGCTGTATGGTTCTAACCTTGTCTTCATCTGAAAAGCCCAAAACCAATGGGATGTCCATCCTAGCTCTTTTAGACATTGAGCTATACTTCTCGGCTAGAGATCGGGATACTGACAGTACCCTGGAAGGACAAGATCCAGTCCTTCCCGAGGTAGCAAAAATAACGTTTATTGTGCCAAGAGGGAGTCTCGAAGAAGCATCTCCCCGCATCTCCGAGCCTGCCTAGCTTACTCGACCACTGAAGTGGTGCAAGAGTTGCTTCAACTTCCCTTCTCGGACTAGTTGTTCCAGACGGTCCCATAAATTCCTGCAATCCTCAGTCGTGTGTCCATGATCTTGATGGTAGTGGCAGCAAAGATTCTGGTTGCGTCTCGTAGGCTCTCCTACCATCTTGTTCGGCCATTTAAAAAATTGTTCATTCTTGATCTTCTCCAGTACCTGTTGCACCGGCTCCCGAAACACAGCATTAACCACCTGGGTGTTAGTAGAACCTGATTGCCCAACAAAGTCTTTTTGAGGTCGGTTATTGTTGTACCGGTCCGACCTGAAATCCCTCCTCTCCTGAGGGATTACCTTGGTCTTTCCTTTTCCCTACAGTTGGTCTTCTTCTACTCTTCTGTACTTGTCAATCCGATCCATCAATTGGTGTACACTAGTAACAGGTTTACCAATTAGAGATTTCCTCAAATCATGCTCAGCTGGAATACCAGCCTTGAAAGTACTTATAGCCACATCGTCATGCTCTCCCTCTATCTCATTAAACATTTCCCAGTATTTATCCGAATAAGTTTTAAGAGTCTCACCTTCTCGCATGGACATAGACAACAAGGACCCCAAAGGTCGAGGAACCCTGCTGCAGGTAATAAAGTGAGCGCCAAAAGCCCAGGTAAGTTTCTTGAAGGAATCGATAGAGTTAGCTCTTAAACCGTTGAACCATGTCATTGCCACCGGGCCCAAGCTTGATGGAAAGACCTTACACATCAAAGCCTCATCTCTAGAGTAGATGGCCATCCTTTGGCTGAAATGGCTAACGTGTTCTACTGGGTCTGTCCGACTATTATATAGGGTGAATGTAGGCTGGTGAAATTGCCAAGGAAGATTTGCATCCTCTATATTCCTTGTGAAGGGTGATTTGGAAACCTGGCTTAACGCTTTGTTCATGGCGTTATTCCCCAAGCCTTTGTAAGGCAGACTTTTGTACCTACATCGATGGTGATACTCCTCTTCATAGGAAAAAGTCTCGCTAGGCGGAGTTTTGGATCTCCGTCTATAACTAGCACCATCTGTATCTTCGGAGGAAGGCTCAGAGTTGGGTGGGGAACATCTTCGTCGAGCGTGACGCAACTCTCTTTTCAATTTGTCAATTTCACGTTGCATGTCTCTGTCATTCTTTGCATGAGAGGCATGACTCTTCCCTTGAGATTGACTTTTGCTGGTATGAGTTGTGCGTACACTTCCCTCACAGCCCTCTCTCTGTTCGAGGCTCCGGTGAGAATTGCCATGCTGGGAACCCCTTGATTCTGTTTGGTGTGAGTTAGCATCTATCTGGTGCGGCCCTGCTGTTGCTTGGTGTGGACCTGCTTCCTCCATCGTGAACGTTGTAACCGAATTTCCTTTGGCCTAGATCAAGCTCTTTCCCACAGACGGCGCCAATTGTAAGGACTGAAATTGGATTGGTCCCAAATCCAGATCGGGCTTAAACGCTAACGGCCCAAACAATAAATTTGTAGAGCGTGGATAGAAGAACTAGATTTATCCTAGAAGAAAAACGATTAGACTTAACGATTCAAGACGATTTGACACAAATAAGATTATCAAATTTATCCTCGAAACAAACTAAGTTATTTGTTTCATGTGGTTTTATCTTTTCTCTCAGTGCATTCTTCCATGTTATATACTGCAATCTTGGTGTCATCCTTACCACACACGTGTAGGTTAGATTCGGGGGATTCCTTCCTGTCCCATCCAACACTTCCTAGAACCATCAACTAGTAGCTGTAAGGCTGCTTAATCACTGTTTAGGTATCACTTCCACATTAATGCTGCTAGAGAGTTGGTTGAGAGGCAATTAATGCGGAGGTAGCAGCCTTTGAAGATATTTGTCTACCTTTTTATTCTTATCCCTGGTCCAGTGTCCTACCCTTAGTTGTGACGTAACCCCGAAGTAAGTCCGCGATGATAAGGCACTCAGATTCACCTCGGACACATGTTGCCAAGAAGGCTTTTGTCCTCGGACGCTTATTAGACCCATCTCACATTGTCTTTGCTCCTTTCTTAACTTTATTCTCCTCATAGCCTTAGTTGGGCCTCCTCGGATGGTCTAACGTCCTAAGATAGGGCCATAGGCCTAGTTAATACTGTTTTTAACAATACTTCCTAATTAACTGGCCCCCACAGTTGTTTCTAAATACATTAAGATGTAATAATTTACCAACAAAAACAAAAACAAAAACAAAATATATTTTTTTTAATACTAGGCTGGCTAGGATTTTTTAATTTTTTAATTTTTTTGTTGTTGTTGAAATTAGAGTATTCACAGTGGTGATGCTAAATATTTTAGCTTTTAGAATCTTAAAAATGTACTTTATCTATTTTACCACCTAGCTTTACAATACACTCAATATCAAATGTTTTATTTTTTATCACTTCATTGCTTTTTTACCTGCTAATTAAAGAGCCTAACTGATATTCTTTATATTATTAACAGAGATTTATAAGATTTGAATTCTTTTATATATTTATTAAAATTCAAACATTATAACTAAAAACAAAATTGTACAATTGCCTTTTGAATGAGATTGAAAATTAAAAAGTTTACTTTTAATCTTAACCTTAGATTAGAAATTTTTTAATCTTTTTTTTTTATTTTTTTTTTAACTTTTATATCTCAAATTAAAGGTAAAATTTCATGGATTCAAATACAAAAGAGCCATCTTCTTAAACTCCAACATGTTAAAAACAAAATTGAAGAAAAATAGTAGAATTCATTACTGTACATATATTATTTGGACATACCTTATTTTGCTAGACATATATTATTTGAACACAAACTACTGTTTGAACATGAATTATATCATAGTTGGAAACGAACCATTTTGGACTGTCTCATTGTTGGACACATAATAATTTATTAATTATTTTCTAATATTATCAATCACTATATATTTTTAACATCTTTAACTCAAAACTTAATCAATGATGTTATGTTAAACATGATGGGAATGACGAGATTACATCCCACAGACGAAGCTAACGCTAATGACGAGATTACATCCCTGACGAAGTCATCCTGAATAACGAAGAAAACAGTCATCATTGACGAAGGCAGGAGAGTCATTTAATGCAGTCAATCAATGACCTGGGCAGTTACCAAATCAACCAGGCAGACCGTTGGGAGCCTCTTAAAAGTCCCATTATTGGACCAGAGGCGTTACTTGGGAAAGCATTAACAACCACAACGGCTAGCCCCTAAAGCCACATGTATAAAGCCCTCACACAGTCAACAGAAGGTACACACATACATTCACACTTTGAGAGAGCACTCTGGTTTTTTTATCTTGTTTTGTCATTATTCTAACTTTGGCATCGGAGGCGTTGTGGCAGGCACCACACCGGTGACCCTTATAGAGCATACACTCACACCAACAAGGGATTCCATCTGCCCACTCTTATTGACGAGCTCGTGCTTCATCAGTTTGGCGCCGTCTGTGGGGACGACATTTTCAGATTCATATTTGAAAACGTGGTTTCCAGTAACTCTCTACATTCAAATGGAATCCAACCTAGATTCAGCAGCCTTGGCCCAGCAAGTTCAAGCCCTTGCAGCCACCATTGAAGAACTCACCAAACAAAACCAGGAAATGAAGCTACGACTCCAGCAGGTTCAACAGGCTCAGCAGGACGAAAGTCGGTCCAAGGGTAACCTGGAGGGAGAAGGGGATAGCCATAGGAGAGGTACCCCTCAAAGGCCAACTACTCCGAACGAACAGAACTCAGATCTCCTTCGAGAAATGAGGAAGGAGATGGACGAACTAAGGAGTGCCATTAAAGAGAAGACGGACGGAAGCGTAGACAAAATGGTAAGGGCTACGGATTCGCCTTTCACCGCAGCGGTACTTGAATGCCCTGTATCGTCAAAGTTTCGCTTACCTCAACTAGAGCCATTCAACGGACTCAAAGACCCTCAGGATCATCTTAATACCTTTAAGACGACTCTGGGTCTTCAACAACCACCTGACGAGATACTGTGTCGTTCCTTCCCAACCACTCTCAAAGGAGCTGCAAGAGAATGGTTCACGAAGTTGCCGACCTCGTCCATAGACAACTTCGATCAATTAAGTAGTGCCTTCTTACGCCATTTCATAGGGGGGCAACGTCCAAAGAGGCCGGTAGACTACTTACTCACCATAAGATAGGGAGAGAAGGAAACTCTGAGGTCGTATGTCAAACGGTTCACCCGGGAGACTCTGGAGGTGGATGAAGCCGATGACAAGGTGTAGTTGACGACCTTCAAGGCGGGGCTGAAGTCCAGAGATCTCGTGGCCTCCCTCGCAAAGAATCCACCAAAGACAATGGCGGAAATGCTCCTGAAGGCACAGAAGTACATGAATGCTGAAGATGCTTTAGCTGCCATAAAGGATGCCGAGAAGCTAGGCGACAAGGCCAAGAGGGAAGACGAACGTAGGGGGCAGAAGAGAGATCGACCAGATCGTCGGAACAATGATGGGAACAGGAGGAAAGATGATAAAAGTCCTCGGACGGTAAGATTTACTCCCTTGGTTATGCCTGTTGACAAAATTTTCACGCAGATCAAGGACGAGCATTATCTCAAATGGCCCAGACCATTGCACTCATCCCCCAATGTCCGCGACAAGAACAAGTACTGCCGGTTCCACAAAGATCACGGCCACAACACGGAAGACTGCAGAAACCTAAAGGAGCAAATAGAGGAGTTAATACGGAAAGGGAAGTTACAGAAATATGTGAAGAAAGGAGAATATAGCAAGTTCAGGGACGACAATAAATTCCAGCATGAATCCTTCTCTCGGGATGATGATCGTCCGTCCCAGCCTCCACACAAGGTGATCGGGGAGATAAACACGATTACAGGAGGGCTGTTCTCAGGAGGATCATTTAAATCACTCAAAAAGGCGTACCAGAGACAAGTTAACAGCGTCCACGCCGTACTCCCGTCCAAACACCGACGAACATACCAGGACATGTCCTTCAGTGAAGGAGACGCCATGGGAGTGAAGCAGCCCCACAATGATCCCTTGGTCATAATGCTGAATATAGAAGGGTTCAATACCAAGAGGATCCTCGTCGATAATGGCAGCTCTACAGACATCATCTACCTCCCAGCCTTCCAGCAGTTGAGACTAGATCTAAAAAGACTGCGCCCTTTTGACTCTCCACTCGTCAATTTCAGCGGAGACAGGGTCTACCCTAGGGGTATAGTGACATTGACGGTGACGGCGGGGACCTACCCAGTGCAGTTGACCCGACAAGTAGACTTCCTGGTGGTAGATTGTCCCTCATCCTACAATGTCATCATTGGAAGACCCACTTTCAACAAGTGGAAGGCGGCAACGTCAACCTACTATTTGAAGGTAAAATTCCCAACAAATAATGGTGTCGGTGAAGTGAAAGGAGATCAAGTCCTGGCAAGAGAATGCTACCAAGCTGTCCTGGCTGGGAAGGAGAACCACACGTGGATGATTGAGGAAAAGGAAGAAGACAGGATAGAGGCCCTGGAGACGGTGGAATTGGTAGAAGGAGAAGCGAACAAGATGACCAAGATAGGAACGACGTTGAGCCCCGAGATGAGAACAAGACTCATAAGGTTCCTCAAAGAGAATCTAGATGTTTTCGCATGGAGTCAAGAGGATATGCCAGGCATATCTCCAAAAGTCATCCAACATAAGTTGAATGTGGACCTAGAACGGAAACCCGTCCAGCAACGACGAAGAACCTTCGCTCCAGAACGAGACCAGGCAGTTGCAGAGGAAGTCACCAAACTCCTAACGGCAGGGTTCATCCGGGAGGTGTATTATCCTGAATGGCTAGCAAACGTCGTCCTGGTAAAGAAAGCAAACGGGAAATGGAGGATGTGTGTAGACTTCACCGACCTGAACAAGGCATGCCTGAAGGACAGCTTCCCTCTACCAAGAATAGACCAGCTCATGGACTCCACAGCCGGGCACAAGTTACTGACATTCATGAACGCCTTCTCAGGGTACAACCAGATAAAGATGGCTGAGGAAGACCAGGAGAAGACCGCCTTCATCATAAGTCAAGGACTCTACTGTTACAAGGTAATGCCTTTTGGGTTGAAGAATGACGGGGCTACGTATCAGAGGTTGGTGAACAAAATGTTCAGCCAACAGATTGGCAGGAACATGGAAGTGTACGTGGACGATATGCTCGTCAAGAGCAAAGAAGAGCTCGCACACCTGGACGACCTAAAGGAGACATTTACAACCCTCAAAACGCACCAGATGAGGTTGAATCCAAGTAAGTGTGTCTTTGGGGTTGCTTCGGGAAAATTCCTGGGGTTCATAGTGTCCCAAAGAGGAATAGAAGCAAACCCAGAAAAAGTGCGAGCCATCATCGACATGACGTCCCCCAGGACCGTCAAGGAAGTTCAAAAACTCACAGGAAGAATAGCAGCTATGAACAGGTTCGTTTCCAGGGCTACAGACAAATGCCTGCCCTTTTTCAAGACCTTGAAGCAGGCCTTTGCCTGGACCGACGAATGCGAAGCTGCGTTCCAGGAACTAAAGCATTACCTGAACAGTCCACCCCTTCTAAGCCCGTCCAAAGAAGGGGAAAACCTATACTTATACCTGGCAGTGTCAGCCTCAGCAGTAAGTGCAGCCCTGATCAGAGAGGAGGGCAAGAAGCAGCTCCCGATTTACTATGTTAGCCAAGCCTTTCAAGGAGCTGAGTCCAGGTACCCAAGGATCGAAAAGATTGCGTTTGCGCTAATAGTAGCCTCGCGCAAGCTAAGGCAATACTTCCAGGCAAATCCCATTCTTGTAATGACGGACCAACCAATCAAGAAATCAATGAACAAGCCCGAAGCAGTAGGAAGAATGGTCCAGTGGGCGATTGAACTTAGTCAATTTGACATCGAGTACCATCCCAGAACGGCGATTAAGGTGCAAGCTCTGGCGGACTTCATCGTAGAGTTCACTCTTCCAGATAAAGACAGGATTACCGACGAGGTAGATAGATGGACAATACAAACTGATGGTTCGTCAGCTCAGAGGAAGGGAGGAGTAGGGGTCGTCATAACCACCCCTGACGGAGAAGTGCTGAAATATGGGGTCCAACTAAAATTCCCGGCCACCAACAACGAAGTTGAATACGAGGGGATACTGACGGGACTGAGGCTTGGAAAGGCACTTGGCACTAAAAACTTGTTGATTCAAAGTGATTCAAAGCTGGTGATCGGGCAGATTAGGGGAGAGTACGAAGTAAAGGAAGAAAGGATGCAGAAATACCTCAAGCTAACGAAACATCTGACTCAGGAGTTCGATGTAGTGGAGTTCGTGCAGATCTTGAGGAGTCAGAATATAGGGGCTGACGAAGTCTCGAAACTAACGTCATCAGAAGAAGGGGAGATTAGCACAGATCTGGCAATGGAGGTCCAAAAACACCCCAGCATTGAAGAAATTGCAACATTCACCATCCAGAGCACAAATAGCTAGATGACACCCATAATATCCTACCTCCAGGACGGGCACCTCCCTCAGAGCACGGAGGAAGCTAAAAAGATCAAGAAGAGGGCGGCCAGGTTCACGATCCTTAATGACGCCTTATACAAGAGAGGCTTCTCTATGCCTTACTTGAAGTGTGTCGACGAAGAAGAAGCTAGATACATCTTGGAAGAAATCCATGGAGGAATTTGCGGCGACCACGCTGGCCCCAGATCCCTGGTGAACAAGGTAGTACGAACAGGATATTTTTGGCCAACCATGCAAGTAGACGCTGTTGAGATCGTCAAGAGGTGCGACAAGTGTCAGCTATACGGGAATGTGCAACGGCTCCCAGTAGAGAGACTGACGACTATAGCTTCCCCATAGCCATTCGCACAATGGGGAATGGACATTGTCGGCCCGCTACCCTAAGGTAAAGGCCAGGTAAAGTTCCTGCTTGTTGCTATTGATTATTTTACAAAGTGGGTTGAAGTAGAGGCTTTAGCAACGATTACTGAGGCTCGAATTCGGAGCTTTGTGTGGAAGAACATAATCTGTAGGTTCGGGATTCCATTGACGACCATATCAGATAATGGGAGGCAGTTCGACAGCCAAGGCTTCAGAGAATTCTATTTAAACCTTGGAATCAAGAATCAGTTCTCATCCCCGGGGCACCCCCAGGCAAACAGACAAACGGAAGTGACGAACCGGATGCTGCTCAAGATTATCAAGACCAGGCTGGACAATGCGAAGGGTGCTTGGCCAGAAGAATTACCTAATGTCCTGTGGGCTTACAGAACCACAGCCAGAACCCCGACAGGAGAGATACCCTTCAGGCTTACCTATGGCATGGAAGCAGTAATCCCAGTAAAAGTGGGGGTAACAAGCATCAAACGAGGAACGTTCAGCGAAGGACTCAACGACGATGAACTGCGACTCAACCTGGACTTTCTGGACGAAGTCAGAGACAACGCATCTAGCAAGATGACGAAGTATCAAAAAAAGATGGCTGAGTACTACAATAAGAGGGTTAAACTCAGGCGACTGGACATAGGAGATCTCGTCCTGCGCAAGACCACCACAGTAACTAAAGACCCTACTCAAGGAAAGCTGGGTCCAACATGGGAAGGACCTTACCGCGTCATTCATTACTCAAGACAAGGAAGCTACCACCTGGAAACCATGGACGAACAAAGGCTCCCCCGACCATGGAACATTGAGCATTTAAAGAAGTACCACCAGTAAATGTAATAGACGAATGCATTCATTCTTGAATTTAATGAAAGAATTATTCCTCTGATGTCTTTGTGCAGGCAGTTCTAGTCAATCATAGGGTCCATGAAACACTTAAGTAACAAGATCCGCCTTGACGGATGTAAGTTACTGCCGACCACCCTAACGGGTATAAATCACTAAAGTAACAAGATTCCGCCTCGACGGATGTAAGTTACTAACGACCACCCTAACGGGTATAAATCACTAAAGTAACAAGATTCCGCCTTGACGGATGTAAGTTACTAACGACCACCCTAACGGGTATAAATCACTAAAGTAACAAGATTCCGCCTCGACGGATGTAAGTTACTGACGACTATCCTAACGGGTATAAAACACTGACGTAACAAGATTCCGCCTCGACGGATGTAAGTTATTGACGACCACCCCAACGGGTATAAAAAACTAAAGTAACAAGATTCCGCCTCGACGGATGTAAGTTACTGACGATAACCCCACAGGTATAGGATACTAAAGTAACAAGATTCCGCTTTGACGGATGTAAGTCACCATAGGTACAACCCTTTAGCAAGTGCAAGTGACAAGATCTCGTCTGACGGATTCACACAAAAAGAAAGAGAAAAGGGAAGAACCATGCAACAAATTAAAACAACACTCAGACTGCATTCAAGATCATCAAAGCAATCAAGTAACAGATTATTGATGAATAAATAGATTGCAAAGTGCAAAATACGGACGAGTATAAATCAGCCAAAACATCTGTTAAACAAGTAAGTATGCTTCATTAAAAACCCATAACCACTGGGCCGCAAACATTGTTTTCAAAATAAAATTGATTGTTCCGGAATTAGATTTACAAAAAAAGAAAAAGGCCCAAAACAGGACGGGCATCCACCAAAAATAAACAAAAGAAAAATTTTCTAAGTAATAAAGTCAGGCGTCAGCAGCAGCATCTTCACCGGTAGGTGCGTTAGTAGCAGGCTCAGGAGCATCACCATCCATGGCAGAAGACTGAGCAGCTTCGTCCATAGCCATCTCCTTATCCACCTCCTCTAGGTCCAGGCTCCCCATGTCGACCCCAGCAGGATGCTTGACCAAATACCTCCTGAGAAGATCGAAGCCTTTGAAGTACCAATTGAAGAGTACAGTATTGTACTCGTCAGTGGTCTGGAAAGCCTCCACGGATTTGGCAGCGATGGTTACGAGTTTCTCTTTGGCCGAAAGAAGCTGCTCATCCTTCTCCTGAGTCAACTTGCGCTCAACCCTGAGGTCGTCATCCAGTATCTTGACCTTCTCCTTCAAAGAAGTTGTTTCGTCCATAGAGGCAATCAAGTTCTTCTTCAGGTTAGAATTCTCTTTCTCCAAAGCCTCTATCCGGGATGTTAAAGATGCCACCTTGGCCTCTTGAGTGAGGTATTCGGAGGTAATATGGAGGCTCTCTCCCAACACCTGGAGGAAATCATATAAGTCGTCAGTAAAAAAAAAAAAAAAAAAAAAAAAAAAAAAAAAGGAGAACACCATACCTGGACGAGCTTGTGAACATGACGAGAGGCGACCTCGTTCAATGACATGTCGGAGAGAGCCCTCAAATCCGCTGGAGTGACGACCTCGTGAGCCCTGTCCACGGCCAGCCTTTCGTCATCCCATATTGTGGACGAACGAGTATCAGCCTTCTCCTTCTCCTTCTCCTTGCCAGTCACGCGTGGCCTTTTGGAGCCGGGAGTAGGGATCTCCTCTATTGACGTGGTTGGAGAGGCCGTCCTCGTCGTCTCAGAAGCTATGGGGTGGACGGAACTAAGGGGAGTGGGGGTAGGGCCCTTCCCGGTCACACGCACAGTTTTCTTCCCCAGGTTGGACAGCGGTTCGTCCTTTTTGGATCTCATCTTCGCGTACATGTCTTTGTTAAATTTTGTCGTCATCTCTGCAAGAGGAAATCGTTTAACAGGAAATCCTAAGTGTACATGAGAAGAATTAGCACTGACGAGTATAATACTTACTTTTTTTGTCCTCAATACCGATTTGACGAAGAACGTAAGGAGACGGGTCAGGACCGAGGTTGTAGAACGCGAAGGTTCGGGGGTCAACCAGGTCGTCCCAGTTCTCAATCGTCTCAGCATACCCGATTGCAATTTCAATGCGTTCCTTGTGCCGGCTCTTAAACTTAGGCCGTCTCTTAACTGTACCAAACAAGAAACAAAGGAGTTAGCAATACTAAAGCCTCAAAGGTGGCAAAATTAAAATGACGGGGAGAAATACTGACGCACCTAAGGTCGGGGTTCCCCACTGACAGAGCAACCTCGGGATATCACCCCAATCACTGCTGGATTGAGTCTTGAAGTCATCCCCAGACACAAAGAAAAAGCGCGACTTCCAATACCTGAAGGACGAAGGTAAGCCCTTGACAATCCTTGTCTTTCTTTCCCAAGGGACTAACTCATAATACCCCCACTCCTTGGACTCTTTCAAACGGTATAGATAGGTGAGCTCACCCATCCTGATCATATCCCCATTGGAGGCCAACCATATTTGCATACAATTGATCACGATCCTCCACGAGTTAGGCATGAGCTGCCTGGGAGTAATACCAAAATGAGCCAAAAGTTCCATCAGGAACGGGTGGACGGGGAGCCTAAGCCCACAGGAGAAGGTTGACTCATAAAAACACACTTCACCCAGAAAAAAGTGGCAGGCCCTATCTTCGTCCTTAGGTAGACGGACATGAACCCGCGCTGGAAACTGGAACCTATCCTTGAACCTACTCACTGTTTCAGCGTCCAAACCACATGCCTCCCTGAGGGCATAAAAAGCCCTAACATCCCGAGGACCAGAGATGACTGTATCCCCTTCCACTGGGTCGCCATTAGACGACAACCCAGTCTCAAGATCGCTAGACCTAACCTCAGACATCACTTCCCTCCTTGCTAAACCCTTGAACCAATTAAGCGATTGACGGAGCAAAGGCAGCAAGTCGCCCAAAACCACGCTCAGACAATTGCCCTCAAGCACAAAATTTTCTAAAAACGGGTAAGTACCCAAAGACCCTCCTAGGCGCGCAAAAAGAAACGAGATCGATGGGCAAGCTATCCTAACCTCCAAACTATCAACCATGGAAGTATAGAAAACAGAGGGCAGAGAAAAACGATACAAGCTAAATCCCCAGAAAATCAAAGACCGACAAAAGAAAAGGAAGAAAATGGCAGAGAGAATCAGAAACTACACTGCAGTAAGATAAAAGGAAAATATAAGGAAAGGACCAGTAAGGAAAAACGTACCTCCAATGGCGGAACACCAAAAGCACAGCACAACAATTTGAAGAAGAAGGAAGTCTCGAGAAAAAACGCTCAGAGTATCGTTTGGGTATTTTTTCTGTTTTACTTTTTGAAAAGTAAAAGAAATTAGAAGAGGAGAAGTTTTAAACTTAGGCCAAAAAACGATTGAAAAACCAGCGGGACACCCAAGAGTCATACCATTAATTCCACGGATCAGCATGCGCCACGTAGCCACGTTGCGTGTAGCGCCGCCACTAAGCATTAAATTCGGAACAGAACCCCAAGAGTCACAGACAGCTCAAGAAAACTTTTCATCTTCCGTGATCGTCATGACACGTCACAGACGACCCCAGAACCTGGGGGGCAACTGATGGGAATGACGAGATTACATCCCACAGACGAAGTTAACGCTAATGACGAGATTACATCCCTGACGAAATCATCCTGAATAACGAAGAAAACAGTCATCACTGACGAAGGCAGGGGAGTCATTCAATGCAGTCAATCAATGACTTAAGCAGTTACCAAATCAACCAGACAGACCGTTGGGAGCCTCTTAAAAGTCCCATTATTGGACTAGAGGCGTTACTTGGGAAAGCATTAACAACCACAACGGCTAGCCCCTAAAGTCACATGTATAAAGCCCTCACACAGTCAACAGAAGGTACACACATGCATTCACACTTTGAGAGAGCACTCTGGTTTTTTATCTTGTTTTGTCATTATTCTAACTTTGGCATCGGAGGCGTTGTGGCAGGCACCACACCGGTGACCCTTATAGAGCATACACTCACACCAACAAGGGATTCCATCTGCCCATTCTTACTGACGAGCTCGTGCTTCATCAAAACATATATTTATTTCAATTGTTATTTTGATTCTTAAACTTTGAGTTTTATCTATTATGTAAACTTAAAAGTGCACTAGTAGCCAATGGTTTCTTTGACTCAATTCTGAGTTCCAGACTCACTTCCTAAAACAAATTCGGGTCTAATAAAGTAATCCTACGACCGATAACTTGTGGTTGTACACCAAAAATGTCCCCAACAATCCCCAACCCGAATCAATGGAATCGATGTGAAATTTGGAACTGATGAAAGAGATAGTGAGAGGACAACTTTTGAAGAGCAGACTTCCGAGAGGTGGCCTTATTTATGAGAAATTCAGTGTTTAAGGGTGATGTAGGAAATTTACAAAGAAATTTTCATTAGGCAAGATTCAAAGAATGAGTTAAGTGATAAATGGTTGGCCCCATGTAAGAGTCATCGTATGAGTCACTCTACTGTACACCATAGCAAACACGTTCTGCGTGTTCAAAACGAGGACAGAGTGTAAATTCATGGTGATTAGCAAAAGATGTGATAACTCTTTTTTTTTTTTTTTTTTTTTTGATGAATAAAGATGTGATAACTCTATTGTTACAAAAATAGTAGGGGCATTGAATACGTACGTGTCATAAGGGTAAATGGTGTGGGGGGGGGGGGGGGGGGGAAGTTGTCAACTTTATTTCTGGAAAAGTTGTTTATTTCTGGCAAGTTTAGGCCCATCTTTTTGTCGTTAGTTACAGAGAAAGAGAGTGACCGACAGGGACAGATTTTCAGAAGAAGACAGCAGAGATCGGTCTTGGTTCCCCCACAATTTGTGATTGATTGATTTCTGGAGCTATACTATTTGATATCTGCTCCTTTGCTACTATGATTGATTCTACTGGTGCTTTCAGTTGTATAGACTTCATTAAATCTCATTCATCCCAAAAAAAAAAAAAAAAAAACTACTCCGGTGACTTGTGTGAACGTAAAGTAAAATGGCTTGAATATTTTTCTTCCAAAGTGTGTAGCCTTGGTGGTGCATCATGGTCCTAAAAAAATTCCGGAGTTAATTGCACCCGTGAGGTTAGAACAGGCAAATTGGGTTTTCGAAACATCTAATGCTCTTATCAAATAGTTGTGTAACCCGTTTTGTTAGGTGTAGCGGTTGAATCCATTAGGTTAACAATGTTTCATTGACGGGAAATGGGTTAATGAGAATTTGTATATAATGATTTATTAAGTATTATAAACAAATTCTTCTATATATATATATATATATATATATATAAAAACAAATTTGGTGAATTTTTAAAATGTATTGTTTGGGATATTTATTTTGATTTAACAATGTGTATAGACTTTAGATTGAGAGAAATAAGGTGGTAAAAAATCCTAATCAACTTTCATGTTTGGATTTTTTTTATAAAGGAAATGTTTGAAAAATATATATACTAGTCACTAACTCGTGCGATGTACGGGAAAACTATTGATTATAAGGTCTAATGAAATTTAAAAATAAGAAATTGAGTTAATAATATGCATTTTGTAGACATTTTGCAAGATAGCATTTAAAAAAAAATGATCATAATAAAATAAAATACAATGGGAAGAAATATTTAATTTCTATACTTTCCATGGTTTAGAAATGTTATCTAACATAGATTATTATTGGGTTGCCAGGAGAGATTTTTATAAATTGTTAATATTAGAAATATGTTGACATATGTGCATTTATTGTCAATAACTCACTGCAAGTGCATAGTTACTGAAACCTACAAAGTAATTCACAATTATTGAATTAGTAAAGCAAAATTCCCAAAAGTTATATATACACACACTTAGAACTAATACCCCATTTGAACACATACATATTGTACAACCAAGTCTTAATTTTCCCATCAACAGCCTTTGAAAATATAAATTGCAAAGATATAAATAAAGACCATGATGAGGAGAATACTAAGTTTCAAATTTGAGTAGTAATATGACTTTCTCAATTTTGCTTGGTTGTGGTAATAATAATATAGATAATTCAATACATGGAACAATATTAAAATTATAACACCTTATTCCATTATCTTTTATGTTGAATCTAAACAAACAATTAATTAAAATATGGATAGATCATACATAGATTATATGTGAGATTGAATGACAATTTTAATAAACCAAAAATCACATCTTTAATTAAGAAAAAAAAATCACATGAACCCAAAAAAAAAAAAAAAAATTCTCTATAAAGTAAAAGTAGATAAAGTAAAGAATTAAGATTTAGTAATAAGTTTTTGATGTAGTTGTCTTGAGACGTTTGCGAAGCATTTGGATTGGTAGACTCTTTTCTGAAGTTCATGTTACTTCTATTTTCTATTACTATTAAGAAGTATTAATCCTAAAATGGTGAAGGAATTGCAAGATTGGCACTCATGATACAAATGATAAAGTTTGGTTTAAAAGAAAACTTTGGTGGCAATATCCATGCTTTACACGTCTGAAATAATGCATGTAGTTATATTACTTGGTTCATCTCAAGTCATGCTCATGCCAACCACTTACTTCCTTGTTCCGTCCACGGCACCACAACACAAAGAAAGAACAATATGGCTTCACTTATGATCGACAATATTTGTATCTTTCGAATTGAAGGTATGATTTGACTTTAGGCTAAACGACATCCCATTCACATCTCAGCAGTTTAGAACAAAATGACACATTTGTTTCGTCATTCTTCTTCCTCATTGTTGGGAAACTTGTTTTGCTTTAGTTGCCATCTTCTCCTTTGTTGGTCAATGTAGCCATTGACGTGATGGTTCACCTTTGCACAACAAATTCGAATATATGGTTATTGCCTTGATCTAAACTGGTGTAACTTGGCTTTTGAACGTCACCACCACATGATAGAATTATATCACCATGAAATTCTGATAACATGCCATCATCGTACTATTTTCTCTCTCTTCCATAAGATAACTCAGTCCTCAACAGTCACACAAATTTTCCACAATGAAACCATGATTGATATAATCTTATTAAAAAATTGCATCAAGAACCTGCTCGGATACCATTATTGGATCCTACAATGTGAATAGTAATTCCGTTAGGTGGGGATCACCAAAACTGATAGAGAGATAATGTAAATTGTGTAACAAATGAATGCAGAGTATCAATATTTATAAACTTCTTCATGTCTTTTGGGAAGAAATATATCTCTTTACCAAAAGATGTATCTTATCTAGGAAAATTTAAATGTCTTGCAAAAACCACCAAACGAAAAGGCACAATGTTTCGGGTTTTTAAAAATGTAAACGTGTCAGTAATTTATATAGCCACATGGCACAATGAGGAGTAGTCAACAAAAAGTCAAACGTTTCGACTATTAGTTATTATATAGAATATAGATATATATATAGGTTGTATATATACACATACTGATAAACGGATATTTAATAAGAAGAGTAGTGTCGAGCCTAGTAACGTAGGCTTGTTACCAAGTGGGGCTATAAAAGTGATTGGATCTATATTGGATTTCAAGGTGGAGCCTTTAACACTGGCCGAAGACCCCTAGCCCATGGGTTAATGGGCCAAACCCCATCCACCATGGTTGGTAGCTAAAAATATAAATTGATAAATTAGGAATAAAAAGAGTAGTGATGCCAAAATAATAATAATAATAATAATAACAACACTAGATCGTCATTATATTTCCTTCCATGATATGATTAACACTTTTTCATTGAAAATTTATTCAATAGATAATATTATCTACTCAAACTTGAATACTATATTCCACCATATTTTTAAAGTTCTTTTATAGACGCAACAAAATTTCACAATATAATTACAAATTAGGTGTCAACTGACCATAAGCCAAAATAATAATAATAATAATAATAATAATAATAATAATACTTATTATTATTATTCACTGCAACTCAAAACAAGAATATTATGAAAATATTATGAGATTTTATTGTGTTTTTAAACTTGCTCTCAAATTTATTAGGACTTAGAGTTTAAACAATTTCACCAATCTGGCTCATCTATATATGTGTATATATATATATATATATATAACCGAAGTCTCTGGAGTTCCTACAATTTTCCATGTCACCACTATTTTCTTTTCTTTTTTATTTTAGATTCTTTTTATTTTTGGTTTTATATCTTATATGTTTATTATTTTCCTTCAACGTGTAATTATCTTATCAAGTGTTACAATAGTTTAGTTTAAATAAAACTCTATTAGATATATGTTTCAAATGCTTGAAAATTCTACTTCAACTAAAATTCTATAACAGAAATTTCAACAAATATAAACCCCTGCCAAGGTCAAAACTCTTTGTACTCACTCAAATTTTCACAAAGAAAACACACATATCAAATTGAAGCCATAGTCGGAAGCAAGTTAATTCTTCAATGAGAACAACAAATACGCAAAGTCTATGAATTAACAACAAAGTCTATGAATTGTAGTGATGGACAGTCATCCACAAATAACATCCAAGCAAGGGCTTTATGTTCTTCTTAATTATCTCATATAATTCTATGAATTATTTTATTTAATATTTTTTGGAATTAATATATTTAGATGGTTGGCATGGCAAACAACGTAAAAACAATTTTCTGTCATTTATGTTGCTTTCTACATAACCCTAAATCAATGTTGAAAGGTTGTGTTTTACAACCATCTGATCTTGGTAACCAAACCCTGCACCTATGATTGTTTATGATTATTTTTGTTCATTGTTTATAGTTTAAACCCATTAAAACTTATTGCTTGATGTTATTTCATGGTTTTTTTTTCCCCTTTACTTTTTCTTTCAGGGTTGCTAGGAACACAACCTAACATGTGATTTTTTTTCATTGTTTAAAGTTTAGACCCATTAAAATTTAAAACTTCTTACCTTATGGGTTCATATAACTTTTTCTTCTTCTTATTTTTCTCTTTTGAATAGTCATATATTTTTGGCATCTTGGAAATTTTTACATCTAAATTTTTCTATTAGTTTTTGCAATATTTGAACATGTTTAGTAGGTTTCAACGACTATGCCATGTGTAAGGGTAAAATTCCCAAGTCAAACAACGGGCCTTGGGCCCATGCAGAGTCCAGCCACAACCGAGGAGAAAATGGGGCGCCAAAAAGACTTCCGACCCAACCCTAATAAGTCCAAACTTATTTAAAAAGACGTCCGAGGAGGAATGTCTCCTCGGACATGCCAAATATGGGCCCAATGTGCACCCTATCCATAATGGGGAATCATTCCAAACAAATATTGGTAGTAAGGATGAGCCTCACAAAGCAAGGAGAAAAATGAGAGTATAGGATGTCCAAGGGGAAACCACAACTGCCGCATTAAATACAAGGAAACTACTTTTCTGGCCGCATTAATGTGGAGAGGACAGGCGAACAGTGTTACCTTGGCCACTGCAACTCACAGAAAGGTGGGGTGGATGTCCGATGGGACAGGCACTCAAGTGAAGGTCCAGATGATCAACAAGTGTAAGGCCCTTATTACTTTAAGGAGGCTATATAAGAGAAGGGCATCCCAATGAAGAGGGGATCGGAAAAAGAAAAGAAAGAAGGATATAGAGAGAGAGAAAAAGATTAGAGCCTTTAATCAAAAACAGAGGTACACCCATACGTCTCCTCGGACCGAGTATCCAGTGGACATGAAGGAGGTATTCTTACGTCCAAACCGCTGCATGGCCTAAAATTAACTAACATTCACTTCGTCAAGTCCTAGTTCTGTAACCCGCTCTCTACAAATTCATTGTCTAGGGTTCTTTGGGCCAAAATCACCTACTTGCTGGGCCTGGGCCCCAAAAACAGACCCTACAATTGGCGCCGTCTGTGGGAAGAACTTGTGTCTCAACAAGTGAAACCATAAGAAATGGAAGGATCAGGTCTACGCCAAATCGGACGCGCAGATTCCCAACGGCAGGACAACTTTTTGAATCTCGAACGGGAGAAAGATCAAGACAAGCAGCGAGAGGGCAATGTGAACACCTCCCACACGAGCAGGAGCCGCTCGAAAGGGAAAGGACATGCATCCCATAAGCGAAACAATCGAAAGGCTTTACAGCAAGAAATTGATGACTTGAATAAGAAGCTGCGCCGAGCGCAGCGAAAACGTCCTTCACCCGGCTCGGATACTAGCAGTGATGAGGACAATGAATACAGGCGGAGATCAAGAACCCCTTCAAGCGAGACTTTTTCCTATGAGGAAGAGCAACCTCGCAAACACGGCCACAAAAGCCCATCTTACCAAGGCCTGGCCAACGATGCCATGAGCAAGGCCCTGGATCGCATCTCCCAGTCGCCTTTCACGCGTAGAATAGAAGGGGCAGAGCTTCCTCGACGGTTCCATCAACCAACATTTGCCATATACAATGGTCGGACTGACCCAGTAGAGCATGTAAGCCAGTTTAATCAGAGGATGGCTGTCCATTCCAAGGATGAGGTGTTGATGTGTAAGGTGTTTCCGTCCAGCCTGGGACCTATGGCAATGAGATGGTTTGATGACCTTAAGCCAAATTCCATAAATTCCTTTAAGCAGCTGACATAGGCTTTTGGTTCCCGCTTCATTACCAGCAGCAGAGTCCCTCGGCCCTTAAATTCCCTCCTATCCTTGTCCATGCGAGAAGGAGAAACACTAAAGGCCTATTCAGACAGGTACTGGGAAATGTATAATGAGATAGAGGGAAATTATGATGACGTCGCCATTAGTACATTCAAGAGGGGCCTGCCGACAAAGCATGGCTTAAGGAAGTCCCTGACTGGGAAGCCGGTCACTAGTGTGCGCCAACTCATGGACAAAATCGACAAGTACAAAAAGGTCGAGGAAGACCAGCAGACGGGAAAGGGCAAAGCGAAGGTTGTCCCTCAGGAGAGGAGGGACTTCAGGTCGGACCGTATTATCAATAGTAACAGGCCGAGAAGAGATTACTCGGAACAGTCTGGATCCATTGGGGCGCAGGCAGTCCATGCTGTGTTCCAAGAACCATTACACAAGATCCTAGAGAAGGTAAAGCACGAACCGTTCTTTCAATGGCCAAGCAGGATGGCAAGTGACCCCTCGAAACGTAACCAGAATCTGTATTGCGCGTACCACTGAGAGCCAAGTCACACCACCGATATCACTCTTTGTCAGGCTAGATCTTTGTTAGGCTAGATCTTTCTTGGAGTACCCTCCCTACCAAGAAAGATCTAGCCTGACAAAGAGTGATATCTGATAGGGAAAATTTGTTGGGTCGTCAAAAGTTGGGAAAATAAAGATACCAAAAGTTGTTGTTCTCTATAGGAATTCTTTCATTTTGTCACTATGAAAGTTGTTTTGGGGAATTAGATAAATATGACAATTGGGTTAGATCTAGCAAATCTTATTGTAATGTTGTCTCAATTGTCAATTTTGATTGGAGGTGTCTCCTCTAGCTTGAATTGTATTGATCTAGTTTAGGTTTTTTTTTTTTTTTAAATGAAATTGTGTAGTTTATCCTATATAAATAAAATTTTGTGGTGGAGTTCTCTATCTCATGTAGCACGGGCTGCTAACTCAATAGCTCAGGGCTTATTTGGTAGCGGTTTTCAAGTATTGTTATTCAAAATAATGTGAAAACTATGGTTTAAAAAGTGTTAAGAAAACATGCGTTTAAAGTACTCATAATGCAAAAAATATGTTTTGCACTGTGTTTCAAATAACATATTTAAAAATGTGAAAAAAAATATAATTTTGTGTTTGGTATGTGAATGTGTTTTTAGAAAAAATTGGTAAGTTTGGCAAATTCAGTATTTTTAAACACTAAAAACTGTTGTTTGGAATTACTTACCAAACAGGCCCTCATTGTTTAGCAAAATTCTTTAGGAATTTAGTTGACAATGTTGTTTAGATTGAGGACTTTCTCCCACCTGTGAGGAAGCTTTGTATTTTGATATACATAACTTTCAATCAAGAAATGATGTGGACAAGTTTAACTCCCAAAAAAAGAAAAAAAAATCTGTGATGTAAAATGGATTTTAGTTTAGCTCAATTGATAAATTTTGATTAAATTTCTTATATCCTTAATGTTTGCGGCAATTTTGATTTGCCCCCTTTGATTCAAGTCTTTTTGTTGATATGGTGGCCACTAAATGCCACAAAAGCCAATTACCTAAGCTAAGTTGGTTTAATTAAATCACGCTATGTGAATTCAACTATACCATATTAAATAAATAGGCTAAAAATTTTAAGTAATTAAATAAATTGTTTAAAATCTAAATAGAATAAATTGAAAATTATGCTAATTACAATTTTACACCTATAAAATAGAATAATTTTGATTTTACTCCCTATTGTTTTAAAAATTTGGATTTGCTCCCCTAACTTTATATATTGTTTCGATTTGGACACTTAAATTAATGCGTCATACCTAGCTGCCCATCAAGTGCCACCTAAACTGTCACATGAGCTAGCTGGTCCAATGAAAATCATAACATGCCATTTTAGTTATCAATTAAGCAACTTAATTTATTTATGAAAAAATTAATCTAAAAAATCATCAAACCTAAAATTAAAATATAAAATACTAACTAAAATACAATATTGCTATTTCAATTAATAAGAAAAAAAATCTTAAAGATGTCTAGTCATCTCTCACTCCCCCTGTAGGGACACGATTTGTTTAACGGCCCAAGAGTGACGTTGGGCTCGTATGCAATGGGCCCCAACAATATGATTTGTAGAGAGTGGGCTTGAAAGGCATGACCTTGGGCACAGGTGGACGGTTTGATCGTGGCGTCTATGGAAATTCTTATATGGGTGGGCCTGGCTTGACCGGCTAAGCCCTCCATTGGTACGGGTTGTAGGACTTTTGTCCTCGGACGCTGTCCAAGGATCCTTATATCCTTCCATTTCTCCCCTTTTACCGGGGGAGAGAGTCCTCCGCCCCTTTTCTTCTGGGGGTATTTTTCTTTTTATACTCATGTTTGCTTTCCTCTTTAGAGTCCACGTGTAAGTTTCACTTTTCTGGGGTGCAGACCTGTCCTGTTAACCCATACCCAGTATGGTTTGGGGTCGTTGGGAAAGTTAAAGGGTATGGTTTAAAGTATGGACTTGTCAGATACAGGGCTTGGTATTATGATGTTGGCAGCTTTTTCCCTTACCCTGCCCCTGAACTCAGTTTCCCCCTTTCTTCAGGCATTTCGTGAGGTGCCGAGCAAGAGGTCGTCCTCGGCAATGGCTCTCCTCGGATTGGGCCCTAGGCCCTGGGCCCCCATGTAGAGTGGGCCTGGTCCGCGAATTCACTAGCCCCACAATAGCCCCTCAAAATCCTGCTGCCCGACTTTTAGTTGGGGATGAGGATTTTGATAATGCTGGGCCCACATCACGACTCACTCAGATTATATACTTTTTGATGTTTAGGCTTTTCCATTTGCATAGGAGATGCACTGGATTAAGAGGCATTCCTTTAGTCTTTAGTCACGCGGTGCCCTTTGACGTTCCAGCGTTCGAGACGCGCCTTCATGAGAATCCTTTAATCTTATGGTTGCAGGTGGCGTTGGGAATTGAGCCGAAATCATTTTGTCTGTAGCGTTCCTTGGAACTCTGCGTGAATTAAATGTCACCTCCTTGTCTTTTAAATAAATAGGATAGGAGGTTGCTCCACTTACACATAAATCCTTCAGTTTCCTCCCAAACCATAATCCTTCAGCCATAATCACAGCCTCCATATCCGGTGTTATCCACCCTTAGTGTAATATGCTTGAGGCGCGGGTTGGGGTGAAGGAACTCCATCCGCCACAGAGGCGCCGGGTCCTTCCGAGACTCAAGGTAGCGTGGTCTGGGCAAGGGAGGCACAGATTCAAGAAAATATTCCGTCTTGACAAAGGGGGAAATGGTGTTTCTCCTTCTTTTAGTCAAAATCCGAAGCAAGTACTGGTCGCACCAGATTCTTGGTGCATCAGAAGTAAAGTTTTCCGCCATCAGCGCCGTCTGCTTTATCGCAGACGTGGTTACGTGAAGGCCCATCAACTTCCGGCTCCCTGCACCTTTTCTTCAACGGTGCTGGCCTCAAGTTGGGTTCTCTGCACCTTTTCTTCAGCTCCGCTAGCCCGAAGTTGGGCTCTCTACGTCTTTTCTTCAACGGTGCAAGCCCCACGTTGGGTTCTTTGGCTGCCTGAGTTATAGGCATGTAAAAGTGCTAAGGAATGGTTTTCCTTGAACAACGTCTTGAAACAGCAGCCAACCTCTCCTCTGTACTACTTCCTCGGTTTTCTCTTTACTCTCTTGTATCTTTCTTTTCGCTTATGTAGTTAGCTTTAATATAAGCTTATTCCAGCTTTTCATTGCACGCTGTATTATTTATTTGTCTTAATAAAAGTGGAATTTATTTACTTGTTTTAAATTTTTTTTTTTTTTTTTTTTTTTTTTTTTGCAACAACTACTTTGTGAATGGGTGTGCTCTATGTGTGTTTTTCTTCAATGATACTTGGAGCAGGAAACCTTGAAACATAATCCGACTAATTCTAATTTATCGACATTACCAGGCATAATAACGATAATTCATGATAATTCACAGTAAATTAAACTCAGGAAACTAACTGAGATAACAGCTGAATGTTCCGTGATACGTGCGAGGAGACCGTCCGAGAACGATAAACTCTAAATAATCCATCCGAAAGGATGGCCGAGCAGTGAGGGACTTCGATTGTGTTTTTGGTAACATGTTGCTCTATATTGCATCAATCCCTTTGGTACTGAGGATCCGAGAGCAGACTTGGGAATCCATACAGTTTAGGGATTAACCCAATTGTTAATGGAGAGCTATCCTCGGACAGATTTTAAGGTCCATGTAACGTAGTTTTTCTTTTGAGTACTTGGTTTCCCCATAGGCTTGAGTCCGAGGACCATGCAAGGCCTTGGTTCTGTCCAAAACTTGTAGTTTTTCCTGTGTACTTGGTTTCCCCATAGGCTTGAGTCCGAGGACCATGCAAGGCCTTGGTTCTGTCCAAAACTTGTGGTTTTTCTTCTAAGTAGTTGGTTTCCCCAGAGGCTTGAGTCCGAGGACCATGCAAGGCCTTGGTTCTGTCCAAAACTTGTAGTTTTTCTTCTAAGTAGTTGGTTTCCCCAGAGGCTTGAGTCCGAGGACCATGCAAGGCCTTGGTTCTGTCCAAAACTTGTAGTTTTTCTTCTAAGTAGTTGGTTTCCCCAGAGGCTTGAGTCCGAGGACCATGCAAGGCCTTGGTTCTGTCCAAAACTTGTAGTTTTTCTTCTAAGTAGTTGGTTTCCCCAGAGGCTTGAGTCCGAGGACCATGCAAGGCCTTGGTTCTGTTCAAAACTTGTAGTTTTTCTTTTAAGTAGTTGGTTTCCTCAGAGGCTTGAGTCCGAGGACCATGCAAGGCCTTGGTTCTGTCCAAAACTTGTAGTTTTTCTTCTAAGTAGTTGGTTTCCCCAGAGGCTTGAGTCCGAGGACCATGCAAGGCCTTGGTTCTGTCCAAAACTTGTAGTTTTTCTTCTAAGTAGTTGGTTTCCCCAGAGGCTTGAGTCCGAGGACCATGCAAGGCCTTGGTTCTGTCCAAAACTTGTAGTTTTTCTTCTAAGTAGTTGGTTTCCCCAGAGGCTTGAGTCCGAGGACCATGCAAGGCCTTGGTTCTGTTCAAAACTTGTAGTTTTTCTTTTAAGTAGTTGGTTTCCTCAGAGGCTTGAGTCCGAGGACCATGCAAGGCCTTGGTTCTGTCCAAAACTTGTAGTTTTTCTTCTAAGTAGTTGGTTTCCCCAGAGGCTTGAGTCCGAGGACCATCCAAGGCCTTGGTTCTGTCCAAAACTTGTAGTTTTTCTTCTAAGTAGTTGGTTTCCCCAGAGGCTTGAGTCCGAGGGCCATGCAAGGCCTTGGTTCTATCCAAAACTTGTAGTTTTTCTTTTACTTATCTATTGATTTAATTTCCAAAGGTTAGCCCCTTGACCCAGGTGGGTAGGGGTTAACTTGATGTTGGAAGCCCCTAGAATTGCCTGTGCCCTTGGCACTGCCAGGCATAGCTCCTAGTGGGAACTTATGTTGGAACAACAACAACATGTCGCTGGTAATGAAGGCACCCTCATAGACCCTTGCTCGACAAAGGCTTAACTTCGCCGCCGCCTGAGCCAACGCGCAAGCCTTCCCACAGACGGCGCCAATTGTAGGGACACGATTTGTTTAACGGCCCAAGAGTGACGTTGGGCTCGTATGCAATGGGCCCCAACAATATGATTTGTAGAGAGTGGGCTTGAAAGGCATGACCTTGGGCACAGGTGGACGGTTTGATCGTGGCATCTATGGAAATTCTTATATGGGCGGGCCTGGCTTGACCGGCTAAGCCCTCCATTGGTACAGGTTGTAGGACTTTTGTCCTCGGACGCTGTCCAAGGATCCTTATATCCTTCCATTTCTCCCCTTTTACCGGGGGAGAGAGTCCTCCTCCCCTTTTCTTCTGAGGGTATTTTTCCTTTTATACTCATGTTTGCTTTCCTCTTTAGAGTCCACGTGTAAGTTTCACTTTTCTGGGGTGCAGACCTATCCTGTCAACCCATACCCAGTATGGTTTGGGGTCGTTGGGAAAGTTAAAGGGTATGGTTTAAAGTATGGACTTGTCAGATACAGGGCTTGGTATTATGATGTTGGCAGCTTTTTCCCTTACCCTGCCCCTGAACTCAGTTTCCCCCTTTCTTCAGGCATTTCGTGAGGTGCCGAGCAAGAGGTCGTCCTCGGCAATGGCTCTCCTCGGCTTGGGCCCTAGGCCCTGGGCCCCCATGTAAAGTGGGCCTGGTCCACGAATTCACTAGCCCCACACCCCCAATAAACAATCAATAGTTTATGAATAAATTTTAAGGGAAATGCAGAGTTTAATTAATAATTTTTTTCTTTTTAGCGTTTTTTGCTCCATTACTATCCTGAACAATGAGAATAAATAATAAATATGTGGAAAGCTTTTAAATTGAAACAATTTCCGAATTGTGAGCCTTTTTGTCTAATTTCTCTAAAATCAACAATAACTTCATAGAGACATTGAAAGACTATTATTGAAGAACACGTACGTTGATCATTAAAAACCATGTACCACTCAGTCAAAAAAAAAACCATGTACCACACTCGCCTTCAACTAGTTTTTTTAAAAATCAAAGCTAATATTCAATTTAGTCCTAGACCTTAATTTCAATTCTCAAATAAATCTTTAAAAATTTTACTTTTTTGTCAATTAATAAGTCTTTCATTTTGTAAAAATGAATCAACTTGGTCTTTCCGTCTAAATCTATTAAGAAACGGCATCCTTTAAATACCCTATTTTTTAAATACTAATTTGACTGAAAACATACATACATGGGTCATTTAATATATATATATATATATATATATATACTAGTCGCTAACCTATGTGATGCACGGAAAAACTATTTTATATAAAGATGAAACATTAATTACTTAATGAAAAATAAAAATCAAACTTAAGTTTAAAATAAAATGAAGAATTAAATCTTAAATATCCTCAACTATCCATAAAATGTACGAAACATAAAATCTTTAGACAGTTATTCATTGCCTTACCATATACTGTCGTGTATGTACTACAATGACCAATCACCACTTACCAAGAGATGCAAATAAAACATTTGCTTTGACTTCATCACCGAATTGCAGAAAAAGAGCAGCATAGTACGAATACACTACAGAACCTAAATAATGCCCAACCAAGCAATAAATCGTAAGAGACAAAAAAGGCTTAATATCATATAATATATTATAAGCCAACTATATTTCAAAACCAAACAATGCAGCGCAGGCACAATACACATAATACACATAGACCAGCAAATATATAGACCAATGCTCAATCAAACAAAGATTCAAGAAGACAAATATCTTAATATAATATAATTTAATTAATCCCACCACTACTGTCAAGCATCAAAACAACTTTATACAATGGTTGGAAAATATCTCAGACACAGAGCAAACACAACAAATATGACAAAGGCAAAACACTATCGGCAATTGGTTTACTCTGCGCAAAATTTTCTCAAACACATGGTGTGCACAAAATATTTCAATGCCTTAGTTATAAATGTTTGTTATTATAAAAATTAAAAATTAAAAACAAAAAACAATATCATGATTGTGAAGAAAAGAATTACCAATAGCAATAGCGACAAGGGTGCTCTGTTTTTTGTCCACAACCTTCGTTGGGTTTGTTCTCGCAGAGGGGAAAAAAAACAGAAAACGGAAAAACGAAAAGAAGAAAACAAAAAGTAAACAGCGTATATAAACAATAATAAGTAGTTACCCACACGAAACTAAATAAGCAAATCACCGAAAAGATACAATTGTTTAGTGTTTTAAAGTGAACATGTCAGCAATTTATGTAGCCGTGTGGCGGAATGAGAA
This sequence comes from Quercus robur, assembly GCF_932294415.1. Lineage (NCBI taxonomy): Eukaryota > Viridiplantae > Streptophyta > Magnoliopsida > Fagales > Fagaceae > Quercus > Quercus robur. Next base: position 43,683,935 of record NC_065540.1, on the reverse strand, counting down.
GTGGTCAACGAAAAGTCAAACGTTTCGGCTATTAATTATTATATAGATATATAAAATCCTTCTAAAAAAAATTATATTTTAATAATTCATTTATAATTTAGAATTTGATTTTTTTTTATGAGAAAAATTCCGTAGTTATTTTTTTTTTAGAAACAAAAGTAATTATAATTACGTAGTTATAAATTATAATAACAGGAAATGAACTGAGACTTGTTAAAAAAATAAACCTCATACTTTTTTTTTTTTTAGAAGAAAAAATAAACCTCATACTATTGCGTGGAATTTGATCATTAATGTGGGTCTTTTTTATTCAGCTTTTTCTTATATGGATAGATGGTCCATTGTGTCTCAACGAAAATGGGTTTTCGATTTGATGTGTACCTTTGCAATGCAATAATTGAGGGGTGTGTATGTTTTGCACGTAAACTGTTTGATGAGATGTGGTTTTTTGGATGTCGATGATTTTGGGGTATGTTTGTGAGGGAAGTGTTAGTAATGCTTTTGATTTGTTCCGGGAAATGATGGTAAAGTCTGAACCCGATTCAGTGACATTGATGGTAATGTTGCAGGCTTGTAGTGCTGGTGATAGTTTGATTCATGGGAGGCAACTTCATGTTTAGTGGGTTAGAAACAGATGGATCAGTACAAAATTCAGTTTTGAAAGTGTGTACTAGGACAGGTAGTGTTGAAGAAGTTTGAATATTTTTCAGCAAGATGGACTGAAAGGATGATGTTTCGTGGAATATTCTGATTTCCTTTTATTCCATGAAGGGGAATGTTGAAAAGTTAGTGAATAGGTTTAGCGAAATGCAGGGTATATCTACACTCAGCATTGAGACTTTTAACATTACTTATATCAGCATTTGCGAAGTCTAGAGATCTATTTAAAGTGAATAGATACATTCTTTAGCCATTAAAACTGGTTTTAGCAATTATGTTTTGTTGACTTCTTTTTTGGATTTTTCTGCTAAATGTGCAGAAACAGAGATATCAGCTCAATTGTTTATAGAACCCAGAGAAACACTGCTAAGTTTGGAGCTATGCCGCCGGCATTCATTCAAATGGATATATTAAGGATGCCATAAATTTGTTCCATCAAATGCAAGCTGCAAATTTTGAGGACAGGGCTGAGATTATGACAAGCATTCCAGATGCATATACGCATCTGGCAGCAGTGCAATTGGGTAAGGCAATCATTGCTACTCTATAAGAAAACTTGTTTTACAAATCCATGGACGGAACAACACACATGGAAACCTGTGTCTTAAACATGTGCATAAGATGTGGAAACATTTCTTCTGCTAGAATGTGTTTTGATGACCAAATACCACCAATTTCAGAAATTTTTTGTAAAAAAACACTGTTTCGGAACTATATAGGGAAATACCACTTTTTATGGTACTTGAGTTTCTTAAACTCGAGTTACTAGAAGTTTTGCTATCGTGCCACTGCTGAGGTGGAAATTGGGCAATTAAAAAAAATTTTGTGGTACTCGAGCATGCTAAACTCGAGTACCATGCAACACAATACTCGAGTATAACAGGCTCGAGTACCATTTTATAATAAAATGCTGTTTTTTTTTTTTTCTAAGGTACTCGAGCTCACCAAACTCGAGTACCTTGTAATTTTTTTTTTTTTTTTTGGGATTATTGACAAATAAACATAAACATAAAATGGAGTTTATTTTATTTATAGAGTACTCGAGCTCATCAAGCTCAAGTACCTAGTATTTTTTTTTTTTTTTTGGGGATTATCAACAAATAAACATAAACATAAAAATAAGTAACTTTTTTGCGTTTTTATTTATTTAAATAGAAACATTGTAAAATATAGAGATTTTAATTTCAAAATAAGAATTTAATTTCTACATTAAGTAAAACTATTCACTGTTTTCTCACAAAAATTGTTCACTATTTTCTCCATAAACTATTTCTAGCATTTTGCATAAAATTATTTTCTATTCAACATTATTTAAAAAATTGCTCACTCTCTTTTCTGCGTAAATTATTTTCTGTTCACTATTTAAAAAATCGTTCACTATTTTCTCATAAAACACCTAGTGAAATCGTTTTTTCTAAATCTAAATGCCAAATTTGAATGCTTTTTCATGTTTGAATTTCACAATAATCGAATCTATTTTTCTGCATTGATAAAATCTATTTCTACATTAATAAAATTTGCTCTCTGTACATCATGTTCACGTATATTCGAATCTGATTACTGCATTCATAAAATCTGTTTTTTGCATTAAGTAAAACCGTTCATTGTCTTATCATAAAAATTGTTCACTATTTTCTGCATAAACTATTTCTAGCATTCTGCATAAAATTATTTTCTCTTCAGCATTATTTAAAAAATTGTTCACTCTCTTTTCTACGTACATTATTTTTTGTTCACTATTTAAAAAATTAATTCTTGTTTTCTCATAAAACACCTAGTAAAATCTTGTTTTCTAATTTTAAAAACCAAATCTGAATGCTTTTTCATGTTTAAATTTCCAAATGAACGAATTTGTTTTTTTGCATTGATAAAATATGTTTCTACATTAATAAAATTTGCACTATATACATCATGTTTACTGTATATTCAAATCTACTTACTGCATTCATAAAATCTGTTTTTTGCATTAAGTATAACTGTTCACTGTTTTCTGCATAAACTATCTCTAGCATTCTACATAAAATTATTTTATGTTCAGCATTATTTAAAAAATTGTTCACTCTCTTTTCTGCGTAAATTATTTTCTGTTTACAATTTAAAAAATTATTCCCTATTTTCTCATAAAAAACCTAGTGAAATCTTGTTTTCTAATTTTAAAAGCCAAATCTGAATGCTTTTTCATGTTTACATTTCAAAATGAACGAATTTGTTTTTCTGCATTGATAAAATCTATTTCTACATTAATAAAATTTGCTCCCTATACATCATGTTTACTGTATATTCGAATCTGCTTACTGCATTCATAAAATCTGTTTTTTGCATTAAGTAAAACTGTTCACTGTTTTCTCATAAAAATTGTTCATTATTTTCTACATAAACTATTTCTAGCATTTTGCATAAAATTATTTTCCGTTCAGCATTATTTACAAAATTGTTCACTCTCTTTTCTGCATAAATTATTTTCTGTTCACTGTTTTCTCATAAATCACCTACAAAATCGTTTTTTCATGTTTGAATTTCACAATAATCGAATCTATTTTTCTGCATTGATAAAATCTGTTTCTTCATTAATAAAATTTGCACTCTACCCATCATGTTTACCGTATATTCGAATCTGCTTACTGCATTCATAAAATCTATTTTTTGTATTAAGTAAAATTGTTCACTATTTTCTCACAAAAATTTCAAAATGAATGAATTTGTTTTTCTGCTTTGATAAAATCTATTTCTACATTAATAAAATTTGCTCTCTATACATCATGTTCACAAAAAGAATTAGATAGAGGCTTCTACTTATATAGTTACACAAATAGGATAGCCGTATATGGTCCAATACCTTCAGCAAGGAGGCTATTTGGGAAAAGAAAGTTTGTTAAGGATCCTAGAATGATACAAATTGAAAGACAGACAGATAGATCACTATTCACTAGCAATAGATAACTATTCACTAGCGAAAAATCACTATTCACTGGCGACAAATCACTATTTCACTAGCGACAGATCACTATTCACCAACAGCGTGAATAGCTTCCAGACAAATCAAGACAGTCCAGACAGATATAGACAGATATAGATAGATGTTCAAAAGTTACTACTATTTACTAGCATGCGTAAAAAGAGATCTGATAGATTCCCGAGATTTGAAAGATTCCCAAACAGACGCAGACAGACTATTACTCATCAGTACTAATTTCCATACTACCGATAGATTAACTTGAGTTAAATTTACCTACTCAGGTTACTTTACCATTGTTCATTTCACCTATAAAAGAGACGGACTACGAAGACAGAAGACAAGTTTCTAAGTTTCTAAGATTCTAAGCTTTTAAGTTCCATGTTTTAGAAAGCCTTTTGTAATAGCCTTCCCTCTCCCTCAGAAAGACTTTTGTACTCTCTCCCCATCTTGTAATCTTGTAACCTCTCTCTTCAGAAAGTTTTATTTTCAAGCTTGTATCAAAGACAGTAGTTTGTTTTCAAGTTTATCAAAGACTGAAGTTTTTATTCAAGTAAGATTTTACTAGTTTCTGTTTTCATATTCCATACTTCATTTTAACCTTATTTTGAATATACCTATTTTGCCATTTTACTTCTTTATTATCTATTTTATCATTGTTTATGCTTCCATATTACTGTTGTGCTCTCTCCTGGGTAGTCATTGGTATTAGAGCATCCGTATCATAAAACACCTAATGAACAGTGAATAATTTATGCAGAAAAAGCAATGAACAATTTTTCAAGTAATGCTGAGCAGAAAATAATTTTATACAGAATACTAAAAATAGTTTATGCAGAAAATAGTGAACAATTTTTATGAGAAAACAATGAATAGTTTTAATTAATGTAGAAAACAAATTTTATGAATGCAGTAAGCAGATTTGAATAGACAGTAAACATGATGTAGCACCAACTGTGGCATGAGTAGTTTTTTGAAAACACATCACCAATCCGCTGTTGTAGCACCAACTGTAGTCATATGAACCACATGCGCCAACAGATGCCACTGTTTCACACATGCTGCTCAATAGCTCGACACGATTTCACACACTATCCAGTCATATCATCCACATTCATGTGAATACTTAAATATATGAATAATCATACCCAGGTGCCAGGGACATAGCACTATGTCAATTAAATATGATGCTTTGTTCAAGAACACTGCAACTACCGCTCACATCTTCAAATCTCATTGTGACATTGGGAACATTTAAAATCCAATTTATGTAGTGTTTTTCCAGCCTGTATTGACATGAAAAGCCCTAATAACTGAAATTATAATGCTTGGAACATGAAATGAGGTTATAAATGCACCACAATAATGATCTTATTTCTACCCCCACTAACTTCGTAGATTGATTAAGCTATGAGTCACAACACCTTAACATTAAATCATACAATACGAAACAAGTTTGGATCTACTTCAACAAATGGATTATCACAAGTGAACAAATGAACAAGTTTTTAAATAGCGAACAGAAAATAATTTTATGCAAAAAATAGTGAACAATTTTTATGAGAAAACAGTGAATAGTTTTACTTAATGCAAAAAACAGATTTTATGAATGCAGTAAGTAGATTCGAATATACAGTAAAAATGATGTACAGAGAGCAAATTTTATTAATGTAGAAATAGATTTTATCAATGCTAAAAAACAAATTCGTTCATTTTGAAATTTAAACATGAAAAAGCATTCAGATTTGGCTTTTAGAATTAGAAAACAAGATTTCACTAGGTGTTTTATGAGAAAACAGGGAATAATTTTTTAAGTAGTGGACAGAAAATAATTTACGCAGAAAAGAGAGTGAACAATTTTTTAAATAATGCTGAACAGAAAACAATTTTATGCAGAATGCTAGAAATTGTTTATGCAGAAAACAGTGAACAATTTTTATGAGAAAACAGTGAACAGTTTTACTTAATGCAAAAAACAGATTTTATGAATGCAGTAAGCAGATTCGAATATACAGTGAACGTGATGTACAGAGAGCAAATTTTATTAATGTAGAAATAGATTTTATCAATGCAGAAAAATAGATTTGATTATTGCGAAATTCAAACATGAAAAAGCATTCATATTTGGCGTTTAGATTTAGAAAAAATGATTTCACTAGGTGATTTATGAGAAAACAGTGAACGATTTTTTAAATAGTGAATAGACAATAATTTATACAGAAAAAAGAGTGAACAATTTTTTAAATAATGCTGAACAAAAAATAATTTTATGCAGAATGCTAGAAATAGTTTATGCAGAAAACTGTGAACAATTTTTATGAGAAAACAGTGAACAGTTTGACTTAAGGCAAAAAAACACATTTTATGAATGCAGTAAGCAGATTCGAATATACAGTAAACATGATGGGCAAAGTGCAAATTTTATTAATGGAGAAACAGATTTTATCAATGCAGAAAAATAGATTCGATTATTGTGAAATTCAAACATGAAAAAGCATTTAGATTTGGCGTTTAGATTTAGAAAAAACGATTTCACTAGGTATTTTATGAGAAAACAGTGAACAATTTTTTAAATAGTGAACAGAAAATAATTTACGCGGAAAAGAGTGTGAACAATTTTTTAAATAATGCTAAACATAAAATAATTTTATGCAGAATGCTAAAAATAGTTTATGCAAAAAACAGTGAACAATTTTTATGAGAAAATAGTGAACAGTTCTACTTAATGCAAAAAATAGATTTTATGAATGCAGTAAGCAGATTCGAATATACTGTAAACATGATGGGCAAAGTGCAAATTTTAGTAATATAGAAACAGATTTTATCAATGCAGAAAAAATAGATTCGATTATTGTGAAATTCAAACATGAAAAAGCATTCAGATTTGGCGTTTAGACTTAGAAAAAATGATTTCACTAGGTGTTTTATGATAAAACAGTGAACGATTTTTTAAATAGTGAACAGAAAATAAATTACGTAGAAAAGAGAGTGAACAATTTTTTAAATAATGTTGAATAGAAAATAATTTTATGCAAAATGCTAGAAATAGTTTATGCAGAAAACAGTGAACAATTTTTGTGAGAAAACAGTGAATAATTTTACTTAATGTAGAAATTAAATTCTTATTTTGAAATTAAAATCTCTATATTTTACAATGTTTCTATTTAAATAAATAAAAACGTAAAAAAGTTACTTATTTTTATGTTTATGTTTATTTGTCGATAATCCCAAAAAAAAAAATTTACTAGGTACTTGAGCTTGATGAGCTCGAGTACTCTATAAATAAAATAAACTCCATTTTATGTTTATGTTTATTTGTCAATAATCCCCCAAAAAAAAAAATATTACAAGGTACTCGAGTTTGGTGAGCTCGAGTACCTTAGAAAAAAAAAAAAAAAAAAAAAAAACAGCATTTTATTATAAAATGGTACTCGAGCGTGTTATACTCGAGTATTGTGTTGCATGGTACTCGAGTTTAGCATGCTCGAGTACCACATAATTTTTTTTAATTGCCCAATTTCCACCTCAGCAGTGGCACGATGGCAAAACTTCTAGGAACTCGAGTTTAAGAAACTCGAGTACCATAAAAAGTGGTATTTCCCTATATAGTTCAGAAATAGTGTTTTTTTACAAAAAATTTCTGAAATTGGTGGTATTTGGCCATTTTGGCCATGTTTTGAAAATATATTGGTCAAAGATATAGTAACCTGGACAACAATGATTGAAGGCTTTGGAAGCCATGGGCTTGGTCTTGAAGCCCTAGAACTTTTTGGTATAATGCTAGAGGAAAGAATAATACCAAACTGTATCACCTTCTTGAGCTTACTGTCTGTTTGTGGCCACTCTGGTCTTGTTATATAAGGGTGTGAAGTTTATAATTCTATGAAATGGATATTTGGTCTTCAACCTAATTTGGATCATTACACTTGTATGGTGGATCTTTTCGGTCAATAATGAAAGATTAAAGAGGCATTGCCATACCATAATAGTGAAAATGGTGATTATTCCTGATAGTAGGATTTGGAGTGCTCTTCTTGCAGCTTGTAGAGTTCATGAAGACATAAAACTCGAGGAATATTTGGCACATAGGCTTTTGAAATTGGAACCTAATAATAGCGCGCATCATACTCTGTTGAGTAATGTAAAGGCAAGTGTTGGACAATGGGGTGAAGTTGAAGAAGGAGAGTAATGAATGAGAAGGATCTGAAGAAGCCAGGGTGGAGTTGCGTTGAGGATAAGGGGGCGATCCATGGATTTGTTTCTGCAAATGGAGGATTTTTTTGAAATATTGATGTGCTTAAGTAGGATGATACAAGAATTTGTGTGGAAGTATTTGTCTAACTTTATCAATTGAGTGGTGCATTCTAATATCCATACCGAGACATTATCTTGGTTTTTGGTTTGGTGTCCACATGTTCAAATAGGGGGGGGCTGAATGAGAGTTCAGCTTAATCTTAATATGCAGTTGGCAGAAGAGAACTTGAGTGGCATTGCCCTCCACCTGAGAAACTTTTGTTTTGCTTGATTGTACTGCCAGAATATTATAAGATGGCCAACCAGCGGGATTATATGTGGTCAAGCAATGTGAATCATACACAACTTGACAAAATCGGGTGCATGAGAAGAATCGGTTCTGGTGGTTCCCAGGTGGTGGTACCCATTCTAAACATTGGGTGGCTGAGTATGTTCAAAGGTTCACTTGCTTTTCATATATTTTGTTCAAATGCATTTCCTTTGCTCAATTTGATATTGCTTTTTTTTTATTGAAGGGCTGAGATAATAATTATCTTATTGGTAAATTTGAAGTCAACGTAGACATGAATTTTTGAATTTTCTCATTAGGAAAAATATATCACATTGAGTCATGCTTGCCCTGTAGACACTCCCTCCCCCCCACCCCCAAGCCAACACAAATAACCTAATTTAAGATATCTAAGCCAAACTGAGCCTGGAAAACCAGAATTAAGAAATAGGCCCATATAATGTCTACCCCAGGAAGAGAGGTAGGAAAAAGGGAAAATGAAAGTAAGAATAACTGACATATTGGGGAAAAAAAAGTGGTCAAATGAAAGGGGTGTTGATGTGAGAAACAGTCTGAAACTTACATTTTAAGTTATGTAATACTGATAATTATTTTAATTTTTCATATGAATTGTTAGTTGTTACTCTGGATGGTATTTCTTTTATGGCTTTATAAGTGATCTGAACAAGATATCCAAGTTTGTTACTAAAATTTGATTTCAACTGCAAGTTCCATTGTGTCTGATTTTATAATCATATATGTAATATGTACTATCATATTCAATGTTGCAACTTTCCCGCTTCAAATTAAAAAAAAAAAAAATTTATCATATAGAACTTGATGGTATTTCCTGGTTTCCTGATTCTATCATATTCATATAGAACTCGATTGTATTTCCACTTTATTTATTTATTTATTTTTAAAGTTTACATAGAACTCATTACTAGTGTTATCAAGTTTCAATTAAATTTTTTTTGCATTGAACTCAATTTTTTGAATATTGAGTTCCACGTGGCATTTTTTATTGAGAAAAGCCACATCACCGAGTGCTACCGTGGCTGTGGCTATTTACTCATGGAACTCAACATCAATGAAATCGAGTTCTATGTGGAATTCAATTTTCACAAAATCAAGTTCCAAAAGGGTGGTTTTATGCTACAAAGTTCGCGAACAGTGCTATTTTGCTGAAAACTTTGTAAATTAGTGCTAGGTGTAGCCATCTCATCCATCAGGTTAACATTGTTTCTTTGATGGGCAATGGGTTTATCAGTATTTTTATCATACGTTTTAATTTGCATCATAAACAAAGCCATGAAGCTTAGTGCTTCAATTTATTACTATATAAGTCTCCATTTTTTATTTACTTCAACAAGCTTAGATGTTCTTTTTTTAAAAAGAATTCTCAGAATGTATTATTTGGGATATTTATTATTTATTTTTCTTTAAGAATATGTTTAGAATGAGAGATGTGAAGTGGTAAAAATTTTATTCAACTTTGTTTGGATATTGAATAAGAAGAGGTGATGCGAAATCAAAAAGAAACAGATCTGTATTTTATTTCCTTCCATGATATGATGAAATTAAAAATGAAGTGTTCATGCATAATAAATACATTATATTGCACAAATTATAACACGAGATCTTTCAGTGTGAATAGGTACATTGTTTAGTCAATATAACTGGGTTTTGTGAAGTTGTTTTTTTGTTTAGATAAATTCCTAATAAAAACAATGTTACTTTAGGTGCTATGATGTTAGGTTTCATTCAAAATGGATACATTAAGGATGCCATAAATTTGTTCCATCAAATGCAAGCTGCAAATACTGAACTTGGAGCCCAGAATTTAAGATGCATTCTTGACACATATACTCATCTGGGAACTCTGCAATTGAGTAAGTCAATCTATGGTTACTTTATAAGAAACTTGTTTTACAGATCTATGCAAGAAACTAGACACTTGGAAACCTCTATCTTAAATTTGTACATAAGACGCGGAAACATTTCTTCTGCTAGAGTGTGTTTTAATAACCTAGACAACAATGGTTGAAGGCTTTGGAACTCATGGGCTAGGTCACCAAGCTATAGAACTTTTGGACTAATCTGGAGGAAAGAATAAAACCAAACAGTGCCACTCTGCTCTTGTCAGAGAAGGGTGCGAAATGTTGAAAAATAGCTAAGAAAAAACAAGTTTGATTTAACAATGTAAACCTTAAAAATTAGCAATAATAGAAATTAAAACAGAAAGTTAGAAAGATCTCACAAAGTTGTAGAATCACGCAATGACATTGTCCTTTAAGGTTTAATTCAGTAAAACTTGGTGCTAATGGACCTCTTGGCCGAACAACCCCTAGGATTAAACTATAGCAACAATATTTGAGATAGATGCACTTCCAATCACGAAGAATCAAGAACAACCTTATATTTGCCTTTCCTTAAACCCAAAAACCAAAGTAGAAATTTGTGGGAGAAAAAGAAGAGAAATGCTATGTCCACAACATTTTCGCAATAATTCTTACGTGGTAAGTTGTTATTGGTTGTTATAAGTGGGTAAAAAAGTATTTTAAGTTGTTGATTTAAATTAGAACCAATAACAATTTACCACATGTGATTTGTTGTGAAAATGTTGTAAACATAACACTTCTCGAAAAAGAACAGAGGAGCAAAGAAGGAGAGAGTAGGTCTAGGAGATGAGAGAGATATGTGCTGAAGAGAGAAAGGTAGCTTAGTAAATAAGCTGAACCCAATGGGTCAACCCAATGGTAACTAGGTACTCCAATGGGCCAAAATAAACAGTCATTGGGCACACAATAAATGCCCAATGGGCTGGAAAAGAGACAAGAAAAATTAAAGCCCAAAGCAAAAATTATGGGTTTTACACGCACATAACAGGCCAGAACGGTTGCGTGTGTGTGATATGCATAAGCCCAAGTTCAACACTAGGCCCACTATTTTAAGAAATCACTTAAGGTAACCAATGACTTATAAACACTAAATATGGCTCACTCCTAATCAATGTGGGACACAAAGCAAAAGGCTGTGTTTGAAACATCACCCACACCAACATGTGAACTTTATAATTCCATGAAATGGATACTTGCTATTCAACCTGATTTGGATCATTACACTTGCACGGTTGATCTTTTGGTTCAATATGGAAAGCTTAAAGAGGCCTTAGCCATTATAGTGAAAATGGCAATTTTAATTTTTCCTGATGGTAGGATTTCAGGTGCTATTCTTGCAGCTTGCAAAGTTCATGGGGACATAAAACTTGGGGAACATAAAGCACAAAGGCTTTTAGAATTGGAACCTTTGAGTCCATTTCCGGCTAGAAAGGCATTAGAGAAATAAGAGAGGAGAGTAAAGGAGGAAGAGGAATGGAAATATGCTGAGAGCACAGATGAGGACTGGATGAGGCTGTGTGAAATGCACCAATAGAACTTGTTAGGAAGGTGGTTTAGATGGCTGGTTTTACGAATATATTGGGTCACCCTAGGATGATGAAGTTACTCATTGCTCTATCAAGTGGTATGCAGGTGTAGGAAGGTGGCGACTTGATTTTGCTGCTGTCACAACTTCAAGTTACTCATTGCTCTATCAAGGTTGTCTTATATTTTGTCACTAGATGAGAGAAGCATGAATTGACCAACAGCTGAACAGAATTATATTAATACAACAAAACTCAACAATTATTTAATGAATAATTAATTTTTATTGATCAAAACGCTAGTATAAAAAACTTCAAACAAAGCTAGACACAACCAACATCCCAGCAAAAACACTTAAAACAACCCCCCCTGCCTGCTACTAAAGTACAAACAGCTACATTTGCAACCAAAACTTAAAGCCCAACAGGGCACTCAATCGTTACAACAGTGCAACTCTATTTCATAAGCAGACATTGCTCTTATCACAAACTGTTGAGTTAGTGGAAGCTTTTATGCTTATTTGTTGTGTGTAACAAAAAAATAGTAGGTTTTGTGAAATAGAAATAGAAGAAATAGAAAAGACAATTTCATATGAAACACAAAGATTTACATGATTCAACCTTAGGCTTAAATCCACGGACAGAGTCTAACAAAAAATTTCACCTAAGAAAATAGGAGAATACAAAATGGCACAATAGCACGGGAGAAGAGAATCTTTAATTTCTCTACATTGATGCCAGTGCTTAAACTCTATAAAACCAATTGAACATAGCCACACATATACAGCAAAAAGGAACCCTCCTAAGCTAATTCTTGAGAGCCCAGGTGGGTGTGAGAGGAGGGACCCTCCTTGGCTAATTCTTCAACGTCGCTCTGGTAATTATTCCTCTTACTGCCACTATAGGCTTCAAGAAAAATTTGAACTATTCAAACCCGATGAAAAAACTAATAAATAAAAAAAGTGATGCAGAATGATTTTAATTTCTGAGTTTGTGGTGATTGGGATGTGAGTGCCAAAAGGTAATGTTAAGGTACAACTACTCAACTAGCACAATACTTTGAATTTTTTTTTCTTAAATGCTAGAATATGTCTGACAAAAAAAGAAAAAGGAAAATTCCAAAAAGAAAAACCCTATTATTTTATACCTATTAAAAATTAAATTTTTTTACCATGCCAAAATAAACATGACAATCAAAATCCACACTTTCATTTCATTGGATTGTAATAGGAAGAAGAAAGATGATGACTTACAAGCAAGGAAGTCCAAAACTTCCCTAAAGAATCAGCCTACATCCTCCAAGTCTTTGGATCTGGTCCCCTAATTAAAGTAGCCTTCTCCACTAGTTCCAGCCCCATCATCCTCATAACGGCTTGGCTTATTTCTGCTACCTACTGCAGCTGAATTGTCAATATCATGATGGATTACACCCAGATCCTCATAGACCGTGCTATTGTTGCTGCTGCACTGTGCCATAGTAAATATGGGATTTACTGGTATTCATATTCCTTTTCAAATGGAATTAACTTATATTAATAAAAGAAAATCCAACAATTTAGAGTACAACCACATAAGGCATCCACAAGAATTATAGAGCTCCCTTGTACTAGTTATGATTTTTGAAGCCAATATTAAGACAGATCGTATGATGGTTAGTTATAGGAGCTCAAGAGTTAAGTGTATAACAAATAGATGTCTGATGAGTTTTTGATTTGATGTTGGTGGTCCATAGTATGCATCTTATTCAGTTTGTAGGATTCTTTTATTCTTGAAACTTAAAGACTCCTATGAATTTAAACAAATGTCTTTAAATTTCTAAGAAATTAAATTTTAATGTTGGGTGGCTCCTGATAGATTAGTTTAGAGATCCTAAGTTTAACTTGGATTTTATAGATGGGAAACAGTCTTGTGTTGTATCTTATGAAACTCTATAGGGCCTGCATAAAATTAGAGGGGACCGTTTGGCATATTTTATTTTATTTTTGGAATTTTCTCATTAGAAGAAATATTACTTATTTGGTTTTATGGCATATTTAATCATGCTTTCTCCCATAAAATACAATAGCCAACACAATTGACCTTATTCTCAAAAAAAAAAAAAACACACACACACACACAATTGACCTAACTAATTAAAGATATCTAACGCAAACTGGGGCTAAAAGCGAGAAAAAAGAAAATGTTCCGTGTGGATCCGTTTGGGAACTGCATATTTTACTGAAACTGAAAATTTTTTGTTGAAATTATGTAGAAAAAAGCAAAAAACTGACTTTTGGAGCAATGGGACCCACTTTAAGAGCAAAAATAAGTTAAAAAGTAAAATAAGCAAACTTTTTTTCAAATCCCAAATGCAACCGTAATGTCTTTCTGGAAGAGAGGGAGAAAAAAAATGGAAAATGAAATGAAGACAGAACTGACATTGTGTTCCAATGAAAGGGGTAATATGTGAATAACAGTCAGAAACTAACAATTTAAAACCTGTGCTGTTGATATTTATTTTAATTTCTCATGAGCTGTTAGTGTGTATGGTATTTGTATACTAAACATTCAACAGAGAATTACATTTGCAGGACAAAATAAAAAAAACATGATTCAATCAATAATAAGAGCCATTTGACAGTTAATTTAAATAGCTGACCATTTTGAGACCTTGACCACTTCAGCAAGAGCCCAAGTGGATGTGAGAGAAGGTACCTTACTTGGCTAATTCTTCAACGTGGCTCTGCTAACTATCCCTCTTACTGCCGCAATAGGCTTCAGGCTTCTTGGACGTTTGGTTCCCCCCTTCCATTATATAAAAGTTCCCCAACAAGACAACAAGAAAATTTTGTATTATTCCAACCTGATTAAAAAAATAAAAATTGGCTATCTGAGTGCCAAAAGGTAGTTCTAAGGTAGAGCTATCACAATACTATGATTTTTTTCTTTAAATGCTAGCAAGAGAAATCCAAAAGGAAAAACTCTATAGTTTTATACCTATGACAAATTAAATTTGTTGTCATGCCAATTTAAGCCTGACAATCAAAACCCACACTTTCGTTGGAATCCCCTCCCCAAATCAAAAGAGAACAACAAGGGTTGTAAATTATAATAGCAAAAAGAGAGATGATGACTTACAGGCAAAGAAGTCATAGAAATTCCCTTTTTACTAGATTCTTCAGAGTAAGTCATAAATCCTCCAAATCTTTGTATGTGGTTCCTCATCAAAGTAACCTTCTCCACTAGGTCCAGCTTCATCATCCTCATCGCGGCTTCGCTTATTTCTGCAACCTTCTGGGGCTGAATCACTACCCTCTAAAGCTGACTCACTGCCTTCTGAGGCTAAATCAGTACCTTCTGAATCACTGCCTTCTGAGGCTTAATCAGTACATTCTGAATCACTACCTTCTGAGGCTGAATCATCAAGATCATGATGAAGAACACCCAAATTCATAGGGTATGCTGCTGTTGCTACACTGTGCCATAGTTTGATTGGGACCTTCTTTGTCTTGCTCATATACCAAACGGAACCCCATTGACCCGAAAATTACTTTAATCTCAAGTTTCCAGCATCCGCTTGCATAAGTTTCACTAAGTATTTCTTTCCAATAGGAGCCGAAAAAGTGAGAGGACAAATGGAGCAGCCAAAGGTGAGGTAATTTAACTTCACCATAGTTTGTCGAAAAATTAGAGTGTACACATTCCATTGTAATTCCATTGACTACAAAAAGACATGAAAGGTGACAATCTCTGGAGTATTGACGCAACTTGTTGCGTTCAAAAACAAAGCACAACGCAATTACCATAGGATCATTACATCCAAAAGAAGGGACCTTTATTTTATCACTCCTACATTTAAGGTTAAACCATTTCAGAATTTCACCTCCAGGAATAATAATGTCTAAGATGTCTTGTAGTCTACCACTTTGTCCCTGAAATATACAAAGCATAAATGTTAGGAACTGAGAGAGAGAGAGAGAGAGAGAGAGAGAGAGAGAGAGAGAGAGAGATAGGGAGAGAGACCTGAAGAATGTAATCGATCTGAATATTGTCTACCAATTTGAAGCAGTTGACACACCGGAAACACAAATGGGAGTGAAGCCTCTCGCAAACCTCCAAATGAGGTATGATTTTAGTTTTAATAGAATAATTTTGTAGTTCTGGCAATCTCTCCAATGAGATACAATTGTTTGCAATTACAACATGAGTAGTTGACGGAACATTTTGCAATGATTGAAGCCTCTCGCAACCCTCCAAATGGAGTCTTCGAAGGTTAGAGAGTTGAGAGATGCTTTAAGGAAGGGAAAAAAAATTATTTCCACTTAAATTTAAGTGTTCCAAAGAGGACAAGCAGCCAATTTCATTGGGAATTGATGAAAGATCTGAGTCACTAAGATCCAAATATCTTAAAGAATGCAGACCTGATAAGGAAGGAAATAATTGGCCCACGGGAACATAATCTGATGGCATGGAATAAAATAAAGATAATGCCCTTTTATTACATCCATGGATATTTAATTCTTTGAGATTTTCAAGGAAAAAAATAGAGGAAGGAACCTATTTTATGGCTGTTCCACTCAAATTGAGCAACTCCAAACCTTTTGCATTGCCTAGGTTCTCTCCCAAGTTGTCAAATTTTGAGCATCCAAAAAGATCAAGAAATTTAAGCAACTTCAAACAAAAAATATTGTTAGGAAGATGCGCGAGATTTTTGCAATCTTTTAGAGTCAACACAGTAAGGTAAGTCAAATACTCAATAGATGAAGGCAGCTCTTTTATAGCTATTCCACTCAAATCAATCTTCTCCAGACCTTTGACATTCCCTAGGTTCTCTGGCAAATTATCAAATTTTGAGCATCCAAAAAGATCAAGAGAATTACCTAACTTCAAACTCCAAATGGCATTAGGAAGACACACGAGATTTTTGCAATCTTTTAGAGTCAACATAGTAAGGTTAGTCAAACGTTCAATTGATGAAGGCAGCTCTTTTATAGCTGTTCCACTCAAAATCAAGCTTCTCTAGGCCTTCGACATTCCCTAGGTTCCCTGGCAATTTTTCAATTTTTGTGCATCCAGCGAGATCTAGAGAATTGCCCAACTTTAAACACCAAAAGGTATTAGGAAGACAAACAAGATTTTTGCAATCTCTTAGGGTCAATAAAGTAAGGTTTGTCAAATGTTCAATTGATGAAGTCAGATCTTTAATAGATGTTCCACTCAACTTAAGCTCCTTTAGACCTATGACACTCCCTAGGTTCTCTGGCAAGTATTCAAATTCTAAGCATCCAGAAAGTTCAAGAGATTCAAGCGATTTCAAACTAGAAATGGCGCTAGGAAGATACACAAGTTTTTCACAATTTACGAGAGTCAATAAAGTAAGGTTTACCAAACCTTCAATTGGTAAAGGCAACTCTTCTATAGCTATTCCACTCAAATCAAGTGTCTTTAGACCTTCGACATTCCCTAGGTTCTTTGGCAAGTATTCAAATGTTGAGCACCAAGAAAGATCCAGAGATTCAAGCGATTTCAAATTAAAAATGGTGTTAGGAAGGCGCCAAAGATTTTTGCAATCGCTAAGGGTCAATGAAGTCAGGCTAATCAAGCCTCCAACTGATGAAGGTAGTTTCATAATAGCAATGATATCCAAAAAAAGCTTTTGTAAGCATTTCAGGTTTCCCACAAATTGTGGAAGTTTCTTGAGATTGGAGCAACCAGAAAGGTTAAGAGTCACAAGAGAACCCACTTCAAATGTGCTTGGAAGACGCCTTAGTGTTTTACAATATTGTAGATTAAGAAGAACAAGTTTTTTAAGAATTCCAATGGATGGGTGAAGCTCACATAAATTTGTACAATATTCAAGAACTAATTTCTCAAGATTTGAGACTCCAGTGAAGTCTGGAGTTATAATGAGGTCCAAGGAAACTGTCAAGTCAATGAACTTCAACTTGTCAAAATTCTGTTAGAAGAAAAAAAAAATTGTTAGAACAATTAGCTTCTTAGTGTCCATTTATTGTAATTTAGAAGCAAAGTTTTAAGAGTATAATTACTAACGCACTTACCTTTACCCCTATCCAAAGCCGTTCAATTTTGCTTTGTCGCAAACAAAGTTGAACAAGCTTATCTAGCTGGAAACTTGATGGCAAAGATTTTGAAGGATACAAAGTCCAATCAAGAATTCTTAAATCATTAGGAAGATGTGAGGGGACATGGAGAAAGCCAAAAATTCTAAGAAATTTAAGATTTTCCATCTTCAAAAAGGCCTCAGGGTTCCACCTTGCATCTTTTGGTTCATTATAAGTAGTCGAAATATCCATGGCTTTAAGTGCTTCTATCCCCTAATAATCAAGAAGAAATTGGTGAATTGCAAAATCAATTATTACCATGAGAATTCAAATTTCAAATTCTTGGAACATGAAGGTAGGGAATGAGTGGAAATTCTCTAAATAACTTCTTACCCTTTTTTTTGGATAATTTCTTACCTTTTTTTTTTTTTTTTTAACATTTTGTCAATGTCCTTATAAACCCATAATCTACTACGCTTCCCAGGATTATCAGGGCACTCTTGAAAGACTATTTTCCTTCCCATTTCTTCGAGTAAATCATGCATCCACACTATATCATTATCCATAATTTTCAAGAGAGAATTATCAATGTCCTTCAATCCAATACCAAGGTAAAGGCCAAGAATATCAAGTATTTCTACTACCTCATCTTTATCTTGATGATTAAAAAAGCATGCAATATGCAAGAATATTTCCTTTTGTGATTTTTGGAGTCCATTAAAACTTATTTCAAGCACGCGGAGAATTGCTTCTTCAGGAAATTCTTTGAGTCTCTCTAATGCAATTTTCCATTCAACAATACTTTTTCCAAACAAAAAGGAACCCAAAACCTCAAGAGCTAAAGGAAGGCCACCAGCATAATTCAAAAAATGGAAAGACAATTCTCTATAATCTTCAAGGACATGCTTTTCTTTAAAAGCCTTCGAGCAAAAAATTTGAAGAGCATTTTCATCATTCAATCCTTTAACTTCATATATTTCATCTACTTGATGTTCCTCCAACAAATGTGCATTTCTTGTTGTTATGATAATTCTACTACCCGATCCAAACCAATTATGCTCCCCAACTAACAGTTTTAATTGTTCCAGTTTGTTTACGTCATCAAGAACAAGAAGAATCCTTTTACGACATAACCTATTCTTGATCTTGAGAACTCCATCATACGCCTCTTCTATTTTCAAATCATTATCCTTCAAAACGTCCTTAATAATTTTTTGTTGTAGTGGAACACAACCATATTTTTCAAACTTTTCTCTAACATCCTCAATAAAACCACGAGCTTCAAATTTTTTAGAAACCATGCGATAAACAACTCTAGCAAGGGTTGTCTTGCCCATTCCCCCCATAGCCCAAATTCCTACAAAGCGAACATTGTTTGATTCTAGAGCTAAACATGACTCTAATTCCACCACTTGAGAGTATATTCCTACTAGGTCCTTGGTAGTATATGGAAATGCATCATATTTCAAGTTAAGCGATATCCATCCCACTATTTCTTGGATATCTTGGGACTCAGGCCTACAATAAAGAAAGCACAATATGCATTGAGTTTGAACCACCAATAGGTAACACAAAAAAAAATATGATACATATTTAAAGTTCAATTTTATTGACTGAAAACAAAAAATATGTAAATTAATTGGATCACGACAAATTTGAAAGAAATACAATGAAACATGTATGTAGATCTGCTTAAGGTTTCAAACAGAGTTATATGCATTCCCTATGAAGAAAGTTAAAAAAAAAAAAATATATATATATATATATATATATATATATAAACACTCCAAGTCTACATTAAACTATCTCTACATGAAGTGGGTCATCTGAATATTTAAAAGAAATAAATATGTCAAATTAAATTACCTAATATTCCTTAAATGCCATCCGGAGAGGTTGCCTACTTGTGTCAAAGCATCTCTCCATTTCTCCACCCTCTCTTTGTTCTCCTTTTCTTCATGTTTACCAAATGCATGTGCAAAAGTTCCCATTTGTTTACATACATCAGATGGATCAATATAGTGAAAAACAGGCAAAACTGTCATTCCCATATCTTTCTTGCAAGCAGTGATCTTTGCAAGTTCATCTAAGCACCAAGTTGAAGATGCATAGTTTTCTGAGAGAATGACAATAGCAAATTTTGATTCTTTTATTGCTTTCAACAGCTTTGGTGAAATGGGCTTTCCTCTCTCAAGATTTTCGTTGTCTTTAAAGATGATAATGCCTTTTTGAATCAAAGCATCATGTAGATGACCCATAAACTTGTTGTGGGTGTCCTCGCCTATGAAACTGAGGAAGACGTCATACTTCCGTCCAACAGCAGGGGAAGAAGAAGAACTTGGGAAACATGACGAGGCGGTTTCTGTGACCATTAAAGCCATAGGAAATATACTACTAAATATTGAATCACAGTCTATATCTGCGTACAAAAAAAGAAGAAAAAACATTCAACTAGAACTGAAGAAAGATTAAAAAATAAATAAATTAGGGAAGAAGAAACTAGTTGATGTTCAACCTGAACTGCATGATTTTGAAATTACTTCGAATCGGAGAGAGAGAGATGGAATCAAATCTAGAATGGGAGAGAGGACATCTTTTGAGGAACAGAAGCCTTGTTGTTTATGAGAAATTTGACATGGCATGGTGCTTAAGTGGTGATGTAGGAAATTACAAGAGACATCATTCTACAAGATTCGAAGAAGTTAAAGCGGTCGACCCATAATGTGAGAATCATTGTATGTGTCTACACTGTACAGTCTACACCATAGGCCCACACACATCGGCATCTTGCGTCAAAAGTAGTAGCAAAAGTTCTTAGGGAGGAGCGAAAGTAGGGATGGCAATTTTTTCCTGCCCCGCTTAACCCGCTCTCCCCGCAAAGGCGGTGGGGCGGGGATGGGGCAAGATTTTAGCCCCGCACCATGGGGCGGGACGGGGATGGGTTTAGACTTTTTAAACCCACCCTGCCCCGCCCCTCCCCCCATCCCCACCCCGCCCTATGTTACTAGGGGTTATAATTGTAAATTTTTCATACCCTAAAACGCTACTATTTAAACAAACATATTAATATTAGCATATTTTATTCTACCCAATATAATTCTCTGCCTTTATTTTGTTATGTGTTATACTATGAGATTTTTAATTTTTTTTAATTTTTTATGATTGTCTTATTAAACACTTGGATATATTATTCAGTTTTTTCTAAAAATTGATTTGAATTGATGGGATAAATTTAGTTGTAATTTCAAGTATATTTTTATTAATGAAATAGGTTTCATTAAAAAAATTGTACTAGTTGTAGGGCAAATTAACAAAAAGTAGAGTTTTACAAGGTGGGGTGGGGCTTCGCGAGGCCCCAAGGGGCGGGGATGGGGTGAGAAAGTATTCCCTGTCATGCGGGGTGGGGCGGGGATGGGGCAAGACAAAACCATGCGGGACGGAGACGAAGACCCCATCCTTCGGCCTCGTCCCGCCCCATTGCCATCCCTAAGTGAAAGTTACTGTGTTTTGTTTTCATTGACAGCTATAGAGTTCTTTTCATATTGCTTTTTGACCAAATGAAAATAGTTCTTTTCATTTATAGTAAAATTTCAACCATTTTTATCAGGGTAAAATCTGTTACAATACATACTGGGTATCTTCAGTTTATACAAAATGAATTTTTTGTAGGTAGTCATTAAAAACCTTAAATTATATATAATTTAATAAAAATATAATTTAAATATATCAACATCATAAAAAATAATAAATAATAAAAAATCCTTTTACATACAAAATTAAAAAGTAAAAAATGACTGATAAGAAATTAAGTGAGATCTGAGAATGTTAAGATAAAAGTAAAAGAGAGCAATGAACGATCATGTTGTGATTGTAGGTCAAGTCTCTGAAGAGCATAGCTCCTAGCGTCACCAAGGAAAACTCATGACCACAATCTCTTTTTTGGTATCTAGGAAAATAAAATCAGAGATTATTTAATTATTTTTATAGAATGAGTTGAACGAGTTATGAATCTGAATGATTAGAAATTTTTATTTTATTTTTGTTTTTGAATGAGCGTTTGTTGGATATCTTGTTTAGTAGTTGTTGTTTGGACTAATCTTGTTTTTTTTTTTTGGCTATTTTTTTTAATGTTATTTTGGCTCATTTTTGTTGTTATTTAAATGTTTATTTATTTATTTATTTTGTTGAAGTTAAAGACTATGTTTGAGAGACCAAGATTATTTTTATGAGTAGCTAGAGACACAAAAAAAATTTCACAACAATTCCAATATAAGCATACAAATATATATATATATATATATATATATAATTAGAGATAATTAAAATAAAAAAAGCACATGTGTGAGTTGGTATACTAATTTTGGAATGTTATGAAACTGTTATAAGATTTTATTGTTTTCCTAGCATTATTCTTATTTTTATTAAATCCCAATTCTTGAAATTATCAAGTCAGTGTGGTCAATAGGATAGGCAAAATATGTTAATTTAAATATAATTATGTATATAATTTTTTTTTTTTTGGCAAGTCAAGCTGGTCACAGGACCACCCTGACTAGTAAGGGATGGCAATGGGGAGGAGCAGGGTCGAAGGATGAGATCTTCACCCCCGCCCAGTGTGATTTTATTTTGCCCCTTCTGCCTTGTCCCATATGACGAGAAAAACTTTCTTATCCCATCCCCGCTCCTTGGGGCCCCACCTCACCCCGTAAAATTCTATTTCATTTTAATTTGCCATACAATTATTATAATTTTTTTTAATAAAACATGTTTTATTAAAACCCGTGCAGAGTGAAGTGGTGAGGGGCGGGTCAAGGCAGGGCTAGGTAAAATTGCCATCTCATGACTACTATGTACAGCTGCCCCTGATTATTGAATTATCAAAAAAGAAATTTTTTTATAAATTTATTAAAAATCAAACATTACAACAAGAAAAATCACTTTTAGTTTTAATCTTTCGATTCTTTTTTTTTTTTTTTTTTTGGTTTTTTGAGTTTTAACTTTTTTTAACTTTTCTTGATCACATTAAAAGGTACAATTGCAAAGATCCAAAATCGGGAAAAAAAAAATCCTCTTAAACTCCAACTCGTAAAAAACAAAATTGAAGAACAACTATAGAATTTGAAGAAGAAAAAAATGTTAACACTTAGACTTGCCAAAGAAGGAATTAAGTAAGAAAGCCGAGAAAAATAAATAAATAATAAATAAATAAATAAAAAAGAGGAATTTATGCATAGAGTTAGCTAAATTTATGCATAAGATATCATGAAAATATTGTGAAATTTTATTGTGTTCTTAAACTTACTCTCAAGTTTATTAGGACTCAAATTTATGAAATATTATAAACAATTTCACCAATCTGGCTCATTTAATTAATGAACATGATTTAGGACCTGGGCAATGTATGAAACAACTACCGTCCTTTTTACTATTTATATGGTTACAAAGTTCGGATTGAGATATGATTACCTAGAGTATTGCACCGTGTGTAATGCTCTTAATGGCCTAGATTGTGAAAAAATAAAATAAAATCAAATAAAATCAAACTTAATCATTGAATAAATTAAGTTAGAAAAAGTTTAAAAGTGAATAAAAAAAAATTGGAAGTTATAAAGTGAAGAAGTAAAACAATATTTTAAGAGGAATGGATGTAATTGCATACGTACTGAATCCACAAAGTTCTTTATACAGTTTGTAAAGAGTCTATTTATGGTCAAGAACTTTGAGGCTAACCGTATATTTAGTATTATTAACAAAAATTTCTAGGATTTAAATACTTCTATCCCCAATGTAATTATTGAATTATAAAAAATTAAAAAAAAAAATTATTAAAAACCAAACACTGTAACAAGAAAATTTTACAATTGACTTTTTTGAATGATGAGATTGAAAATTAAAAGTTGACTTTATTCTTAATCTTCAGGGCCAAAATGGGCAAATGCCCTTTTTTCGGAAATTAAACATCTTTGTGCCCTCATTCTGAAACTAAATAGGGAAATGCCCCTCTTTTGTAATTCGATAATCCTAAAATCGAGTTATATGAAATACTCGATACTCCAATGATCGAGTTATACACAGGTTTTTCCCGCACTGCTGGCATTTTTTTTTTTGAATCTCTACATAACTCGATTATTTAAAAATCGAGTTAGTTATACTGTTATAAACCCTGATTTCGTACTGTCTTTGTGTCAGGTGGAGTGTTTCAATGTAACTCGATTCCTGTAATATCGAGTTATAAAGTATACTTGATATCCGTAAAGTCGAGTTATTCTCTTATAATTTCTGCACACCTTCTCCCACTCAGTGTGCCTTGCTCTCTGCTGAACTGAGGACTTTCTGCTGAACTGAGTTGGAACTCCTCCACGGATCAACAGCGGCTTTCTTCAAACTCAATTGAAATTTGTATCACCTCAGGTAAAAAATTCACATCACAATTTTAGGGCAATGTTATTTTCATTTGATATTGTACTAAATTTTGATTTTTTAGGTTGAATGAATGTGAAGTAAGTACATTGGTGTGATTTTGGTTATTTGTTGTAGTAAACGTTGGTGAGAAGAGAATGAAATAATTTCTTTACTATAGCAACATTTTGTATTGCACATAATCATCATTGGTCAGACATTTACAACAACATTTAGTGTTGAAGACAATGTGTAGACATTACCAACAATGTCTATTGTTTATGGTCAAATGTTGGTGTTAGTGTTAGTATTTCATTTTTAGCATGCAATAGTACACAATTTTATGAATGTCTTTGTTGTGTACCATTCTATGCAGGATTACATTATTTAGCAACAGTTGATACACACTGTTAACTTGATCATTTGGTGTTATTGTATTCAGTGTCAATGTCTGGTTCTGGCAACCCACAACTCTATAGGCCTCATGATGTGTTCACTGCTATGGGTCATTGTTGGGTATTGGAAGATGAGTTCAGCTATCCAATCAATCCGAATTTGCGAAATAGTGCTTACGTTCACAATACCATGAGACAAGAGTGGGCTTGGTTATTTCGTGAACAACAAATGTTTTATGATGAGTTGGTTGGTTTTAAGTTGCCAGTGCCTCGGCGACTCGCATCACAAATGCCCAGAGACAGCATCGACGAACTTCGTAAAGCATTGAACCGCATAAGAGAAGAAAATAATCGAATGAAGATACGTCTTATTCGATATCGGACCCAAGTCGAGATTCGAGAGTCAGTGCAGGAAGGGTGGTACGAGCATGCACAATTCATGCAATCACTTCTTGCTGATCCCATTTATCAGTCAGACGTGGAGATGTCAGATGAAGAGTAATCGTGTCGTGTCGTGGTGTAATTAGATTTTGTTGGAGAACTATTTTGCTTAACTATGTGTTATATGTATGGTTGCATTTGTACTATGTAAACCTTATTATTGATTATGAGAAGCATGCACGTTATTCGTAATGTAGATTATTCTCACATAAGTCATAAAAGTCAAATATTCTCACACATGATGTTTTTCAATAAGCACGTACGACATAACACAGAAAACATAAAATAACTTACACTAACATTATTAACTTAACCATAGACATAACACACACACACACACACACACCACAGTGGCATTCATTCTGATAGGTAGTCCTCGTAGTTGAGGACATTGTTACGTTCTGCCGGAGTGAGTTGCCTGTTTGTTGCAACGGCTTGCTCCTCCGCCAATTGTAGCATATGATACCTGGACCTACGAAGTATCATAAGATTGTTCTCTTTTTTTTATTTTCGTCACTGCACGCTCATATTGGTGCATGTTTTGTCGTGGCAGTGTGAGCGAGCTACGCTCGACAAGAGGCGCTCCGATTTGCAGGAGATCATTGTGCAGAGCGTTGGACTCGTTCACGCGAAAGTCCCACTCCTGTTGCAATCCGGCATAGTATTCCCTCTCGTCAGAATCTCTTTGCGTTCTATAGTTATTTGGAAAACGAGGTAGCATCCAATTACGCATTGACATTGGAAAATGTGACTTTAGATCGGTATGTGTAGAAGTTTTGCAAGGGTAGATGTATGTAAATGGGACTTCGGTATGTGTAGATGTTTTGCAAGGGTAGATGTAAATGGGACTTTATATAGGGGTTTTGCAAGGGCAAGTATTCAGGTGGATGTGAGTATAAGTATTCACGTGAATAAAGATGATATGAGTTGACAGTATATTGTTCAGTGGCGTCTGTTGGTGCATGTGATTCGTTGAGGTAGCTGTTTCATATGGCTATAGCTTGTGCTACAGTAGCGGGCTGGTGATGTGTACTGCAAAAGAGGTTGCGTATTTATTCACTTGAAGACTATTCAACATTGATGTGCTTCATCTGACATGATTTGACGAGACAATGTTGAGCTGTGTTAAATGTATCATAAACTTCTCAGGGATGCTATAGGTACATCCTTTAAAAATGCTGCATTGCAAAAGGATGCATAGCTGTGTATTGATGTGCGTGTAGGTGATATGACTGGATAGGGTTCAACAGTGCAAAGCTATTGAGCAGCACTACGAACATCAATGTAGCAATAGGACCAATAACACTCGAAATTGATGCACAAAATTTTCTGCGTTGCTATGTGTATTGACGTGAGTGTGGATGGGTACTTCTGGTCAGGGTTCAACAATACTGAGCTATCCACCGTAGCTACAGTCATTGCTCCCTATGGTGGAATTTGGCAAGTGTGATTGAAGAAAGCTGATAACAACATTAGGTTTTGTAATGGTTGGCAGGATTTCGCTGAATACCATTCTATCTGTTATGGTTATTTTTTAGTCTTCAGATATGAAGGAAATTCAAGCTTCCATATTGTTATATTTGATAAGACTGCCATTGAGATTCAATATCCACGTAGGAAGAATTGTAAATTGGAAGATCATCAGGTAAAAATATCAAAAACTTAGATGAAGATGATACAAACATTTCTTCCTTAATGTACAAACCCATAAAACATGAAGTCAGAGAAAAGTTTGTTCTTAAAAAATTACAGATTATGTCCAGAGGAAGAGAGAGAGAGCAATCCAAGCAGCCAAAAAATTGAAGCCTAAAAATCCTTCTTTCATGGGTATCTCGTGGCCACATAATATGGTGAGCCTTTATACATAATGTGATTATGATGTTCTCTTAAATATGGCTTGGAAACATATATGGGAAGCAAGTATATTATTGGGAAGCAATTTGTCACACATCAATGTCTTGTGCTATTACCCTCCATCAAAACATATTAAGCAATGAGATTCGGGGAAGGCTGGGTTGCATTTTCGAAAGACAATAATTTAGAAAAAGGAGATGTCACTGCCAATGAGGTGATCGAAAGGACTCCTGTTGTGATTAGTGTCTCAATATTTCACTTGGTTGACCATCAGAGTTTGGACAAGGATAACCTATTTAAAATTTAAACTAGTGATGTTTATGCTTATATTTAATTAGGGACTTTGATCACTACTATGGTTTATTTCTCTGACCAGTTTGGTATGTCTTGTTCAAAACTATTCAGAATTCCTGTGCTTCATCTGACATGACTTGTTGAGACAGTACTGAGTTGTGTTCAATGTATCATAAACTTTTCAGCCATGCTCTGCATCCTTGAAAACGGTGCATTGCAAAAGAAGGCATATCTGTGTATTGACTGGACAGGGTTGAACAGTGCGAAGCTGTTAAGCAGCACATGTAGCACTACGAACAACATCTGTGTACCAATGGTGGACAGCTCACACCCAAAATTGATGCATAGCCAATTCAGGGATGCTCTGCCTCTTCGAAAACGGTGCATTGTAAAGGGTTGCACATATGTGTATTCACGTGAGTGGGGATGGGTACGTGTGGTCAGGGTTCAATAGTTTCGAGATGTTGAGTATCACATGCAGAACTACATCAATCAAGTGTAGCAATGATGGACAGCTTACCCCCAAAAATTTGCTTACACTTTTGAAGGGTCCTCTGCATCCTTGAAAATAGTGCATTGCAAAATGTTGCATATCTGTTTATTCACGTGAGCATGGATGATATGACTGGACAGGGTTCAATAGTATCGAGTTGTTGAGCAGCACATGCAGAATTGCGAACATGACTTCGCCGAACAGTGCCGAGCTGTGTTAGCCTTTTCCAACCTCACTTGCCAAATGCTAGTATTACGAGCAGTGAGTGTAGCAACAGTAGAGAGTTTTATCCCCCTGTTTCCCTACAAACTTTTTAGGGAGTCTTTGCAGGTAGAAAATGTAGTTACATTTTCTCAACATCAATGTAAAATTACATGAAGAAAACTATGCTTCCAAGTTTTACATCAATGGCTTCCGATCATCACAATTGCAATATTAGGGAGCTTTCAAGCAATGCTACAACAAACCAATAACTTGAATGAAACATTTGAAAGGCTAATCAGGCTTTTAGGCCTTTACTCTATTTTTATGCAAACCAAATATCGTTGTGAGAGTGTGTTGGGTGAGCCATATGGATTTTCAGTGAGTGAGTGGTTAGTCTGGTTTGGACGAGTCTTTATGTAATGTATCTATATAAAGTAGGACACTATTACAACTAAGATACACAGATACGTGCATATTATATCGTGACTCAAACAACTCATATAAAAGAATTATTCGAATTATTGAATCATATGCGCGGTTGGTCTATGTGGTTTGGATCAGTCTGTATGTATTGAATCTATTAAATTTTCCTACAAGTAATGTGCAATAAATATAATTTAGAGGCATTTCACTTCCTAAGGTTTTCCCTACATTACAAAGCAAAGGACATTGTTCGTCCATGACCCACATTACTTGAATGTAGCAACAAAGAACACGTATGAAAAAAATGAGAAATTGATTTCACATAAACTTAGCCAAAAGTAATAAACAGTTAATCTTTAGAGTTGCAAAAGTTGAACATACATAATCATCATTTGTCACACATTAACAATAACATCATGTATTGCACATAATGTGTAGACATTAACAACAACGTCTAATGTTCGTAGGTAGAAATTTTTGGAAATCATCATTGCTTGAATCTGAGAAGTCTGAAATATCTGTTTCATCATCTAACGCAGTAATTTCATTAATAGACTTCATGGCTCGCTCTTGCGCCTTCCCCTTTAGATGCTTCCTAGCTTTTTGGATTGCGTGAAAACGGTCTAGTCGCCTTTGCATTTGATTGTTCTCTTGTTCAAGACGAGTAAGTATGTTGGCAGGTTCATCTCTAGGTAACTCGGCAGAGCGTGCCTTAGGAACTCGTAACCCGTGCCATCGACAATACACCTCTAACTCACACCTCTTCTCGTATAGGGTTGACCATGGTGGTTCTGCTATAGTGAACTCTATTGCGGTGGTATCTGTACTTAGTTTTGTAGGTTTGCCGACCATGATATGTCCGACGCTTCCAAGACTCTCATACGTGTATATTGGCATATTAACGAAATCTCTCTTCTTTCCAACCCATTTTCCTCCATAGTGGTCTGTGTATGTATGTAGTTGTTGATCTGTTGGAACTTGTGATGATGCATTTGTTGAAGTAGGTCCAAACTTGTTTCGCATTGTACGATTTGATGTTGAGGCATTGCGACTCATAGCTTAATCAATCTACGAAGTTAGCGGGGTAGAAAGTTAACATTATATCACTGGTGCATTTATAACCTCATTTCACGGTCCAGGCATTACAATTTCACTTATTAGGGCCTGTCATGTCAAACCCTTCAGGAAAAACACTATATGAACAGGATTTTAAATGTTCCTAATGTCACATCAAAGGTGGGCAGTAGTTGCAACAGTAGATGTAAATGAGACATCTGTGCATCCAATTTCACAATTCTGTATTCACGTGAGTGTGGGTGTGAAACAGTGTCGACCTGGGTATCCACATCGTGTAGAGCACCGAACATGACTTGACTAAGCAGCAGCGTCTGTTGGCACATGTGCTGCGATTGAAGGAGTTTGATATGACTACAGTTGGTGCTACAGAAGCAGGCTGGTGACGTGTGTTTAGAGTTGGAACTTGGTCACCTTCAAACTTCGCTATATTAATTGTGTTTTGTCTTTCACCAGCAAGTTCGCAATATTAATTTATTAATTATGTTTGGTCTTTCACAAAATAAATTATGAAGATCACAGTGTTTTCTGTGATTTGGTCATTTTGAATGTCTGTAAACATCATGGTGTGTAAATATGACGGTGTTCATTATCTTTGGTCATTAAACATTTACAGGTTAAAAGCATCACTTTGGTCTCAGAACCATCACTCTTACAAATTGCATAGCGCCATAGGCTGAAACACTGAAATTTCTCTTGTAATCGTAGCCAATTGATGTGAGACTGCATTTGAGGGAATACCTACTTACTCGACTATTCGATCAAACATCGTGGTCAAAGACTTGTCGGTTTGAAGCGAGGCCCAATTTGGTCTGAATACCACATCTGTTATACCGTAGATGTTGGTGGTGGCTTGAGCTCCTGGTTATATCTGTTTAATTGTGGACTTTACCTTTACAAAATCTTAAACATCAGGGTGTTTATTATCGTTGGTCATTTTCAAGGATGGTAGTCAAAACGCTCTTCCCATAATTCGTGACTGTTGGTTAGAAGAGATTGCACATAGGTAAAACCATGTTCAACCCTGAAACTAAGCTCTCAAACAAACGCGTGCCATAATAATTTACAGGTTGAAAGCACCACTTTGCTCTTAGAACTTTGATGTTAGTGGCTTGAGGTCACTGTTATATTTGTTTAATCGTGTTTGGTCCTTCACAACATACTTAAACTTCACGATGTTTATTATCTTCAGCTCACTGTTATCTAATATATTATGTAAGGGGCCACCACTTCAGGTTTGGATTCCTCATATTTGATTAAAAAAAATCCGTTAGACCTAATGCTAGAGTGAATGAGGTCATGCCAAGTGTCGCTTTTATCTTTTTCGACGAGTCTGCACTGCAAGGTTTCATCAATAAATTTTGTAATGAAAATATGATGCATGAGGAATAGTCCAGGCGAGGATCAAATTCAGAATAATATAATTGCTGATTTAAGATCGACAAAAATATCCAATTAGTGGAAAATACATGTAAGCTCAGCAAAACCTCCAATAAAAATAGTTGCCTGAAGTCAAGATATAGCTTCAGCCATTGTTCCAAGGAAAATCTCCTAGGTGGTTCATCGTTAATATCAAAACCTGTAAACGAATTGTGCTTTCACAAAACCTTCCATTTGTATTAATAATTACTATAATCTAAAAACACGTGAGCGTCATACAGAATTATGAAATAAATGTTATTTACACACAGACTTGGATCTACTTGATATTATATAGAATCACATAATAACATAAAAAATTCTTAGACCATTACATCCATTTCAATAATACTAATGATAGTAACGATGGGCATGAAACTAACCATCATATTAATATATCAAATTACTTTCAACGGATACCATGTTCTTTAAATTGCCACTAAAATAAAAAAATATAGAACTGTCATACAATTCTCCAAATATGTTATAGCAACCACGAACTGAAAATCGTCCCCCCCTTGGGTACAATACCCAATGGGAATCATCAAGAGTCAGATGGTGTAGAAGGTGGAACAGGACATCTATAGTGAGCTAAGTCCGCTCGCATAGCTCCAACCTCGGCAAGAAGACCATGTAGAAGCTGACCATGGGCTGCCTAAGTCGTCATAATGGTCTCCATCATAGCTTGAAGAGAGGAAGGAAGAGGGCATGTATGCGCTGCATCAACAGTGTCAACATCTATCTCATCATCACCATCCTCGGCAACAACAGATGTGGGATCCCCATGCATGTCCTCATCTTGAACATCTCCAGTAGTAGACCGTACTCGTGGTCTGTTGGATGGACCAACACTGAGGTCGACAACCTTCTTTTGGGCAGTTCGCTGTTTCAGAAATTTGGCTCCTATAGGGGCTTGGATGTGAACCAACTCGTGGGAAGGAAAGTTCTTTAATCCTAAATATTTGAGGACCCTATGGATGAGAACTGGGAAAAACAAAGCATGCCTCTTATACTTGCTCCTACGCACCTTGACAATGGTTTCGATGAAAAGGGAAGGAAAACAAATGGAACTATTGGTGACAAGGGCGTAAAGCAAGATACACCTGTCTACAGGGATTGTATGGATATGAGAGATAGGGAAAATGTTGTGACAAGCTATCCTAAAGAAGATATAATTAAGCTCAGTCAACTCACTTGAGCTAATACTTCGGCCAGAATCCCGATTGTCTGATCGTCCACAAAGAACATCCATAACATCATCAATACGAGGAGACATAGAGTTTGGATAAGTAGGTGTACAAATTATAGGTACATCAAGGGCTTTAGATACGTGCTCCCTAGTTATTGTAAACGGTACACCACGTATGGACGATGCCACCTTGTGACCACCAAGATCCTCATGCACCGATAGATTCGAATAGAATTCTCTAATCAAGTCAGCTGGAGGGGGTTGTATGTTTGTACATAGGGACAACCAATGCCTAGACTGTAGATTCTCACGAACAAAAGGATGCAGTTCCTGTAAATTGATTTGCCTTTCTCCCCAAATACGCCTACGCTTAATCAAGGTTTCAAAGGTTTGCTCATTTTCTGGCGTGAGGAACCTTAATTGATCAAACACCACTTCAGGTTCGGATGCAGCTTTGTATTTTCCCCTCTTAGTCCTCTTCGGACCCATAACTAATCGATGGTCAGTAGTGCAAACACGATCAGCTCACACAAAAACAGAACCAAAATGAAGTTTGAAGCAGAGAACAAAAATTGAAGAGTAACCAGCTACCATGTGTAGAAAATCATGCACACAATATACTGTCTAGAGCAGTTTACAACAACACAATGAAAACCAAATATTCTTATTCACGGGTTGTTTAGTTGGTGCAATAATTGTAATGCATTTTGGTCCGAGTCAATAATTTGAAGTTAGAGACCTAGAGTATATAACAGAAGTCTTATCATATAGGAAACATACAAGTGGATTTAGGAACTGACATATATCATACCATCGTAGCTACATGTAGTAAGTTTCACCAGCTTCTACAAAAAACAGAAAATAAATTGCACAATGTACAGTTCAGACATACAACCAGCATATATCTATACCACACACATATGGAGCCACTGGCAAGTTCATTTTGTGGAAGGAAGACAACCTATGACATAGGCAACCTTACTAACAACAATGCATTTGACTAGGCAAACACCCAATTTCATCACAATCTTCATAGACATAGACATAGAAGTGTGAAGCATCAAAATGCAAAATTTGAGAATAATGCACCAACAATGTGTAATTTCAAAGACAGCAACCGTTAAAAGAGTCTTACTATGTAAAATCCTCGACGAATTTGCGCGGGAAATTGTGGGTTCTAGCCGGATGAAGCGAGAGCAATCGAAGATGTAATTTCGGACAGCTGCAAGTTCTGCAGAACTGGGGAAGAGTTAATAAAAATGGGTAATAGATTGTAATGTCCATATAACTCGATTTTCTGGAAATCGAGTTACATGCAATCAAATTTTCAGCACAAGGGCTTGCACATAAACCGACTGTCCGTAAATCGAGTTATGTGTAGCACAAATAACAAGAATCCAGTTAATGGTGGAACGACTTTCTCATAACTCGATGTTGCAGACAACGAGTTAATTTCAAATAACTCGATTATACATAACTCGAGTTATTTTTCTGGGCCCCCAGATATTTGGACTGGTCCAGATGCAGTCCAAGACGAATCGAAGTTTAAAGGTAGGCCTGCCACAATACTCGATTCTACTTGAATCGAGTTCTGTGCAGTGGACACTCACAAGAATTCAAATTCCTCGAGATTTGGAAAATCGAGTTACGTTGTACACATGCACCCACCCAGCCCATATATTTGGACTGGTCCAGATGCAGTCCAAGAGGAATCCAACTGTATATGGCTACCTCGCACAAAACCGAACTCCGGTAAAATCGAGTTATTTGCAGTAGAATATCTCAAGAATGCAATTTCTGTGTGTAATGGCTTGCATATAAATGGATACATCATAAAGCGAGTTATTTGCAGAGTTACTCAATTTTGTAGAACTTGAGTTATTTTCACTGGTCTCCCTTAATCTTCCTGTTAGGTGTAATCATTTCTCAACATTAATTGACAATAACAAGTAGTCTTCTAAGTTGTTCCAAAAATCATGCGGAGCCTTTTTATTTAATATTTTTTATTTACTTCTTTTTGAGTGGTATGATTCTCAATAAAATGTAAGTTTCACAGTTTTCATGAAAATTTCTTTTTCATGAAAATTTCTTGAGAAAATGGATTTAGAAATAATCCAGACTCATGATTCCTTATGACAATGATAGAATTACTTGCATTTCTACCGTGTGGATGACCCACTTTCATAAGCAGTTAATGGCAGCAGTTATGATAGGAGTCTGACAGATGTTGTTTGCAGGTTTGTTTAGTTCAAAGATGATGTTTTTCTATAAATTTTGGTGTTTTGAATGCTTCCGTGTATCCTAAATCTCTCTCCTTTTTTATTTTCCCCTTATATTCATCCTTGCGTTTGCAACACTACTGTTCTTTTGAAGGACTACTGCAACAAAAAAAAAAAATATCATCCATTTTGTGTAGATTTGATTTCAATATAATTTAATTATCTTATCCAGAAGCATGAGTATGGTCTCTCGAATTTTAATGTTTTTGTACATGCAGGGAGCTTGGCATTGGAATAGTTCCATACAGTCCTCTTGTTCGTGGTTTTTTAGCTGGCAAAGGAGCCGTGGAAAATTTGGCTGCAAATAGCGTATTGGTACATATTTCACCAGTATTTTGTGTTATTCATTTGTAAGATACAAAGATTTTTCAGGAAACAATGATATTTTTCTTTGAGCAACGATTCATCAAGTTCATTGAATAACAGTACATATTTTAGTCCTTGCAGTTTACAAGAAGTTCCAACTTCATCTATAACATTTGAAAAATTGCTACCAAGTGAAATTTTGAAAATTTAGCTATCAAGCTTTTCAATTTGCCACATTATATTGATTGACACAATTGATGGATTAACTTCTCACTTATTTTTTAAACATCTAAATTTGCAAACATCAAAAATAATGACTAAAAATTATTGCACATGGTGTTATTGTATTAAAGTGTTACAATATATACAAAACATACAACAATGTCATCTGAAAAGAACAAAATCCTATAGCAATAACAATGTTGACCCCCCTAAAATAAAATCCAAGAGTCGCCATTCAATGTAATATAATTCAATGACATGCAAAAAAGGCCAAAATCCAAACAAAAGCGCAGAAAAAAATACAGCATCACATTCATTTTAAAATACATATGAAAGTTCATCATAGTAATTAAAAATTTCCCAAGAGTGAAACTCTAAACATCACAAAAGTACCCAATCAATAAAGTTGCAAACTGGGATGAACAAAATAGGGATGAATAGTAAAGTTGCAAAGTAAACACACTCTAAACATCACATAATATTATCATCACTTTGCATCCACCCTAACCACTTAGTCTTGGCACTTGAAAATGTGGACGTTTAACACAACACCGTCCCTCATAATCAGCTCAAATACGCAAACATCTCCTACTTGCAAACTATTTTCCCTCACAAACGTAGACCAACCAGCTGATACGACACATGATGAACCCCCACTTCGTTCATAAATGTATAGTTTCACAAGCCATAATCGGTCCACAATCTGGAGCTTGACAGGGAGTATACTTGCTTTGGTGTAGTCCTTGGTAAACCCGTCTCTTGGTAAGTAGTTGATAATGTGTTGGGGTAAACTCTGTACAAGGAACAATAATAGATATTTAACAAATATATTCCAGCAACAAGTATCTAATTGATCTACATCTTTTCACCTAAAAACACAAATAAGAAAAAATCATTACCAACAAAATGTCCAGCCACAAGTATCTAGTGTGACAATCTTTCTAATTGATCTATGAAAAATGATAGTTAATGGGAGTTGCATTTCTAAATTACAAAAATATTCCATTTTAGTGAAGCTAAAAGCTTACCGCACGATCCTTGCCATTAACGTAGGATGGACGCATGATAACAGTGAAAAGGGGATTTTCTGATTTAAAAGCATTGGCTATAACAAGATTTTTAGCTACACCACCGTCTTTCTTAGGATGGGCTGATCCTGAAAGAAGTTGAAAATACGAAGTCATGCACATAAAATTAATAGAGCAGAAGCTAAACAAATCAACCAGTTGCTTACAAAAGTGTAACATTCAAACCTGAACCCTCTCCCCTATAAAAGTGTTTGATGATTTCAACAGAGCTGTCATCACTCTCATCATCTTCGATCCTATGAACTTGGAGTTCGTCGTCTAAAGTATAGTCTATTTCTGTTGCAGTGGCATCAAATATGAGTACATGAAACTGTGAATTTCCTTCATATTTGAAAACCAGCAAGTGCCCCACGGCTACACCATGAGAGCTTGCAAATTCGGACCAACCATTTTGAAACCAAACCCCCCCAGCATGTTGTGTCAACTTGACTTTCCATTTTCTACCATTTGGAATAGTGAGAAAGGCCATATCTGACAGGTCCACTCCAAATTTCTGCACGAACTTATCTGGAATCCGCTGTAAAAAGAATCTCCATAACATAAATGCAGGCTAGGGAAATAAACACATGCAATCAATCCTTATACACAATGCTAGAAAATAAAAGTTTGAATGATGGCAGAATACTTCTTAGTTACAGCCCCCCACCCCCACACAAAAAAGAAAAGAAAATCAAACAAAATAAAATGTAATCCTGCAACATTGACGTTATATTTAATAGCTATAACAGTAACAAATCTTATGAATTTTGAAACCAAATTATACAACCTAATCTTATAACCAAAATAACCATCAACAGCTGTCAACATTTTACATTTCTCTGTTGTTGTTGAAATGTAAAAAATTTTGGGGAAATGTTGTATTTTGATAATGTGTCTGTGATTTGGTTTTGGGGTGTTAGGGAAACATTGAAGATGACCCACTTTTGTTTATGGGCAGGATTTGGATTTAGACGTAGTAATTTTTGCCACTTAGCCACTTCATAAGTTTGTGAACTCTAAAAAACAAATGATAAAAAGAGTGAACGATTTCTGTATCCTAGTTTGATCCCAGGACACAGTTTCACAGTTTAAATTGAGTTATACATCTGTGGTGACCCTATAAGCCCTATCACATTTTCAAAAAAATGCCATCTGCTCTTGCTCTGTATTTATTTTTCCTCAATCTCTACCATGCGCTTATCCCTGTTTCATTTTTTGTTCATATAAAAGTGTACGATGCAAAAGTACTCTGTTATGTGACTGTGTTCTTCTTAAAGTGTAACCTACGTATTGCAAAATGAAAGTTTTTCTGACTACATGTAACAAATGTACATTTTTTCAAGAATCACAAATAAAGAAGATGAAGTGTTCGAAGTGTATATTAGCATATGATTTTCAGAGGAATCTAGTTTATAAATTTGAGCATACTTACAAGCTTTCCTTCCTGAACAGCATTCGGCAGAATAATCTTGAAAAAGTGTGGGGACCGATCAGCAGGACCATCGTCGTTGTCTCTCCGCCATTGAGAAGCCATTGTTCTGGTTCTCCAAACTTTCGCTGAGAAGAAGTTGAACAGTTGCTGCTTCGTACGTTTGAGCACTAAATAGTGGGTTGGTCATACACATAACCCGATTATTAAGAAATCGAGTTATGTGTACTGGGACTAAAAGGAGTCCATGCTGTGCGTAGTGTATCTCGGAGGAATCCATGTTGTGTGTGGTGGTTTGGAAGTCCATTTGAAGTAACTCGATATCCTGAACATCAGGTTAAAGTAGAATTACTCGATACTCAAGAAATCGAGTTACATGCGAATAACTCACTTATAAAGAAATCGAGTTAAGATAATTGGACTGGTCCCGAGGCAGTCCAAGAGGAATCTAAGTGTAGACAATGGTGATCAACGTATCTCGATGCTATAGATATCGAGTTCCTTTCAACATAACTCGGTAACAACTAAATCGAGTTAAGTTGACTGGGCTTCCTGACCCAGCCCAGATAATTGGACTGGTCCAGAGGCAGTCCAAGAGGAATCTAAGTGTAGACAATGGTCTTCAACGTATCTCGATGCTAAAGATATCGAGTTTTTTTCAACATAACTCGGTAATAACTTAATCGAGTTAAGTTGACTGGCTTCCCGACCCAGCCCAGATATTTGGACTGGTCCAGAGGCAGTCCAAGAGGAATCTAAGTGTGCACAATGGTCTTCAACGTATCTCGAAGCTACAGATAGCGAGTTCTTCTCAACATAACTCGGTTATAAGGAAATCGAGTTACCTTGACTGGGCTCAAACACCCAGTCCAGCTATTTGGACTGGTCCAGATACAGTCCAAGAGGAATCTAGCTGTGTAGAGTGCTCTCCAACGTAACTCGGTACCCTATAAATCGAGTTATGTTGAACGTAACTCGGATATAGAGAAATCGAGTAACCCAGATACTTGACAATTGAGAATGGATACAGTCGAAGGGGATTGAAAATGGACTGCAACGTAACTCGTTAGCTGGAAAATCGAGTTTCATTTAGTATAACCTTTCTACTTGTAGTTTTGCTTGCGACTTGCACTGTTCACACCCATTCAGTATCGTGCTTATTCATAGTAAAAGTGGACCTGCTGACAACCATGTTGTGAACAACAAGTCATCCATACAAATCATAACCAACCACATCCATCAGTAACATTCCCCCATTTGCATTACGCGAATAAAAAAATCATCCATATATACAAGCTTATTTGTAAGTAAAGAGCCTCTATGCATTTAAATCAGTTGATGTACAAAAATAAAAAGTTCCATTTCTGCATTTTAAACATTCTTCACAATTGTAAGTTGAAACTTGGACAGCATCCGCCAACAATGGTTTTAGGCAAACATGGAGTCATAGCATTTGAGTGACACCTTCTTTTTGTTCTTTTCAGAAGTTGCCTCCTTTCTGAGGAGTAGCCAACACAGAAATTAGTATACAACCCATGGTAATTAATAAATTGAATTGACAAATATAGAAGAGCATTCAAGCTTGCCTGCTTAAATGAGGAGCATCTACAGTTACACCTTGGCAACAATTACAAATCTACAGCAAAACATATACAGTTAGGGAAATAGAGACCTCATGAATACTAGAATATGTACACCACAAACAATAAGATTGAAAGAATACTACAAATTACTGCCCACATCTTAATTATAACTCATATAATGTAATATCTAAACATGTAAAGAAGAATAACTTATGATACCCCCTTGTTACTATGATTTGTAATTGTTACCTGCTACATAGCACCATGGCTTGTTGAAGCCACATTTCGAGTTGGACATGTACGACGGTTATGACCCTCTTGGCGACATAACCCACACTTCAACTTTGGTCCATTCTCAATCCACAATGAGGTTGGCAACTCCCTATCCTCGTCATCCATCTCATTGCGGATTCTCGTGGACTTGGGCCGACCTTTTTCACGGATCAACCGCTGGTTTGGCATCACGGTTCTCCTTTCTGCTGGCTCCGGCCATTCTAACCTATCTTTTAGTGGTTGGAATATAGGCTCATAGCTGTGATACCGTTCTTCAAGGCGGTAGAAATGATCCATATACTCAGTGGCATCATGGTTGTGTTTGGCACAAACTGCTATCAAGTGGGAACAAGGGATCTTGTTTGCTTCCCATTTGCCGCACGTGCATGTCATGTCTATGAGGGAAACCCTATGGGTGTGATCTCCCCCGCCAGTGTTCAACAGTGAAGACTGTGTCTCCACTGTATATAACCGTTGTTGCGCACTCATCCTTCTAACAATATGGAGCTTCGCCTTCTCTTGATTTTCCTCGAACTTGTCATAGGCATATTTGCACCACACTTGCCCCTCTTCCAACTTCTCTAGGGTTTTGTTTCGACGTTCGTCAAAGTATGAGTTCACCTTGTAAAATGTAAACTTCACCATTGCAGTTATGGGCAAGCTACGTGCGCCCTTAAGTACCCCATTGAAGCACTCTGACAGGTTGGTTGTCATTGCCCCATATCGGTGCCCATGGTCATGTACAAGTGTCCACTTTTCTTGATTTACCTCCTTAAGATAGTCGTACGCAGCCGGGTTGACATTCTTGATGCAATCCATGGTGTTCTCAAACTTCCTAACTTGATTCGCAGTTGCTGCGTTCCATACCAAGTTCTTCAACGGCACACTATTGAAGTTAGTGTTAACATTGCTTACTAAATGGCAGAGGCAATACCGGTGATGGGTTAAGGGCGGTTGCAAGTAGCCCCTAGTGGTGTCATCGAAGCATGATTGTATCCCACGATGCCTGTCGGATATTATACACAAATTGGTGCGGTCTGTAACATAGGTCAACAGGCATGCCAAGAACCATCCCCATGTCTCCGTGCTCTCGCTTTCGACAACGGCAAATGCGAGTGGATAAACCTCGTTGTTACCATCTGTTGCCATTGCTATCAACAGCTTTCCTTTGTACTTGCCATAAAGGTGTGTTGCATCTATGCTTATCACCGGCCTGCAATGCCTAAACCCTTTAATACACGGACCGAAAGCCCAAAACGCGGAGTTGAATATACAAGTCCCCGGGACATTGGGGTCACACTTTAATGTGGTCACAGTATCCGGATCTGCATCAGACAATGCAGCTAGAAATCGTGGCAATTCTGCGTACGACTCGTCAAAATCCCCGTAAATACGTGCAACTGCCTTCTGTTTGGCTTCCCAAACCTTGTACATAGTTACATCATGCCCATGCCTTGCATGCAACATACTACGCAAGTCCCTTACCTTTCGGGTTAGGTCTTCCCGTACATACTTCTCAAGTGCAATGGAGATGAACTTTGAATCCATCATCCGCCCATCAGTTGGTAGCTGGAGGGATGAGCAACTATGGGGACCCTTACATGTACTGATAACCCACATCCCGTGCTTCTTGCTGCAATTGGCCCGAATTGACCACAGACATGCCTCATTCTTACACCGCACTACCAGCCTATTGGTGTCAGACTTGATGACCTTGTATTGCTTATTATGCTCCACAGAGTAGAGGGTCAACACATATTGAACAGAGGCTTTATTCTTGAATAGCATCCCCCTTGCTGGGTGGTCATCTTTATGCCAACTTGTAAGATGTCCTGTACCCAATGCAGGTGATGGGTCATTAATATTGTCCCATGTGTTTGATGTGAACCATTCTGGGATAGGAACTGTTGTAAGGCAATCCTTCTCGTTATTTTCGATCAGTGGTACATCTAAGACCTCCGCGTCGTCCACTGGTCCATCAGTATCAATGAACTCTTCATACACATCTCGGCTGGCATCAATATCAATTCCCCCGTCCATATCAGCTTGGACATGCTCATATGTGTGAGTAGACCCTCCCACATCATGTGTATTGGTAGCGCCCACCACTTCGGTGTTGTCCAAATGATCAACCGCACTACATGGTTGATTATTGTAGGGGAAAGGCGTGGTATAGGCAAAGGGAGGATGCACGTCAACCGACAATGAGTGTGGCTCTTCCACCCCACTGGCATGCTGTGAACTTGCACTACCATGGAACCCAACAGCCTCAACAGTTACATACAAGTCGGACGCTATGAACTGGGGGGTCCGCTTAATCACTGCCCACATCATGTCCACGTCAGCATCGCAACCCAACAGATTTGAGTTGT
Source organism: Quercus robur (assembly GCF_932294415.1). Classification (NCBI taxonomy): domain Eukaryota; kingdom Viridiplantae; phylum Streptophyta; class Magnoliopsida; order Fagales; family Fagaceae; genus Quercus; species Quercus robur. Next base: position 43,642,619 of record NC_065540.1, on the reverse strand, counting down.
AGACAACCTGAGTACTCACAAGTATCTGGGGGGCACGGTACACAATGGATATCTTATGTGACTCCTTGTCCAACCGTAGAGCTTCCATTATCTTCCGGTGCATTTTTCTCAAGTGTGTTCCTCATTTCAACTCAATGAACTTCTACTTCACTGACTCGCCTTTATAGGACAGCCCATGCAAGTCATGGAAATACTGTTCCCCATCATAGTAAACGTAGAAGCAGTGACGACCCATGCCAGACCTGGATAAGGACAATTAATTGTGGTTATCATGCAGAAGATAGGGGGTTATGTTAATGCAACAGTAATTAATCTTTTACAGATGCACTATGATGCTATCCTAATTATAGGTGTACACACTTGATTCGTTTGGACACAAACATTGGCCTTTTAGGGGAGACATGCCACAACAAAGAATCAGGGTGTTTGTAATATCGCTTGGTAAGGATGCAATATGGAGTAGGAAAATGCAAACATGGTCAGCAAAACTTGTTCACCTCGCAGGCTTTCTTTTTCAGAACCCACACAGTAAAGACTTTCAGAACTGAAAGAGCCATACAATTTAAACCTCAGTATACATTACACATCATTGTTAATATGTATGAATGAATGCATATGTCATCATATGAATTCACCGTACAATGTTTGTTTATATATATGTTTATTTAGAATGATTATATACATATTTCCCAAAAGAATTCTCAAAAATAATTATTATATACATTACTATATAAAACTCGACATATTTAGGAACAATATGTATACAATGTCACTATCACACACACACACACACATATAAGATTATTCTCACATAAGTCATAAGAGCACACAATAATTAATCGTTTCTTGGACAATTTTTTCCAGGATTTTCAATGCACTAACAGTTTTTGCAATTCCTAACAAAAATGTTTCAAAAAATTGGTGCCCTAAGCACATACATTATATGTAAACATACCTATACATGTGTGTGTGTGTATATATATATATACATGTGATCATATATGGGTAGGTAGCTTTGTTTATATTTACATATATTTGCATATACATACATACATACATGTATATATATATATGTGTGTGTGTGTGTGTGTGTGTGTATGTGTGTGTATATATATACACATATATTTGGGAATGCCACATATACATCTTATGATATGGGTAAGTACGTTTGTCTATATATACATATATCTATACATACATACATTTATGTATATATATACACACACATAATGTCAGAATAAGACAGTTGTAGAAAGCAATCCAAATTATAAGTAGTTATGTAAGTGAATATATACCTGTCAGGGAAGATGTGCCAGAACAAAGAAGAAGGGGACCACAGCAACAGCACGCCTGGTGAGGATGCAATAATGACAAGGAAAATGGCAGAAGAGTTAGCAAACTTTGTTCACCTCATAGGCTTTCTTTTTCAGAGACCAGACAGTGAAGGTTTTCAACACAGATAGAGCCAGACACGTGCATGGATTCTGAAATGTGGGGAGGGGGACAACATGACTCGATATTAAGGAAATCAATTTTATATAAAACTCGATACCACATAAATCGAGTTACTGTTGACAAGACGTATTGAAATGACGGCATTTCAGAAACTCGGTTAATTAGAAGTCGAGTTACATGTAACTCCGCATGCTATAACTCGATTTCTATAGAATCGAGTTTTAGCCCCATTTCCTCTACAAAAGCTCACTTCACACGTTAGAAGGTGCAACCACATTCTAGTGCAAAGAGTTCCCACCATTGCGTTTTTGTAGAGTAGGATGGGACGAACCTATGTTGTGTTTAACGGTCGTGTTCCAGGCATATACGACAGTTGGCTAGATGCGAGTAGACAAGTTCATAAATTCCCAAACGCCAATCACAAATCATATAAAGATCGAAGGGAAGCCGAAGCTGCATACATGGAGTATTTGCATGGTAATGGTATGGGCGTGCATGGTGGTGCGTCTACATCGTGGGAAACTCCAAACATATCAACCTTAACTCCACCTAGCACTTCTCAAAGCGAAGGAACCAACTATGGCAGTGGAGACATTAGGCACACTTTGTTAAGGTATCAGTTGGAAGTTGCCATTGAGGAGCGTGACCACGCAAGGAGGATCGCAACGTTGAGTGCAAACATGTTGAATGAAGTGGTGGCTCATGTTGTGGGGGATGATGAAGTTGATGCACCCACGAGACAACGTACGGATGCATGAATGCAAAAGTACGACTTCTTGTTGTAGTATTTAGTAAGATATGTATACTTCCAAGTACCATCTGTTGTCATGTGTGCTTTAAGTAGAAGTGTCATCGTTTTCCAATTGTTTCACTGGCAGATATGTATATATGGAAAAATAACCTTATTATTTTTGTTTTTGGACTACTTTGGTCTTATTCGGTCCATTATATCTACTTTGGTCTTATTCGGTCCACTGTGGTTTCTAGGAAAATCGGTGTACTACATTCTATTTACTCTATTTGATCCTATTCAGTCAGCTTTGGTCGTACCCCGTCTATTTGATTCACTGCAGTCCATTATTGTGTAGTTACAAAATACTACATCAGCCTATACACAATGAGCCACGATTAACGAATGTACATGACGTAAAAAACAACAATGAATTGCATAACCTCTACATGAACGATTTGGAAATCCTCCTCGTTGGAGGATTCACTGCAATCCATACCAATCAAAGAAAATTCAAAGTTTAAAAAAGATAGGATTGGAATTATTCATACATGATAAATCGTCCAACATTAGAAAATTATCTAAATTCTTCAAGTCAATTCTGAAAATTTTAATAGCCACAATATAGAAAGTCCAGAACAAAATGACCATGAATAAAAATTGACACCAACCAACTAAAAAAACAAATAACACAGCTATATAAAGGTTCTTGAATCCCAAACACAGTAAATAAAACCCTAAAATTATGATGTACCTTGTAATATTATTCTGAATTAGAAAAAAAATGAACACTTAAAATTTAAAAGTTACGTAAAAAGTGAACATTACATGGAATACTACAGGTTTCAATAGATACATTACTATATCTTCCCTCTAGCTAGCTCCACTGGACAAAACAGGTTCATCTCTATGAGAGTGGTCTTGCTATATTTGATCTGTTTTATCAATGATATATAAAGCCATATTATAAAGCCAAGTTTGAAGCAAATAACACAACTCTCAATCATGTGAAGATAAATACAAAACCAGTCAGATTGGTAATGAATGCCAAAGCATTAGTCCGCTTAGATAAAGTCCGAAAGAGCAACTTCAAATCAAGAATCAATCTCACTTCCGTCAAAAGTGCAAGCATTCCTTTCCCACTAAATACTCCACAGGAGACAAAGAGGTATCATCATGTCTAAATTTTTTAGCAATCAAACCATGTAAAGCACTAAATATATGAGGATTACCCATGTCAACAGTTTGGTCAATTAATGCCAACTTATAGATCAGAAGTCTTATTAAATGCTTCTTCCACTTCTAACTTATAGGAAGCTCAAAGAAAATATGTTTGATGATCACCAAACAGACATGTAAGAAGAAAATTTTACAGCATCGTTAGTTTGCAAAATCTACAATTATTTTCATTCCCACATGATTTCAACACATTGCATATAAGGATATATATATATATATATATATATATATAAAGCACAATGAAGGCAAATAAATGGAAAAAATACCTGTATGCCCAACAAAAGTATGTGTACATTTGCTTCCTCTCCAAAGTTTTAAAGTTGTATCACTTGAACCTAAAATCGTGGTAGCATAAAAATGAACCCCATAAGTTCATAGTGAAAGACATAGTTGGATCTATGCATTCCAATCTGATGTAACCAGTTCCAACTACCAACAAAATCTAAAACAATATCTAGCAGAACAGTCATCTACTGAATCATATTATACCTGTAACAAGCTCGCCTGAAGGCAGCTTTATGAGTGCTTGGATTGCTGCCTTATGAGCCTCCCAGGATTCTGAAGGTTGGCCACTTCTCCAACGTCTTAATGTGCTGTGGTGAAGGAGACATTAGATACTAACCGAAAATTATTGAGAAAAATGCATATACCTTTGTAAGCATAGATAATAATTCAAACCCAAAAAACGGCAATACACAAACAATAAAAGTAACATTCAAACAGTATGCAAATTTTTCATTAATGCCTCCATCATTTCATTAAAGCAAATGATGGACAAGATTTGATTCATTGGCCAATGACACACACAACATATATATATATATACTGAAAATCATAAAATAAGAAGGCTAATTGATGAAAAAATCAATAATCAATTAAATGTTTCTCATTGGGTTCCCAATTTGCTACCAAAATGAAAAGGTAATATATACAATGATAACTAACAATTACAAACCCCAAGAAGCGAAAGGAACAAAACATGCACACATAACTAAGATTTTTGCCGTTTTCAGCTTTGGGTAAGTTATATTGTGAGCTGCTCTAGAACAATGCTAGAAAAAAATATAAATTCTATTCTCCAAAGTTCCTACTAACGAACTTGTAATCAAATGTACACAGATCTAATCATTCTAGAGAGGAGGGGATTTAAAGGAGATTAAAAATAAGAAAATGGGAAGGAGGATGTACCAATCTAGGAATTGTAGGGAAGGCGAATCAGAAAATTAGGAGAGAGACACATACCTAGCCAAGCATTGTAGAGACTCAGATAAATGATTTGCTACAAAGGAGTTGGTTCTGCCATTGATCCGCATAAACTTCGTCATCAAACTCTTTTACAGAAAGTATCAAATTACTTCTTCTTGCTTATCAACAATACCACACATTTGTTTCTCACAAAAATAACAAAAATAAAAAAACAAATTACTCTCTTACAACCCACTTTACTGTAGCTAACAACATACAAAAACACAAGAAAGTTTGGCTTCAAATGAATACCAATCCAGACATTTGTCAAATTGCAATCAAAACTCCAAGTGCAGAAAAACTTCCTAATACATCAATAAATACAATACGCCTTATGGGTTTTCTCCAAAATATCAATTTCTTGACAACAAACACATTGACAGCCAGTATTCTCCCCAAGCAATGATCCAGAAATAGATGCACAGCCACCAAGATTCTCCCCAATTAGTAGAACATTTTGCATGCTTATTCCAGTCACCTATACACATGAAGAATAAGCACACAAGGACAATCCAGCTCAATGGCCTTTTCGTGTCCACCATTGCAGTTAGGTCTAAAAAAAAAAATACGACTTTAGAAGAAAAGTGAAACGTAACTATGCAGTCACCTATAGGCAGGAAGTATAAGCATACACTAAGGCATTTAATGATCTTTTCGTTTCCGCCCATATGCCCTGACAGGTCTAATCTTACCTGTTTCATCAGACACAACAACATAATTAAATTAACATAATCAATCAAATGCACAGTACAAGTAGCTCAAGAAGATGGGAAGTGTAGACGAAGTACATACCATCACCGGTCCCGCAATCGGGAGCATGCGCACGCGGGCGTCGCGATCTCCGCAAAGCCTCCACCGGCTCAATGTCCTCAGCCGGTATCTGCTCAATCTGTACAGCCTCTCCGTGGGCAGTTTGAGATGGAGCTGACATGGTGGGGTCCACATGCACTAGAGGTGGGGTGGGCATGCCTGGTGTGGGGACAAATATGCATCCACCATCATGGGCAGATCCACTGAAAACTGAGGGCGACATACGAGAAGGGCCCTCAAAGTCCGTGCTAGCACCATGGGATGTAGTGTGGGCTGGAACAGTGCCCTGATGATCGACACTATGGGATGGCCCAGCACCATCGCCAGGCGTGCATCGCGGTGTCCTGCCGTCGTCATCAGACAGTACCCAATCAGTGCCAAGCCATGCCTCTTCTACACCCTCCTCATTCCCTTCCTCGTAGATGGGAGCCGACTCGGTCGTACGGCTGCGACCAACTTGACCACCTCCACGATGTCCACCCCCACGAGACCCACCACGTTGCCCGCCATGAACTGGGGCCTGTGTATCAATGTCAACTGCTTCTGCAAGCGCATTCGCCAATTTAAGTCGGCCTAGCTCCTCCACAAGCTCTAGTGTAAATGTAAGGTCAGTGTGCATGTCAGAACCTTCATCGCACCTCTGTATAGACCTAATCATCGTCCGAACCTACAAAACAAGGGCGTCATAAAAGCAAGAACGCAAGTATGATGCAAAACTTGGATAAATCTGTTCCAAAATCAAAAGAAAAAGTAGCAAACATAGCTAATGAAATCCTTATATTACTTATAATTATGAAGCATCTTTAAAAAGACAGTGTATAAAAATAGGGGTTGGCCCCCCCTGTGCAAAAATTTATAGTTCCAACCCAACACTCAGGAATTTTCAGTTTCCTGTTATGTTTATCGCTATGCAATCTAAACATTGAGATAATACTTCTAAAAAACACGTATAGTTGGTTGTACATAAGTTCAATCTTAGCATAAGTGAAAATATCAGGATTTCACTTCTGTATCTAGGCTTCACCAGATTTACAACTCCATTAATATCACATTGCAATCAGGACACATATTTTGAAGTTATTATTTCCTAACGTACACGCCCAAATCAAATGAATTGAAAATATCAAACGCAAGCTTCAAGTTTCAATTAAGGGAAGTACCAAAAACTTAGAACATATATCATACTTGAATCTAGTATAAATGCACATCTCCTTGCTGCATACTTGCAAGATTTTAAATGACCTTTAAGCTGTTGGGAATTGCATTCTACCAACAGTTTAGTAAGGGACTTCCCAATCCTAGAGGTAATATCTATCAAGGAATATGTAATACATTAATCAGTCCTGGAGGAAAGGCTATCTAAACTATCATGAAATGTGAATTTATCACTACTACACAGAGTTGCACCGTCCATTTTAAAGTACAAGCCAACCAAAAACAAAAAAAAAATAAACAAAAAATAAAATAAAATACAATAAAACCCAACCCAACCTACCCTTTTTAAAAGTTGAATGTAATTATATGAACAAAGGTGTGGTCATCATTAGTCATTGCCCATTAACCATTCCTCATGCAAACAAATTGGATCAAGACAAATTCAGTTTGTTATGAACAACTTAAATCATGCAGTATTTTGACTTTAAAACATAATGACATGTCATGCAGTATTTTTTGACTTTAAAACAAAATGACAGAGAAACTTATAGAGATGTAACAACGATAATTATTGTGGACTTTTGCATACATGATAAAGCTACTGAGGATATTTAATCCAACAATGGTTTCATCCATAAAATAGGAATTGTTGCCTCACCATGAGTTCCCAATACGCAGACTCTGGTTATGTACCGCCTTGTGTGGCGATTGTACCACATCATGTACTCAACGAGATACGTATCATCATCGTCTAGGAGATCGGACCCGCGAACTACATTCACTCGGTTGGCCCATTGCCGAATAAAGGGATCATGTTCTACCTCCCAGTTCTTCTCCCATTTACCCTGAAGGGATATCTTGTGAAGGGTAGTCGACGTATCCACGACACTTGGAACTGGTTGCTTCATCCCAAACTGACGGAGGACTCGCTCAGGATGATGCCACTCCACTATCCAAAAGAATATCAACGGCACCTCGGCCCTCCAAATATGCTGCCCAGCAGTGCAATACGCAGGTAGGGAGCCTAGCGTATGTGTGTACGGCTCCCATACAATCTGCATAAGTAGATTATTTTTGTGATAGTGAGACATCATACTAATTTAACATTATGTTTGTGATATGTAATATGCAAAGCATGGAATTTCTTGCTTCTAGTCGTACACAAAATCTTCAGGGATTATTGGGCAGAAACTAAAAGAACCACAAAATTGACCTGCAAAAAATATTAAAAGATGCATGGTCCTTGTTCATGTCCACCATTTTCAGCCCCATGTTCATATGCTGGACAGGGTTCAAAGCTAACTGACACCATCAAATACTAGGGTTTTCAATCTGAACCAAACTTAGAGAAGGGTACTAGAGCATCCTTATGGCTGTAAGATGAATCCAAGTTGATGATTTCGCAAAATCTTTTTATCGTAATAGAAATATTGTGCTACATTAATTGCATTAGTCATTAACAATGTTTCAATGAATGAGAACAAAATGACTATTATAAGGTCTACTGAAAACATTGCATTTCAAGTACCACTTTATATTGCAAGAAATGGAAGCTATGTAAATTATTACATGGTATAATCCTCATCAAATACTGTTATTATATTTCTATGTAAATATATATTTCTTATAAATTTTAGTGTTGGAAATTACGTAAGCCTTTTAGTTATCTCAAACTAATCATGTCAATGTCTAAAATTACATTCCTCTTGAAGAATATGGTGAGCAGCATATTTTGCACGCTTCTAAAATTATATGAATAAAGTACTCGTTAATAATCCATAGCTTTTAATAATTTTAGGACTATTAAGGCAGCTAAAGTGGGGACAACTTAAGGAGTTGCATGCTGCAATTAAATTGTGCTCTCCAACTTTGGTGCAAGGAGCACGAACTAACTTTTCATTTAGGTCAACAACAAGAGGTAATGTGTCAAGCGTCTTTATGTTTTCTCATATATCACTGATTAACAATTATTTGTTTCTTTAAACTTAGGCCATTGTTTTCCAAGAAGACAATCGAGGCTGTGCATATTCAAAATAGACCACTTGAATACGTAAATCGAAGTCAAACAGTATTCTACTAGACTGTAAAAATATAACCTTCAATTCAGCAAAGGTAATTTATAACGTACAATGTAACAATGTTTTTTGCATCACAATAACAATGTTTGTAATCCTGGATACCCCTATGTTAGAAGAAGAAATACTAAATTGTTTACTTATTAGGCAGAGCAATAACTATGGTTTTAAGCTCATAACATTTTATTAATTAATTACAAGTGATTTCACAAGCTTAATTACAAACCGTACAAGCTTAAATTTTATTTGTTTAATCAAATTTGTAGCATATATTGAGACTATATGCAAAAACAACCGACTAAAGTAGAGCGTGATAGTAATCTGGTGCAATTGTACATATGAAACTTCTAGCCAAGAGAGTTCGATCGTACCTATGAAACTTATATCTATGCCCAAATGGAGCTCACACATTAAAACCACCTGCAGCACCAGTGGCACCAATGAATTGTAAAGAGCTTAGATTCACATTGACTACCTATGAAAACACCATCAACTAGAACATCCCAAACGGATGTTTAGATAACATAAAAGTTTATATTAACCTTAGATGGTCACTTAATACTAAATATTGCTATGTTCTGTCACAGGGGTAGTGAAATGCATAAACTCCAAACATTAGTAAGTTTTTGAAGGCAAAGCAACAATTGAGACTATCTTCGGTGCTCACTCTGGCATCCTAAACAACCCCAAATCTCACAAAGGGTTTAACCTATACCCTGGACTCTCGAGTTCCTAGTGGGGGGGGGGGGGGGCACTAATGGCTTTGTATTTTGGAAATTTCACAGTGTGGACCCAAGCAATGACAACCATCCAGCATTGGACAAGGACAAGCTATGGCAATGGCTTAGCCTATGGTCACTCTATGACATTCAAGGCAGAGTAACTCCATCCTTTAGTTTGCTTAATTTCAAATTTCAATGAAAGCCAGAGAAGTGATCATGTGTTTTACGGGCCAATGATCAATAATGTCATCTTTCCCTCTGTTTCTGTACTTAGGCCAAAAATGCAAATTGGGGTTATATTTTTGCTCTCATGTCATGATTACACAATAATTAGATAAAATTTTCGTAGTTTAACATTTGCAGCTTTCCCAACGTTCTAAATTTAAAGAATTTTATCATTTTATGAGATTTAACAGCCAACTATATTACAACAGTGAAGAGAAGCTCTAACTCAGCAAATTTAATTCAACGAAAATCTGGAATATAATTGTGGTAATATCTAAGTCAACCACCAAAACTATAGCGAATCCAGAAGGTGTGAAATATTAATAAGCTTCAACAGTTCTAAAAAAAATTTCTATTTTAAAGCTTTAATATTGAAGTATAACAACTATCAAAGATTCAAACTCTCTCTAAAAGAATTATGAGTACAAGTCTGGGCTAACCTGTTGAGCAAGACTCCAAAACGCATGTAAAGAAGCAGAAAGTGCAAAAACAACGAAGAAGACAGTGAAGCAGAATTCACGCAAGGATTAGGGAAAGAAAAAAATTTGGACCATTTCTCGATTTATGCGTGTCATCCTTGCGCAGGGGCCATGCGTTTTGAAAATATCATTTGTATTCTAATATGCCTTGATTCCCTTGTTCTGAAAAGACCCATATTTGTCAAGTTTATAGTAGGAAATTTGTTGTTTAGAATTTAATTGATATCTTCTGCGTTTACAATCATTCGCCTTATATAAAGTCTTAAGAAATATTGTTTTGAAATTTTTTAGTTCATTTTCATAGCAGGCTAAAAGTTCTATTTTCTCATGTTAAATAGGTTGAAACGGTGTATAATGACATAATCAGAAAATGAACACAAACTTTTGATTCAGTTAGTAGCTGGAAAGAATTTAAAGATGTCATCGTCAGTTTCGAAGATGCATCATTAAAATCAAATGAATTACTTGAGCACACAAATACAACCAAAGACAAATCTGATTATCTTTGGTATACTATTAGGTAAATTCATTTCTCATTGAATTATAACCAATTACATAATCCAATATGTGCGTCTTCTCTTCATTGCATCAGCTTAATGACATTTATAACAATTGGTGGAGTTTTTGTTTTTTGGTTGCAACACAAGTTTGAACTCACTGTCTTGCACTAAACCAAGACTTCATGCTCAATCTTTTGCGCATGTTGCACATGCTTCAAACATCTTGGAAAAGGGACAATTTATTCTGTGTTTTTTTTTTTTTTTCGGTGTAAATCACAAACGTTTCCGTACATAATGAAGAATATAGCCAAATTCTACTTTATATATATATGACTAAATTTATATATAACCCATTGATTTAACCCAACTTAACCTAAGTCATGTGAGTTGGGTTGCATTGGAAAAAACCCTTCAATCCAACCCAATTTGGAAAAAACCCTTTGATTTAACATTCAAGAATTTTTTACTTTTGTTTTACTTTATGTAAGGACGAGCAAGTATTCATGCAGGTGCTACAAATGGAAGTTCTAATGTGAAGTACTTCACGATGGACATTCCAATTGAGTTAAATGATGGGATGGAAATCCAAGTATCAAACAAAATGATTGGATGGTATTATGAAATCAACTCATTCCTACAACAATCCAAGAATTCAAAATAAAATAAAAATTGAGGGAAACGAAAATAAAAGCATGTGCGGTGCATTTGAGGGAAACGTGCTCGGCCCGTAGTCATAAGAATTGAGGGAAACGTGGTCATAAGAATTCAAACTAAATTAACCGAATACCTGCTCGGCCCGTACTGTAGCCAGTGACGCCCGGTACGCAGCAAGGACGTGTGTGGCATGCTCTGCGGTGCATTTTGGCCCGCTCCACCTACCAAACATGAGGTGTCGACAAATGCTCATTACTGAACCTTACATTTAACAAACTTTGCTTTTATATTTCACATCCATATACTAAGCATTGATAAGTTTCTTTCGTTTGTTAGTTTGGCATATTTTTAATTATATGAAAGAGACAAATAACGAGAACTCAATGAACGTACCTAATGGCAAGGGGCCCTGAGTGCACTGGCGGTAGAGGCGGCCTCACAACAGGGCATAATTGTGGGAACCTTGAATAGGCTCATAGCTGCACCAACAAGAGTGCTCCTCCAATCTGCATCGCATCCTTCTTCGATGCACCACAAAGTTGCCTATACAGCCAGGCCAATGCTGCACTACCCCAGCTATACCGTCTCGCATTGCTGACTGGGTTGAGCAACTGCAGAGGCAGCAGTGAGACCCGGTCCGCAGACCTGTCCATGAACAAGAGGGCCCCCATCCGTACAAGTAGGTGGTAGCGGGCATGTTGCTGCACGACTTCGTCAGCAGCGTCCACAACTAAGGGATCGGCAAACTGTGCATCAAGCCAGGTGTATCTTATCCTCGCCCCAGCAAGGGTAGACTTGTTTGAGTTTGGTATCGGGGGTGGAGGTTTATGGCCCAACAACTGTTCGCACAGCTCACTCCATTTGTAGTCTGTCTTCCCAGTGACAGGCAACCCATCCACCGGAAGCCCCAGCATCACCTCCATATCTTGCAAGGTGATACCCATTTCTCCATGGGGTAAGTGGAACGTGTGCGTCTCCGGACGCCACCGCTCAACCAACGCCGTGATCAAGGCGTGGTCGACCTCCATATCAGGAACCTTGAATAAACCAGTCAACCCTGTTGCATCTATGTGTTGCATGATACGTGGATCTAACCCACCCTGTGGCAATACACATTTACGGCGTCGAACCTTTATCATGCCAGGCGCCTCCTGCACATGGACGAGTATTGTGTTAGGAGATTAAACATGAGGTAATTATAAAACAAACATGTATTAATAATACTACTACATACCTCGTCAGCGGCGCACCTCCAAAGTGGACTTGACCGATGATTCGGCTGCTGGGCCAACTGGGTATCCACATCGGGTCCAGGCCGCACTCTATCTAGTGCCTGCATATCTGACATGGCAGCAAATACATTGTTAGCAATTTTCTAACAAGTAAACCACATTTAATATAAAATAAAAGCATAGATTCAGTAAGACATTATATTTTGAGCACAAGATTTTCAACATCACTTCTTAAATAAATAAGAACTTGCCATAAAAAAAATTATTTCAGAACTATTTAAATCACTTCTTAAAGCTTCGGATAATTATTAATTAACTATTTATGAAAATATAAGTTATAACACCACTCGATTTGCCAAAACCCCTCATCAAAACCCCAAGCACATTTAAACTCATTAATGAGAAAATCATCATTGCAGCATATAAAAGACAACAAAATTCTCATCTTCATTAGTAAATTTACTACTTCCTTAAGTTTCAACAAAATAATCAAAATCCCACACAAAACGCAACCTAACATTAACCAACATCAGAAAATATTTCAGAGGGAGAGGACCGTACCTGTAATCAACGGCGGCGGGAACCAACGACGACTGATGGAGACTCGAGGAAGAGTGGGGAAGCCTGATCGCAGAGCGAGAGAGACAGAGTGTGGAGAGAGAATGATGGCAGAGAGCGAGGGAAAGAGAGTGTACAGGGAGAGCGAGTGACTGAATAGCGTTGTGAGACGTTAGGGTCCTATTGATTCAAACCGCTGAAAATAACTCGATTTCCAGTTTCCCGAGTTATGACCGTCTACACAAACATTTTTTTATTGGGAAAAATTCGAAGGGTCAGACTAACTCGACTATACAAATATCGAGTTATTCATAAAACTCGATTTCTCTATTGTCGAGTTACAAAAGAGGGGCAATTCCCTATTTAGTTTCAGAAAGAGGGCAAACGAATGTTTAATTTCCCAAAAAAGGGTATTTGCCCATTTTCTCCTAATCTTCAGATTAACAATTTTTTTTAGCTTTTTAAATTTTTACATTTTAAACTTTTCTCTCTCATGGTAAAAGGTACAACTGCACAGATCCAAATCCAGTAAAACCATCCTCTTAAACTTGAACTAGTGAAAAACAAAATTGAAGTACAATAGTAGACTTTAAATAATTTTTAAAAAAAAAACATTGGAATTATGCAATTAGTTAACTGAAATCAGCATAATATCATTGAGAAAATTTCAAATGAAATCTTATAAAGTTAAATAAACTGTAAATCAAAGAAAATGAATTAAATTTCTAAACCCAGTAGTAAAAGACTGTAAGGTTTTTAATAGCAGTCTTGAACTAGTAGGCCATTGGTCGGGTTATCTTCTTTTTATGTTAATGGAAGTTTCTGTAATTGGAGACTTGTATCTTTGTGTCCATACCAAATGGGTTAGGCCAACTCTCACCTAAAGTTTACCTAAAAGCCCACCTTTTGTAATATATTGAACCCATCAACCCCAAAAGGCTGGGCTTAATGGGAAAGGGGCTTCCCATTTCTAATATGCTGTGCCCTTGCTTGGAAGGTGTTTCTCCTGCGCAGAAGGCTTGTGACGTGTCCTATCAACAAGTAGAACATTCCTCCAATTCTATTTCTAACACCTTGTTTCTCAAGCCCAAATGGTTGATCTTTTGGGGCTTGAAGGATTCAAGGTGTTATATTTTTCAATTTGAGTTGCCTACTCTTCAAATACAACAGATTTTCCATTCTCTCTCTATTATATTTAAGCCTTTATTGGTTTTTTTTTTTTCTTTCGAATGGTCATATTTTTTAAACAGCCATATATTTCTAACAATCGTATTTTCCAACAATTATATTCTGTCAATATAAATAGCATAATTTCCTCTCTAATTTTCGTTTAACTCTAATCCAATAATAGTCTCCCTCAAAAAAGGAAAAAAAAAAAAAAAAAAGCTTATTGTGTGTCATTTTTATTTTTATACACTTATTGTGTCATTTGAAGGTAGCCCAAATCCAATTTGAAGTGGGTAACTTTTTATCTTTGGGTATGAAAGTAGATGTTGGTGGAAGAGTTAAACCAATTCAACATTTGGACTAATGAAAAGTTGAGATTATCTTTTCTATGAAATTTCAAGTCAACCAAATTCAATAATAAAAATGAAACCATGGGTCCGTTTGGATTGAACTTATTTTTGCTGAAATTGAAAACTGAAAACACTATAGCAAAATAATTTTTAAATGTGTAAATAGTACCGTGAGACCCATTTTTAATATTTTTAAATGCGTGAGCAGTGCTGCTATAGTACGTGAACAGTGATTTTTGTCTCCTGCATAGTAAATTCATGTGATTTTACTGTTCATGCGCTAAAAAAAAAAAAAAAAAAAAAAAAAAACCCCCCAAAACGCTGAACGCAGACGCGCAATCCAAACTGGTACAATAGTATGACCATGAAATTTCAAGATTATCTTCACATAATGTTTGGCAATAGTTGAGCGATTCGAGTTGTGACACTTTGACAATTGTGTTATGCCCACAATAATAGTTTCATCAAGGTCTTGATGGTACACATGGTATTACCTATTGTCGTCACGTAGTGTGCAATCGATGGTAAAACTAGAGAAAGATTTTTTTTTTCCCTAAATGTTTGTCAAACTTTAAAAGTGTCATTGATTTTCTGACAACCTACTTTGGGTTTCTGTTCGGTGGTGGTTCAGTTGACACTGTCTCAAATGCTATAGAAGTAAAATGTGAAATATTTGGTAAATTTTTTGGTATTTGTGGGAGGATTGTAATTTAAAAAATATATAAAATATGGGTTTAAAAAAGTAATTTACCAAAAAAAAAAAAAAGTTTGCTATTTTCAAAGACCTGGCCAGCGTGTCAGGTATCCAAACTTCCACTTCCCTTTTGCAACTCAGAAGAATAAACCCA
The DNA here is from genome assembly GCF_932294415.1 of Quercus robur. Classification (NCBI taxonomy): domain Eukaryota; kingdom Viridiplantae; phylum Streptophyta; class Magnoliopsida; order Fagales; family Fagaceae; genus Quercus; species Quercus robur. Next base: position 43,627,175 of record NC_065540.1, on the reverse strand, counting down.
CTTTAATTATGAGATGTCAAACGCCGTCGTTTATAGGACAAAAGATATATAACAAAAAAATAGAGGAATTTTGAAATTTCAAGAGACAAAAGAAAGAAGAAGAGAACCTTGAGGTGAGGGTTGTGATGGTTCCGGTTTTCTCCGAGTCAGACTCACTCGAACCCAGTCCTTCAGAATTGTCGTATTCTCCATTTTTTTACTTCAACAAGCTCAGCTCTGACTTAGTGAAGTGAAAAATGGTGGCAATTGCCAATTATAGCCGGTGTCGTTTTATTTATTGTTAGTATTTCTTTAGAGATAGCAAAAATATATGATTTGGTGTTTAAAATTTGATTAAGGTTTTATTTTAGTTTGAAATATTTAATTTCCATTCCCTATAAAATTGGAAAAGGTGGGCATATCATATCAATAATAAGTTGTTTTGGAGAAATGTGGTGACTGAAGAAGGAATGTGGTTTCAAAGAGACATTGTACTGTACTGTGTGCAGAAAATGGTTCTGAGAAATGAGAAGGATTTGAGGATTATTAAATGAGTTTATCAAAATAACATTGCCCTTTGCTCCCAAAAGATGGACATGAGAATCAGATTCAATTTGCATTAGAGCAAGGAATTGGTAGAATGATCTCTGCTTTAGCCAGGAACAGATACCAGGCCCCAGTAGAGCTAGAGATGGTTCACTGTTCAAGGTTGTTGTGTCGATTGGCATGAGAATGGTTCCTAGCCACCCTGAAGATATTTATTTATATTGCATTTCTCGAATGGGAAATGGAAATCTTGAAGCAACTATAAGCATGAGCAACCAGTTTGCAATAAGATTTTTCATAGTATCTAGAGGAATTTAAATTGTGTCTGGTTTTGGAAAGAATTAATGACGTGCTGCTTAATTAATTCCCAAGAATTTGTGTGGGAAGACATCGTTGAATGAGAAAATCAGTGGATGTGAAAATCTTTAAGGGTTGTGGTATGTAAGATGGCCTCAGGTGCTGCTGTTTACCCATATATGGCACCAAAGGAATGCCATTCTCCAATGCCAAGGGATAATATTAAGAACTGAGGGGGGATTATGAAGAGAGCTTAAACCAACGGTGGAGACTAAAAGTAAGCCATTTGTAGTAAATCAACATCTGAACCAAGCAAGGTTTCTGTTCGAAATTTCTCAATATGAATCAGAGAGCCAAATGCCAAGAAGGGGGGAAAAATATTATATATGTTGCGACTGTTGGAGAAAAATAAAAACAACAATTATTTAATAACAAACCGTTACATTGGAAAGATAAATATCAATACGTAAATATGTATTTTTCTTAAAATAAAAGCGGCAGGATTTGTATTGCATTTCACAAAATTATCAAGTAGCCAAATCTCAGTGACGCAATTTTTACATCCAAGATCTGCTAAATCTAGAGGAGCATTATTACAGCTTTTGTCCAAAAAATTAAAATTGCAACATCGGAAAGTAGATATTGCTATTTTCACTTTGTTGAACAGCACATTTCAGGTCACTTTTTTTTTTTTTTTTTTGTTTTTGGGGGTGGGGGGTTGGGAGGAGGGGAGGGGAGGGAGGAATCCATGTTAAAAGCAGCAATGGCAAATTGGCAATACTTAAGTGGCTCTCAAGTTGAACCTCCTGAATTCCCTGCTGGTTAAACAATTGTAAGGCATGCCAGAATCCTGCAAAATGAGCCTCCAGAGACAGCATTCGCCCACAATCACCTCAACCTTAGGTGCAACAAAATTCACATTGAGATCTCTAATCACCGCAACATTTACAGCAACATTTACCTTGGAGTAAGGTAACTGAGGGGGCTTCAATATTAGGAGACGTACTTTCTGCAGTATCTCAGATGAAAATTTTGCAGCTTAGTGTTCATGCATCTCTTTACCTATATATACCAAAGTGGTTGGCTGTATTCCTGGTTCCCCAAATCTCTCCATTTCTGTGCAGCCATAATTGCCATGAGAGAGTGGAAAATAGTTTCAGTGAGAATGTATTCTTATGGTGCAGCATCCAGGAGAATAGACCAGTCCAGTTCTGATAAGGCTGGTGCAGGATAAAGTAGTTTATGCATTCAACTAATTGCCATACCTTCTTGGTGTCGGGGCAAGACCAAAAGCATGTAAACTGGTTTCAGGAACTTCATTACACTGCTCACAAGTTACTGAAGAGATGATGCATTTGGAAAATAGATGAGGCTTTGTTAGCAGGATAAACTTAAGAGTATGCCATGAAAAACTTTAATCTTGTTAGGAACCCGAGCCTTCCACAGTGCCCGCCACAAAATTGTTGAGCTGTGATTGTTTGAAGCCTCTCCTAAACCTGCCATTGCCTCGTGGTCTGACAAATCATATGCACCCCGAACTGAAAAATCTCAAATTTCTGCACCCACCCAAAAGATACTGTAATCAAAATGTTGAGTATTTCACGGAATGCTTTTGAATGACAGCAGCTTCTTGTGGCATGAACAACCTGTCCAGAAAAATCTTTCTGCGAGTCTTTGTATTATCATCCAGCAAGTCACCTAGTTTGCTGCAGATTGAGGATTTCTTAGTAAAACCACCCTGGATGCATTCGGTGTCGGCAGCTGCCTGTTTTCCATCCCTATCTTCCAACAGTAGCTCAACTGTGCAACCTTTCAAGCTTCCATTATACTTCTCCAACCAAATGAGGCATTGGATGGTAACTTTGTGTTAACAAAAAGAAGTAGATGGGAAGGATTTATGTCTGTATGTCATTAGAATTTTAACAGAACATCACATTAGCAGGCCACCCAAAAATAGAAGATTTAATCAATAATGAGAGCCAATTGAAAGTTAATTTAAAAGCTTGACCATTTTGAGTCCTTGACCACTTTCGCAAGAGCCCAAGGTGAGTGTGAGAGGAGAATAGCTACTTGGCTAATACTTCAACGTTGACACTCTTGTAACCGTCCACGGTGGCAAAAGCTTCAAGCTTCTCAGATGTTTGATCCCATCCTACCATTAATTAAATAAAAGTTCACCAACAAGACAAGAAGAAAAATTTGTGTTATTCCCACCCAATAAAAAAAACAACTTAGGGGAAAAAAAAAAGTGATACGGTGCGCATGATATTAATTTTTGAGTTTGTTTCAATTTGGATGCAATTGCCAAAAGCTGCCACTAAGGTACAAGTACCACAATATTTTGAAGTTTGTAGAAAGAAAAATGATGACTTACAGGTAATAAACAGAAACTGTTTAGCCTTCCAGGTCATTTTCACTAGATTCTTCAAAATCAGCAATTAATCCTTCAAGTTTGAATCCTCTTTGGCTGTGGATCCTCTTTATAGTAGCACTCTCCACTAGCTCCAGCCCTGTCATCCTCATCATGGCTTCGCTTATTTCTGATTCTGCAGCTGAATCATCAAGATCATGATGTAGAACACCCAGGACCTCATAAATTGTACTGCTGTTGCTGCTGCACTGTGCCATAGTTTGATTGGGATCTTCCATGTCTTGCCAGTATACTAAGCAGATCCCAATTTTCTCCACCTCCAAGTTCCAGCTATCTATTTTAATATTAATTTCACAAAATCCATTAGCATCAATTTGGTTTTAGCTAAACATCCTTCCCCCATTGGAGCTGAAATGGCAAGACACATAGTAGTTGGAAAAATAGGGCAGCCAAAGGTGATGTGATTCAATTAAACCATAATTTATCGTAAAAATAGAGAAAGCAGAAAGGAGAGTAGAGGAAGAGGAATGGAAATATGCTAAGAGAACAATTGAGGATTTGATGAGGCTGTGTGTGAAATGTACCAATAGAACTTTTGGGGAAGGTGGTTTAGATGGCTGCTTCTACAAAATCATGGGTCGCCCTAGGCTGATCAAGTTCCTCATTGCTCTTGAAGATACAGATACTATCAAGTGGCTTGATTTCTTCTGCTGCTGTCACAACTTCAAGATGTTTAAAAAATGTAGAAACTTATCACTATAGATAATAGCAGAAGCATAATCCCCAATTTCCTCCCATTATGCCATCTGGCATGTCTTGAGTAGCCATACAATCTCAAACTAATGTAATTATTCAGTCCCAAACACAACATCTATAACAACTGCTCCAAGACACCACCACCACGCACCCTTATTGTGATGGTGTAACAATATAATAGTAGGTCATGTGATATAGAAATAGAAAAGACAATTACACATGGAACACAGATTTATGTGGTTCGACCTTAGGCCTACATCCACAGACAATGTCTAACAAAAAATTTCACTAAGAAAATAGGAAATTACAAAATAGAAGAAAAGCATTGGGCAAGTGAATAAACTCTATAAAACCAATTGAACAAAGCCCCACACACAGCAAAAAGGAACCCCCCTTGGCTAATTCTTCTACATCGCTCTCGTAACTATCCCTGTTACCACTTCGATAGGCTTCAAGTTTCTTGGATCCCCTCCTTCCATTATATGAAAGTGCCCCAACAAGTTAAGAAGAAAAAAAAAATTATTATTCGTTTAGGTGATTGGGATGTGAGTGCCAAACAATACTTTGAACTTTCTTTTTTCCCTCTCTCAATGCTAGCTTAAAAATCGAAAAAGAAACACTCCAATTTATACCTATGACAAATTAAATTTTTTTATCATGCCAATTTAAACCTAAGAAACTAGACCCACAATTTCATTTCATTGGATTCCCCTCTCCATAAAATGAAAGAGAACATCAAGACTTGTATATTGTAATAGCAAGAAGAAAGATGATGACTTACAGGCAAAGAAGTCGAATCTTCCTTATAATAAATTCTTTTAGAATCAGCCATACAACCTCCAAGTCTTTGGATTTGGTTCATCACTAGAGTAGCCTTCTCCACTAGGTCCAGCCCAATCTTGCTCATCACGGCTTCGTTTATTTCTGCTACCTTCTGCGGCTGAATGGTAAAGATCATGGCAGAGATCACCCAGATTCTCATAGAGTGTCCTGCTGTTGATGCTCAACTCTGTTATAGTTTGATTGGGATCTTCGATGTCTTGGAAACAATGGCTCTTCCCTCCATGAATGAAGTCAAGCTTCTTGGACGTTTGATCCTCTCCTTCCACTAAATAAAAGTTCACCAACAAGACAAAAAGAAAATTTTGTATTATTCCAACCCGATTAAAAAAATAAACCTAAAAATAGAAACGTGATATGGTATTATTTTAATTTTTGAGTTTGGGCTTATTTTTCTGCAAGTGTTACTAGATAATGCCGAGGTACTTTGAAGTTAACATTTGAAAATAAAAATGATAGTATTCGTCCCAAAAAAAAAAAAAAAAAAAAAAAAAAAAAAGAAGATGATCACTTACTGGCAAAGTTAAAAATTGATTCTGGCTGATCCTCAGAATCAGCCAGATCCTCATACAGTATACTGTTGTTGTTAATGCACTGTGCCATAGTTTGATTGGGATCTACGATGTCTTGCTTGTATACCAAATGAACCCCAATTTTCTCCACCCCCTCTTTGTTAGCTAATAATTTCATCTCGAGTTGACTGAGTCCATTAGCATCAGTGTGACTAAGTATTTTACCCCAATCAGAGCCAAAATATTGAGAGGACAAATAGAGCAGCCAACAGTGAGGTGATTCAACATTACCATATTTTAACTGAAAATATTGTACGAACCATTTAAATTCATTGATAAATAAATTATATGTAAGTTGTGAGACTTGTGACCCATTGGGTACAAGTACAATACACAACGCAATTCCCATCAAGTCATCACACCCACGAAAAGACACTCCTATGTTACCACCCTGACATTCAAGGGAAAACCATTTTGGAATTTTACCTCCAGGAATAATAATGTTTGGTAGTCCCTGAAATATACAAGGCATAATGTTAGGAACTGAGAGAGAGAGAGAGAGAGAGAGAGAGAGAGAGAGACACCTGAAGCATGTTACTGCTTTGAAAATAGTCAACCAATTTGAAGCAGTTGCAACACTGGAAATTTAAACGGGAGTGATCTGACCTAGAAGGATTAAATTGCAGTTTTGGCAATTTCTCCAGTGAGGTACAATTGTTTGCAATTACATAATCAACAGTTGACGGAACACTTTCCAATGATTGAAGACTTTTGCAACCCTCTAAATAGAGTCTTCGAAGATTAGAGAGTTGAGACATGCTTTCAGGAAGGAAAACAAAATTATTTCCACTTAGATCTAACTGTACTAAAGAGGACAAGCAGCCAATGTCATTGGAGATTGACAAAAGATTGCAGTCACTAAGAACCAGATTAGTTAAAGACTGCAGACCTGATAAGGAAGGAAATAAAAAGCCCATTGGAACGGGACTTGTTGATAAGGAATGATGTAAAGATAAAGACAATAATGGGCTTCTTGGCAGGGAACTCCATAATGGGGCCATCGTCGCAAGAGTTACTGGCATAAAATAAAATTCAGATAACTTCCATTTACTGATATATAAGTGTTCGAGATTTTTAAGGAGAGCAATGGAAGAAGGAACCTCCTTTATGTCCGTCCAACACAAATCAAGCCACTTCAAACCTTTCATATTTCCTATGTTCACTGGCAAGTTGTTAAATTTTATGCATCCATAAAGATCAAGATAAGTAAGCAACTTCAAACTACAAATGGTGCTAGGAAGGCGCACAAGATTTAAGCAAAATCTTAAAGTCAATGCAGTAAGGTTAGTCAAACATCCAATTGATGAAGGCATCTCTTCTATAGTTGTTTTACTCAAATCAAGCATCCCTAGACCTTCAATTATCCATGGGTTCTCTAGTAAGTTTTTAAATCTTGGGCATGTTGAAAGATTAAGAGCTCGATGGAACTTAAAACCACAAGTGGTGTTAGGAAGACACACAAGATTTTTGCAACCATATATATCCAATGAAGTAAGGTTTGGCAAGCGTTCAATTGATGAAGGCAACTCTTTTATAGCTGTTCCACTCAAATTAAGCCTCTTCAAACCTTTTACATTCCCTAGATTCTCTGGCAAGCTTTCAAAATTTGAGCTGTAAGAAAGATCGAGACATTCGAGTGATTTCAAACAACAAATGGTGTTAGGAAGACACACAAGATTTTTGCAGCTCCCAAGAGTCAATGAAGTCAGGCCAATCAAGCCTCCAATTGATGAAGGTAGTTCCATAATAGCAGTGAAATCCAAATGAAGCATCTTTAGACCTTTGACATTCCCTAGATTCTCTAGCAAGTTTTCAAAATTTGAGCTCCCAGAAAGATCAGGACATTCGACTGATTTCAAACAACAAATGGTGTTAGGAAGACACACAAGATTTTTGCAACCATGTATATCCAATGAAGTAAGGTTTGGCAAGCGTTCAATTGATGAAGGCAACTCTTTTATAGCTGTTCCACTCAAATTAAGCCTCTTCAAACCTTTTACATTCCCTAGATTCTCTGGCAAGCTTTCAAAATTTGAGCTCCGAGAAAGATCGAGACATTCGAGTGATTTCAAACAACAAATGGTGTTAGGAAGACACACAAGATTTTTGCAGCTCCCAAGAGTCAATGAAGTCAGGCCAATCAAGCCTCCAATTGATGTAGGTAGTTCCATAATAGCAGTGAAATCCAAATGAAGCATCTTTAGACCTTTGACATTCCCTAGATTCTCTGGCAAGTTTTCAAAATTTGAGCTCCAAGAAAGATCAAGACATTCAAGTGATTTCAAATAACAAATGGTGTTAGGAAGACACACAAGATTTTTGCAACTCCTAAGAATCAATGAAGTCAGGCCAATCAAGCCTCCAATTGATGAAGGAAACTCTTCTATAGCTGTTTCACTCAAATCAAGCCTCCCTAGACGTTCGATTATCCATGGGTTCTCTGGCAAGTTTTTAAATCTTGAGCATGTTGAAAGATCAAGAGCACCATGGAATTGAAAACCACAAGTGGTGTTAGGAAGACACACAAGATTTTTGCAACCATGCATATCCAATGAAGTAAGGGTTGTCAAGCCTTCAATTGATGAAGGAAACTCTTTTATAGCTGTTTCACTCAAATCAAGATCATAGAGACCTTTGAGATTCCCTAGGTTCTCCGGCAAGTTGTCAAAATTTGAGCACCCACAAAGATCAAGATGTTGAAGCGAACTCAAGCTACAAATGGTGCTAGGAAGGCACACAAGATTCTTACAATCTTCGAGAGTCAATGAATCAAGGGTCGTCAAGCCTTCAATTGATGAAGGCAACTCTTTTATAGCTGTTCCACTCAAATCAAGATCATGGAGACCTTTGAGATTCCCCAGGTTCTCCGGCAAGTTATCAAAATTCGAGCACCCACAAAGATTAAGACGTCGAAGCAAACTCAAGCTACAAATGGTGCTAGGAAGGCACACAAGATCCTCACAATCTACGAGAGTCAATGAATTAAGGGTCGTCAAGCCTTCAATTGACGAAGGCAACTCTTTTATTTCTGTTCCACTCAAATCAAGATCATAGAGACCTTTGAGATTCCCGAGGTTCTCCGGCAAGTTGTCAAAATTTGAGCACTCACAAAGATTAAGACGTTGAAGCGAATTCAAGCTACAAATGCTGCTAGGAAGACACATAAGATTTGAGCAAGAATTTAGATTAAGAAGAACAAGCTTTTTAAGAAGTCCAACAGATGGGTGAAGCTCACATAAATTTTTACAATATGAAAGTGTTAATTTCTCAAGATTTAGGACTCCAGTGAAATCCGGGGATATAATCAGGCCCGATTTTGACAAGTCGATGAACTTCAACTTGTCAAAATTCTGTTTCAAGAAGGAAAAAAAAAAAGTTAAAAAAGAAGTCAAGTCGATGAGTTTCCTAGTGTCCGATTTATTGAAATTTAAATGCAAAGTTGTAAGGATACTAAATAACACACAATTACCTTTAGTCCTATCCAAAGTTGTTCAATTCTGCTCTCTGGCAAATGAAGCATAACAAGCTCATCTAGCTGGAAAGTTGATGGTAGAGAATTTGAAGGATAATACCTCCAACAAAGAACTCTTAAAGAATTTGGAAGATGTTGAGGGTCATGGAAAATACCATCAATGCTAAGAAATTTAAGATTGTACATCTGTGAAATGGCCTCAGGGCTCCAACATGTCTCTTTTACTTCATCATCATCATTATTACGCAAAATATGCATGGCTTGAACTACTTCTATTCCCTAATAATCAAGAAGGAATTGGAGAATTGTGAAATATCTTATTAGCATAAATATTTAAATATCAAATTTGTTGAACAAGAAGGTAGGGAATGAGCTCAAATTCTCTAAATAACCTCTTACCTTATTATTTTTCAACACATTTTCAATGTCCTCATAACGCCACAGTCTACTACGCTTCCCACAATCATTAGGGCACTCTTGACGAACTATGTTCTTACCCATTTCTTCAAGTAAATCATGCATACTCAATATATCGGCATCATCAATGTTCAAGAGACATTTATTAATGAGTTCCTTCAATCCAATAATAGCGTAAAGGCCAAGACTATCCAGTACATCTACTGCATAATCCTTCTCCTTGTGATTAAAGAAGCATGCAATATGCAGGAATATTTCCTTCTCTAAGTCATGGAGTCCATCAAAACTTATTTGAAGTACATTGAGAACTTCTGTATTAGGATATTCTTTGAACCTCTCTAACGCACATTTCCATTCAATGGTACTTTTCCCAAACAAGAAGGAACCCAAAACCTCAAGAGCTAAAGGCAGACCAGCAGCATATTTTAAAAATTCTTCGGACATCACAAAATAATCTTTTGGGACATGCTCTTTTCTAAAAGCTTTCGAGCAAAAAAGTTGAAAAGCATCTTTATCATACAATCCTTGAACTTCATATATTCCATCTACTCCATGTGTGTTCAACACATGCACATCTCTTGTTGTTATGATAATTCTACTACCCGGACCAAACCAATCATGCTCCCCAGCTAACATTTTTAACTGGTCTAATTTATTTACGTCATCAAGAACAAGAAGAATCCTTTTATGACATAACCTTTTCTTGATTTTGAGAACTCCATCATACTTATCTCTAATTTTCAAATCTGTTTCCTCCAAAATATTAGAAATAAGTTTCTCTTGTAGTCCAACAAAACCATGTTTTTCAGAATTTTCCCTAACATCCTCAATAAAACTATAAGCTTCGAATTCTTTAGAAACCATATGATAAACAACTCTAGCAAGGGTTGTCTTACCCATTCCCCCCATTGCCCAAACCCCTATAAAGCGAACATTGTTTGACCCTATAGCTAAAAACGACTCCAATTCCACCATTCGAGAGTATATTCCTACCAGGTCCCTAGTAATGTAAGGGATTGCATCATATTTCAAGTGAAGTGATATCCATCCCATGATGTCGTTGATGTCTTCTGTCTCGTACCTGCAATGAAAAAGGTACAGTATGCATTGAGTTTGAACCACCAAGAGTTCACACACACAAAAAAAAAAAAAAAAAAAACATATATGATGTTCAATTCGGTTGAGTGAAACAAAAATATGTAAAGCAATCCACTCAGGAAAAAAATTGAAAGAAGTAGAATGAAACATGTATGTAGATCTACTTAAGGTTCCAAATAAAGTTATATACATGGAGTGGGTCAGCTGAATATATTTAAAATAAATAAATAATTAGTCAAGTTTAATTACCTAGTATTCTTTAAATGACATCCAGCGAGATTGCCCACTTGTCTCAAAGCATCTCTCCATTTCTCCACCCTCTCTTTGTTCTCCTTTTTTTCATGTTCAATAAATGCCTGCTCAAAAGTTCCCATTTGATTCCGTATATCGGATGGATCCACATAGTGAAAAACAGGCAGAATTGTCATTGCCATCTCTTTCTTGCAGTGAATTATGTGTGCAAGTTCATCTAAGCACCAAGCTGAAGATGCGTAGTCTTTTGAGATAATGACGATAGCAAATCTCGACTCCTCTATTGCTTTCAACAGCTCTGGTGAGATGGGTTTTCCTCTGTCAAGGTTTTTATCGTCTTTAAAAGTGTGAATGCCTTTTTGTCTCAAAGCTTCATAAAGATGACCCACAAAATTGTAGCGGGTGTCCTCGCCTCTGAAACTCAGAAAGACGTCATAATTCCATCGGGCAGCAGCAGAAGAAGAAGAACTTGGGAAAGATGACGAGTCCGTTTCCATGTCCACTAAAGCCATTAGAAAAATAGATCTGCATGCAAAATTAAAACAAAAAAAAAAAAAAACAAATAATAATCAATTAGAAATTTAGAACCGAAGAAAGATTAAAAAGAAAATGAATTAGGGAAGAAGAAATTACTTGACGCCCAACCTGACTTGCGTTGTTTTGAAAATGCGTCGAATCTAATCTGAAATTTTCAAATGAAGAGAGAGAGAAGACTGAGAAGAGAATTTGCAGAGAACCTAGAAATTTGGAAGTAATGAAATTCCAGTGCTCCTTTTAGGAAATATTACAAGAAACTTCCACCGCTCTGTTTTATTATATTTTTCTGAGTACTTCCACTTCCTAGAAATTTCAGTGCTCCTGAGAGAAAACAAAAAACTAAACGATGAGTAGATCATGAGAGGCCGAGAGGGTACAGTGAGAATGAAAGAAAGTGAGAGAGAGGGAAGAAAAAGGTCCGGTCAGGACAGTGAAGAAGGTAAAGAGATGAGAAGGGGAAAAAGTAATATCTGAAAAATTGAAAAGTACAAAAAATAAATTAAAGAAATGGAGTAAGGAGCCTTCTAGGAACGTTCATAGTTTACTTTACCCAATACCCATCGACGACAAGTTTTTTTTTTTTTTTTTTCCTTGGGAGAGAGCATCTACAACAAGTACAATCTTCTTTATTTGATTATTTTTACATAAACAATCTCATCCCAGCTGTACAATCTACTAAGTAATATAAAGTTTGAATTTTTTTAATCAGTCTCATTATTATATCACTGTATAAGGAATTTATTTTTATACTTTAAAATATGTTTAAATATCGTTTATTTTGTTAAAACTAAAAAATTATTACTAAAAATATTGTAAATAAAGATAAAAATTAACTGAAATAATACAATAGAGCCCATAAATAGTGTAATAAAACTTATAAATAGTAATAAAAATAAGCTGAATAATGAAATAATTTTCATTTTTAATCTCTTTTCAAACGCACACTAAGTAATTTAAATAATTTATGTATACATATTTGGCAGATAATTTCAAAACACCAGAATATTCTATTCATATGGCCCATCTGAAAAAACATCTAAGATAGAATTCAAAACTTTGTTTTATATTGCTTTTTATGTTGCTTCCAAGTTAATAATTTGTTTATATATTTATTAAAAAATTAATTATTAAAGTAAAAAAAAATTATACAATTGTCTTTTAAGAACTGAGATTTTTAAACTTAAAAAAAATTCATCTTCAATTTTAATATTAGAACAAATGAATAATTTCAAACCTTTAACTTTTCTCTCTTACATTTAAAAAGTGCAGTTGCATAGTTCAGGTGCTCGTATATATTGTGCATATGCCTAGTATTAGTTATACGACAGCATCTTTGCATGACTAAAATAATAAATAATGTCAGCTCAAAAAAACAAAAACATAAATATTGTTAGTTTTATGTACTAATTACTTAAATCCACTCTAAAAGTCTAAGTTATAAATTCTTTGCATTTTGCATTGCAAATTATTAAAACTTTAAAGTTTAATAAACTATCTTCTTAAATTTAATGGAGATTGTGCTTTTCTAGCCTCACTTTATTTTTAACCATTTTTTATTTTATTTTATGAGAATCTATTTTTAATTGTGAATAAGACACAATTTGCAAGCATTGTTGAAAACATGAAATTAAGATGGCTATTACAACCCTTAGGTCTAAAGTCTTAAAACTTTGATAATGGGGATATTGAGAGGAATTCAATTTCGTATAGGAGGCTTTACCAGTTTGACAAGTGAAACGATATATTTTGGTACTGTTTCAGATTTACCACAATTTATATATGTATATATATATATATGAATTTATATAAATAATTAGAGCTTATTAATCTTAAAACATAACTTAATATATTTAATTAGAACTTAAATTCCTATTTATTTTGTTTATGCTACTAGCTCATGTCCAAGCTATTTTAAACCTCTATCCAAGCCCAATATTTTATTTGACTACCCAATAAAACTTTGAGAGCACAAGCCTACAATATTGATATTGAATGATAAATAATTTCCCATGAAACAAGTGGCAGACAGCTATTGGAGTAATATTTAACCATTTGTACAATTTCTTAGACCCATTTAATAGATGAGTTTGAGTAATATTATTTATAATTTTTTTAAATTCGTATGGATAAAAAAAAGTAAATAAAAATGTGTATAATATTATTTAAAAATTAAAAATAAGTTATTTAACCCCTCTAAGAGCATTAGCATTGGAGAATGCTAATGCCATATGTAAGAGAAATTTAACATTTTAAGCTTCAAAACACTCTGCATCAGAGAAAGCCAAACCCAAGTATTGCAAATTTTTTTGCAATACTGCTACAGTGCAATTCTATCTTTAGAATTGCACTGTAGCACAATTCTAAACTGAATATTAATTTTTTATTCCATGGTTCTCTCTCCTTCAGTCGTCTCTTCCTCTCACTCACACTCTGTCTCTCCGTCTCCCACTCCATGCAAAATCCCTCTTTCTCTCATCTCACATCTCTCTTCCTCGTTCAAGGCTTGCACCGGAGCTGGGTTGGGTTCGTGGTTTGATCTGGGCATGGTGGTGGGTTGGGATCGGTTGATGGTGGGTTTGGATTGGCGTGGATCGGCGGGCTGGGTGTGCTGGAGATGGCTCCGACGGGTTTGACAAAGGTTTGAATCGGAGAGGGTGGGTTGCTGGAGATGGCTTCGATGGCTCCGATGGGTTTGACAGAGGTTTGAATCGGAGAGGGTGGGTTGCTGTGTTTGACCGTGGGTTGCTGTGTCGTGCTTGGTCGGCGAGGTTTGGGTCTTGCTTGGTCGGCGAGGTCTTTGTCGTGCTTGGTCGGCGAGGTTTGGTTCTGCGTATTGGTCGACGAGGCCTGGGTTCTGCGTTTTGGTTGGCGTGGGTCACGGAGTGGGTTTTTTTTGGTGGGCAGTAGATAGATGAATGAGGAGAAAAAAAGAAAAAATATATTTTATTGGGTAGATATATTATTTTAATGGGTAGAATAGAAAAATAAAAGTTTGGGATGTTGGAGGTATTGTAAAATGGGATGGTATAATGATAAAGTGACTTTTTGAAATGGTAAAATAGAATAGAATTGAAATTTCCTGATGCTAATGCTCTAACAAACTACCTTTACAGTTCCAACAAAGCTTTTTAAGCATTCACTTCAATTCAAAAAAAATTACCCATCACGTGAGGGGTCAGCAGAATCAGACTCACGCCAGTCACATACTCACACGGCAAGTAGCACATAAATTAAAACCCGTATAAAACAAAAATAAACAAGAGAAGCAGACCAAATGAATAAGAAAAAGACGACGACGAAGAAGGGAGATAGATCAACAAGGTGAGGGTGACAAAGAAGCATGTTTACTGCGTAGGCGACGTGATTGACGCTAATCCAGTAAGTTTTTGAGAGGAGGGAGAGCGACTTTTAGATCTGACAGTTAACTTTTTTTTTGGTTTCGGTCCGGTATACATTTATCGGTCGGAATCCGGTATTTGATCCGGTTTGACCGGATCAACCCGGTAAGACCGGTATTTAATCCGACACGAAACACAAGCATTTCTGTACCGGAGTAGGTGCCGGTACGGAAATTACCGGTCATACCGGCCGCTACGGTACGAGATTCACTACCTTTATTTCTACGTGTTCGCCTGACTTGTTATCAGACAAATGATTCTATGTTTTGGTCACATTCCAACAATGAGTTCTACACAGTCAAATCTAGTTATTATGTGGCTAAGATCATCGCAATAAAAGAAATTTTAATTTAGAGCCCAGCTGGGGCATAAGCAAGTGTGTCAAAGTCTCAAAGATTGAAGTTTACAGTGTTTGATTCTCAACACACCCATATCTCAATTTTCAAATTCCTGTTTGGAACCCAAACTTGAACTCAGCATTTGGTTTGTAAAAAGCAAGTGGGGCCTATGTCAGAACGGCTACCCACGTTTCTTCTACACACCAACCCAACCTACCTGAAGATAAGAGAAGAATGCATAGGTGAAAAAAAATAAAGGCTTTGATCTGATAAAATAAACCCAGAAAATAAAGCCAAAAGATCTCAGATTTAAAGGTTTGGTGTTGATATATGAAGTTCTGGTCTCATATCAAAAACCCAGTAAATAGCATAAACATCATAAACCCACACATAATAGTCCGAAAAATCAGAGCCAAAAAAGACTAACAACACATCGAACTCCACAAAATTTTAACAATAGATGAGACTGAGAGAATCAAGAAGCCGCACCTGATATTGGGGCTAGAACAGGTGGATCTGAAATTAGGGAAGAAGAAATGACTTGATCCCAACCTGATCACTTGCGTCGAATCGGAGTGAATAGAAATCCAATCTGAAATTTGCAAATGAAGAGAGAGAAAAGACTGAGGAGAGCTATAATTTTGGAAGTAATGAAACAGACTGAAGTTTCAGTGCTCCTTTTAGGAAAAAATACATGAAACTTCCACTGCTCTTTTTTATTACTATTATATGTTTTCTCATTTCAGAGTAATTTCAAGTCCTAGGGAGGAGCGAAAGTTGCTCCATTTTTTGACGCTTTTTCAAAAGTGGAGCCGAAAGTTTTAGTGCGAAATTTCTCTTTTGTATTATTTTGTTTTTATTAGCTACTATAAAGTATAAACAGCTTTTCATATTTTCTTCTTAAAAATAACAAAGTTCTTTTCAGATTGCTTTTTCACCAGGTGTACACTGTATAAGCAGCTATGTTGGAAATTTTCAAAGAAACTTCATTCTTCGTGAGTTTCGAAGAAGTTAAGTTAATGGTAGAGTCATCGTATGAGTCAACTCTACTGTACACATCCCTCATGTTCAAAAATGAGGACAAAGCGTAAATTCATGGTGACTAGCAAAACATGATGATAACAACTCGATTGTTACAAAAATGGTGGGGGCATTGAATACATACGTGTCATAATGGTAAATGGTGTGGGGGAAAAGTTGTCAACTTTATCTCTGGCTAATTTGTATTTATAAGACTTTGTGCTAAACCTTTTTTGATAACAAACATTCAGTAACTTGCATAAAAAGGACCCTAAGGCCAAATCAGCTACATCTTTGAACAACTGACATTCTAGGATGGGTGGAGTATCCTCCACCCACACAACACTGTCATTTACAAGTTTGGCATTTCTTGCCATCAAATGGGCAGCACAGTTGCCGGTCCTGCAAACATGAGAGATCTGCCACTCCTGGACAATATGACTCCATCTCCGAGCTCCTTCGATAATCATCTGAATCGAACTTGGAGGGGCACAGCGACCAGCCAAAGCATCTGTCACTATCTTGTGCTAAACCGATTCTAAGTTTAGGCCATCTTTTTGTCGTTAATTACTGGAACTTATAAAAAATAAATAAAGAATTATGTAGAACTATATTAAAATAATTTGGCTTTGATCCTTTAAAATAAAATTTTAAACCCCTTGACCCCTTTATTTTTTTTTAATTCAATTGAAATAAGTTAGAATATGGTTCTCTTAAAAATATTTTAGCTTTTTTAAAACAGAAAATATTACACTAAAAAGCAATTAAACAATTAGACATGGGTGATTCTAAAAAATAAAATAGACAAGGGGCGTGGGACAACGGACAGGGGAATGATTGAATGAAGATAAATGCAAATGTTAACACATCAAAATTTTTCTCAATACAATTATAAGAGCATCCACAGCAGTGGAGCTAAAAATTTAGCTATTTGGCATCACAAAAGGTTATTTTATCTATTTTACTTACTCTCATGCTACAGCAATGGATCTATTTTAGCTTTCAACACAATAAAATAATATATCTACTACAATAAAATAATATATCCACACAAACTTCCTAGATTTTCTTAGAGTTTCTTGGTAGCCAAACATAGCAACCCACACCCAACACAACACAAACATCCACCACCACCATTAGTCCACAGGAAAAAAAAAAAAAACCTAAATCCTCAATCTTTTTCCTCAATCCATACCAAACAAATCACCAATCGAAGACAAACCCATGCGTCGATGTTGCCCACACTGTCAACATCCTCACCAATGCTTTGGTTTCCTATTACGCTACATCTCTCTCTCGGTTTCGATCTTATCGCTCTACTCGTGGGTCTGAGGCGAATGGCGGATCAGCAGCATGGGTCTGAGGCTGATTGGCGGCTTGGGACGGCTAATGGGTCAGTGACATTGAGCTTCGGTGGCGGTGACGTTGAGGATGAGTTGGGCCAACGGCGATGAAAGTGAAACAGCGAGGTGAAAGTTTGAGAGAGTGAGCTTGAGAGAAATTAAAGAGATGAGAGCTTCAAATGAGAGTGACTGAGAGAGGCATGGTGTGAGAAAAAAAGAATGAAAAAAAAAAAAAAAAAACAATGTTTATTATTTTAATCGGGTAGGGAATAAATTTTTTTTTATTTTATTTTTTTTTTAGCTCTAAGCTACAGTGCACATCCATAGATAGATGTGCGCTGTAGAAATGAAGCTAAAAAAAAATAGGTTTAGCTCCACTGCAGTATGGTTATTTTTATGTTTTGGTGGAGCTAAAATAGCTATATAGTTTTTTAGCTCCATTGCTACAAGTGCTCTAAAAATCAATAGTTGTCAAAGTTGAGTTGAATTGGTAAATAAAATAATTGTAATAAGTAAAGACATAAACTAATTGATAAAAGCATTTTAAGTAATAATAATTAAAGTTCAATTATAACAACAATGATTAATATGTTTATTGTATTTAGAAACAACATATAATTTTTAAAGTTTAATCTTAATTAGAAAAAATAATTAATTTTTTTATTGTGTTAAGAAACAATATATCAAATAAACTTATAGTTTATCTTTTGTTCTCTTTCTAACACTATGAACAAATTTGTAATAAAAAAAAAAATACATAAACTACAAAATCCATCTCTTACTCAAGATTCATCTTCTTAGTTCTAATTGACCCCCACCCCCCCCCCAAAAAAAAAAAAAAAAAAAAAAAAAAAATCCTAGAGCTGTTATTGATCAAGGGGAACATTGATGTTGGGATAAAGAATTTTTATCTCCTTTAAGCATCCTAATTAAACATAAGAGCAAGCAAATGCTAATGTTATTTAGTTTTCACTTCTTGTGATATGATGATTGGGGCAAAAAATAAAAAAGAAAGGAAAAAATTTAAAGGAAAACAAGAAGAATTATCAATTATTTGACCATTCACTTTTTTTCCCTTTCTTTAATGTTTCTGTGAATATTCTAGCTAAGAATTATTTTATTTTATTTACGTTCCTCCTCTTATTTTCCTTTTATTTTTATATGATCAAGAGATGCACATATGAATTTTATGTTTAAGTATAACATAAATCAAAGAAACTCTAATAATAGAAGGAGATCACAATTGATCCATAGTTTGAATAAATTAATTGTTCAACATTGAAGTTTGAGGAGAACATTTTTTTTTTTTTTTAAAGAGTTTCAACTCATGGCGTCCGCTCCTAAAAACGGTCTTTATTATCAGACCAAGACACCAATCGGTTTTTGGTGTAAGCGAGGATTGTACCCCAGATCTCTTATTTAACCATCAGAGACTTTACCAATTGAGCTAACTGGAACCCACATTTGAGGAGAACATTTGCAATCCACTTCATAATATGATACTAAGGTGACAAAATGCAATTGCTTAGAGATAGAGAAAATTAATCAAGCTCGAAATTTATAGCAAAGTATACATGTTATTCAAACCCATGTCCTATTATTATTATTATTTTTTTTTTTCAGATTCATGTCCTATTTCTTTTTAATAATAATAATAATAATAATAAAATCTTATTGATTTAATGATCGATTGGCCTAATCAACAAAACTATTCATAAAAAATTCAATAATACTAAAAATTATATTTCTGGCATCAATTTTTAGTATTAGTTTTTAGTTTTTATGTACAGTTTTTTAAAACCTCATATTTTCTTGTCTTTTTCGCATTTTCTCACTTTTTTTAAAGTACAAATATATTTTAGCGCATTTTTAACAAAAAATTTTCAATAAAAAATTAAATAAGCTTTTCAATACTAAATATTATACTTCACAAATTGGGTTTGTTGGATTTGAAAAAATAAAAATAAAAAATAAAAAATCATGGAAAATGGGCGGTTTGGTGTGGGGTGTGCAGCTGTGCAGGATGGAAAATGCATATGGATTTTCTTGTATTGATTGTGGAGATGAATGATAAAGAAATTTTGCAGATCACTACAAAACAAGAGTCACTATCATCTATTGGGAATATTGATTTGTATAAAAAATGACAATGTTGACTGATATTCCATAAAGGGTTCGGCACACATTAACCCATCTATTTTTTGAAACATTTTCGTAAAAATTAAAAAAAGCCGTCGAGAAATTTTTTTCAAAAAATGGTTAATTATTGTGTGCCCTTAGATTGGCATAATCAACCAAACTATTCATAAAAAAATCAATAATACTAAAAATTATATTTTTGGCATCAATTTTTAGCATTAGTTTTTAGTTTTTATGTACAATTTTTTAAAATCTCACTTTTTCTTGTCTTTTTCGCATTTTCTCATTTTTTTTAAAGTACAAATATATTTTAACACATTTTTAACAAAAAAATTTCAATAAAAAGTTAAATAAGCTTTTCGATACTAAATATTATACTTCACAAATTGGGTTTGTTGGATTTGAAAAAATAAAAATAAAAAATCATGGAAAATGGGCGGTTTGGCGTGGAGTGTGCGACTGTGCAGGAAGGAAAATGCATATGGATTTTCTTGTATTGATTGTGGGGATGAATGATAAAGAAATTTTGCAGATCACTACTGTAACACCCCGTCCCAATTTTTATAATTAAACTACGTGTTTAAGTGGTTAAGTATTATTAATATTTTAAGCCACTTACTTACAAAAATTAATATAAGAGTATTTAATAAACATATTATTTTATAATGTCATTGAATAAGAATTGTAAAGATTACAAATAATTGAAATGACTATTTATATTATAAATATAAACTTAGTATGCACAAAACTATATTAAGTGGTTTAAGTTATTAGATATATAGTTGGTGTTTTAATTAGGCATATGATGAATGAGATGTTATAGTGGAAATTTCACTCACATGCAACCAATTGAAATCCAAAACATGCAAAGCCAAAGAACCATGCATGTTGATAAAACCCAAAGACCAAGACTTGGTTGGCCATGCAATCACCAAGCTCCACCTCACTTCTTCCTTGACTTTTGTCAAGACAAACATCCAAGAAGCCTCTCCATTTCCACCGGTCCATGCAAAATCAGAATTCTCACCTCTAACTTTACTCTCTTTTCTCTTAAGGAAAATGCTAGGAACTCTCTTAAGTCCCTTTTGTCAAACCCATGGGTCCACACTTTGAAAGAAAGGCAAGACTCCATCCTATTTCTTCTTCATACTCTCTCAAAGTAATTAGAACATATATCCTCTTTTAATGTGATAGATATAACTTTATAAAGGTAAGGATATATGTATATGCAAAGTGATATTACTTTTGTAGAAAAGGGTAAGTGTGAATGCAATAAATTATTTTTGTATGAAAGTTTGAGTGTGAATGCAAGAAAGTTGAAAGTGGGTGTGATTTTTCTTTCCCTAGCCATACACGTATCCACCCCAATTTTCCACATCTCTTATCTTCTTTGGCTGCCCCAAAAGTCCTCCCCTTATCTCATTTTCTTGGCTGCACCAGACAGAAAGTCCAGCCCTCTTTCCCTACTATTTTCCTTGTTCTTTGTTTCTTTCTTCTCCCCTTCTTACATGGCAGCCCTCCCTCTCTCACCAAAACAAAATATCCCTCTCTAAAGAAGAAATTCAAGGGTTAACATTAAAATTTCAGCTTCAAATTTTTGGGGATAAGTAATCAGAACTTCATTTGTTTATTTCTACTTCTTTAACCTCTATCTTGATTTTATAGTAAACTCAATAATACTAAACATTATATTTTTGGCATTAGTTTTTAGTTTTTATGTACAATTTTTTAAAACCTCACTTTTTCTTGTCTTTTTCGCATTTTTTCATATTTTTTAAAGTACAAATATATTTTAGTACACTTTTAACAAAAAGTTTTAAGTAAAAAGTTAAATAAGCTTTTCGATTCTAAATATTATACTTCACAAATTGGGTTTGTTGTATTTGAAAAAAAAAAAAAAAAAAGTCATGGAAAATGGGCGGTTTGGCA
Organism: Quercus robur; assembly: GCF_932294415.1. NCBI lineage: Eukaryota > Viridiplantae > Streptophyta > Magnoliopsida > Fagales > Fagaceae > Quercus > Quercus robur. Next base: position 43,605,871 of record NC_065540.1, on the reverse strand, counting down.
TGGAGTGTGCGGCTGTGCAGGAAGGAAAATGCATATGGATTTTCTTGTGTTGATTGTGGGGATGAATGGTAAAGAAATTTTGCAGACCACTACAAAACAAGAGTCACTATCATCTATTGGGAATATTAATTTGTATAAAAAATGACATTGTTGACAGCTATTCCATAAATTACAATTATCAAAAAGCTGAAAAAGTAGAATAAATGCAGTAAAAAGCTGAAAAAAATTGTTGTTAATGAGCATCTTACTGTCAACACAACCCAATTATTTATCATGTAAACTAATCTACTTATTGGGAAATAAAATAGTCTCTTGTTTGGACAAGAAAAAAATGAATGGACTCAACACTAGATTAGAGGGTGTTTTTCCAATTTTTGCTGTCCTGCTTGTGAATTGTGACTTTTTCCATGTTTTCAACTTTCCCGGAAACTTCCTTAGCCTCTTTTCCTAACATTTTTCTAGGACAGAAACATCTTGGCTGTACGTTACTATCTGTGAGTCTGTGACCCATGACAAATTGACAAGGCAGTGGATTTTAGACTTTTGATTGGTTTATTATTATTATAATAACTAGTCGTTAACCCGTGCGATGCACGGGATAGTTAAACAAAATTTATACACATTCACTTTTATTGGTACAATCATTTGAAAATCATTTTAACTAATACCCAAATGTAAGAGACACATTGACTTACTATTTAAAGTAGTCTTTTGAAGAATTTACACATATTGTGCAACTGAGTCTTAATTTCTCATCAACAATAAAAACATGGAAATTCAAAACATGAAAAGAAAATAAAAATTACAACAATTAATTTCATTATCTTTCATGCTATACTTTGTAATTGTACGGAATTAAGTCAACTCAATTTAAGTAGTTGTAATAAAATTGGCTTCTACTATTCTCTATTCTATAGAGATATGAACATATTGGATTTCTCAAACAATTACCGGTATTGCAATAAAATGATTTATTATTGAAAATAAGAAACAAAGAAAATTTATCTATAGCTTAAGAAACACAATATACTAAAATTAAAGAGATAAAATTTTCGGAGGACAAAATATTATAGATAATTTTAGAAACAGATTATACACTTAAAAGGGTTAGTAATTTATAGCACTTACCCCCCACTATTAGTATACAGACACCAAGTGCGGTCGTCGTAACCCTTTGAAAGAACCTTCCCCTATTGGATCCTATCAAAAAAAAAAAAAAAACACCCAATTAACAAAATTGATCCAAAAGGGTCTAAAAAGCACACAAAATCAATTCAAAAACAAAAATATGAGACAAAATAATTACTTTCCGCTGCCAATGAAATCGTCTTTTGTATTGCTGTTCCAAACTGCAACACTTATCTCTCTAAGGCTTTCAATTAACGAAAACACAAACTTCTCTTGGAATACCGGAGTATTATGACCATCTATACACACACACACAAAAAACAAAATCAGCATGACTCACTATAACTCTATAGAAGCCTCAAAAGTATAAAGAGAAATTAAAGGGGTTGAATTTGATATTTATGTTTGGAGAGAGAGAGTTTGCAGAAACTGTGACTTTATATTTCTTAACTTGAGAGAGGGGTAAGGTTGCTAGGGTTTTGAGGTGTTATAATGTTTTTATTTTTATTTTTTATTTTTTAAATATTATGCTGACGTGGAAAAATGTGGTGCCAGCAGAGATTTCGGTTTTATATATATATATATATATATATAGATAATAATAAATGTCATTTTAATGAATGATTTAGGACGATCGTTAATAAATCATTTAAAAAAAAAATTTATATCACTTTTATGGGAAATTAAAAAGGCTATCAAACATTGATTTTTTTTTTTTTTTGTATAAATTTTTTTTTCTAAAATGATTCACTAACATATGCCTTTGGATCACCCTAAAACCAAAAAAAAAAAAAAAAAAAAAAACCTTTAGAATATCCATTAACTTTTATCGACAAGGCAGTGGATTTTAGACTTTTGATTGGTTTATAATAATAATAATAATAATAATAATAATAAATGTCATTTTAATGGGTGACTTAGGACGATCATTAATAAATTATTTTAAGAAATTTTTTATACCGCTTTTATGAAAAATTGAAAAAGCTATCAAAACACTTATTGTTTTTTTTTTTTTTTTTGTATAAATTGTTTTTTCTAAAATGATTCACTAACATATGCATTTGGATCACCCTAAAAAAAATATAAATAAATAAAAAAACAAATGCTTTTAGAATATCCGTTAACTTTTATCTAATATAATAATAATGAAAACCTTTTGTTAATTACTACAAAGAATTTAATAAGTCTTACGATATTGAAACAACAAAAATAAATAAATAAATAAATACTTCTTTTAACTATATTATATTTGACTTCCAAAAAGATGTTTCAATAAAAAATTCAACATTGTAAGTCTTGTCTTCTCACTCTCTACTTTCGCATTTCTTGTGTCTTCTGTCACTCTCTTCTTCTACATTTCTTGTGTCTTCTGTCTATATTATCTATAAAAAAAAAAAAAAAAAAAAAAACCTCAACATTAACTAACGACTTGAGGCACTCATTAACTGGGTCCTTTAAAAAATGAATGAGGATCATGTTATTATACTTACGATAAATTTTTGTTAATATTATACTACTTAATAACATTGTATTGGTTTAATGATTTTAAAATTCTGTCATTAAATTACATGTTCTCTTCATTGTTAATGTAACTCCCAAACTTTAAATTAATATCGAATGATGTTTACTATCCAATCTATTAACTTATGTTTTATCTATGATTAGAGTTAAAAATCTTGAATCTTAAACATTTTTCTAGAGGTGATTGTTATCAATAACTAATCATCTTAATAATTTTTTTAAATATGTAGAGGACAAAAAGACAAAATAATCAAGTAATATATAAGCTTGTTAGAAAATGCATCATTAGAAAATTATTGAGATGTGTATTATTGATAAAAGTTACATCCAATAGAAGTTGAGATGTGTATTATTGATCCTAGTAAATTTTAAAAGAAAAAAAAAAATTTTACTTCAATTTAGAATGCTTTTTGAAGACAAGTCAAAATCAAGCCAACCCAAAATTTGGTTTCATGGTCTAAAGTAAATTTGTACGAGTCCATTATTGACACAAGAAGGACTGAAGCGAATAAAACAACCTTGCATTTTATATGGCAATTTTCAGTGTGACAAGTAGCAATGAACAAGAGGGAAGAACATCCACAATAGTGGTGCTAAATAGCTATATTGCTATTTTTAGCACCACTAACACTTAAAATGCATGTTGCAATAATGGTGTTATAACTACAATTTTTTAGATGGCTATGTACTATAGCAAGAAGCTAAAAAAAAAAATTATTAAACTTCTCTCTCTTTTCTCATTAAAAAAATATTTTCTCTCTCTCCGGCTTCTCTTCTTTCTTCCTTTTTCCTTTTCGTTTTTTTTTTCTCTCTCTCATCTCCTCTCTACTTCGCCAACCAGAGACCCCACCCCATCTCCCCGAACCCATCTCGCTGAGACCCCATTTCCCTAAGCCCCATCGTCAATTTGTTCTATTGGATCTTCATCTTCATCGTCGATCTTTTTTAGGTTTGTCTCCAGTTTGTGCTGGGTTTGTCTCTGAAGACCCATCTCACCCATGTCGCCGACCCATCTCGCCCAGTCCTTCATCTCACCACTCACCCAACGCCGACAAGCCTAGTCCTCCATCTCATTGCCGATCCAAGCTCCATTGCCGACCTAAGCTCCATCATCGATCCAAGCTGCACTGGCACCGCCTTCATCAAACTCAAGAGCGCTACGAGACCAATCAAGGTAGAAATGAGGCAGAGGAATTCGGCTTTGGTGGTGTGGCTAGATTCATGGGTTTCTCTGGGTTTCGTGGTGGCGGTTTGGCTAGGTTTCATGGTGGCTGGGTTTCGTGGGTTAGTGGTGGTGTGGCTGTGTTGGTGGTGATTTGTGTGGTGGTTTTTGGCTAATTTGGATTTTTGGCAGTGGTTGTGGGTAGTTGTTCTTGGCTTTCTAGTTGTTGCTGGGTGGTTGTTCTTGGTTGGCAGTGGTTGTGAATTATGCCATTGATCAGTTTGTGGTTTTTTTTTTTTTTGGTAGTGGAATGTATTATTTTATTATAGTAGATATATTATTTTATTGTGATGTTTATATTATTTTATTGTGTTGAAAGCTAAAATAGATCCACTGATACTGGATGTTTTGTAAAATGAGTAGGTAAAATAGATAAAGTAACTTTTTGTGGTGCTAAATAGCTCCACTACTATGGATGCTCTAAACCATTTTTAGACACTAGTGTCCACCTATCATTTAACATGATAGTGGGAACAAGGGCAAGCACTTTATAATGCACTAATGCTATTTGTGAATATTGATTAAGACATATAGCTGCTAACTATATATTTTGTCAAGTAAGTTTGGGCCACACAATTGTGAGCATCATCACAAGAAAGAAAGAAATAAGGGTAAATTGTAAATTATACTCCTAAAGTTTGAGGGTGTTCAAATTTTATACCCTAAAGTTTCAGAATTTGGATTTTACTTTCTAAAGTTTTGGGGTGTTTAGATTTTCGCCTTAACACTTTAGAACTTGGATTTTATCCTTTAAAGTTTGGAAGTGTTTAGATTTTGCATCCCCAAATTCTGAAACTTTAGGGAGTAAAATTCAAACACTCCCAAATTTTAGAGAATAAAATCTAAACACTCTTAAAATTTCAAAATTTTGAAACATTAGGGTGTAAAATCCAAACACCCACAAACTTTAGGGGGTAAAGTTCAAATTCTGAAACTTCAGGGTGTAAAATCTAAACACCTCAAACATTAGGGATATAATTTGCAATTTACCCAATAAATAAAGAAAAGTGACATTTTGAAGTTTTTATCGTTAAATCAATTTCTGGAGTGGGCTTTCTCTCCCAAAGCAAATCATTAGTTTTTGTTATTAAAATGATACATTTTTGTCCTTCAATAAAGGATTTTTGGTGGGTGGAAGGTAGACTACACATGTTCTAGTTTACATATTCCCCATTTGAAATTGAAAAAAGAAAAGAAAAAATTCTAATTGGTGCAACTAGATGAAAAGAAAATTCAATTTACAATAATTGGGATTGGACCATGACAGGCCACAGGGCCAAATTGTGAAGAGGTGAAAAGGTCCATGCTCAACACTAGGTCCAAGCCCATGGGATGAAATACACATACATACAAATTTCTCTCCCTGTGTTTAGAAAAACACAAATATACATTTCATTTCATTTTGCAAGTATGAAGGCAGTTTTTGCACACTTTCATAGCTAATTACTCTCCTTGGACAGATACATTTCATTTTGCTAGCACATAACTGAATAAATAGTAAATACTATAAACAAATGAATTTCTTTAAAATATGATTAAAAAAAACAAATGAACCATGGAGTTGTGTATGGGATGGGTTGGGTTTGGGATATTTTTTTCAACCCAACCGACTTCTTAGGATTGATAAATCTCCAACCCTTGGTAACTCTAAAAACAACGCAATGTAAGGTTTGGATTGGGTAATCATGTTAGGGCCATTTTGCCAAACCAAATGGAAAAATTGCGGTTTCATTTAATTATTTAAGTATAATATTCAAAAAACTAGTATTATTTACATAATTAGTCATCAGTGAGATCAGGTCACTCCAGTAAAAAATCTTGCCAACTCGCACCTAACCCGACCTAAACTTAAAAAAATAAAGAAAAAGAAAAATTAACACAACCCAATCCATCACTTGATTCAACCCACAAAAAATAACCTGAAATATTTGGCTGATTGGTGGGTTGAATGTACTCCCTTGCCTCTAATATTTATTTATGTGATGGGATTGCATTGAAAGTGAGCTAAATATTAAAGACCACAGTTTCAACCAAAAAATTGTTTTTCAATCTTGATAAATTTTTTTTCAATAATTATTCCAATAAATATCAGTTTATGTCATGGCATTACCAATTGAATTGCAAAAGTACTGAATTAGCAAAATTCCCAATATGTATTAGTTTAATCTATGCTGCTTTAGCATAAAAAGTAGTTTTTTTTTTTTTTAGGGAAAAGACATAGCGTCATATTATTAAGGGAGGCTGCCTAAATCAGCCTGAAATACAGATGCAACGTCTGGTGGAACATCTTCAATCCAGACTATTAACTGAGAAAACTTATTAGCTTTACGTGCTAATGAATGTGCAACTTTGTTACCAAGCCTACATACATGAGAAAAATTAAAGTCCCTGAAGAACTGAGAGGCCATGTACTACACGTCCCTGACTATGTGGCCGAACTGAGCTAAAGACTGACGTTTACTTCTGAGGGTGTTGATGAGCACTTTCGAGTCACCTTCCATTATTACTCCATCCAACCCAATCTCTGCAGCAAATTCGATGGCTCTGCGCGCTGCAAGTGCTTCAACTTCAATGACTGTGAATGGTAGTGGTATCTGTTGGGAAAGGGATGCCATTACAAGTCCTTGATCATTCCATATCACCACACCTATTCCAGCACACTGGTCTTTTTCAAAGAGGGCGCCATCAAAATTTACTTTGTACCATGATCTGGCTGGGGGTTGCCAAGACACAGCTATGTTGTTCCTGGTGGGGAGGGTTGATGGCTGCTGCACTGAAAATTCTTGGAGCCGCTCCTATGCTTGTTGAAGTAGTTGTCCTAGTGCAATTGCTTCTTTGGCCAACCGAATGTTATTTCTTCTATTCCAAAGTGCCCAAACCACCATAGAGAAGAGCCCGGGGTCCCGGTTATCTGCAAATATACACTCAAGCAAATCTAAAAATTAGCACATTGTTTTAGTTTGCTATGATTCCAAAGAGGAACTGATTGCCATAGTTCTGTGAGCTTTGGGCAGAGATAAAGAGCATGTTGTACATCCTCTTGTGAGGTTTGACACAGGTCACATGTACCATCTATGATGATTTTATGCCTAACCAGGTTCATCTTTGTGGGCAGGGAGTTGCGGCATGCCCTCCATACTAGATTTTTGACTTTGTTGGGAACCTGCAAATGCCAAACCGCATGCCAAAGTTCTTTTGCTGCTGCTGTACTTGAGGAACCCGAATCTTCCTTGTAAAGCTCATTCATGAGAAATTGGTAGCCTGACTTCACTGTGTATTCCCCATCTGTAGTAAAGGGCCATTTGATGATGTCTCGTTGTTGTGTATGACAAAGGGGGATTTTTTTAACTACAACTGCTTCAAATTCAAGTAGACATGAGTCCAACTTCTCCACCTTCCAGGTCTGAGTTTCTTGACAAATAAACTCACACACCTTAGTGGATGTGTTTTGATTCTGCACTGGGGAAATTAGGTTTGGTTTGTACTCAGTGGTACCTAGTTATCAGTCCAGAAATTTATTGACCTTCCATCCCCAATCCTCCAAAGTCCACCCTTTCGAATGACCTCTCTCCCTTTAATTATGCTTTTCCAAGCATGAGAAGCAGAGTTTGGGACCTTAGCTTCCATTATAGAGCAATACGGGAAAAATTTAGGCTTGAACACCCGATAGAGCAGTGAGTTTGTATCATGGAGTAGCCGCCATACCTGTTTAGCCAACATAGCATCATTTTACATTGAGAGATCTTTAAATCCCATGCCCCTTTGAGATTTTGGCTTGCACAAATCCCTCTACTTCACCCAATGGATTTTTCTATTCTCCCCTCTTTGTCCCCAAAAGAAACGTCGAATAAGAGCTTCAATATCTTGGCATAACCCTACTGGTAGTTTGAAACAAGACATTGTGTGGGTTGGCAAAGCTTGTGCAACGGCTTTGATAAGTACTTCTCTTCCGGCCTGTGAAAATAGTTGACCCTCCCACCCTTGTAATTTTTTCCAAACCTTTTGCTTAATATTGTCGAAGCTCTCTTTTTTATTTCGGCCCACCAAGGCAGGGAGGCCTAAGTACTTTTCATATTGGTGGACAACTTGAACCCCAATGCTATCTTTGATTGCTTCTTGAACATGTTGTGGTGTGGATTTGCTAAAAAATAGAGAGGTTTTTGCCCGATTAATTTGCTGACCTGTTGCTCTCTCATAAGCCGATAAAATAGCCAATAAGTGGTGACAATCATGCTGATCAGCCCTGCAAAAAATAAGACTACCATCGGCAAATAAAAGATGAGTTAGTTTAGGTCCATTTCAGCATAATGAAACCCCTCGGAGATCACCCATAGCTACTACCTTTTTCATGAGTCCATGGAGCCTTTCAGTGCAGAGCAAGAAAAGGCAGGGAGAGAGTGGATCCCCTTGTCTAAGCCCCTTGCTTGGTACAATGTTACCCTGTGGTTCGCCATTGATCAAAATGGAATATGTGGCAGATGTAATACATGTCATCAAAAGCTTCACCCAAGTTTCATTAAATCCCATTTTTTTCATCAACTTCTCCATCCCCTTTTGCCCCGATCTATGGTTTCTCATGTAGTGCAGTGTTTCAAAAGCCACCATTATATTATCAGTGATTAAACGATCTGACATAAATGCACTTTGTTGTTCAGAGATCAGTTGGGGTAAGAAGGGTTTAAGTCTATTAGTCAAGACCTTTGAGAAGACTCTATAGATGACATTACTTAGACATATGGGCCGGTATTGGGAGATATATTCAGGTTGTTTCACCTTGGGGATGAGTGTAATGAGTGAATGACAGAGGGGTTTAGGTAACGTACCAGAGTTAAGACAGCATAGGATAGCTTCAATGACATCCGATCCAACCAAAGACAAGTAGCTCTGAAAAAATAAAGGTGGCATTCCGTTGGGTCCAGGGGCTTTGAGTGGTGACATTTGCTTCAAAGCCATCACTACCTCAACTGCATTAAACTCACGTGTTAGCTATGCATTCATGTCTGTAGTCATCACCTGAGGGATCTGATCTAGCACCTCATCAAAATCCTGTGGATTGTCAGAGGAGAAGAGCTGTTGATAAAAGTCTACTGCAATTGTAGCCACTCGGCTTAGCTGTGAGCACCAGATCCCATTGCTATCAAACAGCCCCTTGATGTAGTTTCAATGCCTCCTTTGCGAAGTTTTGCTATGGTAAAATCTGGTATTCCGATCTCCATCTCTCAACCATTCAATTTTTGATCTCTGCCTCCATAGTTGTGCCTCTTTATACATTAAGGAATTAATTTCCTTTTCAACCTGCTTCATCCGATGAACACTTCCCCCATTTTGAGTAGATTTTTCAGTCTTGGCCAGTAGCTTTCTCTTCTTTTCCAAGTCTCTCTGGACGTTACCAAAACATTTCTTGCTCCACTCTGTAAGTTCCCATCCACACCTGTCTATTTTTTTGATAAGTTTAACACTCTTGGCTTCATCATTACCTGTCCTCCACATAGCTTCTATAGTTTTACCACAACCTTTCTCTGTCATCCACATTTGTTCGAACCGAAATGGTCGTTGTTGCCTACACTCCATAGCTTCAGGTACCATCCACAAAGGCTTGTGATCAGAAGTAGTAACATCCAGATGATGGATTTTTGTTTCCAGGAATTTTGCAAACCAATCATTTGTTGCCACCGCTCTATCCAATCTCTCCTAAACTGTGTAATTTGTATAATGTCGGTGCCATGTGTATAGAGAACCCACGAAGTCTATATCCATGAAACCACACTCATCTAACACATCCCGGAATGGTTGCATTTGCTGATGTGGTCTTACCCTTCCTCCTTTTTTTTCAGATTGTTTTGTGATTTCATTGAAGTCCCCCGCACAAATCCAAGGAGCTGACCCTTTATTTTTCAAGCTTCGTAATCTGTCCCATGCTTCATGTCTTTTTTGTGTGTCTGGTTCTCCATAAAATCCTATGAATCTCCATTCATTCGCTGAATTTTTGTTGATGGTGGTGTCAATATGATGTTTTGAAAAAGTTTCAATCTCAAGCTTGAACTCCTCTTTCCAAAAAAGTACCAATCCTCCTGCTTTTTCCTTTCTAGGAACTATGAATTTATTCTTCCATTTTATTCTGTTTTGAAATCTGGTTAGCTTTGCTTCATCCGCCCATGTTTCGGCTATAAACAGGACAGAGAGATCTTTTGCTCGCACTATCTCCGCAAGCTGATCTTCTGTACATGGGTTCCCAAGCTCACGACAGTTCCAACATATGAGACTCATTGCTTCTGGCAGGGCTAGGAACCAGCCTCCGCCAATATCAATTTATTTTCTTTATCATTCTGAGAAACCAACTGCTTTTTTCTTGGTAACTCAGAGTGATCACCCCCCTCAATGATACTTCTTTTCTGGCCCACTGTGCCTTCCATAATTGTGTCCCCTTCTCTATGTTGTCGTGGAATTCTGTTCCATTTTGCTCTGTGGTACATGCTGGCTTTTCTTGAATTATTGGTGACATCTGATAGGGCTGATGGTGTTTGGAAATCAAGAATGTATGTGTGTTGGTCACGTGGTTGAGAGCTGCAATTGCTCGAGTTCAATTTTGGTTCATTGCCTTGAGAATACTTCGCATTAATCTCTTCACCAGCTGGAGGGATATTCTCATAGGAATGATTTTCTGGTGCATCAAATCTGCATAATTCTCGGTCAATCTCTTTTAGCTGATTTGCAAATAAGTCAATGCGTATTAATGGACTCTTGGACCCTGAAATTTAAGCTTCTTGATCAATTTCAGATTCCTGACCCGTGTGATTTGCTACTCCCTGATTTTTAGCCATAAAATCTTCCTCGGATATTGCATTTCCATTCAAAATAAGCCCATATTTTTCACTTTCCATACTTGGTTGGCTTGAAACTTCAACGGAAGCCTCCATGTTGGACACCACAGGCGGCGGTTGATCATGATTTTCTGCATTTTTGGCTTGCTGCATTTCCTTTTTTTTTCCAACATAGAAACCTGGCACCGTAATGACATTCTTTCGAGAGGGTGTGAAAGGTTTTGCGCGTAACTATGGGCCAAACTGTTGAGTATTAGTCTGGAGTGTACCTTCATTGTCAATCCAAATCTCTCAATCTTTATCATCATGTGTCAAGCGGCCACACCAATAACATAGGTTTGGGAGGCGTTCATATTTGAAGGCAACCCAATGTTCTTTGCCATCATCCAAAGTTATAGGTTTACCACGACAGAAGGGTTGTGAGATGTCAATGGAAACCCGAACCCGTATAAAACCTCCTCCAATTTCATCCGAGACCCCTGGTGGGTGAATTATAGAACCAATAGAGCTGCAAATCTGCTCTGCAACCTCTCTAGTCTTGAAGCGGATTGGGATGTCATGTACCTAAACCCAAAAATTAACCATGTTAAATTTCATACTACGTATTGTCATATCCTTATCATAGCGTTGTAACGCCATTAAGTGTTTATCAAAACTCCAAGGTTCGCTTGATAGAATTTTGTCAACGTCAAGTTTGTTATCGAAAGCAAATAAGGCTATGTGGTCTCCAAGGTTCTCAATCTTGAACCCATTCCTTGACCTCCAAAGCGGCTGAAAAGTATTAGCAATGGCTTCAAAATTGAAAGCCCGCTTTGTCAAGAACTTTGCTGCTAGGAACCAATCTGGTGCTGCCTGTTCTGGCTTTAAGCATAGCCCTGGTCCTTCCCTTTCAGAGAGAGACAGATCCCTCCAATGTTTTGTTAGCTCCTCCATGGAAGAGAAAAAGCCTCTGATTAATAGTGTTTCTCGATAACCCTTCAAAGAAAACAAACCCCACTAGCCCTTAAGATAAACTTGTTACCTCATGGGAACAACAAACCACCTTCAAGGGAAGGGACAGCCGTTCTACAGTCTAGGAGAAGTTGGAGCTCCAACTTTCGCTAGCACAAAGAAGTTGGAAGATGATTTTTATGTTTCTATGTTGCATTCCGAGCAATTTCAACTAGTTGATGACCTTTATTTATTTATTATTAATTGCTAAAAGCTAGTTAATGACTTGATGCTAACTAAGAGGATTACACTTTAAAAATATTTAGGTCATAAAATCTCTTATGGACATCAATGTTAAACATTAATTTCCTAAATAAACATTTAATATTCATAGAAAGAAAGGACTTAGAAACAAATCACCGGGGGAGGGAATTAATCCCTTCTCCATCTTGTGATTTAAAACGAAAATTTAGTGAGGAAAAGATGGAGAAATTATAGAGTCCTCTGGTGGACCACGTCACTTGTCTACCATTCTACTAAAAAATTTCCACTTATTTAAAATTGTTGAGTCAGTAATTAAATTTTGTTTAAAAAAATTTTATAACTAACAATTTTAAACAGGTGGAAGTTTTTTAGTGGAATGGTGGACCACGTCACTTATCCACCATGTGGATCTTATAATTTCTCGAAGAGATGGGGATATCTCTCATTTGGCTCCATTTTATGGGCAAAAACACAAGCTTTCCTAAAAAAATGATTTATAAACCAAAAAAAAAAAAAAAAAAAGAGATAGAAATTAGAAAGATCGCACTAATTAAAATACAAATTAGCTATTTTCCGACTAAAAAAAATTTAAATTCATTTAATTAAAACCAACCTAAAGTACAGGTTCAAAAAACGAAATTCACCACACAAAAAAAAAAAAAAAAAAAAGTGAAAAAAGGAAAAAGTTTGCTGTTTGCAATTGCAACTACTCTCTCAAGTTTGAACTCGGGCAGAAACCTTAAACCCCCAAAACAAAACCGAAGGGGGAGGTTCTAAAGTCCAAACTTCCAATTTTCTTCTCGTTGTCTCAATGATTATACACCTCAGAAGAATAAACCCACTTGAATTCAGGTCTCCAAATCGCTCTTCTCTCAGACTATTCTCAACTCTCTTACAAAACCCGTCTCCACACCCCAAAACCCAAACTCAAAACCCCATAAAAACCCTCACAAAACCCCAACTCAAAGCCTTAGAAAACCCCATAAAAACCCTCACAAAACCCCAACTCAAAGCCTTAGTTCTCACCCAATACTCTCAAGGCAAGTTCTCTAACCTTGTCTCAAACGTCATCGCTTTGCCCAATGTCCTCCTCACTGCCTGCCAAAACATCACCACTCCACAGCCCAACAATGGCCTCAGCTCCGTTGACTCACAGTCTCTTCTCAACTCGGTCTCGAGGCGGTTTGATGTCAAAGAAATGGGAAGCCAGCTCCGTGAGAATCGGTTTGATATTGAAGCTTGTTGTGTCACAATGACGCCTTCAAAAATGAAAGGTGAGTCCTTGGTCTTGCCCAACTTGAAATTAAAGGTTTTGATTGAAGCTATTAGGATGGTATTGGAAATTGTGTATGATGAACGGTTTGTAACTTTTTCTTATGGTGGGCGTGTCGGTATGGGACGCCACACCGCCATTAGGTACCTTAAGAACTCGGTAGAGAATCCTAGTTGGTGGTTTAATGTCACGTTTGATAGAGAAAGGTTTGATGATAGGCATGTAAATAAGTTGTGTTTGTTTATTGAAGAGAAAATAAAAGATGGTTCTTTGATTGGTTTAATAAAGAGGTTGTTTGAGTGTGAGGGGGGTGGGAATTGAATTGGGTGGTTGTTACTTAGGAAGGGGGTTTCCTCAAGAAAGCGGGTTGTGTTCGATTTTGATTAATATTTAATTTAATGGGTTTGATAAAGAAATTCAAGATATGCGTCTTCAGAAAAATCAGGAGAATCCAAAGTTTAAATCAGAGCAGCTTGTTTGGATGTCTGGCGGCTTTGGCCTATTTTATAAGCCAGTGAAGATGCACATGGTCAGGTATTTGGATGAAATATTAGTGATAACGTCGGGGTCAAAGATGTTGACCATGGACTTTAAGAATTGGGTTTTGAAATATTTAGAAGGTAGGTTGGATTTGAGGGTGGATAAAATGAAGACGGCAATTCATAGTGCAGTATCTGAGAATATTAGTTTTCTAGGTATGGAACTACAGGCAGTTCCACCTTCAGTTTTGCATCCTCCCATGAGTGAGAAAGCAATTAGGGCACGGAAGAAGTACCTTAGGCAGAAGGAAGTTAGAGCTTTAGAATTTAAAAATGCCAGAGAGAGGAAAAGAAAGATACTGGGGATGAAGATATTGCAGCATGTTTTTAAGAAGTTGAAGCAAAGTGATGGGTTTAAATTTGACTTTCAAATTGAAAATGAGGTTCGAGAAATCTTCAGAACTTGGACTGATGAAGTGGTCCATGATTTCTTGGGTTCCTTGGAAGAGCGTTGGGAATGGCATCGGATGCTTACAGCAGGCGATTTTCTCCCTTTAAGGCACATTAAAGGTCAATTGCCCCAAGAGCTGGTTGATGCGTATGATAAGTTCCAAGAGCAAGTTGACAAGTATTTGAGTCTGGTCCAAGCTAGAAAGGCATTAGAGAAAGAAGAAAAGAGAGTGGAGGAGGAAGAGGAACAGAAATACGCTAAGAGCATGGTTGAGGATTTGACAAGGCTGTGTATGAAAGTTGATGCACCAGTAGAACTTGTTAGGAAGGCAGTTAAGATGGCTGGTTTTACAAATAACATGGGTTGCCCTAGGCCAATCAAGTTACTCACTGCACTTGAAGATATTGATATTATCAAGTGGTATGCAGGAGTAGGGAGAAGGTGGCTTGATTTCTTCTGTTGCTGCCACAACTTCAGGATGGTTAAAACTGTAGTAGCTTATCACTTGAGGTTCTCTTGCATTTTGACACTAGCAGAGAAGCATGAGTCAACCATACGTGAAGCCATTAAGCATTACACTAAAGATTTGAAGGTCTCTGATTTTAATGGAAATGAAGTGTACTTCCCCACAGAAAGAGAGGTTAAAATGATGGGAGATCAAAATCTTTCGGATCCAAGGCCGGTTGATGGGGCTTTATCTTTGGCTTTGATCAGGTTGGCTTCTGATGAGCCTTCATGTTCCTGTATCGGTCATTTCTGTGACAGAATGGATACTGTTTATTATCGGGTATGGTTACTGCAGGACTGTTTGAATGTGAATCCATCTGTTGAGGACAAGTGGGTCCCAGGGATGGGTGCAATTCATGAAAGTCTCAATCGGAAATGCCTCCCTCTCTGTTCTCATCACATAAATGATTTATATATGGGGAATATCACCCTGCAAGACATTGACTGCACTGCATTTGTGGATGTGGACTGAATGTTGCATGTTCTGCTGCAGTTTTCTACATAATTGGCATTGGTTCTAGTGGCTGCTATTGATCTGAACCTTGTTCTAGAAATTCTTCTGTATTTCTTTTCTGAAATGAGGCCAAGCAGGTGATGTGTAAATTTTTTGTGTTTTTATTGATTTTCTTTTTAGCTACTAATGTCATTGTCATTTGTGGTGATGAATCATCGTGTGAAGTTTATTATAAACCATTATAGAGAAACATATTCAAGTAGTCATTATCCAATACTTCTCCAGGATTTTGGATGGTTAGTTTGTTACTTCTCTAGGTTTTTGTGAAAGGCATCCTTTATTTTCCCAACCCTGAGCACTTGATTTATCTCATTGCTCAGTCTATTATGATGGAACAGGATTACAAAACCATTTTGTCCCTGAAAATTCTGTTCTTGTGCCTTACGTATCCATTCAATATGATAATCATGTCTTTCCTTAAACTGTTTTTTCGGTGCCTTCTTACCTTCTTCTATGTAAATGTAAGTAACTCATGTTGACATGCTCAATTTATTCTACAGCATTGTGACTGTCATGCGCACCACACCAGCTGTTTGATCCTCAATTTGTAGTTTGATTCATACAAACCCCACAGAAACCCTCACAAAACCCCAAATCAAAGCCTTAGTTCTCACTCAATACTCACATGTCACATTCTCCAATCTTGTCTCAAATGTCCTTGCTTTGCCCAATGTGCTCCTCACTGCCTGCCAAAACATCACAACTCCACAACCCAACAATGGCCTCAGCTCCCTTGACTCACAGTCCCTTCTACACTCGGTCTCGAGGCGGTTTGATATTGAAGAAATGGGCTGCCAGCTCTGCGAGAATCAGTTCGATATTGAAGCTTGTTTTTTCACAATGATGCCCTCAAGAATGAAAGTTGAGTCCTTGGTCCTGCCCAACTTGAAATTAAAGGTTTTGATTGAAGCTATTATGATGGTGTTGGAAATTGTGTATGATGAACGGTTTGTTAATTTTTCTTATGGTGAGTGTGTCGGTATGGGACACCACACCGCCATTAGGTACCTTAAGAACTCAGTAGAGAATCCTAGTTGGTGGTTTAGTGTCACATTTGATCGAAATTTTTTGATAATAGGCATGTAAATAAGCTGTGTTTGTTTATTGAAGAGAAAATAAAGTATGGTTTCTTTGTCGGTATTATAAAGAGGTTGGTTTGAGTGTGAGGTGGTGGGAATTGAATTGGGTGGTTGTTACTTAGGAAGGGGGTTTCCTCATGAAAGCGGGTTGTTTTCGATTTTGATTAATATTTACTTTAATGGGTTTGATAAATAAATTCAAGATATGCGTCTTCAGAAAAATCAGGAGAATACAAAGTTTGAATCAGAGGAGCTTATTTCGGTGTCTGGTGTGTTTTACAAGCCAGCCATTGAAGATGTATGTGGTCAGATATTTGGATGAAATATTAGTGGTCACTTCAAGTTCAATGATGTTTAGTTCAAAGATGTTGACCATGGATTTGAAGCATTGGGTTTTAAAATATTTAGAAGGGGGGTTGGAGTTGAAGGTGGATAGAATGAAGACATTGACTACACTTTGTTTGCAGATGTGGACTGAATGTTGCTTGTTCTGCTGCAGTTTCCTTTGTAATTGGCTTTGGTTCTAGAGGCTGCTGATGTTCTGAAACCTTATTCAAGAAATTCTTGTGTATTTCATTTCTGAAATGAAACCAGGTAGGTGATGTGTAAATTGATTGCGTTTTTATTCCTATCTTTGCTACTAATGTCATTGTTCATTTGTGGTGATGAATCTTTGTGTGAATTTTATCTTAAGAACATAATAGAGGAGCTTATTCAAGTAGTCATTATCCAAAACTTTTCCATGATTTTGGAGGGTTATTTTGTAACTTCTCCAAGTTTTTGCAAAAGGCATCTTTTGTTTAACCAACCACGAGCATTTGATTTATCTCATAGCTCAGTATATTGTGATGGATACATTGGATAGGATTACAAAACCATTTTGTCCATGACAATTCTGTCCTATTGCGTTGCTTAAGTATCCTTTCAATACGATAATCTTGTCTTTCCTTAAAACTGTTTTCTTGGTGCCTTCTTACCTTCTTCTATGTAAGTATCTCATGTTGACATGCCCAAAATATTCTACAACATTGTGACCCTCATACTCTCCACACCAGCAGTTTGATCCTTAATTTGTTTGATTTATACAAAAACACTTAGTTCTTCACAATCGATACAAGACATTAATTAATTTTTTTACTCTTATTATTTTTTATTTGTAAGTTACACAAACTAAAAGATTTCCTCTGGCTTGTCTATCGAAAAAATTAGTTACTCTGGCAACTAAGGGGACCATTTGTTTGTTTCCCTAAGCTTCTTTTGTTTTAATAGGAAATAGGACTGGTAAACCTTTGTCTCATTGAAGCTTCTTTCCCATGAGTTTCCCATTTTTGGTTGACCCATAAGAAAGCGTTTCTCCAGAATCTGTCTTCTTTTGTTTGATGTTTGTTTGTTTGTTGTATAGTGTCTCTTGTGATCTTTCTGGCTTTTATTTTAACTAATACTAGAATTCTCCCAACTCTTCTCATGCTTGTTGTAGTTACCTGTTGAGAGCTGTTCTCAAGTACTGTAGGGCTGAAAAATGAGCCAAGCTGCTCGCAAGCAGCTCGATCAAAGTTTGCTTGGCCTCTTTGTTAAGCAAGATGATCTGAGCTTGAACTATGTTCTGAGCTTAAGCATCATTATGCTCAGCTTGTCAGCCCATGATCTGGCTTGATAGAGGGCCTCCATCATAGATCTGATCTGAGGGAATATTCTTCTTCTCAAACTGATCTGAGTATTTCATTTTGGGAATTAAGCACAGACAGCACATTCTTCTTAATTTATCTGTTTTTTAATCTGTGGGATTGAACCACCACATAAAAATGTTATGGGCTTTTCATGTATAAGACGAATTTTGCCCTCTTTGGTTCCCAAATTGCAAACAAGAGATGAAAAGAGTTGCCATTCCTGTCATAACAAGTCCTGCTTCCCTATTAGCAGCTGTAGGTCACACATAGGAGAAGAGGACACACTGAGGTGCCTTTTTTGGGAATATACATAAACAACCATGCTCCCATGGACACATGAGAGAAAAAAAGGCCATTGCAGGTGTTGCTTCCTAAGCTGTACAATAACCTTACCCTTGTTGTAGAGCCCATCAGCTTTTGAAGTTTAAATGCTCAAAACAGCTAGCATTTAGAAGTTTTTTGGAGCTTGCAATCAGCTTGGAAGACATTCAACTATTGCATGAGCTGAGCTCCAGCCAGAATGTTGAGACTGGAATCAAGCTCAAGCCTATCTTGAATTCTAGAAATATTTTGCAAGAGCCGAGTATGAGTAGTTGGAAGTTGGGCTTAGCCCGGTTTGTTTACAGTTCCCATTGTATGATTGGCTACCAAAGGTTTGCGAGTTCATACCTTAAGTACTGCCATTTTGTGCAAAAAAAAAAAAATTATGATGGGTGATGTATGTGTATATACTTGCATTGACTTGACAATTAATCTTCATTTCTCTTTGATGATTGACTTGTATTGTATTTACCTCTTTTGCTTTTAGAGTTTAGTCTACGTTTGGCACTTTTGAAAAATGCAATATACTTTATTTCCCATTGTTTATTAAAATTTTCATAGTCAGTATTGAACACTTGTTTCCTTTTAATTGGTTTTTGTGGTTGTTCATTATAGGATGGCTGCTGTGGGGTTCTGTGAGTCATCTTTAAATCAGAGGTATTGGATTTCAAGGCTTTAAGTAAAAAACAATATTTCCGAAGGGAAAGTGTTGATCATTTTTGTGACGAAGCAGGCTGAGCTTTTGGCAGACTGTCCATAAACAGGCTGAAGATGATTTTGTTACTAATGAAGTGTAATGTTTTGTGGGGTTTTGAGGTTTTTAGTGAGCAAGAAAGAATGACCTTGTTTCATTGTTTGGCTTTTGCAATATCAAGTTTAATGGGTGAGTGAGGAGAAATGTGGTTTTTGAAGATGGAAGGTAGTTTCTAGAAGATAAAGATGATATATCGTACTGTGTACAGAAAATGAAGATGGAGGGTAGTTTCTAGAAGATATACATGATATACTATACTGTGGATAGAAAATGGTAATGAGAAATAATATGGATAATTAGATTAGATTTTTCATTATATATTTTGCTGGTTTTACTTTGAGACACATAATCTCTCTCTCTCTCTCTCTCTCTCAAAGTGGTGTTTTTGCGTTTGACCAGACTATTCTACTTCCAATCCATGAGACACCCCGAAACCTCATAGATTGATAATGTGGTGAATTGAACCTTAGACCTTCGGATGTCATATCCCAAACCTAGCTCAACAAGTTCAAAACACTATCAAGGTGTTTGATAGATTGATAGTGTGATGAATTAAATCTTGGACCTTTGGATGTCACACCCCAAACCTAGCTCAACGAGTTCAAAACACTATCAAGGTGGGCAACTAGTTTGAACAGAAAAAAGAATATTTTTCATGGTGATGTGAATTAGATTATCAAGTAATCAAACAATTGAGATTGAATTATTCAGCACTTTAGAAGCAGAAGAAAATTCTCAGTTTGCTTCAGATATGAATTTTCTTTTGCTTCTTTTAGTCCAACTAAATCTAATAAAGAGGAGGCAAATAATATTCAATCAAGAAGAGCGTAGGCACTTGAAATTCTACTAGAAGTTATTGACACCAAGTAACATAGGGCATTTTACTATGTAGCTTATTGTGGACTAATAATCTATCCCTATTCATCAGTAATGAGATATTGTGTAAGAAATGGAAGGTAGATTCAGATGTAGTCCATTCGAGTTAATTTTTACAAATCTGGAAGGATTAACAATGGCAAAGTAGAATTACTGAAGTTGCTTGGATGGTTGTCACCATTGACAGATGTTGTTATAAGTGCCATAGAATGCCAAATTGGAACTGTCCCCGTTTGAATTGCAAATTACTCAAATCTAATTCTTCCCCACTTACTAGTGGGATTTGTGGAAGAAATGACTGTCATCCACGAAATGTGTTATAATCTGCATTACTAGAGTTGTCCAAATTTCTATTTTCCAACTCTCAAAATGTCCAACATCATTGTAAACTTGCCTTGGTGGAAAAATGAAAAAATTCCAAACTAGTCCATACTGATGTCTAGGGGCTACCACCTCTCACATTAATAACTACTTTTCTTTTCCATTGATCTTTGTTGATCGTTTCACCAAATTACATGGTTGTATCTGTTACAAAATAAATCAAAAGTATTTGCTATATCTTAGCATTTTAAAGCCATTATGGAAACACAATTTTCATTTTAACTTAAAATCCTAAGTGAAAGTGGAGATGAATATACTTCAACTAAAAAGGTTGTACTTAGTACATAAAACTCCCACTTTTGGTGGGTTTGGAAGAGGTTAGGGTAGGTAATCTTACTCCAAATTTTCTTTTTTGGAGGGGTTGATTCCTAGCTTGAACTTATGACCTATCACTTTTGGTGGAAGGCATTTGCAATTGCATCAAGGCCTGGCCTCTAGGTGAATGTACTAAAACTAAATTTGATAAATTTTGTACTTCACAGCGTATAATCCATCAGTGTTATTTTCTCGATTTTTTTGGCATTTGGCACATTTTTGCTAACATTTTTGTTATGTAGCTCAAAAAGCAAACATATTAATTAAGTAGCATTTTGTGTCTTAGAGACTTAAGTTCAATAAAGAAACTCGAATTCAAGACTCGAGTCCTAAGTGGTGGCAATTTGATGTGGATTAAAATATCCACGTGGAACTTAAGTCTTAAAAACTAGCGTTCCTTAAAGACCAAATTTCAATTCCTCACCAACAAAACCAAACCCAACAAAAAACAAATCTGTGAATGTCTCACCTGCAAACCCAAACCCAACAAACACGCCACCACCTCATCCCGATTGGAACTTGCAAATCCAAACCCAACAAATGCACCGCCACCTCATCCCGATCAGAACCTGCTAAGAGAGGGGGAAAGTTCATGGGTTTTGATCTAGCGTTTTGACCAAAAGAGATAGGGATGGGGACAAAATGAGAAAGAACCACCTTGATGGTGAGTTTCAGCCTTGGAGGCCTAGTTTGGGCTTGATCTATAGATATAGCTAGAGAGAAGAAGAGAGGTTCAGAGAGAGAAGAACAAGAAGAAATTGTCATGTCAGTTTCTTGATTTTTTTTTCTTGGTTTTCTTTTGAGGAAAAACTCAAATTCCATGTGGAATTTTTCCACATTAGCTTTGCCACCACTTGGAACTTGACTTTTAGAGACTTGAGTAGTTCCTTCACTGAACTTGAGTCTCTAAGACTTGAGATGCTACTTAACTAATATATTTGCCTTTTGAGCTACATACCAAAAATGTTAGCAAAAATATGCCAAATGCCAAAAAAATCCTTTCTTTTCCACACACACCCTAACAAAATGGGGTAATTGAAAGAAAACATTTCATTTCGTGGAAACTTCCGTAACATACATTAAATAAGGTCCAAAATAATGCTCATTCAAAGATTCAAGTGTTTTTTATAATCAAATAATACACATTCTTAACATCATTATTACACAACAAAGAGGTTTATAATATCTCATTACATAAGAAAAACCCAATTAATTTAGGATGAATGAGAGTTTAGCCTAAAAGGACCAAATTTTAATTATCAAATCAAGAAAAAATAATTATGATGAATCAAGTCAATAACTTAAATTGTTCAACCAGCTTAGTTTAACCTGACTTTGACAACTTCTTAATCATTGGGTTCAAATTTCTCATAGTAATGACATCAAATCAAACAATCAAATTTGAATTTCATATTTTAACAACAAAAAGTTTTAAATAAAAAAAGGCAAAGAAAAAAGTTCATGTTTTGTTCACGTATCAGCAGAAAATACTATATCAGCCAAAAGTTAGTGAAACAGATTGAAATTTAGGTTGAGGTGGGGGATGATTCATCCCCATAAATAACTTGAACAAATGGAATTGATAATTTTGCTTCTGCATGGACTTTTTGGTGGGTCTCTAACTCTATTCAAACACAAAAAGAAGGAAAATAGTGGAGTATCACAAATACAATCAAGTTTGACTAATCCAACTAATTCAAAACTAAAAAGTCCTTAAATATTTTAAAATGAATTATTGGGAATGGCACTGGAAGCTTATAGCAGGCAATTCTCTCTCTTTAAGGTGCATTAGAGATCATTTACCCCAAGGTCTAGTTGATGCAATAAGTTCCAAGCAAATGATGACAAAATTTGAGTCTGTTTCTAGCTAGAACGGCATTAGAGAAAGAAGAAAGGAGACTAGAGGAGGAAGAGGAACAGAAATATGCTAAGAGCACAATGGAGGAATTGATGAGGCTGTGTGTAAAATGCACCAACATAACCTGTTAGGAAGGTGGTTTAGATGGCTGCTTTTACAAATATCGTGGGTTGCCCTAGGCTGATCAAGTTACTCATTGCTCTTGGAGATACTGATACTATCAAGTGGCTTGATTTCTTCTGCTGCTGTCACAACTTCAAGATGATAAAAAAAGAAGTAACTTATCACTAAAGGTTCTATTGCATTTTGTCACTAGCAGAGAAGCATAAATTGACCAACAGCCCAACAAAATTATATTAATCAACAAACCTCAAGAGAAATTTTTTAATGAATAATTAATTTTTATTGATCAAAACACTAGAAGATAAAACTTTAAACAAAGCATGACACACAACCAACAGCCCAGTAACAATACTTAAAACAACCCTGTCTGCCACCAAAGTACAAATAGCTACATTTGCAACTACACTAAACAAGCCCAACAAGGCACTCAAACATTACAACAGTGCAAGTGTGCAACTCTATCAGACATTGCTCTAATCACAAACTGTTGAGTTGGTGGAAGCTTGAAATGCTTATATTCTGTGTAACAAAATAATAGTAGGTTATGCAAAATAGAAATAGGAGAAATAGAAAAAGACATCACACATGAAACACTTCTGCCTTGGGCCTACATCCACGGACAATGTCTAACAAAAAATTTCACTAAGAAAATAGGAGATTACAAAATAGCACGGGACAAGAGAATCTTTAATTTCTATAAACTGATGCCAGTGCTTAAACCCTATAAAACCAATTGAACAAAGCCACACACATACAGCAAAAAGGAACCCTCCAAGGCTATTTCTTGACCACTTTAACGAGGGCCCAGGTGGGTGTGAGAGGAGAGACCCTCCTTGGCTAATTCTTCAACGACCTCTGGTAACTATCCCTCTTACTGCCACCATAGGCTTCAAGAAAAATTTGAACAATTTAAACCTGATGAAAAAACTAGTAAAAAATAGAGTGATGCAGAATGATTTTAATTTTTGAGTTTGTGGTGATTGGGATGTGAGTGCCAAACGGTAATAATGTTAAGGTACAACTACTCAACTAGCACAATACTTATGAATTTTTTTTTTCTTAAACCTGACAATCAAAACCCACACTTTCATGTCATTATATTGTAATAGGAAGAAGAAAGATGATGACTTACAGGCAAAGAAGTCAAATAACTCCCTAAAGAATCAGCCATACATACTCCAAGTCTTTGGATCTAGTCTCTCATTAAAGTAGTCTTCTCCACTAGGTCCAGCCCCATCATCCTCATAATGACTTCGCTTATTTCTGCTACCTTCTGCAGCTAAATTGTCAATATCATGATGGATTACACCCAGATCCTCATAGAGCATGCTGTTGTTGCTGCTGCACTGTGTCATAGTAAATATGGAATTTACTGGTATTCATATTCCTTTTCAAATGGAATTAACTTCTATTAATAAAAGAAAATCCAACAATTTAGAGTACAACCACATAAGGCATCCACAAGAAATTATAGAGCTCCCTCCCTTGTACTACTTATGATTTTTGAAGCCAATATTAAGACAGATCGTATGATGGTTAGTTATAGGAGCTTAAGAGTTAAGCGTGTGACAAATAGATGTTTGATGATTTTTTGATTTGAAATAGGTGTTCCAAATATGCATCTTATTCTGTTGGTAGGATTCTTTTATTCTTGAAACTTAAGGCTCCTGTGAATTTAAACAATTGTCTTTGAATTTCTAAGAAATTAAATTTTAATGTTGGGTGGCTCCTGATAAATTAGTTTAGAGATCCTGAGTTTAACTCGGATTTTATAGATGGGAAACAGTTTTGTGCGTTGTATCTTATGACACTCTATAGGGCTGAATAGCTACTTTTATTCTAAAGAAAACCAAAGAACCAACCTGCAGGGTACACCTTTAGTACTTCAGTAGGGCAAGCTCTTTAATAGGTTTCTTTTTTGTTTTAAAGCCAGCTAGCTCAATTAAGGAAGCATGATGCTGCTAGAGGAAGGCAGCTTCAACTTATTCGCCTCTTGTATATACATGCATACCTATACATGTGGCAGCTGAGTATGTTCAAAGGTACACTCATTTTTTATGACTGGCCATGTAGTAAGCATTCGATACTGCTTTCGATTGTCAAGCACAATAAAAAGATTATCTTACAGGTAAAAATTGAGGTGACCGTTTGTCATGGTTTTTTTTTTTTTTTTTTTTTTGGGAATTTTCTCATTAGAAGAAATATTACTTATTTGGTTTTATGGTACATTTAATCATGCATTCCCCTGTAGAATATTTACAGCCAGCACAACTGACCTAACTAAAGATATCTAAGCCAAACTGGGGCTGAAAAGCGAGAAAAAAGAAACTGTCCCATGTTAAGTCTTCCCCAGGAAGAGGGGGAGAAAAATGGTAAATGAAACGAAAGAAGAAGAACTGACATTGTGTTCTAATGAAAGGGGTGTAGATTTGAATAACAGTCTGAAAGAAACATTTTAAAACATGTGCTGCTGACAGTTACTTTAATTTCTCATGAGTTGTTAGTGTATGGTATTTCTCTCATGGCTTTATAAGTGATCTGAACAAGATATCCACGTTTGTCACTAAAATTTGATTTCAAATGCAAGTTCCATTGTGTCAGACTTCATAATCATATCAGTAATATATATTAACATGTTCAATGTTGCAGATTTCCTGCTTCAAGAAATTGCTTATTGTTATCATGTATAAGCATTTATTATACTTGTTTTGGAAGTTGGACCACACGAAGAATAAAGCAAATAATTTGCACTATTATATCCTCTATCTGAGCTGAGCCAGATAATTTTTCCCTTTTTGACAGTTTTCCCTTTGTGTGTGTATGACTTCTAAATTTTGTGTCAAGATCAATGTGCTGTTTTGGTTCTTATTTTTAACTTTACTGAATTTTGTGTCAGGAAATCCAGAAGCAACTATTAAGAAGCACCTAGTTTGCAGTAGTTTTTTCTTAGTAATTGGAGGAGTTTGCAAATCTGTCTGATTTGGCTGGAAACTCTCAAAAGAAAGAGGTTTTCTGTGCTGCTGTCCCAGATGGGCTGAAGAACCAAAATTTTGAGCTCTTACAATTTAAAAAAGCCTCACTACTGGTAATGTACCTCGGGGTTCTTCCAATTTCTGGGAGTTGTTGTGTAAGAAAATGTATGCCCCTTCTTGAGATAACAGGCAGAATTGAATCCTAGCAGCAGGGAATCTTTCATTTGCAGAATGGCTCCAGTTGATCCAATCAGTTCTTTATAGCCTTTAGGTTTTACTGGTCAAGCATCTTCATATTGCCAAAGAAGAGTTTCAAGCCTATTGAACAGAAATTTAGTAGTTACCTATGGAGAGGAAAGGAGCTCTAGGGGCTTAAGTATCATGGGATGTTGTATGCTAAAGAGAAGGTGGATTAGGTTTGAAAGGGGTGTAAGAAATGGAACAAAGCAGCCATAATTAGACATATATGGAATCTGTTTGCTAAGGCAGGGTCAATTTGGGTAGCTTGTGTTAAAATATTTTGTAACACGAGTTTCGGACTTTCAGGTTTGTTAACATCCCTCAAGATAGCTCTCAGGGCTAGACGAAAATTCTAAATCTTAGAAGCATTTTCAGGCTATTACTGAAGTTGAGGTTGTAGCTGATTCCTATGGCATGATTGGTGACATCCAGATGGAGTTCTAACAAGTTTCAGACTTTCGGGTTTGTCAACATCCCTCAAGATAGCTCTCAGGGCTAGACGAAAATTCTAAATCTTAGAAGCATTTTCAGGCTATTACTGAAGTTGAGGTTGTAGCTAATTCCTATGGCATGATTGGTGACATCCAGATGGAGTTCTAATTCAGAGGTACGGTACTCGAGTCATATATGATGTTGCTAGCAGATCAAATGCAAGGGTTTCAACTTTCAAGTGTTTTGAAAGATAAAAAGTGGTCTTGGAAGTGAGTAAGATCAAATGGCCTTGTATCCATTCAGAGTAAACTTTGTTCACTAAACATTGGCCAAAGAGATAGAGTGGTACCTATTCAAGTGCAGAAACATGGGAGTGGGTCAGGGTTAAGCTTTTAACAGTTGGATGGTAGAAAATCATGTGTTTCTTTCAAGTTATTCCAAGATATTT
Organism: Quercus robur; assembly: GCF_932294415.1. Taxonomy (NCBI): domain Eukaryota; kingdom Viridiplantae; phylum Streptophyta; class Magnoliopsida; order Fagales; family Fagaceae; genus Quercus; species Quercus robur. The sequence goes on along the minus strand of NC_065540.1, from coordinate 43,579,295 downwards.
ATTCCTCTATTGGCTAGTAATAAGGACCAAATTAAGCACTCAGGACAGAATGCTACATTGGGTTTACACTGGTGATCTAAAAATATGTACTCTGCAGGAAAAGCTTGGGATGCACACTTGTACTCTTGAGTTGAGTTCTTTTAACTAGAAATTTGGAAAGAATTAATGGAGTGCTGCTTAATTGATTTCCTTTAATATGTGTTGGAAGACATCATTGTTTGGGGAGAAAATCAGTGGGAGGGAAAATCTCTTAAGGGCTGTGGTATGGAAGTTGGCCTTAGGTGCTGCTGTGTACCATTATGAGAACTGAGGAGGGCATTATGCAGTCCACATAGAGAGAGGTTAAACTAAGGTTCGAGACAAGACGTAACTATGTAATCTTTCTTAAATTGAGTCATTTGTAGTAAATGGGTAATTAATTTAGCTGTCATTGGTGAGTTCTGAAAATGAATTATATCGGATTTTTATGTTGATTTAACATGTGTTAGACTGATTAAAATGAAGTGGTAAAATCAACTTTCATGTTTTAATATATAATAGAAGAATAGTGATAAGAAATAAAAAAGAAACAGAACCTAATTATACTTCTTTCCATAATAAGATGAAAATTGAAGTGAAGTGTGTTTTGTTTTTGGATAAAAGCGTTCATGCCTAATAAACCAACACATTGTACAAATTATAAGACAAATTCATTGAAAATTTATTCAATCTTTTGGGTAATATTCTCAACTCTCATATGAATAGTAAATTCTACTATAAACTTTACTAAGACTCATTGTCATGGAACATTGAATAGTTATCCACTTATTCTTCATTTCTCTTTTTTGATCACCAAACAGTGAAAAAAAATAGTTTTACAAACTTCAACATTTTTTCATTACTTTTCTTTTTCTAACTTCAATTGCATATAAGTTGTGCAAACCATGGTCCAAAACCAACATCCGAACCCAGCCAGGTTTTTGTTGGATATTTCTTAAATATGAATCATAGACCCAAATGCCAGCAAGGGAAAAGAAAAAGCATACATTATATATGTGGGACTGTTGGAGAAAAGGCAAAACAACAATTATATAAATGCAACAGTCCTCAAGAGAAATTTCAATAAGTATTTGCATAGAAATAGAAGTTCAACAGAGAATTACATTTGCAGGACAAAATAAAAACATGATTTAATAAATAATAAGAGCCATTTGACAGTTAATTTAAATAGCTGACCATTTTGAGTCCTTGAGCTTGACCACTTTAGAAAGAGCCCAGGTGGATGTGAGAGAAGGAACCCTACTTGTCTAATTCTTCAACATGGCTCTGCTAACAATCCCTCTTACTGCCGCCATATAAAAGTGCCCCAACAAGACAGCAAGAAAAAAATTAAATTATTCCAACCTGATTTTAAAGGGAAAAAAAGTGGCTATATGAATGAGGGCCAAAAGGCAATATGCTACGGTACATCTGCACACTAAATGCTATGATTTATATTTATTTATTTATTTTTTAAATGCTAGTAAGGGAACTCCAAAAAGAAAAACTTTATAATTTTATACCTATGACAAATTAAATTTGTTGTCATGCCAAAAATAAACCTGACAATCAAAACCTACACTTTCATTTCATTGGATTCCCTCCCCAAAATAAAGAGAACATCAAGATTTGTAAATTGTATAATAGAAAGAAGAAAGGTGATGACTTACATACAGGCAAAGAGGTCAAAAATTTCTCTTATATTGGAGGTGGTTCGTCATAAGAGTAGTCTTCATCACTAGGCTCCACCCATCATCGTCATCATGGAATCACTTATTTCAGGTACCTTTGGAGGCTGTATCATCAATATCATGATCAATTGCACCCAGATCCTCACCGGGCATGCTGCTTGTATACCACATGAATCCCATTTTTCACCACCACCAAGTTATTGGTACTTATTTCAATATCAAGTTTACTGGATCCAGTCACATCAATTTGACTAAGTTTATTTCCCAATCCGTTCCACTTAATATAGATAGAGGACACATAGAGCAGCCAAAGGTGAGGTAATTTAAATTTACCATATTTTGTCATAAAAGAAGAGCGTACTGTAGATGTCCTTGCAAATCCATTGACTTTAAACAAACATGTAAGCTTAGAGTAATTACACAACTCTTTTGTAAAAAAAACAAAGCACAACGCAATTCCCATAAACTTTTCATCACTCCCACAATAAGGCACTTGTATGTTATCACCCGTACATTCAAGGCTAAACCCATTTATAAGGAAGGCAATAATAGGCCCCCAGGAACATGACTTGTTGGCATGAATGAAGATATCCCATTATTGCATCCATGGATATATAGCTTTAATTTCCATATTTTCAAGAAGAACAATTGATGAATGACTACAGCAAATCTCGATTCTTTTATCGCTTTCAACAGCTCTGTTGAAATGGGTTTTCATCGTCCTTAAAGGTGACAATGCCTTTCTGTATCAAAGCTTCATATAGATGGCCCATAAACTTGTAGTGAGTGCCTCTGAAACTGAGGAAAACATCATACTTCCATCGTCCAGTAGACGAAGAAGAAGAAGAACTTGGGAAAGATGATGAGTCCATTTCCATGTCCCCTAAAAATGGAATGATAAAAAAAATTTTAGTCTCAACCATGTGTGTTTTGTTGGGAGAATAAAAAGTAGAATGATAGAAAACAAATACAATTTTTTTATTAAAAGACACTTTTAACAAAATGGATTGAAAAAAAATATGGACGCATTGTGGAAGCGTATTTAGGAGCTTGGGCAATGAATGTTGGATATATTGGTAGACTTGCTTGACTTTTAAAAGAGACTCGTCTTGTTTAGGCAAGAGAATTGAAAAGGAGAGGAGTATGATTGAGATGGTCTTTGATTGGGGCGTTCTTTTGTTTTGTGTTGTTTACTATGCAATTGATCTCTATCATAATATATTTCTTTTCCTTTTCTTTTTTAAACATGTTCGCCGATCTTAAAATAGCCAGAGTCTAGTTTGAAAGAAGTGAATGGATATCAAATTATCAATTATCATGTTCAGGCTTTTAAGTAGTTTTTTTTTTGGCTGAATAAATACTTTATTGCTCAAAAAACTCAACCCGAAACAGGTGAGAAACAATAAGATCGGGCATGGACCCATCTCTAACAAAGGCTTGAGATACATGTGAAGGTAGATTGGAGATGGAAATCAGCCCAAATCAGTTTACAAGAGCTGCCCTCTGGGCGAACAAATGTGCAAATAACTTACCCTTTCTATGAACAAAAGAAAATTCAACATTTGAAAAGCAATTAACAAAGTACAAAATATCTTCAAAAATAGATCTGATACTCCAATGCGGGGCTACATCTGACTTTTTCAGCGGCTCAATGACATTCCAGGCATCTCCCTCCAAGATTATATTCTAGAATGCTTCATTCATAGCACATCTAATGGCATATCAAGCTGCTCTTGTTTCCCCCAGTAGGGAATTGCCACTCTCAAATTGCTCTAACCATGCCAATAGAAGGTTGCCAACTATATCTCTTCCTACAACTGCAACTACGGTTTTCTCCTCATAGATTGCAGCATCAAAATTTAGCTTGATCTAGCTCCTTGGAGGTAGAGACCAAACCACATCTTTCGATGACCTCTCATTTTGCTCCTTCCAAGCTTCTTTATGCTCCATGAAGACACTAAAAATTTGCCTGGAAAGATCAATTGGATTACTTTTGGAACCCTCCACTCTAGCTTTATTTCTAGCCATCCATAAATGATCACAGAGAATGGTAGCATAAAGCTAGAAGTCTTTGACAGATTCTTCATTCAACCCCATCATGGATTTTGGATTTAAAATAACCTTAATCCAATCCAAGATAGATAGAGAGGATAACTTACTCATATATAAAGGCCATGGGGCTAGTAACCAAAGCTGAACAACCCAATCACATTGCAAAAACAAATGCTCAATAGTTTCAAGGGCATTATTAAACAAAAAGCAATTTAAAGAAGAAATGGGAAATTGATTGTTAAGAGCAGAACAGGTTGGTTGAATGTTGCAGCACATTTTCCACAAAAGGTTTTTGAGTCTGGCATTAAATTTAAGCTTCCATAAATCCTTCCAATCTTTACTAAGCATGTGAGGGTGGTTTGAAGAATGCAGCCCTTTAATAGCATTATAAGCGGATTTCATTGAAAACTTGCCTGAAGGAGTAAGACACCAAAATACTTGCCTAAAGTGGCAAAGCTTGTTGAGCTAGGGTTTGGAAGGAAGCAGTCATACAAGCTCTTAAATTATTTGAAGGAAATGAAGATCAGGCAGCAGGGTTTCTTTTTGGGGGTTGAAGTTAACATTTATTTGTAGACTTCAATTTTTGTGGAATAATGTTTGGTTCAGTAATTTAATTGCAAATTAACAAATTGAAATTTGTGTACTTGATACTGATAGCATTCCTTTTTGAACCCTGAAATTGGTGGTGTAACTTGCAATTCAAACGAGAGAAAGTAGACAAATTTCAAATTTGAGCTTTTAGACTTGGTGTGGTTCTCTTTAGTCTATAATTTCATTATTTTTTCCTTGCAATATATGCCTTTTTCGATTATGCGCAGATGGAAATAAGGCTTTTATTATTATTATTATTATTTGGTGGTAATTTGTGAAAATATGACCTACGAATGATTCACCTAGATTTATCTTTATGCCTGGTACTGAATATTAGGTTGTTAATAAGTATCTAAAATAGTTAAGTACAAATACATAGAAATATAATATTCTAAATGAGGAAATTTGCTTAAAGAAGAAAGATGGGGTGATCCTTATTGATGAAAAGATGAGGAAAAATTGCTTGAAATGGTTCAATTATGTTTAGAAGAGTAATTAATGCACCAATGAAAAAGAGTAGGTATGTTCATTTACCACCTCCACCCAGCCGCTTGCCTTTAAAAAAAAAAAAAAAAAAAAAAACCATAACCATAGGATCAAACCATGGCTCCTAGGTAATTAAGAGCCGTCAAAGTGGTCCAAGAACTTGAAGCATTATTACAAATTTTACAATTTTTTTTAATTATATAATAAAATATGATCCCTGTAGTTTCAATCATCTAATTAAGATGAAATTTTTTTTTTTCCTCTTTTGTAATTAACTAGCTAGTATCCAGTGCAATGCGCAGTGTATTTTGATAAATTTTGTAAGAAATTATTTGTCTTATTGATTTTATGAATACTATTATTGATAGATTTTGTAATAAATTATTTATGTCTTATTGATTTTATGAATATTATTATTATTAGTCACAATTAATCTGTGAAACTTTCTACATAGCAACTAAATTTAAACTAAATACATTGGGGGAAAATTCTTCTAATTCATGCAATCAAGAAATGTCACCAAATCACATGGTTCATATTGTCACCTACAAATTTTAATTGAACTAAAAGCAGGCAAAAACAAATCCTTACCAAGTATATGCATCATACGAAATATCCAAAATATAGAGTTCTGAAATTAGTTCTCAAATTGGAAAAAAGAATATATATTCCAGTGGAACTCGAGTATCTGATACTCAATTTCCACTGGAATTTTTTTTTTTTTTTGGCAGTTACTCCCGCAGCAGTAAACTAGATTTCCCTTCCCCTGCAGTAGTAAACTTGATCCAGAACACATCACATGGGCAGCAATAAACAACTAGATACAAGCATATGATAGTGGTCAAAGGGCTCTACATCAAATGCAAACAACCAAGTTAAAACAGTTACTATTCATGGGCATTATAGTTGCCCTTTTAGCACACAAAAACATTCAATACTAGCTATCATCGCTTCAAAGGAGGGCCCTATGGTTGAACTTGTCAAAGTAGCAGCTACTAATGCCAAAGTAATATCATTGCTGGCATTATAGGCAAAAGCTGCACAACGCAACTAAACGTGACAAGTACAATGGATAGCAAATAGTTCAATTACAACATTCAGCAATAAACAAAATAACAACTAAGTCAATACAACATAGTCTACATAGTCGCCTAGCACTTGTCCATACTGATACAACATACTCTACATAGAACAGATGCACTTGTCCATATTGATACAACATAGTCTACATAGTCGCCTAGCACTTGTCCATACAAAAGGTAACCGCAAGTCCCACGTACAATACCATTCCAAAATCGAGTCTCCGCTTGCCTGACAAACATTAAAATACGGTCATTAGTTTCCAAATGCGAAGAACAAAAACCAAATGAAATTATGAGTATGTTATATAAAAACAGTGAGGGCACTTGTCTAGTTTGTAGCACTGCCACTTGTCGAAGCCCCACTAGAATTGGGACAGCTTCTGCGATTATGCCCTTCTTGATGACACACTTCGCATCGTTGCCTCGGTTGAATCTCCCTTAAGTCTGAATCTTCCCTCCAGCTTCCCCGTTCTCGCCGTACCCCATCCATTTCATTCCTGATTCTTGACTTCACAGGAGGAGCCCTGGCCCGCAACAGCTATGGGTTAGGCACCCACTATGGTCCATGAACGTCCCTCCATAATGACTTTGAACTTGGCACCACAAAATGATGTGAATATGTGTGAATTGTGTTGTTCAAACTGTAACATGGGTCAATATAACTGGTCGCATCGAGGTGCAGACCTTGAAAAACTTTAATTGCATGTGAACAAAGGATCTTCAAGTTTTTCCACTTTCTACAACCACATGTTCTAGCAAATACGTGCACTTCATGGCTGTGGTTTCCCCCTCCACCTCTATGGTCGTTATATGGGGTAATCACTTGATATACACCATTTTCATGATTAAAACTCCTTAGAGTGTGTCCTGCGGTTTTTTGCTCATTTTTGTTATAGAACTCCATTGCACAATCACTCCACACCTTACCTTGAGAGAGACCAAGAGTAATTTTTTATGTCGATCGTGGAAATATGCAACAAGTTTGCACCAAATGAACTCAACCATTGCAGCAATGGGCAAACCGCGGGCACCTTTAAGTACCCTATTAAAGCACTCAGAGATATTGGTTGTCATTACCCCATAACATCTTCCATCATCATGTGACTAGGTCCATTTGTCCATATCCTCACTCACTAGATATGTGTATGGCATATAACATGTAATCTGGTTATCAGTAGGGTCTACACCCCTCAGTAAATTAATATCGACCTCCTTAATAGTTTGCATTATGGACTCAAATTTGGCTTCATAAGTCGCATATCTAGCTTTCAATGCCAATGCCTTTAGAGTCGGGTCATCAAAGTGTGTGTTAAAGTTGCTAGCAACATGTCGAAGGCAATATCGGTGAAATACCCGTTCTCTTCCGTCCCGACCTCTAGGCCACTCTCGAATGGCGCATTTGATACCTTTATGTCGGTCAGAAATAATGCAAATGCTCTCGTCAGGTATGACATGCTCTATCGAAGTCCTGAGACACTCTAAAAACCACCCCCAACTAGGCCCTGACTCCTTGTCCACAATAGCAAAGGCGATAGGCAAAACCTTTTGGTTAGCATCAGTTGCCATTGCAATCATCAATACCCCTTTATATTTACCATACAAATGAGTTCCATCAATACTGATCACTGGCCTACAATATTGGAATGCAGCAATGCATAGAGCGAATGCCCAATATACATAGCGCAGTAACGTATTACCTTCGTATGGCCTAGGTATGGTGTGATAGCTGTATTGGGTACTCGAATCCTGATCCAAGTATGCCAACAACAACTTTCGCAACCTTTGATAAGACTCCTCCCAATCCCCAAATATCTTAGCAATTGTCTTTTGTTTTGTGTCCCATACTTTATAGTAAGAAAGCTCATGCTTATATTTAGTATGTATGATCTCCCAGAGCTCATCAATACGAGCAATGTGATTTTGTCGCAATTTTCCCACAATTTCTGATGCAACAAAATTAGAATCCATCATTTTACCGTCTCTTCGCAGGCCAAATGGTATACAAATGTGTGGACCCAAATAAGACATGACCATCCACAAACCATTGAGTTTAGACTTCATGAATGCCCCAACGTACCACTTGCAGTTGTCGTCAATGCATGTGGCACACAATTTAGTTTTAGTCAACCTCCGGATTATAAAATTTCTATTATCATTTGCTGCGTATATTATCAATGCACGTCTCACCGCCTGTTTATTTGCAAAAGTCATTGCAAAAGTCAACCCTTTACAAAAATGCATCCCATCTTCCTAAGTAGAAACAAATGGTATCTGAAGACGTGAAGGATCAACCATATTTTCCCAAGTATTTGCGTAGAATGAGTTGGAAGGAGGTCTGTAGCCAATGGTCGTATTTGTATCATGCTGAACGCCAATATCATCGTCTGCATCACCTTCATCATGATACTTCATATTTTCCTCTTCAAAATTGGGAACGACTTTATGGTCATCCACATCATTCTCAAAGTCACCTCGCTCAATCCTCTCTTCATACTCATCCACATTATCAATATTTTCACCATCATTTGCAACATGATCTTCGTCTTCGTCTTCGTCTTCGTCTTCGTCTTCCTCCTCTAAATGTGTCTCTTGAGGATGGAGGGTTTCACCAGTATTGGCAACATGATCTTGAGATGGGAGCGTATAACCTCCCATTGTAGTGCATCTATCATCTAGGGCTGTAAATTGTAAAGACATAGTTGTTTGTTACACCATCTCAGTATCAACTTCTGCAAGCGGCTCTAAACTTACGTACAATTCAGCAGCATTTACTTGGGGCATTTTCTGGATCCTATTAAATATCATCTTTACATGTTTATCTTCTTTGATCGTCATATATCCATAATTTATCCGTTCATGAAGAACTTCTTGTGGGTAATGATAGATAATCTTGATGTCATACCAAGTAGGGTTCAAATTCAATTCGTCCAATATTTTCCTTTTCAAATCATTCAACGTCTTCAACTTACGACGTATCATCATGTAGTAGCATTCGATACCCAGCCCTTTAAATGGGAATCCGTCAATCTCTCCAGGATTGTCAAGGGGTCCATCGTAGTATATATTTATATCAATATTCTTCAGAGATTGTAAATCTATTAGAGAGTCAAGTATAATATGTTAGTGACATATTTTATCTCTTTCATTTAACATCAATTACAAAACCTTTTCTATCTACTCAAAGTACAAAAATTACAACTTAAGGCCCCCACAATTGCATATACTCACCCCACATCACATACAAACACACTCAATCATTATCATTTTGTACTCAAACAAATAAAAAAACTAAAGACAAAACTCACCCCCATTACAAAATTTCAACTCAGTTCTAACACAAATATAAATAAAAATATCAAACCAAACAACAAAAGTCATGAGGATGTGCAATTATGTAACATCATCATTCCAGTGCAAGAAAATTCATGGCATACCCTATTACACTACTATTAATGAAATAACATAAAACAGGGTTCATCAGACAAAAAAAAAACACTAATGTGAATATGATCATGAGCAATCAAAATTAGACATATCATCTAATTTCAAAATCAAGGCATTAATATACAGTCAAATATACCAGATGTGATATAGAAACTCAAATTTACTCCAAATTATGGAGAAAAGGAAGCAGATAACTTCACCGAAAGCTAGCAAAAAGACTTCCCGGATCATGAATAAAAATATATATATATATATATATATCTTTCTCCTCACTTTCTAGAAAAAAAAAAAAAATATATATATATATATATATACCCATGATAAAAACCTAACAATACTTAATGATTTTCATACTCAAGCAAAAAAAAAAAAAAAAAAAAAAAAAAACTAAAGAAAAATATCAAACCAAACAACAAAAGAAATTCATGATACATACCCATGATAAATTTATAAACTACATTTTCTGTTATTTTATTTTATTCTCAACTAAATAAATGAGTGTTTCATCCATCTATATTTTTTCATCTTTTTAATATTTTTCATCCTTTAACCAAATAGAGCCTTAAGGAGAAAATTTGATATTTTTAGAAAGTCTTAATATTAACGAATTTTGTTACTCAACCATTAAAATGAAGATAAGCTTTTTAATTGAGTTGAATTGGCTAATAGGATTTTGAATATTATGATCATGTTCTCAAATTTTCACTGTGTAATGTCCTTATATTCATTTTTGGCTTATTAGATGATTACACCTTTGAAAAAAATCACCTACCAAAAAACTTTCAATAATTAGACACTTGGCGTGAGTTTAGATAGTGGCAGATGAGCGTTTTCAACATTTGCGTTTTTTACTAGGTCTTACAGCACTGTTCACGACCGAGCCAAAAACACAAATGCGCATACCAATGCATTATTGGGTCCTACGTCAGTATTCACACCTTTAAAAATTATTTTGCTACAATATTTTTAGCAACAAGCTTTTAGTTTTCAGTAAATAAACAGTATTTAAACATACCCTTGTAAGACACGAAAGGTACAACCCCATGTGTAGTTCCTGTTCATTTCTAAAGATTAGCCATATTGTTAAAAAAAGTCATACTTTTTTTTTTTGAGAAAAAAAAAAAGAAAAAAAAAAGTCATACTTAGTACACAAAATTCTCAAATCGATGGGAGCTTGAGAGAGATTATAGTATGGTAGACAATCTTATCCCCAATTTTACTTGAAAAAACTGATTCTCAAAGTTATACCCATGGCCTGTTACTTTTAGTTAAAGACACTTGCCATCACACCAAGCCCAACCTCAAATTAAAGCACGGATTTTATTATTAAGACAAATACAAGAGATATTACAAATTTTATTATTGGTAATACTTGTTGAACACAAGTTACTATACATAATTTTACACACATCTTATTTTTAAACTGAAACTGTGACTTAAAGTCATGATTATGGGAGTTGTGACTTCAAGTAATGTTTTCAATTAAAATATGCAATGTGTAAAACTATGTAACGGTTTGTGTGTAATACACACAATCCTTTTATTATATAATATTTACAAATTGTGTGAATTTTTTAACAAAAGAAAAAAGAAAGTTAAAAGCTTTATTTATTATACAATTGATGTAGTACTAACTACATTTTTAACCATATCAATTAATAGGCATTTTGTAATAAAACTAATAGAAATTTTAGCATTTTCGAAACATTAATATTTCACTAGCAGTACTAGTAGCTATGAGAAGTGGCAAAATCATCAATAACACGTGCACAAAAGGAACACTTCCCCTTAATTCATGAATCGGTTGTAAGCAAACATAGAGACATAGTTTAATCATCAGTAACAACTGGGATTGACTGTGTGATTTTAACTGCTAAAGACATAGAGAAAGGGCACAAAACAAAAAATAAAGAGAAATATCAAAACCAAACAAAAAATATATACCCATGATACAAATATATCTTAACACTATATACACTAACACTAGCAAAATCCTACACTATGTACACTAAACAATCAACAAACCTTTACCTGACATTTTGGATGTGCAAATGTGCTGAGATTGTATGAGTGAGAGGAGGAGTAAAAGAGGAGTGAAAGAGGAGAAGACTACAAGGAGTGTTTGTCTGATTGTTGCTGAATGTGTGTATGAGACCCGTGAGACCCAGACAAAAAATTAGATCTGATATAAGGACCCAGACATGATTGCCAAGTGGAGTACTTCTTCACCATAATTTAAAATTTGAGTTTATGAGACTCAGTTTCACTTTTAGCAAACCGAGTCTCTAAAACTCGATTTCGATGTGGCATCTACGTGGCATCTTGTAGCATAGATATCGAGTAGCTGAGAGTCGTTTATAAAAATCGAGTCTATAAGACTAGATTTCCACATGTACAATCAGCCACGTCAAAAAGCCTAAGAGCATGAAAACTGAGCCTTAGAGGCTCGGTTTATAAGTTGAATATTAAGTCTCTGAGGCTCGAGATGTTAGAAATTTATATAGTTTCAAATAGTGGCCTACTAACTAGATAGTTAGGAAAACAAAATTAGTTACCTTGATTCCCCCATATCTGGGTTTGGTGGTTGTGGTTGCTGGAATTGTGAGTCGGTGTGTGGTTTGCTGGGATTGCAGATGAGTTTCTATTGATTTGTGTATTGTGTGCTCTTGGCTTGGTTATCTTGAGGGTGAGATTTCTGGGGCTTTTTTTGGTTTTTTTTTTTTTTTTTTTTTTGGTTGGTTGCTAGTTTTATTTTTTGCTAGTTTTTTGGTTGAGCTTGAGGTTGTTGTGATGGTGGTTGTGGTTGCTGGAATTGGGAGTCGGTGTGTGGTTTGCTGGGATTGCAGATGAGTTTCTATTGATTTGTGTATTGTGTGCTCTTGGCTTGGTTATCTTGAGGGTGAGATTTCTGGGGCTTTTTTTGGTTTTTTTTTTTTTTTGGTTGGTTGCTAGTTTTATTTTTTGCTAGTTTTTTGGTTGAGCTTGAGGTTGTTGTGATGGTGGTTGTGGTTTGGTTGTGCCGTGATGTTGGTTGTGGTCTAGTTGTGCCGTGATGGTGGTTGCGGGTTGAAGAGAGGGAGAAGAAACAAAGAAGAAGGGAGAGAAAAAATAATAAATACATGAACAGTTTTTTTTTTTTTTTTTTGGAGAACATGAACAGTGTTTAACTTTTTTTTTGAGAATGAACAGTGTTTAACTTTGATGTGAAAATAAGACCACGTAAAGTGAGTTATGAAATAATAAGTTAAAATAGATAAAGTGGTTTTTTGTGTTACCAAAAAGTTAAAAATTTTGTGGTACCAATAAGGGTTAACAAATTATGCATAAATAAAATAAATCCTAAAGATCAATTGTTAGGCCTTAAACCAACATTTGGGTGGCCTAGTTGGTTAGATACAGAGCCAACAAGTCTTAGGACTTGGATTCGAGCCTTAACAATTAGTTGTGTGTTGGTGCTTCTTATATCTTATTTTCATTCTAAATGGTCCAAAGATAGTAAGTGAGTTTCTCATAAACCGGGAGTATAGGATCTCGCCTAAAAGCGGGTTAGGATGCTACCATAATCATGCCCAGGTAGGAGAAGCTATACTAGTCACCCCCTTTACCCTTTTTTTGTTTACCAAAAAATAAATAAAAATTGTTAGGCCTTAAGTTTAACTAATAGCAGTTAGGCCATTGGTTGGTGTCTTCTTTTTCTGATAATGTAAGTTTGTGTGATTAGAGACTTGTATCTTGTGTCCATACCAAATGGGTTAGGCTTAGGCCAACTCTCACCCAAAGTTTAGCTAAAAGCCCACCTTTTGTAACATATTGAACCCTTTAACCCCAAAAGGCTAGGTTAATGGGAAAGGGGCTTCCCATTTCTGACACATTCTTGTGCCCTATAAAGGTGTTTGCAAACAAGGTTGTTGACATGTCCTACCAACGAGTAGAACATTCCTATAATTCTATTTCTAATACCTTGTGTCGATCAAGCCAGGGGCGGCTTGATGCATTTGGGGGCCTAAGGCGAAAATTGATCATCTTATTTAGATGCAAAATTACTACTAATTAACATGAACTACATAGAATTTTTTTTTTTTTTTTTTTTTGAATTTTTAAGACAAAAAAAAATTTGACAAAATTTTTCATACTTGTTGATGTGGTAGATTGATAGTGGTAAGTAAAACAGTGGTGTTAGTGGTAGATTTAGATGAAAACTAGTAAAAGTTTGCTAATTAAACTCTTATTATTATTCTTTTTTTTTTAGCAGTGAAACATTCAGAATATTTTTTACAACAAATCCTAGATTTTAAACTGTTTTTTGTTTTTTATTTGAAAATATCACTATAATTATTTTTTTGTCATCAACAATAGGCTGTAATAACTTGCTACTTAGCATTAGTTGTACAAGTGTTGTGAAAAATATTGTGGACGATGTTGCATTTTTCTCTATTTTTTTTTATTTTTTTTCATCTAATAAAAAAATTTATTTTATTTATTGATTATAAATAATCCCATTGGTTAAAATTTAGGGGCCTTTTTTTTACTTGGGGCCTTAGGCGGTTGCATTTTTTGCTCCACCATAGAGCCGGCCCTGGATCAAGCCTAAAATGTTGGTCTCTTGGGGCTTGATTTGAGGGATCCAAGGGGTTAAAATTTTCAATTTGAGTTACCTACTTTTCAAACCCAACGTATTGTTTATTTTTTCTCTATTATATTTAAGTCTTTATTATTCAATCTTTATTTATTTATTTTTTTTCTGTTTCCAATGGTCATATTTTTTAAATAGCCATATTTTTTTCTTTTTGAGAAGAAGAAGAAGAAAAACAACCATATATTTCTAACAATCATATTTTGCAACGATCATATTCTTTCAATATAAATAGCATAATTTCATCTCTAATTTTATTTAACTCAAATCCAATAATAGTCTCCCTCAAAAAAGAAGCTTATTGTGTCATTTGGAGGTAGCCCAAATCCAATTTGGAGTGGGTAACTTTTTATCGTTGCGTGAAAGCTTATTGTGTCATTTGGAGGTAGCCCAAATCCAATTTGAAGTGGGTAACTTTTTATCGTTGCGTGAAAGTAGATGTTGGTAGAAGGGTTAAATCAATTCAACAATTGGACTCATGAGAAATTGAGATTATATTTTCTATGAAATTTTAAGCCAACCAAATTCAATAATAAAAATTAAACAGTAGTATGAACACAAAGAACAAAGAAGAAAGCAAACATTAGCAAATCATTGCAGGTTGTGGCTTGGTCGTAAAAGTTCTCGTATCGTTATGCATGATGCTTGGTAGAAGTTGAGCAGTTCAAGTAGTGATACTTCAACAAATGTGTTATGCCCATGATGATACCCTCATCAAGGCATTTATAGTACACATGGTATTACTCATTGCCGTCACGTAACGTGGGGTCAATGAGTCTATATCGAAAATCCTTTTTTTATTTAGCAATATATATATACACACACACAAAAAACAAACTTTAGCAAAACCATACCACCCGACAATTAGTGTTTTTAGATTAAAAAGAGCATAAATTTTGTGGAAGAAAAAAAAAGGTTAAATTATTTTATTTTATTTTATTATATTTTAGAGATATTTTATAATTTTTTTGCCATTTTAATTCATACGTGCATGATTTAATTGGATGAACTAACCCATGTGACAAGTTGGGGTATACTTAATGGCTAACTAATATTTTGTTTTTAATTTTTAATGTTGGGGTTGCCAATCAAAACGATCCCCTAATTTTAGGGGAGAGGATCAAAATGTTGAAACTTTAGGAAACGAAATAAATATAATCTTAAACTTTAGGGGTGTGTTTTACAATTTAGTTTCTACAATATTATCATATTAAATTGTTTCAATTTCAATTTGGGCATGATATTGATTTTGTATGTGTTAGATAACAAACTGCAATAATGAGGGCAATTTAATTGGTATTTTGGGTCCACGAATTACATGTTTTACAATTTAGTCTCTACAATATTATCATATTAGATTGTTTCAATTTCAATTTGGGTATGATATCGATTTGTGTGTGTTAGATAACAAACTGTAATAATGAGGGCAATTTAATTGGTATTGTGGGTCCATGAATTATATGTTTTCCATATGATGGTAACTATGTTTTTTTGTCCAAGATAATCTCAATTTGGACGAAGGGGTGAATATTGTGGTAATTCTCTCAAATTTGGGAGGTTAATTGAGAAAATCAGAAGTTTAGAAAAAGATGGTAAAACTAGAGAAAGATTCTAAAAAATAAAATGTCAACTTTAAAAGTGTCATTAATTTTCTTATGACCTACTTTGTGTTTTTGTCTTGTGGTGGTTCATTTGAGGAACATTGGTTCATCTCAAATGTGAAATATTTGGTAAATTTTTCGGTATTGGTAGGAGGATTGTAATTTAAAACCAATATAAAATATGGGTTTAAAAAAGTAATTTACCAAAAAAAATAAAATAAAAAAGTCTAGCTATTTGCAAAGACCTAGCCAGCTTGTCATACAATTTCAAAAGTGGAGTTTCCAGAATCCAAACTTCCACTTATCTTTAAATGCAACTCATAAGAATAAACCCACTTTAATTAGGAAACGTCAAAGGCCGTCGTTTTTAGGGCAAAAGATTAAATAAATAAATAAAATAAATAAAACAGGAATTTTGAAATTGAAAGAGACAGAAGAAAGAAGAGAATGTTGAGATGAGGAGCTGTGATGGTTCCGGTTTTCTCCCGGTCAGACTTACTCGAACCCAATCCTTCAGAATTGTCGTGTTCTCCATTTTTTACTTCAACAAGCTCTGCTCTGACTCAGTGAAGTGACAAATGGAGGCAATTGCCAATTATAAATGGCATCGTTTTTTTATTGTTAGTATTTCTTTAGAGACAGCAAAAATATATAATTTTGTGTTTAAAATATGATAAAGGTTTTTATTTTAGTTTGAAATATTTAATTTTCATTTCCTATAATATTGGAAAAAGTGGGCATATCATATCAATAATAACTTGTTTTGGAGAAATGTGGTGTCTGAAGAAGGAATGTGGTTTCATAGAAGAGACACTGTACTGTACTGTGTGCAGAAAGTGTTTCTGAGAAATGAGAAGGATTTGAGGATGATTAAATGAGCTTATTAAAATAACATTGCCCTTTGCTCCCAAAAGATGGACATGAGAAACAGATTCAATTTGCATTAGAGCAAGGAAATGGTGGAGTGGTCTCTGCTTTAGCCAGGAAAAGATACCAGACCCCAGTAGAGCTAGAGATGTTTCACTGTTCAAGGTTGTTTTGTCGATTGGCATGAGAATGGTACCTGGCCACCCTGAAGATATTTATTTATATTGCATTTCTTGAATGGGAAATGGAAATCTTGAAGCAACTATAAGCATAAGCAACTAGTTTGCAGTAAGGTTTTTCATAGTATCCGGAGGAATTTAAATTGTCTGGTTTTGGAAAGAATTAATAAGTGCTGCTTAGATAATTCCCAAGAATTTGTGTGGGAAGACATCATTGTATGAGAAAATCAGTGGATGTGGAAATCTCTAAGGGTTGCGGTATGTAAGTTGTCCTCAGGTGCTGCTGTGTAGCCATATATGGCACCAAACGAATGCCATTCTCCATTGCCAAGGTATAAGAACTGAGGGATTATGCAGTCCATATAGAGAGAGCTTAAACCAAGGGCGGAGACTACAAGTAAGCCATTTGTAGTAAATGGGAGATTAATTTAGCTCTATCCTTGGAGAGCACCCTGCACAGCTAATTTGGTGTGCAAATCACGGTCCAAAATCAGCATCTGAACCGAGCGAGGTTTCTTTTCGAAATTTCTCAATACGAATCAGAGAGCCAAATGCCAGGAAGGGGAAAATAACAACATTATATATGTTGCGACTGTTGGAGAAAAAGAAAAACAACAATTATATTAATATAACAAATCGTTACATTGGAAAGATAAATATCAATATGTAAATATGTATTTTTCTTAAAATAAAAGCAGCAGGATTTGTATTGCGTTGCGTTTCACAAAATTATCAAGTAGCCAAATCTCAGTGGCGCAATTTTTACATCCAAGATCTGCTAAAACTAGAGGAGTATTATTACAGCTTTTGTCCACAAAAGTAAACTCGCAGCATCTGAAATTAGATATTGCTAGTTTCACTTTGTTGAACAGAGCATTTCAGGTCACTTATTTTTGGGGGAATCCATGTTAAAAGTAGCAATGGCAAATTGGCAATACTTAACTGGCTCTCAAGTTGAACCTCCTGAATTCCTGCTGGTTAAACAATTGTGGGCATGCCAGAATCCTGCAAAATGAGCCTCCAGACAGCATTGGCCCATAATCACCTCAACCTTAGCTGCAACAAAATTTACATTGAGATCTCTAATCACTGCAACATTTACCTTGGAGTAAGGTAACTGAGGGGGCTTCCATATTATGAGATGTACTTTCTGCAGTATCTCAGACGATAATTTTGCAGCCTAGTGTTCATGCATCTCCTTACCTATATATGCCAAAGTGGTTGGCTTTATTCCTGGTTCCCCAAATCTCTCCATTTCTTTGCAGCCTAATTGCCATGAGAGAGTAGGAAATAGTTTCGGTGAGAATGTATTCTTATGGTGAAGCATCAAGGAGAATAGATCAGTCCAGTTCTGATAAGGCTGGTGTGGGATAATGTTAATGCATTCAACTAATTGCCATACCTTCTTGGTGTCCGGGCAAGACCATGAAGCATGTAAACTGGTTTCAGGAACTTCATTACACTGCTCACAAGTTACTGAAGAGATGATGCATTTGGAAAATAGATGAGGCTTTGTTGGCAGGATAAACTGAAGAGTATGCTATGAAAAAATTTAATCCTGTTAGGAACCCGAGCCTTCCACAATGCCTGCCACATAATTGTTGAGCTGTGATTGTTTGAAGCCTCTCCTAAACCTGCCATTGCCTCGTGGTCTGACAAATCATATGCACCCCGAACTGAAAAATCTCCAATTTCTGCACCCACCCAAAAGATACTGTAATCAAAATGTTGAGTATTTTGCAGAATGCTTTGAATGACAGCAGCTTCTTGTGGCATGAACAACCTGTCCAGAACAATCTTTCTGCGAGTCTGTATTATCATCCAGCAAGTCACACACATAGTTTACTGCAGATTGAGGATTTCTTAGTAAAACCACCCTAGATGTATTCGGTGTCCACAGCTGCCTATCTTCCCAGATGTTAACCTGTCTTCCATCCCTATCTTCCAACAGTAGCTCAACTGTGAAACCTTTCAAGCTTCCATTATACTTCTCCAACCAAATGAGGCATTGGATGGTAATTTTGCATTAACAAAAAGAGGTAGATCGGAAGGATTTATGTCTGTATGTCATTAGAAGTTTAACAGAACAACACATTTGCAGGACACCCAAAAAAAGAAGACTTAATCAATAATGAGAGCCAATTGAAAGTTAATTTAAAAGCTTGACCATTTTGAGTCCTTGACCACTTTCGCAAGAGCCCAAGGTGAGTGTGAGAGGAGAATAGCTACTTGGCTAATACTTCAACGTTGACGCTCTTGTAACTATCCACAGTGGCAAAAGCTTCAAGCTTCTCAGATGTTTGATCCCATCCTACCATTAATTAAATAGAAGTTCACCAACAAGACAAGAAGAAAAATTTGTGTTATTCCCACCTGATAAAAAAAACAACTTAGGGGAAAAAAAAAGTGATATGGTGCGCATGATATTAATTTTTGAGTTTGGGTCAATTTGGATGTGATTGCCAAAAGCTGCCACTAAGGTACAAGTACCACAATATTTTGAAGTTTGTAGAAAGAAAAATGATGACTTACAGGTAATGAACAGAAACTGTTTAGCCTTCCAGGTCATTTTCACTAGATTCTTCAAAATCAGCAATTAATCCTTCAAGTTTGAATCCTCTTTGGCTGTGGATCCTCATTATAGTAGCACTCTCCACTAGCTCCAGCTCTGTCATCCTCATCATGGCTTCGCTTATTTCTGATTCTGCAGCTGAATCATCAAGATCATGATGTAGAACACCCAGGACCTCATAAATTGTACTGCTGTTGCTGCTGCACTGTGCCATAGTTTGATTGGGATCTTCCATGTCTTGCCGGTATACTAAGCAGATCCCAATTTTCTCCACCTCCAAGTTCCAGCTATCTATTTTAATATTAAGTTCACAAAATCCATTGGCATCAATTTGGTTTTAGCTAAACATTCTTCCCCCATTGGAGCTGAAATGGCGAGACACATAGTAATTGGAAAATTAGGGCAGCCAAAGGTGATGTGATTCAATTAAACCATATTTTATCGTAAAAATAGAGAAAGCAGAAAGGAGAGTAGAGGAAGAGGAATGGAAATATGCTAAGAGAACAGTTGAGGATTTGATGAGGCTGTGTGTGAAATGTACCAATAGAACTTTTTGGGAAGGTGGTTTAGATGGCTGCTTCTACAAAATCATGGGTCTCCCTAGGCTGATCAAGTTACTCATTGCTCTTGAAGATACAGATACTATCAAGTGGCTTGATTTCTTCTGAGAGTAGAGGAAGAGGAATGGAAATATGCTAAGAGAACAGTTGAGGATTTGATGAGGCTGTGTGTGAAATATACCAATAGAACTTTTTGGGAAGGTGGTTTAGATGGCTGCTTCTACAAAATCATGGGTCTCCCTAGGCTGATCAAGTTACTCATTGCTCTTGAAGATACAGATACTATCAAGTGGCTTGATTTCTTCTGCTGCTGTCAAAACTTCGTGATGTTAAAAAAATTAGTAACTTAACACTATAGATAATAGCAGAAGCATAATCCTCAAACTAATGTAGCCATACAATCTCAAACTAATATAGTTATTCAGTCCCAAACACAACATCTATAAAAACTGCTCTAAGACACCACCACCACGCACCCCTTGGTGCGATGGTGTAACAATATAATAGTAGGTCATGTGATATAGAAATAGAAAAGACAATTAGACATGGAACACGATTTATGTGGTTTGGCCTTAGGCCTACATCCACAGACAATGTCTAACAAAAAATTTCACTAAGAAAATAGGAAATTACAAAATAGCAGAAAAGCATTAGGCAAGTGAATAAACTCTATAAAACCAATTGAACAAAGCCCCACGCACAGCAAAGAGGAACCACCCTTGGCTAATTCTTCTACATCACCCTCGTAACCATCCCTCTTACCACTTCGATAGGCTTCAAGTTTCTTGGATCCCCTCCTTCCATTATATGAAAGTGCCCCAACAAGTTAAGAAGAAAAAAAAATTATTTATTCATTTAGGTGATTGAGATGTGAGTGCCAAACAATACTTTGAACTTTCTTTTTTCGCTCTCTCAATGCTAGCTTAAAAATCGAAAAAGAAAAACTCCAATCTATACCTATGACAAATTAAATTTTTTTATCATGCCAATTTAAACCTGAGAAACTAAACCCAAAATTTCATTTCATTGGATTCCCCTCTCCATAAAATAAAAGAGAACATCAAGACTTGTATATTGTAATAGCAAGAAGAAAGATAATGACTTACAGGCAAAGAAGTCGAATCTTCCTTATGCTAAATTCTTTTAGAATCAGCCATACATCCTCCAAGTCTTTGGATTTGGTCCATCACTAGAGTAGCCTTCTCCACTAGGTCCAGCCCCATCTTGCTCATCACGGCTTCGTTTATTTCTGCTACCTTCTGTGGCTGAATGGTAAAGATCATGGCAGAGATCACCCAGATTCTCATAGTGTCCTGCTGTTGATGCTCAACTCTGTTATAGTTTGATTGGGATCTTCAATGTCTTGGTAACAATGGCTCTTCACTCCGTGAATGGAGTCAAGTTTCTTGGACGTTTGATCCTCTCCTTCCACTAAATAAAAGTTCACCAACAAGACAAAAAGAAAAATTTGTATTATTCCAACCTGATTAAAAAAATAAACCTAAAAATAGAAACGTGATGTGGTATTTTTTGAGTTTGGGCTTATTTTTCTGCGAGTGTTACTAGATAATGCCAAGGTACTTTGAAGTTAACATTTGAAGAAAAAAATGATAGTATTCGTCCCCCCCCCCCCCCCCCCCCCCCAAAAAAAAAAAAAAAATAATGATGTCTCATAAAGTAGTGAGAAGAAAGATGATCACTTACTGGCAAAGAAGTTAAAAATTTCTGATTCTGGTTGATCCTCAGAATCAGCCAGATCCTCATACAGTATGCTGCTGTTGTTAATGCACTGTGCCATAGTTTGATTGGAATCTACAATGTCTCGCTTGTATACCAAATGAACCCCAATTTTCTCCACCCCCTCTCTGTTAGCAAATAATTTCATCTCGAGTTGACTGAATCCGTTAGCATCAGTGTGACTAAGTATTTTACCCCAATTAGAGCCGAAATATTGAGAGGGCAAATAGAGCAGCCAAAGGTGAGGTGATTCAACTTTACCATATTTTGACCGTAAGTTTTGTATGAAATACACAATTTTAGATTCTTTGATATATAAATAACATGTAAATTGTGAGACTTGTGACCCATTGGGTACAAGAACAATACACAACGCAATTCCCATCAAGTCATCACACCCACGAAAAGACACTCCTATGTTACCACTCTGACATTCAAGGGAAAACCATTCTGGAATTTTACCTCCAGGAATAATAATGTCTAGTAGTCCCCGAAATATACAAGGCATAATGTTAGGAACTTTGAGAGAGAGAGAGAGAGAGAGAGAGAGAGAGAGACCTGAAGCATGTTACTGCTGCTTTGAAAATAGTCAACCAATTTGAAGCAGTTGCAACACTGGAAATTTAAACGGGAGTGATCTGACCTAGAAGGATTAAATTGCAATTCTGGCAATTTCTCCAGTGAGGTACAATTGTTTGCAATTACAGAATCAATAGTTGACGGAACACTTTCCAATGATTGAAGACACTTGCAACCCTCTAAACAGAGTCTTTGAAGATTAGAGAGTTGAGAAATGCTTTTAGGAAGGGAAACAAAATTATTTCCACTTAGATCTAACTGTACTAAAGAGGACAAGCAGCCGATGTCATTGGGGATTGACAAAAGAGTGCAGTCACTAAGACCCAGATTAGTTAACGACTGCAGACCTGAAAAGGAAGGAAATAAAAAGCCCATTGGAACAGGACTTGTTGGTAAGGAATAATATAAAGATAAAGACAATAATGGGCATCTCGGCAGGAAATTCCATAATGGGGCCATCGTCGCAAGAGTTACTGGCATAAAATAAAATTCAGATAACTTCCATTGACTGATGTAAAAGTGTTCGAGATTTTTAAGGAGAAAAATGGAAGAAGGAACCTCCTTTATGTCCGTCCAACACAAATCAAGCCACTTCAAACCTTTCATATTTCCTATGTTCATTGGCAAGTTGTTAAATTTTATGCATCCATAAAGATCAAGAGAATTAAGCAACTTCAAACTACAAATGGTGCTAGGAAGGCACACAAGATTTATGCAAAATCTTAGAGTCAATGCAGTAAGGTTAGTCAAACATCCAATTGATGAAGGCATCTCTTCTATAGCTGTTTTACTCAAATCAAGCATCCCTAGACCTTCGATTATCCATGGGTTCTTTGGCAAGTTTTTAAATCTTAAGCATTTAGAAAGATCAAGAGCACCATGGAACTTAAAACCACAAGTGGTGTTAGGAAGACACACAACATTTTTGCAATCAAGTACATTCAATGAAGTAAGGCTTGTCAAGCGTTCAATTGATGAAGGCAACTCTTTTATAGCTGTTCCACTTAAATCTAGCCTTTTTAAACCTTTGACATTTCCTAGATTCTCAGGCAAGTTGTCAAAATTTGAGCATCCAGAAAGATCTAGAGATTCAAGCGATTTCAAACTACAAATGGTGCTAGGAAGACACACAAGATTTTTGCAACCATGTATATCCAATGAAGTAAGGCTTGGCAAGCGTTCAATTGATGAAGGCAACTCTATTATAGCTGTTCCACTCAAATTTAGCCTTTTTAAACCTTTGACATTTCCTAGATTCTCAGGTAAGTTGTCAAAATTTGAGCATCCAAAAAGATCTAGAGATTCAAGCGATTTCAAACTACAAATGGTGCTAGGAAGACAAATTAGTTGTTCACAACGCATTAGATCAAGACGAACAAGCTTTTTAAGAAATCCGATGGAGGGGTGAAGCTCGCGTAATTCTTTACAACCATTTAGAACTAATATCTCAAGATTTTGGACTCCGGTGAAGTTTGGGGTTATGATCAGGTTTGAGGAATTAGTCAAGTCAATGAACCTCAACTTTTGAAAATGCTGTTAAAAGAAAAAAAGAAAAAGTTAGAATGATTTGCTTCCTAGTGTTTGTTTATTGTGATTTAAAAGCAAAGTTGGAAGAGTATGCTTAAGAACACACTTACCTTTATTCCTATCCAAAGTTGTTCTATTCCGCTCCATTGCAAACTAAGCTGAACAAGCTCATCTAGTTGGAAATTTGATGGCAACGATTTTGAAGGATAACGGGTCCAATCAAGAATTCTTAAATCATCAGGAAGATGTGTGGGGACATAGTCAATGCCAGCAACTTTAAGAAATTTAAGATTGTACATCTTCAAAAAGGCATCAGGGTTCCAAGTTGCCCCTTCTTCTTCAATAAAATAACCACCACAAATATCCATAGCTTGAACTGCTTCCGTTCCCTAATAATCAAAATTCAAGAAGGAATTGATAATTTGCAAAAAAAAAAAAATTATTAGCATAAGAATATAAATTTCAAATTTGTTGAACATGAAGGTAGGGAATGAATTCAATTTCTCTAAATAATCTCTAACCTTATTTTTTCTTAATACTTTGTCAATGTCCTCATAAACCCACAGTCTACTACGCTTTCCAGGATCATCAGGGCATTCTTGAAAAACTATGTTCTTACCCATTTCCACAAGTAAATCATGCATCCACACTACATCATGATCCATAATTTTCAAGAGAGATTTATCAACGAGTTCCTTCAATCCAATACCAGCGTAAAGGCCAAGATTATCCAGTACTTCTACAACACGATTTTTCTTTTTATGATTAAAGAAGCATGCAATATGTAGGAATATTTTCTTCTCTGTGTCATGGAGTCCATCAAAACTTATTTTAAGTACATGCAAAACTTCTGGATTAGGATATTCTTTGAGCCTCTCTAACGCACTTTTCCATTCAACAGTACTTTTTCCAAACAAAAATGAACCCAAAACCTCAAGAGCTAAAGGAAGGCCTCCAGCATATTTCAAAAAATGGCTAGACAACCCTATAAAATCATCAGGGACATGCTCTTTTTTAAAAGCTTTCAAGCAAAAAAGTTGAAGAGCATTTTCATCGTCCAATCCTTTAACTTCATATATTTCATCTACTCCATGTGTGTTCAACACCTGCATATCTCTTGTTGTTATGATAATTCTACTGCCCGGGCCAAACCAATCATGCTCCCTGGCTAACATGTTTAACATGTCTAGTTTATCTACATCATCTAGAACAAGAAGAATTCTTTTGTGACGTAACCCATTTTTGATCTTGAAAACTCCATCATACTTATCATCTATTTTCAATTCCTTTTCCCTCAAAATTTGATCAATAATTTTTTGTTGTATCGGAACAAAACCATTTTTTTCAAAATTTTCCCGAACATCCTCAATAAAACTGCAAGCTTCAAAATCTTTAGAAACCATATGATAAACAACCCAAGCAAGAGTTGTCTTACCCATTCCCCCCATCGCCCGAATTCCTATAAAGCGAACATCATTTGACCCTACATCTAAACGCGACTCCAATTCCACCACATGAGAGTCTATTCCTACTAGGCCCTTGGTAACTTCTGAGAATGCATCATTATTCAAGTTATGCCATATTAGCCTCACAATGCTTTTAATAACTTGTGAGAAAGGCCTGCAATAAAGAGAGATCACAGAAGATATTTGGTGTTCAATTCCGCTTACTGAAACAAAACCATGTAATGATGTAAATTGATGGGCTCAAGATAAAATTCATAGAAATGCAAACATGTATGTAATGTAGATCTGCTGAAGGTTCAAAATGAAGTCATATGCATGAAATGGGTAATCAGAATATTTAAAACAAATAAATATATCAATTGAAAGTAAATTACCTATTCATTAAAGGCCATCCAGCGAGATTGCCCACGTGAGTCAAAGCAGCTCTCCACATCTTCACCTTCTCTATATTCTCCTTGAAACGTTTTTCATGTTCAATAAAAGCCTGTGCAAAAGTTCCCAGTTGCTTCCGCACATCAGAGGGCTCCACGTCATAAAAAACTGGCAGAATTTTCATTCCCATGTGTTCCTCGCAGTGAATGATCTTTGCAAGTTCATCTAAGCACCAAGTGGAAGATGCATAGTTTTTTGAGAAAATGACAACAGCAAATCGCGATTCTTCTATTGCACTTGAAAGCTCTGGCGAAATAGTTTTTCCTTTCTCAAGTTTTTCATCGTCCTTAAAGGCGTTAATGCCCTTCTGATTGAAAGCATCATATAGAAGGTCCGCCAATGTGTTGCGGGTGTCCTCACCTCTGAAACTGAGGAACACATCATACTTCCCTCGGGCGGCAGAAGAAGAAGAGGAACTTGGGAAAGATGAGGAGTCCGTTTCCATGCCCATTAAAGCCATTAGAAATTATAGATCTGACATGCAAAATTTAAAAAACAAAAAAAGATCAATTAGAATTAGTTAAGAACCGAAGAAAGAATAAAAAGAAACCACTTGATCCCGAACCTGAATTGCGTAGCTTTGAAAGAGATGGAATTGAATCTGAAATTAGGAACTGATGAGACAGAAAAAGAGGAGACTGAAATTTGGAAGAGATGAAAGAGGACTGAAATTATTCTTTATTTTTCTGAGTACTTCCACTTCCTAGTTCCCAGTGAGGATCGAAAGTTTCTCTCTTTTTCTGAGTACTTTCACTTCAAAGTAGCGATGGAATTTCCCAGTGCGTGAGCAGCGAAAGTTCTGCAACTATAAAGTTCTCTTTTTCATATTACTTTTTCACCGGGTTAATAGTTTTTTTTTTTTTTTTTTTTTTTTTTTTTTTTTTTTTTAAGGCTGTGTTTGGTTCCGTAAAATATTTTCCGAAAAATATCTGCTATTTTCGGGAAAGGAAAATATTTTTAAGTGTTTGGTTGCATTTCAAAAAATATTTTGAAAAATATTTTTTGGTGTTTGGTTATATTCTTGAAAATGCTCTAGAAAACCCATTTTTATCATGTTTCTCACATTTTATCAGCTTCCAAACAAATATTAATATCATTTCTCAGTAAATAAACACAAAAGAAACAAATCTCAACAAAAAAAATTTATCAAATCTGGTCAAATTGAGAGAGAGAGAGAGAGAGGCGATTGGGTTCGATGAATGGGGACGACGAATGGGTTTTCTGGGTTTGACGAATGGGTTTGGGCATTGCTCGACGAACGAGCTCGATCTTGGGTTTTCTGGGTTCGTCGGAGTCGGTTTCTGGGTTTGGTCTCTTCTTCCTCTCTCTCTCTCTCTCTCTCTCTCTCTCTCTCTCTCTGCGCGCGGGCGTGATCTCCCTCTCACTCAGCTCTCTCTCTGTTTTCCGGAAAACAATATTTGAAGGTAAAATAAAAACGGAAATCATTTTACACCCCAACACACGCCCAACTGAAAAGCATTTTCGGAAAATTTATTTTCCATGCGCAACCAAACACCCGCATTTACGGAAAAGCATTTTTGGAAGTGATTTTCACTCAAAAAAAACACAGCCTAAGTAAAAAAGACTTTCCATTGACTAGCGAATTACTTCAAAAAAAAGAATTACTGTTTATGTTTATATTTCCTTTTCTTTATTACAGGCTCTAAAGTTCTTTTTACACTACTTTTTGGGGGCATTCTTTTTGTGCTAAATAATTCATTTTTTTGGATTATTTTAGTTAAATAGTTTCGTTTGTAATATAATTTTGTGAAAATAAAGTTTCGAGTAAAATTTAGAGGCTGTTTGGTTTTTGTATTTCCATTACCCATAACTCAAAATATGTGGGTCCCACGGCTGATAAGTTTGTTTGGTATTGTTTCTAATTTTTGTTTCCATCACTCAATTATCTGATTTTTGAATGATGAGATATGAAAACTGAAAACTGAAAATTGTTTTTGAAAACAGAATACTGAGAAAAAAAACAGTTACCAAACATACCCTCAGTTTCCAATGGCATTTTTGTAATTAAACCCACAACTGTTGAAATTTTAGCTGTAATGTTTGATTTTTTTTTTTTTTAAACAACGCAACCAGCCGCATATCTTGACTTTATAGTTTTTTTTTTTTTTTTGAAACAAAGTCACTGAGTGATGAGTGCCAAACGGGTGGGGTTGGGGAAATTGTGGTATTTTAAATGATAAGTGATAAGTGATGAGTGACAAAAATTGAGTGAGAAGTGATGAGTGATGATACAAAAAAAAAAAAAAAAAAAAAAAAAAAAAAAAAAAACCAAACAGTCCCTTAACTTTCCAAAAGTTGAGTTCTAGCAACCACTTGCCAATGTAAAGCCACTAACATGGCATTTAAAAATTTTTGCCGTTTATTCTCCAAAAAAAAAAAAAAAAACCATTTAAAAAAAAATAATCCCACTTGGAACTAGAGTCCTATGCAATTTTTTTTTTTTTTTTTTTTTTTAAGTTAAGTTTATAAAAATCAATTTCAATACAAAAACAAAAAACAAAAAGTTCGAGTTTGAAAAACTCTAGTTCTATGTAACATCTAGTTCCAAATTGTGCAATTTTCTTTTAAGAGTTTATTTATATATTTATTTTTTAAAATAATTATTAAATCAAAGTAAGAAAAATTGTGCAATTGCCTTTTAAGAACTGAGATATTTGAAATTAAAAATTCACTTTTAATTCGAGCATTAGAATAATTGAACAATTTTTAACCTTTTAACTTTTCTCTCTTATTAAAAGTGCAATTGCATAGTTCCAAATCCAACCAAAAACAAAAATGAAAAATCTCTTATCAACTCCCATGGTACAGTGAAAAAGAATTTTGAATTTAAAAAAAAAAAAAAAACCATTAATCAATATTTTCCATTCAGCTTGATCTAAGGCACCATATCTATTATTTTAAGAGATAATACTTCCTTAGGTGGGTATAGATTTGATTCTCAAAAAATAAAAATAAAAACCTAGGTATAGATTCATATTCATGTATTGAGACGGTTAAAGAGGTGTAAAGCTTGTATTATATATCCAAGAATTAGGCCCACCACTGTCAGTTTCTTTAAGACTTTCTCTCATCTCCCTGTGTGTGTGTGTTAAAAACATTTAGTATTAAAAGATCAAGCAAGTTGTACATGTTGGTTTTTCTCTCCGTACTAGTATCTTCCCTGTGAATGTCATCACCTCTGATGGCCCCTCTTTCCTGTAAGGAGGAGGCTGAGCTTGCCCGGAGCAATAAGAAAGTTAAAAATGTGAAGCACGTGGGGTTCGGTGATGGCCAAAGGATGGTGTGCCCTCAGCTTGGTCAGGGTCACGATTTCCAGCCACCTTCCCCACCGCCGTCCTTCAAGGATAAACTGGTGGGTGAGATACTGGGAGCATACACACAAGCGTTCAACTTTGCTGAACTCATGGAGGATGATGTGGAATCGGATGAAGAAGAAGTTGAAAAGCTCCGTGTAGGTCTGGCTACGGTGAAGTTTACTAAGGAGTTCAAACAACATATCAGGTCTCCTTGGTATAAAGCTCTAATAATGAAGGTCTATGGTAGAACGGTAGGTTTTAACCTCCTACATACCAAAATCCATAGTCTTTGGAAACCAGTGGGGTGATTGGATTGCGTCGGACTTGGCAATGATTTCTTCCTCATCAGATTTGCACAGAAGGAAGATTTTGAAGCCATGTTAAAAAAGGGTCTGTGGTTCATAGGTGAGCACTTCTTGTCCATTAGACCGTGGGAGCCATATTTTAAACCGTCTTCGGCTAACGTTTCCTCAGTGGCGGTATGGATTAGACTCAATGAACTTCCCATTGAATTCTATAATGTCGAGGCTTTACACCAGATAGGGAAAGCTATTGGTAATGTTCTAAGAGTGGACACTCATACTGCATCCGAAACCAGAGGAAGATTTGCTTGACTGTGTGTGCAAGTTGATGTTGATAAGCCCCTTATTGACACGATCTTGATTGGGAGGTTTAAGCAAGCAGTAACTTATGAAGGCATTAATAGGTTGTGTTTCTCGTGTGGGAGGATGGGTCATCGGCGGGAGAGTTGCCCGTACACTGTTAAGGATGGGAAAGCTCAGGTGGGGAAGGAAGAGGGTGACAGCGTGGACCGAGCTGGACACCCATGCAATACCCATGTTACTAACATTCCTGAACGGGAAAAAGGGACCAAACCTGAGGCATTAGAGGAAAACTATGGTCTATGGCTATTGGTATCGCATAAAAGGAATGGGACAAAAGGACGAGGTGGGAATATGTTTGATACCGGGCGGGTTCTTGCTCAGGAGCAGAGGGAGTGGGACGTGCATGACCTTGCTGCTAAGGCAAGTACGAGTAGTGCCCCAAAATCAGGGAGCCGGTATTCTATGCGTGAAGGGAAGCGCAAGCTATCCCCGTCAAAACCCCCTGTGGCCCATCTCATTAAAGAAGGGAACCAAGGTGGTGTTGGTGAGATCCCTTTCTCGGTTCAAGGCCCATCACCTTCGAGCCCAATTGAAAAGTATCATCCGGGGTTGGAAAAGGGCCCAGCAAACTCCAAACTGACCTAGTGCCTCTGTTAAGGGCAAAAAGGGCATTGCCTGATCTAAGGAGCTTCAGACAAGTTTCAAGATTCTAGAAAGACCTAACGCCATACCTTCCTTGCAGTCTAACAGCCGCCTCTCACCATGTTTCATAGTAAGCCTGCAACCGGTGGCGGATCGGATATCGGGTACCAGTTTAGAGGGGTAGAGCTGAGTAAGAAACATTGCCTTCTTTCATGTATGGTTCAAGGAGATAGAAACACTGCCTTCTTTCATGTATCAACCTTGGTCCGACGGAAGAGAAATCAAAATTTGGCCATTAAGAATGGAGTTGGAGAGTGGCTGTATGCAGAAGCAGAGATTATGGAGTTTATTAGGAAGGGTTTCATTGACATTTATACCTCTTCCTCAATCTCTTCGGATAGGGTTCAGTCAGGTCATTCTCAGTGGCAAGCCCGACTCTCAAAAGAGGAAAAAGAGAGCTTGGGAAGCCTGGTGGCAGAAGATGAGATTAAGGCAGCCCTCTGGTCCCTTAAGGCCTTTAAGCCCCAGGACCGGATGGTTTTCATGCGGGGTTTTTTCAACACTTTTGGCCTTCAATAGGGCATTCTGTGGTGGAGGCAGTTAAGAAGATCTTTAGGGAAAGGAAAATGTTAGTAAAGCTTAATCAAACTCACATTGTCCTCATTCCTAAAATCCAGGGACCAGAGACTCTTGGGAACTATCGGCCAATTAGCCTCTGTAATACGACTTACAAAATAGTCACTAAAATCATAGTGGCTAGGCTTAGGCCATACTTGGAGAACCTTATTTCGCCGCTGCAATCTGCCTTTGTGCTCGGTCGAAAAGGGATTGATAATGTCATAATAGTTCAGGAACTTGTTCATACCATTAGCAAGAAGAAGGGGAATGTGGGCTACATGGCCATCAAAATTGATTTGGAAAAGGCGTACGATAAACTGAAATGGAGTTTTATAAGAAGGATGCTAATCAGCATTAATCTTCCCACCAACCTTGTTGAGTTTATCATGAGTTGTGTGTCTTCGGTCACCACCTCGATTCTCTTCAATGGCAACCCTCTTGATCCGATTTCGCCGTCCCTGGGAATAAGACAAGGTGACCCTCTTTCTCCGTATATCTTTATTCTCTATGTGGATTACCTCAGCCAGCTCATTGAAGAGAAGTGTAATAACAAGATGTGGAGTCCGGTGAAGGCATCTAGAAGTGGGCCGGCTTTTTCGCACCTTATGTTTGCGGACGATCTGGTTCTTTTCGCAAAAGCAGATCTCTTAAATTGTTCAAGTATTAGAGATGTTTTGGATGAGTTTTGTGCGGTGTCGGGTCAAACCATCAGTAAATCTAAGTCTAGAGTATATTTTTCGCCAAATGTGGATCAAGACTCTAGAGAATCGTTGAGCGATATCCTTGGCTGTATGTCTACCCCGAATTTGGGGAAGTATCTTGGAATTCCCATTAAGCATCCAAATTCATCATCTCAGGATTTCAATTTTATCTTGGATAGGATAAAAGGAAAATTAACGGGGTGGAAGGCTAATCTTTTTTCGTTGGCTGGAAGGGCTATATTGGTCCAAACTTCGACTTCAACCATTCCATCTTATACTATGCAATGTTCCTATCTTCCGGACCGAATCTTGCAAGGAGTGGATCGTGTGAACAAAAATTTTCTTTGGGGTTCAACTGACATAATGAAAAGGATGCATTGGGTTGGTTGGCACAAAGTCACTAAACCGAAATCTGAAGGAGGTTTGGGGCTGCAAACTGCTAAGGGAAGAAATATTGCCTTACTCTCTAAGTTGAACTGGCGGCTTTATACAAAGAGGGAGTCTCCCTGGGCTCGGGTGCTGAGAGCTAAATACTGTACTGCCCAAAGAATTCACTCTAGGAATGTGAGAAACCTTCCTGGCTCGCGGGTTTGGTCAACAGTTAAGAAAGGGGCTGATACTTTCAATAGGGGAGTCAAGTGGGTGGTTGGTAGCAATAGTAATCTCAGGTTTTGGTTTGATCATTGGCTTTCTGAAGGGTCGGTTTGCCAAATGATTCAAGGCCTTCTGTCTCTGGCGGATCAGCAGCTAAGAATCAAGGATATTTTCAAGGATGGAATTTGGGATTGGGAATGTCTCTCTTGTGAGATCCCGCAACACATTAAATATATCATTCAAGCCACTCCGTGTGCTCTTACATCTACGGGTGGGGATAGATTAGCTTGGTCTGCCTCGACCCAGGGAAATTTTGATCTTGGAAGTGCCTACAAAATTGCTATGGGGGATTTGCATGCTGGGGAGTTTCCAGGGAAGTGGATTTGGAAAGCGGATATCCTTCCTAGAATCAAAACTTTTATCTGGCTGTGTTACCATAATAGCATCGGGGTCAAGGATTGTTTAGTGAGAAGGGGTATGCTTTGAAAATGGTGTTTGCCCCCTTTGTGGTAGGAATCCTGAAACAATTATCCATGCGCTGAGGGATTGCAAGAGCATCAAACCCGTGTGGATCTAGTTGGGAGTGCGATGGGCTGATAGAAGATTTTGGTCAGATGATCTGCATCAGTGGCTTGAGCTCAACGGCAAAGAGGGGAGATGCCGAGAGTCTTGTTTTTCCCCTTGGAGAACAATCTTCTTATTTGCTATCTGGCTCATATGGAAGAGTAGGAACCAAGTCGTGTTTAAGGATAAACCTCAAAATCCCAGGTTAGCGACGGAGATTACTAACAGTGCCACGGAGTTTACTTATTGTGCCTCTTCTTGTATTAAACCCAATAGAATGATAATGAAGCAGGTTAGATGGGAAAAGCCTCAGGTTGGATGGGTTAAATTAAACACTGATGGTGCTTCGAGGCCAGGTATGGATAGAATAGGATGTGGAGGCATCATTAGAGATGAGCATGAGCAATGGATCACGAGGTTTTCTAGGAGGATTGGAGTAGCGAATAGTTTCACTGCTGAGCTGTGGGGGTTGTGTGATGGATTACAACTTTGTTGCTGCAGAGATTTTGACTCTTTAGAAGTAGAGATTGATGCTAAAGCTATTTTTGATGCTCTTCTTAGTCCTGAGTATGTAAATAATATCGTGTCTCCCTTATTAGATGACTATAGGACGTTGGCCATTCGGTTCCGCCATATCTGTTTCAAGCACTGTTATCGGGAGGCGAATCGGTGTGTTGATAAGCTGGCTAGGTTGAGAGCAAGCCAGTCTCTAGATTTTATTGTTTTCCAAAGTCCGCCTGTGGACATTTTAACTTCCCTTGAGGAAGATGCTAGTGGGGTGTATCGTTCCAGGCTTTATCCTGTGAACTCTGTTTCTTAGTTCTATGCTACTCTTCTGTTTACCCAAAAAAAAAAAAAAAAAAATTAGTATTCTAAAAAAAAAAAAACAATAATATATTGAGACATAGGTAGTTTGGAAATCATTAGATGTAATTTATTGAAATCTCCAGAGGACATCATCCAAGAAGAAGGTAGCCACCTATTTCTATGTTGATCTTTCATGACATCTTCCTTTTTTATTTTTAGGCTGAGCGGGAATTTTAATTTACAAATATTTAGTTTCTAGAAAGGAGTTTTACACATATATACACTTAGATTATTTTAGATTAAAATTCTATCTCAGAGTAACAAAAAAAAAATTATAATTTACTTTATTATTTTTAAAAATATCATTTTATTTTTTATTTTCTTTTTATTGGATATCACATGATGAGAAGCTTTTGGTTCGTGAAACTTGATGGTTCTTTGATGCCATCTACATTGGCAAACTACCATAATGACCAATTTTTTTAAGATTAATTTTAGGATACAAAGTTACAAGCTACTATTAACATATTTTCAATTTGGAAGCTCTTGCGTGTTGATTCCTCTTTTTTCCCTCTCAAGTTCCAGTAATCAAATTATGCATATAAAAGTTTTGTGAAGAATGGAAAAAGGTTCAGTTTTAGGTATGAAAGCTTTTACGTTTTTTTGGGTATAAAATTAATAAAAAGTTGTGTAATTTGATCATAGTGTTTATGTGGCTTTTCTATGTTTGCTTATTTCTAGATTAAAGGACAAGATTGGAGAAGAAACAAATTAGGCCCTTTTTATGTGAATGCATGAGTTTCTAAAGCTAAAATTTCTCTTCCTAATTCAAATACAAAATTTTGATCATGATTTTAGTTTTATTGACTTTTAATACATGGGTTGATGCCCTATAATGGTTTTTTCAGATTTTATTGTATATATATCATAGGTAATTTAAGGATCTTATTATTAATGTTGTTTTCTAAGAGCTGTCTTGAAGAATTATTTTCGTGTAGCCATAACAATATTTGTTTTGCAGTACTCACCTATATATTTATCCATTCCATTCAATTTATGTTAAAATGCTCTCAAAAAAAAAAAAAAAAAAAAGTTAAAGTGAGTTGATATCGTTACATCACCACCCAAAAAAAAAAAAAAAATGACACCACCTTTGAAATAAAGAAACAACCAATTATGGTGAGTGTTTAAAGCTTTTTATGTGGTCTGTTTTCTTCTTCTGGCCATTCTTATTCAAAGTAGTAAATATTTAATGTCCTGTTTGTTCCAATTAATAATGGTAAATAATAGAGATTTAAAAAAAAAAAAAAAAAAAAAAAATGAAAACCTAAAGGAGATCTAAAAAACTCCGAAAAAGTCCTAAATATTTAGGCTAATATTGTCTTTGATAACATATTTGTATAAAAAAAAAAAAAAAAAAGAGGATGAATAATTTTATTGCTGCATCAAAAACCAACATTACAATGACTCATTTAAAAAATTAAAATAACATTTGCAATGGAGGCTGGTATATCCTGAAGCCATATACATAGGAGCTTCTAAAAACTGGGCATGAGGTTGGGGCGTGCTAGAGATGTGCAGAGCCATGTCTGCCTCCCTTCGGGTATATTAGAATTTGCATGCTCTCATGGTTGTTGCAAGCCATTTCGCGTCTTCAACAATGTGCCCTGTTGGTGATGTGCATTTTGCTTGCTCAGCATATTGCATTGATAACCACCAACCAGTCTCCTTCTATGGCAAAATAGATTGCTCATCACACTGCCATGGCCTCTATACCTTCCGCATCACGGACAGTGAATTGATCACAGTCCTCCAAAGGAAGTATTTCGATTTGGCTGGGACTATTAATGAGATTCCCAACTTTTGCATCCATGCTGTAGTATACTTACTGAACTTAGTATGTGAAAAGTTGTTAATGAAGGAATTTAACAAATATACCCCTTCACAATTAAATCACATTTATAGCAAAACCCCTTCTGTAATTATTAATTGACTGACCTGAAAGTCTACACGGTCCCAGTAGTATAAGATGTTGGAAAAGCAGAAGTTTCTCCAAACGTTTATAAAAGCATACCTGGACAGCATAAAAATTAAAAACCAATACTGAAAATAAGAGTACAAATAAGAAATTGACTCTATGGTTGTCCCATACCCATTTATGCTACTCATCATCTCTATTGTCTTTTGTCTCTTGCACACCAACAAAGTAACCGAAATATCCATTCTCCTGCATTTTGATTAAAGGGAGATATTAAAATAAGGACTTCGCATGATAGAGAAGAAAATGTCATGGTTCGTGATGATATCTCTATCAGATGTGATTGGTTCTATTGTTGAAAAAAGACTGCCTTTTTAAAGGCCAGTATGTGTTAAACAATATGCCCAATCGAAAATAAAATACGAAGTTTAATATTAATTTTATCCTCATTAACTAAAAGAACACTCTTTTTGATATTCCTATATAACAAGAAAAATGAATTAAAGAGGATTTACAAAGAAAAGGATATGATACAACCATTTCAACCAACATGCTCATGAAGCCAACCAACTCACTGTTATTTGATAAGACCTTCATTCTCTAGTGAATAGATATTTAAACAAACAGAAGTATGTTCTCAATCTATTCTTTTTATTTATTTATTGGAAACTTGAAATTTTATTGAATCACAAAAAGCTTTCTATAAAATTTGGGGTCTCCTCAACCCAAGTCAAGTAATCCTGAACATGCTAACTGTGTTGACTGTTGAGCTAGCGAATGAGCTGGTTTATTGTCATTATGCTTTGTGTTTGAGAAATCTCAGCTCATCGAAACTTTTGCATCCACACACGGTTCCACTGATAACATTCTGGTGTTTCAATCTTCCCAGATAAAGCATTCCAGACTAACAGAGTCCCCTTCAAAAATAACCTCTTGGACACCTATATCTCTTGCAAAGTGGGCTACGACTTCCATAGCTTTGGCTTCAATTTCCAGTGCAACCAGTGGTGGTCCAAATCTTATTTGAACTGCGAGAATAACTGACTAAGCCATGCCATAAGACTCATTCTCCAAACACGACAGGGGGCATTAATCTTCATACACAGCTGCAATAATGTTACCCATTTCATCTCGAATCAGTACACCCACCCCTGCTGTCTTTTCCTCTGTGAACACTGCACCATCCACATTGGTTTTATACATCCCAGGTTCGGGTGGAGACCTTCACTTCTTCTGCTGCTGTTGCCATAATATTGCATTCCCTCTATTTTAAGCCACCAGCCTCAATTAATTTCTATGCATCCAAATAGCCCAGTTAGTCATCATAATTAATTCGATCAGATGGGCTTCGATCTTATCATCCTGAACCACTCTCCAAAACACATTAGTAAAATCCTCTTCATCAGAAATCATTACGTGGCCAAGATTACAGCTGGTCCATATTTCTCTAGCCATTCTGCAACAACAAAAGACATGACCAGTAGACTCCTGAGCCTTCCCACATCCCTCACAGACCCCATCAGTAGATAAATGATGCTGTAAATGGTTTAGTTTTGTAGGAAGAATGTTCTTGCATGAATGTCGCATGAAATTCTTAAATTTCCCAGATACAGAGATACTTCAGCTTTCCAAACTCGCTTCCACAGCTTCATTGTGTTCACCTTGTAAGAGCTCTTGCCTCTGTTAGTGGAATAGTGCATCCATAGCCACTTTATATGCACTATTCATAGTGAATTTTCTGCTGGTGGTAGCAGCCTATATCAACTTGTCCTCTGTCATATACAGGGCATAGGCAGATTCCTAAAATGGTATCATCCTCATGATCCATGAAAGATCTTCTCACCACTTTACTCTTCTATGTTCCATCCTCCCCATTAATTAGATCACAAACCTTAGCATCCATTGGGAGGTTTTTTACTTCTTTTTTTTTTGGGGGGGGGGGGGGGGGGGGGGGGGGGGGGGAGAGGGGGTGGGAGGGAGGGGGTTGTGTGGGGTTGGAGGATTACGTTATATCTGGATGGGAATCCATTTATCATGCCACATGCTAATGCATCGCTCATTATGACCCAAATTAGCATACAGAAAATCACCATTCCGAAAGTACTTTCCTCAGAATACTTTATAGAAAAATGAGTTCAATTTTTTTTTTTTTGGAGTTTCCACCCTTGCTTAGCCAACAAAGCCAAGTTAGAGGCATGTAAATCTTTAAACCCCATCCCTCCTCTCTCCTAAGGAGCACATAACTTGTCTCAACTATGCCAAGTCATTCTCTTTTCATCCTTTTTTTTTGACCCCGCCAAAATTTCTTACAAGGTGAGTCAAGTCCTCACATAATGCCTTCAGAAGAAGGAAACAAGTTATTGTGTAAGTGGGTAAAGCCTGGGCAACTGGTTTAATGAGAATTTTCTTTCCTACCTTAGACAATAACTTATCCATCCAACCAACAAGTTTATTGGAAACTGTCTCCTTTAGTTGTTGAAATGTATTCCTTTTGGAAAGGCATAATTGTCTTTGACATTTGGAAGAATATACGTTAAACCAAACATGCATTTTATGTTTTTCTAAGTTCACTGATAATATGAGGAAAGCACAATGCTTTGAAGTTAACATTTTGAAAAAATGCTAATATATGTCCCAAAATGATGACTTGTAAATTGTAATAGTAACAAGAAAGATGATGACTTACTGAAGTAAAAAATTTCCCTTTGACTAGAATCCTCAGAATCAGCCATAAATCTTACGAGTCTATGAATCCTCTCTGGCTGTGGTTCCTCATCAGAGTAGCCTTTTCTGCTAGGTCCAGCCCCATCATCCCCGTCATTGCTTCGCTTATTTCTGAAACCTTCTGCAGCTGAATTGGAATGATCATTATGGAGATCACCCAGATCCTCATAGAGCATACTGTTGTTGCTGCATTGTGCCATAGTTTGATTGGGATCCTCGATGTCTTGCTTGTATACCAAATGGAACCCAACTTTTTCCACCTCATATTCTGGGGAAGATATTTCAATCTCAAATTGATGAGCACCATTCGCATCAATTTGACTAAATGTTTCTCCCCAATTGGAGCCAGAATAGTGAGTGGACAAATAGAGCAACCAAAGGTGAGGTGATTCAACTTTACCATAATTTGTCATAAATCCAGAGTCTAGCATGGTAAGTGACTCAAATTTACCATAATTTATTGCAAAATCAGATTTTACTGGAACTGCCCCTCGAAATCCATGTACCTCAAATGCACAACTACTTTGATATGACCCGTTGGGTACAAAAACAATGCACAACGCAATTCCCATCAACTCATCACACCCACAAGACGGCACTTGTAGTTGTATCTTCCATGTATGACCCGTCAACACTTGAAGCTTACTTCGAGGGGGACTTTTCAAAATAAACCTTGCAGGGCTAAACCCTTTTGGAATTTCACCTCCAGGAATAATAATCTCTAACATGTTTGGTAGTCTACCACTTTGTCCCTGAAAAATACAAAGCATAATGTTTGTGAGTGAGACAAAGAGACAGAGAGACCGAGATAGAGAGAGAGAGAGAGAGACCTGAAGCATGTTACTTCCACTTTGAATATTGTCAACCAATTTGAAGCAGTTGAGATACGTGAAAAGCAAACGGGAGGGACATGACCTAAAAGGATGATTTTGTAGTTCTGGCAATCTCTCCAGTGAAGTACAATTGTTTGCAATTACGAATTCAATAGTTGATGGAACATTTTCCAATGATTGAAGCCTTTTGCAACCCTCTAAATGGAGTGTTTGAAGGTTAGAGAGT
Organism: Quercus robur; assembly: GCF_932294415.1. Lineage (NCBI taxonomy): Eukaryota > Viridiplantae > Streptophyta > Magnoliopsida > Fagales > Fagaceae > Quercus > Quercus robur. The sequence continues at coordinate 43,540,169 of NC_065540.1, read as the reverse complement.
TGAGAGATGCTTTTAGGAAGGGAAACAAAATTATTTCCACATAGATTTAAGCGTGCTAAAGAAGACAAGTTGCCAATATCATTGGGGATTGATGAAAGATCGCAGTCACAAAGATCCAAGTATATTAAGGAATGCAGACCTGATAAGGAAGGCAACAATAAGCCCACAGCAATATGACTCGTTGGCATGGAATTAAATGAAAATAATGTTTCTTTCAATCCATGGACAAGAAGTTCTTTGAGATTTTTAAGGAGAACAATGGAGGAAGGAACTTCTTTTATAGAAGTTCCACTCAAATCAAGGAACTCCAAACCTTCTACATTCCCCAAATTCTCTGGCAACCTGTCAAATTTTGAGCATCCAGAAAGATCAAGAGAATTAAGCAACTTCAAACAACAAATGGTGCTAGGAAGACACACAAGGTTTTTACAATTTTTTAGAGACAATAAAGTAAGGCTTGTCAAATGTTCAATCGATGAAGGCAGCTCTTTAATAGCTGTTCCACTCAAATCAAGCTTCTCCAAACCTTCAACATTCCCTAGGTTCTCTGGCAAGTTGTCAAATTTTGAGCATCCAGCAAGATCAAGAGAATTACCCAACTTCAAACTAAAAATGGAATTTGGAAGACACACAAGATTTTTACATTTATTAAAAGTTAGTAAAGTAAGGCTTGTCATATGTTCAATTGATGAAGGGAGCTCTTTTATAGCTGTTCCACTCAACTTAAGCACCTTTAGACCTTTGACATTCCCTAGGTTCTTTGGCAATTTGTCAATTTTTAAGCACCAAGAAAGATCAAGAGATTCAAGTGATTTCAAACTACAAATGGCGCTAGGAAGACACACAAGATCATCACAATATGCTAGAGATAGTGAAGTCAAGCCAATCAAGCCTTCAATTGATGAAGGTAGTTCCTTAATACCAGTGCCATCCAATTTCAGCTCTTGTAAGCATCCCATGTTTCCAACAAATTCTGGAATTTTCTCGATGTCAAAGCAACCAGAAAGTTCAAGAGTCACGAGTGACTCCATTTCAAACTTTCTTGGAAGACAACTTAGTTTTCGGCAACGTCTTAGATCAAGAAGAATAAGTTTTTTTAGAATCCCAATGGATGAGTGAAGCTCGCGTAACTTTGTGCAATTTGACAAAACTAATTTCTCAAGATTTGGCACTCCGGTAAAGTCAGGGGTTATGATTAGGTTTAAGGAGCTAGCCAAATCAATGAACTTCAACTTGTCAAAATTCTGATAAAAGAAGAAAAAAAAAAGTTAGAATAATTAGTTTCCTAATGTTTGTTTATTGTGATTTAAAAGCAAAGTTGTTAACAAGCTTACCTTTATTCCTATCCAAAGTTGTTCAATTTTGCTCTGTTGTAAATAAAGTTGAACAAGCTCATCTAGCTGGAAACTTGATGGCAAAGATTTTGAAGGATATGAAATCCAATCAAGAATTCTTAAATCATTAGGAAGATGTGTGGGGACACGGTGATTGCCACAAATTCTAAGAAATTTAAGATTCTCCATCTTCAAAAAGGCCTTAGGGTTCCAACGTGCCTCTTTTTCTTCATTATAAGTACTTAAAATATCCATGGCTTGAATTGCTTCTGTTCCCTAATAATCATGAAGAATTGCAAAATATATTATTAGCATAACAATTCAAATTTGAAATTTGTTGAACAAAAAGATAGGGAAAGAGATCAAATTCTCTAATTAAACTCCTACCTTATTTTTTTCTAACACTTTGTCAATGTCCTTATAAACCCACAGTCTACTACGCTTCCCAGGATCATCAAGGCACTCTTGAAAAACTAGGTTCCTACCCATTTCTTCAAGTAAATCATGCATCCACACCATATCGTCATACATAATTTTTAAGAGAGATTTATCAATGAGTTCCTCCAATCCAAGAACAGGGTAAAGGCCAAGAATATCTAGTTTTTCTACTACATGATCTTTCTTCTGATGATTAAAAAAGCATGCAATATGCAAGAATATTTCCTTTTGTGGCTTTTGCAGTCCATCAAAACTTATTTGAAGTACTTGGAGAATTACTTCCTCAGGAAATTCTTTGAGTCTCTCTAACGCAATTTTCCATTCGACACTACTTTTTCCAAACAAAAAAGAACCCAAAACCTCAAGAGCTAAGGGAAGGCCACCAGCATACTTCAAAAAATGATTAGACAGCTCTATATAATCATCAAGTACATGCTTTTTTCTAAAAGCTTTCGAGCAAAAAAGCTGAAGAGCATTTTCATCATTCAATCCTTTAACTTCATATATTGTATCCACTCCATGTGCCTCCAACACATGCTTATCTCTTGCTGTTATGATAATTCTAGTGCCGGGACCAAACCAATCATGCTCCCCAGATAACATTTTTAATTGTTTCGGTTTATCTACATCATCAAGAACAAGAAGAATCTTTTTACGACTTAACCTACTCTTGATCTTGAGAACTCCATCATACTCCTCTTCTATTTTCAAATCCTTATCCTTCAAAATGTCATCAATAATTTTCTGTTGTAGAGGAACACAACCATAATTTTCAAATTTTTTCCTAACATCCTTAATAAAACCATGAGCTTCAAATTCTTTAGAAACCATATGATAAACAACTCTAGCAAGAGTTGTCTTACCCATTCCCCCCATAGCCCAAATTCCTATGAAGCGAACATCATTTGACCCTACAGCTAAACACGACTCCAATTCCACCACTGGAGAGTATATTCCTACTAGCTCTTTGGTAATATATGGGAATGCATCATATTTCAAGTTAAGTGATATGCATCCCACAATTTCTTGGATATCTTGTGACTCAGGCCTGCAATTAAGAAAGTTCAATATACATTGAGTTTGAACCACCTATAGGTAACAAAAAAACAAACAAACAAACAAAAAAAATACATACTTAATGTGCAATTCTGTTGACTGAAAGAAAAAAAATATGCGATCAGGACAAAATCGAAAGATGTACAACGAAACATGTAAATAGATCTACTTATAAGGTTCCAAATAGAGTCAATAAGTTATATACTTGAAGTGAGTCATTTGAATATTTAAAATAAATAAATATGTCAAGTTGTGTTACCTAGTATCCTTTAAATGCCATCCAGCGAGGTTGCCCACTTGTCTCAGAGCAACTCTCCATTTCTCGACCCTCTCTTTGTTCTCCTTTTTTTCATATTCAACAAAAGCCTGTTCAAAAGTTTTCCTTTGTTTTCGTACATCAGATGGATCGACATAATGAAAAACAGGCAAAACTGTCATTCCCTTCTCTTCCTTGCAAAAAATGATGTGTGCAAGTTCATCCAAGCACCAAGTTGAAGATGCGTAGTCTTTTGAGAGAATGATTACAGCAAATTTGGATTCTTTTATGGCTTCCAACAACTCTGGTCCAATGGCTTTCCCTTTCTTAAGTTCTTCATCGTCTCTAAAAGTGTGAATGCCTTTGCCTTTCAAAGCATTAAATAGATGATCCATAAAATTGTTGCGGGTGTCCTCGCCTCTGAAACTGAGGAAGACGTCATACTTCCTTTGAGCAGTAGAAGAAGAAGAAGAAGAACTTGGGAAAGAGGACGAGTCAGCTTCCATGCCCATTAAAGCCACTGGATATATAGATCTACATGTCCCAAAAAAAAAAAAAAAATCCATTAGAAGTTTAGAACTGAAGAAAGAATAAAAAAAATAAAAATAAATATGAAAAAATAAGAAAATATTCGACTCCCAGCCTGAATTGAGTTCGTGGCTTTTGAAAGTACGTCGAATCGGAGAGAGTTGGAATCGAATCTATGAGAGAAATGGAATACCTTTTGAAACGCAGAGACTACTTCTACTTGGAAGTGGCCTTCTTTTTGAGAAATGTGACTTGTGAAGTGGTGTGGGAAATTTCCTGGAAACTTCTTCGTTTTTCAAGATTCGAGAATGTACACTTGTCGACCCGGCCCCATGTGACTGTGAGAGTCATCATAGGAGTCTATTCTACACCATAGCTTTTTTTATCAGCTAAAAGTTCTTTTTAATTTTTATTACCCATTGCTTTTTTTACATTTACATTGCTTTTTGAATAGTAGAGACTAGAGAGTTTATTTATAAAACCAATATAAAAACGTAATTTACAAAACAAATAAAAAAGTTTGCTATTTGCGAAAATCTGGCCAGCTACTATCTCCAATTTCGAACTCAGCCACAATTTCAAAATCCAAAACTTCCACTTCTCTCTTCTCAATTCACATTGTCTCATGCTTATTCACCTCAGAAGAATAAAGCCACTTGAATTCAGCCCTCCAGCTCCAGGCCTTAGTTCTCACCCAATACTCTCAAGCAGGGTGAAACTAGGAATTTTTATTTAGAGGGTCAAATTGTGATACTAATATATTTATCAAGACAATCCCAAGTATACATATATGTATACACACTTTTTTATTATATATACACATATATATACACACTTTTTATTTGATAAGTTTTATATATATATATATATATATATATACACACACACCCAACCAAAAAAAAAAAAACTTAGTATTTTCAATCAAAATTATGTTTGATGGTGATCTTTCATAAAATAAAATTCAATTTCACTATTTTCATAGTGAAATTCTTAAAAAGTTTCATTTTCAATACAAATTATTAAGTTTTATACTAAAGTAAGTAAAAAAAAATCTTTTAATTGAACTAATGAAATTTTAAAAAACATGAATAATTCAAAATTTGGAAGAATAAGTTAACTAAAGAGACATTTCATGTGTAGTTTTAGTGACAAGATTTTTTTTTTTAAATGAGTCAATAACTTGTTAATCACCACATAACAAGTTGAAAAAAATAGATTCAAACATGTTTAGTGTCAAACTTTATCAAATATTTAATAGATATAAGAACACATTTTACAATAAAGTTATATTTTTATAACTATTAGATCAATTATTTTTTATAAGAGTATCATTGGACTAATTCAAATATTTAGAGGACAACTTTTATTTTTGTAGACTAAATTCTGAAAATATTAAAATAATTTTATATATATATATATATATCTCTTTTAAAAATTTCAAAATTTGGGGGGCACACCCCCCCCCCCCCCCCCCCCAATTGCATGGCTCCACCCCTGCTCTCAAGGCAAGTTTCTCCACCCTTTTCTCAAACCTCGTCGCTTTGCCCAGTGTCCTCACTGCCTGCAAAAACATCACCACTCCAAAACCTAACAATGGTTTCAGGCTCAGCTCCCTTGACTGACTCGCAATCCCTTCTCCACTCAGTCTCAAAGCGATTCGATATCGGGGAAATGGGCAGTCAGCTCTGCGTCAATTGGTTCGATATTGAGGCTTGTTGTGTCACAATGCTACCCTCAAGAAAGAAAGGTGAGTCCTTGGTCTTGCCCAACTTGAAATTAAAGGTTTTGATTGAAGCTATTAGGTTGGTATTGGAAATTGTGTATGATGAGCGGTTTGTAACTTTTTCTTATGGTGGGCGTGTCGGTATGGGACGCCACACCGCCATTAGGTCCCTTAAGAACTCGGTAGAGAATCCTAGTTGGTGGTTTAATGTCACATTTGATAGAGAAAGGTTTGATGATAGGCATGTAAATAAGTTGTGCTTGTTTATTGAAGAAAAAATAAAAGATGTTTCTTTGATTGGTTTAATAAAGAGGTTGTTTTAGTGTGAGGTGGTGGGAATTGAAGCAAAGTGAAGGGTTAAATTTGACTTTCAAATTAACAATGAGGTTCGTGAAATCTTCATAACTTGGACTGATGAAGTGGTCCAAGATTTCTTGGGTTCCTTGGAAGAGCGTTGGGAATGGCATCGGATGCTTACAGCAGGCGATTTTCTCTCTTTAAGGCATATTAGAGATCAATTACCCCAAGAGCTGGTTGATGCTTATGATAAGTTCCAAGAGCAAGTTGACAAGTATTTGAGTCCGGTCCAATCTAGAAAGGCTTTAGAGAAAGAAGAAAAGAGAGTGGAGGAGGAAGAGGAACGGAAATATGCTAAGAGCATGGTTGAGGATTTGAAGAGGCTGTGTATGAAAGTTGATGCACCAATAGAACTTGTTAGGAAGGCAGTTAAGATGTCTGGTTTTACAAATAACGGGGGTCGCCCTAGGCCAATCAAGTTACTCATTGCTCTTGAAGATACTGATCTTATCAAGTGGTATCAGAAGTAGCGAGAAGGTGGCTTGATTTCTTCTGCTGCTGTCACAACTTCAAGATGGTTAAAACTGTAGTAACTTATCACCTGAGGTTCTCTTGCATTTTGACACTAGCAGAGAAGCATGAGTCAACCAAACATGAAGCCATTAAGCATTACACTAAAGATTCGAAGGTCTCTGATTTTAATGGAAACGAAGAAGTGTACTTCCCCACAGAAAGAGAGGTTAAAATGATGGGAGATCAAAATCTTTCGGATCCAAGGCCTATTGATGGGGCTTTATCTTTGGCTTTGATCAGGTTGGCATCTGATGAGCCTTCATGTTCCTGTATCGGTCATTTCTGTGACAGAATGGATACTGTTTATTATCGGGTACGGTTACTGCAGAACCGTTTGAATGTGAACCAATCTGTTAAGGACAGGTGGGTCCCAGGGATGGGTGCAATTCATGAAAGTCTCAATTGAAAATGCCTCCCGCTCTGTTCTCATCACATAAACGATTTATATATGGGGAATATCACCCTGCAAGACATTGACTGCACTTCGTTTGTGGATGTGGACTGAATGTTGCTTGTTCTGCTGCAGTTTTCTACGTAATTGGCATTGGTTCTGGTGGCTGTTAATATCTGAACCTTGTTCAAGAAATTCTTCTGTATTTCTTTTCTGAAATGAAGCCAGGTAGGTGATGTGTAAATTGTTTGCGTTTTTATTGATTTTTTTTTTTTTTTTTTTTTTTTGCTACTAATGTTATTGTCATTTGTGGTGATGAATACTTGTGTGAAGTTTATTATCAAATATTATAGAGAAACATATTCAAGTAGTCATTATCCAATACTTCTCCAGGATTTTGGGTGGTTATTTTGTAACTTCTCCAGGTTTTGTGAAAGGCATCCTTTGTTTTCCCAACCCTGAGCACTTGATTTATCTCATTGCTCAATTTAATATGATGGAATAGGATTACAAAACCATTTTGTCCATGAAAATTATGTCCTTGTGCCTTGCTTAGGTATCCTTTCAATATGATAATCATGTCTTTCCTTAAAACTGTTTTTGTGGTGCCTTCTTGCCTTCTTCTATGTAAATATCTAATGTTGACATGCTCAATTTATTCTACAGCATTGTGACTGTCATGCTCACCACACCAGCTGTTTGATCCTTAATTTTGTTGTTTGTTTCATACAAAACCTTAGGTCTTTGCAATAGATATAATACATTAATCATTTCACTCTTTTTATTTTTTATTTGTAAGTCACACACAAACTAAAAGATTTCCTTTGGCATGTCTGGTGAAAAAGTTAGTGGCTACTGTAACTAAGGGGACGATTTGTTCTTTTCCCTGAGCTTCTTTTGTTTGAATGGGAAATGGGACTGGTAAAACCTTTGTCTCATTGAAGCTTCTTTCCCATGAGTTTCTAAATTTTGGTTGACCAATTGGAAAGTGTTTATGGAGATTTATATCTATGTTATTTTTTAAAAATCTTTGTTAATTAAATTTTGTGACATTTTTAGTGAACAGAACTAAATGCAATTTAGTGCAGACATTTCTTTGGTTTTTTTGTTTGTTCATTGAAACTTCATTAAGGCTGTGTTTGGTTCAATGAAAAATATTTTTCGGAAAATAAATATTTTCCGGAAATGCTATTTTCGGGAAAGGAAAATATTTTCTAGTGTTTGGTTGCATTATACAATTTTTTCACATTTTCTCAACCATTTTCTCAGCATCCAAACAAATATATAATATCATTTCCCAATAGATAAACACACGAAACAAAACCCAACCAAAAAAAAATTCATCAAATCCGGTCAAATGGAGAGAAGAAGGAAGAGAGAGGGAGGTGACTGGGTTCGTCATGGGTAGATCGGTGACTGGGTTCGACATGGGTAGAGAGAAGAAGTGTAGATCGGTGACTGGGTTACTCATGGGTAGATCGGATCAGTGACTGGCGGTCAAGAACGAGAACGATGGCGAGAACGGCGGCGCCAATGAGCTTTGGGTCGAGAACGAGATCGGTTTTGGGTGGATCGGTCTTGGGTGGTGACGATCTCGTCGGTGGTGCGATTGACGCTTCAGCTTTTGTTGCGTTGTGTTCTTGCTGTTTCTCTCTACTCTCTCTTCTTTCTCTCTCTCTCTCTTTGCGCATCTGAGTCTGGAAATGATTTGAAGTGAAAATAGAAACGTAAAATGATTTTCGGGTCAAAGCCTTTATTTTTACAGTCAAACGAAATGCATTTCCGGAAATTCTATTTTCCATGCGCAACCAAACACACAGTTTTACAGAAAAAGATTTCCTGAAATTGTTTGAAGCCAAAACAAACGGACCCTAAAGAGTAGGCAAAGAATTTTGAATCAGGAAGAGCATAGGCACTAGAAATTCTACTAGAAGTTGTAAACACTCAATAACATAAGTCATTTTAATGGTTGTTGTGGACTAATAATCCATCTCTTTTCATCAATAATGAGATATTGTGTAAAAGGAAGTAAAGCGGATTCAGATGTAGTCTATTTGAGTTAATTTTTGCAAATTTGGAAGTATTAACAATGGCAAAGTAGTTACTGAAGCTCCTTCAATGGTATTCACCACTAATTGGTGCTGTTGCAAGTGCTATAGAATGCCAAATTAGAGCTGTCACCCGAGAAATGTTCTATAATAAGCATTACCAATACCAGAGTTGCCCAAATTTCCCTTTTTCAACTCTTAAAATGTCCCACATCTTTGTAAACATTGCCTTAGTGGCCAAATGCAAAAATTCCCTTCGCAATTCTGAATTCAAAGTTTCTGCACCTTTAGAACTAGTCCATACTGATGTCTAGGGACTAGCACCTCTCACATCAGTAAATAATTTTCTTCACCATCTAATCTTTGTGAATCATTTCACTAGATTACATAGTTGTATCCGTTACAAAATAAATCAAAAGTATTTGCTATATTTTAGTATTTTAAAGCCATTATGGAATATAATTTTCATTCAAACTTAAAATCCTCAGTGACTGAAGATGAATTTACTCCAACCAAAAAGGTTTTAACCTAGTGCACAAAACTCTCACTTCTAGTAGATTTAGAAGAGGATCCCCTAATGTTAATATAATTTTTAATGGAGGGTTGCCAATCAAAACTATCCCCTAATGTTAGGGGAGAGGATCAAAATGTTAAAGCTTTAGGAAACAAAATAAATATAACCTTAAACTTTAGGGGTGTGTTTTACAATTTAGTCTCTACAATATTATCATATTAGATTATTTCAATTTCAATTTCAATTTGGGTATGATATCGATTTTGTACGCGTTAGATAACAAACTGCAATAATGAGGTCAATTTAATTGGTGTTGTGGGTCCACGAATCATATGTTTTGCATGTAATTGTAACTATGCCTTTTTGTCCAAGATAATCTCAATTTGGACGAAAGGGTGAATATTGTGGCAATTCTCTCAAATTTGGGGGATAATTGAGCAAATCAAAAGTTTGGAAAGAGATGGTAAAACTGGATAAAGATTCTAAAAAATAAAATGTCAACTTTAAAAGTGTCATTGATTTTCTTACAACCTACTTTGTGTTTTTGTCTTGTGGCTGTTCAATTGAGCAACATTAGTCCATCTCAAATGTGAAATATTTGGTAAAATTTTCGGTATCGGTAAGAGGATTGTAATTTAAAACCAATATAAAATATGGGTTTAAAAACGTAATTTACCACAAAAAAAGAAGAAAAGTTTTCTATTCACAATCTCAAAAGTGGGGGTTCCAAAATCCAAACTTCCACTTCTCTTATATGCAACTTAGAAGAATAAACCCACTTTAATTAGGAAATGTCAAACGCCGTCATTTTCAAGGCAAAAGATATAGAAAAAAAAGAGGAATTTTGAAATTGCAAGAGACAGAAGAAAGAAGAGAACCTTGAGATGAGAAGCTGTGATGGTTCCGGTTTTGTCCAAGTCAGACTCACTCGAATCCAGTCCTTCAGAATTTCCGTGTTCTCCATTTTTACTTCAACAAGCTCTGCTTTGACTCGGTGAAGTGAAAAATGGTGGCAATTGCCAATTATAGACGGCGTCGTTTTTTATTGTTAATATTTCTTTAGAAGTTTTATCATTTATGGAGCTTACAAGCACCAGCTTGGTAGACAGTTGGTTTTCTTGGTTTAAAGTAAGTAAGGATATTTCAGGTGGAAAGGTGTTTAATCATTTTGAAACGAAGCAAGCTAAACTTTGTTAGAATGACCATAAACAGGCTGAAGAAGATTCTGTTACTAATGTGGTGTAATGTTGTGTGGGATTTAGCGGTTCAAGTTTTTGGTGAGCAAGAAAGAATGGCATTGTTCCATTGTTTGGCTGTTGTAATCTCAAGTTTATTGGTCGTGTGGATTATGGAAAAAGTGGGCATGTCAATAATAGTTGTTTTGGAGAAATGTGGTGTCTCGTGTCTGAAGAAGGAATGTGATTTCAAAGAAGATATAGAAGAGTCACTGTACTGCGTGCAGAAAATGGTTCTGAGACATGAGATGGATTTGATGATGATTAAACGAGCTGATTAAAATTAAATTTACATTTTTTATTTTACTCTAAGATTCCTAATCTTGATAAAGCTGTAAGGTTGAATTTATTCAACTATCTAATTGGTTTTATTCCGTACCAAATTTGCTTGTATTTCAGCATTTAGTAACCCTGTATTTAGGTGTGTTTGATGTAAGGGTAGTGAGTGAGATAGAGTGAAGTTTGCTCAAGAGTGTACAAGAAAACAGAGACTCGCGGCTTGGCCTCGCAGGTGACTCGCGGCTGCAAGCCGCCAGACGCAGCACACGTGCCAAGCATGCCGAAAGGTGAACAGTCATGCTAGTTGAAGCACTACAGGACAAAACAGGACAACTGGCCATACGGTTATCTCGCAACTGGATCTCGCGACTTAGTCAAGCCGCGAGCCACTCCTGTTTTGTAAATCCTGACGTTTCACATTCCTCTCCCACTCCAGTATAAATACCCCTTTTACCCACAAATGTAAGAGAGCTTCCAAAGAGAATTTTGAGAGAGAAACCCTAAAGAAAAACAAGATTGTTATACTCACAATCTATACATTAGAGTCTCATCAAATTCCTCAACTCTCTTCCTCTCCATTGTCAAATCCTTGAGAGGCCTTTTACCAAACCTTGTTCTCACCATTTTCATTACTGTGAGAGAGCTGTTTGAATTTCTGGGAAGCAGTTAGGAAGGAACCAATTTTCATTGGTTGATGCTACGGTCTAGTAGCGGAATCCGGGAAGCTAGAAAAGAAAAAGGTTCGGCGCAACCTCTTTGGAGCAAGAAGCTTGGAGGGCTTAGGTGCACTGGGTAGATTAGGCTTGGAGGGTCTATTGCTGTCCTTGTATCCCAACTATATTTTCTAGTGGATTGTTTACCGCTTGAAGGGCGGCGGAGAGGTTTTACGCCGAGGGCTTCGGTTTCCTCTTCGATAACACATCGCGTGTTGTCTTTGTGTTTGCATCTTCCTTCCTCTTTATCTTTGCCTTTTTATTGTCTGCTGTGAGTTGTGATTTTAATTTGACTTAGATAGTTTTATCAAATTCTATATTGTAGCTTATGTTCATTTTCAGCACACTAGTTATTTGATATAATGCTTGAATTGGTTAAGTTGTAATTTGGAGGTCTAAATGTTCAAGGGTGTTTATACACATATTTGAATTTTCACAAATCAAAAGCATTACTAACACTTCCCTCACAAACATACCCCAAAATCATCGACATCCAAAAAACCAAATCTCTCTGTGACATCTCATCATACAGTTTACGTGCAAAACATACACACCCCTCAATTATTGCATTGCAAAGATACACATCAAATCGAAAACCCATTTTCGTTGAGACACAATGGACCATCTATCCATAAAAGAAAAAGCTGAATAAAAAAGACACACATTAATGATCAAATTCCATGCAATAGTATGAGGTTTATTTTTTCTTCTCAAAAAAAAAAAGTATGAGGTTTATTTTTTTAACGAGTCTCAGTTCATTTCCTGTTATTATAATTTATAACTACGTAATTATTATTACTTTTGTTTCTAAAAAAAAATAACTACGGAATTTTTCTCATTAAAAAAACTATCAATTTCTAAATTATAAATGAATTATTAAAATATATATATTTTTTAGGATGATTATATATATATATATATATTAAATGACCCATGTATGTAGGTTTTCAGTCAAATTAGTATTTAAAAAATAGGGTATTTAAAGGATGCCGTTTCTTAATAGATTTAGACGGAGAGACCAAGTTGATTCATTTTTACAAAATGAAAGACTTATTAATTGAAAAAAATGTAAAATTTTTAAGGATTTATTTGAGAATTGAAATTAAGGTCTAGTACTAAATTGAATATTAGATTTGATTTTTTTTTTTAAACTAGTTGAAGGCAAGTGTGGTGTGGTACATGGTTTTTAATGACCAAAGTACGTGTTCTTCAATAATAGTCTTTCAATGTCTCTAGGAAGTTATTGTTGATTTTAGAGAAATTAAACAAAAAGGCTCACAATTCGGAAATTGTTTCAATTTAAAAGCTTTCCACAAATTTATTATTTATTATCATTATTCTGGATAGTAATAGAGCAAAAAAATGCTAAAAAGCAAAAAATTATTAATTAAACTTTGTATTTCCCTTAAAATTTATTCATAAACTATTGATTGTTTATTGGGGGAGTGAGAGATGACTAGACATCTTAAAGATTTTTTTTCTTATTAATTGAAATAGCAATATTTTTTTTTAGTTAGTATTTTATATTTTAATTTTAGGTTTGATGATTTTTTAGATTAATTTTTTTATAAATAAATTAAGTTGTTTAATTGATAACTAAAATGGCATGTTATGATTTTCATTGGATCAGCTAGCTCATGTGACAGTTTAGGTGGAACTTGACGGGCAGCTAGGTATGGTGCATGAATTGAAGTGTCCAAACCGAAACAATATATAAAGTTAGGGGAGCAAATCAAAATTTTTAAAACAATAGGGAGTAAAATCAAAATTATTCTATTTTATAGGTGTAATTAGCATAATTTTCAATTTATTCTATTTAGATTTTAAACAATTTATTTAATTACTTAAATTTTTTTAGCCTATTTATTTAATATGGTATAGTTGAATTCACATAGCATGATTTAATTAAACCAACTTAGCTTAGGTAATTGGTTTTTGTGGCATTTAGTGGCCACCATATCAACAAAAAGACTTGAATCAAAGGGGGCAAATCAAAATTGCCGCAAACATTAAGGATATAAGAAATTTAATCAAAATTTATCAATTGAGCTAAACTAAAATCCATTTTACGTCACAGATTTTTTTTTTGGGAGTTAAACTTGTCCACATCATTTCTTGATTGAAAGTTATGTATGTCAAAATACAAAGCTTCCTCGCAGGTGGGAGAAAGTCCTCAATTTAAACAACATTGTCAACTAAATTCCTATAGAATTTTGCTAAACAATGAGGGCCTGTTTGGTAAGTGATTCCAAACAACAATTTTTAGTATTTAAAAATACTAAATTTGCCAAACTTACCAATTTTTTCTAAAAAAACATTCACATACCAAACACATAATTATATTTTTTCACATTTTTAAATATGTTATTTCAAACACGGTGCAAAACATATTTTTTTGCATTATAAGTACTTTAAACGCATGTTTTCATAACACTTTTTAAACCATAGTTTTCACATTATTTTGAATAACAATACTTGAAAACCGCTACCAAATAAGCCCTGGGCTATTTAGTTAGCAGCCCGTGCTACATGAGATAGAGAACTCCATTGCAAACCTTTTTTTTTTTATATAGGATAAACTACACAATTTCATTTAAAAAAAAAAAAAAAAAAAAAAAACTAAACTAAACTAGATCAACACAGTTCAAGCTAGAGGAGACACCTCCAACCGAAATTGACAATTGAGACAACATTACAATAAAATTTTCCAGATCTAACCCAACTGCCATATTTATCTAATTCCCCAAAACAACTGTCACAGTGACAAAATGAAAGAATTCCGATAGAGAACAACTTTTGGTATCTCTATTTTCCCAACTTTTGACGACCTAACAAATTTTCCCTAATCTTCAGATATCACTCTTTGTCAGGCTAGATCTTTCTTGGTAGGGAGGGTACTCCAATTGATCACTTAAGGTGTGTTTGGATACCGCTTATTTGCTGAAAACTGAAAACACTGTAGCAAAATAATTTTTAAATGTATGAATAGTACTGCGAGACTCAAATTTATATTGAAATTTGTATTTGGATGACTTTTGTGGGTCCGTGAACAGTGCCGTGGGACCCACATTTTTTTCAGCCAAACGCAAGATAGAAACGCTATCCCAACTAACACTTATATTATATTTGGGATGTTAAAAACTTCCAAATCTTTGACCACACTGGTTGCCCATTTGAGCTCTCAGCTAAATTTGTTTCTCTTGCAACAATCCTAGCCACATAATAACTAGATGTGATTGTGTACTACATGGACGAAGCCAGTACTTGGAATTAAGGGGGGTGACTTTGCTACTGACTGCATGTAGAGCTTTGGCTTTTAGCTTTGCTGCTTAACTACTAAGGGGTTTTATTTATTTATTTTTGTGTGTTTTTGAGTGTGCCTTGCTTCTAGGTAAGAACAAAATTATTTCATTTAAAAAATTTTAAAGGATTGGACTGTTTGTTTTGGGTAAAATTGGTTGATTAAGCTTAACTATTTTTAGCTTTACTATTGATAATTTTTTTGGGCTTGTATATTTTGTTTTAGATTTTAGATCAATTTTTTTTTATTGCCTTTAAAAGGAGAAAAATGCTAAAGCTACAAACTTTTTTTTACAAATTACTAATACGGTGAGTTGTTATTGGTAAGTTAAAAAGTGGTGGGCCTAGATGCGAACCAATAAGAATTTACTAACTTAGTAGCTTGTAAAAATTTTGTAGAAAATTTTGTGGCTATAGCATTACGCATAAAAGAATCAATGATATTGTTAAAGGAGGCAAAGTGTAATTTTTTTAGAACAAAATTGTTAAAGTTATTACCTATATAATACTAGTATGTAAATATATATATATATATATATATATTTAGGAGGGGCCATTGCCCCCCTTGGTCCAACTATGCCTCCATCCTTGGTGTAGCACTAATTCTTGAAATGTGCCCAAAACATTGTGTCATTTGTCCGATAACAAGTTAGGGAAACACATAAAATTGCCTCAACAAGTTTTTAACAAAGCTTGTAAATTGTGCTTTATTGACGGTTAAAACATTAGTATTGGTGGATGCATTTTTCTAAAATGCTAAATTTACCATCAAAATATAGCAAAAGTGGTGTTCAATTGCTAAAATGCTAAATTTAGCACTACAAACCACAAAAACTGTGCTACATTGATGGTGCCATATCTAAAAAATTTGACAACTTGCTACAATGAACCGATTACCAATTTACTGTAGCAAGTTGCTAATTGCTTTTAGTATTAGGTTATTCTCTCTCTCTCTCTCTCTCTCTCTCTCTCTTCATTTCATCAGAACTCTCACTCTCACTCTCTCTCATCTCAGAATTTTCACTTTCTTTTTTGTCCTTTTCTTCTCTCTCTGATTGGTTTATGGTGGTTGAGATGGGTTTCAATTGGGTTGCCAATTGTTGTGGTGGTGGTGGTGGGTTGCTGTGGATGTGGTGGATCGTTGACAGGCTTATGGTGGTGGGTCACGCCATGGGGTTCTGTGGATGTGGTGGGCCATTTATCGGCCTGTGGTGGTTGGATCAATGGGTCACGCCATGGGCGTGGTGGGTTGGTTTGTGGCAGTTGGGATGGGTTTCGATTAGGCTGTTACAGTGGTTGTGGGTTGTTTCAATTGGATGGATATGAATATTTTCATGACATAAATTCTTACATTTGGTGGGTTGTGTGTGTGAAAGTGTGAACCTATTTTCGTCTCACAAGACTTTGAACTATGTAATACATAGGAGTTGTGGACGAGTTTCTATCTTTGGGGATCTGGGTTTTTGTTGCTCAAAAGAGAGAGTTGTTACTATGATCGTGGTTGGTGGACCAACCAAAAGTTTGAGGTTGTTTCATATATATATATATATATATATATATATATATTGGAACAAACTAGTTAAAGGTAAAATATTTTTAGTTAGCCAAATCAATTTAAGCAAATTTGTGCAAAATTTTTTACACTTGAAATTTCAGTAAAATTTTACATTTGCTCTCTCCCTCTCAACCCGATACCTTTCACACACTCTCTCCCTCTCACGCTCTTTCTTTCTCTCAGTTTTTCTCTACATAACCCAGCCAGGCAGCCACCTCCAATCTCTCTCTCCCACCACCAGCAAGCTCTAATCGACACTACCAGCAAGCTCCATGGTTAACCTTGCATCGCCACTCAAGCCCTCTTGTCACCACCATGGCTGAGGTCATCTGATCTAAGTTTTTGGCTCGGTGGGTTTTTGGGTTTTCAATATAGGTTTGTGAGTTTTTTTGGCTTTCTTTTGGGTGGTTATTGGAGTGGTTTGGTCGGATTTGTGGTTGAAGGCTCATATATTGTGGATTGCTAGTGGCTTATGCATAGATTTGTGGTTTAATGGTCAGATTTTTAGATGGTAGCTGAGAGGTTGTGATTGTGGTGGCTATCTTTTTTCTCTCTTCTAGATCTGGTTTTTGGGGTGGTTGGTGGTGGTTTAATGGTTTATGCTCATTTGGTGGTGGTTTTGGAGTGGTTGGTGGTGGATTTTGCTCATTTTTGGGTGGCTGGTGGTGGCTTGCATTTTTCATGTGATTTGTAATTCTAAACACTTGAAAATATTTTATAGTAGAATATTTTATTGTAAAATTTTTTACATGTAAAATATTTTACATTGAAACAAATGGAGCATTAATGCTGGTTTCGATGGAAAATAATGAGTTTTGCTTCGAATGATGAAACCCAATTCATATACGGATATGCATCTGATTGTTTGTGAAGTTTTGATTAAGAATAGGAGAGATGAAGAATAAAGAAAGAATAAAAAATAATACAAAAATATTTAAATGTAGTGCTAAAATAAAAAAGAACTAATGTTGGGTGTGTTATAAAATAGTATGTTAAAATAGATAAAGTGAAATTTTTTAGATGCTAAAAGTTAAAAAATTTAGCTCCATCATTGTTTTTTTATTTTTTTTAAAGAGTTTCAACTTATGACATCTACTCTTGATAATAGTTATTTATTATCAAATCAAGACACCAGTTAATTTTTTGTATAAACGAAAACTGAATCACATATTTCTTATTCAATCATAGTACTTTACCAAGAGGTGAAGGCTCTAAAAGTAGATTTTCAATAAAATAGAAATATCATGATGCTAAAAAAGTATATTTTAAATCAAAGAACTTATTATATAGTGAATTTACAAAACAATCCATAAATATTATATATAATTTTTAGCAGATAATATTTATTAAATTTTGTTGATGTGACAATACTTATTAAATTAGAGAATATTTTTAGATATTTTTAGATCATGAAAATATGGTGTCCTTCCTTCCAAATGGGTGATGGACCCTACTATAAACTTAACTAGTAAACACCCACAATAACGGGAGAGAGTGATCACCTTCTCTGAAAAATTAATCTTAGATTAGTCATACAAATGCGTCGTATTATAAGGCAGAGTTACATAAGCAATGACACTATGAGCTCTGGAAGTTCCTGGTTAATTTCCTGACAGGACAGGAGCACTGCAATTTCAGTCTTCTAGTTCTCATCCGTCCAAATGTCCGTCTTCTCCTCACTCCTCTCTCTCTTGTCAGTTCCAAATTTCTGATTCAATTTCATATCTCTCCAATTCAACGCATTTTCAGGTTTGGGATCAAGTCATTTATTCTCCCCTAATATTACGTTTTAATCTTCTTTCGGTTCTATATTTCTAATAGATATTTTTTTTTTTTTTATTAAACAAGAAATTTGCTTGCAGATTTATTTTTGTTATGGCTTGATGGGCATGGAAACGGGCTCATCATCTTTCCCAAGTTCTTCTTCATCTTCTACTGCTCAGTGGAAGTATGATGTCTTCCTCAGTTTCAGAGCGAGGACACCCGCAATAAGTTCATGGGTCATCTATATGAAGCTTTGATACAGAAGGGCATTGCTACCTTTAAAGACGATGAAAAACTTGAGAAGGGAAAACCCATTAGACCAGAGCTGTTGCTACCTTTCATGGGTCATTCTCTCAGAAACGCATCTTCAACTTGGTGCTTAGATGAGGCTTCCCCGCTTTTCAATATGTCAACTTTCATGTTCATTAAATGGAGTTCAAATGAAACATCGAGTGTACTCTGGTTTTAGGACAAACTATGGAATAATGGAGTTCAAATGCTCTATTATTCCAATTACACTCTAAATGATGGAAGAATATCTAGTGAAATTGATGCGAATGGATTTTGTCAACTTAAGATTAAAATAGAGCTTTGAGGTGAAGAAAATTGGGGTCCGTTTGGTATACCGGCAAGGCATTGAAGATCCCTATCAAACTATGGCACAGTGCATCAACAACAGCAGTACGCTCCTATGACGACCTGGGTGTTCTCCATCATGATCTTGACGATTCAGCCTCAGAAAGTATCAGAAATCAGCAAAGCAATGATGAGGATGGCGGGCCTGGACTTTCCTTAGTAGAGAACGCTTCAATATTGAGGAGCCACAGACAAAGAGGATCAAAGACTCGAGGGATTAATGGCTGATTTTGTAGCATCTAGTGAAAATGACGTGGAAGGCTAAATGTTTTCTGTTCATTATCTGTAACTGTAAGTCACCATTTTTCTTCCTACTATTACTAGTCCAGTTCTTTTCTTATTTTCTCCTCTAGACATACTAGCTTGTTTTTTCTTTTCTTTTTCCCCTAAATATCATTCCGTATCACCTTTTTTTCCTTTTTTTTTAAATATTATCAGGTGGGCATAATATAGATTTTTCTTGTTGTCTTGTTGGTGCATTTTTATTTATTTAACTAATGGAAGGACAGGATCAAATGTCCAAGAAACTTGAAGCTGCAGTTAGAGGGATAGTTACAAGAGTGATATTGAAGTATCAGCCAAGTAGCTATGGTCCTCTCACACCCACCTTAGGCTCCTGCGAAGGTGGTCAAGGACCCAGAGTGGTCAACCATTTAAATTGACTGTCAATTGGCTCTTTTTATTGATTAAATCTTTTTTGTTTTTGGTGTCCTGCAAATTTAATGTTCTGTTATACTTCTAATGATATACAGATATAAATACTTCCCATCAATCCCTTTCCTTATTGCAAAGTTACCATCCAATGCCTTTATGCTTGGAGAAGTATAATTTGGAAGCTAGAAAGGTTGCTCAATTGAGCTACAATTGGAAGATAGGGATGGAAGACAGGTTAACATCTGGAGAGATAGGTGGCTGCCAACACTAAGCACATTCCGGGTGGTTTCACCTAGACATCCTCAATCTGCAGCAAACTATGTGTGTGACTAGCTGGATGATAATACAAAGACTTGTTGAAAGGATGTTCTGGACAAGTTGTTTATGCCAAAAGAAGCTGCTGTCATTTAAAGCATTCCATGAAATTCTCAACATTCTAACGACAGTATCTTTTGGGTGGTGCAAAAACTGGAGATTTTTCAGTTTGGAGTGCATATGATTTGTTGGACCACGAGGCAATATCAGGTTTTGGAGAGGCTTTAAACAATCACAGCTCAACAATTATGTGGCAGGCACTGTGGAAAGCTAAGTGGACGTAGGTAAATTGCCGAATCACGTAAATGTTGTGTCGAGTGATTATTTCCCTTTGTGCAATATTTGCTCTATTTTCGTTTCTCACATGTACTAGGAATTAGGTTAAATACTTAAATTGCTGACAGGCTCTGGTTAGGAATGCACTACAGGATATCCTACCAACAAAGACTCAGGTCTATTTTCCAAACGCACCATCTCTTCAGTAACTTGTGAGCAGTGGAATGAAGTTCCTGAAACCAGGTTACATGTTTTATGGTCTCGCCCGCACGCCAAGAAGGTATGTTAATTAGTTGAAGGCATAAACATTATCCCACACCAGCCTTACCAAAACGAGACTGATCTATTCTCCTGGATGCTGCACCACAAGAATACTATCTCACTGAAACTATTTCTCATTCTGTCATGGTAATTGTGGCTGCACATAAATGGAAAAAGATTTGAGGAACCAGGAATGCAGAAAATATTCAGTGAGTTACTGCATATCCCAACATGGAAGCCCCCTCAATTACCTTACTCCAAGGTAAATGTTGCTGTAAAAAATACAAGGATGGCCTTTGTTATGGAATAGGTGCAGTGATTAGAGATTTTAATGGGAATTTTGTTGCAGCTAAGGTTGAGGTGATTGTGAGCCAATGCTGTCTGGATGCTCATTTTACAGGATTCTGGCATGCCCTATAATTGTGTAACCAGCAGGGACATCCGGAGGTTCAACTTGAGAGCTAATAATGCTGCTCTTGTTTTAGCAGTACTAGTGTGTAAATTTTGTCACTGAGATTTGGCTGGGTATCTATCTGTCAAAAACTAGATTTGGGAGAAAATGACTTCATTGAATAATTATGATTACAAAGCTATTCCCTTTATATACAGAGAAAACACTAACCAGCTAACTTACCCGCCTAACAATCAGCAAAAAAGAATTAACAGAAATCTAAGACTAATCACAGACGCGTGAGGCACGTGTAATCACTAAAGGCATATATACAGTTATCTAAGCTACAAGTCGTTTATCACTAACCAATCTGCAGCTACTTGTCGTTTATCTACTCTTCTTCCTCTTCTTTGTTTGTCAGCTGCAATCTTGTGTTCTTCTTTACTGCTACTGCTGTTTGTGCTTCTTGTTCTTCAATACGATTCTTACTTTGATAGTATGCCCCAACTACTTCTCAACCATTGTATAGAGATTTGAATATTTTGCAAAATGCAAAATATGTCCCGCCGCTTTTAATAAGAAAAAAAAAAAAAAAAAATACATATATACATATTGATATTCATCTTTCCTATGTTAAGATTTGTTATAGTAATATAATTATTGTTTTTCTTTTTCTCCAACAGTCCCAACATATATAGTGTTGTCCTTTTTTTCTTTTTTTTCCTTCCTGGCATTTGGCTCTATGATTCATATCGAGAAATTTCAAACAGAAACCTTGCTCTGCTCAGATGTTGATTTTGGACCATGATTTGCACACCTACATGCTATTGAAGTCAGATAAAGAAAAGTAATGGAAAAGGGAATTGAAGTTTGCAAAACTTTATTCTGCTTGGTAAAAATAAAAAGAAAAGTGAATCAGTATAGAAAAAAAAAGGGATAAATTTTCAATATTCCATAACAATTAGTCGTAATAGAGTTTGTAGAAACACAAGCAGAAACATCACAGGAGCAAGCAGAAATCAAAATAGTACAGCTCCAGAAAATACACACAACAACAAATGGCTTATGTCTAGTCTCCGCCCTTAATTTAAGCTCTCTCTCTCTCTATGGACTGCATAATACCCTCAGTTCTTATCCCTTGGCAATGGAGAATATGGCGTTCCTATGGTGCCATATATGGTACAATGCAGCACCTGAGGCCAACTTACATACTACAGCCCAGATTTTCCCTTCCACTGATTTTCTCCCCACACAACTTCTTGGGAATTAATTAAGCAGCACTTCATTAAATATTTCCAAAACCAGACAGATTTTCAATTTCTCCAGATGTTATGAAAAAGCTCACTGCAAACTAGTTGATAAATGATAATGCTTATAGTTGCTTCTAGATTGCCATTTCCCATTCAAGAAATGCAATAAAAAATAAATATATTTAGAAGGCCAGGTAGCGTTCTCATGCCAATCAACATATAAATTGAAAAGTGAACCATCTCAAGCTCTTCTAGGGTATGGTAGCTGACTAGCTGTTTATGGCTAAAGCAGAGATCACTCCACCAATTCCTCTCTCTAATGTAAATTGAATCTGTTTCTCAAGCCCATCTTTTGGGAGAAAAGGAAAATGTTTGTTAACTCCAAGGGGAGGAGGTAAGTAGAGAAGGTGGCAACCCCACAACTAACATCCAGAACCTGAAGTACCCCTGCAATATAATCCCCATGAACTATCCCTGCCGTAAAATGCCCTATGTTACCCAGTGTTGACAACTTCCAAAAGAATTTCAAGTACCTGGGCTCTTTCCGATCCAAATTATTTGCCTCCTCTTTATTAGATTCAGCTAGCCTGCAGAAGGCCTCGTATCTAAAGCAAACTAAGAATTTCCTTCTGCTTCTGAAATGCCAAATAATTCAATCTCGACTGTTTGATTACTTGATAATCTGATTCACATCAGTGGCGGAGCCACGTTGAGGCCTGGGGGGGATGGCCCGCCCTAGCTTTTCAAAACTTTTATTAATTGTGGTAACAAAATCCTAATTAGTCTCTGAAATTACTTGCTGGCCCCGCCTAAAATTTTGACACAATTTTCAATACAGAATAATACCTATCCAAGTTCAATTTGATCTCTCTAATTTTAAAAATTGGTTTAGAAGAAGCCAAAAAAATTTAATTGGCGAAAACAACCAGAAAAAAAAAAATGATACAAAAAAGGTTCAAAAAAATACCATCAGATAGCCCATTTTATAACCCATGGCCCTCCAAGTACCAAGAAAATAAAAACCCCAAATTCTCATTTTTAACGCATTCTAAATCACCGCGGATCCTTCAAAAACACTCCCATATATTTAAAAATAAAAAATAAAAAGCAAGACTTAGATACAGTACTTAAGAGCTATTCCCCTTATAAGATTTTTTCTCATAGGATGAAAGTGTATTTTTTAATTAAGTAGTCAAATGACTGAATCTTAAGAAATGAACCTAACGAAGAGCACCTAAGGTACTATTCTAAGTTTTGTAAAAAAAAAAAAAAAAAAAAAAAACCAAACAAATCTAAGTTACTGTGCATGTGCTTTGCACTTAGCCCATCACGTCGCTAGTTGCTTTGCTGCGAATCCGTGGTCATTCGTTGACTCCAGGCTTCGTTGCATCTCTTTCTCTCTGTTTAACCTGACAGGTATCTCTGTCTGTTTAACCTGTGAACACTAAAGAGATACTAAACTATGTAGCTTGTTTACTACTTTTGTTGTATTGTTATACTGTGTGTTGTACAACTGTATTCCTAATTGGCATAAATGCATTTTTATCCCTACATTTTGACTTTTTTTCCATTTTGGTCTCTACATTTTAATTTTACCACTTTTAGTCCCTAAATCAATTAACGTGTGTTATTTTGGTCCTTTCCGTCAGTCAACAAACGGAAATTGCTTAGGTGGCAAATTGAGTGCACTGTTGGCACATTAAACGCTAATGTGGCCAATTAAAAAATAATAAAAAGTTTTAATTAGCATTTAAAAAAATGCCATATCGACTTCTAAATATAAAAAAAAAATTATTAATCAATTTTAACGAAATTAAAAGAGAAAAAACAAAATTAAAAACAATAAAATACATAAATTCAGATCTAATTCATTTTGAACAAGAACACAGTCACAAATTTAAACATCATCACAAGAACATAAAGCACAAACCCAGAACCATACACAAAAAACACAAACTCAAATTTAAACATTAACACAAGATCACAAACACAAAGAGCACAATAACAAACATAAACTATTTACTCTCAAAATGAATGCCACGATAGATCCAGAAAATCACACAAACCCAAAAAAAAAAATCATACAAACCCAGAAATCAAACATAGAAAAATCATAAAAGAATATTGTACAAAACAAAATCAATCCATATATATACACAAACAAAATTATCCAAAAGAAAAATAGATTTAAATCCAAAAATTAAATCAATACAATCATTAACAAAATACCCACAAAATTGAACAAACCTAGCTCAATCCCTCAACCATACCAACACAAACCCAGCTCAACCATACCAACACAAAGCAAAACATCTCAGCCACTCTCTAAACCCAGCAATCAACAATCAACAAACCCACAACCAAACAAGAACAACAAGAACACTGCTTCAACCATACCAACAAGAACACCAAAACAAACCAACTCCAACAACAAACCGACCCTTCAATCCACCACCCACCGACCCAGCAAACCGCTGCTTCACAACCACTAATCGGAACCAACAAACCAAGGCAGATCAGACCCATCGAAGGAGCGTCAATTTGAGCTAGAGAGAGAGAGAGAGAAAAGCACAATATTGAGCCAAAGAAAGAGACCCATTGATTTAAGAGAGGAGCTTGAGGCATATGGGTTTGGGTTTGTGCAAAATCAAGAGATAAAGAGAGTTCAAGAAGGCTAAGCACCAAGATATGGGGAGAAAGAAGAAAAAGAAGAAGAAAGAAAGAAGAAAAGGAAAGAATGGAGGTGGAGAAACTGAGAGAGATCTGGGGAAGAAAAAGAAAAAGAAAGAAGAAAGAAAAAAAAAAAAGAAACAAGTACAAACAAAATCACACACAAATCTAAATTCCACTATTTTTTTTTTTGTTTTTAATTATGTTTTTTTTGTTTTTTTTTTTATAATTTTGTAATTTTTAAAATTGATAAATTTATTTTTTTAAGTTAGAGTTGACGTGGATTCTGTGATGGGTGACGTGGATTCGGAAATTGCTAATGTGTCATGGGTGATGTGAATTTTTAATAATATTTAAGTCTTCCATCAGCTACCTCAAATATTTCCGTCTGTTGACTGACGGAAAGGACCAAAATAACACGTGTTAATTGATTTAAGGACTAAAAATGGTAAAATTAAAATGTAGTGACCAAAATGAAAATAAACCAAAATATAAGGACTAAAAGTGCATTTAATCCTTGCTGATTTGATGTACTCTTGTCTAAGTTGCATTTGTGGTTCTGGTGATTTTCAATTAAAAAAAAAGAAGTAAATCTTGTGGCTGTAATTTCTTTACAATTTGTTTATACATCACCGTGTCATTGACTTATTATTATTGTGTTGAGTAATGGGTGAATGTATGTATTATGCAAAGTGAATGTTATATAATAAAAAAATATAATAGTGTTGCGTATTGTATGTTAATATATATTATATTTGGTTTTGAAATTTGGTTAATTGTTAGTTGTTCATACTTTTTTTTTTTGAGAATGTAGTTGTTTATACTTCACTGTTCATACTAAATAACTAGTTTACAAAATTCAATATTAATGTTTTAAAGTGTGATTAATTTATGGAAAAAAAAAACATTCACAATTCAATTCATGCATATTTTAAAGGAAAAAATGTTCAAGATTCAAGTTACACTTCAACCCACTATTCCAAAAAAATGCTATAGTTTTATATAGTGAATCCTTATAAAGGCTCAAAGATATGAACCTAAGTAAATAGACATTGTTTTCTTAGAATGGGATCTTGAAATTTTACCATTTAGTTTGACCCCCTAGATAAAATTTCTAGCTCCGTCACTAATTCACATCATCATGAGATTCAGTATTTTTTGTTTAGAATAACCATAATGCTTTATCAAGATCAAACATCTCAGAGTATAACCAGCAAAATCTCAAATGAAAAATCTAATCTTAATCAGCTTATTAAATCATCCCATAATGCTTTTGAAAGTTCAAATATGTGTATAAACACCCTTGAACGTTTAGACCCCCAAATTACAACTTAATCAATTCAAGCATTATGTCAAACAACTAGTGTGCGAAAAATGAACATAAACTACAATATAGAATTGGATAAAACTATCTAAGCCAAATTAAAATCACAACCCACAGCAGACAATAAAAAGGCAAAGATAAAGAGGAAGGAAGATGCAAACACAAAAACAACACGCGATGTGTTATCGAAGAGGAAACCGAAGCCCTCGGCGTAAAACCTCTCCGCCGCCCTCCAAGCGGTAAACAATCCACTAGAAAATATAGTTGGGATATAAGGACAGCAATAGATCCTCCAAGCCTAATCTACCCAGTGTACCTAAGCCCTCCAAGCTTCTTGCTCCAACGAGGTTGCGCCGAACCTTTTTCTTTTCTAGCTTCCCGGATTCCGCTACTAGACCGTAGCATCAAAAAATGAAGATTGGTTCCTTCCTAACTGCTTCCCAGAAATCCAAACAGCTTTCTCATAGTAATGAAAATGGTGAGAACAAGGTTTGGTAAAAGGCCTCTCAAGGATTTGACAATGGAGAGGAAGAAAGTTGAGGAATTTGATGAGACTCTAATGTATAGATTGTGGGTGTAACAATCTTGTTTTTCTTTAGGGTTTCTCTCTCAAAATTCTCTCTGGAAGCTCTCTTACATTTGTGGGTAAAAGGGGTATTTATACTGGAGTGGAAGAGGAATGTGAAACGTCAGGATTTACAAAACAGGGGTGGCTCGCGGCTTGACCTCGCAGCTTGACTAAGTCGCGAGATCCAATCGCGAGATAACCGTATGGCCAGTTGTCCTGTTTTGTCCTATAGTGCTCCAGCTAGCATGACTGTTCACCTTCCGGCATGCTTGGCACGTGTGCTGCGTCTGATGGCTTGCAGCCGCGAGTCTCTGTTTTCTTGCACACTCTTGAGCAAACTTCACTCTATCTCACTCACTACCCTTACATCAAACCCACCTAAATACAGGATTACTAAATGCTGAAATACAAGCAAATTTGGCACGGAATAAAGCCAATTAGTTGGTTGAATAAATTCAACCTTACAATCTCCCCCTTTGGCTATTCCGTGACAAAACCCTAAAACAGACTCTAGACTTAACATGTGAGTTGGGAACAGTTGAACAAAACTCATTCACACCTAACTCTAGAAGCTGTGAAGCACTTGAATCATAAGGACATGAAACTCCTGAAACACAACAATACACCATGATCATTGTATGCAAAAAAACATGAAATGCATATGAAACCGGCTTAAGGTGATCAAGCAAAGATGGAGTTAAGAAACAAACCATGGCTTGATCAACCAAGTAATCACTACAAGGTAGTGACCACAATGCTCATTCACACTTGGAATGAACACAAGGACATACAAGCTAACAAGCACAAGGCAAGATACTTGTATGCTCAACACTCAACCAATGCATAATACACAAGGTATATGCATCTAGGAACAATCCTACAAGGGCACAAGAGTGACAGTACATAAATCAAAATGCAAGACATTTAGATATAAGTACTGATTTCAACATAGCATAAAAGGCTGCATTAAGCAAGGTACAAACCATAAAGCCTACATAATATGCATAAAAACATTAACCCTAAAAGCTTACAAAAGCACATGGGTAAAAAACACATATATTCTGAATAACATCAACAAAATATATAGAAGATTAAACCAACAGTATAAGTTATGAGTTAGAAACAAGAATACACCAAAACCACAGTGTATTAAACCCATATAAACACAAAAAAATATAAACCTATAAGTTTAAAGGTTAAGACTTAAAACAAGAGTATGTGTGTACTCCCCCTATCACTATGCACACTTCCCTTTGAACTTTCTCCCCCTTACTGAATGCTCTCCCCCTTTTTGGCACGAATAGCTAAAGGCTGTCGTCCAACTTCCGTTGAATAGTGTCTAGCTGATTCTCCATAGTCTCGAGACGCATTTGAACATGGTTGTTTGTGGAGTAAAGAAGTTGCACAATCTCATCAATGCGTTTCTGAATATGTTCAAGTAAGCTGCCCACTCTATCAGTATAAGGATCAATCTGTGCTTGCGGAATACTAGCTTGTGAAACTTCAGGAATAGCATGTGAAGTGGATGTGGTATGTGCAGGTGTCTCTGACTCAGGGGCAGATGGAGTAACTAGAGAGATGTGTGCACTCTTTGGTGATTTAGATGAGTGACTTCTGCTAGCTTGAAGAGTGTACGTGAAAATAGGACGCTGACGGGTCAAAATTTTTCCATCTGTGGGAGGAACAATGCCTTCATGAAGAATGAGCTTCATGATGAGACTACAAAAAGGAATAATTCCTCGAGCTGCAGATCGAGCCGCAGTGTTCCTCATGGTGTAAAAGATGTGAGCACAGATATCAATGGGGTCTCCTGTAATAGCATTTTCTATATTGTAATGATTTTGGGGTATGTTTGTGAGGGAAGTGTTAGTAATGCTTTTGATTTGTTCCGGGAAATGATGGTAAAGTCTGAACCCGATTTAGTAACATTGATGGTAATGTTGTAGGCTTGTTATGCTGGTGATACAATGCTATGAGAGCAATAAAGCATAGAACACAAAGCACCATAAAACACCAAGAAAACAAGCATAAGGTAAAGCAAGGTTTTCTCATAAAAGAAATTTTCTCATAAAATAATGTCTTCTCTCCCTTGATATATGCATCTCCCCTATGACTTTCTCTCCCTAAGAATGTGCACAAGAGTTATATAGAAATGACGAAAGTATATACTCCCCCTTTTTGTCACGAATAGACAAATGAATCAAGAGGAAGGTGGGAAAGAAAAGAAGATATGACAAGGGTAAAAGATGATGCATGAGGGTTGCAAGATGAATGAGAAAATGAAGCTCAAACAAAAACCAAAGACAACTTAAAACATGCTACAAAGCATAAAGAACATGACATACTAAGGATGATGGAACATGATGTAAACCTAGGCATGACATAGACACAAGAGCATGTTATGTGTGCTAAAAGGTTTAAAAAGACTTAACTGGCATGAGTGAAGTGCAAAACATGTCAAGTGTTATAGTGTGTACAGCAAGGTGCATCTAGTGTGCATGTGAGATGCATGACCAATGCATGAATAAGTACTCACGGGGCAAAGTGCATAAAACACACCACCAATGATCAAAACATGATAAACATGAATAATTATGGTGATCCCCAAAGTTTGGTACTCATCGGAGTCCAAAACAACAGTAAAATGCCATTTGGGCATTTTATCAAACACTTAGAGTACACACACTACACATGTATGTTAAACAATGCATGAACATATGAAAAACTTGCCTAAATACATGTTATTTTTGCCACAGGGGGCCAACATCCAAAGCAAGTCATCATTTAAAACAAAACCCAATAAAAAAGATTGACAAAAATAAGTTTTCCAACTCCCATTTGAGAAAATCCCAACTATGAACATAAAACCCCCAAAAACATAACCTAAGGATCAAAATCAATGAAAAGAGTTAAAGATTACCTTAGAGATGTTAATGGAATAAAAAACACTTGAATTTAGTTGGGTTTTGATGTAGAAACATTAAAACAGGGGTTTGGGAGAAGATGGGAGGTGTTTAAAACAAATATCCCACGAAATGCCCTTTAAAAAGTTGATCTGGAAATTTTCGTTGGTATCTCACTGGTTAGCTTCCCGTGAAAATTTCACTGGTATCTCGCCGGTATTTCGCTGGTAAGCTTTACTCGTGAAACAGTTGCAAAACAGTCGCGAAACTCTCTGTGTAAAGCTGAAAAACTTGAGAATTGGACCATTTAACTCCCAGCTGAGCTTACACATGAAATAGGTCACGAAAACACCCAAAAAACATGTTTTTCACACAAAAACAATTTGAAAAACTTTGAAAAATATGGGTGATAGAAATCACTTCCAAAAGCAAACAAAAAGAACAAAAATCTTTTTAGTTTGATCCACATATGGTTGAGCGCACACACATCACATTTGAACATGTACAATCACATAAATGAAATAGGTATTTATTGAACAATAAACTTGTGTATTGTGTGTGTGGATCAAGTGTGGAATAGTCCTTAGACTAGAATGAAGTTTCAATTATCAATTTAATTAAGTCATATACAACTGATACAAGATCAAGTAATCTATCTCAATTATAGAAATGAGCATATATGACCTCCCACAAGAGAATGATTACAAAATTTAGAAGCTTTTCATTTGGCTTCTGCATAATTCATGACATTTGATCCTTTTTGGATAATACATCTCTTTTTGAGATCGGTGCTTGAAATTTTTGATATTTTAACATTGTGATTTAGCCTTTAGCTTTTTGAACACCATACATTTCAATTTAAAATATCACTTTCCCGTTTTCCTAGTCAAATACTAGTATGTGCGATAGGCTTTTGCAGTTCAATATCTCTTTTCATTTGGAAATTTACATTTAGTGAGCTTTATAACAAAAACATAAAAATAAAGTGGGAAGAGATATAGGCACAAGTCTATGCAAGTATCAAGACAAACAAGACTATTGACCAATCATTCATGACAAGCTTGAAGATCTATTTACAACAATCACACATAGATTTCAAGATTTCTCCCACAAAGATATATGTGCATACATAACAAGCTAAGCTCGTAAATGCACTACGCCATTAGTACGAAGGTACTAGGCCAAATTCACATATGATATGTGCTCAAACATATATGATCAAACTTTTTCAATTTTTCACTTTTTATGTGGTTTTGGATTTTTACTCACACAAAACAAAAGCAATAAAGTATGATCAAAACAAAAACAAAACAATGCATATAAAGAGATGCATGATGCACAAGGGCATGACAATGAAGCATCTAATGCATGAAAGGTCCTACAAAGATCAAAAGAATTAGATCAAGGACCAAAAGAGCAAAAGCTCAACCATAAGAACCCTTCCTCATCCAAATGGAACTATTGTTTGGAATGAGTGTCTCATGAGAAGCGAGACGAGGGTTGGAAGAATAAGAATCGGAGATGCACATAGTCAAGGAGTTACGAGCATTAAACATTTTCTTTAACAACATGTTATTTTCACTCAAAACTGATTTACTCTTTTTAGCACAACTTCCAAAAAGCTCAAGTTTTTCTTTTCTTTTGATTATTTTAAAAGCATGAAACTTAAAGCATTGAGATCTTAGATGACCAAAGGCACCACAATGTTGACAAACAATGTGTTTAGGTCCACTAGGCCTTTTAGGAAGGGATCTAGCAACATGGTTTTGTTCCCTCTTCAACTTATGACATTGAGGTCTTATATAACCAATCACATCACAATGATGGCAAGTTGGAACAAACTTAGATCCATCCAAAGCCTTAGGTTGAGACCTAAATGGAGGCTTTGACTTAACAGCCTTTCTCTCCACCTTTTGATTTCTTTTATGTGGAGGAATGTACACCGATTTGTCCTTTGAGGTAGAACACACAATAGGCACAAAATCGGGTACCACGACATGATTGCAGCAAATATTTTCATCATTTTTAGAAATAGGTTTAGCAATCAAACACTTGGCATGCATCTTAAGAGACTCATTTTCACATTTTAGCTCATCAACAAGTTTGTTAAACAAAACAATTTTAGCATCCAAGTCCATATTCAAACATTCAAACTCTTTCAGCTTTTCGAGAGAATTTTCAGCAAGTTTCTTATATTTTTCAATCAATTTGTTGGATTCATTGAGCTTAGCAATCAAATCATCATTTTCACAAAATAACTTACTCAAATCCTTATTAAACTTCTTAGCCTTTTTCTTCAAGAGTTTGATTTTAGGAATATCAATAACACTCATAGATTCATGTAATATGGCATCATTATTATGAGGATAAACACTTATAGAGACATTTTCACAAACACATGACATGTTACAATCAACAACATCCATAGAAGCATACAAAGCATTATTCTTGGCAAAACACACAAGGAGTCAAGGATCACACTTAGGTAATGAAACCAAATCAAGTGTACCCGCTCTGATACCAATTGAAAGCTCGAAATGTGTGAAAACACAAGGGCTTGTTTAGACCCCCAATTCAAATTACGGCTTGATTGATTTTACATTAACTTAATACTAAGTGCGGAATAGTGTAAATGCAAGCAAACAAACAAGAAAGCTACTCTAATTCATATTTAAAGCAACACAGCAGTAAAATGAAATGAACAAGAGTAGGAAAGAGAGATGCAAACACAGATAACACTGAGATGTGTTGTTGAAGAGGAAAATGAAGAACTTGGCGAAAAACCTCTTCGCCGCCCTCCAAGCGAAAATCGATTCACTAGACAATCAGTTGGGATACATGGGTAAGCAAGAGACCCTCAAAGCCTAACTACCTTCTGTACCTAAGCCCTCCATGCTCCTACTCTAACAAGGCTTCTCAGAACCGTGTCTTGTCTAACTCTCCGAATCCCGCAACAAGTTCCATGTTGCATCTACGTGTTTGGGCCATTGACCTCTCAATGGTATGGAAATGGAGAGGTAGGAGATGAGGAAATTCCACAAACAAATGTGTAGAGAATTGTTGGTATAATAATTTCTAACTCTCAAGTGTTTTTGCTAGGGTTTTCTCTTAGAAGCCCTCCTTCACATTTGTGGGTAATATGTGTATATATAGTGAGGGTACAGAAAGTGTGTATCAGGCGGTACAGATTGGCAGAACAGAATGTCTCACGGGTGTCTCGCGGGAAAGCTTTACCCGTGAGATACTCGCGAAACACAGCTGTCTCCATCTGTACAGACTCTTCGCATTTCAGTCAGGTGCAAGGCACATGCTTCACTTCGTGGGAAGCTTAGTCGCGAGACACCCGCGAGAATTCTTCTGGCTTCACTTGCTTGAGTCTTCACACTCTCTCTCTCTCTAACACACAACTCTTACAATCACATGCCACAATAAATACAGGGTACACAAGATTGAATAAAATTACAATCAAATTTGGCATGGAATAAAAGCCAACAAAATACAAATTTGTAAATCACAACTTTACATTCTGCATCACGAACAGTGAATTGATCACAGTCCTCCAAAGGAAGTATTTCAATTTGGCTGGGACTACTAATGAGATTCCCAACTTTTGCATCCATGCTGTAGTATACTTATTGGACTCAGTGTCTGAAAAGTTGTTAATGAAGGAATTTATCAAATAAACCCCTTCACAATTAAATCACATTTATAGCAAAACCCCTTTCGTAAATCATTAATTGATTGACCTGAGAGTCTACACGGTCCTAATAGTATAAGATGTTGGAAAAGCAGAAGTTTCTCCAAACGTTTATAAAAGCATACCTGGACAACATAAAAATTAAAAACCAATATTGAATACAAGAGTACAAATGAGAAATTGACTCTATGGCTGTCTCATACCCATTTATACTACTCATCATCTCTATTGTCTTTGTCTCTTGCACACCAACAAAGTAACCGAAATATCCATTCTCCTGCAATTTGATTAAAGGGAGATATTAAAATAAGGACTTCGCATGATTCAGAAGAAAATGTCATGGTTCGTGATGATTTCTCTATCAGATGTGATGTTGAAAAAAGACTGCCTTTTTAAAGGCCAGTATGTGTTAAACAATATGCCCAATCGAAAATAAAATACGAAGTTTAATATTAATTTTACCCTCATTAACTAAAAGAACACTCTTTTTGATATTCCTATATAACAAGAAAAATGAATTAAAGAGGATTTACAAAGAAAAGGAAATGATTCAACAAACATTATAATTTTAATGTATAAAATCAATTTCCAAATTACGCAATCAAAAACTATTTCAATTTTCAACCAACATGCTCATGAAGCCAAACAACTCATTGTTATTCAATAAGACCTTCATTCTCTAGTGAATAGATATTTAAACAAACAGAAGTACGTTCTCAATCTATTCTTCTTCTTTTTTAAATTTATTTATTGGAAACTTGAAATTTTTATTGAATCACAAAAAGCTTTCTATAAAATTTGGGGTCTCCTTGAAAGCTCGAAATGTGTGAAAACACAAGAGTTTGTTTAGACCTCCAATTCAAATTATGGCTTGGTTGATTTTACACTAACTTAATACTAAGTGCGGAAAAGTGTAAAAGCAAGCATACAAGCAAGAGAGCTACTCTAATCCATATTTAAAGCAACACAGCAGTAAAATGAAATGAACAAGAGTAGGGAAGAGAGATGCAAACACAGATAACACTGAGATGTGTTATCAAAGAGGAAACCGAAGAACTCAGTGAAAAACCTCTCCGTCGCCCTCCAAACGGTAATCGATCCACTAGACAATCAGTTGGGATACATGGGTAAGCAAGAGACCCTCTAAGCCTTATCTACCCGCTGTACCTAAACCCTCCAAGCTCCTACTCCAACAAGGTTTCTCGGAACCATGTCTTGTCTAGCTCTCTAAATCCCGCAACAAGCTCCATGTTGCATCTGACATCCTTGGCTTCTTCCAATGCTTCCCAGCAGCACCAAAACCTCACTGGACACTCTCAAAGGGTGTGGTAAGTGTTTGGGCTATTGACCTCTCAATGGTATAGAAATGAAGAGATAGGAGATGAGGAAATCCCATAAACAACGGTGTAGAGAATTGTTGGTATATCAATTTCTAACTCTCAAGTGTTTTAGCTAGGGTTTTCTCTTAGAAGCTCTCCTTCACATTTGCGGGTAATATGGGTATATATAGTGTGGGTACAGAAAGTGTGTATCAGACAATAAAGAACTGGCAGGACATAATGTCTCGCGGGTGTCTCACGGGAAGGCCTTACCTGCGAGATACTCGCAAGACACAGCTGTCTCCATCTGTACTGACTCTTCGCATTCCAGTCATGTGCAAGGCACATGCTTTACTTCGCAGGAAGCTTAGTCGCAAGACACCCGTGAGAAGTCTTCTGGCTTCACTTGCTTGGGTCTTCACACACTCTCTCTCTAACACACAACCCTTACAATCACATCCCACAATAAATACAGGATACACAAGATTGAATATAATTACAATTAAATTTGGCACGGAATAAAAGCCAATAAAATACAAATTTGTAAATCACAACTTTAATCTCCCCCTTTGACTATTCCGTGACAAAACCCCTAACACAGACTCTAGAATTAAACGTGAGCTTGGGAATAATGACAAAACTCACTCACACCTAATATAGAAACTGTGAAGCACTTGCAGTTTATACCTATAACTTGAAACATTCACACACAAACAAAACTTTCATTAAGCTTATGACAAGTTGAACACAAGGTATGAACAAGAGCAAACATAAAGTGACCAAGTTTGTAAACATTTGATAACATGTAAACAAAAATTGATCACACAAGGGCAGTCATTAAAGAATGACTCCAATGAACATATAACAAGTAAATGTTCATCTGGACATGTACAACGAAGCAATCACTTATGATTACTTGCATGTCCAATCACACAACCAATGCAAAATACACAAAGTATATGCATCTAGGAACAATCCTACTAGGGCACAAGTGTGAAGTACTCAAGACATTTTAGCAATATCTAAAAGTACAAAGAGAATGCTACATAAGCATTGAGATAGTCACAAGCATAATGAATATAAGATTGAATAAATAAAAGCAAAGCATAAATGATACTAAACATAACTCAAAGCGCCATAAAGCAATGAGAAAACAAGCTTAAAGTAAAACAAGGTTTTCTCATAAAACAATGTCTTCTCCCCCTTGGTATATGCATCTCCCCTATGACTTTCTCCCCCTAAGAGTGTGCATATGAGTCATATAGAAATGACGATACAAACTTGTAACTTGTATACTCTTCGGTATACTCTCCCCCTTTTTGTCACAAATAGACAAATAAGATAAAAGGAAGGAGGCAAAGAAAAGAAGATATGAGCAAGGGTGAAAGATGATGCATGAGGGGTGCAAGATGAAAAAAATGCTACAAAGCATAAAGAACATGACATTCTAAGGATAATGGAACATGATGTAAACCTAGGCATAACATAGACACAAGAACATGTTAAGTGCTAAAAGGTCTAAAAAGACTTAACTAGCATGAGAGAAGTGCAAAACATGTCAAGTGTTAGAGTGTGTGCGGCAAAGGTGCATCTAGTGTGCATGTGAGATGCATGACCAATGCATGAATAAGTACTCACGGGGCAAAGTGTATAAAACACACCACTAATGATCAAAACATGATAAACATGAATAATTATGGTGATCCCCAAAGTTTGGTACTCATCGAAGTCCAAAACAGTGAGAAAATGTCATTTGGGCATTTTATCAAACACTTAGAGTGCACACACTACACATGTATGATAAACAATGCAAGAACATATGAAAATCTTGCCTTAATACATGTTATTTTTGCCACAAGGGGCCAACATCCAAAGCAAATTATCATTTAAAACAAAGCCCAATCAAAAAAAAAAATTGACAAAAAAAATAAGTTTTCCAACTCCCATTTGAGAAAATCCCAACTATGAACATAAAACCCCCCAAAAACATAATCTAAGGATCAAAATCAATGAAAAGTGTTAAAGATTACCTTAGAGATGTTAATGGAATGAAAAACACTTGAATTTAGTTGGGTTTTGAAGTAGAAACATTAAAACAGAGGTTTGGGAGAAGATAGGAGACGTTTAAAACAAATGACCCACGAAATGCACTTTAAAAAGCTGATTTGGAAATTTTCGTGGGAAGCTGACTCGCAAAAGTACTCACAAAATTTTTCGCTGGTAAGCCTTACTTGCGAGCAACTCGCGAAACAGTCGCAAAACTCTCTGTCCAAAGCTGAAAAAAACTTTAAAATTGGACCATTTAACTCCCAGTTGAGCTTACATATGAAATGGGTCATGAAAACACCCAGAAAACATGTTTTTCACACAAAAAAAACTTGAAAAACTTTGAAAAACATGGGTGATACAAATCACTTCCAAAAGCAAACAAAAAGAACAAAAATCTTTTTGGTTTGATCCACATATGGTTGAGCACACACACATCACATTTGAACGTGTACAATCACACAAATGAAATAGATATTCATTGAACATTAAACTTGTGTTTTGTGTGTGTGAATCAAGTGTGGAATAGTCCGTAGACTAGAGTGAAGCTTCAATGATCAATTCAATCAAATCATACACAACTGGTATTAAATCAAGTGGCCTATCTCAATTATAGAAATGAACATATATGACCTCCCACAAAAATGATTACAAAATCTTTGAAACTTTTCATTTGGCTTCTTTACAAATCATAACATTTGATCATTTTTTGAACAATACATCTCTTTTTGAGATTGGTGCTTGAAATTTTTTTTGATATTTCAATATTGAGAGATAGCTTTTGGCTTTTTTTTGCACCATACATTTTAATATAAAAGTCGCTTTCCCTTTTTCCTGGTCAAATATTAGTATGTGCGAGAGGCTTTTGCAGCTCAATATCTCTTTTCATTTGGAGATTTACATTTGGTGAGCTCTATAGAAAAAACATAAAAATAAAGTGGGAAGAGATATAGGCTCAAGTCTATGCAAGTATCAAGACTATCAAGACTATTGACCGATCATTCATGACAAGCTTGAAGACCTATTTACAACAATCACACATAGTTTTCAAGATTTCTCTCACAAAGATATATGTGCATACATAACAAGCTAACCTCGTAAATGCACTACGCCATTAGTACGAAGGTACTAGGCCTTCACATGTGATATGTGCTCAAAACTTATACGATCAAACTTTTTGAATTTTTCACTTTTTATGTGGTTTTGGATTTTTACACACACAAAATAAAGACATAAAAGTAAGATAAAAAAAAAAAAAAAAAAAAAACAGAACAATGCATATAAAGAGATGTAAGATGTACAAATGCATGACAATAAAGCATCTAATGCATGAAGGGTCCTACAAAGATCGAAAGAATTAGATCAAGGATCAAAAGAATTAGATCAAGGATCAAAAGAGCACAATCTCAACCATAGAAACCCTTCCTTATTCAAACGAAATGATTATTTGGAATGAGTGTCTCAAGAGAAGTGAGACGAGGGTAGGAAGAATGAGAATCGAAGATGCACATAGACAAGGAGGTAAGAGCATTAACAACTTGTTTCAACAACATACAATTTTCCCCCAAATCCGGTTTTGCTTTCATAGCACACCTTCCAAACAGCTTAAGTTTCTCTTTTCTTTTTATTCTTTTAAGAGCTTGAAACTTAGAGCAATGTGGTCTAAGATGACCAAAGGCACCACAATGGTGACAAACAATGTGTTTAGGTCTACTAGGCTTTTTAGAGAGGGATCTAGCACCATGGTTTTGTTCTTTCTTCAACATGGAGCATTGAGGTCTTATGTGACTGATCACACCGCAATGGTGGCAAGTAGGAACAAACTTAGATCCACTTAATTCCCTAGGATGGAATCTAAACAGAGGCTTAGGCTTAAGAGCCTTTCTCTCCACTTTTTGATTTCTTTTGTGTAGAGGAATGTACACCGATTTGTCCTTTGATGTAGAACACACAATAGGCACAAAATTAGGTACCACAACATGATTGCAACAAATATTTTCTTCTGTTTTAGCAACAGGTTCAGCAATCAAACACTTGGCATGCATCTTAAGAGATTCATTTTCAAATTTAAGATCATCAACAAGTTTGTTAGACAAAACAAGTTTAACATCCAAGTCCATATTCAAACATTCAAACTCTTTCAGCTTTTCAAGAGAAATTTCAGCAAGATTCTTATATTTCTCAACCAATTTGTTGGATTCATTGAGCATAACAATCAAATCATCATTTTCACAAAATAACTTGCTCAACTTCTTTTGAAACTTCTTAGCATCTTTCTTCAAGAGTTTGATGTTAGGAATATTAGCAACACCCATAGATTCATGTAACATGGCAACACAATCATGAGGATAAACACTCATAGAGGCATTTTCACAAACACATGGCATGTTACAATCAACAACATCCATAGAAGCATACAAAGCATTATCCATGGCAAAACACACAAGGGGTCAAGGATCACACTTAGGTAATGAAACCAAATCAAGTGTACCCACTCTGATACCAATTGAAAGCTCAAAATGTGTGAAAACATAAGAGCTTGTTTAGACCCCCAATTCAAATTATGGCTTGGTTGACTTTACACTAACTTAATACTAAGTGCATAAAAGCAAGCATACAAGCAAGAGAGCTACTCTAATCCATATTTAAAGCAACACAGCAATAAAATGAAATGAACAAAAGTTGGGAAGAGAGATGCAAACACAGATGACATCGAGACGTATTATCGAAGAGGAAACCGAAAAACTCGGCGAAAAACCTCTCCGCCGCCCTCCAAGCAATAATCGATCCACTAGACAATCAGTTGGGATACATGGGTAAGCAAGAGACCCTCCAAGCCTAATCTACCCATTGTACCTAAGCCCTCCAAGCTCCTACTCCAACAAGGCTTCTCGGAACTGTGTCTTGTCTAGCTCTCCGGATCCCGCAACAAGCTCCATGTTGCATCTGCCATCCTTGGCTTCTTCCAATGCTTCCCAGCAGCACCAATACCTCACTGGACATTCTCAAAGGGTGTGGTAAGTGTTTGGGCTATTGACCTCTCAATGGTATAGAAATGGAAAGGTAGGAGATGAGGAAATCCCACAAACAAAGGTGTAGAGAATTGATAGACTGGTAGAACAGAATGTCTTGTGGGTATCTTGCGGGAAGGCCTTACCCACGAGATACTCGTAAGACACAACTGTCTACATCTGTACTGACTCTTCGCATTCCAGTCATGTGCAAGGCACATGCTTCACTTCGTGAGAAGCTTAGTCACGAGACACCCGCGAGAAGTCTTCTGGCTTCACTTGCTTGAGTATTCACACACTCGCTCTCTCTAACACACAACCCTTACAATCACATCATACAATAAATACAGGTTACACAAGATTGATTATAATTACAATCAAATTTGGCACGGAATAAAAGCCAACAAAATACAAATTTGTAAATCACAACTTTACACTCCTGAACCCTAGTTAAGTAATCCTGAACATGCTAAGTGTGTTGATTGTTGAGCTAGCGAACAAGTTGGATTATTGCCATTATGCTTTGTGTTTGAGAAATCTCAGCTCATCGAAACTCTTGCATCTGCACACGAGTTCCACTGATAACATTCTGGTGTTTCAATCTTCCCAGATAAAGCATTCCAGACTAACAGAGTCCCCTTCAAAAATTACCTCTTGGATACCTATATCCCTTGCAAAGTGGTCTACGACTTCCATAGCTTTGGATTCAATTTCCAGTGCAACTAGTGGTGGTCCAAATCTTATTTGAACTGCGAGAATAACTGACTAAGCCATGCCATAAGATTCATTCTCCAAACAGGACAGGGGGCATTAATCTTCATACACATAGCTACAACAATGTTACCCATTTCATCTCAAATTAGTACACCCACCCCTGCTGTCTTTTCCTCTGTGAACACTGTACCATCCACATTTGGTTTTACACATCCCAGGTTCGGGTGGAGACCTTCACTTCTTCTGCTGTTGTTGCCATAATATTGCATTCCCTGGCTGAATAGAACTCCAATAACAATGAAGTGCCTCTAGCAATGTCAGATCCCCTCTATTTTAAGCCACTAGCCTCAATTAATTTCTATGCACCCAAATAGCCCAGTTAGTCATCATAATTAATTCAATGACATGGGCTTCGATCTTATCATCCTGAACCACTCTCCAAAACACATTAATAAAATCCTCTTCATCAGAAATCATTATGTGGCCAGGATTATAGTTGGTACATATTTCTCTAGCCATTCTGCAACAACAAAAGACATGACTAGAAGACTCTTGAGCCTTTCCACATCCCTCGCAAACCCCATTAGTAGATAAATGACACCGTAAATGATTTAGTTTTGTAGGAAGAATGTTCTTGCATAAATGTCACATGAAATTCTTAACTTTCCCAGATACAGAGATACTTCAGCTTTCCAAACTCGCTTCCACAGCTTCTTCATGTTCACCTCGTAAGAGCTCTTGCCTCTGTTAGTGGAATAGTGCATCCATAGCCACTTTATATGCACTATTCATAGTGAATTTCCTGCTGGTGGTAGCAGCCTATATCAACTTGTCCTCTGTCATATACAGGGCATAAGCAAATTCCTAAAATGTTATCATCCTTATGATCCGTGAAAGATCTTCTCACCACTTTACTCTTCTATGTTCCATCCTCCCCATTAATTAGATCACAAACCTTAGCAGCCATTGGGAGGTTTTTTCTTTTTTTTGGGGGGGGGGGGGGATTACCTTATATCTGGATGGAAATTCATTTATCATGCCACATGCTAATGCATCGCCCATTATGACACAAATTAGCATACAAAAAATCACCAATCCTAAAGTACTTTCCTCAAAGTACTTTATAGAAAAATGAGTTCAAATTTTTTTTTTTTTTTTTTTGGAGTTTCCACCCTTGCTTAGCCAACAAAGCCAAGTTAAAGGCATGTAAATCTCTAAACTCCATCCCTTTTCTCCTAAGGATCACATAACTTGTCCCAACTATGCCAAGTCATTCTCTTTTTGTCCTTTTTTTGACCCTGCCAAAAATTTCTTACAAGGTGAGTCAAGTCCTCACATAATGCCTTTGGAAGAAGGAAACAAGTTATTGTGGAAGCGGGTAAAGCCTGGGCAATTGGTTTAATGAGAATTTTCTTTCCTGCCTTAGACAATAACTTATCCATTCAACCACCAAGTTTATTGGAAACTCTCGCCTTTAGTTGTTGAAATGTATTCCTTTTGGATATACTAACAATGAAGGTAAACCCAAATATTTCTCATATTGACGTATTAGGTTTGTGTGATCTTATTTAAACATGTTTGCTTTTGGAAAGGCATAATTGTCTTTGACATTTGGAAGAATATATTTTAAACCAAACATGCATTTTATGTTTTTCTAAGTTCTCTGATAATATGACGAAAGCACAATGCATTGAAGTTAACATTTTGAAAAAATGCTAATATATGTCCCAAAATGATGACTCGTAAATTGTAATAGTAACAAGAAAGATGATGACTTACTGAAGTAAAAAATTTCCCTTTGACTAAAATCCTCAGAATCAGCCATAAATCTTCTGAGTCTATGAATCTTCTCTGGCTGTGGTTCCTCATTCTGCTAGGTCCAGCCCCATCATCCCGATCATTGCTTCGCTTATTTCTGAAACCTTCTGTAGCTGAATTGTAATGATCGTGATGGAGATCACCCAAATCCTCATAAAGCATACTGTTGTTATTGCATTGTGCCATAGTTTGATTGGGATCCTCAATGTCTTGCTTGTATAACAAATGGAACCCAACTTTCTCCACCTCATATTCTAGGGGAGATATTTCAATCTCAAATTGATGAGCTCCATTCGCATTAATTTGACTAAATGTTTCTCCCCAATTGGAGCCAGAATAGTGAGTGGACAAATACAGCAGCCAAAGGTGAGGTGATTCAACTTTACCATAATTTGTCATAAATCCAGAGTTTAGCATGGTAGGTGACTCAAATTTACCATAATTTATTGCAAAATTGGATTTTACTAGAATTGCCCCTCGAAATCCATGTACCTTAAATGCACAACTGCATTGATATGACCCGTTGGCTACAAAAACAATGCACAACGCAATTCCCATCAGCTCATCACCCATAAGAGGGCACTTGTAGTTGTATCTTCCATGTATGACCTGTCAACACTTGAAGCATCCTTCAAGGGGGACTTTTCAAAATAAACCTTGCAGGGCTAAACCCTTTTGGAATTTCACCTCCAGGAATAATAATCTCTAACATGTTTGGTAGTCTACCACTTTGTCGCTGAAAAATACAGAGCATAATGTCTATGACAAAGACAAAGAGACCAAGAGAGAGAGAGAGAGAGAAAGAGAGAACTGAAGCATGTTACTTCCACTTTGAATATTGTCAACCAATTTGAAGCAGTTGAGATACGTGAAAAGAAAATGGAAGGGACATGACCTAAAAGGATGATTTTGTAGTTCTGGCAATCTCTCCAGTGAAATACAATTGTTTGCAATTACAAATTCAATAGTTGATGGAGTATTTTCCAATGATTGAAGCCTTTTGCAACCCTCCAAATGGAGTGTTTGAAGGTTAGAGAGTTGAGAGATGCTTTTAGGAAGGGAAACAAAATTATTTCCACATAGATTTAAATGTGCTAAAGAAGACAAGTTGCCAATATCATTGGGGATTGACGAAAGATCGCAGTCACAAAGATCCAAGTATATTAAAGAATGCAGGCTTGATAAGGAAGGCAATAATAAGCCCACAACAATATGACTCGTTTGCATGGAATTAAATGAAAATAATGTTTCTTTCAATCCATGGACAAGAAGTTCTTTGAGATTTTTAAGGAGAACAATGGAGGAAGGAACTTCTTTTATAGAAGTTCCACTCAAATCAAGAAACTCCAAACCTTCTACATTCCCCAGATTCTCTAGCAAACTGTCAAATTTTAAGCATCCAGAAAGATCAAGAGAATTAAGCAACTTCAAACAACAAATGGTGCTAGGAAAACACACAAGATTTTTACAATTTTTTCGAGACAATAAAGTAAGGCTTGTCAAATGTTCAATTGATGAAGGCAACTCTTTTATAGCCATTCCACTCAAATCAAGCTTCTCCAGACCTTCAACATTCCCTAGGTTCTCTGGCAAGTTGTCAAATTTTGAGCATCCAGCAAGATCAAAAGAATTACCTATCTTCAAACTAAAAATGGTGTTAGGTAGACACACAAGATTTTTACATTTATTAATAGTTAGTAAAGTAAGACTTGTCAAATGTTCAATTGATGAAGGCAACTCTTTTATAGTTGTTCCACTCAACTTAAGCATCTTTAGACCTTTGACATTTCCTAGGTTCTTTGGCAATTTGTCAATTTTTAAGCACCAAGAAATATCAAGAGATTCAAGCGATTTCAAACTACAAATGGCGCTAGGAAGACACATAAGATCATCACAATATGCTACAAATAGTGAAGTCAGGCCAATCAAGCCTTCAACTGATGAAGGTAGTTCCTTAATACCAATGCCACCCAATTTAAGCTCTTGTAAGCATCCCATGTTTTCAACAAATTCTAGAATTTTCTCAATGTCAAAGCAACCAGAAAGTTCAAGAGTCAAGAGTGACTCCATTTCAAACTTTCTTGGAAGACAACTCAGTTTTCGGCAACATTTTAGATCAAGAAGAATAAGTTTTTTTTAAAGTCCCAATGGATGAGTGAAACTCGCATAACTATGTGCAATTTGACAAAACTAATTTCTCAAGATTTGGCCCTCCGATGAAGTCAAGGGTTATGATTAGGTTTAAGGAGCTAGTCAAATTAATGAACTTCAACTTGTCAAAATTCTAATAAAAGAAGAAAAAAAAAGTTAGAATAATTAGCTTCCTCGTGTTCGTTTATTGTGATTTAAAAGCAAAGTCGTTAACAAACTTTCCTTTATTCCTATCCAAAGTTGTTCAATTTTGCTCTGTTGTAAACAAAGTTGAACAAGCTCAACTAGCTGGAAACTTGATGGCAAAGATTTTGAAGGATATGAAATCCAATCAAGAATTCTTAAA
The DNA here is from genome assembly GCF_932294415.1 of Quercus robur. Taxonomy (NCBI): domain Eukaryota; kingdom Viridiplantae; phylum Streptophyta; class Magnoliopsida; order Fagales; family Fagaceae; genus Quercus; species Quercus robur. The sequence continues at coordinate 43,495,815 of NC_065540.1, read as the reverse complement.
TCATTAGGAAGATGTGTGGGGACACAGTGAATGCCACAAATTCTAAGAAATTTAAGATTCTCCATCTTCAAAAAGGCCTTAGGGTTCCAACATGCCTCTTTTTCTTCATTATAAGTACTTAAAATATCCATGGGTTGAATTGCTTTTGTTCCCTAATAATCATGAAGAATTGCAAAATATATTATTAGCATAACAATTCAAATTTGAAATTTGTTGAACAAAAAGATAGGGAATGAGATCAAATTCTCTAATTAAACTCTTACCTTATTTTTTTCTAACACTTAGTCAATGTCCTTATAAACCCACAGTCTACTACACTTCCCAGGATCATCAAGACACTCTTGAAAAACTAGATTCCTACCCATTTCTTCAAGTAAATCATGCATCCACACCATACCATCATACATAATTTTCAAGAGAGATTTATCAATAAGTTCCTCCAATCAAAGAACAGGGTAACAGCCAAGAATATCTAGTTTTTCTACTACATGATCTCTTCTGATGATTGAAAAAGCATACAATATGCAAGAATATTTCCTTTTGTAGCTTTTGCAGTCCATCAAAACTTATTTGAAGTATGTAAAGTAGTAATTTACAACTATGTTTTTGTTGGCTTTATTTCGTGCCAAATTTGATTGTAATTATGTTCAATCTTTTGTACCCTATATTTATTGTGGGTTTTATTTGTAAGGGTTATGTGTGAGAGAGAGAGTGTGTGAAGACATAAGGCAAATTGAAGACTGAAGTGTTTTCGCGGGTAGCTCACGAGTAAGCATCTCATGAAGTGATGCATGTTCCCTGCACATGATTGGAATGCGAAGAGTCAGGACAGGATGGAGACAACTGGATTTCGTGAGTGTCTTGTGGGTAAGGCCTTCCTGCGAGATACCCGCAAAACATTTTGTTTTGCTAGACTATCAATTCTGATATACACTTTCTGTGCCTACACTATTTATACCCACATTACCCATAGATGTTGATGAGTGCTTTAGAGAGAAAACCCTAACCACAAACCTTAAGAGTTAGAGATTGTGATACCCACATTTCTCTACACAATTACTCGTGAATTTTCCTCAACTCCTATCTCTCCATTTCCATATCATTGAGAGATTGATAGCCCAAACACTTACCATACCCTTTCAGAGTGTTTAGTGAAGTTTTGGTGCTGCTGGGAAGCATTGGAAGAAGCTAGGCTTTGGCGGATGCAAACAGGTGGATTGCAGGATCCGGAGAGCTAGACAAGACACAGTTTCAAGAAGCCTTGTTGGAGTAGGAGCTTGGAGGGCTTAGGTGCATCGGGTAGATTAGGCTTGGAGGGTCTCTTGCTAACCCATGTATCCTAACTGATTGTCTAGTGGATCAATTACCACTTGGAAGGCGGCGGAGAGGTTTTACGTTGAGTACTTCGGTTTCCTTTTGGATAAAACATCGATGTGTTATCTTGTGTTTGCATCCTTCTTCCTTACTCTTTTAACTTTCATATTACTGCTGTGTTATATTGAATATGGCTTAGAGTAGTTTATTTGTTTATCCGCTCACATTTAGTTTATTCCGCACTTAGTATAAGTTAGAGTAAAATCTATCGAGCCGTTAGTTTAAATTGGGGGTCTAAATAATTTTTGTGTTTTTAACACATTTTCGAGCTTTCAGTTGGTATCAGAGCAAGTGCACTTGCTGTGGTTTAATTACCTTAGTGCGATCCTTGACCCCGTTTGAAATGGATTGATCTCAATCTCTAAATTATTTTGATGGCAGCAACTATGCCTTTTGGAAAGTCCGGATGAGGGCATTCTTGTGTTCAATTGATGAAAGTGTTTGGGATGTAGTAGATGTAGGATGGACTAGGCTGGAGGCCACTAAATCCACATGGGATAAGGCGGCTCTTGCGGCAGCAAATGCAAATAGTAAAGCATTAAATGCTATTTTCTGTGGTGTTTCTCCAAATAAGTTTCACAGGATTTCTCATGTAACAGTTGCGAAGGAGGCATGGGAGATATTGGAGACCACCTATGAAGGCACGAAGAAGATGAAGGATACTAAGTTGCAGATGCTAATCACCCGATTTGAAGAGTTGAAAATGAGTGAAGACGAGTCATTCGACTCATTCTATAGCAAGCTGAATGAGGTGGTTATTGGCAAGTTCAACTTGGGTGACAAGATGGAGGACTTAAAGATAGTGAGGAAAATCCTTCGTTCACTGCCAAAGAGCTTCCGTGCAAAGGTTACAGCAATTGAAAAGAGCAAGGATCTCGATGATATTAAAGTTCAAGAACTAATTGGCTCACTTCAAACATATGAGCTGTCGTTGCCATCACAAAGGAAGAGCAGATCCCTTGCTCTTAAGACAATTAATGAAAGGATATATGCTCACGACTCATCAGATAAGGATGAGGTCGATAAAGATGTGGCATATCTTGTGAAGAATTTCCGAAAGTTGTTGAAGTTCAAGAAGAATGGAAAGTTTGCTGAAAAGGGAAAATTCCCAAATTTTGGATAGGAGAAAAAAGATTTCAAGAGGAAAGATGGGAAGGATTCTCAATCCTTTCAAGAAATCATATGCTTTGAATGCAACGGACATGGACATCTTAAGAGAGAGTGTCCCAATTATTTGAGAGGGAAAGGCAAGGTGCATGCCACTACTCTTAGTGATTCAGACTCCTCTAATTCAAATTCAGATGAAAGCTATGATGGAGAGGGAAATTTCTCTGCATTCATGACCATTGCTCCCATGGAATCTTCAGATGATTTGAGTGTGCTAGTGGAAGAGCTTGGAAAGCACACTGAATTGGAGTCAATAGGGATAGTAGAGGAATCTGACGATGAGAAAGATGAAAGAATAGTGGGATTGCAAGAGACCTACAATTCCCTCCTTGAGAAGACCGGTGAATATGCAAAAGTGGTTAAGGCAGCCATTAAAAAGATGAAGAGAGCATAACAAGATTACAGAAGTATTCTAGTGCAATACAAGGAAACCAAATGTGAAATGGAGATGCTGAACAGAGAGTTAACCGAAGCTTATTCAAAGATTAAATTCCTTGTACTTGAGGTGGTTCAAGCCAATGCTAAAGTAAAGTGAGTTTCCTCTAAGAAGCTTGATGAAGTTCTTGCTCATCAAAAACCTTTCTCTGACAAAAGCGGATTGGGATACATTGGAGAGAGCAATTCGGCTGGCAATATATCCAAGGAAATGAAGTTTGTGAAAGCCAAGGAATCGATGGTTGCTACCACTGCTGCTGAGAAAGTGAAAGTGAAGAAGAAGAGGAATGTGAATGAACGAGCGTTGATAAAGCCTCATAACCAATCTATCGTCAAACCTGAAGCTAAAGGAAAATCCCTTCCGAAATCACAAAGAAAAGAGGTCCGAGAACAAAACATTTCTGCCACCATTGTGGAATTCAAGGACACACCAGACCCAATTGTCATAAGCTTAAAGCATTGAAGAATGCAAGTGCTCAAAGTTCAGGAGGACCAAGAAATGACAAAAGGAATTGGACTATTGAGCAATCAAAAGGTAAAAAAGGTGACTCCGGTGTGATGGATGTGATGAGGATGATTGATGCACTCACCACCTATTTGGAAAGCTTCACCAGAAGGTTTGAAAGTCACAACTATCATACCCAATCCTCTAGGGATATCACCCCAAATGCAAGTGTCGTGTGGGTGAAGAAGGGTACACATGCATAAGCATTATAACATGTCCATGCATTAATACTTCCTATATTTTGTGACATTGTTTGGTCATGTGATCTGTGTTTTCTCTCCATCTTGTGTTGAAATTTTTGTTTGTCTGTTTGCAATATGTTTTGACTGTTTTTATAGTTTGTTGATCTTACTTTACTTGTCCTGTTTTTTAGTGTGTTCAAAAAATTCAAAAACCCATAAAATTGAAAAATCTTCAAAAATTTGATCGCTTGTGTTGTGTATATCACATGTGAGTTTGGCATAGTACCTTTGTACTAATGGCGTAGTGCATTTACGAGCTTAGCTTGTTCTATATGCACATATATCTTTGTGGAAGAAATTTTGAAAACTATGTGTGATTGTTGTAAATAGATCTTCAAGCTTGTCATGAATGATTGGTCAATAGTCTTGATGGTATTGATACTTGCATAGACTTGTGCCTATATCTCTTCCTACTTTATTTTTATGTTTTTGCAATAGAGCTCATCAAATGTAAATCTCAAAATGAAAAAGAGATTATGAGCTATAAAAACCATTGCACATACTAGTATTTGACTAGGAAAAAGGGAAAGCGACATTTTAAATTGAATTTTATGGTTCTCAAAAAGCCAAAGGCTAACTCTCAATATTGAAATATCAAAAATTTCAAGCATTGATCTCAAAAAGATATGTATTGTCTAAAAAGGATCAAATGTTATGATTTGTGTAGAAGTCAAATGAAAAGTTTCTAAGGTTTGTAATCATTTTCTTGTGGGAGGTCATATATGTTCATTTCTATAGTTGAGATAGACCACTCAATTTAGTACCAGTTGTGTATGACTTGATTAAATTGATCATTAAAGTTTCACTCTGGTCTAAGGACTATTCCACATTTGATATTAACCCACAACATACAAGACTTTGTTCAAATAATGCTTATCTCATTTGTGTGATTGTACATGTTCAAATGTGATGTGTATGCTCAAGTGCTTGCCGATCAAACCCAAAAATATTTTTGAGTATTTTATATGTTTTTTAAAGTGATTTTATACTTTCGTGCTTTTGGTTTTTGTTCAAAATGCATTTTTTGTTTTTTTCTTCAAAAACTTGTTGGAGGCAGTTTCGCGAGAAGCTCGTAGCTTAGAGCTTCCCATGAAAAGTGTTTAAGGGAATTCTAAAAATTTCATTTTCATACAGAGAGTATCGCGATTGCCTCACGACTATTTTGCGACTAAACCCTTCTCGCGAAATGATTTTTAGGCAAAAACTGGAAAAACACAAGTTTCATATAAAGGCTATCGCGACTGTTTCGCGACTAAAAGCTTCTCGTGAAAGCTTTTGTGCTTCAGTGATGTTTTTTGCGACTAATTTTGTGACTACCTAACTTGGAAAAACGCATGTTTTCAGTTTTATAAGGCTGATGTGACAATTTTTTTTTCAAACACTTTCATTTCCCTCGCCTTGCCTCTCTCGAACCCCTTTCAACCTAAAACTGATTTTTACTCAAACCTCATCATTTTCAAGCACAAATCTCTATAAAATCATTTCAAGGCATGTTTTCTTAAACATTCTTTTCATTTATGTCTTAGATTTTGCAGAAATTAACTTAAGTTTTAAAATTGGGGATTTTTTTCGAAAAAGGGTTGGGGTTCTTGATTTTGTGAAATTTTTTTCAAAATTTTGATTGGGCTGAGTCCCATTTGGTTTGTGTGCATCTGTGTTGGCCCCTTGTGGCATTTTAATCATGTATTCAGGCATTTTTAAATGTGTTCATGCATTGTCCATCCATGTTTTGTATTGTTGCATGCTTTGTGTTTGACAAAATGTTCAAGTAACATTTTTGTGTTGGATTGGACTTAACTAAGTTCCATTGCTTGGGTTTACTCTTGATTGAACATGTTTGACATGTTTTGGTCAATGGGTGTGTGTTTTACACACTTTGCCCAATTTGTGCCATGCCATGCCATGCACCACCTAAGCACACACTAGGCACCCACTAGGCACCCATTAGGCACACACCATGCATCACCTCATGCACACACATGCACGCACATGCATATCACAGCACACACATGCACAGTTGCTATATTCTTGCATTTTGCTAAAGTTTACACTATTTAGCACTTTCAGCATGTTGTTTTAACTGGGTTTTGTTTGTTATGCTTTGTTTTGAATATTTTTTTCGTTTGATTTGGACTAACATGAAACTAATCATGTTTGTGCTTTGTTTTTGTGTTTGTGCACTTGTTTCTTTTCTCTGTTCTCTATGTACATGTGCAGATGTCTTCATTTAAAAGGCCAGCAGTGAAAGGAGGCAGTAGCAAAGGGAAAGAGCCTGGGATTGATGTTGATGACCTTTCCCCTAGGTCAAAGAGGACTCGATATTCAACGGGAGTGTATGACCCCGACAAACTCAGATCTTATGCTGCATTTCAAACCTATGCGAACTACTTTCGAGAGGCTCCATTGTTGGTTGAAAGGGCCATTGACTAGCCATCTCTTCTTGATACCGATATTCCCAAATGGTTTGCCAACAAGGATTGGAACTTTCTTCTCTCCAATCTTGATGATGCATATGAGAACCTAGTGAATGAGTTTTATGCCAATGCCATTGTTGAAGAAGAGGAGCTTAAGTGCTGGGTTAGAGGAAAGAGGTTCTCAGTTACACCTGTCTACTTGGCAGAAATCCTACACATCAACTGGCCAATATTCACTAAACCGCTGGTATCTGATGAATTGAATTCGGATGAGGAGGTTCTTCAGTAAGCTTTAGGAGATAAGTTGGAATTCTCATCCAATGGGAAGTCCGTAAGTGTGGCATCTCTATCTCCTGAATTAAGGCTACTCATGATGATCATGTTTAGCAACCTCTATTCCTTGTCAAGCACCGGGTTGGTCGAGCATTATTCTTGTATGATCTGATCATTGACGAGGCGATTGATGTGTGTTCTCATATTTTCCACATCTTGGAAAAAACGGTTAACCGGACTGCTTCAAGGAACTGTCTTCCTTTCTGCGTCTTATCTCAAGGATTTTGAAGCTTAAAGGTGTGCATCCTTTAGAAGATGAGCACCCATACCCAAAACCAAGTCCAATCAACATCCGTACTCTCTATGCAAGTATGATTCACACCAAGAAGAGTACCAAGCAAGAATGTCATGCTGCTCCAGAAAGTTCAAGCTCTACCTCCCATGCCTATGATGAATAGCAAGACCATATCATGGCTACTCTTTAAGAGATTAATACCAAAATTTCTGGACTAGCTACCATCATGCACTCCCAACACATTCGCTTCGACACAAAGTTCACATCTCTCCAGACTCAGTTGGACCAAATTCAAAGGAAGCTAGAAGAACATGAAGACTAGCTATTCCATGACAAAAAGGGGGAGATGGTGTTGTTGATAGGGGGAGTGTAGTGATAGGGGGAGGAGAAGCTAGAAGCTGCTGTTTGTTTATTATTTTTATTGCTTTCTTTTAATGCTTAAGTACTTTGAATTTATATTTCAGTTTTATATTCAGTACTTGTGGTTATCTCACTGCTTTATAGCATTTTTTTTGTACTTTTAGATGTTGATTTTATATCTTAAGTACCTCACACTTGTATCCTTGTAGGATCTTGTATCCTAGATGCATATACTTCATGTATTTTGCATTGGTTGTGTGTTGGACATGCAATTGATCATAGTGATTGGTCTTCATTGCATTGCATGTCCGGATGAGCATTGTTAAATGTTCATTGTAGTCATTTTTTTAATGACTGGCCTTGTTTGATCAAGATATGCTTAAATGTTTTTAGTGTTTACAAACTTGATCGCACTAAACTTAATCGCACTTTACTTGCTCATGTACGTACCTTGTATTCAACTTGTCATAAGCTTAATGAAAGTTTTGTTTGTGTGCAAGTGCTTCAGGTTACAGGTATATACGTGCAAGTGCTTCACAACTTCTAGATTAGGTGTGAGTGAGTTTTGCCACTGTTCCCAAACTCACGTCTAAGTCTAGAGTCTGTTTTAGGGGTTTTGTCACGGAATAGCCAAATGGGGAGATTGTAAAGTTGTAATTTACAACTATGTTTTTGTTGGCTTTATTCTGTGCCAAATTTGATTGTAATTATGTTCAATCTTTTGTACCATGTATTTATTGTGGGTTTTATTTATAAGGGTTATGTGTGTGAGAGAGAGAGAGTGTGAAGACTCAAGGCAAATTGAAGACTGAAGTGTTTTCATGGGTAGCTCGCGAGTAAGCATCCTGCGAAGTGATGCATGTGTCCTGAATATGACTGGAATGCGAAGAGTCAGGACAGGATGGAGACAACTGGATTTCGTGAGTGTCTCGTGGGTAAGGCCTTCCCGCGAGATACTCGAAACATTCTGTTTTACCAGACTGCCATTTCTGATGCACACTTTCTATGCCTACGCTATTTATACCCACATTGCCCACAGATGTTGAGGAGTGCTTTTGAGAGAAAATCCTAGCCACAAACCTTGAGAGTTAGAGATTGTGATACCCACATTTCTCTACACAATTACTTGTGGGTTTTCCTCAACTCCTACCTCTCCATTTTCCATATCATTGAGAGGTTGATAGTCCAAACACTTACCACACCTTTTTAGAGTGTTCAGTGAAGTTTTGGTGCTGCTAGGAAGCATTGGAAGAAGCCAAGCTTTGGCAGATGCAATCAGTGGATTGCGAGATCCGGAAAGCTAGACAAGACACAGCTTCGAGAAGCCTTATTGGAGTAGGAGCTTGGAGGGCTTAGGTGCATCGGGTAGATTAGGCTTGGAGGGTCTCTTGCTAACCCATGTATCCCAACTGATTGTTTAATAGATCGATTACCACTTGGAAGGCAGCGGAGAGGTTTTACGCCGAGTACTTCAGTTTCCTCTTCGATAACACATCGGTGTGTTATCTTGTATTTGCATCCTTCTTCCCTACTCTTTTAGCTTTTATATTACTGTTGTGTTATATTGAATATGGCTTAGAGTAGTTTATTTGTTTATCTGCTCGCATTTACTCTATTCTGCACTTAGTATAAGTTAAAGTAAAATCTATCGAACCGTCAGTTTAAATTGGTGGTCTAAATAGCTCTTGTGTTTTTAACACATTTTCGAGCTTTCAAAGTACTTGGTGAATTACTTCCTTAGGAAATTCTTTGAGTCTCTCTAACACAATTTTCCATTCGACACTATTTTTTCCAAACAAAAAAGAACCAAAAACCTCAAGAGATAAAGGAAGGCCACTAGCATACTTCAAAAAATGATTAGACAGCTCTATATAACCATCAAGTACATGCTTTTTTCTAAAAGCTTTTGAGCAAAAAAGTTGAAGAGCATTTTCATCATTCAATCCTTTAACTTCATATATTTCATCCACTCCATGTGCCTCCAACACATGCTTATCTCTTGCTGTTATGATAATTCTACTGCTAGGACCAAACTAATCATGCTTCCCAAATAACATTTTCAATTGTTTCGGTTTATCTACATCATCAAGAACAAGAAGAATCTCTTTACGACTAAACCTACTCTTGATCTTGAGAACTCCATCATACTCCTCTTCTATTTTCAAATCCTTATCCTTTAAAATATCTTCAATAATTTTCTATTGTAGTGGAACACAACCATAATTTTCAATTTTTTTCCTAACATCCTCAATAAAACCACGAGCTTCAAATTCTTTAGAAACCATATGATAAACAACTCTAGCAAGATTTGTCTTACCCATTCCCCCCATCCCCGAATTCCTATGAAGCGAGAATCATTTGACCCTACAGCTAAACACGACTCCAATTCCACCACTGGAGAGTATATTCCTACTAGGTCTTTGGTAATATATGGGAATGCATCATATTTCAAGTTAAGTGATATGCATCCCACAATTTCTTGGATATCTTGTGACTCAAGCCTACAATGAAGAAAGTTCAATATACATTGAGTTTGAACCGCCTATAGGTAACAAAAAAAACAAACAAACAAACAAAAAATACATATTTAAGGTGCAATTCTATTGACTGAAAGAAAAAAATATGCTATTAGGACAAAATCGAAAGATGTACAATGAAACATGTAAATAGATCTACTTATAAGGTTCCAAATAGAGTTAATAAGTTATATATTTGAAGTGAGTCAACTGAATATTTAAAATAAATAAATATGCCAAGTTGTGTTACCTAGTATCCTTTAAATGCCATCCAGCGAGGTTGTCCACTTGTATCAAAGCAACTCTCTATTTCTCGACCCTCTCTTTGTCCTCCTTTTTTTCATATTCAACAAAAGCCTGTTCAAAAGTTTTCCTTTGTTTTCATACATCGAATGAATTGACATAATGAAAAACAGGCAAAACTGTCATTCCCTTCTCTTCCTTGCAGAAAACGATGTGTGCAAGTTCATCCAAGCACCAGGTTGAAGATGCGTACTCTTTTGAGAGAATGATTATAGCAAATTTGGATTCTTTTATGGCTTCCAAGAACTTTGGTACAATGGCTTTCCCTTTCTTAAGTTCTTCGTTTTCTCTAAAAGTGTGAATGCCTTTGCCTTTCAAAGCATTAAATAGATGATCCACAAAATTGTTGCAGGTGTCCTCGCCTCTGAAACTAAGGAAGACATCATACTTCCTTTGAGCAGTAGAAGATGAAGAAGAACTTGGGAAAGAGGAGGAGTCAACTTCCGTGCCCATTAAAGCCAATGGATAAATAGATCTTCATGTCCAAAAAAAAATCAATTAGAAGTTTAGAACATAAGAAAGATTAAAAAATAAATAAATAAATAAATAAATATGAAAAAATAAGAAACTGTTCGACTCCCAGCCTGAATTGAGTTTGTGGCTTTTGAAAGTACTTCAAATTGGAGAGAGTTGGAATCAAATCTATGAGAGAAATGGAATAGCTTTTGAAAAGCAGAGACTACTTGGAAGTGGCCTTCTTTTTGAGAAATGTGACTTGTGAAGTGGTGTGGGAAATTTCCTGGAAACTTCGTTATTCAAGATTCGAGAACGTATAGTAGTCGACCCGACCCTATCTGAATATGTGACAGTCATCATAGGAGTCTATTCTATGAGTAATTCTACGGTACCTGTAAAAAAAGGGGAGTACGGTACTCACTAGTAGGTAACCTGCTACACCAGGTTACTTTTTTCTCATATTTGACGGTTCTATCCTCACATTGTGCAGTTCCAACATCACATGTGACAGTTTTTTTCTCACATTTGATGGTTTCCTTACTTTTTTCTCATATTTGACGGTTCCATCCTCACATTGTGCAATTCTAACATCACATATGATAGTTTTTTTCTCACATTTGGTGGTTCCCTTACTTCTTCTTTTTTAACATTTGACAATTCCATCATCACATTGTGTGGTTTCAACATCACATATGACAATTCTTTTGTCACATTGAGGTTCCTTTACTTTTTTTCTCACACTTGGCGGTTCCATCCTCACAATGTGCAGTTCCAACATCACATGTGACAGTTCTTTTCCCACATTTAGTAGTTCCCTTACTTTTTTCTCACATTTGACAATTTCATCCTTACATTATGTAGTTTCAACATCATATGTGACAGTTTTTTTCTCATATTTGGTGGTTTCCTAACTTTTTTTCTCACATTTGACGGTTCCATCCTCACATTGTGCAGTTCCAACATCACATGTGACCGTTTTTTCTCACATTTGGTGGTTCCTTTACTTTTTTTTCTCACAATTGATGGTTCCATCCTCACATTGTGCGGTTCCAACATCACATATGACAATTCTTTTGTCACATTGGGTGGCTCCCTTACTTTTTTCTCACACTTGACGGTTCCATTCTCACATTGTGCAGATCCAACATCACATGTGATAGTTCTTTTCTCACATTTGGTGGTTCCCTTTTTTTTTTTCTCACATTTGATGGTTCTATCCTGATATTATGCAGTTCCAACATCACATGTGACAGTTGTTTTCTCATATTTAGTAGTTCCCTTACTTTTTTTCCCCACATTTAATGGTTCCATCCTCACATTGTGCGGTTCCAACATTACTTATGATGGTTCTTTTGTCACATTGGGTGGTTCCCTTACTTTTTTCTCATACTTGACAGTTCCATCCTCACATTGTGTAGTTCCAACATTACATGTGACAGTTCTTTTCTCATATTTGGTTGTTCCCTTATTTTTTTCTTACATTTGACGGTTTCATTCTCACATTTGACGGTTCCATCTTCACATTATGCAGTTCCAACATCACATATGATAGTTTTTTTCTTACACTTAGTGGTTCCCTTACTTTTTTTCTCACATTTGACGATTTCATCCTCACATTGTGCGGTTCCAACATCACATATGACAGTTCTTTTGTCACATTAAGTGGTTCGCTTACTTTTTTCTCACACTTGACGGTTCCATCCTCACATTGTGTAGTTCCAACATCACATGTGACAATTTTTTTCTCATATTTGGTGGTTCTCTTAATTTTTTCTCACATTTGACGGTTCCATCCTCACATTATGCAGTTCCAACATCACACATGACAGTTCTTTTCTCACATTTGGTGGTTCCCTTACTTTTTTCTCACATTTGGCAGTTCCATCCTCACATTGTGTAGTTCCAATATCATATGTGACAGTTTTTTTCTCATATTTGGTGGTTCCCTTACTTTTTTTTTCTCACATTTGACGGTTCCAGTTCTTTTGTCACATTGGGTGGTTCCTTTACTTTTTTTCTCACATTTGATGGTTTCATTGTCACATTAAGTAGTACCAACATCGCATCTGACGCTATTTTTGTCACATTCAGTGGTACCCTATTTTTTTATTCTCAAATTTGACCGTTCCATTATTACATTGGCAGTACTAACATTACTCTTGACCGTACTTTTGTCACATTCAATGGTACCCTATTTTTTTCCTTACAATTGACAGTTCAATCATCACAATAAGCACTACCAATATCACATCTGACCATAATTTAACATTTAGGCTTATCACTGAGGTCACTTTTTTATTTACTAATAACCGCTTATCACAATAGTAATTTTTTTAAAGTTATTAAAAAATTTAGATCTAAAATCGAAAACCAAAAAAAAAAAAAAAAAAAAGCATCCCATGAAATTAGCCTAACCACAATAATTACTCTTGTTCACTAAAAAAAAAATAAAACTCAGTTGGAATTATCTTGGTTTCTTCCATAAATATTTGAATATACCAATTAACTTCCTACATATCTCCCTTGGTAGCTTCCATCACATTCAGAGGCATACCTCCCTATAAAATAACATAGTTGAGGTCATTTTCTTGATGTTTATATTTTTATTATTTATATATGATGGTGAACCAAAAATTAGACTATCTCTAATTCATCCATAGTGTCATTCAAGACCAGAAAGGTCATCCAAGTGCAAGAAGGTCGTCCAACATGAAGTCACCTAGACGACCACCAAACACCTAGATGACCACGTTCTACTATTCTGAAGTAGGAGCAAAATTCTTATTCATTGCTCTAACTTCTCACTAAGTTCTTAACTTTTGATGGCAGTTGTAGAAGTTAAGTATGAACCTTCTAACTTCCATCCACGTTAAGGAAGTTACTAGACAAGTAACCACTCCAAAGCTCACTATAAAAGGACTCAGCATTACTTCACATAACAAATACAATGCTGGAAACTTTTTTTTTTTTTGGTAAAGCAACACAAGTACTGGAAACTAGTTTGTGGGGCAGAAGCATCAAATACATGTTAAAATGCACAATTTTGTGTTCATGACAAGAAGATTCCTGATTCTATTTTCCAAGTAGTGATTGCAAATTCCTGGTATTGACAATACACATTGTCTTTCAATGGTACACTAGTGGAGATCACCATTCCATGTTGAGGTGTAATAGAACCAGTACAAAAATATGAGAACAAATTTTTATTCTTACCCCAAAAATGAATCTCACAGCACCACAAATATCTTGTATATAATCATTATCTAGAGAAAATTATATAATAAACAACAGTATTTACAGGTAAAACTTTTTCAAAAGTTGAGTATTGTCATGTAAAAGCCCTTTCGGCATCACTTGTGTCTCTATGATTATGCGCGTAGTCAGGGCCCCCCAACCATTCCTCCAGTTTGGCTTCTTTATCAGCCTTGAAATCATCAAAGTTTTTTGAAACTAAAACTAAATTTTTACTCGGTAAGCTGACATCATTCTGTTCTTCTTCTTGTAGTGGATCATCTTCAAACAACATAAATTGATATCTAAAAACATGTAGTGCAACTCACATAAACAAGGGTAGTGCAACTCACGAAATTCAATCTCCCTTTCAATTAACGCTCTATTTGTTTCATTGGAAAACCTTCTGTAAAGATAGTTTTTCACATTTTCCAATGTTTGGTAGCATAAAAAAAATTTGATCAACGGAAAACAATCTTTAGTCAATGGAAAACTCTAATAAAAATAAGGCCTATTTTCTATAGGTTGTTTTCCCCAAAAAAAAATTGGAAAACAATCTCCCTCCCACGTGGCACATAACTTTTATAAATATTATCTTCTTCTGGCCCAGGAAACAATATTTTCTTTTGCGCCTTTAGTCTTTCCCATAGTAAGCTCTCTCGCTTCTTCTTTTTCCTTTGTTTTTTTATCTCTTCTCACACCCTCACTAACACCCCCTCTAGTCTCTTCTCTTCTTATAGATTTCTCTCTCTATCTATCTCTCTTCTCTTTTTATTCCTTGTTTGAAAGTTCAAAAACGTGTACAAAACACCTTTGAACGTTTAGATCCCCAAAATACAACTTAACCAACTCAAGCAATATGTCAAACAACTAGTGTGCGGAAACTGAACACATGCTATAATATGAAATTGGTTAAACAACTATCTAAGCCATAACAAAATAAAACCACAGCAGATAAAATAAAGGCAAAGATAGAGAGGAAGGAAGATGCAAACACAAAGACAACACGCGATGTGTTATCGAAGAGGAAACCGAAGTCCTCGGCGAAAAACCTCTCCGCCGCCCTCCAAGCGGTAATCAATCCACTAGAAAATACAGTTGGGATACAAGGACAGCAATAGACCCTCCAAGCCTAATCTACCCAGTGCACCTAAGCCCTCCAAGCTTCTTGCTCCAACGAGGTTGCGCCGAACCTTTTTCTTTTCTAGCTTCCCGGATTCCGCTACTAGACCGTAGCATCAACCAATGAAGATTGGCTCTTTCCTAACTGCTTCCCAGAACTCCAAACAACTGTCTCACAGAGATGATGATGGTGAGAACCAGGTTTGGTATAAAGCCTCTCAAGGATTTGACAATGGAGAGGAAGAGAGTAAGGGAATTTGAAGAGACTCTAAGGTATAGATTGTGGGTGAAGCAATCTGGTTTTTCTTTAGGGTTTCTCTCTCAAAATTCTCTCTGGAAGCTCTCTTTCAATCGTGGGTTAAAAGGGTATTTATACTGGAGTGGGAGAGGAATGTGAAACGTCAGGTTTTTACAATACAGGGGTGGCTCGCGGCTTGACCTCGCGGCTTGACCAAGTCGCGAGATCCAGTCGCGAGTTAACCGTATGGCCAGTTGTCCTGTTTTGTCCTGTAGTGCTCCAGCTAGCATGACTGTTCATCTTCCAGCATGCTTGGCACGTGTGCAGCTTCTGGAGGCTTGCAGCCGCGAGTCCACCCGCGAGTCCCAGCCGCGAGTCTCTGTTTTCTTGCACACTCTTGAGCAAACTTCACTCTATCTCACTCACTACCCTTACAACAAACCCACCTAAATACAGGGTTACTAAATGCTGAATTACAAGCAAATTTGGCACGGAATAAAGCCAATTAGATGGTTGAATAAATTCAACCTTACAATCTCCCCCTTTGGCTATTCCGTGACAAAACCCTAAAACAGACTCTAGACTTAACATGTGAGTTGGGAACAGTTGAACAAAACTCACTCACACTTAACTCTAGAAGCTGTGAAGCACTTGAATCATATGAACATAATACTCTCTAGAAGCTGTGAAGCACTTGAATCATATGAACATAATACTCCTGAAACACAACAATACACTATGATCATTGTAAGCAGAAAATTATAAATGCATATGAAACATGCAAAATGTGATCAAGCAAAGATGGAGTTAATAAACAAACCATGGCTTGATCAACCAAGTGAACACCACAAGGTAGTGGTCACAGTGCTCATTCACACTTGGAATGAACACAAGGACATACAAGTTAACACGCACAAGGCAAGATACTTGTATGCTTAACACTCAACCAATGCATAGCACACAAGGCATATGCATCTAGGAACAATCCTACAAGGGCACAAGAGTGACAGTACATAAACCAAAATGCAGAACATTTAGATTAAAGTACTGAATTCAACATAGCATAAAGGCTGCATTAAGCATGGTACATACCATAAAGCCTACAAAACTATGCATAAAACATTAACCCTAAAAGCTTACAAAAGCACATGGGTACAAAGCAATATCATCCTGAATAACATCATCAAAATATATTAAAGTTTAAACCAAGAGTATATGTTAAGAGTTAGAAACAGCTATACACCAAAACACAGTGTATCAAAACCATAAGAACACTAAAAATACCCAAATCATAAACATATATAAACAAAGTTTCTGTTTTTGGCAACTCCCCCTCAACTAATTACTCCCCCTTAAGAGCTGCTTTTCTGCTTCAAAATCATCAATGAACTTCTCCCCCTTTTTGACAGGAATGGCCAAAGGGTCACTGGTCATGCTGAGTTGTGAAGCTGTCAAGTTTAGCAGCCAAGACATCAATCTGGTCTTGCATGGCTCTCATCCTGTCAGAGTGCTCAGTTTGGACTGCCCTGATCCCATCAAGCCTTTCCAGAATGATCTGGAAAGCATCTGGAGGTGTGTCTGCAGAAATTGAAGCTCTGTGTCTTTTGCCACTCCTCCTAGGTGTTGAGGTTGATGCAAGCCCTGCTGCCTCTGCTTCAGTCTCCATTGGGACAGCCTCTCCTTCATCACCTTCATCTTCTTCTCCTGGAAGCCTGACACTTATCCTTTTGCAGGTAAGCTTGTTGATTGCAGAGGGTGTGGACATGGGACTGATGTCTTGAGGGATTGGAACACCCTTCCTTCTAAAAATCCTCATTAGCAAACTGGGAAAGATCAATTTAGGCCTAGAGGTTGTTCTAGTCTCATCCACAATGGTGTCATAAATGTGGGAACTTATGTCTATGAAGTTCTTTTCTTTGAGATCCATCAGAAAGACTGCTCTAGCACAATTGATTGTAGTCAATTTCTTAATGGGATAGAGGTTAAACATCATAATTATTGTAAGGCACCTCATGTCCACTGGAAAGGCAGTGGTATTCAAACATTTCCCTTCTCTCTGCCCACCTATCCTTTGTTGTACTGTTTCAATAGAAACACTCCTATCCTTGTAATTGACAAATTCTTCATCATCTAATCCTTCAAGCCCTAATGCATCATCTATGACATGAGCATCCAAGACAAATTCTTTACCCCTCACCCAGCAACTTAATTCATTCTCCTTTATCACAGCATTTGAGTAAAATTCCCTAATTAGGGGTTCACACACAACAGGGAAATCACTCAGAAGCTTTTCCCATCCTCTACCTTCAAAAAAGCTGGGAATGAAGGTTTGTCTTAAGTCCTCCAAATCTACAAATCTTTCTTGAATGATTCCTGCATTCAAGAAGTGATCCTTGTATCTCTCAAAGTGGTGAACTGACCTAAACAGTTTAGAATCCATCTTTAACCTTTTGTCAGCCTTCTTTGCAGTAGATTTCTTCTTCTGAGGTGAGGGAGCCATCTGTGAACAATCAGAAAAGGCCACAACAGCATAGAACAATATATGTGCAGAACCAGTCAGTACCATGTAATTAACAAAGAGATATCATTCATACAAATTAACTTTGAACACTTAAACAATAAGCTGCTTAATCAGTCACATGGATAAATCAAGCCTAAGATAGGAAACACATGAGCAACATGGAGAAACTTTCCTAAAGGCAGATATATTTCATTGAGACATATAATGGAAAGATGATATGACACACAATCAGAATTTTGAGGCTAACAGAAGCTCCCAACAGATTAACCCAATAAAGCATGCATATATATCACAGTAAAACACACAACCTCAGAATGAACAAATAGTAACAACTCAATCAGCTCAAAGTTCAGATTAAAATAGAAGAAACACTTAGCTAAGCACAAGATGAAGAGCAATAAGGATATGACTATTATCAACACAACCTATAGCAACAGCATCCACAAGCTAAGCATAAACAAGGAGCAGAAACCGAAACATAAACCCATTTCAAAAACACAATCATATGCGAAGAATCAAAGGGGTAAAGCACAAAATCAAGTAGAAAAAGGTGTAAAACTGAAAACCCATACCTGTAACTTGACGATTTTGAGCTACAAGAATGCAACAATGGAGATTGGAAATGGGAGCACGGAGTGTTTGGGAGGGAGATAGTTTAGAGAGAAGATGAACAGTCACAAAAGTTCGAGGGAAAACTGAAAAAGTTTAAAAATTGCTCCTGTTTCTGCAAAACACGCGATTTTCGCGACTTGATTAAGTCGCCACACAGTCGCCAGACCAAGCCGCCAAAGCACACAAGAACAAAATTTTGAAAAATTTTTCTAAGTGTTTTTCGCGACTGGAAGGTCTACCCGCGAGTGAGTCGCGAGCTGAGCCGCGAAAATCTCTGAGTGAACCTCGCGACTGGACCTTCCACTCGCGAACAAGTCGCCAAAAATGACCAACGAAGATGCGACTGAGGCTCGCGACTTGACATACCCGCGACTGAGCCGCCAAAACAGGGCAAAACTGTATTTTTGAAATTTTCAGATTTTTCAAACAGAATACTTTCCAAAAACACCTAAAACACTCAAAAATATTTTTGTGCTTGAATTAACGAAGATTGAGCATGTGAAAACATATTTCATCAAGTACAATCACACAAATGAATATGGCATTTATTGAACATAAACTTGTGTGTTGTGTGTGGATATCAACAATGAGATAGTCCTTCATCTAGTGTGAAGTTTCAATGATCAATTCAACCAAGGCATACACAATTAGCACTAGATCATGTGACCAATCTCAATTATAGAAATATGAATATTTGACCTCCCACACATCTTGATAACATAACTTGGAGCTTTACATTTGACTCCACTTTCAATCATAACATTTGATCTTTTTGATCTTTTTGAGGCAATCATCTCTCATTGTGAGAGTGATATATGACATTTCTCTTTGAAGAACAGGCCTTTGGCCTTTTTGAATGAACATTCGCTTTTAATATAAGGTCGCTTACCCTTTTTCCTAGTCAAATACTAGAATGTGCGACAGGCTTTTGCAACTCAAAATCTCTTTTCATTTGGAGATTTACATTTGGTGAGCTCTTTTTAGCAAAACAGAAATAAAAAGTGGGAAGATATATAGACACAAGTCTATGCATGTCTCAAGATCAACATGACCATTCACTAATCATTCATGACAAGTTTGAAGATCTATTTACAACAATCACATAGATTTCAAGATTTTTCCCACAGTGATATGAGTGCATGAAAACAAGCAATGCTCGAAAATGCACAAAGCCATTAGCACAAAGGTACAAGGCAAAACAAGTTTTGAGACAAAACTCAACAAAGTCAATTAAGCTTTTCGATTTTCTAATTTTTATGTGATTTTTGGATTTTTGACACAAGACACAAAAAGATTGATAAAACAAAATTAAAAATATTCACAAGTAGACAAGCAAACAACCAATTTCAAAAACAGCAAGCTTACCAAGCAAACATAGTCACAAAGCATAGGAAGTATTAATGCATGGACATGTTGTAATGCTTATGCATGAGTACCCTTTTTCACCCACACGTCACTTGCGTTTGGGGTGATTTCCTTATAGGATTGGGTACGGGAGTTAGGGCTTTCAAACCTTCGTGAGAAGCTTTCCAAGCAGTTGGTGAATGCACCAATCATCTTCATCACGTTCATCATTCCGGGATCTCCATTCTGATCTCTAGATTGATCTCCTGCCCAAATTCTCCTATCAATTCTGGGTCCTCCTGACCTTTGAGGAGTTGCACTATTCTTTGCTCTCAGCTTTTGGCAATTTGGTCGAGTATGCCCTTGAAGTCCGCAATAATGGCACACATAAGTTCCTCTAGGACCTCTTTGTGGTCGTGGACGTGACTTGGCACGGGATTCAGACCTTCCCACAGACTGATTACGATGATTCAGCATCCGTTGGTCCACCACATTCTTCTTCTCCTCCATCTCGAGCTTCTCATCAGTAAGGTCAGCTACAACTGGATCTTTGGCCTTTACAAACTTCACTTCTTTAGTGACATTTCCAGATGAACTACTTCCTCCGGTATATCCCAATCCGGATTTGTCTGAAAAGCTCTTTTGAGATGATATAACATCATCTAGCTTCTTGGTGGTGACCCTCTCTATTTTAACATTCTCTTGCACAACCTCATTCTCAAGAAATCTCACTTTTGTGTAAGCTTCGGACAACTCACCATTCAGTGTTTCTATCTCACATTTGGCCTCCCTATATCGAATTAGGAGACTTTTGTAGTCCTCCTCAGCCTTCTTCATTTTTCTCACAGCAGCCTTGGCCACCCTTGTGTACTCACCCGATTTCTCCAAGAGTGAGTTATAATTCTCTTGAAGATTTGTTGTGCTTTCTTCTTCTTCAGCTTCTGATTCTTCAACAATTCCTAGTGATTCATCATCACTATGTTCTCCAAGATCTCGTACAAGCAGATTCAACTCATCCGAAGACTCAACATGAGCAATAGTCATGAAAGCTGAATAGTTCCCTTCTCCATCACAGCTCTCTTCAGATTCTGAGTCAGACGAATCTGAGTCACTCAAGGTCGTGGCATACACCTTGCCTTTCGATTTCAAATAATTTGGACATTCCTTCTTAAAGTGTCCATGCCCGTTACATTCAAAACAAGTGACACCTTGTGTAGGTTGGGATTCTTTTCCATCTTTCTTTTTGAAATCCCTCTTCTCCCTTCCAGAACTTTGGAATTTTCTTTTATCATCAAATTTGCCATTATTTTTGAATTTCAAAAACTTTCTGAAATTTTTGACAAGATAGGCTACATCTTTGTCAACCACATCTTCTCCCGATGAGTCTTGATCTTCCACCTTCTCATTAATGGTCTTTAGAGCAAGGGATTTACTCTTCCGTTGATTGGGCAGCGACATCTCATAAGTCTGCAGAGAACCAACCAGCTCCTGTACCTTGATGTCGTCAAGATCCTTGCTCTCTTCAATGGTTGTCACTTTAGCACGAAAACTTTCCGGCAATGATCGAAGGATCTTCCTTACAATCTTTGAGTCCTCCGTTTTCTCCCCCAAGTTAAACTTACTGATAACCACCTCATTTAGCTTCCCATAGAAAGAGTCAAAAGACTCATTCTCACTCATTTTAAGCTCCTCAAATCGAGTGGTCAGCATTTGTAATTTGGTGTCTTTCACTTTCTTCGTGCCTTCATAAGTTGTTTTCAGAATCTCCCATGCATCTTTGGCAATGGTAATGTGAGAAATCCTGTGAAATTCATCTGGAGACACACCACAGAAAATAGCATTGAGTGCTTTACTGTTAGCATTAGATGCAGCAAGTGCTGCCTTATCCCATGTGGATTTGGCTGCCTCAGGTTTGGTCCAACCAATCTCAACAGCATCCCAAACGGATTCATCAATAGAACACAGAAAAGCTCTCATTCGAACCTTCCAAAAAGCATAATTACTACCATCAAAATATGGAGGTGCATTTAAGGATTGAGACCTATCCATCTCAAAAGGGAGTCAAGGATCACACAATGGTAATGAAACCAACAGCAGTGTACCCGCTCTGATACCAATTGAAAGTTCAAAAACGTATACAAAACACCTTTGAACGTTTAGACCCTCAAAATACAACTTAACCAACTCAAGCAATATGTCAAACAACTAGTGTGCGGAAACTGAACACATGCTATAATATGAAATTGGTTAAACAACTATCTAAGCCATAACAAAATAAAACCACAGCAGATAAAATAAAGGCAAAGATAGAGAGGAAGGAAGATGCAAACACAAAGACAACACGCGATGTGTTATCGAAGAGGAAACCGAAGTCCTCGGCGAAAAACCTCTCCGCCGCCCTCCAAGCGGTAATCAATCCACTAGAAAATACAGTTGGGATACAAGGACAGCAATAGACCCTCCAAGCCTAATCTACCCAGTGCACCTAAGCCCTCCAAGCTTCTTGCTCCAACGAGGTTGCGCCGAACCTTTTTCTTTTCTAGCTTCCCGGATTCCGCTACTAGACCATAGCATCAACCAATGAAGATTGGCTCCTTCCTAACTGCTTCCCAGAACTCCAAACGACTGTCTCACAGAGATGATGATGGTGAGAACCAGGTTTGGTATAAAGCCTCTCAAGGATTTGACAATGGAGAGAAAGAGAGTAAGGGAATTTGAAGAGACTCTAAGGTATAGATTGTGGGTGAAGCAATCTGGTTTTTCTTTAGGGTTTCTCTCTCAAAATTCTCTCTGGAAGCTCTCTTTCAATCGTGGGTTAAAGGGGTATTTATACTGGAGTGGGAGAGGAATGTGAAACGTCAGGTTTTTACAAAACAGGGGTGGCTCGCGGCTTGACCAAGTCGCGAGATCCAGTCGCGAGTTAACCGTATGGCCAGTTGTCCTGTTTTGTCCTGTAGTGCTCCAGCTAGCATGACTGTTCATCTTCCAGCATGCTTGGCACGTGTGCAGCTTCTGGCGGCTTGCAGCCGCGAGTCCACCCGCGAGTCCCAGCCGTGAGTCTCTGTTTTCTTGCACACTCTTGAGCAAACTTCACTCTATCTCACTCACTACCCTTACAACAAACCCACCTAAATACAGGGTTACTAAATGCTGAATTACAAGCAAATTTGGCACGGAATAAAGCCAATTAGATGGTTGAATAAATTCAACCTTACATTGTTTCTCTTCCCCTATGTAATATCGTTCTCTAACAAGGTTTTGATTTTTTTTCCCCCTCATATATCAATCAACAGTTCTATAACAATTTGGCATTTTGGTATTTATCAAACTATTTGTACTAGATTATTTTACCGATTAAATTATTTGGTTTATGTGACATTTAGAACTATTTAAAATGTAGCTTATGGTTATTTTGAATTATGAGAAATATGATCGATATATATATATATATATATATATATTATTTACATTATTGGTTCATATATATGAGCAAGATAAGTGTTTAAGATCATGAAAGTTGGACAACTAATTTTGATTGTATTTGTTGTCAAAATTTTAGTTTGAAACCAAATTCATTCTTGGTTTTTATTTATTTATTTATATTGATTACATTAGGTAGGTTTACACAATACACATGTTATATACGTTTTAAATTATACAATAAATGTTATAAAAATTTGTGTGCACATACCAAACACCAGAAAACATTCTCAAGCTCATTTTCAAGGTTGTTTCCAAACACCAGAAAATGAGATAGTTTTCCAAAAAATTTAATCTGGAAAATAAACCATTTTTCAAAAAACGTTAATGCTAAAACAAACAAAGCGTAAAAATAAAATTCACTAAATTGCAGCATTTTCCAAAAAATTTAGTTATCAAATTATATAGATCACTGTCATTCCAGTGACCGAAAAATATCTTATAGTGGAGTATTTCTAGCATTTTCTATTATTTTTGAACGTTGTTCATTTTCCTTTGAAAGCACTAGATTTGATGCCAACTTGTATCAAATATGTTCCGACCAACTCTCCTGAACAAAGTAGATATTGTTGATGAATAAGAAGCTTAAGCAAATTATGCGAAAACTATAAAATATACTTCCAATAAATATATTACCATAAAGGTTAGATTCTGTTTGATAATTTTTGTATGCATGTGCTTAATTGGTATATCCGCTTCCACATTTAATCCATATCGTTGGCACATATGATTTATCTCTTCTGCGCTCCCAACAATAGATATATCAGCCCCAATTGATTTTATTCCTAAAATATATTCTACATCTTCAGTGGAAATTGGTAACCTCTTACCACAAATATCCAATGCACATGAATTTTGTTCAAAATGATCTATTAACCATTTGCATAAATCTCTATCCAAATTTATAAACTTTAAATTCAACAACTACCAAACCCTAACTCTTGAATGACAGATTTTTGTCTTGGATTCAATTTGTTAACCATTAAACGAACGCGACCAAGGGTACACCAAGTATCTAATGAAACCTACATTATAAAATGAATAAAAATGGTTTTATAACGACATTTATTACATAGTGATGCATTCTAAAAGTTTCATAGGTAAATACTTACTTTACGTGGTTTGCAAGGAATATTATGTGTTAAATTTGCATAATTTTCAGAATTCTCACATGCTTCCTTCTTGTACTCTAATTTAGAGTCTTCATCAAGATTATTCCACTTTTTTGTAATCTCATCCCTAACTTGTAATTTTAGATATGATGTCCATGAATATGTGAACTAAACAATAATAATAACCTAAAAAAATATAAGTATTATTCAACTTACAGTTGTGCTTATCTTATTGACAATGCCTTCAGCTTTCAACATTTCTACTTGCTTCTTACTAAAAATCCAAATTGAACAAAAATCACTTTCTTGAATATAACAATAGGAAAAATAAAACAATTGAATATATAATGAATCGCGTAAATCTTACTAATAAATTATAAATGCTCCAAGTGGTCTTTTCGGGGGCCTAACTTGGAGAGCATCTTGGTCTTCAATGTTCTTCACTCTCCCCATACTCCTATCGCAATATAGCATGAAATAAAAACAAGGTAAGCAATAAAATACATTAAAAAGTAAATACGTTTCAAGGTTGAAAGATCCTACAAACATTTTTTTTCACTCTAAATGGTTGATAATTCTTAAATACATTTCAGGGTTGACTTTGATAATTCATAAATTCTTATATTCCAATCAATGAATTATTTACCATACAATTTATATATCTTGAATCAACAGAAGCCCAAATAGATGAATAGGGTCCCTAATAATGAGAGAAATGAAAAAAGTAGGCCAGATTATCAATAATCAAAAAGGTTGAACAAGATACAATACAAGCAGCAATGCTGCAAACTCCTACACTCACAAATCATCAACTTAACCAAGATAGAAACATCAAAAACTTTAGCTATCTAGCCTATACATTAGACTCTTTAAACCCCTTAGTTTTAGCTTGGTCGTAGCCCAATTTTACTTGTCATCACAGCCTGCCAATATGCCTCACAAACAGGCATCTCCTTAGCACCTCATTACATATCCTTTTAGTAAAGGAGAAACAAACTAAAATGGTCTCCTTTGCAACCCCATTTTACTAGTCTTGCTCTTGTTATAATTTTGTCCTTTATGACCAGCTAGTTTATAAATGCATGCTTGGGAATATGACCTGTGAACCAAATTAGCTTGTACACCAACAGACATCTTGTTGGTTGATTCTTTTTTTTTGTTTTTTTGAAATCTCCTACTAAAGAAAAAGAAAAAAGAAATATGGATTGTGCAATAATGTTGTGTGTTAGGTTGAATTGGATATGTAGGTTGTTGTCTTACCTAGAAGATATGGTCTTGTTATGTAGGTCTAAATTAATGTGGACCACTTTGATACACACAGTTGGGTCAAATAAGATATAAAAAGTAAAAGATAGTCATGATGTGTCAAGGCTTACACAGGGCATGACACATAATGTTCTGTTTTAGGACTCATTGTTGAATTCATGAATCTTGATGTCCTTCATTGAGTGAATAAAATTTGTACTCAAAGAAATTGCAGAATTTTACCCCACTCTAGAATAACCAAATCAAAGAAAAATTAAAATCTAAATCTAAATAACCTAAATACAATTTTACCCGACTCTAGACATGATGGCCTTGTTTCTAGATATAATAGCCAAAAGGGCAAAACTTAGATACAATACCTTATGTACTGTGAGTTAGGTTCCCTCCCTAAAAATCAGCCATGTGATATATGAAATATTATCACAACCCCATAATCTTCTCAATCAATTCAAATCAAGCTTGGACAAACAAGTAATGAGTTTGAAAAAAACAACTCAATCCCACTAAACCGTGACAGAGTCCTTTATGCACGTATTTCTGGTTTTTACCCATCAAATTAAAATTACTTCCAAAACCCATTGGTTGTTACACTATTTATGAATAGTATAAAATATTGCAACTTGCCAAACCTAGGACTTGGTTCTTGGTCTTCTTTCTTTGGTTATAAATATGCATAATTGGGTTAGGCTTTGATAGTGTCTAACTATTTTGTCAACTAGTTCTCCACTCTACCTAAGTAAAAGGGTATTCGATATTCAAAGCCATAACATAAGGGAACAAGTCCTTTAATTTCCTTTGTGTTCTACTAGTTTTTTTGTCAAAAATTTGAATTTTTTTTTTCCTTGAGATGGAGAGTATTTTGGGTCTGCTTAGGATTCATGTCCATGGAGGGGTAAACCTTGTAGTGACGGATGTCAAATGCAGTGATCCTTATGTTGTTATCAAAATAGGAAAGCAGGTAAAAACAGATTTAAGTTATATTGAACTTTCACATAACTGTACTCCTAAGTTAAATACTTCTTGAAGAATTTTCCACATTCAAACTCAAGATTATTTTATAAAAAATATAAACAAAAAAGGAAGAGGAAGAAGAAACCAAGGGAAAAAATAAACCAGAAATTGATGAAAAAAAGTTCCAATATGAGAAATTTTATTTACCCTCAATCTCTCTGTACATTAACTTATTCACTGACCAATATTGGAACAAACCAAAAATTAAAAAGCGAAGACCAGATTTTTTTTTCTGACACAAGAGATAGACAAACACTTGTTATATGCATACACAGCTCAATACGAACAAACTCATTTCAACAAATGCCCTCAAAGCCTCAAATCTATTGAAAGTTCAAAAACGTGTAAAAACACCTTTGAACGTTTAGACCCCCAAATAACAACTTAACCAATTCAAGCAATATGTCAAACAACTAGTGTGCGGAAACTTAAAATATGCTATAATATGAAATTGGTTAAAAGTTATCTAAGCCAAAACAAAATTAATCCACAGCAGATAATAAAAAGGCAAAGATAGAGAGGAAGGAAGATGCAAACACAAAGACAACACGCGATGTGTTATCGAAGAGGAAACCGAAGCCCTCGGCGTAAAACCTCTCCGCCGCCCTCCAAGCGGTAAACAATCCACTAGAAAATACAGTTGGGATACATGGACAGCAATAGACCCTCCAAGCCTAATCTACCCAGTGCACCTAAGCCCTCCAAGCTTCTTGCTCCAACGAGGTTGCGCCGAACCTTTTTCTTTTCTAGCTTCCCGGATTCCGCTACTAGACCGTAGCATCAACCAATGAAGATTGGTTCCTTCCTAACTGCTTCCCAGAAATCCAAACAACTGTCTCACAGTGATGATGATGGTGAGAACCAGGTTTGGTATAATGCCTCTCAAGGATTTGACAATGGAGAGGAAGAGAGTTGAGGAATTTGAAGAGACTCTAAGGTATAGATTGTGGGTGAAACAATCTTGTTTTTCTTTAGGGTTTCTCTCTCAAAATTCTCTCTGGAAGCTCTCTCACAATCGTGGGTAAAAGGAGTATTTATACTGGAGTGGGAGAGGAATGTGAAACGTCAGGTTTTACAAAACAGGGGTGGCTCGCGGCTTGACCTCACGGCTTGACTAAGTCGCGAGATCCAGTCGCGAGTTAACCGTATGGCCAGTTGTCCTGTTTTGTCCTGTAGTGCTCCAGCTTGCATGACTGTTCACCTTCCAGCATGCTTGGCACGTGTGCTGCGTCTGGCGGCTTGCAGCCGCGAGTCACCCGCGAGTCCCAGCCGCGAGTCTCTGTTTTCTTGCACACTCTTGAGCAATCTTCACTCTATCTCACTCACTACCCTTACATCAAACCCACCTAAATACAGGGTTACTAAATGCTGAATTACAAGCAAATTTGGCACGGAATAAAGCCAATTAGATGGTTGAATAAATTCAACCTTACAATCTCCCCCTTTGGCTATTCCGTGACAAAACCCTAAAACAGACTCTAGACTTAATATGTAAGTTGGGAACAGTTGAACAAAACTCACTCACACCTAACTCTAGAAGCTGTAAAGCACTTGAATCATATGAACATAATACTCCTGAAACACAACAATACACCATGATCATTGTAAGCAGAAAATCATAGAATGCATATGAAACAGGCAATATGTGATCAAGCATAAATAGAGTTTAAGAAACAAACCATGGCTTGATCAAGCAAGTGAACACCACAAGGTAGTGATCACAGTGCTCATTCACACTTGGAATGAACACAAGGACATACAAGTTAACAAGCACAAGGCAAGAGACTTGTATGTTCAACACTCAACCAATGCATAGTACACAAGGTATATGCATCTAGGAACAATCCTACAAGGGCACAAGAGTGACAGTACATAAACCAAAATGCAGAACATTTAGATTAAAGTACTGATTTCAACATAGCATAAAGGCTGCATTAAGCAAGGTACATACCATAAAACCTACAAACTATGCATAAAACATAAACCCTAAAAGCTTACAAAAGCACATGGGTACAAAACATAAAACATCCTGAATAACAGTTTACAAAACATAATATATCAACTTAAAGTGAAAACTTAAACTGAAGAAGAATGTAAACACACTCCCCCTTAGGTAATATTCTCCCCCTCTGATCATGCCTATCACTCCCCCTTTTTGTCATGGAATAGGCTAGTCATCCTCTTCCAGCTTTCTCTGAATTTGATCCAATTGAGTTTGAAGAGAAGTAAACTTCATATCCCATCGAGTGCTTTGATGGTGTAGAGAAGCTGTGAGTCCAGACATCTTTGTATTAAACTCGTGGACAGAGGATACAATGCGATCAAGTTTCTCATCTAGGGAGAGAGTGCTGAAATGAGAGCCACTGTGAGATGCAGAAGTTTCCGGTTTGGCTCTCTTCCGACTATGTCCAATGCTTGCATTGAATGTACGCATGTTGATTGGACTTGGTTTTGGTATAGGAGATTCATCTGCCGTTGGATAAATACCCTTGAGCTTCAAGATCCGTGAAATGAGACTGCAGAAAGGAACGCATATCCGAGACTCAGTTCGAAGAACCGTTTTGCGCAGAACATGAAAGATATGAGCACAAATGTCTATTTCCACATCAAAGATTAGATCATGAAGAAACAAAGCACGTCCGAGGTTCATATACCCAGTGCTTGATAAAGGGTACAAATTGTGAAACATCACAATTGTAAGCACTCTCAATTTTGGAGAAAGAGAGGAAACACTGATGGATTTTCCATTGGGTGAGAACTCCAAGTCTTGACCAAGACTTTCTTTGAGAAGCTCCTCATCAGGACAGAGATCATCATAAACCGGTGAATGTCGAAAAATTGGTCTGTTGATGTGAAGAATTTCTGCCAGATATGTAGGAGAGACAGAAAAGCTCTTTTTCCGAACCCAGCACTTAAGTTCATCTCCTTCCACAATTGCGTTAGCATAAAATTCTTTTACCAACTCTTCATCCGCGTCATCCGGATCAGAGAGAAGGTAATTCCAATCCTTGTGAGCAAACCATTTCGGAATGTCAGTGTCATGAAGTGAGGACTGATCCAAAGCTCTTTCTAGTAATGGTTTGGCATGTAGAAAGAAATTCTCATAAGACTGATAGGCTGCATATGATCTGAACTTGTTGGGATCGAAACTCTTTGATGAAGAGCGAGTCCCTTTTGTTTGAGGCGGGTAATCATCAACATCAATTACTGGTTCCTTCCCTTTGGAACTACCTCCTTTCACAGCAGCTTTCTTGAATGGTGACATGACTAGTCTGTATTATGAACAAGAGAAATGGCAGAACACAATCCAACAGACTTTATTAGCAGTGGGTTAGTGGAAATTTAAGGACAATGAAGAAACCCTAATAGCTGGATGAAAATGGCCCGAAAATAGTAAAGAGGGACACAAATGGCCCAAATTGAACTACACAGTAGAGGTAGACAAAATAAACCACACAATCAGCTGAAAAAGAACCCACATTCAACAACACATCAGCAGGATACCACACAGGATCATTTCGAAACACCACAACAACAGTAGATCAGACAAAAATAGCTAACCCTAGCTAAGCACATGATGAAGAACAAAATCAGCAATCTAAAATAGCTCAAAACAGAAACAAAAGTTTCCATAAGCTAAGCATGGACAAAGAGTAGTAGCTGAGCTAAAAAACCCATTTCAAAATCACAATCAAATGCGATTAATTCAGAGGGAAAACCATAACACCAAGTAGAATAGAGTTCAAAGCAGAAAACCATACCTGTTACTCAATGATTTTGAGCTGAAAAGAGGCAAACAATGGAGATCGAAAATGGAGGCACGGTGTGAATGGGTAAGAGCAGATAAGAAAGACAATGAACAGTCACAAAAAGATCGAGGGAAAAACAAAAAGTTTAAAAACTGCCTCTGTATGTCCAAAACACGCAGATCAAGCCGCCAAAACACTCAAGGACAAAAATTTGAAAAATTTTTCTAAGTGTTTTTCGCGACTGGAAGGTCTACCCGCGAGTGAGTCGTGAGCTGAGCCGCGAAAATCTCTGAGTAAACCACGCGACTGGACCTTCCACTCGCGAACAAGTCACCAAAAATTACCCGCGAAGACGTGACTGAGGCACGCGACTTGACATACCCGCGACTGAGCCGCCAAAACAGGGCAAAACTGGATTTTTGAAATTTTCAGATTTTTCAAACAAAATACTTTCCAAAAACACCTAAAACACTCAAAAATCTTTTTGTGCTTGAATTAACAAAGATTGAGCATATGAAAACACATTTCATCAAGTACAATCACACAAATGAATATGGCATTTATTGAACATAAACTTGTGTGTTGTGTGTGGATATCAACAATGAGATAGTCGTTCGTCTAGTGTGAAGCTTCAATGATCAATTCAACCAAGACATACTCAATTAGCACTAGATCATGTAACCCATCTCGATTATAGAAATATGTATATATGACCTCCCACATAACTTGATAACATAACTTGGAGTTTTACATTTGACTCCACTTTCAATCATAACATTTGATCTTTTTGATCTTTTGAGGCAATCATCTCTCATTGTGAGAGTGATATATGACATTTCACTTTAAAGAACAAGCCTTTGGCTTTTTGAATAAACATTCACTTTAATATAAGGTCGCTTACCCTTTTTCCTAGTCAAATACTAGAATGTGCGACAGGCTTTTGCAGCTCAATATCTCTTTTCATTTGGAGATTTACATTTGGTGAGCTCTTTTTAGCAAAAAAAATAAAGAGTGGGAAGATATATAGACACAAGTCTATGCATGTCTCAAGATCAACAAAATCATTCACTAATCATTCATGACAAGTTTGAAGATCTATTTACAACAATCACAAAGATTTCAAGATTTCTCCCACAGAGATATGAGTGCAAAGAAACAAGTAATGCTCGAAAATGCACAAAGCCATTAGCACAAAGGTACAAGGCAAAACAAGTTTTGAGACAAAAACTCAACAATGTCAATCAAGCTTTTTGATTTTCTAATTTTTTATGTGATTTTTGGATTTTTGACACAAAAGAAGAAAATGATTGAACAAACATAGAAAGAAGCAACATTATTCACAAAAGGACAAACATACAATAAACATGTTGCACAAAGAGCTAACAAAGAAGTGTGTGCTCCAACACAAACAAACTTATCATATTATAAATATATAAAGCACACAACACACAAGAGAGTCAAGGAATTGTACCAACACCAATGGTCTTACGGAGTGATTCAAACCGTGGACCATCGAGAGGCTTGGTGAAGATGTCCGCCTTTTGATTGTCAGTGTGTATGAACTCAAGACACACAACTCTTTCCTCTACCAAATCCCGAATGAAATGGTAACGTATCTCTATGTGTTTAGATTTTGAATGCTGGACAGGATTCTTGGAAAGATTGATGGCACTGGTGTTGTCACAAAAGACACACATCGTTTCTTGAGGAATTCCATAGTCATGAAGTAATTTCTTCATCCAAAGAAGCTGAGTGCAGCAACTTCCAGCAGCGATGTATTCTGCTTCTGCAGTAGATAGAGACACTAAATTCTGCTTCTTGCTCATCCATGAGACAAGATTGTTGCCAAGGTAGAAACAGCCACCTAAAGTACTTTTCCGATCGTCTACACTGCCAGCCCAATCAGCATCTGAATATCCAGCAAGACAAGCATTTGAGTCTTTTGAATACCACAGACCATAGTTTGAAGTACCATTCACATATCGAATGATTCGCTTAGCAGCAGTCAGGTGAGATTCCTTCGGATTAGCTTGGTACCTGGCACAAACTCCAACACTGAAAGCAATGTCCGGTCTGCTGGCTGTAAGATAGAGCAAACTCCCTATTATGCTCCTATACAATGTAGGACTTACTTCGACTCCAGACGAATCAACATTCAGTTTAGTGGATGAGCTCATGGGAGTGGAGGCATGTTTTTTGGAGTCTAGTACAAACTTCTTGACAATGTTTTTGGCATACTTCTCTTGAGATACAAATATACCCTCCTTCTGTTGTTTGACTTGCAGACCCAAGAAAAATGTGAGTTCCCCCACCATACTCATCTCAAACTCCTTCTTCATCTCTTTAGAAAATTCAGTAGCACGATCTTCGATGGTTGCCCCAAACACTATGTCATCAACATAGACTTGTGCCACAAGGAGATAGTCTCCATCATTTTTGACAAACAGAGTTCTGTCAGCATACCCTCTTTTGAAACCTCTATCTAGAAGGTAATGTGTAAGACGATCGTACCAGGCTCTAGGCGCTTGTTTCAAGCCATAAAGGGCTTTCTTCAATCTTAATACATGATCTGGAAAATGAGGATCCTCAAATCCTTTTGGTTGCTCAACAAATACTTCTTCATTTAGATATCCATTCAGAAATGCGCACTTCACATCCATTTAATAAAGTTTGAAATTTAAAGTGCACGCAATGGACATGAGGATTCGAATGGATTCGAGTCTTGCCACCGGAGCGAAAGATTCATTAAAATCTACTCCCTCTACTTGAGTGTATCCTTGAGCTACTAACCGAGATTTGTTTCAAATTATCTCTCCATCTTCATCAGTTTTGTTTTTAAAAATCCATTTTGTGCCTATAACATGAACGTTCTCAGGCCTTGGAGCAAGTTCCCACACATCATTCCTCACAAACTGATTCAGCTCTTCATGCATTGACTCAACCCAATTCTCATCTTGAATAGCCTCTTCAACCCTTTTTGGTTCAAACTGTGCGAGATAGCAGTGATAAGTTACATGATTGGCTAGCAGAATGTTTCCTTTCCTGAGGCGAAGACCATCATCAAGAGATCCTATGATGTTACTTTCCGGATGATTCTTGATGACTCTCGAAGATGGCCTTTTTGAAGTGGAAACTTCATCACTTCGAGAGATAGGAGGATGGACTTCCGGAGGAGTAAGAGGACTGGATGTTCTAGACATCGATCTCGTTTCCATTCTTGGATTGATAGGAGTCGATTCTGCTTCTGGTATAGTTTCTTCACCTTCTATATCCAAAGCTTCTACCTCAACATCAGGCTCTTTGGTGCTCGGCCCTTCTACATCATCAATCATTTCCACCTTAGATAAGGCATCATCAATCTTGACATTTATGGACTCCATCACAGTCTTTGTTCTCTTGTTAAACACTCTATACGCTCGACTTGTAGTAGAGTACCCAAGAAAAATACCCTCATCACTTCTCGCATCAAACTTCCCAAGATTTTCCCGATCATTTAGGATATAGCATTTACTTCCAAACACCCGGAAATACTTCACTTTTGGCTTCTTCCCATTCCATATTTCATAGGCAGTCTTCTTTGTACCAACTCGAAAGAAAATCCTATTGCCAATGTGACACGAGGTGTTAACAGCTTCTCCCCAAAATTTTTGAGGTATTTGCTTGTTAAGCAGCATGACTCTTGCCATCTCCTGAATCACATGATTTTTTCTCTCTACCACTCCATTTTGTTGCGGAGTTTTGGGAGCTGAAAATTCTCTCTTAATTCCATTCTTCTCACAGAAGGACTCGAATCTTGCATTCTCAAATTCCCTCCCATGATCACTTCTAATTTTGGCAATCGGAATCCCTTTTTCGTTTTGTAGTTTCTTGCACAGAATCTCCAACCTCTCACATGCTTCTGATTTTTCTCTAAGGAATTCAACCCAAGTGTATCTTGAGTAGTCGTCCACAATGACCATAATATATCTCTTGCCCCCTAGGCTTTCAGTTTTGGTAGGCCCCATTAGATCAACATAAAGTAACTCCAAGCACCGAGAAGTGGCGATCACATTCACCTTGTGATGACTTGCCTTAGTTTGCTTCTCCATTTGACACGCACCACAAACGGTCTTCTTCACTTTTCCAAACTTAGGAAGTCCCTCGACTGCTTCAAGTTTGGAGACTTTTGCTACTTGTTTGAAGTTGGCATGCCCAAATCTGTGATGCCACAGCTCCAACATATCCACACGAGCACTTCTACACGATATGGGTGTCGTGGGAACTATTCCATAACAGTTATCTGTAGTCCGATTTCCTTCCAAAACCTGAATCCCCTCTTCATTGATGATCAAACATCCCTTCTTAGAGAATTGTACCAGGAAATCATCATCACAAATTTGAGTGATGCTCAGCAAATTCGCCTTCAGCCCTTTTATGTACAGCACATCTTTCAACAGCGGCAAACCAGGTATCTCAATGGTTCCTTTGCCTAGGACTTGAGCATGACTTCCATCACCAAAGGTCACATAGTCACCAACCTTTTCTTTGAGTGTCTTAAACAGTGACTTATCCCCTGTCATATGGCGAGAACACCCACTGTCAAGATACCACAAACACGCATTAAACACCTTCAATGAGGTATGCACAAATAGGTTCACATGTAACAGACATTCTTGACCTTCAAACACAAACTCATCATCAGTTTTCATACTTCTTTCAGATTGATTTTTCATTTTCAGATTCTCAATCATCTCACACAACATTCTATTCTTTCTTTTATATTTCTTAATCAATGATTTAGATTCAGATATGCTACTGTGTAAGACATGATTCCGATTTTCAAGATATTCCAGCATGTGAACAAATACTCTAGCATGTTTCTTAATTTTTAACAACTCTACAAGATCATCAGTAAGACACCTTTCAGACATATGCATAGAGTCATTTTCACAAACACTTAAGCTACAATTCAGCATGGTATATTCCAAAACAACAACCACAACACAGGGGTCTAGGATCACACTTAGGTAATAAAACCACAACAAGTGTACCCACTTTGATACCAATTGAAAGTTCAAAAACGTGTAAAAACACCTTTGAACGTTTAGACCCCCAAATAACAACTTAACCAATTCAAGCAATATGTCAAACAACTAGTGTACGGAAACTTAACATATGCTATAATATGAAATTGGTTAAAAGCTATCTAAGCCAAAACAAAATTAATCCACAGCAGATAATAAAAAGGCAAAGATAGAGAAGAAGGAAGATGCAAACACAAAGACAACACACGATGTGTTATTGAAGAGGAAACCGAAGCCCTCGGCGTAAAACCTCTCCGCCGCCCTCCAAGCGGTAAACAATCCACTAGAAAATACAGTTGGGATACATGGACAGCAATAGACCCTCCAAGCCTAATCTACCCAGTGCACCTAAGCCCTCCAAGCTTCTTGCTCCAACGAGGTTGCGCCGAACCTTTTTCTTTTCTAGCTTCCCGGATTCCGCTACTAGACCGTAGCATCAACCAATGAAGATTGGTTCCTTCCTAACTGCTTCCCAGAAATCCAAACAACTGTCTCACAGTGATGATGATGGTGAGAACCAGGTTTGGTATAATGCCTCTCAAGGATTTGACAATGGAGAGGAAGAGAGTTGAGGAATTTGAAGAGACTCTAAGGTATAGATTGTGGGTGAAACAATCTTGTTTTTCTTTAGGGTTTCTCTCTCAAAATTCTCTCTGGAAGCTCTCTCACAATCGTGGGTAAAAGGAGTATTTATACTGGAGTGGGAGAGGAATGTGAAACGTCAGGTTTTACAAAACAGGGGTGGCTCGCGGCTTGACCTCGCGGCTTGACTAAGTCGCGAGATCCAGTCGCGAGTTAACCGTATGGCCAGTTGTCCTGTTTTGTCCTGTAGTGCTCCAGCTTGCATGACTGTTCACCTTCCAGCATGCTTGGCACGTGTGCTGCGTCTGGCGGCTTGCAGCCGCGAGTCACCCGCGAGTCCCAGCCGCGAGTCTCTATTTTCTTGCACACTCTTGAGCAATCTTCACTCTATCTCACTCACTACCCTTACATCAAACCCACCTAAATACAGGGTTACTAAATGCTGAATTACAAGCAAATTTGGCACGGAATAAAGCCAATTAGATGGTTGAATAAATTCAACCTTACATCTATTGCTCATGCTCCTTCTTCTTCTTAATTTCGGAATGTATTTAGGACACTTCAATATTTTAATATAGCACAAACCAACTCTAAAATTGGTGTTCTTACTGCCAAGGTGGTTGAAAAAGAAAAAAAAAAATTCTCCTAAGTCCATAGCTTCATAGTATCGTGTCCTCCCCACACCCCCAACCAAATCTAATCTTATCACAACTTATGGATAAGGGTTCCCACGTCTCACTCAAGTTTCACGTCTCACATTCCAAACTCAAAAGTGTAAAGATTTTCTTTTTCTTTTTTTTGAGAAACCAGTCTGTGATATAGACTGATGATTTTATTAAAACATAAGAAAACTAATCAAACAGAGCAAGGGGGATAATGTCCCCAGGTAAGTCTTCAACCCAAACCTAACATTCTAGTTCTAGCCCAACCCGAGATTTCTTTGCCAAAGCATCGGCAACCTTATTACAATTTCGTTCCACATGGCAGCAGTGATCCTGGCAATCAATGGTGGACTATCAAGCCCTTCGGTGTAAAGATTAATTTGTCAAATATATAAGAACCGAAACTCAAACAAAACAATAATATCATAAACCCACAAAGTTTAGAGAAATAATATAAACCCATATCAGCGTTAATCATATGTAAAGAGAGAACTTGAAGATTGTGGTGGCATCGCCGATTTAGAATGGAAGAGAAGAAGTGCCGCCGAGTGTAGGGGAAGAGATGAGCGCCGCCGAGTTGGATTGGATATGAGTGCGCCACTGATTTGAATATAGATTGGAAGAGAATAAGATAGAGAGCGGCGCCGACGAGTTGGATTGGATGAGAAGAAGCGCCTCCGATTTGAGGTTATGGGTGCGCTGGGCTCTGAGGGTTTTGTGGGTGTGCCGCAGGTGTGGTATCAACAGTCTGATTTGAGGATTTTGTTTAGAGAGGCAAACAAACAAAGCAATGAGCAAATGAAGCAGAGAGGTAGAGAAGCAAACAGGAGAAAAGGCTGAAAAGCGTGATGGATGTTTTAATTTTTTGTTTATATATAAAACTTGTTTAACCGATAACCAAAAACCTTTAAAATTACATCAACAGTCAATACCAAAACCATAGTAAATTAACGGCTCAGATATAGGTGGGTACTGTACCCCTTTCTTTTGTGAGTATGGTAGAATGACCCTCTACACGTTGCTTTTTTTACATTTACATTGCTTTTTGAATAGTACAGACTAGAGAGTTCATTTATAAAACCAATATAAAAACGCAATTTATAAAACAAGTAAAAAAGTTTGCTATTTGCAAAAACTTGGCCAGCTACTATCTCAATTTCGAACTCAGGCACAATTTCAAAATCCAAAACTTCCACTTCTCTCTTCTAAATTCTCATTGTCTCAATGGTTATTCACCTCAGATGAATAAAGCCACTTGAATTCAACCCTCCAAGCCTTAGTTCTCACCCAATATTCTCAAGGCAAGTTCTCCAACCTTGTCTCAAACGTCATCGCTTTGCCCAATGTCCTCCTCACTGCCACCACTCCACAACCCAACGATGGTTTCAGGCTCAACTCCCTTGACTGACTCGCAGTCCCTTCTCCACTCAGTCTCAAAGCGATTCAATATCGAAGAAATGGGCAGTTAGCTTTGTGACAATTGGTTCGATATTGAGGCTTGTTGTGTCACAATGCTACCCTCAAGAAAGAAAGGTGAGTCCTTGGTCTTGCCCAACTTGAAATTAAAGGTTTTGATTGAAGCTATTAGGTTGGTATTGGAAATTGTGCATGATGAGTGGTTTGTAACTTTTTCATATGGTGGTAGAGAATCCTAGTTGGTGGTTTAGTGTCACATTTGATAGAGAAAAGTTTGATGTTGCGTTTGTTTATTGAAGAGAAAATAAAAGATGGTTCTTTGATTGGTTTAACAAAGAGGTTGTTTAAGTGTGAGGTGGTGGGAATTGAATTGGGTGGTTGTTAGGAAGGGGGTTTCCTCAAGAAAGTGGGTTGTGTTCGATTTTGGTTAATATTTACTTTAATGGGTTTGATAAAGAAATTCAAGATATGCGCCCTTAGAAAAATTAGAAGAATCCAAAGTTTAAATCGAAGCAGCTTGTTTAGATGTCTGGCCTGTTCTATAAGCCAGTAAAGATATATGTGGTTAGCTATCTGGATGAATATTAGTGATAACGTCGGGGTCGAAGATGTTGACCATGGACTTGAATTGGGTTTTGAAATATTTAGAAGGTACGTTAGTTTTTGATAAGCCAAAAATGTATGGACCCCTTGTGATAAATTAATTAATTAATTAGCCAAGTTTATTAATTAATTAAATTAACATGCAAATTGCGTGGTGGCATAAACAAATCACCAATAACTAAAGTATGCAACTGAAATTAAATTGACATGATGATTTGTTTACGAATGGAAAAAACCACCAAGGCAAAACCTCAATGGATGAATTTAAGGTCACCACTCCTGAGAATCCACTATTATCATAATAAGCGGTTACAAGTAAAGGAATCCCAGTATCTTATACCAACCTACAGTTGAACCCTTACCCCAATACCCAATTGGACTTATTCTATAGTGACAATCTCTCCTTTTAATGCACGGCTACCAGTATGTGACTAACCAATTGCGCAGATTCCAGTATGCAACTTCAATCACCAACTAGAGAAGGTTGTTGGCTGCAAAGCTCTTCAATTCATCCAGACGATGAAGATCGAGAAGTTCCTTAATTACAAAACCCTACAGTGCATAAACATAACAGCTTCTTCACAAGAAAGACGAACTACTGCAAATTCTGTCTCTGGTCTCAATTTGCTTGAACAAAACTTTGTTCAACACTTGTGCAACTTGTGTCACCTTTGACGGCCCTTACAATAATCCTTTTATATGTCTAGGGTTGTGAGAAAAGAAAGCCCAACCATACAATCACGAATTGGATGAAAAACAGTTCTGAAAAACTGAGTTTCATAAACCCCGACAGATACCCTATCCGTCAAGCTGTTGTCGAGCCACGGGCTGGAAAAGCTCTTCAAGGCTTGATAGATGCTAGCTGTTGAGCTTTAATGAATAGCACTTTTCATACTTGAATCTTGGACAGACTTGCATGGCTTTAACACTTGAACTTGAAACAAAGTTTCTTGAAGTATTAAACACATTCTAGATCTACCTAATTACAAGTAAAGTGTGTTTTGTCAAAGGATTAGCCAATTACATAAAATAGTGACATATGTTCCTAACATGTGAAACACATATGTCCTAATAGTTTTGAGGGTCGATAAAATGAAGACAGCAATACATAGTGTAGTATCTAAGAAAATTAGTTTTCTAGGAATGGAACTACAGGTGGTTCCACCTTCAGTTTTGCATCCTCCCATGACGAAGAAAGCAATTAAGGCACAGAAGAAGTACCTTAGGCAGAAGGAAGTTAGAGCTTTAGAATTTAAAAATGCTAGAGAGAGGAATGGAAGATACTAGGGATGAAGATATTACAACATGTTTTTAAGAAGTTGAAGCAAAGTGATGGGTTTAAATTTGACTTTCAAATTGAAAATGAGGTTCAAGAAATCTTCAGAAGTTGGACTGATGAAGTGGTCCATGATTTCTTGGGTTCCTTGAAAGAGCGTTGGGAATGGCATGATGCTTACAGCAGGCGATTTTCTCTCTTTAAGGCACATTACAGGTCAATTGCCCCAAGAGCTGGTTGATGCTTATGATAAGTTCCAAGAGCAAGTTGACAAGTATTTGAGTCCGGTCCAAGCTAGAAAGGCATTAGAGAAAGAAGAAAGGAGGAAGAGGAACAGAAATATGCTAAGAGCACATTTGAGGATTTGACAAGGTTGTGTATGAAAGTTAATGCACCAATAGAACTTGTTAGGAAGGCAGTTAAGATGGCGGGTTTTACAAATAACATGGGTCGCCCTAGGCTGATCAAGTTACTCATTGCTCTTGAAGATATTGATATTATCAAGTGGTATGCAGTAGTAGGGAGAAGGTGGCTTGATTTCTTCTGCTACTGTCACAACTTCAAGATGCTTAAAACTGTAGTAACTTATCACTTTAGATTCTCTTGCATTTTGACACTAGCAGAGAAGCATGAGTCAACCAAACGTGAAGCCATTAAGCATTACACTAAAGATTTGAAGGTCTTTGATTTTAATGGAAATGAAGAAGTGTACTTCCCCACAGAAAGAGAGGTTAAAATGATGGGAGATCAAAATCTTTCGGATCCAAGGCCTGTTGATGGGGCTTTATCTTTGGCTTTGATCAGGTTGGCTTCTGATGAGCCTTCATGTTCCTGTATCGGTCATTTCTGTGACAGAATGGATACTGTTTATTATCGGGAACGGTTATTGCAGAACCGTTTGAATGTGAACCCATCTGTTGAGGACAAGTGGGTCCTAGGGATGGGTGCAATTCATGAAAGTCTCAATCGGAAATGCCTCCCTCTCTGTTCTCATCACATAAACGATTTATATATGGGAAATATCACCCTGCAAGACATTGATTGCACTGCGTTTGTGGATGTGGACTGAATGTTGCATGTTCTGCTGCAGTTTTTAACATAATTGGCATTGGTTCTGGTGGTTGTTATTGATCTAAACCTTGTTCAAGAAATTCTTCTGTATTTCTTTTCTGAAATGAGGCCAGGCAGGTGATGTGTAAATTGTTTGTGTTTTTATTGATTTTTTTTTAGCTACTAATGTCATTGTTATTTGTGGTGATGAATCCTCGTGTGAAGTTTATTATAAACCATTATAGAGAAACATATTCAAGTAGTCATTATCCAATACTTCTCCAGGATTTTGGATGGTTAGTTTGTAACTTCTCCAGGTTTTTGTGGAAAGGCATCCTTTATTTTTCCAACCCTGAGCACTTGATTTATCTCATTGCTTGGTCTATCATGATGGAACAGGATCACAAAACCATTTTGTCCCTGAAAATTCTGTTCTTGTGCCTTACGTATCCTTTCAATAGGATAATCATGTCTTTCCTTACTATTTTTTCAGTGCCTTCTTACCTTTTTCTGTGAGTATCTCATGTTGACATGCTCAATTTATTCTACAGCATTGTGACTGTCATGCTCACCACTCCAGCTGATTGATCCTTACTTTGTAGTTTGATTCATACAAACCCTTAGGTCTTTGCAATGGATAAAATATATTAATCATTTCACGCTTTTTATTTTTTTATTTGTAAGTCACAAACGGACTAAAAGATTTCCTTTGGCATGTCTGGTGAAAAACTTAGTGGCTACTATAACCAAGGGGACCATTTGTTCTTTTCCCTGAGCTTTTTTTGTTTTAATGGGAAATGGGACTGGTAAAACCTTTGTGCATTGAAGCTTCTTTTCCATGAGTTTCCAATTTTTGGTTGACCCATTAGAAAGTGTTTCTAGAGATTTATATCTATGACATTTTTTTGAAATGGGACTGGTAAAACCTTTGTGCATTGAAGCTTCTTTTCCATGAGTTTCCAATTTTTGGTTGACCCATTAGAAAGTGTTTCTAGAGATTTATATTTATGACATTTTTAAAAAAATCTTTGTTAATTAAAATTTGTTACATTTTGAGTGAATAGCCCTAAATGCAGTTTAGTGCCGAAGTTTCTTTGGCTTATTTTTTGTTTGTTCATTGAAACTTCACTAAATGCCTCTGAAGTTACAACTTTGCAATTTTAAGGATTTTTTGTCCATATTTGATTTGATGTTGGGATTTTTTTTAGTTTTTGGTTGGGGTTCAGTTTAGTTTTTGTGCATTGAAGCTTCTTTCCCATGAGTTTCCAATTTTTGGTTGACCCATTAGAAAGTGTTTCTGGAGATTTATATCTATGACATTTTTAAAAAATCTTTGTTAATTAAAATTTGTTACATTTTGAGTGAATAGCCCTAAATGCAGTTTAGTGCCGAAGTTTCTTTGGCTTATTTTTTGTTTGTTCATTGAAACTTCACTAAATGCCTCTGAAGTTACAACTTTGCAGTTTTAAGGATTTTTTGTCCATATTTGATGTTGGGATTTTTTTTAGTTTTTGGTTTGGGTTCAGTTTTCTAAAGTGTTTATTGTCTCTTACCTTTGATCTTTCTGATTTTATTTAAAATGATGCCAGAAAACCTGTTCTTCCAACTCTTTTCTTGCTTGTGGTAGGTACATGTGAAGAGCACTTCTTAAGTACTGTAGGTTTAAAAAAAGAGCCAAGGTGCTTGCAAGCAGATCGATCAAAGTGTGCTTGGCTTGTTTGTTAAGCAAGATGACCTATGCTTGAACTATGTTCTTACTTTTGGGCTTAAGCACCATCATGCTCAGCTAGTGCGCTGGCTTGATAGAGGTTCTCCATCATAGATACGAGGGAATATTCTTCTTCTCAAACTGATCTGATGCTTTCATTTTAGGTATCAAGCATAGACAGCACATTCTTCTAAACTTTTATTTTTTATTTTTTATTATATCATTTTCATTATTTTGTCATCTCTGTGTAAGCTTTTCATGTATAAGATGGATTTTTCTCTTTCTGGTTCTCCTTCTGCAAACAAATGATGAAAAGAGTAGCTGTTCCTGTAATAAAAAGCCATCACTTATGTACAATTACCTTACCCTTGATGTAGAGCTCATCAGCTTTTGAAGTTTAAATGCTCAAAACAGCTAGCATTTAGGAGTTTTTTGGAGCTTGCAATCAGCTTGGAAGAGAGTTGAGTATTGCATGAGCTGAGCTCCAACCAGAATATTGAGACTGGAATAAAGCTCGAGACAATATTGAGTTCTATAAATTTTTTGCAAGAGCAGTCTGAGTAGTAGGAAGTTGGGTTTAACTCGGTGTGTTTTAACTCCTAATTGAATGATTGGTTAACCAAAGGTGTGCGAGTTCAAATCTGAAGCACAGCCATTTTGTGTGAAAAAAATTATGATGGGTGATTGACTTGAAAATTAATCTTCATTTTTCTTTGATGATTGACTTGTGTTATGATTACCTCTTTTGCTTTCAGAGTTTAGTCTATGTTTGGCACTTCTAAAAAACGCAATATACTTTTTTTTCCCCTATTGTTTATCAAAATTTTCACTGTCAGTATTGAACACTTGTTTCCTTTTAGCTGGTCTTTGTAGTTGTTCTTTGTTGGAATGGCTATTGTGGGGCTATGTGAGTCATCTTGGAATCAGAGGTACTGGATTTCAAGGCTTTAAGTAAAAAAGAATATTTCAGAAGGGAAAGTGTTGATTATTTTTGTGACGAAGCAGGCTGAGCTTTTGGTAGATTGACTGACCATAAACAAGTTGAAGAAGATTTTGTTACTAATGAAGTGTAATTTTTTGTGGGCTTTTGAGGTTTGAGTTTTGATGAGCCGAAGGAATGTCATTGTTTCATTGTTTGGCGGTTGTAATATCAAGTTTATTGGATTTGTGTGTGTGGAGAAGGGTGGTATCTGAAGATGGAAGGTAGTTTCTAGAAGATATAGATGATACATTGTGTACAGAAAATGGTTATGAGAAATGAGATGGATAATTAAGATTAGATTTTTCATTTTGGATTTTGTTGGTATTACTTTGAGGCGCACTCTCTCTCTCTCTCTCTCTCTCTCTCTCTCAAGAAGTGGTGGCTTAACCTTTGACCAGACTATTCTACTTCTTATCCAAAAGACACCCCAAAACCCTATAGACCGATAGTGTGGTGATTTGAACCATAGACCTTTAGGTTTATGTCACGCCCCAAACCTAGCTCAATATGTTCAAAATACTATCAAGGTGGCCACCTTGTCTGAACCAAAAAAAAAAAAAAAAAAGTTTTTCATGATGGTGTGAATTGGATTATCAAATAATCAAACAGTTGAGATTGAATTATTTGGCACTTTAGAAGTAAAACAAAATTCTTAGTTTGCTTTAGATATGAATTGAATTCTTTTGTTGCTTTTAGTCCAGCTAAATCTAATAAAGAGTTGGCAAATAATTTTAGATCAGGACGAGCACAAACACTTGAAATTCTACTAGAAGTTGTCAACATTGGGTAACATAGGGCATTTTAATGGTAGCTTATTGT
Organism: Quercus robur; assembly: GCF_932294415.1. Taxonomy (NCBI): domain Eukaryota; kingdom Viridiplantae; phylum Streptophyta; class Magnoliopsida; order Fagales; family Fagaceae; genus Quercus; species Quercus robur. The sequence continues at coordinate 43,451,628 of NC_065540.1, read as the reverse complement.
GGACTAATAATCCATATCTTTTTATCAGTAATGAGATATTGTGTAAAACGAAGTAAGTTGGATTCAGATGGCAAAATACTATTAAAAATGGCAAAGTAGTATTACTGAAGTTGCTTCAATGGTAGACACTACTAACATGTTCTGTTGTAAGTGCCATAGAATGCCAACTTAGAATTGTCCTTGTTTGAATTGCAAAATACTCAGAGCTAATTCTTTACCAACTAGTGGGATTTGTGGCAAAAGCGGCTTGATCATTTGAGAAATGTGCTGTAATCTACATTACCAGTTATCCAAATTTTCATTTTTCAACTCTCAAAATGTCCCACATCTTTGTGAACATTGCCTTAGTGGCAAAATGCAAGAATTCCCTTCGTAATTCTAAATTCGAAGTTTCTGCACCTTTAAACTAGTCCATACTGATGTCTAGGGGCTAGCACCTCTCACATCAATAAATACTTTTCTTTAACATCTGTTCTTTCTTGATCATTTCACTAGTTTATATGGTTGTATCAGTTACAAAATAAATCAAAAGTATTTGCCATATTTTAGAATTTTAAAGCCATTATGGAAACTTAAAATCCTAAGTGACTTTGGAGATAAATATACTCGAACTAAAATGGTTGAACTCGGGACCTATCACTTTTGGTGGAAGGCACTTGCAATTGTATCAAGGCTTGACCTCTAGGCGAATGTACATCAATTGAATTTGATAAACTTTGTACTTCGCAAGGCATAATCCATTATTGTTCTTTTCCACACACACCCTAACAAAATGGGGCAACTGAAAGAAAACATGTCATTTTGTGAAAACTTCATACATTGACTAAGGTCCTAAATAATGCACACTCAAGGATTCAAGCGTTATTTATTACTAAATAATATACATTCTTAACATCATTATTACTCAACAAAGAGGTTTATATTACCTCATTACATAATAAAAACCCAATTAATTTAGGCTGAATAAGATTTTAGCCTAAGAGGACCAAATTTTATCAAATCAAGAAAAACAGTTTATGATGAATCAAGTCAATAACTTAAATTGCTCAACCAGCTTAGTATGACATTATTTTGACCATTTCCTAATCATTGGGTTCAAATTTCTCAAAGTAATGACGTCAAATCAAACAATCAAATTCTAATTTCATATTTTATGAGTAAAACTTTTTAAATAAAAAAATGACAGGAAAAAAAAAAAGTTTATGTTTTTTTCATGTATAGGCAGAAAGTACCACATATCAACCAGAAGTTAGTGAAACATACTAAAATTTAGGTCGAGGTGGATGGAGGAATGATTCATCCCGATAAATAACTTGAACAAAATGGAATTGATAATTTTGCTTCTGCATGTACTTTTTGCTCTATTTAAACACAAAAAGAAGGAAAATAGTGTAGGAGAATCAAAAATACAACCTAGATCGACTAATCTAACTGAGTCAAAACTAATAAGCCCTTAAAAATTTTAAAATGAATTATAGGGAATGGCAATAGATTCGTATAGCAAGCAATTTTCTCTCTTTAAGACGCATTAAAGAGACATTAGAGAAAGATTTGAGTCCATTTCTAGCTAGAAAGGCATTAGAGAGAAGAAATGAGAGTAGAGGAGGAAGAGGAATACGAATATGCTAATAGCACAGTTGAGTAATTAACGAGGTTGTGTGAAAAGCAGCAATAAAGCTTGTTAGGAAGGTGGTTTAGATGGCTGCTTAGGATGACCAAGTTACTCATTGCTGTTGAAGATAATGATACTATCAAGTGGCTTGATTTCTTCTGCTGCTGTCACAACTTCTAAATGATAAAAAATGTAGCAACTTATCACTAGGGTTCTTGGGTATTTTGTTTGTCACTAGCTGAACCAACATCCCAAGAGAAATATTTTAATACAACAAACCTCAAGAGAATTTTTTTAATGAATAATTCATTTTTATTTATCAAAACACTAGAAGAAAAAACTTCAAACAAAGCTAGACACAAAAAACAGCCCAGCAAAAACAAAACTCAAACAACCCCTCCTCTCTGCTACCAAAGTACAAACAGCTACATTTGCAACCACTTTCCCCAACAGGGCACTCAACCGTTGCAACAATGCAGCTTCATTTCATAAGCAGACATTGCTCTAATCACAAACTATTGAGTTAGTGGAAGCTTTTATGCTTATTTGTTGTGTAACAAACTAATAGTAGGTTATTTTATGCTTATTTGTTGTGTGAACAAAATAATAGTATGTTATGCCAAATAGAAATAGAAAAGACAATCATACATGGAACACAAAGATTTATGTGGTTCGGCTTTGGGCCTACATCCACGGACAATGTAACAAAAAATTTCACAAAGAAAATAGGAGATTACAAAATAGCACAAAAGCATGGGACAAGAGAACTTTAATTTCTCTACACTGATTCCACTGCTTAAACTCTATAAAACCAATTAAACAAAGTCACACATATATATACACACATTGACATACATACAGCAAAAAGGAACCCTCGGTTAATTCTTGACCAGTTTAGTGAGTGCCAAGGTGGGTTTGAGAGGAGGGACCCTCCTTGGCTAATTCTTCAACTTTGCTCTTGTAACTTTCCCTCTTACCACTGCAATAGGCTTCAAGTTTCTTGGATTCCCTCCTACCAATATATAAAAAGTGCCAGAACAAGTCAAGAAGAAAATTTTGTATTATTCAAACCTGATGAAAAAAAGTTTAAAAAAACAAAAGTGATATGGATTCATGGAATGAATTTAATTTTTGAGTTTGGGGTGATTGGGATGGGAGTGCCAAAAGGTAATGTTAACCAGCACAATACTTTGAACTTTCTTTTTTTCCCTCTCTCAATGCTAGTATATGTACAAAAACAGGGGTAAAAATCTAAAAAGAAAAACTCCAATTTATACATATGACAAATTTAAATTTTTTATCATGCCCATGTAAACCTGACAATCAAAACCCACACTTTCATTTCATTGGATTCCCCTCCTCAAAAAATAAAAGAAAACATCGAGACTTGTAAACTGTAATAGCAAGAAAGATGATGACTTACAGGAAAAGAAGTAGAAACATTCCTTGTACCAAATTCTTTAGTATCAGCCATACATCCTCCAAGTCTTTGGATGGGGGTTCGTCTCTAGTGTAGCCTTCTCCACTTGGTCCAGTCCCGCCATCCTCATCATGGCTTTCGCTTATTTCTGCTACCTTCTACTGTTAATCATAAAGATCATGGCGGAGATCACCCAGATCCTCATAGAGTGTTCTGTTGTTGATGCTTAACTGTGCCATAGTTTAATTGAGATCTTCAATGTCTTGGTAACTATCCCTCTTCCCTCCGTGAATGGATTCAAGTGTCTTAGACATTTCATACTGTAAGGTTGAATTTATTCAACCATCTAATTGGCTTTATTCCGTGCCAAATTTGCTTGTAATTCACCATTTAGTAACCCTGTAATTAGGTGGGATTGTTGTAAGGGTAGTGAGTGAGATAGTGTGAAGATTGCTCAAGAGTGTGCAAGAAAACAGAGTGTCGCAGCTGGGACTCGCGACTGGACTCGCGGCTTCAACCCGCCAGAAGATGCACACGTGCCAAGCATGCTGGAAGATGAACAGTCATGCTAGCTGGAGCACTACAGGACAAAACAGGACAACTGGCCATACGGTTAACTCGCGACTGGAACTCGCGACTTAGTCAAGCCGCGAGCCACCCCTGTTTTGGAAAAACCTGACGTTTCGCATTCCACTCCTCTTCAGTATAAATACCCTTTTAACCCACGATTGAAAGAGAGCTTCCAGAGAGAATTTTGAGAGAGAAACCCTAAAGAAAAACCAGATTGTTTTACCCACAATCTCTACCTTAGAGTCTCATCAAAATCCCTCACTTTCTTCCTCTCCATTGTCAAATCCTTGAGAGGCCATTATACCAAACCTGGTTCTCACCATTATCATCTCTGTGAGACAGTCGTTTGGAGTTCTGGGAAGCAGTTAGGAAGGAGCCAATATTCATTGGTTGATGCTACGGTGTAGTAGCGGAATCCGGAAAGCTAGAAAAGAAAAAGGTTCGGCGCAACCTCGTTGGAGCAAGAAGCTTGGAGGGCTTAGGTGCATTGGGTAGATTAGGCTTGGAGGGTCTATTGCTGTCCTTGTATCCCAACTATATTTTCTAGTGGATTGATTACCGCTTGGAGGGCGGCGGAGAGGTTTTTCGCCGAGGTCTTCGGTTTCCTCTTCGATAACATATCTGGTGTTATCGCTGTGTTTGCATCTTCCTTCCTCTCTATCTCTGCCTTTACATTATCTGCTGTGGTTTATTTTGTTGTGGCTTAGATAGTTGTTTAATCAATTCCATGTTATAGCATATGTTAAGTTTCCGCACACTAGTTGTTTAACATATTGCTGTGTTGATTAAATTGGTTTTTGGGGGTCTAAACGTTCAAAAGTGTTTTTGTACACGTTTTTGAACTTTCACATACTATCCTTGCACTAAATAAAAGTTCACCAACAAGACATCAAAAAAATTTGTATGACTCCAACCAGATTATTAAAAAATAAAATAAGAAAAGCAATATGGTATGATTTTAATTTTTGAGTTTGGGTTGATTTTGCTGTGAGTGTTAACAGGTAATTCTAAGGTACAACTAGCCCAAATACTTTGAAGTTAACAATTTAAAATATATATATATAGTATGTCCCCCCCCACCCCACCCCCCCCCCCAAAAAAAAAATAAAATAAAATAAAAAATTTGATGATGACTTATAAAGTAGTAAGAAGAAAGATGATCACTTACTGGCAATGAAGTCGAAAATTTCCCTTTGACTAGAATCCTCAGAATCAGCAATAAATTCTCCAACTTTATAAATTCACTTTGGCTGTGGTTCCTCATTAGAGTAGCCTTCTCCACTAGGTTTCCAGCCCCATCATCCTCATAATGCCTTCGTTTACTTCTGCTACCTTCTGAGGCTAAATCATCAGGATCATGATCCTTAGAGAGCATGCTGCAGTAGATGCCTTGGTATATTTCTGAGCTCTGCAACTTTGTGTTCTTCTGGTTGTTATTGTTGTAATTTAAACTTGCAGGTATTTCTACATTTACAAACAAGGTTGTTCTTATTGAAACGCCACTTTTGATCCTTGGAATTGGGATGAGTGTGTGCCCATTGACATTCAACGAGTTACTTCCTTGCCGTGATATTTCTTATGTAAAGAATTTGCTGTTCTTGGATGTTTCTAGAAGAGAAGACCTAGAGAGACATTTCCCTCCACCACCAAAAGATTCCACCAACCTGTTGCTAAAGATTTGTCAACATTATAGTAAAGGACTAGCTAGAAAGCTTGTTGTCATGCTCACTTATTAACTTCTTACTACTACCTATGTACATACATACATACATACATACATACATACATGTATTTGTGATGTGTGTGTGCATGACATCTAAATTTTGTGTCAGGATCAATCCTTGTTTTTGGTCATACTTTTAATATACTGAATTTTGTTGTACATTCAAGTTAGGGAATATGACTACAAGTGAGACCAAAGTGACCTGTGTGTTGCAGGGGTAGTTCAGGTTTTGGAAGTTGGTTGTGTGGCTGCCACCTTCTCTACTTACCTACTCCCCTTGGATATACAAACAATGTCCTTTGCTCCCAAAGATGGGCATGAGAAACAGATTCAATTTGCATTAAGAGCAAGGACTTGGTGCAATGATCTCTGCTTTAGCCACAAAACAGCTGCCATACCCCAGTAGCTCCTTTGAGATGGTTCACTGTTCAAGGATGTGTCAATTGGCATGAGAATGGTACCTTTCCACCCTAAAGATATTTGTTTATGTTGCATTGATTGGATGGGAAATGTAAATCCAGAAGCAACTATAAACATAAGCTCCTATTTTGCAGTATGTTTTTCATAGTATCTGGAGGAGTTTAGGAAATATGTCTGGTGTGGCTGCTAACTCTCAAAAGATTGAGGTTTTCTGTGCTGCTGTTCCTGATGGGATGAAGAAGTGAATATTTGAGCTCTTGCGATTCAAAAAGGCTCACTACTTGTAAGATAGCTCAAGGTTCCTCTACTTTCTCGAAGACCTGGTGCAAAAGTATGTTTGCTCCTCCTTGATAAGATAACAAGCAGAATTGAATCCTGGACAGCAAGGAACCTTTCCTTTGTAGGATGGCTCCAGTTCTTTATAGCCTTTAGGTTTAACTGGTCCAGCATCTTCATATTGCCAAAGAATTTTATCAAGGCTATTGCACAGATATTGAGTAGTTATCTATGGAAAGGAAAGGAGCTTTAGGGCGCTAAAGTATCTTGGGATGTTGTATGCAAGCCAAAGAGAAGGTGGATTAGGTTTGAAAGAGGTGCAAGAATGGAACTAAGAAACCATAATGAGGCATATATGGAATCTCTTTGCTAAGGCAGGCTCAATTTAGGTAGCTTGTGTTAAATAAAACCTTTTGAAATACAAGAGTTTCTAGTTTTGTTAACATTCCTCAAGTAGCACTCAGGGATAGGTAGAAATTCTAACTCTTAGTTGCATTGTCAGGACATTACTGAAGTTTGAAGTGGGATCAGGTTGTATCATTTTCCTATGGCATGATTGGTAACATACAGATGGAATCCTAATTCAGAAGTATGGTACTCAAGTCATATATAATGCTGCCAGCAAAAAAAAATGCAAGGGTTTCAACTTTCAAGTGTTTTTGAAAGATAAAAGCATGTTTCGATCAACTTACCTTGTATCCATCCAGAGTAAACTTTGTCAGCACACTTGTTCTTTGAGTGCTTTTTCACTAGGAATCTGGAAATAATTAGATTTCAATATATATTTTTATAGGAATAGAAGTTCAACAGAACATTTGCAGGACAAAAAAAAGATTTAATCAATAATAAGAGCCATTTGACAGTTAATTTAAATCGCTGACCATTTTGAGTGAAAGGAGAGATCCTACTTGGCTAATTCTTCAACGTGGCTCAGCTAACTATCCCTCTTACCGCCGCAATAGGCTTCAAGCTTCTTGGATGTTTGATCCCTTCCTTCCATTATATAAAAGTGCCCCAACAAGACAATAAGAAAAATTTGTATTATTTCAACCTGATTAAAAAAATAAATGTGGCTATATGAGTGCCAAAAGGTAATGCTAAGGTACAACTTGCAGAATACTATTTTTTTTTTTTTTTTTAAATAATTTATTTAAATTATAAATGCTAGTATGGGAAATCCAAAAAGAAAAACTCTCTAATTTTATACCTATAACAAATTAAATTTGTTATCAATCAAAAGCCACACTTTCATTGGATTCCCCTACCCAAAAATAAAAGAAAATGGTAAAACTTGTAAATTGTAACAGCAAAGAGAAAGATGATGACTTACAGGCAAAGAATTCCCTTTTACTAGATTCTTCTGAATCAGACATAAATACTCCAAGTCTTTGGATCTGGTCCCTCATAGAGCATGCTGCTGTTGTTGCTGTTCTGTGCCAGTGTTTGATTGATATCTTTGATGTCTTGGTAACTACTACATTCGTGAATGGCTGCAAGCTTCGTGACCGTTTGATCCTCTGAATCCACTAAATAAAAGTGCACCAACAAGTAGTTGTAAATAATGACTTGTAAATGTTAAAAAGTTAAAACTTGAAAGTAAGAAGAAAGATAGACTTACTCGCAAAGAAGTTGGAAAATTCCCTTTTGACTAGGATCCTCAGAATCCTCCATAAATCCTCCAAGCCTTTGAATCCTCTTTGGCAGTGGTTCCACAATAGAGTAGCATTTTCCACTAGGTCCTGCCCCATCATCATCCTCATCATGACTTCGCTTATTTCCACTACCTTCAGTAATTGAATCACCAATATCATGATGGATTACGATGCTGCTGTTGTTGATGCACTGTCCCATAGTTTTACTGGGATTTTCGATGTCTTGCCGGTATACTAATCGGACCCCAATTTTCTCTACCTTCAAGGTCGGGGAAGATGCTCTAATCATATATGGATGAAATCCGTCCAGAAAGGAATAATACATCAGCCAAAGGTGATGTGATTCAATTGTACCATATTCTTTCCTAGAACCAGAAATTACTCCCTTATACATTGGAATTCCATTGATTATAAATGAAAGCTCCCAATTACGAGGAGGTACAGGCCAATTGTTGGGTACAAAAACAACACAAAATGCAATTCCAATCGGCACATTACACAAATCAGAAGGCAATTGTATTCTCAATTCATGACCCGTACATTCATGGTTAAAATATTTCGGAATTTCACTTCCAGGAATAATAATTTTTAACTTCTTTGGTAGTGTACCACTTTGTCCCTGAAATATACAAAGCATAACGTTTAGAACTTGGAGAGAGAGAGAGAGAGAGAGAGAGAGAGACAGACAGACAGACCTGAAGCATGTTATTAAAGCTCAGAAGCACGCTATTGCCAAACAATTTGAAGCAGTTACAAAACACTAGATGCAAATAGATGCGATCTGACCTAGAAAGATAAAATTGCAGTTCTAGCAATCTCTCCAGTGAGATACAATCGTTTGCAATTACGGAATCAATAGTTGACGGAACATTTTCCAATGATTGAAGCCTCTTGCAACCCTCCAAATAGAGTTAGAGAGTTGAGACATGCTCTCAGGAAGGGAAACAAAATTATTTCCATTTAGATTTAAGTATTCTAAAGAGGACAAGCAGCCAATGTCATCGGGAATTGACGAAAGATCGCAGTGACTAAGATACAAATCTGTTAAAGATTGTAGACTTGATAAGGAAGGCAATGATAAGCCCACCAGAGCCAGATTTATTTGCAGTGAAGAATATATAAATGAAGGCAATAATATTCTTTCCGTGGTAGGACTTGTTGGCAAGTAAAATAATGAAATCCATAATTGTTCCATCAACTTAGGACTTGCTGGCCGGGAATAAAAATCTGATAACTTCCATCCACGGATATGTAGCTGTTTGAGATTTTTAAGCAAAACAATCGAAGAAGGAACCTCTTTTATGGCTGTCCAACACAAATTAAGCACCTTCAAACCATCCATATTTCCTATGTTCTCTGGCAAGTTGTCAAATTTTAAGCATCCAAAAAGATCAAGAGAATTAAGCAACTTCAAACTACAAATGGTGCTAGAAAGGCGCACAAGATTCATGCAATATCTTAAAGTCAATAGAGTAAGGTTTGTCAAATGTTCAATTGATGAAGGTAGCTCTTCTATAGCAGTTCTACTCAAATCAAGTATCTTTAGATCTTTGATTATCCATGGGTATTGCTTAAATTTTGTGTGTACAAAAAGATCACCACGGAACTTGAAACCATATTTGGTGTTAGGAAGACGCACAAGTTTACAGCATTTAAGTAGAGTCAACGAAGTAAGGTTTGTCAAATGTTCAATTGATGAAGGAAACTCTTTAATAGCTGTTCTGCTTAAATTAAGCTTCTTCAAACCTTTGACTTTCCCAAGGTTCTCAGGCAAGTTCTCAAATTTTGAGCATCCAGAAAGATCTAGAGATTCAAGAGATGCCAAACAACAAATGGAACTAGGAAGGCACACAAGATTTTTGCAATCCATTAGAATCAATGAAGTGAGGCCAATCAAGCCTCCAATTGATGAAGGAAACTCTTTAATAGCTGTTCTGCTCAAATTAAGCTTCTTCAAACCTTTGACTTTCCAAAGGTTCTCAGGCAAGTTCTTAAATTTTGAGCATCCAGAAAGATCTAGAGATTCAAGAGATGCCAAACAACAAATGGAACTAGGAAGGCACACAAGATTTTTGCAATCCATTAGAATCAATGAAGTGAGGCCAATCAAGCCTCCAATTGATGAAGGAAACTCTTTAATAGCTGTTCTGCTCAAATTAAGCTTCTTCAAACCTTTGACTTTCCAAAGGTTCTCAGGCAAGTTCTCAAATTTTGAGCATCCAGAAAGATCTAGAGATTCAAGAGATGCCAAACAACAAATGGAACTAGGAAGGCACACAAGATTTTTGCAATCCATTAGAATCAATGAAGTGAGGCCAATCAAGCCTCCAATTGATGAAGGTAGTTCCGTAATAGCAGTGCAATCCAAAAAAAGTTTCCGTAAGCATACCATGCTTCCCATGAATTCTGGAATTTTCTCGAGTATTATGCAACAAGAAAGATTAAGAGTCTTGAGAGAATCCATTTCAAACTTGCTTGGTAGAGAACTCAGCTTTTCACAATATGCAACATTAAGAAGAACTAGCTTTTTAAGAATTCCAATGGATGGGTGAAGGTTGCGTAAATTTGTACAATGTTCAAACACTAATTTCTCAAGATTTGGGACTCCAGCAAAGTCTGGGGTTGTAATCAAGTTGGAGGAGTAGGCCATGTCAATGAACTTCAACTTGTCAAAATTCTGTTAAAAGAAAAAAAAAAAGGAATGGAACAATTAGCTTCAGTGTCCATTTATTGAAATTTAAAAAGAAAAGTTGAAGATACTTAATAACATAAGTACCTTTCTTCCTATCCAAATTTGGTTAATTTCACTTCGTTGCAAACGAAGCTGAACAAGCTCATCCAATTGGAAACTTGATGGCAAAGATTTTGAAGGATAATTACTCCAATCAAGGATTCTTAAATCATCAGGAAGATGTGTGGGGACATGGTCAATGGAATCAACTTCAAGAAATTTAAGATTGTACATCTTCAAAAAGGCATCAGGGTTCCAAGTTGCCCGTTGTTCTTTAAGAAAATAACCACCCCTAATATCCATAGCTTGAACTGCTTCTGTTCCCTAATAATCAAAATTCAAGAAGGAATTGATAATTTGCAAAAAAATATTATTAGCATAACAATTCAAATTTCAAATTTGTTGAACATGAAGGTAGGGAATGAATTCAATTTCTCTAAATAATCTCTTACCTTATTTTTTCTTAATACTTTGTCAATGTCCTCATAAACCCACAGTCTACTACGCTTTCCAGGATCATTAGGGCATTCTTGAAAAACTATGTTCTTACCCATTTCTTCAAGTAAATCATGCATCCACACTACATCATGATCCATAATTTTCAGGAGAGATTTATCAACGAGTTGTGTCAATCCAACACCAGCATGAAGGCCAAGAATATCCAGTACTTCTACAACATGATCTTTCATATTATGATTAAAGAAGCATGCAATATGTAGGAATATTTCCTTCTCTGTGTCATGGAGTCTATCAAAACTTATTTGAAGTACACGCAAAACTTCTGAATTAGGATATTCTTTGAGCCTCTCTAACGCACTTTTCCATTCATCAATGCTTTTTCCAAACAATAATGAACCTAAAACCTCAAGAGCTAAAGGAAGGCCATGGGCATATTTCAAAAAATCATTAGACAGCCCTTTATAATCATCAGGGACATGCTCTTTTTTAAAAGCTTTCAAGAAAAAAAGTTGAAGAGCATTTTCATCATTCAATCCTTTAACTTCATATATTTCATCTACTCTATGTGTCCTCAACACCTGCATATCTCTTGTTGTTATGATAATTCTACTGCCCGGGCCAAACCAATCATGCTCCCCGGCTAACATGTCTAACAAGTCTAGTTTATCTGCATCATCTAGAACAAGAAGAATTCTTTTATTATGTAACACATTTTTGATCATTTTAACTCCACCATACTTATCTTTTATTTTCAAATCCTTTTCCATCAAAATTTGATCAATAATTTTTTGTTGTATTGGAAGAAAACCTTTTTTTTCAAAATTTTCCCGAACATCCTCAATAAAACTACAAGCTTCAAAATCTTTAGAAACCATATGATAAACAACCCAAGCAAGAGTTGTCTTACCCATCCCCCCCATCCCCCAAATCCCTATAAAGCGAACATCATTTGACCCTATAGCTAAACGCGACTCCAATTCCACCACATGAGAGTCTATTCCTACTAGGCCCTTGGTAACTTCGGAGAATGCATCATTATTCAAGTTATGCCATATTAGCCTCACAATGCTTTTAATAACTTGTGAGAAAGGCCTGCAATAAAGAGAGATCATAGAAGATATTTGGTGTTCAATTCCGCTTACTGAAACAAAACCATGTAATGATGTAAATTGATAGGCTCAAGATAAAATTCATAGAAATGCAAACATGTATGTAATGTAGATCTGCTAAAGGTTCAAGATGAAGTCATATATATGAAATGGGTCATCAAAATATTTAAAACAAATAAATATATCAATTGAAATTAAATTACCCATTCATTAAAGGCCATCCAGCGAGATTGGCCACGTGAGTCAAAGCAGCTCTCCACATCTTCACCTTCTCTATATTCTCCTTGAAACGTTTTTCATGTTCAATAAAAGCCTGGGCAAAAGTTCCCAATTGCTTCCGTACATCAGAGGGCTCCACGTCATAAAAAACTGGCAGAATTTTCATTCCCATGTGTTTCTCACAGTGAAAGATCTTTACAAGTTCATCTAAGCACCAAGTCGAAGATGCATAATTTTTTGAGACAATGACAACAGCAAATTGCGATTCTTCTATTGCTCTTGAAAGCTCTGGCGAAATAGTTTTTCCTTTCTCAAGTTTTTCATCATCCTTAAAGGAGTTAATGCCCTTCTGATTGAAAGCATCATATAGAAGGTCCGCCAATGTGTTGCGGGTGTCCTCACCTCTGAAACTGAGGAACACATCATACTTCCCTCGGGCGGCAGAAGAAGAAGAGGAACTTGGGAAAGATGAGAAGTCCGTTTCCATTCCCATTAAAGCCATTAGAAAATATAGATCTGACATGCAAAATTTAAAAAAAAAAAAAAAAAAAAAAAAAAAAAAAAAAAAAAGATCAATTAGAATTAGTTTAGAACCGAAGAAAGAATAAAAAGAAACCACTTGATCCCCAACCTGAATTGCGTAGCTTTGAAAGAGATGGAATTGAATCTGAAATTAGGAACTGATGAGACAGAGAAAGAGGAGACTGAGAATTTGGAAGAGATGAAAGAGGACTGAAATTATTCTTTATTTTTCCGAGTACTTCCACTTCCTAGTTCCTAGTGAGGAGCGGAAGTTGCTCTGTTTTTCTGAGTACTTTCACTTCAAAAGTAGCGATGAAATTTCCGAGTGCGTGAGCAGCGAAAGTTCTGCAACTACAAAGAAATTCTCTTTTTCATATTGCTTTTTCACCAGGTTTGTAGTTTTTTCTTTTAAGTAAAAAATTCAAGCACTAAGGAAGACAGGTCGACTTTCCAATGACTAACGAATTCAAGCACTAAGCGAAAGTTTATGTTTATATTTATTTCCTTTTTCTTTTTTACAAGCTACAATATTCCTTTTATACTACTTTTTGGGGGTTTTTTTTTTGGCGCTAAATAAATCATTTTTTAGGATTATTTTATCAAAAAAAATCTTTTTGAAAATAAAGTTTTGAGTAAAATTCAACTTTCCAGAAGTTGAGCTCTATGAACCACTTGCTAATAATAATGCTCTAACATGGCATTTAAAAATAGCAAAATGATTTTTTTAACAATATGTCTTTTTAGCCCCACCAATATTAACGTATGATATTTAAAAAATTTTACCGTTTATTTTCAAAAAAATAATGGCATTTATAAATAAAAATCATCCCACTAATTTTTTTTTTTTTTTTAAACTGAAGTTTATAGAAATCGATTTCAATACAAAATCAGAAGAAAAAAAAAATCAAGAAAATTGCAATTGAAAAACTCTAGTTCTATGTAACACACCTAGTTCCAAATTGCGCAATTTTCTTTTAAGGGTTTATTTATGTATTTATTTTTTAAAAAATAATTATTAAAGAAAAGTAAGAAAAAACTTGCAATTGCCTTTTAAGAACTGAGATTTAAAATTGTGATTTTTTTTTTCTTTTTTTTTTTTCTTCTTTTGATTTCCTCCCAAAATGCGCAATTTTCTTTTAGGGTCCGTTTGGATACAGCTGAAAACTGAAAAATATTGTAGCAAAATAATTTTTAAATGTGTGAATCATATCGTGGAACCTATTTTTAATGAAAAAATTGCTGAAAAGTAAAATTTGTAGATCCGTGAATAGTGCACGGTGTACACTGATTGGCTGAAAATTGTTTGACAAGTCAAACTTTGTGGCTACTGTTTATGAACAGTGCATAAACAGTAGTTGTAACAATAAAATTTGTCCCAAAACGCGTAAAAAAAAAGAATAGAATAACGCAAACACAAACGCATCAGCTAAACACAAACGCATCAGCTGGACCCAAATGCACACTTAAGGATTTATTTTAAAAATAATAATTATTAAAGAAAAGTAAGAAAAATCATGCAATTGCCTTTTAAGAACTAAGATTTAAAATTGTGATTTTTTTTCTTTTTTTTTTTTCTTCTTTTGATTTCCTCCTAGACATTTTTTTTTTTTTTGGGGGATGTGGCGTGTAACAGTGTTTTTTATTGTTTTTTTCTCTTTTGTTGAACTAAAAGTGATTTTTTTTTAAAAATAATTATTAAAGAAAAGTAAGAAAAAACGTGCAATTGCCTTTTAAGAACTGAGATTTAAAATTGTGATTTTTTTCTTTTTTTTTTCTTCTTTTGATTTCCTCCTAGACATTTTTTTTTTTTTTCTGGGATGTGGCGTAACAGTGTTTTTTATTGTTTTTTTCTCTTTTGTTGAACTAAAAGTGATTTTTTTTTCTAGATATGATTTTTATTTTTTAATAAATTTAGATGATTTTTTTTTTTGTTATTTGTAACTTTTTTGTTTTAATTAGGTATTATTTTTTAAGATGAGCATATGAGTAAATTTAAATAAACTCACTTTTTTCATCTTTTCTCTTTTTCACTCTCAACCAAACAAAAAGATGAAAAATTAAAAAAATAAAAATTTATTCTCTTACTTTTTTGTCATACTACCATTTTTTATCCCCCACTTTTTCATCCTACTAAACCAATGGAGTAAGCCTTCTAGGAAAGTTCATAGTTTACTTTACCCAACACCCATCTACAACAAGTACAATCTTCTTTATTTGGTTATTTTAAATAAAGAATCTCATCTCAGCTGTACTAAGCAATATCAAGTTTGAATTTATCTTCTTCTTTTTTTTTTTGTAAGATATCAAAAACTGTGAACCAATGGAGTAAGCCTTCTAGGAAAGTTCATAGTTTACTTTACCCAACACCCATCCACAACAACTACAATCTTCTTTATTTGATTATTTTAAATAAAGAATCTCATCTCAGCTGTACTAAGCAATATCAAGTTTGAATTTATCTTCTTCTTTTTTTTGTAAGATATCAAAAACTGTGAAAGGTCACGTGAAACGTGAAAGTACAAAAAATAAATTAAAGAAATGGAGTAAGCTGTAAGCCTTCAAGGAATGTTCTTAGTTTACTTTACCCAATACGCATCTAAAACAAGTACAATCTCCTTTATTTGATTTTTTTTTTTTTTTTTGAGAAACCTTTATTTGATTATTTTTAAATAAACAATCTCATCTCAGCTGTACTAAGTAATTTCAAAGTTTAAGCGCTGTATGGTACAAATGTTTAAAAACTGAAAATTATTATTTAAAAATATTTATGAAAATATGTATAAATAAAAAAAATGTATAAAAACACATGTAATATTGTTTAAAAACTGAAAATAGTTATTTAAAAATACAAACCAAACACCCCTAAATTTTTTTAATCATCAATCTCATAATTATATCACTGTATAAGAAATTTATTTTTATACCCCTAAAATAAATAATTTAAATAATTTATGTATATATATATATATATTTGACAAGTAATTCTGGAATAGTGTTCCACTGCACCAGGATGCTAGAATATTCCATTCTTATAACCAATAAACATAATTCAAAACTTTGGTTTATATTGCTTTTTTGCTTTTTACGTTGCTTCCAAGTTAATAGTTTGTTTATATATTTATTAAAAAATTAATTATTAAAGTAAAGTAAAAAAATCAAAAATTTGTCTTCTAAGAACTGAGATTTTTAAACTTAAACAACAATCATTTTTAATTTTAACATTAGAGCAATTGAATAATTTTAAACCTTTTAACTTTTCTCTCTTATATTAAAAAAGTGCAATTGCATAGTTCAGGTGCTCATATATATTGTGCATATGCCTAGTATTAGTTATACGATGGCGTCTTTACATGACTAAAATAATAAATAATGTCAGCTCAACAAATCAAAAACATAAATATTGTTAGTTTTATGTATTAATTACTTAAATCCACTCTAAAAGTATAAATTATAAATTCTTTGAACTTTGCATTGCAAACCATTAAAACTTTAAAGTTTAAACTGTCTTCTTAAATTTAATGGAGATTGTGCTTTTTTAGCCTCACTTTATTTTTAACAGTTTTTTTTTTTTTTTATGAGAATTTTATTTTTAATTGTGAAGTAGACACAATTTGCAAGCATTGTTGAAAACGTAAAATTAAGATGGTTATTACAACTCTTATCTAAGTCTTAAAACTTTGATAGTGGGGATGTTGAGGCAATTCCACGTGTTCCCCCTAACTTGTTATCAGACAAATGATGCTATGTTTTGGTCACATTCCAACAATGAGTTCTACACAGTCAAATCTAGTTATTATGTGGCTAAGATCATCGCAATAAAAGAAAATTTAATTTAGAGCCCAACTGGGGCGTAAGCAAGTGTGGTCAAAGTCTCAAAGATTTGAAAGTTTACGGTGTTTGATTCTCAAGACACCCATATCTCAATTTTCATAATTTAGTTCTCAATTTTCAAATTCCTGTTTGGAACCCAAACTTGAACTCAGTATTTGGTTTGTAAAAAGCAAGTGGGGCCTATGTCAGAATGGCTACCCACGTTTCTTCTACACACAAACCCAACCTGAAGATAAAAGAAGAATGCAAAGGAGAAAAAAATAAAAGCTTTGATCTCATAAAATAAACCCAGAAAATAAAGCGAAAAGATCTCGGTTTTAAAGGTTTGGTGTTGATATATGAAGTTCTGATTTCATATCATAAACCCAGTAAATAGCACAAACATCATAAACCCACACATAATAGTCCGAAAATCAGAGCCAAAAAAGACTGTAACAACACATCAAACTCCACAAAATTTTAACAATAGATTAGACTGAGAGAATGGAGGAGATGCACCTGAGATTGGGGCTAGAACAGGTGGATCTGAAATTAGGGAAGCAGAAATGACTTCATCCCAACCTGATCACTTGCGTTGTGCTGAAAATGCGTCGAATCGGAGTGAGTAGAAATCCAATCTAAAATTTGCAAATGAAGAGAGAAAAGACTGAGGAGAGCTAAAATTTTGGAAGTAATGAAACAGACTGAAGTTTCAGTGCTCCTTTAGTTTCAGTGCTCCTTTTAGGAAAAATTACAAGAAACTTCCACTGCTCTTTTTTATTACTATATGTTTTCTCATTTCTGAGTAATTCCACTTCCTAGGGCGGAGCGAAAGTTGCTCCTTTTCTTTACGCTTTTTCAAAGGTGGCGCCGAAAGTTTTAGTGCGAAATTTCTCTTTTGTATTATTTTGTTTTTATTAGCTACCATAAAGTATAAACAGCTTTTCATATTTTCTTCTTAAAAATAACAAAGTTCCTTTCAGATTGCTTTTTCACCAGGCGTACACTGTATAAGCAGTGATGTTGGAAATTTCCAAAGAAACTTCATTCTTCGTGAGCTTCGAAGAAGTTTAGTTAATGGTAGAGTCATCGTATGAGTCAACTCTACTGTACACATCCCGCATGTTCAAAAATGAGGACAAAGTGTAAATTCATGGTGACTAGCAAAAGATGATGATAACAACTCCATTGTTACAAAAATGGCGGGGGCATTGAATACATACGTGTCATAATGGTAAATGGTGTGGGGAAAAGTTGTCAACTTTATCTCTGGCTAATTTGTATTTATAAGACTTTGTGCTAAACCGATTCTAAGTTTAGGCCCATCTTTTTGTCGTTAATTACTTTTTTTTTAGAAAATTTGTCGTTAATTACTGGAACTTATAAAAAAAAAATAAAGAATTATGTAGAATTATATTAAAATAATTTTGCTTTGATCCTTTAAAATAAAATTTTAAACCCCTTGACCCCATTTTAAAAAAAATTCAATTGAAATAAGTTAGAATATGGTTCTCTTAACAATATTTTAGCTTTTTTAAAACAGAAAATATTACACTAAAAAGCAATTAAACAATTAGACATGGGTGATTCTAAAAAATAAAATAGACAAGGGGCATGGGACAGACAGCGGATAGGGGAATGATTGAACAAAGATAAATGCAAATGTTAACACATCAAAAATTTTCTCAATACACTTACAAAGACCAATAGGTTTTAAAGTTAAGTTGAATTGGTAGATAAAATAATTGTAAAGACATAAACTAGTAGATAAAAGCATTTTAAGTAATAATAATTAAAGTTCAATTATAACAACAATGATTAATATGTTTATTGTATTTAGAAACAACAGATAATTTTTAAAATTTAATCTTAATTAGAAAAAATAATTAATTTTTTTATTGTGTTAAGAAACAATATATCAAATAAACTTATAGTTTATCTTTTGTTCTCTTTCTAACACTATGAACAAATTTGTAATAAAAAAACTACATAATCCATCTCTTACTCAAGATTCATCTTCTTAATTCTAATTGACCCCCCAGGAAAAAAAAAAAAAAAAAAAATTATAGAGCCATTATTGATCAAGGGGAACACTTATGTTGGGATAAATAATTTTTATCTCCTTTAATCATCATAATTAAACATAAGAGCAAGCAAATGCTAATTGTAAGGACACGATTCGTAACGACCCGTAACAGTGTTGGGTTCGCACGTAAAAAGGGCCCAAACAATATCATTTGTAGAGCGTGGGTTTGAAAGGCTAGGCCTTGGTCACCAAGCAGTGGGTTTTTCGTGATATCCATACATGGTTAAGTTGTCTTCGCCCTAGGAGTCTTTCTCCTGGAGGCGGGCTGGGAGGCTCTGGTTTTTGGCCATTTTTCCCAGCCCCCTTTTTGGTACACTAACTTTTCCTTTTATACTCGCATGCGTTCCTTATCCTTCGTCCACGTGTAGGATCGACTTTTCCCAAACTGATACTTGTCCCATCAGCCCATACCCAGAGTGGTTGGGGGTGGTTGTAAAAGCTGAAGAATATGGCTCTGTCAGGTGCAGAGTATTGAATGGTAGTAAGGGCAGCTTTCCCTGGTCGTTTATATTTTCCAACGTATCCTTCTCTTTTGACCTAGATATTTTAGATTTTTTTCCAAGCTGGTCTTATACCGTTTTTGCCATTCCTTCCGAGGAGACCTCGGACAGGCCGAGGACTGAATCGTCCTCGGCTGTATCCCAAGGCTATTTTGTACTTCTATTACCGAGTTTGGGCCATAACCTTCCTCGGCTTGGGCCTTTGGACCCCAACGAATAAATGGAGCTGGCCCAAAAATTATTGGGCCCCACAATAGCCCCTCAAAACCCTGCTGTCCGACCTCTTGGTTGGAGAGGAGGGTTTTGGTAATACCAAGCCTTTATTACGGCTCGTCTAACTCAGCTTTTCATTAATGTTGGCGTTTCTTCATCTGCCCAGGAAATGTACCGGTCTACGAGACATTCCTCTGAATTCATTCACAATGCGTTCCTGCCGTTTGGTTATCCAAAACGTGCCTTTAATGACTTACCTTTACGAGACTATTTAAATTCGACGGTTTGTTGACGATGTGGGGAAGTGGAACGGGTACATTCTCGTTTACAGATTTTCTTGGAAATCTGGACGGATCAAATACCCTCCGCTCTACCTTTCATATAAGAAGGAAGGCAAGAGTTTATTTCTCTTGTACAGAGTCCCCTTTAATCCTTCTGAAATCTGAAACCTTTAGCTTCCTCCAGAGTTTACTTCATCCACTAGTTGTATCTTAACTTGTAACACACTCGAGATAGGAGTAAGTAATGAGAGAACCATACCCTTCCCAGAAACACCACATTCTTACAAAGCTCAAAATGGCTCGGTCAGGGCAAGGATGGCGGAGACTCAAAATCCTTCTTACCCTCCTTTCAGCCAAAATCCGAAGCAGGGGCTCGTCACGTCAAACTTTCGGCGTGACTGAGCTGGGGCCACCCATTATTAGTACCAGCCGCTCTCTCATGAGCATAGCTAACATGGCACCAGCGTCCCTGCTTCTTCCTCTCTTCCTCCACTGGTGCCTACTTTTGCCTCTCTTTCTTCTTCTTTCCACCGCCAGATCCATCCTGGCGCTTTTCCTGCTTCCTCTTCTTCTCCTCCTTCTTTCTCTCCATCTCCTCCATCTTCTTCTGAAGAAGGTCCTCCTCTCAATATGGGCGCTACTGGGGCAGAATTTGGAAGGACTTCGAAGACGAGTTTAAGAAGACATTTGACCGTTTATTTGTTATATTGTTGTTGTTTTCCTTTTATTATTTTTGTAATCCACTTTCTGTATAGGCTTGTTTAAGCCCTTCTTTGTACGTTGTAATACCTCTTTATATTAATAAAAGTTGTTATTGCTTTATTTCACCCCTTCTATCTTTTTATTTCTGAAATGGTTATGCCGTGAATAGACATACTATCTTGTGAATTCTTTTTATTTTTACACTTTGACCGATGTCTAATACCGAAATCCTAGTTAATAAAAAGATCTTACTCTTTGTTTATAGACACTATCCGACTTAATACTACTAAATCGAATTAGTGATACTTAGGGTTGAAACCCCTATTAAGAAGAAAAAGAAAGGAACGTTATGGTGAGCCTATTGAGGCGGCCTGGCACAATATCGCTGACCTTAGAGCACAATATTTAGGGCCGAAATCCCTTATCAAAGAAAAAGGCGCTATTATGAACTTACGAGCGCTGTTCGGCACAATAATACAGACTTGAACTAATGACACTTAGGGTCAAAATTCTTGCTAAGGAAAAGATATTATCACGACTTTAATAGAATTGTTTGACACAGCAATGCCGACCTGCGAAAACAACACTTACCCCAAAATAGCCGAGATGACAACTGAATGCTCGGTGCGGTGTAGGAAGTAATCATCCGAAGACATACAACCCACAAAATTAACAGCCCCTCCAGGTTGCTGAGTAGTAGGACGTTTTACCATCTTCTTAACAACTTTAATAGCTTTAACCTTTTATGGTATTTGAGCCGAGGATTGAGTAACTCAGAATTTTTATTAAGTAGCCGACCTTACGAAACTCAGTTTTTCTTCCAAAACTCAGTTTTCTCATTTAAGTAGTTGGTTTCCCCATAGGTTTGAGTCCGAGGACCATACAATACCTTGGTTCTGTCCAAAACTCAGTTTTCTCATCTAAGTAGTTGGTTTCCCCACAGGTTTGAGTCCGAGGACCATACAACACCTTGGTTCTGTCCAAAACTCAGTTTTCTCATCTAAGTAGTTGGTTTCCCCATAAGTTTGAGTCCAAGGACCATACAATACCTTGGTTCTGTCCAAAACTCAGTTTTCTCATCTAAGTAGTTAGTTTCCCTATAGGTTTGAGTCCGAGGACCATACAATACCTTGGTTCTGTCCAAAACTCAGTTTTCTCATCTAAGTAGTTGGTTTCCCCATAGGTTTGAGTCCGAGGACCATACAATACCTTAGTTCTGTCCAAAACTCAGTTTTTGGCGTGGGATGTTAGCTTTAGGGGAATTAGCCCCTCGGCCAGGCCCCTAGAACCATCCATGCGATTGACGCTACCAAGCATAGCCCCTAGTCAAGAATCATAGCCCCTAGCAGAACTTTACACTAGAACTCTATAACCAGCTGTTAGAAATGACAAGAGAACTCTTTCAACCTACCGCCTATGCCAACACACAAGCCTTTCCCACAAACGACGCCAATTGTAAGGACACGATTCATAACGACCCGTAACAGTGCTGGGTTCGCACGTAAAAAGGGCCCAAACAATATCATTTGTAGAGCGTGGGTTTGAAAAGCTAAGCCTTGGTCACCAAGCAGTGGGTTTTTCGTGATATCCATACATGGTTAAGTCTTCTTCGCCCTAGGAGTCTTTCTCTTGGAGGCGGGCTGGGAGGCTCTGGTTTTTGGCCATTTTTCCCAGCCCCCTTTTTGGTACACTAACTTTTCCTTTTATACTCGCATGCGTTCCTTATCCTTCGTCCACGTGTAGGATCAACTTTTCCCAAACTGATACTTATCCCATCAGCCCATACCTAGAGTGGTTGGGGGTGGTTGTAAAAGCTGAAGAGTATGGCTCTGTCAGGTGCAGAGTATTGAATAGTAGTAAGGGCAGCTTTCCCTGGTCGTTTATACTTTCCAGTGTATCCTTCTCTTTTGACCTAGATATTTTAGATTTTCTTCCAAGCTGGTCTTATACCGTTTTTGCCCTTCCTTCCGAGGAGACCTCGGACAGGCTGAGGACTGAATCGTCCTCGGCTGTATCCCAAGGCTATTTTGTACTTGTATTACCGAGCCTGGGCCATAACCTTCCTCGGCTTGGGCCTTTGGGCCCCAACGAATAAATGGAGCTGGCCCAAAAATTATTGGGCCCCACACTAATGTTATTTAGTTTTCACTTCTTGTGATATGATGATTGGGGCAAAAAATAAAGGAAAAAATTTAAAGGAAAACAAGCAGAATTATCAATTATTTGACTATTCACTTTTTTCCCCTTTTTTTAATGTGTCTGTGAATATTCTAGCTAAGAATTATTTTCTTTTATTTACGTTCCTCCTCTTATTTTTCTTTTATTTTTATATGATCATGAGATGCACGTATGAATTTTATGTTTAAGTATAACAGAAATCAAAGAAACTCTAATAACAGAAGGAGATCACAATTGATCCAATAGTTTGAAGAAATCAATTGTTCAGCATTGAAGTTTGAGGAGAACATTTGCAATCCACTTCATAATATGATAATAAGGTGACAAAATGCAATTGCATAGAGATAGAGAAAATTAATCAAGCCTGAAATTTATAGCAAAGTATACATGTTATTCAAACCCATGTCCTATTATTATTATTATTATTTTTTTTTTTTTTGAGATTCATGTCCTATTTCTTATTATTAATAATAATAATAAAATCTTATTGATTTAATGATCGATTGGCCTAATCAACAAAACTATTCATAAAAAACTCAATAATACTAAACATTATATTTTTGGCATCAATTTTTAGCATTAGTTTTTAGTTTTTATGTACAAATTTTTAAAACCTCACTTTTTCTTGTCTTTTTCGCATTTTTTCATATTTTGTAAAGTACAAATATATTTTAACACACTTTTAACAAAAAGTTTTAAGTAAAAAGTTAAATAAGCTTTTCGATACTAAATATTATACTTCACAAATTGGGTTTGTTGGATTTGAAAAAAAAAAAAAAAAAAAAGTCATGGAAAATGGGCGATTTAGCGTGGAGTGTGCGGCTGTGCAGGAAGGAAAATGCATATGGATTTTCTTGTGTTGATTGTGGGGATGAATGATAAAGAAATTTTGCAGATCACTACAAAACAAGAGTCACTATCATCTATTGGGGGAATATTGATTTGTATAAAAAATACATTGTTGACAGCTATTCCATAAACTACAATTATCAAAAAGTTGAAAAAATAGAATAAATGCAGCAAAAAGCTGAAAAAAATTATTGTTAACGAGCATCTTACCTTCAACACAACCCAATTATTTATTATTATTATGTAAACTAATCTACTTATTGGGAAATAAAATAGTCTCTTGTTTGGACAAGAGAAAAAAATGAATGGACTAACACTACATTAGAGGGTGTTTTCCAATGTTTGCTGTCCTGCTTGTGAATTGTGACTTTTTCCATGTTTTCAACTTTCCCGGAAACTTCCTCACCCTCTTTTCCTAACATTTTTCTAGGACAGAAACATCTTGGCTGTACGTTACTGTATGTGACCCATGACAAATTGACAAGGCAGTGGATTTTAGACTTTTGATTGGTTTATTATAATAATAATAATAATAATAATAATAATAAATGTCATTTTAATGAATGATTTAAGACACTCGTTAATAAATTATTTTAAGAAAATTTTTTTATCACTTTTATGGAAAATTAAAAAAGCTATCAAACATTTATTTTTTATTTTTTGTATAAATTGTTTTTTCTAAAATGATTCTCTAATGTATGCCTTTGGATCACCCTAAAACCAAAAAAAAAAAAAATGCCTTTAGAATATCCATTAACTTTTATCGACAAGGCAGTGGATTTTAGACTTTTGATTGGTTTATAATAATAATAATAATAATAAATGTCATTTTAATGGGTGACTTAGGACGATCGTTAATAAATCATTTTTAAAATGTTTTTATACCGCTTTTATGAAAAATTGTAAAAGCTATCAAAACAATGATTGTCTTTTTTATTTTTGTATAAATTGTTTTTTCTAAAATGATTCACTAACATATGCATTTGGATCACCCTAAAAAAAATATAAATAAATAAAAAAACAAAAGCTTTTAGAATATCCGTTAACTTTTATCTCATATAATAATAATGAAAACCTTTTGTTAATTACTACAAAGAATTTAATAAGTCTTACGAAATTGAAACAACAAAAACAAATAAATAAATAAATACTTCTTTTAACTATATTATATGTGACTTCCAAAAAGATGTTTCAATAAAAAATTCAACATTGTAAGTTTTGTCTTCTCACTCTCTCCTTCCGCATTTCTTGTGTCTTGTGTCTATATTATCTCCAAAAAAAAAAAAAAAAAACTCAACATTAACTAATGACTTGAGGCACTCATTAACTAGGTCCTTTAAAAAATAAATGAGGATCATGTTATTATACTTACGATAAATTTTTGTTAATATTATACTACTTAACAACATTGTATTGGTTTAATGATTTTAAAATTCTGTCATTAAATTACATGTTCTCTTCATTGTTAATGTAACTCCCGAACTTTAAATTAATATCGAATGATGTTTACTATCCAATCTATTAACTTATGTTTTATGTATGATTAGAGTTAAAAATCTTGAATCTTAAACATTTTCTAGAGGTGATTGTTATCAATAACTAATCATCTTAATAATTTTTTAAAATATGTAGGGGACAAAAAGACAAAATAATCAAGTAATATATAAGCTTGTTAGAAAATGCATCATTAGAAAATTATTGAGATGTGTATTATTGATAAAAGTTACATCCAATAGAAGTTGAGATGTGTATTATTGATCCTAGAAAATTTTAAAAGAAAAAAAAAATCTTTTACTTCAATTTAGAATGCTTTTTGAAGACAAGTCAAAATCAAGCCAACCCAAAATTTGGTTTCATGGTCTGAAGTAAATTTGTACGAGTCCATTATTGACACAAGAAGGATTGAAGCAAATAAAACAACCTTGCATTTTATATGGCAATTTTTAGTGTGACAAGTAGCAATGAACAAGAGGTAAGAACATCCATAATAGTGGTGCTAAATAGCTATATTGCTATTTTTAGCACCACTAACACTTAAAATGCATGCTGCAATAATGGTGCTATAACTAAAATTTTTTAGATGGCTGTGCATTGTAGAAAGAAGCTAAAAAAAAATTATTAAACTTCTCTCTCTTTTCTCATTAAAAAAATATTTTCTCTTTTCTTTCTTTTTCTCTCTCTCCGGCTTCTCTTCTTTCTTCCTTTTTCCTTTTCATTTTTTTTCCCTCTCTCTCTCATCTCCTTTCTGCTTCGCCAGCCAGAGACCCCATCTCCGGCCAAACCCATCTCGCCAAGACCCCATTTCCCCAAGCCCTATTGTCAATCTGTTCTATTGGATCTTCATCTTCATCGTCGATCTGTTTTAGGTTTGTCTCCGGTTTGTGCTGGGTTTGTCTCCGGAGACCCACTCACCCAACGCCGACAAGCCTAGTCCTCCATCTCATTGCCGATCCAAGCTCCACCGACACCGCCTTCATTGAACTTAAGAGCGCTACGAGACCAATCAAGGTAGAAATGAGGCAGAGGAATTTGGCTTTGGTGGTGTGGCTAGATTCATGGGTTTCTCTGGGTTTTGTGGTGGCGGTTTGACTAGGTTTCATGGTGGTTGGGTTTCGTGGGTTAGTGGTGGTGTGGCTGTGTTGGTGGTGATTTTTGTGGTGGTTTTTGGCTAATTTGGATTTTTGGCAGTGGCTATGGGTGGTTGTTCTTGGCTTGCTAGTTGTTGTTGGGTGGTTGTTCTTGGTTGGCAGTGGTTGTGAATTGTGCCATTGATCAGTTTGTGGTTTTTTTTTTTTTTTTTTTTTCTTCCGGGTAGTGGAATGTATTATTTTATTATAGTAGATATATTATTTTATTGTGATGTTTATATTATTTTATTGTGTTGAAAGCTAAAATAGATCCACTGATACTTGATATTTTGTAAAATGAGTAGGTAAAATAGATAAAGTAGTTTTTTGTGGTGCTAAATAGCTAAAAAAATAGCTCCACTACTGTGGATGCTCTAAACCATTTTCAGACACTAGTGTCCCACCTATCATTTAACATGACAGTGCGAACAAGGGCAAGCACTTTATAATGCACTAATGCTATTTGTGAATATTGATTAGGACATATAGCTGCTAACTATATATTTTGTCAAGTAAGTTTGGGCCACACAATTGTGAGCATCATCACGAGAAAGAAAGAAATAAGGGTAAATTGTAAATTACACTCCTAAAGTTTGAGGGTGTTCAAATTTTATACCTTAAAATTTCAGAAATTGGATTTTACTTTCTAAAGTTTGGGGTGTTTAGATTTTCGCCTTGACACTTTAAAACTTGGATTTTACCTTCTAAAGTTTGAAAGTATTTGGATTTTACATCCCCAAATTCTGAAACTTTAGGGAGTAAAATTTAAACACTCTTAAAATTTCCAAATTTTGAAACATCTAGGTGTAAAATCCAAACACCCACAAACTTTAGGGGGTAAAGTTCAAATTCTGAAACTTCAGGGTGTAAAATCTAAACACCTCAAACATTAGGGATATAATTTGCAATTTACCCAATAAATAAAGAAAAGTGACATTTTGAAGTTTTTATTGTTAAATCAATTTCTAGAGTGGGCTCTCTCCCAAAGCAAATCATTAGTTTTTTTTATTAAAATGATACATTTTTGTCCTTCAATAAAGGAGATTTTGATTTCAATCAATAGGAGATAAAGGATTTTTGGTGGGTGGAAGGTAGACTACACATGTTCTATTTTACGTATTCCCCATTTGAAATTGAAAAAAGAAAAGAAAAAATTCTAATTGGTGCAATTAGATGAAAAGAAAATTCAATTTACAATAATTGGGATTGGACCATGACAGGCCACAGGGCCAAATTGTGAAGAGGTAAAAAGGTCCATGCTCAACACTAGGTCCAAGCCCATGGGATGAAATACACATACATACAAATTTCTCTCTCTGTGTTTAGAAAAACACAAATATACATTTCATTTCATTTTGCAAGTATGAAGGCAGTTTTTGCACACTTTCATAGCTAATCACTCTCCTTGGACAGATACATTTCATTTTGCTAGCACATAACTGAATAAATAGTAAATACTATAAACAAATGAATTTCTTTAAAATATGATTAAAAAAAACAAATGAACCATGGAGTTGTGTATGGGATGGGTTGGGTTTGGGATATTTTTTTCAACCCAACCGACTTCTTAGGATTGATAATTCTCCAAACCTTGGTAGCTCTAAAAACAACGCAATGTAAGGTTTGGATTGGGTAATCATGTTAGGGCCATTTTGCCAAACCAAATAGAGAAATTGCGGTTTCATTTAATTATTTAAGTATAATATTCAATAAACTAGTATTATTTACATAATTAGTCATCAGTGAGATCAGGTTACTCCAATAAAAAATCTTGCCAACTCGCACCTAACCCAACCTAAACTTAAAAAAAAGAAAAAAAAAAGAAAAAAAAAAGAAAAAGAAAAATTAACACAACCCAATCCATCACTTGATTCAACCCACAAAAAATAACCTGAAATATTTGGCTGATTGGTCGGTTGAATGTACTCCCTTGCCTCTAATATTTATTTATGTGATGGGCTTGCATTGAAAGTGAGCTAAATATTAAAGACCACAGTTTCAACCAAAAAATTGTTTTTCAATCTTGATAATTTTTTTTTCAATAATTATTCCAATAAATATCAGTTCATGTCATGGCATTACCAATTGAATTGCAAAAGTACTAAATTAGCAAAATTCCCAATATGTATTAGTTCAATCTATGCTGCTTTAGCATAAAAAGTTGTTTGGAAGATGATTTTTATGTTTCTATGTTGCATTCCCAGCAATTTCAACTAGTTGATGACCTTTATTTATTTATTATTAATTGCTAAAAGCTAGTTAATGACTTGATGCTAACTAAGAGGATTACACTTTAAAAATATTTAGGTCATAAAATCTCTTATGGACATCAATGTTAAACATTAATTTCCTAAATAAGCATGTAATATTCATAGAAAGAAAGGACTTAGAAACAAATCACAGGGGGAGGGAATTAATCCCTTCTCCATCTTGTGATTTAAAACGAAAATTTAGTGAGGAAGAGAAGGTGATATCTCTCATTTGGCTCCATTTTATGGGCAAAAACACAAGCCTTCCTAAAAATATGATTTATAAACCAAAAAGAAAAGAAAAAAAAAGAAGATAGAAATTAGAAGGATCGTACTAATTAAAATACAAATTAGCTATTTTCGACTAAAAAAAATTTAAATTCATTTAATTAAAACCAACATAAAGTACAGGTTCAAAAAACGAAATTCACCACACAAAAAAAAAAAAAAAAAGTGAAGAAAGAAAAAGTTTGCAGGTTTGCAATTGCAACAACTCTCTCAAATTTGAACTCGGGCAGAAACCTTTAACCCCCAAAACAAAACCAAAAGTGGAGGTTCCAAAGTCCAAACTTCCAATTTTCTTCTCGTTGTCTCAATGATTATACACCTCAGAAGAATAAACCCACTTGAATTCAGGTCTCCAAATCGCTCCCCTCTCGGACTATTCTCGACTCTCTTACAAAACCCGTCTCCACACCCCAAAACCCAAACTCAAAACCCCACAAAAACCCTCACAAAACCCCAACTCAAAGCCTTAGTTCTCACCCAATACTCTCAAGGCAAGTTCTCCAACCTTGTCTCAAACGTCATCGCTTTGCCCAATGTCCTCCTCACTGCCTGCCAAAACATCACCACTCCACAGCCCAACAATGGCCTCAGCTCCCTTGACTCACAGGCTCTTCTCAACTCGGTCTCGAGGCGGTTTGATGTCGAAGAAATGGGAAGCCAGCTCCGTGAGAATCGGTTTGATATTGAAGCTTGTTGTGTCACAATGACGCCTTCAAGAATGAAAGGTGAGTCCTTGGTCTTGCCCAACTTGAAATTAAAGGTTTTGATTGAAGCTATTAGGATGGTATTGGAAATTGTGTATGATGAACGGTTTGTAACTTTTTCTTATGGTGGGCGTGTCGGTATGGGACGCCACACAGCCATTAGGTACCTTAAGAACTCGGTAGAGAATCCTAGTTGGTGGTTTAGTGTCACATTTGATAGAGAAAGGTTTGATGATAGGCATGTGAATAAGTTGTGTTTGTTTATTGAAGAGAAAAT
Source organism: Quercus robur (assembly GCF_932294415.1). NCBI lineage: Eukaryota > Viridiplantae > Streptophyta > Magnoliopsida > Fagales > Fagaceae > Quercus > Quercus robur. The sequence goes on along the minus strand of NC_065540.1, from coordinate 43,422,151 downwards.
AAAAGATGATTTTTTTATTGGTTTAATAAAGAGGTTGTTTGAGTGTGAGGTGGTGGGAATTGAATTGGGTGGTTGTTACTTAGGAAGGGGGTTTCCTCAAGAAAGCGGGTTGTGTTCAATTTTGATTAATATTTACTTTAATGGGTTTGATAAAGAAATTCAAGATATGCGTCTTCAGAAAAATCAGGAGAATCCAAACTTTAAATCGGAGCAGCTTGTTTGGATGTCTGGCCTGTTTTATAAGCCAGTGAAGATGTATGTGGTCAGGTATTTGGATGAAATATTAGTGATAACGTCGGGGTCAAAGATGTTGACCATGGACTTTAAGAATTGGGTTTTGAAATATTTAGAAGGTAGGTTGGATTTGAGGGTGGATAAAATGAAGACGGCAATTCATGGTGCAGTATCTGAGAATATTAGTTTTCGAGGTATGGAACTACAGGCAGTTCCACCTTCAGTTTTGCATCCTCCCATGACAGAGAAAGCAATTAGGGCACGGAAGAAGTACCTTAGGCAGAAGGAAGTTAGAGCCTTAGAATTTAAAAATGCTAGAGAGAGGAATAGAAAGATACTGGGGATGAAGATATTGCAGCATGTTTTTAAGAAGTTGAAGCAAAGTGATGGGTTTAAATTTGACTTTCAAATTGAAAATGAGGTTCGAGAAATCTTCAGAACTTGGACTGATGAAGTGGTCCAAGATTTCTTGGGTTCCTTGGAAGAGCGTTGGGAATGGCATCGGATGCTTACAGCAGGTGATTTTCTCTCTTTAAGGCACATTAGAGATCAATTACCCCAAGAGCTGGTTGATGCTTATGATAAGTTCCAAGAGCAAGTTGACAAGTATTTGAGTATGGTCCGAGCTAGAAAGGCATTAGAGAAAGAAGAAAAGAGAGTGGAGGAGGAAGAGGAACGGAAATATGCCAAGAGAACGGTTGAGGATTTGACGAGGCTGTGTATGAAAGTTGTTGCACCAATAAAACTTGTTAGGAAGGCAGTTAAGATGGCTGGTTTTACAAATAACATGGGTCGCCCTAGGCCGATTAAGTTACTCATTGCTCTTGAAGATACTGATATTATCAAGTGGTATGCAGGTGTAGGGAGAAGGTGGCTTGATTTCTTCTGCTGCTGTCACAACTTCAAGAGGGTTAAAACTGTAGTAACTTATCACTTGAGGTTCTCTTGCATTTTGACACTAGCAGAGAAGCATGAATCAACCAAATGTGAAGCCATTAAGCATTACACTAAAGATTTGAAGGTCTCTGATTTGAACGGGAACGAGGAAGTGTTCTTCCCCACAGAAAGAGAGGTTAAAATGATGGGAGATCAAAATCTTTCGGATCCAAGGCCTGTTGATGGTGCTTTATCTTTGGCTTTGATCAGGTTGGCTTCTGATGAGCCCTCATGTTCCTGTATCGCTCATTTCTGTGAAAGAATGGATACTATTTTTTATCGGGTACGGTTACTGCAAAACTGTTTGAATGTGAACCCATCTGTTGAGGACAAGTGGGTCCCAGGGATGGGTGCAATTCATGAAAGTCTCAATCGGAAATGCCTCCCTCTCTGTTCAAATCACATAAATGATTTAGATATTGGGAAAATCACTCTGCAAGACATTGACTGCACTTTGTTTGTGGATGTGGACTGAATATTTCATGTTCTGCTACAGTTTTCTATGTAATTGGCATTGGTTCTAGAGGCTGCTGATGTTCTGAACCTTGTTCAAGAAATTCTTGTGTATTTCTTTTCTGAAATGAAGCCAGGTAGGTGATGCATAAATTGTTTGCATTTTTATTGATTTGCTTTGCTACTTATGTCATTGTCATTTGTGGTGATGAATCCTAGTGTAAGTTTATTATAAGAACATTATAGGGAAGCTTATTTCAGCAGTCATTATCTAAAACTTCTCTAGGATTTTGGATGGTTATTTCGTACATTCTCCAGGTTTTTGCAAAAGGTGTCTTGTTTTACCAACCCCGAGCAATTGATTTATCTAATAGCTCAAAACCATTTTGTCCAAGAAAATTCTGTCCTCATGCGTTGCTTAAGTATCCTTTCAATATGATAATTTTTTTCTTTCCTTAAATTGTTTTCTTGGTGCCTTCTTACCTTCTTCTATGTAAGTATCTCATGTTGACATGCCAAATTTATTCTACAACATTGTGACTGTCATACTCTCGACACCTGCAGTTTAATCCTAAATTTGTTTGCTTTATACACAGACACTTGGGTATTCACAATGGATAAAATACATAAATAATTTCACTCTTTTTATTTTTTGTTTGTAAGTTACACAATAATTAAAAGATTTCCTCTGTCTTTTCTGGTGAAAAAGCTAGTTACTCCTTTAACTAAGGGGACCATTTGTTCATTTCCGTAAGCTTCTTTTGTTTTAATGGGAAATAGGACTGGTAAAACCTTTGTCTCATTGAAGCTTCTTTCCCATGAGTTACCCATTTTTTGTTGACCCGTAAGAAATGCATTTCTGGAGATATATCTTTATGTCTTTTTTTTTAATAATTTTTTTTCTCACGCATTTCTGGAGATACATCTGTCTTTTTTTATAATTTTTTTTCTCACATTTTGAGTGAACAGCACTAAATGGAGTTTAGTGCTGAAGTTTCTTTGGTTTTTTTGTTTGTTCATTGAAACATCACTCAATGCTGCCGAAGTTACAACTTTGCAGTTTCAATCTTTAGCTCTTTTAAGTTGTTTGTTCATTGAAACATCACTCTTTTATTATTTCACTACGGATGCTCGTTGGGCCGTCCCCTAAGAGCACATATAACGGACCCTAACTAATCTGTCGAGGATCCATAGCCAACCCCCAAATTTTAGGAATAACGCTTTGTTTGTTGTATAGTGTCTCTTACTATTGATCTTTCTGGATTTATTTTAATTAATACTAGAAAACCTGTTCTCCCAACTCTTCTCATGATTGATGGTAGGTACACATTGAGAGATGTTCTCAAGTACTGTAGGGATAAAAAATGAGCCAAGCTGCTCACAAGCAGCTTGATCAAAGTTTGCCTGGCCTGCTTGTTAAGCAAGATGACCTGAGCTTGAAATATGTTCTGAGATTAAGCATCATTATGCTGAGCTTGTCAGCTCATGATCTGGCTTTGATAGAAGGTCTCCATCATAGATCTAATCTGAGGGAATATTCTTCTTATCAAACTGATCTGAGTCTTTCATTTTGGGAATCAAGCACAGATAGCACATCCTTCTCAATTTATCTGTTTTTATTATTATTATTTTATATGTGGGATTGAAGAACCGCATAAAAAATGCTATGGGCTTTTCCAGTGTAAGACGGATTTTGCCCTCTTTGGTTCCCTAATTGCAAACAAGAGATGAAAAAAGTAGCCATTCCTGTCATAACAAGCCATACTTCCCTATTAGCAGCTGTAGGTCCCTCATGGGAGAGCACATAATGAAAGCCTTTTTTGAGACAATAAAAAAAGGCCATCTCAGATGTTGCTTTCTAGCTCTGCATTAAGCTTACCCTTGATGTAGAGCCCATCAACTTTTGAAGTTTAAAAACTCACAGTTAAACCAGACATAAGTAGTTTTTTTGGAGCTTGCAATCAGCTTGGAAGACAGTCGAGCATAGCATAAGCTGAGCTCCAACCAGAATATTGAAACTAGAATCAAGCTCGAGGCAATCTTGAGTTCTAGAAATTATTTGCAAGAGTTGTGAGTCTGAGCGGTAGGAAGTTGGGCATAGTTTGGTTTGTTTGCACTCCTAACTGTATGATTGGCTAACCAAAGGTGTGTGAGTTTAAATCTTATTCACAACAGTTTTGTACAAAAATTAGGAAGGGTAGTGTATGTGTATATTCTTGCATTGACTTGACAATTAATTTTCATTTTTCTTTCATGATTGTTGTTTATTGTATATACCTCTTTTGCTTTTAGAGTTTAATCTATGTTTGGAACTTTTGAAAAATGCAATATACTTTTTTCCCCTTATTATTTATTAAATATTTTTTTCTGTCATTATTTAACACCTGTTTCCTTTTAACTGGTCTTTGTGGTTGTTTGTTGTAGGAATGGCTGCCTTGAGACCGTGTGAAAGTGTTCTGTTTAGACTGCTTACAGGGAATAAGAGGCCATCTTTGAATCAGAGGTACTGGATTTCAAGGCTTTATGTAAAAAATGGATATTTTTGGAGGGAAAGTGTTGATCATTTTGTGACAAAGCAGGCTGAACTTTTGGCAGTCTGACCATAAACAGGCTGAAGAAGATTTTGTTAATAATGAAGTGTTATGTTTTGTGGGCTTTTGAGGCTTGAGTGTTGGTTAGCAAGAAAGAATGACATTGTTTCATTGATTGGCTGTTGCAATATCAAGTTCAAAGGGTGTGAGGAGAATGGTTTTTGAAGGTGGTAGGTAGTTTCAGAGAAAAGTTAGATGATAAATTGTACTGTGTACGGAAAATTCTTCTAAGCAATGAGATGGATTAGAGGATGATTTAATGAGCTAAGTAAGATTAGATTTTTCATTTTGGATTTTGTGGTTTTTTTTTTTTTTTTTTTTTTTTTTTTCCTTCGAGATGCCTAATCTCTCTCTCTCCACCTTTTGTTTTTTAAAATAAGGAAATGGTGTTTCAGCTTTTAGCCATACTATTCTATTTCTTGTCTGTTAGACGTCTCAAAAACTTGATGGACTAATAGCGTGGTGAATTGAACTTTGGACCTATAGGTTTTTGTCACACCCTATACAGAAAAAAGAATGGTTGTCATGATGGTGTGAATTAGATTATCAAGTAATTAAAAAGTACAGATTGAATTATTTGGCAATTTCGAAGGACAAGAAAATTCATAGTTTTCTTCATATATGAGTTCTTTAGCGGTAAAATGTCGAATTTCAAACCACAATTAGGCAACTTAAATTTCAGCCAAATCATAGGTAAGTAAGTTGTAATTTGCCCTATTTAAATATGTGTGTGTGTACATTGTATAGTGTGACATAGGAAATGATAAAAAGTCAACGAGTTTGCATGACAAAGCTTTTCACCTATTCATTCACTATAATGTTGACAAATCTATAGTAACAGGCTAGGCGGAATCTTCATAGTATAAATCAAAATTATTAGGAGAAAAATGGACAATTTATTAGACTAAGATACCGGATATAATAGAGAAAATTATGTTAGCTTCATTCTTCAAGCAGTCAACTCCCAAAACAAGCTTACCAAAAAAAAACTCCCAAAACAAGGATAATAGTTGCTGATATATAATAACATTAAATATTCCTTCAAACAAATAACATTAAGTAAAATTCCCATTTGTAATTTTTTAAGCAGGAAAGCTTGAGCATTGAATATGACAGTATATGTTACAAAGATGATTAGCAAAGCAGACAAATTGGAACATGCAGTTGAAATCGAATCTTAGGGAAACAGTGGACACCTTGTTTAGGCAACTTAAAAAAACATTAAGAAAAAAACCGTACACACTAACAAGTCATAGGAAAAATAAAATAATTATTAATAGAAAGTGACTTAAAATGTCAGTTTCGGCTGTTTTTTTTTTTGTGGGGTGGGGGGGGGGGGGGGGGGGGGTGGGAGCATGACTAAGTGCACTATAAAACCAAATTACTGATATTTTTTCTAATTAGAAAATTCATAAAATCCATGCCATTGTTGACTTCAAATTTAACTGTAGGATGAATCTTTTTTTTTTTTTTTTAAATGACAAACAAAAGCAGTATTAAATGCTAATTACATAGCCAGACTTACCACCGGAGAAAAGGAAACACGTGTAAACAAAAGAGGGGTATGAAAAACAATTGTCCGTTTGAGCATATTCAACTACCCCATATCTAAAATGCATACCACCATCTAGGAACCACCAGAGCCAATTCTTCTCATGCACCCAAATTTGTCAAGTTGCGTATGAATCGCATTGCTTCACCACACAATCCCAGCTGCTTGGCCATTTATGGGTTTCGTATAATCTTTGAAAAAATCAAGCAAAACAAGTGTTTCAGGTGGTCCTTTCTGCCAACTGCATATTAAAATTAAGCTCACCTCTCATTCAGCCCCCTCCTATTTGAACGTGTGGATACCAAATCTAAACCAGGATAATGTCTCTGCTTGGGTATTAGAATGCAACACTCAATTGATAAATTTAGCCAAATACTACCATACAAACTCCTGTATCATCTGACTTAAACATGCCAATATCTCATAAATCTCCTCTATTTGATGGTGTCATCTACTGCAAAAACAAATCCATGGATCATCCCTTTAGCCTCAATGCAACTCCACCCTGGTTTCTTCTTCAGATACTTCTCATTCATTATTACCCTTTTTACTTCAATTTCATTCCATTTTCAAAAAATAATTTAAATTCATTTAATTAAAACCAAACTAAAGTCCAGGTTCAAAAAACGAAATTCACCACACATCCATGGATCATCCCTTTAGCCTCAATGCAACTCCACCCTGGTTTCTTCTTCAGATACTTCTCATTCATTATTACCCTTTTTACTTCAATTTCATTCCATTTTCAAAAAATAATTTAAATTCATTTAATTAAAACCAAACTAAAGTCCAGGTTCAAAAAACGAAATTCACCACACACACACACACAAAAAGTGAAAAAAGAAAAGGTTTGCTGTTTGCAATTGCAACTAGAACTACTCTCTTAGGTTTGAACTCAGGCAGAAAAACCTTAAACCCCCAAAACAAAATCAAAAGTGGAGGTTCCAAAGTCCAAACTTCCACTTTTCTTCTCGTTATCTCAATGATTATACACCTCAGAAGAATAAACCCACTTGAATTCAGGTCTCCAAATCGCTCCCTATGAAGCATGGGTGCGTTTCGAGACTTGGGTGCAGGTGCGGGACTCGGAAATTTTTGAAAAAGTAGGGTGCGGGTGCGGCGGGGCTCGGCGATTAAAAAATTATTAAAAATATTTTTATTTATATTTATTTATATATTTTTACTATTAAAATATTCTTAAAAAACACATTAATATACTTGATTCACAAAACAAAGAAAGAAGGCAAAAAACACATCTGAGGTTAGAATTTCGGCTGCTCCAGCGAGTTTCAAGGCCATTTCTGGCCTATTTCGGCCGTATCGGTCGCCGGCCGATACGACCCGATATGGCCGATACAGCACGATTTTGGCCGAATCAGCCTGGTTTGGCGTGAATCGAAGCTGATTCAGTGCGAATCAAGCCTATTCGGCCCGAATCCGAGAAAAAAAAAAAAACCTCAGACATGGCACTGACGCGCAGTCAACCGCGTCGGACGCTGTGTCCCACATCGCGCTGCGTCAGACTCCGGTGCGGCACCCTCCCAGCCGCGTCCGTGCTTTCTAGATTGCTCCCCTCTTAGACTATTCTCAAATCTCTTACAAAACCCATCTCCACCCCCCAAAACCCAAACCCAAAACCCCACAGAAACACTCACAAAACCCCAAGTCAAAGCCTTAGTTCTCACTCAATACTCACATGGCAAATTCTCCAATCTTGTCTTAAATGTCCTTGCTTTGCCCAATGTCCTCCTCACTGCCTGCCAAAACCTTACCACCTCACAACCCAACAATGCCCTCAACTCCCTTGACTCACAGTCTCTTCTCAACTCGGTCTTGAGGCGGTTTGATATCGAAGAAATGGGCCGCCAGCTTTGTGAGACTCGGTTTGATATTGAAGCTTGTTGTGTCACAATGATGCCCTCAAGAATGAAAGGTGAGTCCTTGGTCTTGCCCAACTTGAAATTAAAGGTTTTGATTGAAGCTATTAGGATGGTGTTGGAAATTGTGTATGATGAACGGTTTGTAACTTTTTCTTATGGTAGGCGTGTCGGTCTGGGACGCCACACTGCCATTAGGTACCTTAAGAACTCGATAGAGAATCCTAGTTGGTGGTTTAGTGTCACATTTGATAGAGAAAGGTTTAATGATAGGCATGTGAATAAGTTGTGTTTGTTTATTGAAGAGAAAATAAAGGATGGTTCTTTGATTGGTTTAATAAAGAGGTTGTTTGAGTGTGAGGTGGTGGGAATTGAATTGGGTGTTTGTTACTTAGGAAGGGGGTTTCCTCAAGAAAGCAGATTGTGTTCGATTTTGATTAATATTTACTTTAATGGGTTTGATAAAGAAATTCAAGATATGCGTCTTCAGAAAAATCAGGAGAATCCAAAGTTTAAATCGGAGCAGCTTATTTGGATGTCTGGCCTGTTTAATAAGCCAGTGAAGATGTATGTGGTCAGGTATTTGGATGAAATATTAGTGATAACGTCGGGGTCAAAGATATTGACCATGGACTTTAAGAATTGGGTTTTGAAATATTTAGAAGGTAGGTTGGATTTGAGGGTGGATAAAATGAAGACGGCAATTCATAGTACAGTATCTGAGAATGTTAGTTTTCTAGGTATGGAACTACAGGCAGTTCCACCTTCAGTTTTGCATCCTCCCATGACAGAGAAAGCAATTAGGGCACGTAAGAAGTACTTTAGGCAGAAGGAAGTTAGAGCTTTAGAATTTAAAAATGCTAGAGAGAGGAATAGAAAGATACTGGGGATGAAGATATTGCAGCATGTTTTTAAGAAGTTGAAGCAAAGCGATGGGTTTAAATTTGACTTTCAAATTGAAAATGAGGTTCGAGAAATCTTCAGAACTTGGACGGATGAAGTGGTCCATGATTTCTTGGGTTCCTTGGAAGAGCGTTGGGAATGGCATAAGATAATTACAGCAGGTGATTTTCTCTCTTTAGAACCGTTTGAATGTGAACCGATCTGTTAAGGACAAGTGGGTCCCAGGGATGGGTGCAATTCATGAAAGTCTCAATCGGAAATGCCTCCCTCTCTGTTCTCATCACATAAATGATTTTTATATGGGGAATATCACCCTGCAAGACATTGATTGCAATTCGTTTGTGGATGTCGACTGAATGTTGCTTGTTCTGCTGCAGTTTTCTATGTAATTGGCATTGGTTCTGGTGGCTGCTAATGATCTGAACCTTGTTCAAGAAATTGTTCTGTATTTCTTTTCTGAAATGAAGCCAGGCAGGTGATGTGTAAGTTGTTTGTGTTTTTATTGATTTAATGTCATTGTCATTTGTGGTGACGAATCCTTGTGTGAAGTTCATTATAAAACATTATAGAGAAACATATCCAAGTAGTCATTATCCAATACTTCTCCAGGATTTTGGATGGTTATTTTGTAAATTATCCAGGTTTTTGTGAAAGGCATCCTTTGTTTTCCCAACCCTAAGCACTTGATTTATCTCATTGCTTGGTATATTATGACGGAATAGGATTACAAAACCATTTTGTCCATGAAAATTTTGTCCTTGTGCCTTGCTTAAGTATCCTTTCAATTTGATAATCATGTCTTTCCTTAAACTATTTTTGTGGTGCCTTCTTACCTTCTTCTATGTAAGTATCTCATGTTGACATGCTCAATTTATTCTACAGTGTTGTAACTGTCATGCTCACCACACCAGCTATTTGATACTTAATTTGTTGTTTGTTTCATGCAAACCCTTAGGTCTTTGCAATGGATAAAATACATTAATCGTTTCACTCTTTTTATTTTTTATTTGTAAGTCACACACGGACTAAACATTTCCTTTGGCGTGTCTGGTGAAAACGTTAGTGGCTACTGTAACTAAGGGGACCATTTGTTTTTTTCCCTGAGCTTCTTTTGTTTTAATGGGAAATGGGACTGGTAAAACCTGTCTCATTGAATCTTCTTTCCCAGGCGTTTCCAATTTTTGGTTGACCAATCAGAAAGTGTTACTGGAGATTTATGTCCATGTTATTTTTTAAAAATCTTTGATAATTAAATTTTGTGACATTTTGAGAAAACAGAACTAAATGCATGCAATTTAGTGCTGATGTTTATTTGGTTTTTCTGCTTGTTCATTGAAACTTCACTAAATGCCGGTGAAGTTACAACTTTGCAGTTTCGATCTTTAGCTCCTTTTAAGTTGTTTCTCTTTTAAGGATTTTTTGCCCATATTTGATGTAGGGATTTTTTTTTAGTTATTGGTTGGAGTTCAGTTTTCTGAAGTGTTTAGTGTCTCTTACCTTTGATCTTTCTGATTTTATTTTTACTAATGTTAGAAAACCTGTTCGTCCAACTCTTTTCTTGCTTGTGGTAGGTACATGTGAAGAGCTGTTCTCAAGATATTGCAGTGCTAAAAATAGAGCCAAGCTGCTTGCAAGCAACTTGATCAAAGTTTGCTTGGCTTGTTTGTTAAGCTAGATGACCTGTGCTTGAACTATGTTCTGACTTTTGAGCTTAAGCATCATTATGCTCTTCTCGTGCACTGGCTTGATAGATGTTCTCCATCATAGATTTGAGGGAATATTCTTCTTTTCAAACCTATCTGACGCTTTCATTTTAGAAATCAGGCATAGACAGCAGTACAACACATTCTTCTCAACTTATCTGTTTTTATTTATTATTTTATTATTTTCATTTTTTGTTATCTTTTTTTTTGAGAATCATTTTTTTTTTTTTTTTTTTTTTTTTTGTTATCTCTCTGTGGGATTGTGCACTGCATCGAAAATGACATGAGCTTTTCATGTTCAAAATGGATATTGCTCTCCCTGGATATCCATTTGCTAACAAGAGAAGAAAAGAGTAGCTATTCCTGTAATAAAAAGCCATCACAAGTGTTGCTTCCTAAGTTGTGCAATAACCTTACCCCTGATGTATAGCTCATCAGCTTTTGAAGTTTAAATACTCAAAACAACTAGCATTTAGAAGTTTTTTGGAGCTTGCAATTAGCTTGGAAGATAGTTGAGAGCCAGAATATTGAAACTGGAATGAAGCTTGAGCCAATATTGAGTTCTATAAATCTTTTGCAAGAGTCAATTCTGAGTAGTAGGAAGTTGGGCTTAACTCAGTTTCTTTTAACTCCTAATTGTATGATTGGCTAACCAAAAGTGTGCAAGATCAAATCTGAAGCACAGCCATTTTTTGCAAAAAGAATTATAATGGGTGATGTATGTGTATACGCTTGCATTGACTTGAAAATTAATCTTCATTTTTCTTTGATGATTGACTTGTATTGTAATTACCCTTTTTTGCTTTCAGAGTTTAGTCAATGTTTGGCACTTTTGAAAAATGCAATATACCTTTTTTCCCTATTGCTTGCAAAATTTTTACTGTTAGTATTGAACATTTTGTTTCCATTTAACTGGTCTTTTTGGTTGTTCATTGTAGGAATGGCTGTTGTGGGGTTGTGTGAGTTATCTTGGAATCAGAGGTACTAGATTTCAAGGCTTTAAGTAAAATAGAATACTTCAGAAGGGAAAGTGTTGATCATTTTTTTGATGAAGATGGCTGAGCTTTTGGCAGACTGACCATACTGGCTGTAGAAGGTTTTGTTGCTAATGAAGTGTAATGTTTTGTGGGCTTTTGAGGTTTAAGTTTTGGCAAGCCAGAAGGAATGTCATTGTTTCATTATTTGGTGGTTGCAATATCAAGTTTAATGGGTGTATGTGTGTGGAGAAATGTGGTTTTTGAAGCTGGAGGTAGTTTTCATAAGATATAGATGATACACTGTATTGTGTACAGAAAATGATTTTGAGAAATGAGATGGATAATTAAAATTAGATTTTTCATTTTGGATTTTGCGGGTTTTACTGAGACATATAATCTCTCTCTCTCTCTCTCTCTCTCTCTCTCTCGATATAAAGAAGTGGTGTCTCGACCTTTGACCAGACTATTCTACTTCTTGTCTAGGAAACACCCCCAAACCTCATGAACTGATAATGTGGTGAATTGAACCTTAGACCTTCAGCTTTATGTCATGTGCCAAACCTAGCCCAACATGTTCAAAACACTATCAAGGTGGGCACCTAGTTTGAATTAAAAAAAGAATGTTTCATGATGATGTGAATTGGGTTATCAAGTAATCAAACAGTTGAGATTGAATTTTTTTGCGCTTTAGAGGCAAAAATTTTCAGTTTGCTTTAGATATGAATTTTTTTGCTTCTTTTAGTCCAGCTAAATCTAATAAGGAGGCTAATAATTTTGGACCAGGAAGAGCATAGGCACTTGAAATTCTTCTTGAAGTCGTCAACACTAGGTAACATAGGGCATTTTAATGGTAGCTTATTGTGGACTAATAATCCGTGGCTAGGCCTCTAGGTGAATGTTCGTCAACCAAATTTGATAAATTTTGTACTTCACAAGGCATAATCCATTATTGTTCTTTTCCACACACACCCTAACAAATGGGGTAGCTGAAAAAAAACATGTCATTTTGTGAAAACTTCATACATTGACCAAGGTCCTAAATAATGTTCATTCAAATATTCAAGCATTATTTATTATCAAATAGTACACATTCTTAACATAATTATTACTCAACAAAGAGGTTTATAATATCTCATTACATAACAAAAGCCCAATAAATTTAGGATGAATAAGAGTTTAGCCTAAAAGGACCAAATTTTAACTATCAAATCAAGAAAAAATTTATGATGAATCAAGTCAATAACTTAAATTGCTCAACCAGCTTAGTATGACATGATTTTGACCACTTCCTAATCATTGGGTTCAAATTTCTCATGACATCAAATCAAACAATCAAATACTAATTTCATATTTTGACTAAAACTTTTTAAATAAAAAATTACAAACAAAGAAGTTAATGTTTTGTTCACATATTAGCCGAAAATTCAATATCAACCAGACCAGAAGTCAGTGAAACATACCAAAATTTAGGTTGAGGTGGATGGAGGGATGATTCATCCCGATAAATAACTCGAACAAAATGGAACTGATAATTTTGCTTCTGCATGGAATTTTTGCTCTATTCAAACACAAAAAAAAAGGAAAATAGTTTAGGAGTATCGGAAATACAACCTAGTTTGACTAATCCAACTAATTCAAAACTAATAAGTCCTTACAAATTTTTAAATGAATTATTGGGAATGGCAACAGCTTCTTACAGCAGGCAATTTTCTCTATTTAAGGCGAATTAAAGATCAATTGCCCCAAGGTCTGGTTGATGCCTATAATAAGTTCGAAGCAAATGATGACAAAATTTGAGTCCATTTTTGGCTAGAAAGACAATAGAGAAAGAAGAAAGGAGAGTAGAAGAGGAAGAGGAATAGGAATATGCTAAGAGCATAGTCGAGTAATTGATGAGGCTGTGTGAAATGCAGCAATAGAGCTTGTTAGGAAGGTGGTTGGCTGCGTTTACAAATATCATGGATTGCCCTAGGATGATCAAGTTACTCATTGCTCTTGAAGATACTGATACTATAAAGTGGTTTGATTTCTTCTGTTGCTGTCAAAATTTCAAGATGATAAAAAATTTAGTAACATATAACTAAAGGTTCTTGGGTATTTTGTTTGTCTCTAGCAGAGAAGCATGAATCGACCAATAGCCCAAGAGAATTATATTAATACAAAAAACCTCAAGGAAAACATTTTTTTAATGAATAATTCATTTTTATTTATCAAAACACTAGAAGAAAAAACTTCAAACATAGCTGGATACAAATAACAGCCCAGCCATTTTTATTTATCAAAACACTAGAAGAAAAAACTTCAAACAAAGCTGGATACAAATAACAGCCCAGCAAATACAACACTCAAACAAGCCCTCTCTGCTACCAAAGTGCAAACAGCTACATTTGCAACCGCAATTTACAAGCCCAGCAGGGCACTCAATTGTTACAACAATACAACTGCATTTCATAAGCATACATTGCTCTAATCACAATCTGTTGAGTTAGTGGAAGCTTTATGCTTATTAGTTGTGTGTAACAACCTAATAGTAGGTTATTTTACACTTATTTGTTGTGTGTAATAAAATAATAGCATGTTATGCAAAATAGAAATAGAAAACACAATCACACATGAAACACAAAGATTTACGTGGTTCGGCTTTAAGCCTACATCCACGGACAGTGTCTAACAGAATATTTCACTAAGAAAATGGGAGATTACAAAATAGCACAAAAGCATGGGACAAGATCATCTTTAATTTCTCTACACTGATGCCACGGCTTAAACTCTATAAAACCAAATAAACAAAGCCACACACATATACACACACATACAGCAAAAAGTAACCCTCCTTGATTAATTCTTGCCCACTTGAGACGGTGCCAAGGTGGGTGTGAGAGGAATGACCCTCCTTGGCTAATTCTTCAACATCTCTCTCATAACTATCCCTCTTACCACCGCGATAGGCTTCGAGTTTCTTGGGTCTCCTTCCATTATATAAAAGTGCCCCAACAAGCCAAGAAGAGAAATTTGTATTATTCAAACCTGATGAAAAAACTTTTAAAAAATAGATATATGGAATAATTTTAATTTTTGAGTTTGTGGTGATTGGGATGTGAGTGCCAAAAGGTGATGTTAACAAGCACAATACTTTGAACTTTCTTTTTTCCCTCTCGCAATGCTAGTATAAAAATTGAAAAGAAAAACTCCAATTTATACCTGTGACAAATTAAATTTTTTTATCATGCCAATTTAAACCTGAGAAACAAAACCCACACTTTCATTTCATTGGATTCCCCTCCCCAAAATAAAAGAGAAATCAAGACTCGTGAACAGTAATAGCAAGAAGAATGAAGACGACTTACAGGCAAAGAAGTTGAAACATTCCTTATACCAAATTCTTTAGAATCAGCCATGCATCCAGGTAGTCTTTGGATGGGGTTCATCAATAGAATAGCCTTCTCCACTTGGTCCAACCCCATCATCCTCATCACAGCTTGGCTTATTTCTGCTACCTTCTGTGGTTGAATCTTAAAGATCATGGCGTAGATCACCCAGATCCTCAGAGTGTCCTGCTGTTGATGGTTAACTGAGTCATAGTTTGATTGGGATCTTCAATGTCTTGGTAACTATCCCTCTTCCCTCCGTGAATGGATTCAAGCGTCTTTGACATTTGATACTCTCCTTCCACTAAAACAAAGTTCACCAACAAGACAAACAAGAAAATTTTCTACTATTACTCCAACCTGATTAAAAAAATAATAAATAAAAAAATTGAAATGATACGATTTTAATTTTTGAGTTTGGCTGATTTTGCTGTGAGTGCTAACAGGTAATGCTAAGGTACAACTAGCACAATACTTTGAAGTTAACAATTTAAAAAAAAAAAAAAAAAAAAGATAGTATATGTCCCCCAAAAAAAATGATGATGACTTTTGAAGTCATAAGAAGAATGATCATCACTTACTGGAAAAGAAGTCGAAAATTTCCCTTTGACTAGACTCCTCAGAATCAGCCATAAATTCTCCAACTTCATAAATCCAATTTGGTTGTGGTTCCTCATTAGAGTGGCCTTCTCCACTAGGTCCAGCCCCATCATCCTCATGACAGTTTTGCTTATTTTTGCTACCTTCTGCGGCTAAATTGTTCAATATCACGATAGATTTCACCAGACCCTCACAGAGGGTGCAGCTGTTGTTGCTGCTCTGTGCCATAGTTAGATTGAGATCTTCGATGTCTTGGTAACTACTACCTTCGTGAATGGATTCAAGCTTCTTGGACGTTTGATTCTCTCCTTCCACTAAATAAAAGTGCACAAACAAGAAAATTTTGTATTATTTCAACCTGATTAAAAATTAAAAAAAAACAAAAGTAAACACTAGAGATAGAATAGTGATATCACCGATATGGTATGATTTTCATTTTTGAATTTGGGGTGATTTTTATGTGAGTGCCAACAGGGAATGCTAAATATATATCTCCAAAAAAAAAAAAATAATAATAAGTTGTAAATGTTAAAACATATAAGTAAGAAGAAAGATAAGAGACTTACTAGCAAAGTAGTCAATAAATTCCCTTTGACTAGAATCCTCAGAATCAGCCATAAATCCTCCAAGCCTTTGAATCCTCTTTGGCGGTGGTTCCACAATAGAGCAGCATTCTCCACTAGGTCCTGCCCCATCATCATCCTCATCATGGCTTTGCTTATTTGCACTACCTTCTGCAATTGGATCATCAATATCATGATGGATTACGAAGCTGCTGTTGTTGATGCACTGTGCCATAGTTTTACTGGGATTTTCGATGTCTTGCCCGTATATGAATCGGACCCCAATTTTCTCCACCTCCAAGTTCCGGGAAGATGCTGTAATCATAAGAGGATGAAATCCGTTCCGATAAGAAGAATAGGTCAGCCAAAGGTGATGTGATTCAATTGTACCATATTCTTTCCTAGAACCAGAAATTTCTCCCTCATTCATTGGAAATCCATCGATTATAAATGAAAGTTCCCAATCACGAGGGCATTCACGCCATTTGTTGGGTACAAAGACAACACAAAATGCAATTCCAATCGGCGCATTAGACCAATTAGAAGGTACTTGTACTTTCAATTCATGACCCATACATTCATGGTTAAAATATTTCGGAATTTCACTTCCTGGAATAATAATTTTCAACTTCTTTGGTAGTGTACCACTTTGTCCCTGAAATATATATTTTTTTTTGATAAGTAACTTTGTCCCTGAAATATATAAAGCATAATGTTTAGAACTTGGAGAGAGAGACAGAGAGACAGAGAGAGAGACCAACCTGAAGCATGTTATTAGCGCCCCGAAGCATGTTATTGTCAACCAATTTGA
Organism: Quercus robur; assembly: GCF_932294415.1. Lineage (NCBI taxonomy): Eukaryota > Viridiplantae > Streptophyta > Magnoliopsida > Fagales > Fagaceae > Quercus > Quercus robur. Next base: position 43,405,583 of record NC_065540.1, on the reverse strand, counting down.
AGCAGTTGAAAAACAGGAATTGCAAATAGGTGCGATCTGACCTAAAAAGATAAAATTGCAGTTCTGGCAATCTCTCTAGTGAGGTACAATCATCTGCAATTACAGAATCAATAGTTGACGGAACATTTTCCAATGATTGAAGACTCGTGCAACCCTCCAAATAGAGTTTTCGAAGATTAGAGAGTTGAAACATGCTTTCAGGAAGGGAAAAAAAATTATTTCCACTTAGATCTAAGTATTCTAAAGAGGACAAGCAGCCAATGTCATTGGGGATTGACCAAAGATCACAATGACTAAGATTCAAATTGGTTAAAGATTGCAGACCTGATAAGGAAGGCAATGATAAGCCCACCGGAACTGGACTTGTTTGCAGGGAAGAATATATAAATGAAGGCAATAATATTTTTTCCATCGTAGGATTTGTTGGCAAGTAAGATAATGAAATCCATAATGGTTCCATCGACTCAGGACTTGCTGGCTGGGAATAAAATTCAGATAACTTCCATCCATGGATATGAAGCTGCTTGAGTTTTTTAAGGAGAACAATGGAAGAAGGAACCTCTTTTATGGCTGTCCAACACAAATTAAGCAGCTCCAAACCTTCCATATTTCCTATGTTCTCAGGCAAGTTGTCAAATTTTAAGCATCCAAAAAGATCAAGAGACTTAAGCAACTTCAAACTACAAATGGTGCTAGGAAGGTGCACAAAATTTATGCAATATCTTAGAGTCAATGCAGCAAGGTTAATCAAACATCCAATTGATGAAGGCATCTCTTCTATAGCTGTTTTACTCAAATCAAGCATCCATAGACCTTCGATTATCCATGAGTTCTTTGGCAAGTTTTTGAATCTTGAGCACATTTAAAGATCAAGAGCACCATGGAACTTAAAACCACAAGTGGTGTTAGGAAGGCACACAAGATTCTTACAATCTTTGAGAGTCAATGAATTAAGGGTCGTCAAGCCTTCAATTGATGAAGGAAACTCTTTTATAGCTGTTCCACTCAAATCAAGATCACAGAGACGGTTGAGATTCCCTAGGTTCTCCGGCAAGTTGTCAAAATTCGAGCACCCACAAAGATTAAGACGTTGAAGCGAACTCAAGCTACAAATGGTGCTAGGAAGGCACACAAGATTCTTACAATCTTTGAGAGTCAATGAATTAAGGGTCGTCAAGCCTTCAATTGATGAAGGAAACTCTTTTATAGCTGTTTCACTCAAATCAAGCTCACAGAGATGTTTGAGATTCCCTAGGTTTTCCGGCAAGTTGTCAAAATTCGAACACCCACAAAGATTAAGACATTGAAGCGAACTCAAGCTACAAATGGTGCTAGGAAGGCACACAAGATTCTTACAATCTTCGAGAGTCAATGAATTAAGGGTCGTCAAGCCTTCAATTGATGAAGGCAACTCTTTTATACCTGTTCCACTCAAATCAAGATCATAGAAACCTTTGAAATTAAGACGTTGAAGCGAACTCAAGCTACAAATGGTGCTAGGAAGGCACACAAGATTCTTACAATCTTTGAGAGTCAATGAATTAAGGGTCGTCAAGCCTTCAATTGATGAAAGAAACTCTTTTATAGCTGTTCCACTCAAATCAAGATCACAGAGACGGTTGAGATTCCCTAGGTTCTCCGGCAAGTTGTCAAAATTCGAGCACCCACAAAGATTAAGACGTTGAAGCGAACTCAAGCTACAAATGGTGCTAGGAAGGCACACAAGATTCTTACAATCTTCGAGAGTCAATGAATTAAGGGTCGTCAAGCCTTCAATTGATGAAGGCAACTCTTTTATTTTTGTTCCACTCAAATCAAGATCATAGAGACCTTTGAGATTCCCTAGGTTCTCCGGCAAGTTGTCAAAATTTGAGCACCCACAAAGATTAAGATGTTGAAGCGAATTCAAGCTACAAATGGTGCTAGGAAGGCATACAAGATCCTCACAATCTACGAGAGTCAATGAATTAAGGGTCGTCAAGCCTTCAATTGATGAAGGCAACTCTTTTATTTTTGTTCCACTCAAATCAAGATCATAGAGACCTTTGAGATTCCCTAGGTTCTCCGACAAGTTGTCAAAATTTGAGCACTCACAAAGATTAAGATGTTGAAGCGAATTCAAGCTACAAATGCTGCTAGGAAGACACATAAGATTTGAGCAATAATTTAGATTAAGAAGAACAAGCTTTTGAAGAAGTCCAACAGATGGGTGAAGCTCACGTAAATTTTGACAATATGAAAGTGTTAATTTCTCAAGATTTAGGACTCCAGTGAAATCTGGAGATATAATCAAGCACGATTCTGACAAGTCGATGAACTTCAACTTGTCAAAATTCTGTTTCAAGAAGGAAAAAAAAAAGTTAAAAAAGAAGTCAAGTCGATGAGTTTCCTAGTGTCCGATTTATTGAAATTTAAATGCAAAGTTGTGAGGATACTGAATAACACATAATTACCTTTAGTTCTATCCAAAGTTGTTCAATTCTGCTCTCTGGCAAATGAAGCATAACAAGCTCATCTAGCTGAAAAGTTGATGGTAGAGAATTTGAAGGATAATACCTCCAACAAAGAACTCTTAAAGAATTTGGAAGATGTTGAGGAACATGGAAAATACCATCAATGCTAAGAAATTTAAGATTGTACATTTGCGAAATAGCCTCAGGGCTCCAACATGTCTCTTTTCCTTCATCATCATAATTACGCAAAATATGCATGGCTTGAACTCTTTCTATTCCCTAATAATCAAGAAGGAATTGGTGAATAGTGAAAGAACTTATTAGCATAAATATTTAAATATCAAAATTGCTGAACAAGAAGGTAGGGAATGAGCTCAAATTCTCTAAATAAACTCTTACCTTATTTTTTTTCAACACGTTTTCAATGTCCTCATAACGCCACAATCTACTACGCTTCCCACAATCATTAGGGCACTCTTGACAAACTATGTTCTTACCCATTTCTTCAAGTAAATCATGCATCCTCAATATACCTTCATCATCAATTTTCAAGAGAGATTTATCAATGAGTTCCTGCAATCCAATATCAGGGTGAAGGCCAAGACTATCTAGTACTTCTACTATATGATCCTTCTCCTTGTGATTAAAGAAGCATGCAATATGCAGGAATATTTCCTTATCTAAGTCATCGAGTCCATCAAAACTTATTTGAAGTACATTGAAAACTTCTTTCTTAGGATTTTCTTTGATCCTCTCCAATGCACTTCTCCATAAAATGGTACTTTTCCCAAACAAGAAGGAACCCAAAACCTTAAGAGCTAAAGGCAGACCAGCAGCATGTTTTAAAACTTCTTCGGACATCACTAAATAATCATTTGGGGGGACATGCTCTTCTCTAAAAGCTTTTGAGCAAAAAAGTTGTAAAGCATCTTTATGATACAATCCTTTAACTTCGTATGTTTTATCAACTCTATGCGTTTTCAACATATGCACATCTCTTGTTGTTATGATAATTCTACTACCCGGACCAAACCAATCATGCTCCCAAGCTAAATTTTCTAACTGGTCTAATTTATTTACGTCATCAAGAACAAGAAGAATCCTTTTACGACATAACCTATTCCTGATCTTGAGAATTCCATCATACTTATCTCTGATTTTCAAATCTGTTTCCTCCAAAATATTAGAAATAAGTTTCTGTTGTAGTCCAACTAAACCATGTTTTTCAGAATTTTCCCTAACATCCTCAATAAAACTATAAGCTTCAAATTCTTTAGAAACCATATGGTAAACAACTCTAGCAAGAGTTGTCTTACCCATTCCCCCCATTGCCCAAACCCCTATAAAGCGAACATCGTTTGACCCTATAGCTAACAACGACTCCAATTCCACCATTCGAGAGTATATTCCTACCAGATCCCTAGTAATGTAAGGGAATGCATCATATTTCAAGTGAAGTGATATCCATCCCATGATGTCTTTGATGTCTTCTGTCTCATACCTGCAATGAAAAAGGTACAGTACGCATTGAGTTTGAACCACCAAGAGTTCACGCAAAAAAATATATATAACATATATGATGTTCAATTCGGTTGAGTGAAACAAAAATAAGTAAAGTGATCCACTCAGGAAAAAATTGAAAGAAGTAGAATGAAACATTAATGTAGATCTGCTTAAGGTTTCAAATAAAGTTATATATATATATATATATATATGAAGTGGGTCATCTGAATATATTTAAAATAAATAAATAATTAGTCAAGTTTAATTACCTAGTATTCTTTAAATGACATCCAGCGAGATTGCCCACTTCTCGCAAAGCTTCTCTCCATTTCTCCACCCTCTCTTTGTTCTCCTTTTCTTCATGTTCAATAAATGTTTGCTCAAAAGTTCCCATTTGTTTCCGTATATCGGATGGATCCACATAGTGAAAAACAGGTAGAATTGTCATTCCCGTCTTTTTCTTGCAGTGAATGATGTGTGCAAGTTCATCTAAGCACCAAGCTGAAGATGCATAGTCTTTTGAGATAATGACGATAGCAAATCTCGACTCCCCTATTGCTTTCAACAGCTCTGGTGAGATGGTTTTTCCTCTGTCAAGGTTTTTATCGTCTTTAAAAGTGTGAATGCCTTTTTGTATCAAAGCTTCATAAAGATGACCCACAAAATTGTAGCGGGTGTCCTCGCCTCTGAAACTGAGAAAGACGTCATAATTCCATCGGGCAACAGCAGAAGAGGAAGAACTTGGGAAAGATGATGAGTCCATTTCCATGTCCACTAAAGCCATTAGAAAAATAGATCTGCCTGCAAAATTAAAAAATAAAAATAAAAACCAAAAAACAAATAATAATCAATTAGAAATTTAGAACCGAAGAAAGATTAAAAGGAAAATGAATTAGGGAAGAAGAAATTACTTGATCCCCAACCTGACTTGCGTAGTTTTGAAAATGCGTCGAATCCAATCTGAAATTTGAAAATGAAGAGAGAGAAGACTGAGAAGAGAATTTGGAGAGGACCTAGAAATTTGGAAGTGATGAAATTTCAGTGCTCCTTTTAGGAAATATTACAAGAAACTTCCACTGCTCTGTTTTATTATATTTTTCAGAGTACTTCCACTTCCTAGAAATTTCAGTGCTCCTGAGAGAAAACAAAGAACTAAACAATGATTTTTTTTTTTTTTTTTTTTTTTTTTAGAAGAGCTAAACGATGAGTAGATCATGAGAGGCCGAGAGGGTACAGTGAGAATGGAAGAAAGTGAGAGAGGGCAGAAAAAGGTCTGGTCAGGTCAGTGAAGAGGGTAAAGAGATGAGAAGGGGAAAAAGTAATATCTGAAAAATTGAAAAGTACAAAAAATAAATTAAAGAAGTGGAGTAAGAGCATCTCCAGCAGCCTCTCCAAATTTTTGCCTAATTTTTGCTTGTTTAGAGAATGAACAATGACATTTAGCTTTTAGCTACCCACTTTTTCAAATACACTTTCCAACAGATTCTCTATCCCATTCTCTATCTCATTTAAATATTATTTCTTCATTCATTGTTTATTCTTTTTTAATCATCATTTATTCTTTTTTTAACAACTATATTTTTCAATGAAAAGTGCTATGTTCACAACATTTTACGCAATACTTTCACAACAAAATTTATGTGGAAAGTTATTACTAGTTTTAATTTGTACCCACCACTGAAATTATTTTTTTACTTGCCAATATTAACTAATAATAATCTGTTACTTAAAATTTATTGTGAAAATATTGTAAAAATATTGTGGTAGTATTTTTCAATTAGGATTTTTTATTTTTCCCTTATCTCTTTTTTTCCTCCACACGTTTCTTTTCTTTTCTTTTTTCATCTTTTTTTTCTCCTCCACACCTTTCCCTTATCTCTATCTTCTCTAGCACTTTCTCTGGAGCACTTTTCTTTTTTTGTTCTTTTCTTCTCTAGCAGCATTCGGCTGGAGCTCTATTCTTTTTTTTTTTTCTTTTCTTCTCTAGCAGCACTTCGGCTGGAGCTCTCTCTCACACATGAAGATCGTCCGCTTGTCCTTCTCCCACCACCGCATATCCTCCTCCCCACCAAGGCTCAGATGGGTCAGCTTTGCTTCTTTTTTTTTTTTTTTTGTTCTAATTTGATTAGTTTTAAAATTGTGATTTGAGTTTGTATTTTGATTGAGACTGAGTTTAGAGATGTTTGAGAGAAAAGATCAAGAATAGTTCTGTTGTTACCGTTGTGATTATTGAGTGAAAATTAAAAATTTTAATCAGTTGTGATTATTGAGATTGAATTAATTCTTTTGCTCATGAATAGGTCTCTCTTCTTTTTTTTTTTTTTTTTTTTTTTTTTTTTTTTCATTTGGTTTATGAGAAAAATTGTTTTAGTGTTTGGATTGTATTCTGCGTTTTGTAGTCGTTGAGATAAAGAAGAGAGAAAGAGAGTGAAGAAGAAAGAGAAAGGAAGGAAAGAGAAAAAAATATTTTTTTAATTCAACCGGGATTAATTTAAGGAGAAATAACGTTTGCAAAATCTACAGTGATTGCTACAGTGCTCTCCAGACTTGGAGAGCTACTGTAGCAAATCTAAAATTTTTTTTGGAGATAGAAAGGCTGCTGGAGAGCTGATTTTGTGTGAACAGTGGCTTTTCTCTCCAAAATTTGGAGATGGCCAGCCCTGTTGGAGATGCTCTAAGGAGCCTTCTAGGAACGTTCATAGTTTACTTTACCCAATAAAGAAAAAGTTTTTTTTTTTTTTTCTTTTTTTGAGAGAGCATCTACGACAAGTACAATCTTCTTTATTTGATTATTTTTAAACAAACAATCTCATCTCAGGTGTATGCAAGATGATTTTGTCATTTTTGATCAGCATCCTACTGTAGAATTTCTTCCTATTTTGTATGCAGATATGTATGGTGTGTCATGTTGTAGGCTGACAAGCCCATCTTTTGTGTCTGTAAACAGTTAGGTTGATTATAATATAGCCCTTTTAACCAAAAAAAAAAAAAAAAAAAAAACTACTAAGTAATATCAAGTCTGAATTTTTTTTAATAACCAATCTCATAATTATAACACCTTATAAAAAATTTATTTTTATACTCCTAAATTAAGTAATTTAAATAATTCTTTCTCAAAAAAAAGTAATTTAAATAATTTATGGATACATATTCTGCGTGTAATTCCAGAACGGTACACCAACACGCTCTAACACCAAAATATTCTATTCCTATGGCCAATCCCAAAAAAAAAAAAAAATCCAAGAGACAGAATTCAAAACTTTGTTTTTTATTGCTTTTTACTGCTTCCAAGTTAATAGTTTGTTTGTATATTTATTAAAAAATTAATTATTAAAGTAAAGTAAAAAAAATCATGCAATTGTCTTTTAAGAATGGAGATTTTTAAACTTAAAAAAAAAAAAAAAATCATTTTCAATTTTAACATTAGAACAAATGAATAATTTTAATCCTCTAACTTTTCTCTCTTACATTTAAAAAAGTGCAGTTGCATAGTTTAGGTGCTCATATATATTGTGCAAATGCCCACTATTAGTTATATGACGGCGTCTTTGCATGACTAAAATAATAAATAATGTCAGCTCAAAAAAACAAAAACAAAAATATTGTTAGTTTTATGTATTAATTACTTTTTTTTTTGATAAAATAAAAAAGAAAACTCACGTGTGCAGTCATTATCCCAAGCTCCAAAATACAATTGGGTAAGCCCAAGAGTACCACCAACTTGAAAGTGGAGCTCAGAGACCCCGACCCCACACAAGCCCCATTGGTTTTAATCCACACATTGAAATTGTGTAACCCACACAGCACGAGCATGGGGTGTCGAACCTGGGCACCTGATGGGGACACAACAGCCACTTACCACTTTGGCACACGAGCTGGTGGTTTATGCATTAATTACTTAAATCCACTCTAAAAGTATAAATTATAAATTCTTTGCACTTTGCATTGCAAACTATTAAAACTTTAAAGTTTAAACTATCTTCTTAAATTTAATGGAGACTGTGCTTTCTAGCCTCACTTTATTTTTAACAATTTTTTATTTTATTTTATGAGAATCTATTTTTAATTGTGAATAAGACACAATTTGCAAGCATTGTTGAAAACATAAAATTAAGATGGCTATTACAATGGTTAGGTCTAAAGTCTAAAAACTTTGATAGTGGGGATGTTGAAGCAATTCTATGTGAGAGAGTCAATTTCGTACTGGAGGCTATACTGATTTGATAAGTGAAACAATATATTTCAGTACCGGTCAATACTAGTGTACCATTTCGAATTTACCGCAATATATATATATATATGAATTTATATAAATAATTAGAGCTTATTAATCTTAAAACATAACTTAATATATTGAATTAGAACTAAAATTCCTATTTATTTTGTTTATGCTACTAGCCCATATCCAAGCTATTTTAAACCTCTATCCAAGCCCAATATTTTATTTGACCGTCCAATACAACTTTGAGAGCACAAGCCTACAATATTGATATTGAATGATAAACAATTTCCCATGAAACAAGAGTGGCGGACGGCTATTGGAGTAATATTTTGACATTGAATGATAAACAATTTCCCATGAAACAAGAGATGCAAACAGCTATTGGAGTAATATTTGACTATTTGTACAATTTCTTATAATTCCAAGAAAGCTTTTTAAGCATTCACTTCAATTTTAAAAAAAACTACCCATCACGTGAGGGGCCAGTGGAATCAGACTCACGCCAGTCACACACTCACATGGCAAGCAGCACATAAATTAAGACCCGTATAAAACAAAACTAAAGAAGATTAAAAACCAGAGGAGCAGACCAAATGAATAAGAAAAAGACGACGACGACGAAGAAGGGAGATAGATCAACAAGGTAAGGGTGACAAAGAAGCATGTTTACTGCGTAGGCGACGTGATCGACGCTAATCCAGTAAGTTATTGAGGAGGGAGAGTGACTTTTAGATCTGACAGTTCACTTTTTTTGTTTCGGTCCGGTATGCATTTATCGGCCGGAATCCGGTATTTGGTCCGGTATGACCGGATCAACCCGGTAAGACCGGTATTTAATTCGACACAAAACACAGGCATTTCCGTATCGGAGTAGGTGTCGGTACGAAAATTACCGGTCATACCGGCCGGTACAGTACGAGATTTACTACCTTTATTTCTACGTGTTCCCCTAACTTGTTATTAGACAAATGATGCTATGTTTTGGTCACATTCCAACAATGAGTTCTACACAGTCAAATCTAGTTATTATGTGATCCTCTAAAAAAAAAAAAAATCTAGTTATTATGTGGCTAAGATCATCGTAATAAAAGAAAATTTAATATAGAGCTCAAATGGGGCATAAGCAGCTGTGGTCAAAGTCTCAAAGATTTGAAAGTTTTTACAGTGTTTGATTCTCAACACACCCATATCTCAATTTTCATAATTTAGTTCTCAATTTTCAAATTCCTGTTTGGAACCCAAACTTAAACTCAGTATTTGGTTTGTAAAAAGCAAGTGGGGCCTATCTCAGAACGGCTACCCACGTTTCTTCTACACACAAACCCAACCTGAAGATAAAAGAAGAATGCAAAGGTGAAAAAATATTAAAAGTTTTGATCTGATAAAATAAACCCAGAAAATAAAGCCAAAAGATCTCAGTTTTAAAGGTTTAGTGTTGATATATGAAGTTCTGATCTCATATCATAGACCCAATAAATAGCACAAACATCATAAACCCAAAAAACTAAAATAATGTAGTCTGAAAATCAGAGCCAAAAAAGACTGTAAAAACACATCAAACTCCACAAAATTTTAACAATAGATGAGACTGAGAGAATCAAGGAGACGCACCTGAGATTGGGGCTAGAACAGGTGGATCTGAAATTAGGGAAGAAGAAATGACTTGATCCCAACCTGATCACTTGCGTTGTGTTGAAAATGCGTCGAATCGGAGTGAGTAAAAATCCAATCTGAAATTTGCAAACGAAGAGAGAGAAAAGACTGAGGGGAGCTAGAATTTTGGAAGTAATGAAACAGACTGAGGTTTCAGTGCTCCTTTTAGGGAAAATTACAAGAAACTTCAACTGCTCTTTTTTATTACTAATATATGTTTTCTCATTTCTGAGTAATTCCACTTCCTAGGGAGAAGCAAAAGTTGCTCCTTTTTTTCTTTTTCTTTTTTATGCTTTTTCAAAAGTGGCAATGAAAGTTGTAGTGCGGGAGCAGCAAAAGTTCTCTTTTTATTATTTTAATTTTAACGGTTACTATAACTTCCTTTCACATTTTTCTTCTTAAAAAAAGTTCTTTTCATATTGCTTTTTCACTTGGGTGTATAGCTTTTTCTTTATAGTAAAAATACAAAAAAATTCAAGCACTACAACGAGGAAGACAGGCTGTATAACTTCCCATTAACTAGAGAAGTCCTGTCTATATTGCTATTTTTTGCCAACTATAAAGTTCTTTTTACATTTGCTTTTTGACCCAAGTTTAAGAGTTTGTTTATATATTTATTAAAAAAATTAATTATTTAAGTGAAGTAAGAAAAATCATGCAATTGTCTTCTAAGAACTGAGATTTAAAATTAAAAAAATTATTTTTAATTTCAACATTAGAACAAATGAATAATTTTAAACATTTTAACTTCTTTGTCTTACATTGAAAGTGCATTTGCATAGTTCCAAGTGCTCATATATATTGTGCATATGCCTAGTATTAGTAATACGACAGCATCTCTGCGTGACTAATATAATAAATAATGTCAGCTCAAAAAAACAAAAACATAAATAGTGTTAGTTTTATGTATTAATTACTTAAATTCACTCAAAAAAAATTACTTAAACTCAGTAATTCACTCTAAAAGTCTAAATTATTAATTCTTTGCACTTTGCATTGCAAACTATTAAAACTTTAAAGTTTAAACTATCTTTTTAAAATTTAATGGAGAATATACTTTATCAGCCTCACTTTATTATTAACAGTTTTTTAATTTATTTTATAAGAATCTATTTTTAATTGTGAATAAGACATAATTTGCAAGTATTGCTAAAAACATAAAATTAAGATAGCTATTACAACTCTTTCAGTCTTAAAATCTTTATCTTTACCACCACGCATGGTTGGTATGATGGATGTCACTTGTGGGCCATAGTTTTTTTTTTTTTTTTTTTAAGTCTATTTTAGTCTTTATACTTTGATAGTGGAAATGTTGAGGCAATTTTATGTGTTTCCCTAACTTGTTATCAGATAAATGATGATATGTTTTGGTCACATTCCAGGAATGGGTTTTACACCGTTAGATCTAATTATTATGTGGCTAGGATCATTACAATAAAAGAAACTTTAATTTAGAGCTCAAATGGGGCATATCCTAGTGTGGTCAAAGATTTGGAAGTTTATACACGGTGTTTGGTTCTCAACACATTCATGTCTTAATTTTCATAACTTAGTTCTTATTCTCATAACTCACAACTCACAATTCTTAAATCAATTCATAATTCCCTTTCTTTCTTTCTTTTTTATTCTCACGCAAATTCTTGTTTGGAACCCAGACTTGAACTCAGTTTCTGGTTTGTAAAAAGCAAAATAAAACTCAAACAGTGGGAACTATGTCAGAACGGCTACCCAATACCCACATTTTTTCCACACACGAACCCAACAAAGAAAAGAAGAAAGCAAAAGTGGAAAGAGAGAGAGAGGAGAATAGGGAGAGAATTTGTGTAGTTTCTATCAAAGCTTCATTGTGCTCCTTTTTTTGACGCTTTGTCAAAAGTGGTGCAGAAAGTTGTAGTACAAAATTTCTCTTTTTTATTATTTTATTTTTATTAGCTACTATAAACTGCTTTTTATATTTTCTTCTTAAAAATAACGAAGTTCTTTTCATATTGCTTTTTCACCGGTGTATACTGTATAAGCAACGATGTTGGAAATTTCCAAAGAAACTTCATTTGAGAGTTTTAATTGGTTATGTTGTCTAAACAACAGTTTTTATTATTTAGACAACACAATACGTATTTTTATAATACTTTTCACTTACACATATTTTCATACCACTTAAATAACGTTATTAGAACAATATTAACAAACGAGCCTTAAGTTAATGGTAGAGTCATTATATGAGTCAACCTTACTATACACATCCCGTGTGTTCAAAAATGAGGACAAAGCGTAAATTCATGGTGACTAGCAAAAGATGATGATAACTTTTTTTTTTTTTTTTTTGCTGGGTAATTGGTTTATAGGGGGATCGAACCCCCGAGCTTGACAAGGCACTAAGGCCCGGGTACCACTTAGGCACAAGGCCCGGTGGTGATGATGATAACTTGATTGCTACACAAATGGTGGGGGCATTGAATAAGTGTCATAACCAAGGTTGTCAAAATCGGGATCCTACGTAGGATCGTTGAAGGTAGGTGGGATCGTAGATCGTAAGATCGGATCGTGAATCGTAAGATCCTACATATTTTCAGATTTAAAGCAAAAAACACATTGATTATGACTTTGTATGTTGAATAATCACGTAACTTATAAATTCATCCATAAAAAAACTTAGATTTGTATCATATGATGTAATTTGCATGTCATACATCGCTAAGTCTATACTAACGAAACAAATATATTTAAGTTTTGACTTAATGTATCTAAAAAGTTCAATAAATATTTAATTAGCAACCAAATACCAAAATATTTATCAAAACATATGGAAAATATTTTTAAGTTCTAAGTTCCAAATTTGAAATCCAAAATAAGTTAGCAAATGGAAACGAGCTAACTACAATATGAAATCCAAAAGTAAGATGAATATTAAGGTGAAGTGAACATTTAATTATTCTCATTCTAAGGTTCTTATAACCACCATCCTAAATTCCTAATCATCATCATCCATATCATCATCTATATAGACATTATATATTTGTATACTAGAGTTGTAAAAGATATCAAGATACAATTTCACACTCAACTATTCAAGTTATACCACTCAGCAACAATTAAAAAATATACTCAAAAAAATCAATCAATCAATATACAAATACAAGCATAACTGATAAAATTATATATAAAAAAATTAAAAAAAATTTAGTAATATTAGAATACAAATTAGTATATTGATCAAACAAATTTAACAATATTATAACTTAAAATGTAGCAAAGCCAAGTCAAATTCTTCATTTAGAAATGAAGAAACATTCTTTCATTTTGATTACAAGTGAACTAGAAATTAGAAAACATTTTCTTAGGTTGACATAATTTTATAAAATAAAAAATAAAAAGTCATACCATCACAACATGAAAAAATAAAAATCCTTAAAACTTCATCAAAACAAAAAATTTATCCAAAAAAAAAAAAAAACAAAAAAACTATGTTTTTGGTAGGATCGGTAGGATCGGTAGAATCCCATACGATCCTACGATCCTATACGATCCTACACGATCCTACCATTTTTACGATCCTAGTGCGATTCTAATCGTTTTGGTGATGTGGGATCGTAAAATCATGCGATCCTACGATCCAGATCGCGATTTTGACAACAATGGTCATAACTCATAAAGGGTAAATGTTGTGGGGGAAAAGTTGTATCTGGCTAATTTGTATTTGTCAAACTTTGTCCTAATTAAACCGATTCTAAGTTTAGGCCCATCTTTTTGTCATTAATTACTGGATCTTTACTATTTGATTTTTGCTCCTTCACTACTGTGTCTGTGATTGATTTTACCGGTGCTTTCCGTTGTATAGAGTTAATTAAGTCTTATTAATAAAATAAAATAAAAAACAATTTTTAGTATTGGTATCCTTCAATGGTGACTTTTTTTTTCTTTTTTTTTTGAGATAATATACAAAAATACATAGAGAATAGAGAAGGAGAGAGTGGAAATACAAGATTTACAACATTAGCACTTACAAAAAGACCTAACCTTGGTAGTGGCATCATAGTCCTAAAAAAATTCCATAGTTAATTGCATCCATGAAGTCAAATCAGGCAAATTGGATTTTAGAATCACATGAAATCTTATAAAATCTTTTCTTTTCTTTTTTTGAAAAGCTTATAAAATCAAAAAAAAAGAAAAAAAAGAAAAAAAAAGAAAAGGAATTAAATTTCTAAACCAAGTAATAAAAGACAATAAGGTTTTGAAAAGAAAGGAAAAGGAAAATAAGCCTAATAAGGGTTAACTAATCACTCATAAATAAAATAAATCCTAAACATCTATTGTTAGGCCTTAAACCCACATTTGGGTGGCCTATTTGGTTAGATACTCGGCCAACAAATCTCATGACTTGGGTTCGAGCCTCAACAATTAGTTGTGTGTTGGTGCTCCTTATATCTCATCTTCATTCCAAAAGATCCAAAGATAATAAGTGAGTTTCTCACAAACCGGGAGTATGGGGTCTCGCCCGGGAGTGAGTAGAGTGCTATTATAGTCACACCCAGGTAGGGAAACCACATTGGTCGCCTCCTCTACCCATTTTTTGTTTAAAAAAAAAAAAAAAAAAAAAAAAAAATGTTAGGCCTTAAGTTTAACTAATAGTAGTTAGGCCATTGGTTGGGTGTCTTCTTTTTCTGTTAATGTAAGTTTGTGTAATTAGAGACATGTATCTTGTGTCCATACCAAATGGGTTAGGCCAACTCTCACCCAAAGTTTAGCTAAAAGCCCACCTTTTGTAGCATACTGAACCCTTTAACCCTAAAAGGGGTTAACGGGAAAGGGCCTTCCCATTTCTAACACCTTGTGTCCTACAAAGGTGTTTGCGCACAAGGTTCTTGACATGTCCTATTAACGAGTAGAACATTCCTGTAATTCTATTTCTAATACCTTGTGTCGCTCAAGCCCAAAAGGTTGGTCTTTTGGGGCTTGACGTGAAGGATCTAAGGTGTTAAAATTTTCAATTTGAGTTACCTACTTTTCAAACCCAACATATTCTTTATTTTTTCTCTATTATATTTAAGTCTTTATTATTTTTTCCCTTTCCAATGGTCATATTTTTTCAACAGCCACATTTTTTCCTTTTTGAGAAGAAGAAGAAGAAAAACAGCCATATATTTCGAACAATCATATTTTCCAACGATCATGTCCTTTCAATATAAATAGCATAATTTCGTCTCTAATTTTATTTAACTCATCAATAATAGTCTCCCTCAAAAAAAGGGGAAAAAAAATAGCTTATTGTGTAATTTGGAGGTAGCCCAAATCCAATTTGAAGTGGGTAACTTTTTATCGTTGTGTGGAAGTAGATGTTAGTAGAAGAGTTAAATCATTTCAACATTTGGTCTCATGAGAAATTGAGATTATATTTTCTATGAAATTTCAAGTCAACCAAATTCAATAATAAAAATGAAACAGTAGTACGAACACAAAGAATAAAGAAGAAAGCAAACATTAGCAAACCATTGCGGGTTGTGGCTTGGTAGTAAAAGTTCTCATATCGTTACGCATGATGCTTGGTAGGAGGTAAGCGGTTCAAGTAGTGATGCTTCAATAAATGTGTTATGCTCATGATGATAGCCTCATCAGGGCACTGATAGTATACATGGTATTGCTCATTGTCGTCACGTAACCTAGGGTCGATGAGTCTACATTGGAAACCCTTTTTTATTTAGCAACACACACACACACACACAACTTTAGAGATATTGAAGGGCATAAATTAGTGCAGAAGAAAACCAAACCATTGGACAATTAGTGTTTTTAGATTAAAAAAAGCATAAATTTTGTGGAAGAAAAAATAAATATTGAAGAAAATAAAAGGTTAAATTAAATTAAATTATTTTCTTATATTTTAGAGATTTTTTTTTATAAATATATATATATATATATATATATTTTGTCATTTAATTCACATCATATGTCATGATTTAATTGGATGAACTAGCTCATGTGACAAGTTGGGGTATACTTAATGGCTAACTAATATTTTGTTTTTTTATTTTTAATGGAGTGGTTGCCAATCAAAACTATCCCCTAATTTTAGGGGAGATGATCAAAATGTTGAAGCTTTAGGAAATATAACCTTAAACTTTAGAAGTGTGTTTTACAATTTCGTCTCTACAATATTATTATATGAGTCCAAATTTGGTAAAGATGGGGTATAAAACTTATATTTTACACTATCCAATAAGAGATTGTTATATCAGCATTTTACTTAAAATTCGATACATCCTACCACATCTAATAACATCTCAATAAACTCCCAATTTGGTTGGATTTATATATGAATATTAGAATTGATTAGGTATAATTGTGCTTATTTTTAAATATATGATAAGATAATGTGACATGTTGGGATTGGAGGGGTAAAACATGGGTTTTACACCACATCCTTACCAAATTTAATCTCTCATCATATTAGATTGTTTCAATTTCAATTTGGGTACGATATCAATTTTGTATGTGTTAGATAACAAACTGCAATAATGAGGGCAATTTAATTGGTGTTGTGGGTCCACAAATCACATGTTTTGCATGTGATTGTAACTATGCTTTTTTGTCCAAGATAATCTCAATTTGGACAAAGGGTGAGTATTGCGGTAATTCTCTCAAATTTGGGGGGTCAATTGAGCAAATCAAAAGTTTAGAAAAAGATGGTAAAATTATTTAAAGATTCTAAAAATTAAAATGTCAACTTCAAAAGTGTCATTAATTTTCTTACAACCTACTTTGTGTTTTTGTCTTGTGGTGGTTCAATTGAGCAACATCGGTCCATCTCAAATGTGAAACATTCGGTAAAATTTTCAATATCGGTAGGAGGATTGTAATTTAAAACCAATATAAAATATGGGTTTAAAAACAAAGTTTACCCCAAAAAAAAAAAAAAAAAAAAGTTTGGTATTTGCAAAGACCTGGCTAGCTTGTCAGGTACAATCTCAAAAAAGTGGAGGTTCCAAAATCCAAACTTCCACTTCGTTTAGAGCATTCCCATCAAAGATTCTAAAAAATTTAGCATTTACCATCTCAAAAACCAACTTTATAATATATAACATATTACTTTACAACATCACTTACATCAAAACTTCTATTTTTTTAACACTTCATTTAAATATTCTTTCTTTATCATTTTTTATTAATTTTTTATTCTTCCTCTCTCTGTCTCTCTCCTTTGTTTCTCTCTTTCTCAACCTAGCGCCGTCGGCCACCTCAAAGAATCACCCAGATCAAAGAATCATCCAAATCAAAGAATCACAAAATCACAACAAAGACCCAACACCACCCTGATTAACCCACACCCAGCACCCAAAACCACCTCGATCAACCCACGAACCCAACCACCGAAATCAAGAACCCACCAAAATCAATCAAAACCATTGAAATTAAAACTCACTGATATCAAATCGCAAAACCCAGTCATTGTGGAGACCCACGATCAACCCACACTGCAACCCAACCACACCTAGCATCGCATCCCAGCCACACCCAAGACCCACGAACTTGAGATGCAGAGAGAAAGGGAAACAGAGAGGTGGAGAGAATGAAAAAAAGAGCGGATGAAGAGCACGAGAGAGACACAGTGAAAAGGAAAGAAGAAAAAATAATAAAAAATGGTAGCAGCTTGCTACAGTGAGATGTTAGAAATAAAACCATCATTGTAGCAAGTTGCTAAAATTTTTAATATTTGAAAGCTTGGATAAAGATGGGGTTTTATGATTTGAGGTGTTAAAAATGTTAAAAAATAGCATTTAGCATTTTTAACACCCTTAAGCATCCGCAGCCCAACTTGCAAATGGCATATGTAACAACATTTTAGCATTCACAGCCTAATTTCCCCCAGCAACCTGTATTGCAAATGCATCCTATTGCAAAAAAATTTGCAATTGTGCTACAGTGCGATTCTAAATGTAGAATTGCACTGTAACTCAATTGTAAAACAAAAAACATTATTTTATTCTCCCACTGACTGAAGCTCTCTTCTCAACACTCTCTCTCATTTCTCTGTCTTCTCTTCTCTCTTCCTTTTGTTCTATGGCTGCTCTCTCCTCTCCTCAAACCCAAACCTCCATTTTTCTCAAACCCAAAACCCCGTGTGGTGGTGGTGGTGGTGGTAGCGGCAGAGGTAGGCGTGGATCCTCCAATACGACGTCGTCTTCCTGTAGCGGTGGCCTGGGTTGTGTGGCAGTGGTGGCGAAGTGGGTCTGGGTCGGTGGTCTGTGGTGGGTTCATCTGTGATGTGGCATGGCGGTGGCAGTGGATGTGGGTATTCGGTGGTAGTGGGTAGTGGGATTTTGGGTCAGTCCTTGCACGGCGGCGGCATGGTGGGAGTGGGTTTTGGGTCAGTCCTTGCACAAAGACTCATTTCTGGTGGTGGTTTCTATGGTGGTGCTGTGGAGTTTGGTTTTGGGTTTTAGATTTGTTGTGATTTGCTTGTTTGATTTGGGTGATTTTGGTATGGATTTTTTGTTGTGATTTTGCTGGGGTGGCAGGTGGTGCAGCAGTGGTGTTGTTGATGGTGGTGATGGCAGCTTGTGAGATCGGCGTGGGGTTGATGGTCTAGTAGTTTTGGTGATGGGTTTTGGCCGTGGGTATGGGTGGCGATGGGTATGGTTGGTCAGGTTCATGGTGGTGGGTATGGGTTTGCTGGAGGTTGAGGCCGGTGCTAGAGGTTGAGGAAGAAAGAGAGGAAAAGGAAGAGAAAAAGAGAAATAGTAAAAAAAAGATTAAAAAAGAATATTTAAATGAAATGAAAAAAAAAATAGAGTTTTGAGATGTTGAGTATATTGAAAAATGGTATGTTATAATTGATAAAGTTACTTTTTAAGATGGTAAAATAGGATGGGATGAGATTTTCGGCTGTGGATGCTCTGTATGCAACTCAGAAGAATTAAGAAATGTCAAATGACGTCGATTTCAGGGCAAGATGTATATATATATATAAGAGGAATTTTGAAATTGCAATAGACAAAAGAAAGAAGAAGAAGAGAACCTTGAGATGAGGAGCTGTGATGGTTCCGGTTTTCTCCGAGTTAGACTCACTCAAACCCAGTCCTTCAGAATTGCCGTGTTCCCCATTTTTACTTCAACAAGCTCTGCTCTGACTCGGTGAAGTGAAAAATGGTGGCAATTGCCAATTACAGACGGCGTCGTTTTTTTTATTGTTAGTATTTCTTTAGAGACAGCACAAATATATAATTTGGTGTTTAAAATATGATTAAGGTTTTTATTTTAGTTTGAAATATTTAATTTATATTCCCTATAAAATTGGAAAAAGTGGGTATATCATATCAATAATAAGTTGCTTTGGAGAAATGTGGTGTCTGAAGAAGGAATGTGGTTTCAGAGAAGAGACACTAGTACTGTACTGTGTGCAGAAAATGGTTCTGAGAAATGAGAAGGATTTGAGGATGGGCTTATTAAAATAACATTGCCCTCTGCTCCCAAGAGATGGACCTGAGAAACAGATTCAATATGCATTTGAGCAACGAATTGGTGGAGTGATCTCTGCTTTAGCCACAAACAGCTACCATACCAGACCCCAGAAGAGCTTGAGATGGTTCACTGTTCAAGGTTGTTGTGTCGATTGGCATGAGAATGGTACCTAGCCACCCTAAAGATATTTATTTATATGGCATTTCTTGAATGGGAAATGGAAATCTAGAAGCAACTATAGGCATAAGCAACTAGTTTGCTGTAAGGGTTTTCATAGCATCTGGAGGAATTTAAATTGTGTCTGGTTTTGGAAAGAATTAATGAAGTGCTGCTTAATTAATTCCCAAGAATTTATGTGGGAAGACATCATTGTTTTGAGAAAATCAGTGGATGTGGAAATCTCTAAGGGTTGTGGTATGTAAGTTGGCCTCAGGTGCTGCTGTGTAGCCATCTATGGCACCAAAGGAATGCCATTCTCCATTGCCAAGGGATAAGAACTGAGGAGGGATTATGCAGTCCATATAGAGAGAGCTTAAACCAAGGGTGGAGACTAGAAGTAAGCCATTTGTAGTAAATGGGGGATAAATTTAGCTCTATCCTTGGAGAGCACCCTGCATAGCTAAATTGGTATGCAAATCATGGTCCAAAATCAACATCTGAACCGAGTGAGGTTTCTGTTCGAAATTTCTCAATATAAATCAGAGAGCCAAATGCCAGGAAGGGGGGAAAATATTATATATGTTGTGACTGTTGGAGAAAAAGAAAAACAACAATTATATTAATATAACAAAAGAGAGGCGGATTAGATTTGAAGAGTGGAAGAATTGAACAAAGCAGCCATAATGAGACAAGGGATTTTTTTGCAAAGGCAGGCTCAAATTGGGTAGCTTGGGTTCAATCTATTCTTTTAAAAGATGAGTTTCTGGAGTATTCAAGACAGCTATTGAGGTTGGAAGAAAATTCTAAATCTTAGCAGCACTGTTAAGCCATTACTGAAGTGTGAAGTGGGATCAAGTTGTCGTATTTTCCTATGGAATGATTGGTGGAATCCAGTTGGAGTCCTAATTCGGAAGAATGGTACTTGAGTCATATATGATGCTGCCAGTGGATCAAATGAAAGGGTGTCAAGTGTTTTGAAAGAAAAACTGTCTTTGGAAGCCAGTAAGATGAGATGGCCTTGTATCTATTATAGTAAACTTTGTTGGTGCATCAAAGTCCTCAAAATGTTTCAGATAAAGCCTGGTACCTATTCAAGTGCAGAGTCATTGAAGTACATTAGAGCTAAGCTTCTTTTGTTGGTGATCAAAGTCCTAAAAAACTTTCAATTACATGTAGGTATGCAAATCACGGTCCAAAATCAAGTTCTGAAAACGAGCAGGTCTGTTGCATGGGGAAAAAATATATAGAAAACATTAATATATCGGACTGTCTTTTTTTTTCTTTTTTTTTTTAAAGAAAAGAAAATGAACTTTTTTTATATAAGTAAAAAGAAAAGAAGCTAAAGAGACAGATCTTAATTAGCTTAAATTTTCTGTAAGGTAGGAAGAAAAAAGAGAAGACAGTCCTCCAATCATGAGATCTCCTCATTCTCCTTTGCATACCCCACTAAACCATGTGCTGTTAGATTACATTTCTTTAATATTGCATGAAAACTGAAGAAATTTGTTTAAAACAACCTGCAGTGTGAGCACTTTTAAATCTTTCTTGGCCTCAAACAAATAGCTTTCACTCAACTTCAATGGAACTATCAACCTGAAGTTGGAACAGTCCACCATGAGGTCTTGTATTCCAATATCAAGACTAAATGTAACAGCTTGATTCATCAATAACATTCCACCATGGTGCTGCAAAAAGTCTAGACAGAACTTGCAGTTTCTCTTAGCCCAATTTCGTCAAAATTATGCCACAGAAGCCAGGTCATGGTAAAACTGATCTCAAGCTCAGGTGAACCCAACTTTAGCATTGTCATTTCCACAAAATCAACAAAAGGAACCATCAAATGGGCATTCCCTAAGTACAGGAGAAACGGTTACGCCATAATCTGAGAACAGTAAACACCAAACCGTGGAAGAAAAAGCAAAACAACAATTACATTAATACTAAGGAAGAGAAATTTCAATATGCATTTGTATATAAAAGTTTAACAGAGCATTGCATTTGTAGGTCACCAAAATAAAGAAAAGAAAGAACGTGATTTAATCAATAATAATAGCTGACCATTTTGAGTCCTTGACAACTTCAGCAAGAGCCCAGGTTTGCTAATTCTTCAGTGTGCCTTTGGTTTCTATCCCTCTTAATTACAACCGCAATGGGCTTCAAGATTCTTGGACGTTTGATCTCCTCCTTCCATTATATTAAAGTGCACAAACAAGACAACAGGAAAATTTGATTTCAACCTGATTTAAAAAATAAAAAATAAAAAATAAAAAAAAGGAGAGAGAGAGAGAGAATGTGGCTATATGAAAGCCAAAAGAATGCTAAGGTACAACTAGCACAATACAATGATTTTATTTTATTTTTTAAAATGCCAGTAAGGGAAATACAAAAAGAAAAATTCTCTATTATATACCTAGAACAAATTAAATTTGTTATCATGCTAAAATAATTCAAAACCCACACTTTCATTTCATTGGATTCCCTCCCCAAAATAAAGAGAACATCAAGACTTGTAAATTGTAATAGAAGAAGAACGATGATGACTTACAGGCAAAGAAAAATTCTCTTATATTTGATTCAATTTTACATCCTCCATGTCTTTGGAGGTGGTTCATCATTTGAATAGCCTTCTCCACAAGGCCCAGCCCCATCATCCTCATCATGGTTTCAATTATTTTGGGTACCTTTGGAGGCTGAATCATTATTAATATCATAATGAATCCCAACTTTCCTCACCCACAAGTTATGTGAAGCACTTATTCTAATCTCAATTTTATTGGATCCATTCCCATCAATTTGATGAAAATTTTCTCCCCATTGGGAGTCGAAATAGTGAGGAGACAAATAGAGCTGCCAAAGGTGAAGTGAACTAACTACACCATAGTTTGTCCTAAAAGAAGAATGTATTGGTGATACGCTTTCAAATCCATTGACTTTAATCCAACATGTAAGAAGAAAATCTTCAAAGGTATAAGAAACCTTTGGGATTGAAAAACCAACGCACAACTCAATTCCCATCAACTCATCACACCCATAAGGCACTTGTACCTGCAATTCATGACTTATAGATTCATGTTCAAACCTTTTTGGAAAGTGACCTTCAGGAATAATAATGTCAAAGATGTCTGGTAGTTTACCACTTTATCCCTGAAATATACAAAACATAATTAATGTTTAGATTTTTTTTTTTTGAGGAAAATAATGTTTAGAACTTAGAGAGAGAGAGAGAGAGAGAGAGAGAGAGAGACCTGAAGCATGTTACTGCTACCTTGATTATAACTAACCAATTTGAAGCAGTTAACACACTGGAAATTCAAATGGGAGTGATCTGACCTAAAAGTATAAAATTGCAGTTCTGGCAATCCCCACAGTGAGATACAATTGTTTGCAATTACAATATCAATAGTAATGAACATTTTCCAATGATTGAAGCCTTGTGCAACCCTCCAAATGGAGTCTTTGAAGATTAGAGAGGTGAGACATGCTTTTAGGATGGGAAACAAAATGATTTCCACTTAGATTTAAGTGTTCTAAAGAGGACAAGCAGCCAATGTCATTGGGGATTGACGGAAAATCGAAGTCACTAAGATGCAAATATGTTAAAGATTGAAGACCTAAAAAGGAAGGCAGTAACGGTTGAGGAACTTTTAGCATGGAAACAAATTTTGGGCTCGACTGATTCAATAAAAAGGTCATCCGATGACTTGTTGTCCGGGAAATTAATGAAGGAAATACTAGGCCCATCAACTCAAGACTTTTTGGAAGGGAATAAAATTCAGTTGACTTACATATATAGATATATAGATATTTCAGATTTTTAAGGAGGGCAACGGAAGAAGGAACATCTCTTATGTCTGTCCAACACAAATTAAGCAACTCCAAACTTTTTACATTTCCTATGTTCTTTGGCAAGTTATGAAATGTTAAGCATCCAAAAAGATCAAGAGACTTAAGCAACTTCAAACTACAAATGGTGTTAGGAAGGCTTACAAGATTCTCACAATATCTTAGAATCAATGAAGTAAGGTCAGTCAAACATTCAATTGATGAAGACAGCTCTTCTATATCTGCTTTGCTCAAATCAAGTATCTCTAGGCCTTTGATTATCCATAGGTTCTCTGGCTAGTTTTTAATTAGTTCCACAACAACAGTGCGATCCAAAGAAAGCTCTTGTAAGAATTTCGGGTTTGCCACAAATTTTGGAATTGCCTTAACTTTGGAGCAATTAGAAATTTCAAGAGTCACAAGGGGCTCCATTCCAAACTTGCTTGGAAGACGAATTAGTCTTTCACAACCTTGTAAATTAAGATGAATAAGTTTTTTAAGAATTCCAATAGATGGGTCAATCTCACGTAAATTTGTGCATCTTAGAACTAATTTCTCAAGATTTGGGACACTAGTGAAGTTTGGAGTTATAATCAGGTCCGAGGAGTCAGCCAAGTCAATGAACTTCAACTTGTCAAAATTCTGTTAGAAGAAAAACAATTGTTAGAATAATTAGCTTCCTAGTGTCCATTTATTGTAATTTAAAAAAAGAAAAGTTTTAGGAGGATACTTACCTTTATTCCTGTCCAAAGTTGTTAAATTTTGCTTTGTTGCAAACAAAGTTGAACAAGCTCAGCTAGCTGGAAACTTGTCTACAAATATTTTGATGGATACAAAATCCAATCAAGAATTCTTAAATCATTAGGAAGGTGTGTGGGGACGTGGAGAATGCCATAAATTCTAAGATATTTAAGATTGTCCATCTTCGAAAAGGCCTCAGGGTTCCAACATACAACTTGTTGTTCATTATAAGTACTCAGAATATCCAAGGCATTAAGTGCTTCTGTCCCCTAATAATTAAGAAAGAATTGGTGCAAAATTAATTATTAGCATTACAATTCAAGTTCCAAATTGTTAAACATGAAGGTAGGGAATGAGCTCAAATTTGAAAATAACCTTACCCTATTTCTTTTTAACACTTTGTCAATGTCTTCGTAATCCCACAATCTACAACACTTCCCAGGATCATCAAGGCACTCTTGACAAACTATGTTCCTACCCATTTCTTCAAGTAAGTCATGCATCCGCACTATATCATTATCCATAATTTTCAAAAGAGACGTATTAGCAAGTTCCTTCAATCCAATAATAGGGTAAAGGCCAAGAATATCTAGTATTTCTAATACATAATCTTTCTTCTAATTATTAAAAAAACATGCAATATGCAAAAATATTTCCTTCTATGGTTTTTGGAGTCCATTAAAACTTATTTTAAGTACTTCAAGAATTGCTTTGTCTGGAAATTCTTGGAGTCTCTCTAATGCAATCGTCCATTCAACAGTACTTTTTCCAAACAAAAAGGAATCCAAAACCTCAAGAGCTAAAGGAAGGCCAACAACATAATTCAAAAATTGGTTAGACAACTCTCTATAATCATCAAGGACATGCTTTTTTTAAAAGCTTTCAAGGAAAAAAGGTGGAGAGCATTTTCATCATTCAATCCTTTAACTTCATATATTTCATCTGCTTGATGTGCCTCCAACAAATGCGCATCTCTTGTTGTTATGATAATTCTACTACCAGAACCAAACCAATCATGCTCCCCAGCTAACATTTTTAACTGTTTCATCTTATCTAAATCATCAAAAACAAGAAGAATCCTTTTATGACATAACCTATTCTTGATCTTAAGAACTCCATCATACTCCTCTTCTATTTTCAAATTCTTTTCCTTCAAAACTTCATCTATAATTTTCTGTTGTAGTGGAACAAGACCATATTTTTCAAACTTTTCCCTAACATCCTTAATAAAACAAAGAGCTTCAAATTCTTTAGAAACCATATGTAAACAACTCTAGCAAGAGTTGTCTTACCCATCCCTCCCATTGCCCAAATCCTTATAAAGTGGACATCTTTTGAACCTAGAGCTAAGCATGACTCCAATTCCACTAGTCGAGAGTATATTCCTACTAGGTCTTGGGTAATATATGAGAATGCATCATATTTCAAGTTAAGCGATATCCATTCTACTAGTAACTCAGGTATGCAATTAAAAAAGTAGGAAATGCATTGAGTTTGAACCACCAATAAGTTAGACAAAAAAGTATGATTCATATTTAAAGTTCAATTTTGTTGACTAAAACAAAAACATGTACATAGATCTGCTTAGGAAAAAATTGAAAGAAGTACAATGAAACATGTATATAGATTTGCTTAAGATTCCAAATAAAGTTTTATATAAAAAGTGGGTCATTTGAATATTTAAATGAAACAAATATGTCGGGATAAATTACCTAGTATCCTTTAAATGCCATTTGGCGAGGTTGCCCACCTGTCTCAAAGCATCTCTCCATTTATCTGCCCTTGTTTTTTCCTCATTTTCTTCATGTTTAACAAATGCCTGTGTAAAAGTTCCTATTTGTTTTCGTACATCAGATGGATCAACATAGTGAAAAACAGGTAAAACTGCCATTTCAATATCTTTCTTGCACGCAATGATATTTGCAAGTTCATCTAAGCACCAAGTATAAGATGCATAGCCTTTTGAGAGAATGACAATAGCAAATCTTGATTCTTCTATTCATTTCAACAGCTCTAGTGAGAAAGATTTTCCTTTCTCAAGTTTTTCATCATCTTTAAAAGTGTTGATGCCTTTATCTATCAAAGCAGTAAATAGATGATCCATAAAATTGTTTTAGGTGTCCTTGCCTCTAAAGCTGAGGAAAACATCATACTTCCGTTGCTCAATAGAAGATGAAGTAGAAGAACTTGGGAGAGATGATGAGGCAGTTTCCATTCCCATTAAAGCCATTGCAAATGCACTACTACTAAATATTGAATCACTATACCAAAACAAAAAAGAAAAAAAGGAAATTAAATACTACTAAAGAAAAAATAATGAAAATAAACTAGGGAAGAAGAAACCATTTGATGCAATGTTTTTAATCCTTTCGTTCTTTAGGTCGAGTCCAAATCTTCTGTCCCACTTTTCCTGCTCCATTATATACTTCACAAATAAAAACATGTCATATGTCCATCTAATTTATTAAATGCTAAATTTATGCCTTCTGTTCTTTCTATTTCCTAAAATAAATAAATAAATAACCCATCATATTTAGGTAATTGAAATAATAGAAGGCATAAATTTAGCATTTAATAAATTAGATGTATATGTAACATGTTTTTATTTGTGGAGTATATAGTGGAGTAAAAAGAGTGGGATAGAAGGACTCCTTTAGGTCGGTCAAACAACTTTACCTCTTTCTTTTTTTTTGGTTAATTCATGAGAACGTGCAGTTGAATCGGTGCCATTCTTTGGCTCCCTTAAAAATAGCAAACTCCAAAAAAATAAGCCTAATAACAAAATCACCAATAGCGAAGTTACAAAATTTAGCCCCAATCTACCAATCTTACCAAAATAAAAAAGCCCAGCCCCTACAAAATTTTGAGTTTAAAATTTTGATCATTCCATCAAATTCCCAAAAAAAAAAAAAAAAAAAACTGAGATAAAGTGAGAGACGTTGAACTGAAAAGAGAGGGAGAGAGGTAGTGTCACTGCAGCACAACTTGACAACAAATTGAGCATACAAATAAGTGCAGAATTGATGTTTTGAAGGATACTTAAGAGAGAGAGAGAGTTTTTACAATGGATGAAATAAAGAAAAAGTAAGAAGATGAAACGAAGAAAGAGAAACAAGCTGAAGAAGGAGAGGGGAGAAATAAAAATGATTAAATGTAGGATGTAGGTGGAGGAAAAAAAAAAAGAAAAAAAAGAAAAAGAAAAAGAAGAAAGGTCTAAGAAGATAAGAAATGGGTGGAGGAGAAAAAAAAAAAAAAAAGTGGCTTGTAGATGGGTGGAAAACTAAAACCATGGGCCTAGTAGGGATTATGTGAAAAAATATGATGTAAATTGGTTTATAATTACTAAAAGATAATATAATTCTAATATAATATATTTTTATATTACTATATATTAGGTTAATATATTGGGATTATATATATATATATATAGTAGCGGTAATTTCAAATCCCTATTGAAATATTTTGTTATTTTTGCCAAATTGAAATGGCCTCAAATATAATATTAACTCCCTTGATTTGTAAAAACTAATTGAAGTTTCATAATAATTTTCCTTTTATACTATAGCCCTTCTAACTCAGAATCCTGACTTTGTTCAGGTTTACAAAGTTAAGCAAATAAACTCATTCTAGCCAAACATACATTGCTCTGCCACTCGCTGTGACTAAGCAAAAAAAAAAAAAAAATCACTATAAAGTTTAAACGTGTGTAATAAACAGTGCTCCAATAAGAATGCCATTTTTTTTTTTTTTTTTTGTGGATGAAAAAATGCCAAACAATTTCATAACACAGCATTATCCATGAAGCATAGGATTCCTTTCTAAACAAAAAAAAAAAAAAAAAAAAAAAAAAAAAAAAAAAAAAACGAGTAAGATAAGATGCCACTTCGGTTCATGACTTCACTTGAAAATGAGCCCCAACTTGCAATTCAATTTAATCCAAATATGGACAAGGATGCCAAACATTAGCAAAAAATTATCGTCCTATATTTTTACAGTACTATCAAGAGTTTTGTATCTTAATTAATGGGTATATTTTGGTGTTTTTAAATAAAACATTCAAATCCAAATCTCATCTCCTCCATTTGAATTATCCGAAAAACCTTTTACATTTATCAACAAAGAGTAGAGCTATGAATGCAGTATTTTCATAACAAAACTTAAATGACAAGTTGTTATTTATTGGAAGGAAAAAAAATGATGTTAATAATAGAGTTAAATAAGAACCAATAACAACTTGTCATCTGAGTTTTGTCGTGAAATTATTATATCCATAATACTACCCATCAACAAATACTACATAGTAAAGAAACTAACTATGGTTTTAGTTTAGAAAAAAATGAGAAACTAACTATGTGTTTAGTTGCAAGGCTGCATCAATACAATTTGAGGTTGATGCCAAAATTTATACTTAAGCACCACTTAAATAATATTTAATTTATTAACCATCAATTTGGTTAATGTTTCATTTAAAACCCAATATTCTTACTTTTAATCTAACTAATTCAGTTGACGAATACTAGAAATATTACAAATTTTATAGCATAAGCATTACAAGTTGATGTGCTACGGTCCGACAAAAAAAAAAAAAAAATGATTCAAACATTCACTTATTATATTATTTAAGTGGCACCAATCATATTCTTATCACATCATTATAAGAATTTTGTAGTAACTTTAGCATTACGTTTACTTTGGCTATGGAAGTAGAAGTTGGTAGAAGTGCTCAATCAATTCAACATTTGGGCTTGTGAGCAATTGAGGTTTTATATATATATATATATATATATAATTTCAAGTCAGTCAAGTTCAATAAAAATAAATAAAACAATAGTCCAACCACGAAGAACAAACAATAGCAAAACCACACCACAAAAATTAGGTTTAAAAAAAAAGATTAAAAAGAGGCAAAATTTTGGTGAAGAAGAAAGAAAAATATCGAAGGAAGGAAAAAGTTAAATTAAATTAAAAATTTTCATTTATTTGATTTTGAGAGATTTTTGCAATTGTTTTAATTTTTTTTTTTTTTTTTTTTTTTTTTTGTTATTCAATTACATGGTCCACGTGTCATGATTTAAACGAAGAACTAGCCCATGTACCAAGTTGAGGTGTCACTTAATTTTTTTTTTCAAAGTTTCACTAGAAATTGAAGCTGTATTTTTTTTTTTTTTTTTGGAGAAAATTTCAACCTCTGGCATCTGTCCCTGATAATAACTCTTTATTATCAGACCAAGACACCAATCAGTTTTTGGTATAAGCGGGGATTGAACCCCAGATCTCTTATACAACCATCAGAGACTTTACCAATTGAGTTAATTGAAATCCACATCTCTCACGTAGTTGATTGTTAACATTAGTTACAGAATCTCACAAGATTCCATACCAACAAATTTTTCTCTCTCCAATACCAAAATCAAAATTGGAAATAAAATTTTAATTTTCCTTGACCATATATCCACCACCTTAATCAAGGTAAAGTGGAACTCATTAATATTATATATATATATATATATATATTTATTTATTTATTTTATCACAGTTTTTTTTTTTTTAAATAGTTTCAACCTATAGCATTTTGGTTTGATAATAGGTTATCATTAGATCAAGACACCAATCGGTTTTTAGTGTATGTAGGAATTAAACTCCAGATCTCTTATTTAGCCATTAGAGACTTTATCAATTAAGTTAACTGGAACCCACTTTCATCACAGTTTGTTAAATCTTACTCTTGAACCCATAATTTATTTTATTCTCTATAAGGAATATAGAAGTTACAAATTATAAATGAAATCATGTTTAACAAATGTGTAATGCTCCGTAATAATTAACCAAACAAGAAATATACTTTAGCCCTTTTATGTAATTTCTCAAAAATCAAATAAGAGCCGTTACTCGTTAGCCGTGGAAATATTTATCAGCGAAGAACAGAACACTCGACGGTGTAGTCTCTGTCTCTTTTATTCATTTCACCATCAATGAGACAATAACAAGAACACACCTTTGTTTGTTCAATCTATAAACTTCAATATTCCTTCGCTTCTCCGTCATGTCTTTCATCCTCTTCGCCTCTCCTTTCTCCCTTCACAACTTCCTCTTCTTCTTCTTCACACCCATCACCTAAATACTCATTCTTCTTCTTCTTCTTCACGGCTATTACATTCATGCAAGGACCTTCAAACTCTGAAACAAGCCCATGCTTCTCTCATTGTCTCAAAAGGTTTCCTACCCATCTCTGTTGCCTCAACTCTCATGAGCTTCTACGCCCAGTTCCATGACCTTCACAGCGTCGTTCGTGTATTTAATACCTTAGAAGAACCCCATACTATTGCATGGAATTTGATCATGAAGTCTCATCTTGATTCGGGTCTTTTTTATTCGGCTTTGTTGTTATATAGAACAATGAGACGTCTGGGTGTTGCCCATGATAGTTTCACGTTTCCAATAGTAAACCAAGCTGTTTCATCGCTTCAGAGTGATGTAATGTATGGAGAGATGGTCCATTGTGTCTCAACGAAAATGGGGTTTGGATTTGATGTTTATTTTTGCAATACCATGATTGAGGTTTATTTGAAATGTGGGTGTGTAGATTATGCCCGTAAACTGTTTGATGCTATGTCACAGAGAGATTTGGTTTCTTGGACGTCAATGATTTCAGGGTATGTTGGTGAGGGAAGTGTTGGTAGTGCTTTCATTTTGTTCCAGGAAATGATGGTAAAGTCTGAACCCAATTCAGTGACTTTGATGGCAATGTTGCAGGCTTGTTGTGCCATTGAAAGTTTGATCCATGGTATGCAACTTCATGGTTATGCAATCAAGAGTGGGTTATCAATAGATGGGTCAGTACAAAATTCAGTTTTAAAAATGTATACTAGGACAGGTAGTGTTGAAGAAGTCAAAATCTTTTTCAGCAAGATTGACAGAAAGGATGAGGTTTCCTGGAATATTCTGATTTCCTATTATGCCATGGAAGGGGATATTGAAAAGTTAGTGAATATTTTTATTGAAATGCGGGGTAGTGCTGCAATCAGCATTGAGACTTTAACATTACTTATATCAGCATTTGCGAAGTGTAGAGATCTTTTTCAAGGAGAAAAGATACATTGTTTAACCATTAAAACTGGTTTTTGTGATGAAATTTTGCTTACTTGTTTGTTAGACTTTTATGCAAAGTGTGGGGAAATAGAGATATCAGCTCAGTTGTATAGAGAAATTCCAAATAGAAACATTGTTACGTTTGGTGCTATGATGTCGGGATTCATACAAAATGGATATATTAAGGATGCCATAAATTTGTTCCATCAAATGCAAGCTGCAAATTTTGAGCCTGGGGCTGAGATTTTGAGAAGCATTCTTGATGCATATACTTATCTGGGAGCACTGCAATTGGGTAAGGCAATCCATGGCTTCATTATAAGAAATTTGTCTTACAGATCTATGGAGGAAACCACACACATGGAAACCTCCATCTTAAACATGTACATAAGATGTGGAAATATTTCTTCTGCTAGAGCATGTTTTCATAATATATTGGTCAAAGATTTAGTAACCTGGACAACAATGATTGAAGGCTTTGGAAGCCATGGGCTTGGTCTTGAAGCTCTAGAACTTTTTGGTCTAATGCTGGGGGAAAGAATAAAACCAAACTGTATCACCTTCTTGAGCTTACTGTCTGCTTGTGGCCACTCTGGTCTTGTCAGAGAAGGGTGTGAAGTTTATAATTCAATGAAATGGATATATGGTATTCAACCTGATTTGGATCATTACACTTGCATGGTGGATCTTTTGGGTCGATATGGAAAGCTTAAAGAGGCCTTATCTATAATAGTGAAAATGGTGATTTTTCCTGATAGTAGGATATGGGGTGCTCTTCTTGCGGCTTGTAGAATTTATGAAGACATAAAACTTGGGGAATATACTGCACAAAGGCTTTTGGAATTGGAACCTGGTAATATTGGGTATCATACTTTGTTGAGTAATGTACAAGCATGTGTTGGACAATGGGATGAAGTTGAAGAAGTAAGGAGAGTAATGAATGAAAAGGATCTGAAGAAGAAACCAGGGTGGAGCTGCGTCGAGGCTAATGGGATGATCCATGGTTTTGTTTCTGCAGATAGAACACACCATCAAGTGGAGGAGATTTACGAAATTTTGGGGAGTTTAAGTAGGATGATGCTGGAATTTGTATAATCTTCTTAGGCTAAATTGATCAATTGAGTCTTGCAATCTAATGCCCATGCAAAGACATTATCCTGGGCTAATGAAAAATGCTAGAGAGGAGTAGAAAGAAACTGGGGATGAGGACCTTGCAGCATGTTTTAAGAAGTTGAAGTGAAGTGATGGGTTTAAATTTGCGTGTCAAATTGAGAACAAAGTTTGAGAAATTTTCAGAATTGGGCTGATGAGCAGTCCAGATTTGTTGGGGTCCTTGGAAGAGCACTGGGAATGGCATCGGATGCTCGCAGCAGGCAATTCTCTCTTTAAGGCACTTTAGAGATCAATTACCCCAAGAGCTGGTTGATGCCTATGATAAGTTCCAAGAGCAAGTTGACTCATATTTGAGTCTGGTCCAAAATAAAAAGGCATTAAAGAAGGAAGAAAGGAGAGCAGAGGACAAAGAAGAATGGAATATGCTAAGAGCAAGGTTGAGGATTTGACAAGGTTGTGTGTGAAAGTTGATGCACCAATAGAACTTGCTAGTAAGGCGGTTAAGATGACTGGTTTTACTTAGGCCAATCAATATACTCATTTCTCTTGAAGATACTGATATTATCAAGTGGTATGCAGATGTAGGGAGAAGATGGCTAATCTTCTGCTGCTGCTGTCACAACTTCAAGATGGTCAAAACTGTTATTGCATGTTGAAACTAGCAGAGAAGTATGAATTTGACTAAATGTGAAGCCATCAAGTGTTAGACTAAAGATTTGAAGGTCTCTGATTTGAATGGATATGAAGAAGTGCACATCCCCACAGAAAGAGAGGTTAAAATAATGGATGATCAAAATCTTTTGGATTCATGGCCTGTTGATGGGGCTTTATCTTTGGCTTTGATCAGGTTGGCTGCTATGAGCTTTCATGTTCCTGTATCACTCATTTCTGTGACAGAATGGATACCCTTTTTCATCGGGTGTTATTACTGCAGAACCGTTTGAATGGGAATCCATTGGGTATAGTTGAGCCACTTTTGTTGTCTTCCATATCCTCCTTAGAAGATACACCGGTTATGGGATTTAAAGGAGAATTTTCCAAACCCTGAATTTTAACCTTAGTACTTCCTTTGTGGCTTTATTAAAATATATTCCAACTAGATTCTTTTGTTAAAGTTTCGTTATATTTTTGAAAATGGATATGCAGTACTATTCATTGTTACAACGAAATCCATTACTTTGGAATACAAGAATAATGCTGGCAAACATATTTATATATATATATATATATATGTATATATTTATAAATACAAAACAATTAATACAAAACAAAATGATTTTGTAGACTTCAACGCAAATTAAACCATCTTACCTTAGTTACTTCTCTTATTTTGAGTTTAATCTAGTTGTGATATATTACTGTTCAATTCATGATACTATTGGAAGTATTAAAAAATATGATAGAAAAAGCATTGAAAAATAAAACAGGAAATTTAATACTGATATATCTTATAAGATGACTGACATGCTTAATGTAATGCATATTTCTTTTTGTACGTTTCGTTATATTCAACTACATAATAAGCTTTTCAAATGTTCTAAAAGTCTTTAAATTGATTAGAATGGAGAAGATTAATATAATAGGGACAATCTTCTGCGTTAGTAAAGTGATTTCAATGGCATTGCTCAGAGGACCAAAACTATAGATTCAGAAAATTACTCAAAATGTATCAAATGAGTCAATTTTGGAACATTCGATAAAAATAATATTCTCAAGTTAACAACGTAAGCACTCAATGCAAGTTCAACAAATTAACTGGTTTATATTTTTTGTACTCAATTATTTGACTCATCTTGGCATCCTGTAACTTATTTATTAGTAAAAAAAATAAAACAAATTATGCTGATTATTCGATAAAATGTGACCAAAAAAAAAAAACAAAAAACTAAAAGCTATAGAGTGTGACACAAGTCACAAAGAGCACATATTTGTCAAAGAAAGACCTTCTAGGTTGCACAGCAACTCAAAGCTCTAAATGAGTAAAGTAACCAAGATAGATAATTTCAACACCCTAAGAATGACTTTATCTTCTAACAGCTTTAAGATTTTTGTTCCCTATAAATTTCAATCTTGTTAGTTTGCTCGTGTAAGATTCCAGCAAGGAATATAAGGCTGTGCAACTTCTACAAAACTTCTATATACCAAAAAATGAGATCTGCCTCAATTCTCCAGCTCCTGTTAAAGAAGCTCACTCCTCTTCTAACCTTTCTCATGATCTCATCCCTATTGCTTCTCTAGGCCAATCCAGAAAGGTTCTTCCTCTAGAATTATTTAGGATCAATGCTTGGGATCGCGATCCTATGTGATCCCACTATTTGCCACGCAATTCTACCTCAAATCTAACATATAAATGATCCTAAATGATCTAGGTCGATTTAGGAATGTGGGATCAAAGGAAAGGTTGAGCTAGAGTTAAAGACAATCAAGTTTCAATTCACTCAGCATAAAGTGTTGATCTTTAACCCATATTTTTTGGGTCACACTTAGTTGGAGTAAAATTTGTTTAATTAGAAAATTTGGAGTTTTAAAATGGATACAAATTTGACCAAATTTAGATTTAAATGAGTAAGATATAGTCATTTGAAGTTGGCACAATTACACTTGTGAGCAGAGTCATTTGAACTAGGGGTAAGATGGTAAATTCACCTAGGTTGGCCGATATCGATAAATGGTCATAGGCCAAGGGTAGTATCTAGTTTCATACAACCAACCTATATGGTTTGAGAAAGTAGGCAAAGGATCAAATCAGTAATTATCACATTAATTACTCCTAATCACATACTCTTATTACCCACTTAACGTTAAATGTGATATAACCTATTCTCTCGGTGGAGGTCCTAGCTAGCTGGGAAGGATACTCACATCTGCCAAAAGCAATGGAAGGGAGACATGATGGTTTCTCCCAGTCCAACACATGCCAATAAAGGGTATAAATATTCCCTCATCTCATCTTCAAGGTATGCAATTGAAGACCCATAAAGAAAATCACTTAGAGCATTCTATTCTTGCTCCCTAAGCACTAGCATTGAAAAATGCTATGCTATACTATTATACCATCCCAAAAAACCACTTTATTACTTATACCATCCCATTTTACAATACCTCTCACATCCTAAAACTCTATTCTTATTAAAATAGTATTCTTTAATCTTTCTTTATTATTTCTTTTTAACAAATACTTTTTTTCAGTTCCACTTTCCTAGGCTTTCCAACCGTTTTTTTTTTTTTTTTCCTCAGCCTCCCTCAACCTCTAGCACCGGTTCATCTCACAGAACCACACACACAGACCCATCAACAGAGCCACACATAGCCACACACACAAACCATCAAACCAGAGCCAACAACGGCCACCACACCCACCACCCAAGCCACCGATCAGAAACCACACCGCCGATTTGAAACCCATCGGAGCAAACCCATTCAAAAAACCACAACCAAAAACACCGGACCCAACCAAAAACCACAACCAAAAACACCGGACCCACGCCAAAAACCACAACCAAAAACACCGGTCACAGCCAAAAACCCACTTCAGCCCACTCCGATCTCCGATCTCTGTGACCCACGCCATGACCCACTCCGATCTCCGTGACCCACAACTCACCTCTGAATCCCCCACATCGACGGAGCTTAGTTGAACCTTGAGTGTTGGTTTGAAGAGAGAGTGATAGAGTGAAGAGTTAAATGGGTACTATCTAGAGTGTTGGGTTTATGAGATGAGTGAGGGTGAGGGTGAATCGGTAAAGGGATTTGGAGATGGGTTTGATTAAATCGGTTGAGGGTGAGGGTGAATCGGTAAAGGGATTTAGAGATGGGTTTGAGATGAGATGCCGTGTGAGACGCCGTGTGAAGCTTCGGCAATGGAGATGGGTCTGAGATGAGATGCCGTGTGAAGGGTCGGCAATGGAGATGGGTGAGGGTGAATCGGTTAAGTTTCAGCGACGGAGCATGGTGTGTGATGTTGATGTTGATGTTGGGAGGAGTATGCTGTTTGGGTTTGAAGAGAGGAGAGAGCTGAAGAGAGGAGAGAGCTGATGGAGAAACAAAAGAAAGAAGAGAGAGAAGAGAACTGAAGTACCGTGATAGTGGAGAGAGAAACTTTGGAGGGAAAAGGGTGGAATAAAATATATTTTTTTCTTTTACCATTGTGCTACAGTACAATTCTAAGTTTAGAATTGTACTGTAGCACTATTGCAAAAATTTTTGCAATAGTGTGGTTTAGCATTGTTTGATGCAAGTGTTTTTGTCCTCTAAAATGTCAAAAATGCCTTAAATATGGCTTTAGCATTTTTCAATGCTAGTGCTCCTTCAATGTGCTTACCACAAATCCCACAATGGTGTTGTGCTCTATGTCTTGGAACCTAAAGTACTAGACTTTCGTTGGAGCTTTCAACTTTTTTACTAAATGTTACTAAATTGACCCAACCCTTTATCCCATCCTATTGAATTTAAGATTCTCGCTTAAGCAAAAAATACAATGATTTAGAATTTTAATACTAATAATGGAAGGGCTTTTATTTGGTTTCACCCTGTTTTGTACATCTATATAAAAGCACCTTATACTTAAATTTTAGAGGGGAAAAGGAGGTGTTGAGGGCTCTTTTTTGACATTCAACTGGCACAATCTTGTTCACAACCCACTCCACATCAATATAAGAAAAAAAATAAAGGGTTTCAAGTTAAATCTCTTTAAAACCCAGAAAAGCTTAAATTTTATACAACTAATATGGTTAGACTTTTTTTCGAAACATCCATATTGAGTTTCAAGAAGCTAAATTTTTCATGATCACAATTAATTTGAGTACAGATAGAACAAATCCAACCTAATTAATGAACGGATTGATGGTATGTAGAAAAAAAATTGAAGCCTAAGTAAAAATGTTGAACTTCAAAAATCAAATCGAAGACATGGATCGAACATTGTTAACAGTTAGGAACTTGAATCAAACTAAAATATACTAGTACAAACAAGATTAAATTGAGTAACAAAATTACAAATATGCACTTACTAGTTACTAGCACGAATACCTTTTAAAGCCTCATGAACTACTACTACAAAAAAGCTCTTAGTTAATTAAGGAACTGCCTTTACAAGATAATGATCTCTGTATAGATAAATTTGTCAGTAAAGAGTGATATCCTTTTAACCTAAGTATATATAAATAGCAAGAGGGAAAAAGGTGTCATTGTCACGTGAATCACACGTGCACTCATGCCCGTGCAAAGTATAAATAAAAAAAATTGAAAATAAAAAAAGCAGGTAACATAAAAATTTTCACAGCTTGGGAATGGGAGCAATCTGGTGGTAGTGTCGTCTTCTTCCTCCTCCTCAGATTTGCAAATGTGGATTCAGTCCTTATGAATCCTGCAAATTCAAGAAAAACCCATTTGAGATAGAAAGCCAAAAGCAGAGTAGAGAAGGCGAAAGAAGCAAAGCGAATAGAGGCAGAGAAAATGAGTGGCTTTGCGCTGGGTTCAGCGTTTGATTCCAAATCGGGTCAAATGATAATGGTGGCTCTGCTTTTAATGGTTGGGACCTTCTATGCTGGCACCCTCTTTGGCAACAATGGCCCCATCTATGTCTCCGAGCTCCCTTCCAATTCTTCTTCTTCTTCTTCTCCTTCTTCCTTTTCCACTGGTAACACCTCTCTCTCTCTCTCTCTTTAACTTTAATGGGTGTCTTTTTTTTTGGTGGGTTTATGTTGTTGGTTTGGTAAATTGGGCAGCTTGAATAGTTATGCATGGTGTAGTTGGAGTTTAGATTGATGGCTTATGTTTTCTTTGTGTTTCTAGCTTTTATGGGTGTTCAAATCTTTGCTTTTTTTTGGTGGGTTTATGTTGTAGGTTTGGTAAATTGGACAGCTTGAATAGTTATGCATGGTATAGTTGGATGTTAGATGGGATTGTTTTTAACGGGGAGTGTGATGGATCTTGTTTAGTAGTGATCTTTTGGTTTATGGTGATTTTGGTGGGGGAATGTATTTGATTTCATGGTCATGATACATTGTGTGGTTTAAGTGAGACTGGGAACTGGCATAAGTTGGGTCTATGTAATTTTTCAAAACTAAACTTTGTAGAAGGTGTCTACATTCTCTATCTTAGTCTTTTATTACACATGCAAAGCTAAGATGGAGAGGCAAAGTCGACTATGAACCCAAAGCGTAGCTAGCTCATCCTTATTAGAAGTTGTCTGGCTGAGTGTCTTTAGTATATGGCGTGAGAAAAATGGATGAAAATCATGTTAATGAATAATGTCATGGGAGTTGTTCAGTGCCATACCCTTACGATACCACTCCCATAGCATAAATGTAGATTGGATTTGAAAGGAAGTTCTTAGGCCAGTACTGCATAATTCCCACAAACTGAGTATTGTTTGATGTCATTTAAGCATTTGAATGCTTAATATGCAATAGATCTTATGGGTATATGTTGTGAAATTCCAACTCATTAATTATTGCCAATGCATGATAGAAGTCTGTTCTTAAGTGCTGTACTTCAGGGCATGAACATATAATGCATATGTGCACATTGTATAGTTGGCCGGAATGTCTTAATCTATGATTTGACTTATTTGATGTATCGCCTTGATTGTTGCTATGAGGTCAACAGTAGTGGATGCCTATAAGACATTGTAACGTCTTGAGATATGGTATTTTACTAAGACATGCAACCTCGTGTTCTTGTGATTGATATTGTTGTATTCCACAATTTCAGGTATTTCTACATTTACAAACAAGGTTGCTCTTACTTATAGAAAAACACCACTTTTGATCCCTGAAACTGGAATGAATGTGTGCCCATTAACATTCAATGAATATATTCCTTGCCATGATGTTTCTTACATTAAGAGTTTGCTGCCCAACTTGGATGTTTCTAGAAAAGAAGAGCTAGAGAGGCATTGCCCTCCACTTGAGAAACGATTATTTTGCTTGATTCCACCTCCAGAAGATTATAAGATACCAATACAATGGCCAACAAGCCGGGATTTTGTGTGGCGGAGCAATGTGAACCATACACGACTTGCTAAAGTCAAAGGAGGACAAAATTGGGTACATGAGAAGAATCAGCTCTGGTGGTTCCCAGGTGGTGGTACCCATTTCAAACATGGGGCCCCTGAGTATATTCAAAGGTACGCTTGTTTTACATACTCTATTTTGTTCAGATGTGTTTCATATTCTACCACTACTATGATTGGCCATGTAGTTAGCATTTGATGATGATTTCGCTAGTCAAGCACTGAAGTAAAGTTTATCGTATGTAAATTTGAAGTCACCATTGGCATTAATTTTTTTGAATTTTCTTATAATAAAATAATAAATTAGTTATTAGGTTTTTTGGAGCATTCAGTCATGCTTCCATGTAAGCAATTCACTCCCCGTCCTCCCCCATACAAGATGCAATTGCCAAATTTAATGGGTAGCACAATTGACTAGGGACCATGCCTCATGTAGCAAGGTTTACCAGTTCAAATCTCCCCTTGGGACCAAAACTTATCTAAAAGAAATGGCAACAGCCATTACAGATAACCTAATTAAACATACCTAAGCCAAACTGGGCCCGAAAAACCAGAATAAAGAAATAGTCCCATGTAAGTCTGCCCTAGGAAAAGAGTGAGGATAAAGGGGATGTTGTCTAACCTAGGTAACCCAAATTTGTCACTAACATTTTATTTCAACTGTAATTTCCATAGTTCCTGAGTTTATAATCATATTTGATTGTGGTGCTACCAGTCGTTTAGGATACCTTTCGGCTTCAGTAAAACTCTTCCCCCTTAGTTTTTATTTTTTGTGATAAGTAAGAAGAATCTATATTGCAAAAGCTACTTTATGCCAAACGAGCATAAAGAGTAAAAAAATACAAGGAATGAAAAGAAAAGCGAAAAGAAAGTATGAGCAAGAGAGAAGAGAATTAATGAACAGAGGGAGGGAATCACTATTTGTGAGTCCCCAAGCTTGTGGCCAATCATACAAATGATGCAGATTTCATGCTTCTAGAATTTCCAAATTGGAATTTACTTATTTTTATTATTTATATAAGTATTCACTATCCTTGTTTTGGGAGTAGGACCACCTGAAGAATTAAGCTACCGTAATTCTATACAGTATTTAAGTCTTAACAATTTTGTTCCGTTTTGTCTCTTAATACTTTTGATTCATACTATGAAGATTCCACCTAACTTGTGGTAAGGATTCATTACATTGTAGTGTTGGTTTTAACTAACAATTGAGGTTTTTATGAATGAAAAAATAATGTTTCTCCTTCTAGGATCATTACTTTGTAATGGATTTTATAAATTGAAGTTATGGTTTGTGATCCAAAATAGTTCATAGTTTTTGGTTTTGACATTTCTCTGTTTGTTTAGGTGGAAAAACATTTTGTAGAAATTTTTTTCTGCATTTTCTATGATGGAAAACATTTTCTGTGATCAACAAAAAACAAGTCAATAGAGAAGAAAACAATATTTTTTTAGGTGCAAAAAATGTTTTTCGGAACGTCACATGCTCAACAAACCACCACAAATTAATTTCAAACCACAAAAGAATTTTCCCAATGGTAACTTCTCCCTCTTTGCCGCCCTTTTTCTTACCACAGACCAATCATTGACTATTGTTTACTGATTGTTGACTTTTTTGCTCAAACCAGTCTCTTTCCCACTTACATTTTTGCTTAGATTCCAAATTTAGAGCCCGATTTTGCGATTTCCCATTTGAGACTCTCAAATTGCCCAAAAAAAGGGAAAATGTTTTGCTATTTATGTATGTTTTGTGAATGAAAGTTTTAATTCATATAATTTTTTGGAATGAAAAGAAATATTAATGATTTTCCATGCAATTCAAAGAACTGAAAATTGTTTTCTTGCTCATTTTCAGGGTCACTATCAAACATAGGAAAACAAGTCAGTTTTCTTGAAACTAACAGATTAAAACATCTAAAATATTTGGGCTAGTTAAAGGCTGTGAAGTTTGGGAAACAATTGAAGTAAATTGGTCTGTTGAACAAACGTATCACAACTACACACAAAATAGAGTCATTGAAGTCTAAATGCCTAAAATCTTAGACAAACTATGTTTTATTTTGTATTGGGAATGTCAAATTCTACA
Organism: Quercus robur; assembly: GCF_932294415.1. Taxonomy (NCBI): domain Eukaryota; kingdom Viridiplantae; phylum Streptophyta; class Magnoliopsida; order Fagales; family Fagaceae; genus Quercus; species Quercus robur. The sequence continues at coordinate 43,364,271 of NC_065540.1, read as the reverse complement.
TACTTCTAAGTTTTGTGTCAGGATCAATGTGTTCTGTGATGTTTCTAGTCATATGTTTTGAACTTTATTGAATTTTATTGTAAATTCAGGTTAGGAAATATGACTACAAGTGAGACAGGTGATCTGCGTTCTGCAGGGGTAGTTCAGGTTTTGGATGTTGGTTGTGGGGTTGCCAGCTTCTCTGCTTACCTCCTCCCACTGGATATTCAAACAATGTCCTTTGCTCCCAAAGATGGACATGAGAATCAAATTCAATTTGCATTGGAGCGAGGAATTGGTACAATGATCTCTGCTTTAGCCACAAAGCAACTACCATATCCCAGTAGCTCCTTTGAGATGGTTCACTGTTCAAGGTGTCGTGTCGATTGGCATGAGAATGGTACTCTTCCATCCTAAAGATATTTATATATACTGCATTGTAGAAAGTAAGAAAGTGCTACATAACATATGAATTTAATTAGTTTAATTATCTTGAAAAATAATAAATTAATAAGTATCCAAGAAAATAATTATTTGTTATAGAGATCAGCGATGAAGCAAACATGCTTCTATGTATGTTTGTTATCAAACTGTTGTGTGACATACCTGTACCTATTGGTTGCATGTACTGTAAACTTTGAATAAAAATCTGCAACAACCAGCTTGCAACTAGCAGGAGCCCATATATCTACTGCACCTCCACCTAAAATTACATTATTTTCAAGATGCTTTCCTATTAATAATGTACAAAAGCCAATATGACCATGTTGAGTGTGAACATAGGGAAGAGTAATTAATACTTTATCATCTCCTTTAAGAATATATGAAAAATATTATGAAGCAAATGGACTCTTGAAAAGAGTATGATTTCTTCCATTTTTAACTAGACATAGACGACTTTTCAAAAAAGTTTATGGTATGAGATATATTTTATTTTATGTTGCTATAAAAGTATGATATTTTACTATAGAACCAAATTATAAGGTCTTCTTTCATTTGGAGGCCTTAGGAAATTCTCTAAGTGGATTGACAGTAAAGCCAGCCCTGAGTGAAGGATGCTTTCTGCACCAGTGGGATCTGTAAATTGCCAAGTTTTGATTTTTTATGCTAATTATTTTAATGTGAAGTGTGCTTATCCTTTTTGCTCCTAATTTGTTACTTGCAGATGGGATTTTACTCAAAGAAGTGAATCGCCTTCTGCGATCTAATGGGTACTTTGTCTATTCGGCTCCACCTGCATATAGGAAGGATAAAGACTATCCATTGATTTGGAATAAGTTGGTAAATCTGACTTCAGCAATGTGCTGGAAACTCATTGCTCGAAAAGTTCAAACAGCAATCTGGGTTAAACAAGAAAATCAGGCATGCCTTCTGGACAATGCCGAGCAGAAACTTTTGAACATATGTGATGCTGTCAATGATTCTAAACCATCATGGAATACACCAATGAGGAACTGTATACAAGTAATTAGTGGACAGACAAATATTCAGAAACTCCATACTAGGGCAGAGCGTCTTTCTGTGTATTCAGAGAGTCTCAGCAAAATAGGTTTGTCTATTTTCTTTTTCAAAACTTTAAAGAAGCTAGTTCTATGTTTCTGTTTGTCATTTTGCATGAATTCTTTTTAAGCATGTTGTTATCGCCTTTGTGTTTATACAAAAGGACAGATTTGATACATATCAAACCCAATTAAAGAAATAAAGCTGAAGATTAGGCTTCTTAGATGCATATTTCATTTAATGTTAAAATGGACTTGCTTTGGACTAATAAGAATTGAGCTTGTGCTAAGTTTGCAATCCCACATGGTGGACCTGAAGAGAAATATTTGGGCAGTCTGGCTTTTGACAAGCTCAAATTTTTATTCCTTAGATCATTGGAATCTTAAACAATTGATTGTTTGCAAATAGAAATTCAGTTTATCCTAAAAGAATTATGATAACCTAAAGCAAATTAAAATTAATTGTAATATAGTCTAAGTGATGAACAAAAATAAACAAAATGTGATTTTCTGGTGAGGAATCTTGAGATAGCATGATGGCACTGTGCCAATCAGCTTTGTATCGATGGCACCTCATCCTCCCTTAAGAAAGGTGGAGGGTAAGGTCTTTGGTTCTCACTAGGGGTGTGTGTGTAAGCTAGCTAATCAAAAAGAAAGAAAGAAAGAAAAGAAAAAAGAAAAGAAAAGAAAAGAAATAAGAGCACGAAAGCATTGTAGAGTTGAATAAGTGATTTGTAAAATTCAATTACTAGTTTATTTTTCTTCAAATATGTTAAAACCATTTATTGAAATCTCAAACAAAATGGTATTTCTGATTCATTTAGTTCTTGCAACACTGCTGTTTGCTTATCTTTTGGACCTTTAAAGTTACAAATATATGGACATTATTATTAAAGCATTACAAAGAAGTGTTATTCAGTCTGATGACATGATTAATCTGTTCGCAACAGATATTAATGAAAAGGAATTTAGTTCAGACACTTTGTTTTGGCAAGATCAAGTTAGCCTTTACTGGAGGTTGATGAATATTAGTAAGACAGAAATACGAAATGTCATGGACATGAATGCTTTCTGTGGTGGATTTGCCGTGGCTTTGAATACCTTGCCTGTTTGGGTGATGAATATAGTTCCTGTAAGCACAAAGAATACCCTGTCTGCTATTTATGACCGAGGACTGATTGGTGCTTTCCATGATTGGTAAGATTGTGTGAATTTATTACATACAGCTGTTAAAATTTTCAAATTCTTTAAAAACAAAATTTTCTAATATTGCTAAGCTATGTTTTTTAACATCAGGTGTGAACCATTCTCAACTTATCCACGCACATACGATCTGCTGCATGCGGACCATCTTTTCTCTCTATATAATAACGAGGTAGAAGGTTGCCTACTGGAGGATATCATGCTGGAGATGGACCGTATGATAAGGCCCCAGGTAATTAATCTGTAGTTGTCTAGATTGATTATCTGAAATGTTAAAATGAAAATTGCCATGAATTAAATTCATCTCCATGATTGTCTCTAGTCAGGGTTGGAATTTATAATTTTCTTTTGCATTTGTTAGTTATGGCTTAGTAGCAAAAGTTTCCAGGAAATTTATTGAGAATGTATGTGCAGGGATTTATTATTATTAGAGATGTGGAATCCATCGCATCAAGAATCCAAGATCTTGCTCCCAAATTTCTATGGGAGGTTACATCACATATGGCAAAAAACAAAGAAAACAATGCAGAAACTGTGTTATTATGCAGAAAGAAGTTTTGGGCAATTGTCTAAAATACAGCGTAAAGAGCTTTTGCCAATACAACAGCAACAACAACAACAACAACCACCAAGCCTTCGTCAATATAGTTCTTTCTTTGGCAAACATGTAGGTTGTTCGTATAATGACCCTTTTTTCCCTGTACTTGCTTATGCTTGTCGACCTTGTGAATGAAGTGAGGTTATAAGTCTTAAGTTGTTTATTGCTTCATAATCATATATTGTGTAAATTTCTAGAGAGACTTTCAATGTACAACTTTCTCCTTTATATTTTGCCAATGGTGGCAATACAAATTTTGAATTCCTCATGATCATCAAACATATTCTAGCAGTCGCCTCTCTCTTCTGTGTACATGCCTACATGACCTTAGCAAATGACCATTTGGTTGTAACACCTCTCATTCCTTTGTTAGGCTTTTATTCATCATTCGTATCTGATGTATTTTGCATGCAATAAAATAATGATTAAGTGATTAATTTTAATATTTTCTACCAGCATAAGCTTTTGAAATAAGTGGTAATTTATCATGATAGTGCAGTGATTCTAATTTTGCACCCCATATGTCACACCTCCCCCTTAGAAAATAAAATATTCAGATGTTAGGAAAGTGGTAGTTTATCAATACCAGTGGAGTGGCAAAGGTCATTCTTTTTTGGTACCTAATTCTTCAGGACTAACAAGTAAGATGTGGAGAGGTCAGGCCAAGTTTGAGAATTTGTTTAGTACACGATATCATGTAGTCTGTATATCTTTGTATTTATTGTGAAGCTGTAGGTACATTTGAAACCAGGTGTCCGAGCATGAACAGGAAAATCAACCTAATTTGATGCTTCGCTTCTATGCATTCCAGTTGGTTGAGTTTGACAGTATGTTAAATGTTTTGAGTAGTGGACCAAAGGAGAAGACCTTTTTAGACCCATTATAGACTGGAAACGAGCCCAAGATGGCTAGAGAGTAAAGGCACTCGACTCCTTGCAAGAAATCTTTCTATTTCTTGTAATCTTTGAAACATGTTTGGAATGTATCCTTTCATCTCCTCTCCCTCTATATCCCTTTATCTCAAACAAAACCTTTAGCATTTTGGATTGCTACATTATGGCCTATCCTTTAACCAAATTTAGTAATTAGAGGTTTCTCTATGTGCCAATTGTCAAAACTTTATAAGGTGTTCCTTCCATTTTGAATTTGGTAACTGTATAATGTATATACTTTTTAAACACTGGACTCATTTTTTCTTCAAAGTTCAAACCAGTTTCTTATGATGGTTGGTGGAGATCAAATATCTTACAGTCCTAGGAGAAACAAATTGAGTTGGGCCAAGTATTTTCAACCCAACGCGACTTTCTAAAGTTACGAAATCCTCGAATGGGTTGGATTGTTGGGCTAGTGTTATTTTATTAGCTTTAATAAAATATTGTAAATTTTATTTAACTATTTAATCTCGTTATTAAATAAATTATATTATCATAATTACTTTGATATATTAATTTTATCAAAACTATAATAATTTTTTTAAAAAAAATACATATATTTTTTCATATTTTTAATAGAGTAGGTATTAGTTGGGTTTTTTTTTTTTTTTTTTTTAAATCAACCCAAACACCAAACCATTAACCCATGAAAATAAAAACCAACTTGAGGGGTATATATATAAATTTCTTTTTTCTTTTGTGAATTTAAAAACAAGAACCAAACGGGGCTGTTAGTTTTGATATTTTTTTCTTGTTGAAAAACAGTAAGCTGTTCAAGGCGTCTCCTAATGAGACAACCAGGATCCAATCTCAAGTGAAGACGTTTGTTTTGTACCCAAGCCCATAGCAGATGGAAGCTCTACTGGAATGCAATTAGCCCACATAATCAAGAGGACAGTCAATTTAAAACCTGGCCCATCCATTAAATGTTTGGGGCCTGAATAGACATTCAACATCTTCACCTTAAGTACATATGTTTTTCACTACTTTGCTAAATGAATAGTAATCTATAAAAAAACAAAGCAATAATCTCATATGATATTTTTCATTTTTTGGAATCAAGGTTGTGGTCAGGATACAATTCTACAAGTATAACAAAATCTCAATTATGATGATGAGTTATGACCTTGGGTCACTCAAAATACACATAACAATAATAATATCTCTCACATTAAAGGACTCCCAAAAAATTAAAAAAATAAAAATAAAAATAAAAATAAAAGAGTTTCTAAGAGAGAGAGATTGAGAGGGACAAGATCTTGGAGTCATTGACCCTCCAATGAGATGGAAAATTAAGATAGGAGGACAATAAAGTAAATCCAAAATAAGTGCCAAGGATGGATAATAAATAAAAAAAACAAAAACCCCCTTGGCCTTGAATGTGTCAAAAGAATGGTGAGGCCACTAAATTGGAGTTGACATGACTAGACAACCCCACGCTTGTCGCCTTTGCCCCCCTCCCCCACATAAATCTGCCCCCATTATTATTATTTCATTTTTTTTGCAGTTGGTGCTTCCTTGCTCTCTCTCTGCTGCAGTGCTTTGACCTCTTTTAGCTCCATCACCCTCTTCTTACTTCCCATCTTTCTTGTGGACTTTTAAGGTTTTATACTGTTTTAATAAGATATTGATGAGGTTCAACCATTCAAGTCTATGTTACAAACTTATGATTAAATCTATAATTAGGAATACCCATAGTCCCTATTCCATTTAAGTCTCTTAGGTATTTGGTGAGGTTGTTACTTAGCAGTTCATTTTACGGCTAAACTCTATGTTGCTTTTAATGCTAATTTCTCTTGCAATAATTGGAATTTATCTTCTGTGGTTTTGGAAGCATGCATGTGCGATAGGAGCTACTATGATCATACCTAGTTTGCATATGGAATGTTCATGAGATTGACCATTTCAATATCATTTTATTTCTAAAGGGAAAAAAAAAAAAGAAAAAAAAAAAAGGTTGGATTGGTTTTTTATATTGTGATACATGTGGGTTCAGGATATGTTGCCATCAATCGCCATTTCATGGACACATCTTGACTTATGTCATTTAATATTTGGTCTACAAATGTACTCAAAGTCCTCATAGAAGTAAATGAAAGTTTTTTTAGATTAGTGCTAGTAGTATTTTTGGCTAGAGCTTGACTTTTGTTTGGTTCCAAAGTTAATGATAATATCTCATTGACGGTTGTGCACTTGTGGTCGTTTTAATTAAGTTTTGTTTAGATTAATTTTTAGTTGACTTTTTGATATTGTTGGATTTGATGTTGTTCACACTGAATATTTTCACATCAATTAGACTGGGTGGAATATGTCAAGACTCTTAATTCTTCATTTACGTCTAATTAAACACAGCATTATAAAAGTGACATTGAGAAGGCAAAATATGGGTCAACGATTATAACACCAAGGAAATTAACAAGACATGATTGATTACATATATGACAAGAGACAACACATGATCAATCATGAAAAAAAAAGAATAAGGGGAAAGAAATTTCGGGGTGTTGCATATGAATAGTTTAAAATGATTGCAAATGACAAACATTAAAGTTGATAAATTAAGATAGAAGCAGCTCCACATAAATTTCCAGTTCGATCTTTCTCAAACTTGATGTGGTAAAGTTTCATTTCCCCTTTTTTAATGTTAATGTTAGAACAATAAAATTGAGCAAATTCTATATGGTGGTACACAACACAAGGTGATCAAACAAGTTTGTGAAGAGAAGCATTTATTTGTAAATAACCAAAATAATTTTAGTATGTAGAGGAATGAAAGGAATTGATGTTTAATATTGCTTATTCGGCTCCTGAGCGATGACATATTTATTTAGGACCTTACCTTTGCAATCTCTGTTCTGTACATAAAAGGAGGTTCATTATACATTTTCATGATTTCACATTGAGAAAAGGAATTTAATGAAAGACGTGCCATTATGAAGGAGACTATGAAAGGAGTTGCAGAATTTTGTAAAATTTAGGTGTAGGTGGAAATGGAAATAACACTCGGAAAAGTTTTTTTTTAGAGATGCTTGACTCTATATGTGCCTCTTTCTTTCTTTCTTTCTTTTCTTTTTTTTTTTTTTTTTTTGGAAAGTCAGATAGGTGAAAGAGGGGAATTCAAACTTGATTTCTCTAATAAAGAAAATCAAATTATGTCACTGAACTATAAGACTTTTGACATATATATATATATATATATGTGTGTGTGTGTGTGTGTGTGTGCATATTTAAACTAAAATAATGATAATATCCACATTAATAAGCTAGAGCTAATGTTTTTTCAAAGTTTCCCAAAATGATTTCTCTCTATCTTTTTTATTTTTCTAAAAGATAATTTGATAGTTATAAGTTAGAATAGGAGAGAAGAGATTTGGATTTTGGAAGACTGCTGAAAATAACATGACGTATCAATCAATTGAGCTACAAAACTCTTAGTTTTACTTTTACCTTTTCATGAGACTAAATATGGTCAACTAAATCCTGTATAGAAATACGTGTTTATTCTCGGCCTAAAGTATACAAACATTATGCGCTTCTTATTTGTAGTTTTGTACATCTTCATTTAACAACAAGCCATGCTCAAAAAGGAGAAAATTAAGGTAAAAGCAAGTGTCAGTATGTATTTTGCTTTGTTAATTAGTAATGGGTAATGTTATAAATACAAACTTTTTTACAATATTTTTACAAATCACGGTATGACAAGTTTTTATTGGTTCTTATCTAAACCCACCACTAATAATATTTTTTTACTTTTTAATAATCACTCATTACATTAGCAGTTTGTAAAATAATTTGAGTGCATTTTCCATTAGTAATTAGCAACTTGACCAATTAAGTGGAAGAAAAGTGAACACGATGCAATATATGAATGGTAAACTCAAGTGCAAGAAAAGTGAACACGATGCAATATATGAATGGTAATCTGGTCTGGACATTAATTTCGATCTTATCCATAAGGCCAGGTATATGTGAGTTATATATGGTTCCTTGGATGCTAATCTTATCAAGAAAGTCTAGCAAGTAATTTATGGCGGGGTCTTCCTAGCTAATTTTCTTTCTAGATTTCAACTTAGTCCATAGATTTGTAAAGTTATTCTTCTTACTTTCTTTTCTTTTCTTTTTTTCTTTTCTTTTTTTTGGACTTCTTGTATTAATACATGGACAAGAATGATTTATTGCACTATTGATATGGTTAAGAAAACCAAATCTCTTTTATTAGTGGTTTTCTTATAATTGTTAAAAGCTTTGTAATTTAATTGGTTGGCTCTTTTTGGCATTTTCAAAGGAGATATCTAGAGTTTAAATTCTCATTTTTTTTTATTATTAAGATAAAGAAATAATTTTCTTATAATAGTTTCTTTTTATGCATTTATTTTATAGTCTTGCATCTTAATTTTGACATAATATTATGATAATCTACTTCAACACTTCTATTGATGGTGATATTATAGAATAGGGAAGGCATCTCGAAGATTAGAGCATTCACATTGAGCACTCCCTTTGTTTGTTTGTTTTTTGTTTTAAAGCAATTTAACTAGCACTATAGTTAGAAAAATAGTAGTGATGATCAAATTATCATCCTGAATTTCGCATTGAGTATTATAAATGAAGTATTTGATACCAAATTAAGAAAATTAAAATGAACACTTGGGACAAAATTAAACTACAATTAAAAGCTAATTTGCAAAAGAATAGTGCTACGGTTGGGTACTTTAAGTTTTACTTCATTGAGCTTACAAATTGATGCGTTACCAATCATAATTAGGCAATTTAAATATTTATTTAAGAAGTTATTATAGTCCACTAATCACATTTATTGTCACATCAATTTGTAAGTTTTATATAATTAAATTTGTAATACTTTTAATATTTTCATTTGTAAAAAGCCACATTACTCGGTAACAATACCAAGTACATTAGCTTTTGTATATACATTTTCACCTTTTTCTTTTTCCCTCCCTATCTCCTCTAATTAAAAAATTGAAAGAAACTCTCTCTCTCTCTCTCTCTCTCTCTCTCTCTCTCTCTCTCTCTCTCTCTCTCTCTCAGCAAAAATGTGGGTGGGCACTGTATTGAGTTAGTAATGCTAAGCTTGGGTGTTCATTAGGCTTCACGCATTGCTAGGTGTGTCATTGAGGTGGTTGATTTGGTCGTGGGTGGTTGATCAATGTCTAGGTGTTATTATTTAGTGTGGCATTGCGATGATTTATCTAGCCATGGGCGACTGATCAACATCTTCAGGTCGCTGGGCTTTGTTGCAAATTCTACTTTGAGTATACAATTCTCTTTTTATTCCTCCATTCATACGTTACATACGTTACATATATAAAGATGAGGTTAGGTAAAATTTCACGTGATTCAGTAAACATAATATAAATTAGATCATTGCTAGATCGATCCATATGATTCGATGAAGGATGAGCAAATAATGAATGGTTTTTTTTTCTATATAGGAAAAGGGAAATTAAGATGCTTTGGGGTAGAAATGAGGGAATGTATACAATACATGGGTTTAATCAAATACAATTTGAAGGGTTTTGTAGGTTCATTGATCAAGGCTTAACAGAATAACTTTATAAGTTTCCAAAAATGGAAGATATAAATCAAGAAATTGAATTTCAATTATTTATGGAAACATATCAATTGGTAGAACCGGTGATAAAAGAAAGAGATGCTATATATGAATTGCTCACATATTCTTTTGAATTATATGTATCCGTGGGATTAATTTGGAAAAACAGAAGAGATATGCAAGAACAAACAATTTTTATTGGAAAAATTCCTCTAATGAATTCCTTGGGAACATCTATAGTAAATGGAATATACAGAATTGTGATCAATCAAATATTGTAAAGCCCCGGTATCTATTACCTGTCAGAATTGGACAATACCGAAATTTCGGTTTATAATGCACCATAATATCAGATTGGGGGGGGGGGGGGGGAGATTAGAATTAGAGATTGATCGAAAGGCAAGGATATGGGCTCATGTGAGTAGGAAACAAAAAATATCTATTCTAGTTCTATCATCAGCTATGGGTTCGAACCTAAGAGAAATTCTAGAGAATGTTTGCTACCTTGAAATTTTTTTGTCTTTCCTGAATGATAAGGAGAAAAAAAAAATTGGGTCAAAAGAAAATGCAATTTTGGAGTTTTATCAACAATTTGCTTGTGTAGGTGGAGATCCGGTATTTTCTGAATCCTTATGTAAGGAATTACAAAAGAAATTATTTCAACAAAAATGTGAATTAGGAAGGATTGGTCACCGAAATATGAACTAGAGACTAAATCTTGATATACCTCAGAACATTCCATTTTTGTTACCGCGAGATATATTGGCAGTTACGGATCATTTGATTGGAATGAAATTTGGAATGGGTACACTTGACGATATGAATCATTTGAAAAATAAACGTATTCGGTCTGTAGTGGATCTCTTACAAGATCAATTCGGAGTGACTTTGTTTCGTTTAAAAAATATGATTAGAGGAACTATAGGCAGAGCAATTAGGCATAAATTGATACCAACTCCTCAAAATTTAGTAACTTCAACTCCATTAACAACCACTTATGAATCTTTTTTCGGATTACACCCCTTATCTCAAGTTTTGGATCGAACTAATCCATTAACGCAAATAGTTCATGGGAGAAAATTGAGTTACTTGAGCCTTGGAGGATTGACAGGTCGAACTGCTAGTTTTCGGATACGAGATATCCATCCTAGTCACTATGGGCGCATTTGCCCAATTGACACGTCTGAAGGAATCAATGTTGGACTTATTGAATCCTTAACAATTCATAAGAGAATTGGTCATTGGGGGTTTCCTAGAAAGCCCATTTTATGAAATCTCTGAGAGATCAAAAAAAGTGCGGATGCTTTATTTATCACCAAATTGAGATGAATACTCTATTGTAGTATCATGAAATTCTTTGGGGCTGAGTTGAGGTATTCAAGAAGAGCAGGTTGTTCTGGTTAGATACCGTCAAGAATTCCTGACCGTTGAATGGGAACAGGTACATCTTCGAAGTATTTTTACCTTACAATATTTTTTTGTTGGAGCTTCTCTCATTCCTTTTATCGAACATAATGATGCGAATTGAGCTTTAATGAGTTCTAATATGCAACGTCAGGCAGTTCCACTTTCCTGGTCCGAAAAGTGTATTGTTGGAACGCCAAGTGACTCTAGATTCAGGGGCTCTCGTTATAGCTGAACACGAGGGAAAGATCATTTCTACCGATGCTGACAAGATACTTTTATCGGGCAAGGTGGATAAGGGGGATATTATAAGCATTCCATTAATTATATATCAACGTTCTAACAAAAATACTTGTATGCATCAAAAACCTAGGGTTCTGCGAGGTAAATGCATCAAAAAGGGACAAATTTTAGCGGATGGTGCTGCTACAGTTGGCGGCGAACTTGCTTTGGGAAAAAACGTATTAGTAGCTTATATGCCATAGGAGGGTTACAATTCTGAAGATGCGGTACTCATTAGCGAGCGTCTAGTATATGGAGATATTTATACTTCTTTTCACGTACGGAAATATGAAATTCAGACTCATGTGACAAGCTACAGCCCTAAAAGAATCACTAATGAAATACCGCATCTCAAAGCCTACCTACTTCAAAATTTAGACAAAAATGGAATTGTGATGCTGGGGTCTTGATCAACATTGTTGAGTATCTAGATGTAGTTGTTGTGATGGTTGATATGGCTTTTGATTTTGATTCCAAATTATTGTTATTCTTGTTAGATGTAGTGTTGGTGAATCCATGACAACGTAAGTCCTGATTCAGTTGTAATTTTGTAAATCAAGCACAAGACCAAGTCCAAGATTCAATTCAAGAAAAAGGCAGTTTCGGTTTCTTCAACTATCACTAGATCAATCAAGAAATGCTTATCAATCTACTCTCGATTATGCCTCAATCAATCAAGGATTGGATCAATTGATTCTCATCAGACCTATTAAATCAATTGTTAAGTGCAATTCCCGTGCCCTACACCTAAAACTACACAATGGCAAATAAGAGTCGACGAAGATAGAGATTTAGAGAGCTTAAGCAATGTGCTTCAAAAGAAAAACCAATACCTTGGTTTTACCAATCATGAGTTTAGAATTCAAATTCAAGATTGAGTTTCTTTTTGGTGATCAGAGATGAAGCACAATGCCTTCCCTATTCCACAAGAAGAATCTTCAATGTGGTCCTTGAAGTCACAATCATGAGAAGAATTTCATAGTAAAAGAGTCTGAGTAGCTTAAAGCAGATTGCGGAGTTACGTCTGTAAGTTCTACTAGGTAACAATTAGGAATATGGGTATACTTCTGCTGTCAAATTTAATTCTGATAGTGAAATTTTCCTTGAAGTTGGGGTTAACTCTGTGAGTATTTCCTTTGGATGCGTCAATTGGTTCTTCACCAGTCATCACATCAACAAATCACCTATGCTATTTATTTTCTGCTTTATAGCTTCTACTTGGTGATTTGTTATCGTTGGCAATTAACTAAAAATCAATTGAACTTCATTATTGGTTAATTTAGCAAAATTGATTTAGTTCGGCTTTAAAATCAACCTATGGGTCTAATTTCCTTTCAATTCTGATTCCAATTATTTGTATGTTCTTTTCTATCAAATTGTTTTTCTTCAGAAGTTTATAATCTGTTTGGTTGCTAAGAAAGCGAGAATGAAAAGATGATAAGACAATTATTTGAGCCTCATTTGAAGAATCTAAAACAACCACCCAATAGAAAGTGAAACATGTGCAGATTTATCTCCCTTTGATTTTTTTTTTCTTTTTCATATGTATGGCCATTGACCCAATAAAGAATTCGTGAAGAAGAAGTAATCGATTTTGGGTATCCATGTTCTCTTTTGTAGCTTTCATTTGAGATAATTGGAGTGACTTGAGTCTAAACAGCTACCCGGTATTTAGGGGAGTGTAGAAAAAAATAAATAAAATAATTATTTAAATAAAATGTATTAGTATTATAAAATAAAGAGTGAGATATATGGTGTATAAAGTAAAATTAGATAGCTAAAACAGAATAAAGTGACTTTTCATTTAAAAATTTATAAATGCTCCTGTAAGTAATTTGCAGGTTTCATCTAGTGAAGCACATGTCATAGGATTAGATCCTTCTTAGAGAAAAAAAAGAGACTTAAAAAAAAAAATCCAACAATAAAAAAACCAATCTTTCGATGGTCATATTTATAAAAATATATATGGAGGATCAATGAAAAGTAAAAATATTTATTTTATTTTCAATAACACCGCCACCCCCCATGCACTATTGGTGTATTAATTGCTCTCTTTCTCACATTATCTATTTGTTTTGGGTCCCCAAAAGATTTCATATCACTTCTTTTACTATCAAGTAAAAGAATATGATGTTTCAAAAGCTTGTCACACAAACTCTTTAAAAAAATGCTCGATCATCCACCACTTGCTAATCTTGTTTATTTGTTGTCTTATTTCTTCTTCAACACAAAAAAGGAAATGTCTTAACTTCCATTTTGAGGCATAAAAAGCAGTTTGTGCTTTTAAAAAGCAAAGTTAAGAAATTTTAAATACGTAATTCGTACAACTTAATTAATAATAATGCTTGGCAAATGGCAAGGTCTGGACCAAAAAGGAGTTGTTTGGTAAGGGAGGCCCACGTCTCAAATTTTGGGTATTTGAGAACATTTTTGTGATCCAGTTGTGTGGAAAAGTTTACTGTATTATTATTATTATTATTATAATTATTATTTTGCTTTTAACTATATATATAAAAGGTGAGGTGCATGAAATAATGGCTATAGACAGGGATTGCAACCGGAGGGTAACGATTGGATCTCAGGTGCCACATTGCCACCCTCTTCTAGATGAGCACATGACAAGTATATCATGGTTGCAATATGGAGACATGTTTTTATCCCAAATTGAGGTGATCCAACACTAGTAAAATAAAGACGAGAGAAAAAGGAGGGGTGACAATGAGAGAGAGAGAGAGAGCAAAAAGTGTGGGAATAGTACATGTATGATACAATTAAGATATAAATTGGATATGTATGAAAAATATTAAATTTTATGTAAATAATTTAAATATGTATTAAATGATCATCAAGTGTATATCATTTCCTTTTTAAGGATAGAAAAATATGTGTTGAAAATTTGAATCCCAACCCTTACCCTCCTCAAACTCACAAGAACTTATATCATGCTAAGAATACGCGATGAATTTTTTTTTTTTTTTTTTTTTTAACAAGTGGAGCAATGTAAGAAATATTGCAAATTTTACTATATAGGTCTTACAAATTAACATGTTACTAATCACAAAAAAGGGAAAAAAAATAATGATATTCATTTATGATAATTTTGAAATCAATGGATCACATTCACTATCACATTAGCTTCTAAATGTTGTGTAATCATTGAGTTATGTTGTGGTTGAAACCCATGTTCTTAAGATATAAATAAATATCTATAAACTTACGTACATTTGTTCTCTCCTTTCCTAACAATATGTTATTAAACTTTCATGTAAAATTATCAAGAGTTTTTTTTTTTCTTTTTTCTTTTTGAGAAGGAAAAATTATCAAGAGTTTTTTGAGTAAGTGATATTAAGTTTATCATTTTTACAGGAATAACCTAGATAGGAATTCTAGTTGCCCCCGTACGTGAAAGTCCTATTATTATTATGATTATTAAATATTCGAAATTATTTTTTATTATTATAATAAATGAATAATATTATATTTGATGTAATATTCTATTGAATAAAAAAAATTATTGGTAGACAGAGCCACTTCAACAAATGATCCGAACCGAAAAGGAGAATGTGCAAAGATGCAAATATGCTGGCTTTAATTAATTAATTTGGTATTTTAATTTGAAGTACATCTTCATTAGCGAATAGCTAATTAGATTCCCACATCATTCACTTCGTTATTAGCAGTCTAATCATTAAAGAGAACAAAAAGTGATTGCAAATGGCAAATTATAAAAAAGAGTTCATCTTAGCCAAAAAGGTGAAAGACAATTCATTGGATACTAATCTCATCATGAAAATCTCCTATTCCCTAATTCACTGCTTGTGGGGTCTTTGTTTCGTATCTTTCATTTCACTTCAAAAAAAAAAAAAAATGCAGTTTCAGTCTACACGTCCATTTACAGTGAAATATATATGAAGAGATTATTTTGAAACATATATATAGGATGGTAATTGTGCATGCAAGTTAGAAATATAAAATATACTTTATTTACTTGTTTCCCAACTATCCCTCATTTTGTTCTTTTTCTTAAACAAACTGATATATTATTGGTCTCTCCTATGTAAATTTATATTCCTTTATTTGTCTGAAATCATCAAGGCCAAAACCTAACAATTTTTGTTGCATGGTCGGCATTGGACCCATCAGTCAGATATGTATTTTTTGCAAATTTTTCCAAACCTTTCTTTGCTATTTATTTGTAGGAAAAACAAATTGATATTATATAGATTATCATATCTTCACTTATAAGTTATAACCCTAAGAAGTACAGACATGGTAAAAAGGACTATGTGTTTTTGTCAAACAATGTTTCCATAGAATGTTTTGTCTGTTAAGGATATCAAGGTCTTTTGAGTGCAAAGAAAATAGTTCGATAAGTAAAGTAATTTTTAGTTGTACTTGAAATACAATAGCCAATTAATCATAATACTACCTGTAGTTCAAGTATTGCTTATTAGAATTTAGCATATTGTAAATACCCTTCAATGGGTTCATTGTAATTCACATTCTCGTCTAAGGAAAAATGTAATCATCTAGGACTTTTAACTATGGAAATAGTGAAAAGATATGATCCTCATGTCGAAGGCCGTTAATTGTTTTTCTTTCTTTTGCTTCTACTTTATCTCTTCATATTATTTTATTTATTTCTTTTCTTTCTATTTTCATAGAATGAAAATTATTTTTTATTACAACACAATCAAATTCGATTGATTGCAGCACAGCTTACCAAAAAATTTAAAAAAATAAAAATAAAGAAAAAAACAGTACGTCCTTTCAATTCTTTCCCTCTCTTCCCCTTGTTATTGCATTATTGGCCATCGATACACTATTATTGTCAAATCAACTACCCATAAGCCCCATCGCACCTCGCTAGCCATCCTTATTGTCACATAGACGATCCATCGTTTCTTGATTTGCTTTCTTAAAACTTTACTATCAATTAATCAGTGATTCAATTATACATCTCTTTGTCTTTCTTGCCCACCCTTATTTTGTTTGTTTGTTTGTTCTTGTTCTTCTTCTTTTTTATTTTTATTTTTTATTTTTTCATTTTTTAATACTTTTCTTTTTTGGTGTGTGTAGAACTCTCTACAACTCTATCTTATAATGTGATCTAATGGGTCTAAATTTTTTTTAATTGTTATAGAGTATGACCGATTATATTGTATCTAATGGGTTTTAACTTAACTTTTTTTATGAATTTTCATAAATTTATTATAGATAAAGTTTAGTTACAAAATTGGTTGTAACCTAAGACTACAACCTTATTCAATATCTTTTTATTGAAGCCGAATTTTAACAAATCCACCAATATTGGATCATACCTTCTTCTTATGTTTTTTATGCTTGCAAAATTTTTAGAAAATTAAAAATCAATAGTTATGTTACCAATAAATTGTTTAAATTGCAAGTTTTTGTGGTTTAAAATTATGCATAAAATATGAGTTTATAGATCATATAGTAAATAATATCAAATTGACACAAAATTTGACATATGTATTAAGAGCGTAAAGAACATACAATTCAATGGTTAGATTTCCAAAATATGTAGTAATGTTTATTTTATTAAGTAAGGTTGTAGCCTTAGGTTTCAACTAATTTTTTAACTAAACTTTGTAAATTTATTATTAAAATTTTATTTATTTACTGATATTAAGATTGTTATTTATTAGTATATTATGGTCTAGTTACTGTTAAACATATTTATTTCTTATTAGGACTACAGTTAAAGTGTTAGTTAAATCATCGTGTTTACGCTCATGTCTATTTTTCTTAATTTATAATGTGGTGAGAAATCGGTAAACCAATCAAATTCAGAAATTGTTACCTTGATTAATTAAGAATTCAAATTTAAAATCTTAAAAGGGAAATTTTTTACTTTTTTTAATATTATGACTACTTTTCAGTATAGATAATACCCTTTCTGGTGTAATACAAAATATTCTTATCACGTAACTACTTATAAATAATATATACCTTTGTTGCATAACCAGTTTCCTTTCCTTTTTTTATATCAAAAAAAAAAAAAAGTTTCCTTTCCTTTTATTTATTTATTTTTAAAATGGACACAAATCTTCAACTTGACCTTTATAGCATTGCAAGTTGTGAGATTTATGGTTCATATTTCCACAAAAGAATAAACAATCGATTAAATAAAGAGATCTGATCTTTCTCTCTCTCATAATGTAATTGTTTTTGGTAGAATATTTTCTATTATTTATGCTCTTTTACTGTAAAAAACGAATAATTTGATGTCTTAAAAGCTTCTTATAGAATCCTAAAATATGCTTATCTTCTCCACTAGTTAATTTTGTCGACACTAAAAGGTAACATCTTTCTCTTAACAACTTTCTCCGTAAAGAAAGCACTTGGTGCTTTGTAAAGGCAGAGTTATGATAACGATCCCGAATTTGTACTTCCTTAAAGTTTGGCAACCAAGGCCCTCGTGTCAAAGTCTGGTATCTTAGAAATTTTTTTTTTCTTCAAATTTGAAGTGATAATCCAGTAATAACGACATATTTTTTCATACATTTAAAACTTACTTATATCATTAATTAAAATAAAGTGTAGAATAGTTTGGGATAAGTTGTAGTATATATTTGGCTATCAACCACACCTAGGATGAACATAAAAAATAACAAAAGAACTAAGAGCACTAGCATCCGAGTGGCCAAAAAAGTTCTATTTTACCACCTCAGAATTTACTTTATTTATTATACCAACTCACTTTACAATGCACCAAACATCCAAGTTTCTATTTTTATATACAACCCAAAAAAATTAATGTATACTACCTAATAAAATAATATAAACTTCTCTTTCTCTTTCTTCCTAACCTCTTTTTATCTCCACTCACAATTACAAATAAAACCAACCACCACACCCCAACCACAAAAATAACCAAACACCACCTCCACGATCAAAACTAGCCACCTCCACATAATACCACCACCACCCACCCACCCACCATAAATAAATCACCACTATCACAACCACAAAAACAATCACAACCACCATCATCACATAATACCCATACTAGAAATCAGATAAAAAAAAAAGAGAGAGAACAACAACTCACTGTGTTACCACCGCCACAGCTCTCCACCACACCAAACCATCTCACCACCACAATCCACCATACCATACACCAAATTGCATGAACCACCAAAACCCACAACCCATAACCTAGGGGTGTCAATTTGGGTTAGCGTGTCGGATTCGTGTCGTGTCGAGGTAGGAGTATTCGACTAAATAGTTCAATCTTAACCCGACCCATTTAACAATCGTGTCATGATCCTTCAATCCTAACTCGACCTGTTAATAAGGCGGGTTAACCTAACCCAACCCATTTGACCCGCTTAATAAACGAGTTATGTTGGGTTGACACAAATGTAACACAACTCATTTCAACCTGCATAATATTAAATATAACATCCATCTAGAAATAATTTTTTTTACATCCCAAAAGCAGTGCATACACTTCAAGTCTTCAATCCATATTCAAAATAATATAGTTCAACAAAAATATAACATTTATCTAGAAATAAGTTCTTTACACTCCAAAGTAAGTGCATACACTTCAACCCAAATTCAAAATAACATAGTTTAACAAAAATAAAATAAAAAATATAATATCCTTGGAACTCGTCTTTTCTTTTTCTTTTTAAATTTAAAATATATGTTGGATATAAAAGGAATTTGAAAATTCTAAAATAAAATGAATATTTATTTGTTATATGAGTTAAACGGGTTGTGTTAAGTGGGTCATTTCGGGTTGACACAAATAAATAAACGTGTCAAACGTGTTTATTACGGGTTACACGGGTTAACTCACTTATGACACGTTTCTTATCGTGTTGCTTTCGGATTCACCCGTTTATGACCCAAACCCATTAAGGCCTAATCCTAACCCGCAAAAACCCGTGTTGAGTTCATGTTGTGTTCGCAAGTTGGGTCGAACATTGACACCCCTACCATAACCCATGACCTCCACACCACCACAACCATCATGAAGCTACAGACCCACAGAAAACCCCACCCCAACCACCACGACAAACCCCCACCACCATTAACCTACAGACCCATGGCAACAATCTAAATCCAAAAACCCACAAAAAAATCTGAACCCACCACAATAATAAACCTTACCACCACAAAAGTTTAAATCCAAAAACCCACAAACCCACCACAATGAACCGACGACAGTAAAACCCACAGTGATACCAAGAAAAAACCCACCACAAGAAAAAACCTCACCACCATACCAAGATAGAGAGCAAAACCCACCACCAATAGAACCCACGACGGCAAGAGCAGAAGCATCGACAGCGGTAGCAACAACAACCCACGGTGGTGAGAACCCACGACAGCAAATCGCCACAAACCGCCACAGACCCACCGGAATCCACCAAAAACCCAACTTAGAAAATTGCCACAAACCCACCAGGATCTACCACAAACCCAACCCAGAAAACAAACCACCACATTCCACTGAAATCCACCACAGAGACCCACCATAGAGAGAAGATGGAGAAACGGAGAAGAGGGAGAGTGGAATAGAGAGAATAGGGAGAGTCAGATGAGAGAGAGAAGCGGGAGAGAATAATTTTTTTTTTTTTTTTTTTTTTTTTTTTAAGTTTACATCCTGTAAATAGTGAGGTTGCATATATGCAACCTCACTGTTCACAGGATGTAAAAAATTTTGGGTTTACAAACCTAGTTGTTGTATAGTTTTAAGGTTTTAGGAGCTAATATAGCAATTGGGGGGGGGGGGGGGGGGTTTACACCCCCAATGCTAGTGCTCTAACAACACAACAGTCTTTCTTTTTTTTTTTTTCACAATGGGAGATCCGTATAATGGTTTCCTTCCAAATGTGTTCTATTTCATACTTCAATTAATACATAATTGGATTGGATCATATGAGTATTGTTATGTAGGCCTCTACCAAGTCCTACATTGAGTGCTTACTAGCTAGGTGGATGTTGGATTTAAAAGTGATTTTGAGGATCCCTAATTGTAAATTGATTAATCCTTTTAGGGTATAAACACACAGATTTAACAAATGCTTTTTGTATGTTTTTACAGTTTGATTATGGATGATCCTTAATAGATTCTACTTTACAAGAAGTTATACTCTATCTTACTTACTTAATTGATATGTCTTTTTGTGAAGATTTTAGGTGTTGACTAATTCCATGACAATTTGCTATGTATTGTAATATTAAGTAATATATCAAGGCTAAAGTAGAAGCTTATTCAATGTGCATCAAAGAAGATCTCAGTAGTGCGAAATTAAATATCAATTGTGTGAGATTTAAATTCTCGGTAGTGTGAGCACATTTTTAATTGTGTGACAAACTCTAGCTATAATCATATTCCTATATAAACCCTATATTAACCCAAATATGCAGAGAAGGAAAAAGGTTACTAGAACCAAAAGAAAAACCTTGTGAACTCATATTGTCTTCCAATCCTCTCCAAATTGCAAAACCTTTTGAGAGGAGCATTCAACTGTCCAAAACACCATATCACCACCTGTATTATTGGAGAGTAGTATTTAAACCACAAAGATTACAAAAAATCTTCAAGTGGCCTTGAAGTAACTAAGAGGTCAGTTTGTTAGTCGAAGTCTCAACTTGTGATAGCAAATTACTGTGAAGATGGAGGCTTGAAGAGTAGTTGCATCAAGAGTTAGAAGCTTAAATACAAGTCAATTACATGTACTATAGCTATTGTAAGATTGGTTGTATCGCAACTTCTTAATAGTGGATTTGACGAGATCGAGCTATAGGCTTCAAAGTATTTTTCCTTGTTGGATTTTCCACTTGGTGAAAAATTCACCATCTTCTATGTGTGTGATTATTCTTGTTATGATTTGATTAATTTTTTATCCATATTGTAATTGAATTCAGCTAATTAACTACTTGGACTTAACTTTGATAAATCATAAAATTGGTGGTAATTTGTTATGGATCAGAACATAACTAAAACCCTTTTTCTTTACTACATTTACTAATCTTATTTTTGGTCTTCCTCTACCCTTTTTCATACTCTCAACTTAAATCAACTTACACTTTTTTTTTCTTTCTCAAGGAAAAAAAAAATTACTCTTTTCCATTGGTGCATTAATCACTATCTTCTAGATATGAACAAACCATCTCAGACGACTTTCCCTCATATTTTCATCAATAGGAGTTACCCTTATTTTTAAGTGAATTTGCTCATTTTGAATCATATCTTTTCCTATATTCCAACTTATCCATCTTATATACTCATTTCAGATACACCCATTTTATGAATATGTTGGTTCTCAACAATCCAACATTTTTTACCACAGAGCATAACTAGTCTTATAGCAATTTTATAAAATTTTCCAATTAGGTTTTCTACAATCATACAATATACTTGATGCACTTATCTATTTCGTCCACCTCACTCTTATCCAATGATTTGCATCCTCTTCAATCTCTCAATCTTTATGAATTATTGATCCAAGATATTGACTATCAAATTAGTAATACATGTTTAGAGCATTCTCATCCAAAGGGCCAAAAAATACATTTTTCCTCTATTTTAGATAACAACAAAATATCATCAAAACCCTCTCACATCCGATTATTCAATTTGCCTCAAACTTTTATACATTGCTATATTGTTATCTAGAAATTCATCACCATTGTAGCAATGTGCATAACAAACATTTTTTATTCCTCTCTCTCTCTCTCTCTCTCTCTCTCTCTCATCGAGGTCGAAAACCTCAAGGGTCATGGTGGTGGAATCGTCGAAGAATCAAAAGAAGTTTGGGTTTGGGTCGTATCTGTATACTTTGTGGTTGTTGTTGGGTTTTGCATTGTTGGTTGTGTGATGGGTTCTAAGTTTATGTAGTGGGTATAAATGTGTGATGGTTTCCACAAAATTGATCGGTTTCAATTTGGACTCGGTTAAACTATATCAAGGAAAAAGGATCTTGTTGCCACAACACAGTAGTGATGAGATCGGTGGTGAGCAAAAGGGAGCTACTTCAGCCTTGTGAGGAGCTCAAGTTCGACGAGAGAGAGAGAGATATTGAGTTTGGGATGAGAGGACGAGGAGAGAGAAGGAAGCCACTTCAGCCTTGTGAAGAGCTCAAGTCTGATGTGAGAGAGAGAGAGAGATTGGGACCAGAGGACGAGGAGAGAGAAGGAAGCGATTGAGCTACCAACAAGTATCACTGATAGTGGTAAAGAAATGAGGCAAGAGTTTTGCTTCGGCCATGGTGGCTCGAGAGGGAGAAAGAGAGTGAAACCATAAAAGGATTACATTTTTCTTTTAGAAGAAAGACCTCAAAATTTTATTGAAATAAACCTAGTCATAATTGGTCATAAGAACATCATGAAGATGGGAGGGAACATTATCCATCCACATTGATAAACCTTTAACATATCTAGTATGTTTAGTTAAGTTATGAGTTACAGTATTACCTATTCTATGAGTATGAGAAAAGGAAGTATTTCTGAAGGCAGTTATGGTAGGTTGCATTGATGCAAGGAGATATCTGAAGGGGGCCAAAAACTTTTCTTCACTTTTAAAAGTGTTAATAACCACCATGGAATCTCCCTCAAGAATAATAGAAGAGAGGTCAAGATCATGAACAAAGATTACTTTAATATGATATATTGCAAAATTAATAATAGAATGTAGGGTGTGTTATAAAAGTATTTATGGAAAATAGATAAGGTTACTTTTTAGTAAATTATAGTTTTTTTTTTTTTTTTGGGTGCATAATTGGATGGGAATGCCATTATAGAATCACATCCATTCTCACTCTTTAATAAACTTGGGGTCATACCTATAAAGTCCTTCCCCTTCTCTTTCTTATTTACTTAGCAAAAGTAGATTAATTCGAGTTGCATATATCAATTTAGGAGAATTGCTCTTGCAAGGAGATTGACATTTCTATCATATTTGAAGTGTTTTTTTATTAAACAATATTCAATATTTCAATTTTAAGCAAAGACTTGATAATTTTTTTTTAATAAAAAATTCTAGGTGTGATTTAAATGGGTCATCCATGCCCTTGTTAAAATTGGTTTTAATGCTCATTGTTCTTTAGTTTTTAATAATTGTTCCACAGTAATAACTGCAGTTCCGCTGTGTTTGGGATGCATGGAAGCTAAAACTTTGTTCATATTTCTTCTCTTTAATGAAAATTTGTTTTCTTTTATGACTGGTTATATAGTTTCTAGTTTCACCATTTGAACTCAATGTGGGTGCAATACTACTGACCCCAACACAAATTAACCAAAAGCAGCATCTACACTTGTACATTTTACTCTCTCTCTCTCTCCCTTTCCAAAATGTTAGGCCAACAAAAGAATATCCAGGGTTCAGAGAGATTGAAGCATGAGGTGGGCTAAGTCTAACGTATGTAAATTTACAATGTCAAGCTGTATTTTGCAGTCTAATAAAACACCAAATTAATAAAAAAAGAAAAAAGTGTAATTGTTTTTATAAGATGACAAGAATGCCCCCAGAGGACATGTTTGTCTGGCAGCAAAAATTAAAACCCAATGGTCACAGATTTCTGAACTGCAGTTGAAACTGTGTTGTCCTTAAAAGGCACAGAACAGACCAAAGACTGAGTGAGGAGGAGAAAGATTGATCAATGACAATCTCAGAGGAAGAAAAAGGCAAAAGGAATGAGAGAGACTTTGGATAGAAGGGACGTGTGAGAGAGGTTTCTCTCTGTTTTTAATGAAGTGTCTCATGCCTATCTAGCTAAGTAGCTATATCACACTTGGGTGAATTTGTTTGTGTTTCGTGTTTGTGTTTGTGTTTGTGTGTGTATAATATATGTATGTGTGTGCGAGTGTGTATGTCAGATAGCAAGAGTCATATAGTTGGCACGTGGGAGTCAGTGCCCATTACACACACAAACACACAATGAATGACACAATGAACACACAAATATATGAAATGCCTGTCACCTTTCAAAACCAGAGCTTCTGTTTCATGTCTGTAATTGTTATAACTGTATAACCTCAGAGGAAAGAGGGGCTGGTAGAGAGTACATGGGTTGTTGACGCGTGTATGTTGGTGATGTGGAGGTGTTAAGGCCATGGGACCGTTTCTAAGTAAATGGAACCAGTTCTTTAGCCGTTTTTTTGGTATAAAGGCTCTGTGGTCTGTGGCTTCTGTGCCTACCTACACTGCCAAGGCTAGCTTGGTTTGAAAGGTCAGGTCAAATGTCTACATCATATCCCTCACATGCACTCACTCGTCTTGTCAAATCATTTGGAATCATTAAACCCAAAAAAAAATTACCCTACCAAAAATTACATATGGACGTGTATATATATATATATATATATATATTTATATATAATATCACATAATTTTTATACAGTATGAATATGTAACTTTTTCCTGTGCATGAAGATGGTTATGGCTTATCTTTTTATTGGGTGGGAAATGGGTTCGGAAAACTAGGAAAGGATCTAATTGAGTATGTTAATTAGTGGTTTTCTATGTGTTTGCTTTAATAATTAAAGGGTTTTTGCTTTGGAAGATCAATCATAGTTATCCATGCCCACACCTTAACTGAAAGTCACTGTTGTTATTTATGGCTTGGAAAAGTCACTGTTTCTTAATGAAAGTTTGATACAGAATTCTAACAAACTCAACTCATTGGTTCAAAAGCATGCATGGGTTTTAAAGCATGTCCTTTAGATGTTGGAGACAGCCTTTGAAAACAAGATATCAAAGATTTTCATAACATATTCGAGGAGATCTTGTATAAAGTCTACAGTTTTCTCACCACACTTTTTTTTTTTTTTTTTTATATGAAGGCATAATTGGAAGGAAAACTCAATTGTAATGTATTGTAAAAACAAAAAACTATTTGTTGCATTGGATGAAGAACCTTTTAAGGGCTATTTGGAAAACTAAAAAAATATATATGGCCCTCCAATGGATTGGTCCTATTTTAGTGGGACCTTATTGGATGCTTGCACAACAAACCATTTATAGTTATGGTTTTTTTGTTCAAAAAGATGATCAATATTGGAAACTCCCAAAAAACCCTCTTGAATGCAAGTTGGATTTCCATCAAACACCACTAGATTTAATTGTTCCACAAATACTATATATGACCCTAGAAGGAAGACAAGCCATCAATCTAAAAAGAAAGAAGAAGAAAAAAAAAAGGGGCCCCAATAAGGTTTTTATTAGAAAGAGGGATATAAGGGAAGCCACAAACTAATACCCACTTAAGTAAATGTTCTGCAAATGTCATGATGGTATGGTTGCCCCAGTTGGTGGAGGTCAAAGGGGTGTAAGAAAGTGGATTTCGCTAGGATCCGTCGTTCTATGCTTTTATATAAGTGGGTGGTGGTCTCCTAAAGGCCTGCAGTGTCACTCAAGGGATTAGACTCTTTGTCAAAGTCCAATACTCCTATTGAACACTCTTTGACCATAAGTTTCGTCTTCTTGATTCTACAAATAAAATGCTGCCATATATACTTAAAACAAAAAATTAAAAATTAAAATGTTCTTGCACAAATCATTACTTTTAAAAAAAAAAAAATTGCTTGCACAAATCATTACTAATGCGTATTATCATATGTATATAAATAATAAAAGAAATGATTAATTACAATTATACATTCTAAATTATAGGTACATTTGCAACATAACCCTAAACTTTAAACTTTAGTAATTTGCATCCTCTTTTGATGTTTGCAATTTCCACCTAAAATTTAAATTTGTGTAACAATTACAATTGAGTGAGCAACTTTCCACCCAAAACTATAAGAACATTATAAATGTACACTATAAACTATGAAAACATTTTCAATTTGTACTCTGAATTATAATAGTACTAGTTGAGTTTCTGCATAATGTGAAAGAGCATTTTGTCATTAGTTTCCTTCAATATTTTTAATAGTTTTTCATGTAAAAAAAATTTAATCTTTAGTATTCTATTTTATAGACATAATAAAATAAAAAAACAATAAGAGTAGTTTAATGATTTGATCGTATGTTTATAAATTTGAAAATTGCATGATATAGTGATTAATATAGATAGGCATGTTGCATGTTTCATGTATATCCAAGAATGCAAATATCATTTTGATAAAATAAAAATGCAAATATCATTCAAATATATATATATATATATATATATATATTTACTTTCTTTACCTTTTTTTTTTTTCTGGATTTGTGCACAAAAAAGTGATTTTAATTTTGGATTTAAATTAGAACTAATAACAACCTCTCACATAAAATTTATTGTGAAGTATTGTGAAAATGTTATAGACATAGCAATTCTGTATAAAATTTATAAAGTAATCATATATTTTCCTCTAATATAAACAATTAATGTATAACAATAGATAAATAAATATTTGCATTTACTCCATTGACTAATTCAATGAGTTAATACTTTGATATAAATGCAAACTTTGTTGAGGTGGAAGCTTACATAAAGAAAATCTCAAGAAATGCACCACATGATAGAACCTCATATTCTTCAATATGAAGTCTCTACTTTTATATATTGCAAATTATTTTAAAATTAGAGTGTGGGTTGCAAAACTTTTAAAGAGTAGGGTGCATGCTACAAATACTCCTATAATTTTGTGAGGATAGCTAAAATTAGCCCTAAAAGAAGTTATATAGCAGTTTTATGAGCACAAACAACTTCAAATATGTTTGGAACTATATTTTTCAACCTATTACATGTTGATTTATAAGATTATTTATGTATATTATTAAACAAGTCACATAACTCATTAACAATGCCATTTACATTGCTATTTTGGAATTTAATTTAAATGGTGGGTAGATATTGCAAATTATTTTAAAATTAGAACGTGGATTGTAAAATTTTTAAAGAGTAGGGTGCATGTTACAAATACTCCTATTAGCCCTAAAAGAAATTATATAACAGTTTTATGAGCACACACAACTTCGAATATGTTTAGATCTATATTTTTCAACCCATTACACGGTGATTTATAAAACTATTTATATATATTATTTAAACAAGTCACATAGCTTATTAACAAAGCCATGATAGCTTAAATTACATATGAAAGATCTCTTCAATAACCACATAGTGGGTTAGAAAAAAAAAAAAAAAAAAAAAAAAAAAAAAAAAGCTCCAAACATGTTTGGACCAAAACTTTTTCCTTATGAGCACCTAAATTATTAAATTTTGCCATCATAATTTTGAACCATGAATGCAATAAAATTCATGGAAATAGTAAAAAAAAATTTAACCTTAAACTAGTTTGGATGAAAATTCCTTCAACCTACTACATAACGATTAATAGAACCATCCATGTGCCTATTTAATGAATCATATGAATTATTTAAGTAATACATATGAATAATTTTATGAATTGCCACCTAATCTAATTGAAAGATATTTCATTAATCTAGTTTGAGGAAAATTTTGTCCAAAATGAAACTGGGAAGTCAAATTAAAGTGGCAATAGCTCTACCCTTGATCATATATATATATATATATATATATATCATATATGATTGATATTTGGATGAGCTTTAGCTAAGTACTATCCACGCATACATGATCATGCTGGCTGGCCGACACTTAATTATACATTATCAACGAAGAAACCGGGAACTACACGAGGTAGGACCTACGTACAAATGGCTCCATTTGATCACCAATAAAGTTTTTGCAAGAAAGTTATTGGTATGGGTCCCCCATTTATCAAACATAAAAGAAGTTCCACTATATGATCATACTTGCAATGATCCATTTATTTTGAGAGAGGGAATAGTAAAACTGGTACTGTCAATAACAAAGGAAGTTAGGATGATGATTTTATTAAGCATTTAATTAACTTAATCATTTGAGAGTTTAGCTTATTAAGCATTTAATTAACTTAATCATTTGAGAGTTTAGCATTCCTTCCAGAATGTGCTTTAACACTTTCTTTTAATAGTTATCATTTACTTGGCTCTTTTAAATAAAAGAAGGGAAAAAAAAAAAAAAAAGAGAAGTTAACGGATGCTCTAAGAATATCGGTTTATGTAATATTTTTAGAAATTTTTTATGAGAAAATAAATTAATTTTATTTAAGCTTTTTATATTTTACATAAAATTAATATTAAAACTTTCTTAAAATAGTTCATTAACAAATATTCTAAGGGCATCTGCCAGACCCATAAATTATTAAGAGATAACTTACACTTTAAACACTAAACAGTTACTTCATTTACCATTAATGCCTCTTCTAATCAGTCAATTCAATTTGCGTAATTGACACTCAAATTTGATAGATTAAATAAAGGTGTCCACTATCTTCTAAATTCAGGGTTATGAGAAATTTGGGTATAATGACAAAATTACCCTCCTTGATTGCAATGAAAATCCATCATGTTTTCCCTGCCTCTTTTAATAAAAGAAAAATAAAAACCATCACTTTTTACTCATTTTAAAACTTGATTTAGACTGTAAAATGGTACATTGATACAATTCTCTCAAATTAGGGTATCAATCAAAGAAATTGATAATTTGAGGAGGACATTGAAAATATGTGAAAATTTTTTGTGAAAAATGTAATCTCCCATCATTTAAAATCGAGTAACAAAAAGGATTTTTACTCTCCCATCATATGTTGATGTAATCTAAAAAAAACAAGGATTTTGAGGAGAGAGGTTGATATGTAATATAGTTTATATATGAGTAAGTAATATGTGCTTCTTATCCAAAAGCAGGGACGAGCTCAGTAAAGCTTCGAATCAAAAACTCCCAGTAAAATTAATAGACTCCACATCCTTTTCCACGGGTTAATTCAATTTTGATGTTGTGTAGATGAATCACAGAGCAAGCTTGACAATAATTATAAAGAATGTGAGAAGTGAAGTCGTTGAAGCTTGGGTGGAGAAGGTTGAAGCTAGTTCTGCAATTACGATCAAGGCTATAGCAATACATTGGGGTTTAGAATTGGTAAAAAAAATAGAGGATATTAAACAAGTTATTATTGAAGGGTCATAATACGTGTCCATTTTCAGACACGTGTCATAATCGCAGCGGGTCCAGTGTCATAAGACACTGGACAAAAGCCGTATCCATTATTGAAGGGTATGCTAAGATGGTAATTGATGGTGTGTTAGGCTCAACTAATAAGCAGCTAAATTGGGAAGTCTTTCATTAGATATAGGACATTCTAGGTTTGTTGTTATGGTGTTTGAATCAAAGGTTGACCCTTTAGTGGATTAAAATTAAGGGATGAAACTATAGTTGTTCATCATTGTGCACACTGATTTCTTGTTGTAAAATAGTGGAAGCTCAAAATACTAAGAATGATCGTGAAAATATGTTAAACTTTAGAAAGATCTTCAAAAAAAAAAAAATGATAGGAATGAAGGAAACCAACCTAGAAGAAAAATAGACACAAATACACCCGGAATTACATGGTCGGTAATAGCCTACATCTACGAGGGATTGGAGATTAATTCACTCTATTAAAGAGAGATAACAAAGTATATACGCATTCAAAAAGCACTCACAAATAACGAAGATGGTGTAGAGGCATCTCACAAAACACAAAACTTCAATACACACAAATACAAAGAACAAAGAATAAAATCTCTCTAAGGTACTCTCAAACTAATTCAAAGCCTCTCCCAGAGTAGGAGAACCTTTGGGCTAAAACCAATAAAATACACATTGTTGTAGTGCACAAAACAAAAAGTGAGCTGCCAAACAAATTTGTAGCACAAACACAAATCCAAAGTGGTAGTACATCAAGAGAGAGCAAATAACCAAAACCACAACTTACAAACCAAAGCAATCTCTCATCTTCTAATTTTAGCACTCTCCAACTTATCTATGGTCTCTCCCCATGTGGGAGGATCCTTGGGCAAAGCTACCAAACCCTTTGTAGTATTATCTATTTATAAGGTTACAATATCTATTCCTCTTTGTGGATAAGGAATACATTTCTTGATAGACGAAGAACACTTTTCTTGATGGACAAAGCTTTCTTTCCTTTCACATCCAAAAAATCCAAACCAAATCAAATTAGGAATTTGAGACAAAATCAAACCCAAGGTGTTATCTCCCCCAGTATTTCTATCTCAATGATAGGAGAATTTGGTTAAGATTTTCATAGCTACTCTTTAAAATGATTGGTGCTTAATCTATGTATGTGAGTGCCTTTTTTTCTTTTCTTTTTTGTTATTGATTATTTTTCCTCTAAGGGAAAAAAAGAAAAAGAAAAAAAAAAGTAAGTAATGTGGGCATTGTAAGAAAATTTTTATGACAATTTGGTGATTAAAACCTACCTAAAGATTGCTAAATATATAATACGCATAGTTTTGAATTTACCTTCTGTGGTGGGCAAAAAGTGAAACAGATAAGTTGGGTTGGTGTTAATCGTGTTATTATTTGCTGACACAATTAATTTATAGAGGTGGAATGCAAGGTCAACCTTTAAGTACCCATTATGTGATAAAGATTGAAAGTTAGATCAATATTATGTGTGTAGTAATAAATATTCAACTAGAAAAAGCCTTGAAATGACTAATTGTTTGTCCTCGGGTTTGGTCCGAGGAAGAAGTTACAATTGGATAATCTCTCTCTTCTTTTTCTTTTTCTCCAAAAAAAAAAAGACCTCCCCTGATCCAGGTGCTTCTTGGCTTTATATAACTTAGCAAAAATGCATTTGAACTTTACATTTAGAGAGTTAGGATCAGGCTTTCCTGATAGTTGTCCCATCAAGAACTTGGTAGAAGGTTTTTACACTAGGGTGTGAGCTGTGGAAACACTATTCATGGTCATTTCCCCATTAATGCAGTTAGCTAAGTGGTTGCAATGCATTTAATATGGAGGGGATGGCTATTTTGTCATTTCTTTTTCTTTTCTTTCTTGTTCAATGCCAAGTTACCTTTGTCCACCCTCGAATTGCTCCATGCTCCCTTTAACTCTGACCCTTAACCTTCTGAGGTTAGGTAGATGTCCTCGGCACCCTTGCTAGTTGTGGTTGTTCAGCTTCTGTATGAGTTAGGGGTATACTTTCCGGGGACATCCCACCAATCTTTCTCGAGATTTACCTCCTCATGAATGCCCTTTACCACTTCATCAACTGTTTGGATCCTTGCCCCCCACACCTTCGGTCAGAAATTGTCTCAGTTTTCTTATGTGATTTGTTTAGGCTATTTATTATTTTGAAATGGAAGGAAAATCAATTCTATTTTTAAAATAATAATAATTTTGAATCACTTATCAATGAAAGAAGGTATTTTAAGTCAAAGAAGAAATAAGTAGTTAAATCTTATATAAAACAATGACGTAAAGCATTCGGTGTTATTGGCCAAAAAGTTCCTCTCATATATATGTGAAAAGAGGAAGACTCTTAGAAAGTTAGAAGAACATAAAGAGGGTTTTTTTTTTTTTGGGTGGAATTGTAGTCTTTTGGGATTAAAAAAATACCAATGTGGGTGGGATGAGAGTTTATAATTATTTGAGTGAGAGAAAATCAATAAATGGGTTTTAAGATTGTAAATATCTTATCTACGTGTTTGTTAGTTGGTATGAATAGAGTTGGCAAAAATGTCTTGTCCCACTTGACCTGCTCTGCCCCACTCTTCCCTACATGGGTTAATTTCCTCACCACAGAGAGGTGATGGGGAGGGGAGGAGACTTGCTCGCCCCGCCCCAAATGTGTGTTATAAATATCAATACAAATTTATATTGAATTATTTATCATATAATTTTATCTTATTTATATATCCAATTTGCAATTTATTTATTTGGTACAAAATTTATTGCCATATTCTAAAACACTTTTCTTTTTCTTTTTCTTTTAGAGCTTTCATACTTTCCCTCTCTTTTCTCTTTCATATGTTCCTCATTATTGTTGAACCACCTTAGTAAAGAGAGCGAAATGCTTCCAACTTGCTTCTGTCCCCAGTCTACCACGCTCCCGCACTGAAGAAGGGATGGGACTCCCCTAAGTTGACCATGCTTTGTCCCGTTATCATCCTTAGATATGAAGAGTTTGTTTTGGGTGTAATGGGATTCAAGTCAGTTTGTGTTTGTGAGATTAATTTCTTAGTGTTTTTCTTGAGATTGTGTTAGTTACTTTATGAGGGTGTTTTGTGAGTACGATTTATGAGGTTTAGCTTAGTGTGTTTGTAATCCATATAGGTTGTGATAACTTAGATTGTTTAAATGACTGATTGGATTGAATTGCATGAGTATGCACTGTACAGACGTGTGTTGAGTCATACATTAAATATTTACTACACAGATCTTGGCTATATAAGTGATTACAAAAAAAAAAAAAGAAAAAAAAAGTCTTGATTGTAACTTGGCTAGTTTTATTGGGAATTTATTTGCTTCAAATTTTTTTTTTTTTTGGGGGGGGGGGGGGGGGTATAAGGTACATGTGACTTGCTGTCCTTAGGTTGTGACCAATGTTATAGAGCGAATTTGATAACACTTTGTGGCTCGGGTAGTTCCTTAGCCAATAGAACATTTAGGTGTTAAAATATTCCATATCATTTTTCATGAGTTGGTACCTTTCAAAGCTAGACCCTCAAAGACTAGGCGTACAACTTAAAATGGTAAGAACATCTCCAGCAAATTCATTAAATTTTTGTATTGTTTGGAGAATGAACAGTGACTTTTACCTATATCTAACTACTTTTTCAAATACACTTTCCAACAGATTCTCTATCCTATTCTCTATCTCATTTAAATATTTTTTTTTTCATTCATTATTTATTCTTTTTTTAACAACTATACATCTTTCAACATTTTTTTATTCAACACCTGATTATTATAATAGAAAAAAAAATTGAAGAATGAATAGTAGCCCATCAGACTTGATGAGCTACTGTTCATGAGCCAAAAAAAATTTTGGGTATAGAGAATCCATTGCAGTGACTTTTTTTGATCTCATTCTCTATTATAGAGAATATTTTATTTTTGCATAGACCATTTGAGATGCTCTAAAACCAAAGTAAATTGGAGGGATACTTCTATTTATTAATACTAAGAATTTAAAATGTCGTGAACAAGTACTTGTAGTTGTAAGTCACATAAAAAAAAATATATTTTTTCAAATTATGTCTCTTCCTTCATTAGAAAACTTTATTAGTAGGAATCGAACACAAAACAGAAAAAACATTCAAACATAGCCTTTTTTTATTGCTACAAAATGCATCTTAGATTAAGAAATCTCGACCTTAATAATTGCCAAATTGAGGATCAGAACAAGGTATCATTTTTGTTTATTGATATAATGAACGTTCCTCCACATGGATTTCGAAAGTGGCCCTTTCATGCACTCCATAATTCATGTCACTAATTGATGAGGACAAATTGTCTTATTTTTCTCTTCTTTTTTTTGTCGTATGCACAAACTATAAAATTCATATGTTCTAGCAAATTAAATATTAAATATTTTATATTATGTATATTGGTTCCATTTGCATAGGTTAAATATAAGTTTGGCAATTAGGGTACATCTTAGATTATACTAAACTAGCATATATTATGGATGCCAATGCCATGGTCCAACTTTTAGCCATTTTCATTTTTTAAAATTTGGGTATCTTGTATGGAATTAAACAAAAATTTAATGCACTAGCTAGCATTATTGTAGGAAAATAACCTTAATTTGTAATGTCTTGCATTCCCACATCATTTGATAGTGATCGAATGGTCAATCATACGTGTCAAAGGCTAATGATTTTGGCTAAGACCATGTGGACATGTGGCAAACCACTTGTTGTCAAAACCTAGTGTGTGTCACCTTTAGGTCTATCATATCACCAAGTCAAAATTGGCCGACCTTCCATTGGAAAAACCAAAAAAAAGAAAAAAAGAAAAAAAAAATGTCTTCTCCAAAACACAAAGGGTTGAGAAGCCATGAGAGTTGTGAACTTTGTGAGAGTGAGGGTGAGAAACCTAACAGCCTTAATTGGTGGAATGTGCATTAGAGAAGAAGGATTCTGTAATGGATGGAAAGCCATTGAGCTGACTCCAATAATATTCCACCACCCACCTAAGGAAAATTAATTGTGTTATTTTTGACCATACACACACCACAAAAACCTAATGTGATTTCTCACACCCACTTCCCATATATGGAATTCTCATCCTTTCCCAATAACATAATATCTAATTACCAACTCACCAAACATCAATCTCAACTGGAAGAGAGAAATAAAGGGAGACCTACAATCCAAATGGGCACCACCTAAGAGTCCCTAGTCAAAAGTCAACCAAATCCTATCATTGTAACCATTCAATAGACATAATTTAGTTGGACAACTTACCCATTAGCCATTACCATTCCTCTCTCTCTCTCTCTCTCTCTCTCTATAAAAAAAAGAATGTACTAGAAGAAAATGTTATGATAATTATGCCATGCTGTCCTTTAACCTGGGAGATATATTCAAAGAAAAATTTTGAATCATACAACTTTCAGGTTTTTCAACAGGGGAGCGATAGACATACGCCTAGGATCTTTAATAGTATGGTTGATTGACACTTTGAATACAAACAAATTGGACACGCTTTCAAAGGAGTATTTCAACTTTGAAAAACTAGCCTTCATTTGAATGAGTAATAAAGTCTAATCCAACTAGACACTTATGTCACATTGTCACTATATGACCTTCAGTAATAATTTACTTAAAAATGAAGCATTTGTTGCATTGTTTTCCTCAAAATTCTTCAGTGCTCAAATAGTTTCCTGATTCCTGATTGAGTAAAAATGGCGTTGTTCCAACTAAACATAAAAGGAGCTGGATTAAGAGGGGTTGAAATGGACAGCATTGCTCTTTGGAGTAAATTAAATTCCTGTTCAATTACAGTAAAAGGCAAATTTAAATAAGACAACATGCCTTCCAAATTTACTGCTTACTACAAAGCACTATTTTCTCCTTATTTATTTAATTTACAAGTTTCGATAAATGGACTTGATGTTACTAAAATTAACTTCACTGTCATTATTTCCAACCTCTCCTTCTTACAATTGAGATTCTCTAACCTAACAAATGAGATCCCTGACTGAGATTTGGCCTAGCTAGGATGTGAGGGCTCTTGCACAAGGTGCAGTGCATAAAAATCCATGTGCTGTATAGGGTATGTGGTTTCAAGAAAATTAGATTTACATAAAAATCATAGCCCCGCAAAAGAGCTAAGTCAAGTCAAGAAATCGGTTTCTTAGGCTTGACTTTTTTGTCCTTGTATCATTCTATGGAGTGAGACATATTTATCATGTCAGTTTTAGTAAAACTTAACCAATCTGGCATTTTAAGAATCAAAATTTAAATGGACCAGTCATGTAAAAGATTGTTCAGGATATATAGGCTCGATTGGCCTACAAAGTCAATTTCTAGCTAAGGTTGAGCAACTTTTCTAATCTTTCCAAAGAAATGAAATTCAATGTATAATTTTTCTTTGTTAGGCAAAAATTTATAATATTTTAAGATTGTAAAACATAACCATAGTTCATAGTATGTAGGTTTTTTTTTTTCAATTTCTTAGTAACATATGAGAGAAGTGGACATTGCATAAGTTCATACAAACTTTGTCAGTACATGAAAACATTGCTACATTTTGAACCACTCGATTTGTTATTACATGAAAACAGTGCGGGAAATGATCCCCTTCAATTTCCTTTTAACTGAATGTGAAACATGTGATATTTATATGATTTTAAATGTAATATATATTATATCTAAATAAAATCGGAGGAAATTGGAGAATTCAATAGGAGAGGATCTTATCCCAAACAGTAATTTATGTTTGACAGTTTGGATCCATTTTATATAAGTGGTAGATCCAGCAACATGATTAAACTCCATAAATACATAACAGTATAAATCAATCCTAATCCTTTGTATCTAATTAAAAAGATGAGAAAGATTGTTTCATATATAAATAAATAAGAGGAAAAAGATCACAAAATTACAAAATTAATTTTTAATATAGTAAGTTTTGTTTTGGAACTAACTATATTAAACTATATGAGTATATTATTTAGCTAAAAAAGTTATAGTGCTTATTCATTACAAATTAATAATTCATACAATATTTTTCCAGCAAAATAAAATACTTCTTATAGTATTTAAATGATTGTAATAGGAAAAACATGTGTTCTTATTATATGATCCATAGATGTTCACCACTTGGCATGTATTTTGAGAAGTTTTGACTTCATTTGCTTGGATATTGTCTATAAATAACCTGTAAAAAGTGCATAATAATAAAATATTTTGGGGATCAGGTATTAACTTTCCTAGGTCTACCATGTGAATATGAGTAGAATAGTAGGGCTATAAAGAATTTCAAAAGAATTGGGTTGGACCCACGGTTACTGCGGTCTATATGTGGCTCAACCACTAGATGGATAGAATAGAATAGAATGAAGCCAGCCTCGTTTCATGTTCTCCTATAGGACAGGGAGTCAAATTTCATTCAAATCCAAACCTAAAACCTAACTCTGTGTCAAACAAAGCACGAGTCTTTGCTAGCCATATAACATAATATAATCCAGTGTCAATAGTTCCTTGCCAGGGGGCTCCTTTAATTTATTGTGACAATTACTCCTCAGCCTAACACAGTAACTTTTAATCACGAAACCTGAAACCTTCTGAAAATTGTGTTTATTTTACCCCCATGCTTTTGAGCCAAAATCACTGTTGTGTTACTGCATTTAATTCCTTGTTTGTTATTTAATTGCCAGTTCTTTCACTGTTGAAAAATAGTTCTATGCCATGGTCTAATCTTTCTGTACTACATTCATTTTAATCAATAGTTTCCAAAAAGAAAGAAAATTACATTACCACCACCCGTACACACATTTTGAAACTGAACTATAAAGATGACTGTGATATGCAATGAAGGCAGTTTCCCGCGGCTGTATTTCTTTCAAATAGTTCAAAGTCATTGTTCTTAGCCAAGGTTATCTATGAAATTTTTTCAATATTCACAAATACAAGTACATCCGCATGTACTTAGAGTGATACGGGTCACCTTTTAATTTGGAAGAGCTTATTTTCACCTCGAAAAATAATGGTTTGTTTTGAAGTAGTAATATATTTTTCAACCGTCGAAAAGAAGTTCGTTCAAACACACAAGATTGATAGTTGATAAAGGCATGAAAATGTGAACTTCATTAAATGAGGAAAAAAAAAATAAGACTTATTAGTTAGAGTTTCAAAATTTTCAAAAGAATTGGGTGAAAGATAAAGATAGATTTTGTGTATCATGGATGCAAAACTAATGTCAAGAAAATCACGACAAATATGGGTCAAGCACAACGTGGGGAGAGCGCAAAGGTTGAAAGGTTACAGTGAAACAAATCCAAGGCTGCCATTTAATTGTAGACAGTCTTTTTTTTTTTTGGCAACAACAAACACTGGCAGTTCGATTCTGGATCCACAATAAGTTAAGCATGGATAAAGTAAGAAACTAGCTAATAAAGCTTGAAATGACTCCTCGGTAGACAAAAAGGACCAAATCACATCTGCTTTTGGTGATGCCCATGTAATTTTAGGATTTAACACCCTAATTTTACAGCACCTTGAAGATGCCTAGCCATAAAGAATGCGTAGAGACATATAAACTGCTAGCTTGGATTATCTATTTCGGGGTACGTTGGACCTCTTCTCCAACACGCCAATCCATGTAGTTCAACCTTGAAAGCACCCTCCAAACACAAGAATCATGGCTTTAACTAACAAAAAAGATTGTTAAGTACTGAGCATTTTACTTTAGAGGGTTACTATCAAAAATCTTGTAGGAAAGGTAGTATATTATGTCTCCCATTAGACAAAGGAAAGGGGGGGAAAAAAAGAAGTAAAGTTCATTCTACAGATTTGGTGACGGGGTTCAAAGAACCTAACTACACATCTACAAGTTAAAGAGATGGTATAGGGTGTATCCAATATATATAATTTTTTTTTTTCTTATATAGGAGTGATCCTTATGGAAAAGAATGATTATATATGTTCGATACATAATGAATCTCTTCTAAATTAAAGGAGAGTTCGTGTAATTAGACCAACAAGAATTTGGACTTAGTAATGTGGTATTTATAGGCATCACAAATAAAATAAAGGGTAAGTCTTGAGGAATAAATCAGAAATGGTTATTCAGAAATAAATTTGACCACTAATACGAGGCAAAAAAAAAAAAAAAAAAAATTTTGTTGAGAGGGAAATTGCAGTAACTTGATGTCATTAAAAGAATAACTACTATATAAAAAGATATATTTCTCTCACGGAATAGAATGTTTTTCATACTCTTTGTATCAATTTGAATTAGGTCACTATTGTTTTGCACTGTAATGTAGTAAGAAGCTGAAAAGCATTTTGACTTTCTTTATTAGGAGAAATTCACGTTGATTTTTGCACGTCTCTTTATTTCCTTTCTTTTTCTTTTCTTTTATATTTTTTCCTTTTACATTTGGGTAATTTTGTTTTCAAAGAAACAAGTGAATATATTTTAACTCTTCTCAAACTCTAGTTACTCTACCCACCAGGTCCTTGTTCGTCTTCAAAAGCAAAATATAAAAATAAAAAAATCCACTCAAGCTGAGTGATCCCATCCCAATCGTTATCATTAACAGAATTTTCCAAAGACAAATCTATGGAGGCTTTCTTAGTTTACCACAAAGCCGTTGGTATTACAAGTCTATGACTCTATAGCTACAAGCTTGATTTTTTTTTTCGTCAAAGTGAGTAGCTACAAAATTAATTAATTTGGTTGCTCTTGAAAAAGATGTGTTACCCGGTCAATTAAAACTCTATCATAAATTAGATAATGTTACATGCACCTGCACTTCTACTTTTTCCACCTTATAAAGACACCAAAAATAAAAATAAAAAATATAATAAAGTAATCCACCAATAATGATACCGTAAAATAGTCATCACATGGACCCATATTCTCTTACATCCTCTGTCCTTCCTATTCTCTCTCACCTTCTTTTTCACAAACAATACATTTGACAATAAGAATATGCTTGCATTCATATGGAGAAGGAATAATGAAGGATAACTAATGGCCGAAAACATCTAAAATATATTGAAAGCTTGAGCATCTTTTTCGAATTAATTTGAAGTGTGAGGGTGAAATATTGTTGTGTTAGTACATTCAATTCAAAATCATTTTTTTAATGAATTTGAGTCTAAGTTTTTAGTGTCTAAAAGTTGGAAAAGAAGTAAACTTGAAACTTGAAAACACAAGAAAACTGCTCAATGTTTTGCACAAATATGAGAAGAATCTGTTATCTCGACAATGGCCGACATCTAAAATATATTGAAAGTTTGTGCATCTTTTTAGAATGAATTTGAAGTGTGTTAGGGTCAAATATTGTTTTGTTAGTATATCTGAGTTAAAACACACTTTTTGATGTATTTTATATAAGTTTTTAGTGTTTGGAAATTAGTAAAGAAGTACACCCGAAAATACATGAAATCTACTCAAATATGTGAAGAATTTGCTGTCTCGACACCAGCTGATCGATTGAGGTAACTTATACATCAACTCTAGTCAATCAATAAAGTTTCGAGAATTCTGAATTTTCTGTTATGTTTTAGATGATGTGGCAACCTTGGGATTTATGTACTAAGGTTCCAGGACGACTTTAATAGTACATACTTTTTGGGAGCGTCCTCATTTGAGATCTAAGAGAACTCATGTGTGACCTCATAGTGAATGATTTCAAGATCCAGGAGAATGTTACACTAAGGAACCGATTTCAACCTTGTACACCTAGGGTTTTGCACCAATCTGAGTTTTCAGAGCTGGAAAGTTTAGTGTGTTATAGTTGAAGATTATTGCACTTTCAACAATCAAAGTGTGATTGTGTGAAATGAGTCACATATTAGATATTTGTTTACTGAAGAGATTCACACAAAGAGTAATCCAATTAGGTTGGGGATACACCTGGATAGTTTAGTAAGTTCTACTATAGGTAGCAATTTTGAGATCGGGATATTTCTTATTGTTGTTTCGAGTGGTGACCTATATATCACTTATTGAGGTTCTTTTGTTAGGGTTTTCTCATCGTGACCATATCAACTTTTTGTCAATTTTATTTTTCCTCTACATTATACTCTAAATTGGTGATGAGGTTATGCCTCAATTAATTGAACTAATCTTTTGCATAATTTACTTAATTAATCAACTTAAATAATTGCTTAATTAGTTTGGTGTCAACTCTAAACCCAACAAAAGTGTATACTGATAGTTATCAAATTCTTCTTGAGATATATAATATTAAAATTTTGTGGGTTTCAATTAGTCTAAATGGTGTGTATATATATATAAATATAATTTGGGATGAAATCTTGCCTAAAAAGTATTGATAAAAGCAATAATATATAATATATTAAAGTCTAAGCACAATCGTAATTCAAAGTATTTATTTTTAATTTTTTTAATTTTGGTATCAAATGACCAATTCATAATACGGAATGCAAAAATTGAAATGACCACCTCTCACCTAAACAAAACCATCTCATCATTACTATTGTTAAATATTTTCGTATATAAACACGACTTAGAACCTAATTATCATAAACCATACATCATGAAATCAATTCCTATTATACCCATTAAAGAAAAAAAAAATTGATCTAATCCTCCGCAAACAAGATTGCTTTTATGCCCTCTATTTAACCATTAGAAGCATGTTTTGACCTCCCTGGAAAATCTTTGACAAATCGCTATAATTACTTATTATCATCATTATATATTTATGAAAAAAAAAAAGGCCGAAGAAGTTCATAAAAAAAGACAACTGACCGTAGCCTTTTATTTATGGTAAGCAATCGTAGCCTTTTCAACGGGCAAATCATAACATCTTCTGAAGCTGATTACAATGGAAGTGAAATCACACACTGCCATGAAGCACGTGTGTCTGCAAGAGTATAGTATTAAATATATATTAATACATTCAATTTGGTACATGTAAAAGTTCTTTCATCTTTGTTTTTCTTTAACTGTACAGAATTGGCTAAAAACTTATGAGATGTCAAATTATTGTGTGTATTTATGCACAACCATGCCTGTCATACAGAGAGAGAGAATATAAAGGGTGGGTGGGTTCTTGGGTTGGGGTGGAAGGAGTAAGATAGAGAGTGAAAAGACAAGTCAAACGTCAAATCGAGGGTCTTTGAAATCATAAGACAGTCAGTGGGATGTGCTGTCAATCAATGGGATTTTTCTTTTCTTTTTTTCATTTCTTTCAATTTTTTTTGAAAGGGGGCAAAACAACAGCCATTCTTTTTTTCTTTTTTCTTTGTTTTTTCTTAATTTTTACTCACCTCTACAAAAAAAATTAACACAAGAAAAAGACAGTGAGCTTTATCATAAAATAAAATATTTATAATTAGGCCAAAAACAGTATATAAAAGCTAAAAGTAACCTCGTTAAGTATCTTAATATGATAATAAATAGTGTATTGCATATCATAGTAGAACAGACACAATAGATTTCGTATGTATCAAAAAGGCAATACCTCCTTCTACACGTGCAAAGTCTTGTCTCACGTGCACACCCGGCTTGAATAATTGTCCCCCACAGAAACAAAAATTGCTAAAATTAATTAATTTGAACCCTCCTATCATGTTTTTGTTGGGCTCCAGTCCCAATAATATGAATCTTGAACCCCCTAGACCCGGCCGACACGCTTCCCTAGGCTCTCAAACTCAGCTCGAGCCCCCTACCCCTACTGTTTTCAGTTCCATTCTAAATTTCTATCTTGTTGTTTTTGCTTCATTTAAATCTTAGTACTATGTATGTACTTATTCTCTCTCTCTCTCTCTCTCTCTTCCATGCATAATGTTTCATTAATCTATTCGAGATGCTTTAAGAGTTAAACCAAAAGTGTTAAACTTAACTATAAATTCACCAAGGAATTGATTTAATGGAGTTTATAAACAGTAATTTTTAAAGTTTAGATTAAGAAAGTTATTATTTTTTTAATATTTAAGTTTCTTTTTTTTTTTTTTTAATTTTGTAATGAAAATATTTTAAGTTGTTAATTTGTATGGAAACATAGGAATTGAATTGAGATGCATCTCAAAATTTGCATTGACATATATATCCACTAAATTCTTTGTGTGTTTCTCTGCTGTGCTATTATTAAATTCTTCGAGTTTATCCTATATTTGATTTTAGAATCTCTTGCATTAGACTCACGCTATTGACCAATGACCAGTTGAAATCAAAACCTTCTTTTCAGGAAAAAAATAATAAATCTAATGATTGATTCTATAACAGGATAGTTGTCCACCTTCTTTTTAGTCCTGCATCTCTCGTGTGAGCTAAATTTGTAATATGATGTCAAAATATTTTACTAATTCAACTCTGTGATTCCGACACTCACAAATCAAACCCTTAATCTCAACAATAATATAAATATTTATCTCCTTTAACATATCGAATTATATAGAAGGAAAAGGAGATGAAAACTTGCCGTGTAGCATTACATCATGGAAGCCAATCATCCAAATCTGAAAACAGAGATTAATATATATATATTACAGCCAAAAGGAAATATTAAAGTACAGAATTTTGGTCTGTATAAACAATTGCTAGTAGTGTATTCATATACATCAATGATTATATTAAATTTTCAGTAGGTAATTTAAATAACTATGCATATGACGTGTTTGAACCCTGATTGCTTACAAATATATAGTACCCAATTCAGCTATTTGTAATTGAAATTAATTTATAATGAATCTCATCCAAAATGGATGGTGGTTCTATCTCCACAATTATTAATGAGCTGTATAGTACTAGTTGTACAGTGGTATCATATATGGGCTTCTTTTATTATTTATTTCTCTTAATTTTCTGCTCTTCTTTTTTCTATTTGGCCAGCAAATTGCAATGAAAAAAGCTGAGAGTGTGGTACTTATAAAAATAAAGAGGGATAAGTATGTAGGTTTAGGTTGGTCCCAAGTTTGATTCTCTATAACGGGTATCTAGAAAATTAACAGGAAGGGAAAAGAAATGTACTTGCAAGCATTATAATACTTTATACATGAACACAACTCATAAAATGGTTGGTCACAATTAATTTCTTGTTTATTAACAAGGACCGAAACTATTGAACACCTCTAACATCGATAAAGGTAAATTTGTAAGGAAGTCAAGCCCAGCTGCAAAAGAATCTTTTCTCATGGGAAAAAAATTTCTTCTAGTTTCTAATTTTAATATACATCCAAGTGGTTGGGCTTTTCTCAGGTTTTGTTTATCTTGGGTATATACTTGAGGTTAGGCATCTTAAAATGAATGCAAAAATAATTAAATCTTTGACATCCTCATCATCCCCAACATTACAATGTTTTGGAGCTGTAAAGCGTTTAGGTTAACTCTGAGACTTGTTATATTTTGAGAAAAATGTTAGTTACATTTACATTGTGCCTAAAAAAAAGTTATATAATGATTAAGATTCTTCATAATCACTTATATAACTCATATCGACTTGATAAATGCTCGATATGAGAATCAAATGCACTCATAATTTGCATTTATCCAATCTATTTGCGGTGTCATATATATCAACCATATGTTAAATCAGATTTAGTCTTGTTCAGTAAGCATGGCAAGTTACATTCCATGGAGCAAGATAGTGGCTAGAAAGTGATGGAAGAAGAGTTTGGCAGAAAGCAAAAAGTTCTCTAAAACTTTTCTATTTGGCCATTACATAAAATTGAACTTATAAAATGAAAAATCCATTCAATGATAAATCCACTGGATCATGGTGAAAGCTCAATGATTTTAAGAGCTTGTTGTATTTTTAAAAAAATAGAGTTTAAAGACTATTTAATTTTCATTAAAA
This sequence comes from Quercus robur, assembly GCF_932294415.1. Taxonomy (NCBI): domain Eukaryota; kingdom Viridiplantae; phylum Streptophyta; class Magnoliopsida; order Fagales; family Fagaceae; genus Quercus; species Quercus robur. The sequence continues at coordinate 43,319,964 of NC_065540.1, read as the reverse complement.
AAAACTCTAATACATAACATTTTCAATGATTTTTTTTCCTAAACTAAAAACAGAAACCAGAAATAAAATGCACCATCTTTTATGATATTTGGAAATAGATTATTTTTCAGAAGAAGCTAGTCTTTGACATTTGTTGAAAACACATTTAGAAGAAAATTGTTTCCAAAATTATAAACCAAAAAAGTGAAAGGTTTATTGTTTATTCTTTAATGTTTCATGACAAAGAAGTTGTCCTTCTTTGTTTTCTTTTTCCCAGATTCAACTTTTCTTTTGAGCTTAAAGAGAATGCACAGTAGTTATCCCAAACAGTATTTGCCTGAAGGACATGAAATTCTAAAAGGTTTAAGCCAGATAAAATTTGTTTCTTATAGGGATATTGTGATTACCCCCACAAAACCTCCATATAAACTATGAAACCTTGAGAATATATTGTCAAGACCATATTAGTTTTCCTAGCTAGTCAACGCATCCAAGTCATAAAGTACATATTAATTTCCCCTCAATTCCTTTCTCTAAACTTACTCAAGTATAGTTAGGGTAATTATTTAGTATTATACATTTATGAACAGGATAATCATTAAAATAATTATCTTATCAAACTTTTTAAATTAACAAAAAAAAAAAAGTAATATAATCAAACGTCTCATATCCCTCCCATCATTTTCTCCCTCTCCCCCATCTTTTTTTAATTGTCAATAATTTATTCATTAATTCTAGATTTTCTTTTTTTAAATACCTCAGCCGCCCAGAACAGCCACCCATATTGCTCTCTCTCTCTCTCTCTCTCTCTCTCAAAATATCTACCAACACAAAAACACCACCACCTCTTCACACACACACCACACCACTCCATTTCACACAAAAGAATCTCAAACAAAAACTCGCTCAAATAGTAACCATCATCATCAACAAACAAAAACAACAACAAAGAGCAAAGAAGAATAGCTTTCAAATGAACCCAATCCTCCTCCTTTTCTACTTAATCTTTTCTTACACCACTTCTTACTAACCCTTCTCACTCAAACTAAGAGAGAAACTCAACCCTAAAAAAAAACTAAGAGAAAAAAAAAAGAAAAAAAAAAAAAGCATAAACCATGACTCTTGATGAGTCTTTAAGATCTCTTTCCCTAGACTACCTGAACTTGCTGATCAACGGCCAAGCTTTCAGCGACGTAACCTTCAGCGTAGAGGGTCGCTTAGTCCATGCTCATCGATGCATCTTAGCAGCGAGGAGTCTGTTCTTTAGGAAATTCTTTTGTGGACCAGACCCACCTTCGGGTTTGGACCCAGCTGGGTCCAGAATCAACTCTGGTGGCTCAGCTCAAGGCTCAAGACCCGGTGTTATTCCGGTGAACTCTGTGGGGTACGAAGTTTTCTTGTTGCTGTTACAGTTCTTGTACAGTGGACAAGTCTCTATTGTGCCTCAGAAACATGAGCCTAGGCCTAATTGTGGGGAGAGAGGGTGTTGGCACACGCATTGCACCTCAGCCGTTGATCTTGCTCTTGACACTCTTGCTGCCGCTAGATCTTTTGGTGTTGAACAGCTCGCATTGCTCACTCAGGTTTTTGCTTTCTTGAATTCTTGAATTTTTTTCTAGTTCTGTACTAACCTACAGTAATATGATGATGGTGGTGATGATGATGTGTTTCTCTTCTATCTCTTCTGTGAGTTCTGTCTCTCACTTGTCTCTCATCTCATCTCTTGGTCAGTGTGTTAGTGTGTGAGGAGTCATATGTTTTGTGGGTTTTGGGAATTTGGACAAACAATTCACAGTTTTGGTTTTTGGGATGTGGGTTGAGTTTTGATTTTTACTTTGTGCTTGTTTTTTTTCTTTTCTTCTTTTTTAATAATGTTTTTGTTTATTACTATTTTGGGATTTCCATTATCTTATGGTGAAGTGGGTGAGATTGGATTCTCTTCTATAAAATTCAACTCTTTCTTTTCTCCAAATTGTCTTAATCTTTTCCACTAACAAAACTTGGGTTTGATCTCCACCACATGCATTTACTTTTTTTCTTATCACATTTTAATTAGTGCTTTCTCCTCTGAGTAACTGAATATCTGTTATTCAGTTTGTCTCTGAAGACTCTCATCCAATTATTGTTTCAATTTTCCTGTACAACTCTTCTTCTTTTCTATCAACCTCATCCTCTTCCTTGTCTTCTTTTACTTCTACAGTTTCACATTTAAAAAGAAAAAGAAAAAGAACAACTTTTCTTTTTTTCTTTTTCTTTTCCTCCGGGTAAATGTAAAATACATGTTCGTGTGACATTTAATAAGCCTTATCTTGATTTCATGTACCATTTTCAAGTTTCTCAAATTGGTTCCCTCTTTTCTTTATGCTGCAAACCCAAGAGTTTCTATATTTAGATCACGATATCCAGTCTTGTCTTCAACAGTAAGCACACCAAATCTTTCCCAAACATTCACTTTCCTCATTTGGGTTTAAATTGAAAAAGAGAACAAACTACAACAGAACCACGACTTAGGCTCAAATTTAGCACAAACACCCCATCATTTTATTTCATTTTTTTCAACTACGCAAAACCAAAACCTTCCCAAATATTTCTCATTTTGATGTAAATTCAACTTACCAATTTTGTTCGTCTTTTTTTGGCTTTTTGGATCACAGAAACAATTGGCAAGCATGGTTGAGAAGGCCTCCATTGAAGATGTCATGAAAGTACTATTAGCTTCAAGAAAGCAAGACATGCACCAACTTTGGACTACTTGTTCTCACCTCGTTGCAAAGTCTGGTCTCCCTCCAGAAGTCTTAGCCAAGCACCTTCCTATTGATGTTGTAGCCAAAATTGAAGAGCTTCGTCTCAAATCCTCACTTGCTCGTCGTTCACTCATGCCTCATCACCACCATCACCATGATCTTGGTGCAGCAGCTGATCTTGAAGACCAAAAGATTCGTCGAATGAGAAGGGCACTAGACTCTTCCGATGTTGAACTTGTCAAGCTCATGGTCATGGGTGAAGGGCTCAATCTAGATGAAGCATTGGCTTTACACTACGCTGTTGAGAATTGTAGCCGAGAAGTTGTGAAAGCCTTACTTGAACTCGGTGCAGCCGATGTTAACTACCCAGCTGGCCCGGCTGGGAAAACCCCGCTTCATATTGCAGCTGAAATGGTGTCTCCAGACATGGTGGCAGTCCTTCTCGACCACCATGCTGACCCAAATGTTCGAACCGTTGATGGGGTTACTCCACTTGACGTACTCAGAACCCTAACATCAGATTTTCTCTTCAAAGGAGCTGTACCAGGACTAACACACATTGAACCTAACAAGCTTAGGCTTTGTTTGGAGCTTGTTCAATCAGCTGCGCTTGTTCTTTCACGTGAAGAAGGGAATAATGCAAATGCTCCTTCTAATTCCACCACTATATATCCACCCATGAGTGATGATCATAGCAGTGGTAGCAGTGGGAACAACATGGGAAACCTTAACCTTGATTCAAGGTTGGTTTATCTCAATCTGGGTGCTACAGCTTCAGCTCAAATGGGATCAAGAATGGATGGAGAAGATGATAGCAGCCACAATAGCCAAAGGGATCATCATCATCATCATCTTGCTATGAATAGGCATGGGTCACAAGGTGGTTGTGACTCAACAATGTACCACCACTCTCATGACTATTAAGCTGAATTCACATAATATTTATTAATCTATTATTATTATATAGCCATGGATGGTGAAGGAGGAGGTGAAGGAATGAAGTTCATGAAAACTACTCATGGGGATTATTGGATTATATATTTTCCGTTTAGCTAGAAGCTAGCTTTGTCAGTTACTTGCTTTTCTTTTTCATTCCCTCTATGTTATGTTCTGTGGGGTTGTTTTTTTTGGTTTTTTGTAGGCTTTTCAATGATCATCATATGAAGTGCAGTTTCATTGGAGATAGGAGATGAGACAAGGGAGAATCTGAGATTTTTTGCACTAAGCTTAGGATGTACATGATGGAGAGGAGAGACGCAGGTCAATCTTTTCACACCCCGGCCTGTCAAAACTCCTTTTGTATTTATTGATCAATATCTAATATCATGGCCTATTTATTGTGATTATTTCACTTCTTGTCCCCCCACCCACCTTCCTTGCTGCCCCCATTATATATATTTTTATACACAGGAAAAATCTTTGGTTTCTTTTGCAAGGGGGGGTTTCTAGTTGTTATTCCTTTTTCAAGGTTTTTGTTTGGATATGGGTGTGCTTTATATTCTAATCAAGCAAATGAGCTGTCTCTGCTATTTTTTTACCTATTTCTTTTCTATATAGCACCCATAGGCTTTTGGAGAAACTTCATTGGCTATTGTTTTGGCTGAGTCTTTTTTTTTTTTTTCCTTATTATATCATTTTAATAAAATATGTCTATGGACTAATTGATTGGTTGTCTTGCATGAATGCAACATTGAGTGTGACTACACACGACATCTTATAAATATTTGTTACTATCTAATTCTGAATTTACTCCATGCAATCCTCTTTTTTGTCCCCCTTGCCACTTTGTGCCAGATCTTAAGACTTCCAAAATCTCTGTTAAAACCCTAGGTTTTCTAATGCATTTTTCACTTAACCTCTGTGGGTACAAATGTTGTTGATCCTTGAGATTGTCTATTTTCCAGTGTATCTTGATCTTCTTTTCTTCTTTCTTTGACTTGATGAGGCTTCGTTAACTTAATATAAACCATATAAACCATAATGAGCAAATGCGGCATGCATTTTGTTCACTAGTCTCTGCTGCCCACTCGGAGAACACTGTCTTCATCTTATTTCATGTACAGTAGGTCAGACCTGGCCTATTCGCTCAGAATCCTTATGTAATCTTATGATATTTTAAATGAAAGCAACATTGAGTTGAAATTATTAAAGTTTCACTTCACATTTATCGAGTCAATGGAATTCATTAGTCCAAAAATGTTCCATTTTTGCTTATTGCATGAAATTAGCACTTGTAAATCTATCTTGCCGTGATGGCGTAGCCATTAATGGGCAGATTAATGGTACCAAGGGACTGATTTTGTGAGTTTAATTTCATTGATTGATTGGGCTTAAAAAATAAGTTGGAGAAAGTATTATTGTAGATAGAAAAAGTAAAACTTTAAAATATAGTATATAAGCCGAAAAAGGAGCCCCAAGCCTTTTAAAGTATTGTTTCTAATTTATCTTGAATCTTCATGATGTGTTTTAGCATAAAGAGCATGGTCTCTCTCTCTCTCTCTCTCTCTTTGAAGTTCTTATTAAGGTAAATAAGTGAATTTATGAAATAATATAATCACTTCTCATTGAGAATTTATGGAGGAAGTCTTTAATCGCATATACTTACTATAAATGCATGATAATTTTATCATGATCATCACTAATGCAAATTGTTCATTTTTCTTGGCTCAAGATTCTTTTTTTAGAGCATGTCATAAATGAATAACCAACACTCTTTTAATTGGTGTGGTTGTCTTCAACCATGATAACCAGAGAAATTTTGATTTACTTGATTATGCTTGAGTGCCTTTTGAAAAACCCTAAGGAGAAATTTGTCAAGTTCATGGTAGTTATATGAAAACAAGTAATTGTGATTTAGTCATATATCTTAGTCTCTAAATAGATTCCGATCCCATAATATATAGGAGTTCTAATGAGTTACACTTGGTAAAATGTGTTCTCCAACTTGTTCATAATTGTCTAAAAGCTTCTTCTCCTGGGAAAGCCATTGAAGTGTTATGTACAGGCAGGCACGCATCTAAGCCAAGCTTCCACTTTATTGATTATGCTTGGTTAATTGTTGTTTCATCCTAGTTTACTTAATTGCCTTAACTTCATTTTGGTAAGTTGATATAGTGGTCATAGATGTTCATCCCATCTGTACTCACTTTTCTAATATGTAATATTAGCTTGGAATACAGAACTTTATATATGGATTTCATCAAGAAATGATTCTAGCCATGGCAATACTAACACTTTTTTTTTTAAGGAGGCAATACTAACACTTGATATGTATATTATATCCTCTCTCTCTCTCTCTCTCTCTCTATTTTGCTTGCTTGACTAGATATGCCTTTGCTACGATAATTTATCTGTAGGAGCCATTTCATGCAACATTAATGGTTTTGAAGAAGATGATGCATCTAAAATCCTCACTTTCCTCAATGTTATCTTCTTTTGTCACATTTTGTTGATATTGTGGCAACTTCGTTTGCTAGACATGCTTAAAGTGAATGTTGTGCATGGTTTCTAGCTAGTGCAACCATATGATGTGGAGTGGCTATGGTCCTTACTACCACTTTTACTATTAAATGATTATTAATACATTTGACAATATATATATATATATATATATATGATTAATGTGACATCAACAACATTTATAATAAATTAATTTCTTAGTTACTTTTTTTTTTTTTTTAAATTGATATATCAACTTAAAGTTTATGTAGTAAAATTTATAGTTTCCTTAATATCACTCTATAATAATATCATATACATTAAGTGTTCTTTGAACTATAAGTATGTAATGAGTGTAAAATGGAATTTTTATGCTAATTTAATCAAAATGGTTTGAAGTTGACTTGATGTTGCTTCCCAAATAAGTCTATTCAGTAATTGCTTTGTTGAATAATAATTTCAAGTACTATTACTTTTGTTAAGGTCATTAATTAATTAAGCAATCAGCAGCTGTCTTGAGATGACTGTTTTCTCTGCACCGGGTTAATTCTTAAAAAATTATATATATATATATATATATATATATTTATAAAAGGAAATAAGAGGAAGAAGACAAAAAAATAGCAATTTAGATCCTATATGGTATATCCACTCAAGTACATATTTTCAGTTTTTAAATAATATTACATATATTTTTACACATTTTTTCATCCACATATATTAGCACACATGTTTTCAAATATATGTTTTCAATTTTTAAGTGTGTGTATCAAACACCCCTGACATTGGTGATTGTTTTGCTGTCTATTAAATATTAATTAATTTCCTTCTCTTTTTCTTTTTTTCTTTTTTGGGATTGCCGTCGTCTTAGTCTTGTTTTATGTATTAAAATTTCTTTTAGATAAGATGGTTATCATTTCTTGGATTGAAAATTAGGTTCTCATCTATAAAAGATTGGAGTATTCCATTCTTACATGTGAATGTTATAACTCATAAGTTAGTAATTTTCGTGGCTCACCTTAATTAGTAGTAGAATTATGTGATTTCTACCTCAACTATTTTCACGGTTGCAAATATAGGTATTCCATTGTACGCATTTTTGCTATAGAATAGTGCTACATTTTGCCAATAAGAGTTTGACTAGCTAGCTAGCATCTTAAATAACTTGCAAAAATTAAAGCTAACAACTGTTGCATTTAGCCTTGTCTTGCTATAGAAGGAAACAAAGTTATGGTAGGAAATGAGGCAAACCTAATATATGTTGATGTCATTACTGTCACATAAAGGTATTGGATTTTATATATAACTACTTGAGGTTGAATAATGGTGATGAGATTTTTCCATTTACTCTTTTCAATATCCTTCTCTCTCTCTTTATTTATTTTTTATTTTTATAAGAATATCCTTCTCTCTTGGTTTTTGATAAAACCTTTTATTCATTTGAATATATATATATATATATATATATATTTATATATATATATATATATTTATGTAGAATGACACCTTATTGCAAATCAGCACTTGGGTCATCTCAAGTCCATTCATACATGATATGGTCAAGTTTGTTGTTCAAAATAAACCATATCTTCCAAATCAACAATGCTTTCAGCAAAAAAAAATCAACAATGCTGACTTGCTGTGAGAGAGAGAGAGAGAGAGAGTATGATCCTCAATGAATGGATTTGACGCAAGTCCTAACTTACACGAGTGAAATTTGAAATAGAAGATTTCTTGACTGCTTCCAGTTGTTTGACAATGAAGTATTGGACATTTGGACCTGTCATGTGATTGATTTAAGACACTTTGTTTGTGTTCTCGACATTCAAGTATGAGAGAGCGTACCCTATTTTGGAGGCTTTAGGCGAATTTTCCCCTCTAGACTGAAATCAATTTTTCAACTAGCCAATAACCATCAAATTAATAAATAAAATAAAAAAGGTATATTGCCTTTGGCGTGTGTGAGAATTTCCACGGGATTGAAAATGACGATATGCGACCATGCAATATCTGAGGGAAAAAGAAACTGACACATGCATGGAGTCATCGAAAGTAGACAATTATCTACTCCATTATTTGATGAGTAATGTGGATTTGGCACAAAGTGACAAGATGTAAACCCAAATGAAAACTACCCTCTTGCACTTTCGTCCATCTTCACCCACCATCTTTCTGGACTCATTCAGTATTATGAAAGAAAGTGAAAAGAATTAAGGGGAAAGAAAATGAAATGGAGGTTTAGTTCTTAAGATAATCATTATCTTAAGGGGCACAACAGCACAATGAAATCCTAAAATAAATATAGATTGTAAAGTCTATGTGTGAATGTTTATGAGCTTATTATAAGCATTTACAATGAATGCTTCTTGTGATTATTTTTTCACATATCGTGTGAATGTTTTTGAGCTTATTATAAGCAATTACAATGAATGCTTCTTGTGATTATTTTTTTTCACATGCCATGCAGATATGATGTATGCCCTAGGATATGATCATGTCTTGAAGCGAAAGAGATCAAATCATCAAATCCATTCACTTAAATGAAACTGAACCTCAAATTTTTGTTTGAAAATTCAATTCCTTCACTCTAAATAAAAATATACTTCGAATACTTGACAATCTTTGAAACTTGTTTGGAATTATTTTACACTCGCATAACCAAAAATTTTGCCTTTCACTTTTCTACTGATGTGCAACATTAACTAACAAAAACAAAGGATTAAAGAAAATATTTAAACTTTCCAATTTCCATAGAATCAATATAGATTGTGTTACCGTAGTCTTAAGCAAATCAACTTGATCTTAGGAATTATGGGTTATAGACTCATTGTCATATTTGACTTCAATTGGATCTTCCACAATATTCTCAAGAATATCCTTTTTATTATTTTCACACATTCTCCTAAATGAACTCAATCTTCTTCTCTTTGATCTCATCATCAATTTCTTGAAAAGTATAATTTTCAAGCTTTAATACATCAACTTGTTGAAAGAATTGATATTTTCTAACCACTTCATGATTTTCGTTCAAATTGGACTCTATATTATGATCCCCAATGTTATAAATTCTCTTGATGCTTGAATATAGAATTCATCAAGATAATTTCTAGGGTATAAACTTTTTTACCAATAATTTTGATATGACAATATTACACCATATTGCATAATCCAAGGCAAAAAAATTCAATTACAAGCATTTTTGTTTTACATCCTTGACCATAAACAAATTTTGTCTTAACCTTATATACACAACTATGCAACTATTTTTGTCTCCACCAATCTATGGCATACCAACTAAGCTTATACAAAGCAAATTTAACCTTTCTCTCCTCAAAAATATCCATATAATTAAAAAAGAAATCCTTTTTATCTAGTAGCTAATTGAGAAAAACTTCCTAATTATAAAAACAACAATTAAATTTTGCAATTCTTTTATAAAATATAATCCTCATGAATAACATGAAAGGAATCATTCTTATCAATAGGTTGATTGTGAACAAGATCTTTGCAACAGTTATCCCTCTAACTTGATAAGCATGTCCCGAATCTCGTAGAATTCACTAGTTATTTTCTCATCATTAGTTTGAATCACTGTTCTAAGGGCTAGCCTAGCTATGATCATCTTTAGCAAAGTGATTACTTTCATCATTGCCTTCTACCATATATATCAAGATGATAATGGGCTCTAATACCAATTAATGCAAAACAGGAGACAAGAAAAGGCTAGACACAAATCCTTAAATCCGTAATTAAATTCCTTAAAACCACAATGAAAGAACTCTGGTATCATATTGTAAGTGAATTGTTATTTTCATTTTATGAAGGTGCGCCTATTTAAAGGCGAAAAAAAAAAAAAAATCCCTTTATTTCACAACTAAAACATTCCTGAATTTCTATCTTTTCTCTCAAAAAAAAAAAAAAAAATCCTGAATAGATCTTAATTAATAAAGTATCATAATAGAATTCTAAATTAACTAAGAAAGTTTTTAAAATACCTAAAATTATATCATATATAAAAATTAACCTCATATTTTATCCAATATCAATATGCTTGGTTCATCATTTAGGCATTATTTATTTCAGTAATAATTTCATACAATCAAAAATGTATGGGGCTTCAACCTCCGATTCTTTGGCACAAATTATTATTATTATTATTATTTTGGTTCTATTTTTCTTTGAAGCTTTAAAATGGAGAATAGTTTTTTTTTTTATTATTTTTTTTATATATAAATAAAATAAAATAAAAACCAATACCCAGAAAAAGACATGCTGCAAGAATCTCTTATGGTCTGCCAGATGTACGTACCCGAAAGAGAGGGGTAGAGATTTGGACGTTTCACATTCTTAAAAACTCATAATTTTGAATTTTAATTTTGTCTGCAACTCAGAACACATGGATTGTCACATTTTGCTTCTAAGCACACCTCTTTATCCACCTTCTCTATCTCTCTGTCCCTGAAACTGCAGACACTTCTTATTTAAGATTCATTTTTAATAAATTTTATATGAATAGAGTACGAGTTAAGGTTTAGCTTGACAATTAGCACAACTTTGAAAACTAAGTTCATTAAATTTTTTAACTAGTTCTAATTGTTGTCACTAGCTTAATTCATTTAGTATTTCCCTTAATGTCAATGACAAATGATTAGACATTATAACTAGAACATCGGATTTCTACCAAAATTTGACTTTAGCCTTCCTTATTACTTTCTTAATTTTTATAGTTGATGCTTACAATAAGGTAAGGGAATTTAAATCCTAAAAATCTTCTTTAAAATTACTAGAAACTATCGGTTGAATTATAAAACTTTTTACTATAGTTTATTACTTATGGTTCATGTAATTTATTAACTAAGCATTCTTTTATAATTTATTTGTCATGCATAAACCCTATATAAATATATTTGTTTAAATTAAATCCTTTTTTTAGAAAGAAAATTAAATCTTGAATATATTCTTCTATTTAAACTCAATAGGTAATACATACTTATATTTGTATATACAAACATTTATGTACCTTTTTTTTAAGCTTGTCTATAGGTGTGGCAAAATCTAACACGACTTGTGAACCCAACACAACTAAGTCGTTTATAAATAGATTATGAGTTGAGGTTAAACGTGTTCAGGTTATATTCAAGTTGACATGACTAACTCGTTTAATAAACGGGTTGTGTTCATGTTCAACATGTGAACATGTCTGATTTGTTTAGTTTATAAATGTATTAGCTTTTGCTATTATTATTTTTTATTATTGTTGCTTAATTTTTTGTTATAATTACATGTTTATTACTATATTTATGGTTGTAATTGTATTTTAATTTTAGATATATGAGAATTGATAATAGATTATTTAGGTTAGGTATGACCTATTAATCAAACAAGTTATTAAACGTGTCATTTCTATTGACCTTTATATAACTTATTAATTAAATAGGTTAAACAAGTCGTGTCAGGCTGACCTGTTTAATAAGCATGTCAAGTTAGGGTTGAGAATTCTTGATACGTTTACTCAATAATTTAGGCTCAAGTCAACCCATATAGTCGAATACTCATGTATCGACACGACACAAACCCGACACAAACCTAATCAATTTTTATTACACACACTCTGAGTAAACGTAACTCACTCTGAGTAATCAATTTTTACACGATTACTGTAACTCACATTTTATTTTACACAAATTTTCATATACTGATGTGGGTGAATTTTGGGATTAAATGTACAAAATTTAACTCTTATGCTATCATGAATTCAGCTCAACCTCAAAATGAAGAGGTTGCTTCAATCCTTCCATCCAATGAATAATGTAAGTTGAAAAAAAAAAAAATACAAAGAAAGAAACACCATATGAGTGGGCGCATGGTGAAGGGGGAAAATGCCGCAATCAGTAACGATATTAGCCAAAAATGAGTAGGCCTACTTTTTTTTTAGATAATATAGACAGAAAATACAAGAAATGAGGAAAAAGGGAGTGAGTATGCCAACTTTAATTTTACTAGATGACTGTAAATAAATCAAGCGGCTCATAAATAACTTGAGAACAATTTGGAAAAAGATTGTTTATATTTGTTTATTTAGCAGATAAACCTATTTCAAGCTCAAACATAATAGTGTAATATTCGCAAACAAGCTCTAAGTATGAGATTCTAATTGAGTATACATGTAAAAAAATTATATGTTTATATGATACAGTGATACGTGTACAAAATATATCTATAGACTTGAAATAAGATTGTGTTGAGTTTAAAGTTAAGTTCGTAGGATATCAAACTTATTAGTTATAATTTATTGGTAATATTTTTTTGAGAATAATTTTATTGACAATATAATTAGTCAATTTCATAGTAAAACTTATATAATATTTAACAATACAAGATTAACCAATCTAATTTTTATAATTTAATAGACAAAAACAATATTACCTAAATAATTCAAATAATATAATATTAATTATAATTTTTTCTCAAAAAAAAATTATAATTTTTATTAATTATAAGTTAATATAATTATGTGAAAGAGCAAAACTTTAGTGGTACAGTACTATTTACTATATATGAAAAAAAATACACACATAAGTTAATAAATTAGCTCATAAGCAAATTTGAATTTATTTAAAAACTTTTTTTTAGAAAAAAATAATAAACTAAACTTTAACATATATAATATAGTTTAATGATTCATGTTCAAATAAAATTAAATATTGTTAAATATATTACCAACATGATGTGTTATATTATGTTGTATATTCTAGAGTGGATACGAAAGGAGAAGAATAGAATAGGAATATCTAGAATATGAAGGTTACATAGTTTAGCCTTATCAGCCTACATCCACAGAAAAAACCATTAAGAGCTACATCTTTATTAGGTAAGAATGTAGTACAATAAAGTATTACAATAAACCATAACATGTGTATATATAGGTGACTAAACCCTTGACTACTAATACATAGTAAGTATGGACTTGGACCTATTACATAGGGCTAATATATTTAATATATCTCTAACAAATAAAAAAAAAATTTGATAAATCTTTTAATACTCGACTCAAGTCTCTTGTAGCTAGATTACAACTCTGCTGCTCCCTAAAAATTTAAAAAAAAAAAAAAAAAAACAGTATAATTTTTAAATCTTAGATGGCGTTCATACATGAGTATTCAAGTTTATTTTCTTACTTACTCGGCCGTTGAGCTTAGTTGAATTGTTGACTTTAAAAATATTGTTTGGCAAATTGATATTATTAAAATTATATTTGGATAAAAAAATTTTATTTTTATGGATATGGATTAGATAGAATCTGATAATTAATACTTATAATCAAATAGCATTAAAAAATAAGAAGGATACTAAGGTGATAGTCCACCCGTTCACAACATGATTTTAGAATAGAGTTTCCCTTCCTCCCTCGTGACATGTGATACATTCTTATAAATTTTAATAAGAACCGTAAAACACACTATATGTAAGGATAAAAAATATTGGATTAAAATCCTCTAGAATTTGTAAAGAAATTTTAGGATGAAAATTTTTAAATCTTATCTATCTATTTTGAAAATACTAAATTAAATTTTACAACCTATTCAACAATTTATATAAGACTTACGGTATATTATAAAATTTGTAATATCCTTAATAGCATTTGTGGGGCCAGAGAACTTGTGGCCCCGGCCCACTTTGCTTTAGGACCCAAGGCCCAAGCCGAGGAGGGATATTGTCGAGGACATACAGTGAAAGTCCAAATGACCTAGAGATATAGCCGAGGATGATTCTGTCCTCGGCACCCTTTCGCGATCCTGAAAGAAAAGGCAAGTACGGTATAGGGACAGTTTAAGGAAAAGCTGAACACTACCACATTGATGGAGAAAGGACCTCTGGACAATATGGCATCAAGAGACAAATGAAAGGCTGTCATTACTGCAATGAAATACTCTGCGCCAAACAGAGCAATGCTTTTCAGTTTTTACAACCACCCTCAACCACTTTGGGTATGGGTTGATGGGATAAGTATCAGCCCCGAAAAGCTGAACCTACACGTAGACGTTGGAGGAAGGGTAAAGGCTAATATAAAAAGAGAAGTAAGCAATCCAGAAAAGAGGCTGGGAAAAAAGGCCAAGAACCAGAGCCTCCTAGGCCATGCCAAGGAGAAAGACTTCTTAAGCAAACAAGGTTCACCTCTGTATAAGTACCATGACCACCCACTGTCCGGTGACCAAGACCTAGCCTTTCAACCCACGCTCTACAAATTATATTGTTTGGGCCCTTAACGTACGAACCCAATACTATTTTGGGGTCGTTACAAATTGAGTCCTTACAGCATTCAATTAACAACTTTGAACGTTATCTCTAAATTAATTTTCGAAATACACATTTGTTGGTCATATGACAATTTATTGACTTGAAACTTTTATAAGGTATCAAATTTGTGATCCATTTGTCAAGAGACTTAAAACTTAATTGATTAGCATCTTTTAATTTTTACTATAAAGACATTCAATTTAAGGTTAAATCTCTCATCCCTCCATTATCAATTAAAAAAATGGTTTAATTAACAAGTGCACAGTGGCGGAGCTAGGAATTTATTTTTGGGGGGGGGCCATATATAAATTTTTGTGTGTGTGTGTGTGTGTGAAATGTAAAATATTAATATACAATACTTCATAACTCAATTTTTTTCCCTTTTATTTATTGAGATAATTGTTAAAATACTTATGTATTCATTTTAAAGATGATGAATGTTTAATTATTATAATTTGTTGACATATGTATTTATGGATTGTATTTTATTTAAATGAAAATTAAGTTTATTTTTAGACTTTCTTAAATATATATGTATATTATTAGGTATGAGGAGTCAAAATGATAAGGTTATTTAAAAATTTACAAAATTTTTAGGATATTTTCAAAAAAGAATATTTTTTTTTCAAAAATTTTGGGAGGGCCCAGGCCTCCCTTGGTCATCAAGTGGCTTCGCCACTGCAAGTGCACTTAGAATATTTGTTACTACCACTTTTTTTTTCCAAGTTTTTAAAAATATTTTATAGACCAATGTCTCAATGATTAAAATTCTGTTCTTTTTTTATCCAGTAGCACACCTTAAGTGATAACAACAACAACAACAACAATAATAATAATAACTAGTCGCTAACCTGTGCTATGCACGAGAACCTATCTATTTATGTGATAAACTAAAATGATTTTATAAAATTTTAAATTGATTAAGAAACTACATTATTGCATGAATTTCTCTTGTATAACTTCAATTTGTGTTACAATTTGATAAAGAAGTCATTGTTTGAACCTATAAAGTAATAAGTTTTAAATTTTAATGGGTCTAAACTTTAAACAATGAAAAAAATTCACATGTTAGGTTGTGTTCCTAGCAACCTTGAAAGAAAAAGTAAAGGGGAAAAAAACCATGAAATACCATTAAGCAATAAGTTTTAATGGGTTTAAACTACAAACAATGAACAAAAATAATCATAAACAATCATAGGTGCAGGGTTTGGTTACCAAGATCAGATGGTTGTAAAACACAACCTTTCAACATTGATTTAGGGTTATGCAGAAGGCAACATAAATGACAGAAAATTGTTTTTAAATAAAATAATTCCTAGAATTATATGAGATAATTAAGAAGAACATCAAGCCCTTGCGTAGATGTTATTTGTGGACGGCTGTCCATCACTGCAATTCATAGACTTTGTTCTTAATAAGACAATTGAGTTCAAAACTAAAAGCGATTAGGTGGCCTTTGTACTTCAGGATTTGTTCTCGTTGAAGAATCAACTTGCTTCCTACTATGGCTTCAATTTGATATGTGTGTTTTCTTTGTGAAAATTTGAGTGAGTATGAAGGGTTTCAACCTTGGCAGAAGTTTATATTTGTGAAAATTTTTGTTATAGAATTTTAGTTGAAATAGAATTTTCAAGCTTTTGAAACATATATCTAATAGAGTTTTATTTAAACTATTGTAATACTTGATAAGATATAAAACCAAAAATAAAAAGAATCTAAAATAAAAGAAAAAGAAAAAAGTGATGATGTGGAAAATTGTGGGAGTTTCAAAACCTTCGGTTTTATATATATATATATATATATATAAATAGATAATAATAATAATAATTTTTTGCAGTCCTACCGTCGGTAGCATTTTCCTAGTCAGAATGAAGTATTTGCATGAATTAAATATGGAATCTTTGTGGAATTTATCGTAATTAAAAATAGCAAAGTTAAAAACATCATGATTGAGAATAAGATCTTTGGAAAATATACATAGATTCCTTGCCTTAATTAATCTTGTCCATAAAGTAATGTCATAATACCAGACTATGAAAGGTCAAACACTTTTACACAATGTACTTCTAATGGCTGTCAAAAACATTTACTCCTTGAATTTATTCCAATGTCACACCATAAGGTCCTTACAATAATGATATCAAAAACGAAAATTTCACTATGTTGATCCGTGCCACTGCAATCTGTCACCATAAAACTAAGAAGCATCTATTGGGAGAGAAAGTGATTGTAAGAAGACAATTTTGAAGTCCACCATTAGTGTTAAAAGAACATAATTAATCATGTGCAAGTTAAAATTTAGATTGTGACACATTGAGACAATGAAAAGGCCACGATGCAAGTTATAATTATTTTGACTAATTAATGTTTCATACTTTTGATTGTGAAATACCCACACAATATTCACATTTTATACATAACATGAAAGAATGTAGGAATTATTGGATATGAAACCATCAAAGACCAATTATTTTGTGTACCCCAATCCCATTATATGGCGCGGGTGTCTCATAACACCAGTTGCATTCTACAGATGTACAAGATACCTCCTCCCGTACACATCTAATCAAATTTAAGATAAAAACAAAAGGATTAGAAAAAATGGACTAAGTTGAGTCTTCCTTGACTCACAAGCTTATCAATTTAAGCAAGACTTTCAGCTAGCTTAATGAAAATACTAATATTTAAGTTATTTACTCTTTTGTTGATATTTTCTCAATACGATACATTTATTATATGAATTTTAAATTAACTAAATGATAACATATTAGAATTGTCTTTACTTGATGGTTGATTAAAAAAACTCCACGAAACAAACGTAGTGGATTAAAATTCTTTGGTTTGGAGGTGATGACATGGTCAGATGTAGGCTACGGATTATGGTCACAAACGTTTTGAAAAGTCTAACACCAATTGGTTTCTCAGACAAGGCTTAAGTTTTCTCTTACCCGATGACAAAAAAAATTACCAATTAAGTTAATTAAAATCCACGGCATTCAGTGTAATTGATAATCCTAATCAACCTGAAATTTATTTATTTATTTTTTTTTTAAAGTCCCACAAAAAGGTTGTAAAATGTCTTACATTTCCGTGATACACGATTTTGCATCCCATTGATAGTCTCTCCCTAGTACCATCGCATCACGTTGATTGGATTATCAACCCTAACCATTGATGCTCAACTCTCCATCCAAGGTTCGTGTGGATTGCTCCAATGCCTACATCGCATTGCTAGATGCTACGCTACACTCTGTAGTCTTTTGCTCCTGAATTCAGTGTCATTTCATCGCCACACCCAAGATGAGAAACAACCTCGACCTCGAGATGAGCTTGTCTTGCCAAAACATCTTACAATTCAAGACTAGATTCCCTAGTCATTGCATTAACTGTCAGACCTTTCGGGTTTGGTAACACCATCCTCTAGGTTAATCATAGCACGATAAATTTGGTAATTTTGGTTTGATTTCTCTTTGAAATTTGGAAATTTGGCTTTATTTTCTTTTTTAAAATTGGGTTTTTGGGGTTTATGTTGTGAATGAAAATTTTTTTTTATATAATTTGGAATCACATCAAAAATTTTGTGATAGTAGCCGAACAAGGCAACACAAGTCATTTCCCTTAAATAATTTTATGTTGAAATAAATGTAAACTTAGTAAAAAGTTTACTTAATTAAAATCACAATCCCATTTTTAATGAACTATCGATCAACTGCTTAAATCAGTTTACCATTGTTATAATTATTATAACCACGTAATAAAGATTTTCAAAGTAAAGTGAAAGCCACGACTTCTTGAATACTTTTTTTTTAAAACGCTATTGTTAAATAAATATAAAAAAAAAAAAAAAAAAAAAATGAGGTCGCAACTAGTACATAAAATTTTTATGTAAAGTCTGTTATTGCCAAGTTATTAAAAAAAAAATCATTTCAAAATTTTGTTGAATTTGGAGTTTTTTTTTTAATTTTTATTGGGGTGTTAATAGTAGATGATTATTTTTACCCAAGAAAGAGAAATTTTAATATGTAGTTTATCTTAGCGGGGCCCAAGAGGACCAAGACAAGCCTGAATTTTCAAAGGCCCAAAATATGGGCCCACAAGGCATATCAAGAGGGGGCCAGGCCTAGTGGTACGACCTATCTCAAACGGGTTGTAGCAATAATTTACTTACCAAAAAATTAAGCTTGGAAAAAGAAGAGGTTATTTAGAATGGAAGTTGGGAGGGAGGTAAGGATAGAAATATAAAATGGGATTCCGAGGGATATATGATAAAAAGATAAAATATGTTAGATTAAGAGAGAGAGAGAGAGAGAGAGCAATTAAAAATATATGAAATAAAAGGATCATGTTAATAAATGTCCTAAAGATGAAAAATTTAATGCAATCAAGCTACATTTTATTGACAATCAGTCACTTTCAATTAAAAAACTCAAATTTTAATTAACTTTTGCTCATTTTGCTATTTCCCAATACATGTGAGTGAGACAAAATGGATGCTTAAAAGAGAAAATGTGTCAAATAATAAAAGAGAGGGGAAAAAGATACGTATATAAATTGGAAGGATGCCTCTCTCCTCAAATTTTACAAAGTAAAATAAAATGGGTAAAAAAAAAGGAAAATAAAGGGTCTGGTTAATTAACAAATGCCCTAAAATAGGGACCCCAATTCAATCAAGCTACATATTACAAATCATTCACCAATTAACAAAAATCATTCATATGAATCTGTTTATCAAATGCTCCAAGGATGGGAAAACCAATGCAATCAGGTTACTTTTTATAGACAATTGATAAAAGTTTAAATTTTAATTAACTTTTACATCTTTCAATTAAAAAGCCCAAATTTTAACTAACTTTTGCTTCTTTTACTGCTTCTAATTCCTAATGTATATGAGACCCAATCGATGCTACCTTATCAAATGCTTAAAAGCACCTGTTAACAAAAAGAGATTGGGAAAGCTTCTTCTTTTTTTGGGTACTTAAGTTTTTTGGTTTTATTTTATTTTATTTTATTTTTTTGTTTTTTTGTTTTTGTTTTGTTTTTGTTTTTGTTTTGTTTTGTAAGTGGGTATGCAAGTTGAAACTGATAAAGTAGTACTGGAAGTGTCAGTTAGGCAAGTATGCCCATCTCATTGACCCCATTTGCCTTACTTTCTGAAGTAATTGGAGTTCCAAAGTCAAGTGATAAAATAGCTATTGTATGCCAATGGAGAGACAGGCCGGCAAAGTTCTTTTACATTCTGCAAATAAACGGGCATAGCACAGAGCTATTAGGCATTAGTCTCATCATCTTCAGCTCTTGGAAGGCGTTAAAAAATTGTGAGTTGAGGGTCCTTTTTTCTGTTCTGTCCCACTCGGATTTGTTGTAAAACTAGTACTTCACTTCTTAATTTACTTCCTACTCATACGGTCTGGACTCTGAGACCACGTATGATAAAAGTAACATTTCCCACACAGAGTCATTAAATTTGTGTTAGCAATTATATCATGAAAAGAAATAACACGCCCTTGTATATAAGCATGCAATTATTGAAGAATGATTTGCTTTAACAATGACACGAACCTTTTACAGGCAGCACCAGGCTCCAAAAGTTGTGCCACCCCATGAGTCCATGACTTGACCCCACGAAGTGCACTTCAGTGTATTGTACCAGACCTCAGATTCACTAGCTGTGCTGATTCTGCAAAACTATAGGAAACAAGTTAGGGTGCAATTCGAGAGGCTTTTGTGCATAGAGATATTATGCACAGAGCTCAGCAACTAGAATATAATAAGGTCCTCAAGATGCCAAGTAAATTAGGATACAAGCTAGTTTAACACATTATTATTAAGAGACTTTTGTTCAAAGTTCCTTCATGTGTCAATGCACGTAGCTAGATTTGTGTGCTCAAGACAGAACTAGATTTCAAATCTTTTCTTGAATTTGGAAAATAACTAGGAGTTCCCATTATTAAAGATAGAGGGACAAGATCCTATACTAGTTTCCAGCAATTAGGTATAGGCTTTTTAGGCTGGAAAACTAGAACGCTCTTATAGCAGGCAGAATCGTTCTCATTAATTTCGTCACAACAGCAATATCCATGCATTGTGTCCTCCCAAGTACAGCCTGTAAAAAAGATTGATAAACTCAAAAGGAACTTCCTTTCTTTAGGGAGACGCACCAGAGAGTAAAAAAAAATAAAAACTACACTGAATTGGATGAGATAGTTACCAAACTAAAGGTTCAAAGGGGTCTATAGGAATCAAAGGTCCAATTGGCGTAACAAGGCCCTCCTTTCCCAAAGAGCTTGGGCCTTGTGGCAAGAATTGGAGGAGATCTGGGCCTCAACACTAAAGAAGAAATTTCTCCATAAATAGGGGTGTGTATAGATAAGGTTAAAAGGTTTTTTCAACCAAACTCAAACTTGTCATGTTGATAAATTTCTAACTCAACCAAACTCATCGCATGTGTAAA
This sequence comes from Quercus robur, assembly GCF_932294415.1. Taxonomy (NCBI): domain Eukaryota; kingdom Viridiplantae; phylum Streptophyta; class Magnoliopsida; order Fagales; family Fagaceae; genus Quercus; species Quercus robur. The sequence goes on along the minus strand of NC_065540.1, from coordinate 43,299,054 downwards.
AACCAACCCAACCCAAGTAGGTTGGGATGGGTTGGTAGGTTGTGCTTGTATATTTCATGTCTTGTAAAAATTTGGATTTTCATTAACTATTTAATTTTTTTAATAAATTATTAAAATTCATATAATATTCCTAAATTATATTGCAAATTCCCAAATTCATCAAAAAAAAAAATTAAAAGGCCAAAATAAATCAAACTAAACAAACTAAAATAAGGTAATAAAACAAATCTATACATATGATACATCAGGCTGGATCAGATTGGTTGAAAAAACTATCAATTCGAATCTAACTCGACCTAAGACTTAAAATAAACTTCCAACTCAAGTCAACCCACTATCTCACAAAAACCAACCCGAGGCATTGGGTTGGATCGGTCTTTGTTAGGTTGGCAAATTGTATGCACCCATGCATAAGTAATGCAAAGCAAAAAATATTTGCACTAAGAGCTCTAAGAGCATCCACATTGGTGGAGCCATAAATTTAGCAATATAGCTTCACAAAAAACTACTTTATCTATTTTACCTTCTCACTTTACAAAACACTCAACATTAGTGGTTTTATTTTAGTTTTCAACATAATAAAATAATATATCTACTACAATAAATAATCTGACCTATGTAGTGAATAAAAGTAGCTAGCAGTGTGAACACGTGAACACTGGCAAAAGAAAAAGAGAACACGTGAAAAAAAAATATATATATATATATATATTACCTATGAGCTAGCCAAAAGTAGTTATACATTGTAGCTGTGGAGCCAAATTATTTGGCTTTGGCTCCACCAATGTAGCCATATTTTTGTATTTAATGATGCTAAAAATAGCAATATAACTTTTTAGCACTACCAATACTAATGCTCTTATTCTTAGGTGATAAAAAATGACATGTCCTTTAGCTTTTGGAATGGCAATTGGACTAGCATTGGACCCCTACAAGGGTCATTAAGGGCCTATTCAACGAGGAGGATAAACTCAAACTCATATATGTCTAGGATGCCTAAGGAAACCGAAGTCTTGAAAAAACTTCTCTTAGTTTAAATTTTCAACTCATAAAAATCATTAGCGTTGTTCAAAACCTCTAATCTCAAACCAATAGGAATGTTTAACTTGGGCCCCATCCAATGACAAAGCTAGAATTTTAAGTTAAGGGGGCAAAGTATAATCAAAAACAATTATGGGCTGATTATTGATTGTCATTTTTACCTTTTCTTTTAATAATCTTTGTAATAAGTTTTTGTTAAATTTTTGGGTTGATGATCTCAATTATTGTTGTTCGGCTAATTTGTGATATTATTTGGGTTTAATTGTGAAGTTGTTTGGGCTAATCTATGAAGGTAGGGCCAAGTTTTATTTTCCTTGGACACAATTTGAATTAGGTCCTAAAAAAATATCCCGAGATAGCATCGACCTACCAAATCACCCTTCCTCGACCTAATCAAACTAATCATAAATTGCTAGTTTGTCATGAAAGTCTCTCAAACTAATGGCTTCTTAAAACAGAGAAGAGTATACATGTTTGCCCTGTGTGTAAGAATGCTCCTAAGATTTTGCTCCATATACTTCAAGACTCCCCTTCCTGTGCTAGAAAGGATTGGGTGCCTTGTGGGTGGGTCTATCGAACTTCTTCCTCCAATTCGTGGACAAAATGGAATAAACTCTCCAACTCTGATTCATCAACCTTCATCAATTATCAGGGGGTCCATAGTCTTGTGGCAAATCTAAACAACCTGATACAATAAATTTTTTTTTAAAGATAGATGTCCTTGAAAACCATGTTTTTGAGCCCATGACAGTTTCAAAAGAATCAAAGCACTAACCATAGATTTCTCTACTGCTCTCTAACTCCCAAAGGAAACAAACACAAAAGCCTTAGACTTGTCGACTGGGTATCATGGCTATATGTTAGGAAATCCAAGACTTATTAGGATAGCTTGGTTCAGTGACTTCTCTAGAAACATAGGTCACACAAACACACTAATGGCAAAATTTTGGGCTCTTACACTAAAATTCAAATTGATCATTCTCAAAATCATTATAGAAGTCGATGCCAAATTTATAGTGGACATCCTAACTTCTTGTAGTAACATGCGTTTAATTGCCACTTGTACAATGCCAGAATATCTTATTGCAGATTTCTACTTCAAAATTTTTAAGGAGGGCTCGACTCCAACATGCTCACCATAAAAAAGAACAATTATGTAGATTTGCAAGCTAAGGCAGGAATTAATAGTTGGGATGCTTTTGTGTTGTACTCTAATCCCTTTAATTTTGTTGTAAGTCAACTTTTGGTGAGTGCTTGGAACATTACATTCCTATATTATTTTGTACTTAATTTTGCCTTAATTCCCGCCTACACTAAAAATTGATTGATGTCTTGGTCTAATGATAAAGAACTATCATCAGGAGTGACGCCATAGGTTGAAACTCTCTCAAAAAAAAAATTGCCTTAAGAACATCCACATCCGGATCTTATATCTCATCTTATTTTACCATCTCAAAAAGTTACTTTATCAATTATACCATACCATTTTACAATACACCCAACATCCCAAAACTCTATTATTTTACCATCTTATTAAAATATTATTTTTTTAATCTTTTTTTATTATTACTTTTCCAACTGTCTTTTTCTTTTTTCAAAATCAACTATTCCCAGCTTTTTCAAATGCTTGTATTTCCAACGGTCATCCTACCCATTTTTTTTCTTTTCAGTTTCTTTTCAATTTCAATTTATTTCCAACTATTTCAACAATTGCCAAATTTTTTTTTTTTTTTTAGAAAGAATCTACCAAACATCAACAGCAATTCTTAGATCCAAATCCAAACACAAACACAAGCTGAATCCACCTATTCTTGCAGAAAGAGAAAAGAAACACAAACACAAAATGGATCAAAACCCACCTAGTAAATTGCTTTGATTTTATTTGAGAGACCGACGGAGCTTCAGTGAATCGACAGAGACAGAGGCAGAGGCTTGGTGATTCGGACAGCGGCTTGGTGATCGGAGAGAAAAGCGAGGCTTGGGGACAACGGCTTGGTGATCGGAGAGAAAAGCAAAGCTCGGTGACAGTGAAACGGATTTGGAGATGGGTGAGGGTGAATCGGCAGAGGCAGAGGCTTGGTGATTCGGACAGCGGCTTGTTGATCGGAGAGAAAAGCGAGGCTTGGTGACAGCGGCTTGGTGATCGGAGAGAAAAGCGAGGCTTGGTGGCAGTGAAAACGGATTTGGAGATGGGTGAGGGTGAATTGGCAGAGGCAAAGGCTTAGTGATTCGGACAGCGGCTTGTTGATCGGAGAGAAAAGCGAGGCTCGGTGACAGCGATGGCTTGGTGATCGGAGAGAAAAGCAAGGCTTGGTGATCGGAGAGAAAAGCGAGGGAAAGAGAAAAGCTTGATGGCGCGAGAGAGAGCAAAACCCAGTAGTGTAGGAAGAGAGAGAGAGAGGTTGAACGACTGTGTGCTATTAAAATAAATTTTTTTTGGATGGCATAGCGCTACAGTGCGATCTCATATGTGAGATCGCACTGTAGCAGTATGCCAAAAAATTTTGGCCGGTCCCAGGTTTAGCAATCCAATTGCTGGGGTAATTTGGGCCCAAATGCCAGATATACTTTACAATTTGGCATTTGAGAAGCCCACTGTTGATGCTCTAATCCGTACTTCATTTTTTGACTGAAAAGAAAATTTTGCTATAGGACCAAACTAGAGTATGGAATGTGAAACCTGGGAATCTTCTTACTGCTCCTTACATTGCTGTAATAAGTAGAGCTTTGGATTGTAGAGTTTAGTAGTATAGTTTTTACAATATAAAACTTTTAACTGAAAAGATCTTTAGCATTTCAAGTATTTGACAAACTATAGTGGATAATGCTTTAAAATTATAGATTTATAAAGCATGAACAATGAATTGTAAAATTTTTCCTAAAACTTCAAAATTCAGTTTTAAGGAACCCTCTTAAAGCCATTTAGCGAAGTTGTCAAAACACTTTTCTGGTAATGCGTTATTAACTGGGAATGAAGCAACGTAAAGCCACTCCAGTAGAGGGGCCAATTTAGCTAGATAATGCCATGCTCCTTTTGTGATCTAATGAATACTCTTTTCCACCTATCAAAAAAGAAAATGAAAAATGAACACTCTTTTACAATATGTTATAGATAAGGATAATCTCAGATGAGTCCATCCATTTTTCCAAAACATAATAGTTTTGAAAATCAGAACCAAGAATATTTGCAAGCAAACACATCCTCAGAATAATTGCTTTTCGAATATGACATCCTCCACAAACAAAAAGTGAAGATTTTTATATTCTTAACAGATTGATACGCTTCCAAGGTGGCGTTCATATGCAGCATAATATGCAGAATTCTAATCCTGCTTTCTAACATTCATGTAATAGTTGACAAAAGTATCACCAATAGTGCGTTCGTTAAGTGTGTTTGTTTGACAACGTTGGAATCAAAGCACATATTCTTTGGACAAAGAAGCAAACTTAATGGCAGAACATTCTCATTAACTTTCATGCTTTCAAAGCTACATATTCCCTCTTCACTAAGTAAAGAACCCAAATAAAAAAGCAGTGTCTACGTCTGCCGGATTTATACACTTTTTTTTATCTCAAACCTTTAAATTAGGCTTTCCTTTTACTTTGTAATTTATGAGGTAGAGAACTCATGCTTGCGTGCAATGCAATAAGCTTTATCATTCATAAATAGAATCCAGTTCTAAAAAATAAAAAAAGTACTAAGATTGAAAAAAGCTAAGGGGGTGCAAGTGTCAACATAAGCTATTTCAACTCAACAAGTTTAAAGCAAAAGGAATAAAGGCTAAATCGTGTTCACAAAGAACAACAAACTGAACAGGCTTGTACTAGCTAAGTGAACCACGCTAATGCAATACATGTAACAAAACCTGAAAGGCCAACCGTGAAACCATTAGCTAACTCCCCTAGAAAAATCCAACGTATAAGACATTATTTAAGTGCCAACTGGCTAAAGTACAAATCTACCTTCATATTCAATTGCCCCTTCCAAAATTAGATACGAGCTAGTGTGTATATATACAATGACTCTGATTACCATTTAAGCACTACATAAAGGTTGATACCAGTGAATAAGACTCATCACTAGCTAGCAGCTGTTTCTCTTCCCAAATGCCAAAGTCAGAGACACAACAAGAGACTCCACCTGCAGGTTCCTCCTAATACATCTCTCTCTCTCTCTCTCTCTCTCTCACATTGATTCTTATTCATCAAGGGATACAATTAGAGAACTTACTTTTATCTTGGTTGTTGAAAGGATACCCAAATGGGAATCCCCCCAAAGGAAATAAATGCTGCACTCGGGGTAGCAAGAAGAAAGGAGACAGAGGCTTCATAGAGGGATGGTAAGTAACATCTTTTTTAGCAATTTAAGTAATGAGATGGAAGCAGTCACATACACAACCCCCCAAAAAAATTAAAATCAGAGGACAAAGTTGGCTTTTCTAACTAGATAATTTTTATAGATGATCATTGGAACTAATGACCACTTCATGAGGCGTAGTCAGCCAATTATGCTACCACCTTGGAGTAAGAGGAAGAGAGTATAGTGTCAAGAGTCTTGTAGCTTGGCACTTCCTGGTGTTTCCAATGGAGATATCCAGAGTTCAAATCCTCCCTCCCTATTATAACTATTGAATTATGAGAAAAAAAAAAAAGAGAGGGGGGGGGGGGTGGGAGATTATAGTAAACAAAAATGTTTTTAACTTGTATCATTAACTACAATGAAAAGTCCTGGATATTCTTCCCATTAATAGTTTTGGCTTACACAGCAATTGAGTACCAGAAAGCATCAGGTTTGGAAGCCATTTTTCCAATGATGACTTGAAAAGCTGCAGCCCTACCAAAATTTTTTTTTTCTTTTAGTCCACTTTTTTTTCTCAATCTCCACGTAAACTAATCTTGTTTCATTTAATTCTTATTGGTGCAGCCTTTTCGCTCTCTGCTGCTGTTGGCTCTGTGAAGAATGCTTCTAATTGACGCTTCTTGTTGTAAAAGAGGATTTCAATCAAGCAAAGCTATTATGTCAGCTTACCAGTGTTGATCTGTCTTTTGTTTTTCGTTGGTTTTCTGACTATTTTTCTCTATGATTATATATTATAATAACTTTTTTTTTTATAGGTAATTATATATTATAATAACATGTGAGTTGAGACCTACATATGATCCTACATCAGCTACTTGATGTTGATTGCAGAAACATATTTCTCTACTCTCATCACTCCCTTTTCTTCCTTCATTCTTTCATATTAGTAAGTTTCCCGTGCATAATGTTGTAACGTTTTATGTAAGATGGGTGCATAATGTTGTAATATTTTATGTAAGATGGTATAGTGTTATAATGTTTTATGTAAGATGGTCTTGAAGAATGTTTTACATATATTATAGCATAATTGTTATACAACTTTGTTAGTAATGAGCTCTTCATAAGAAGCAACAATTATAAACTGCATATACATATCCATTATAATTATGTAGTTCAAATAATGAGCAATAAAAAACAACTTTAGAGGAATATTGTAGAATAAAACTTAATATAACATGTGCCTTTCTCTTTCTTCTTTCTTCTAAAACAAATACACTTATGGCTTTCCCACATCAAAATCCAAAACATCCACAATCAATCACAGCCTTTAAAAAACCCACTAGTCCGCAATGTTCGACCTCAACATCAAACAAATTGTAATTGCCGCTGTCACTTAATATAAAATGCAAGCCTCCTTCCCTAGTTGTAACCAACTCTATATGGGTTAAATATTAGATGGGACAACAATGTTGGAGCTAGGTAGGTGATGTCGAGAGATTAAAGGTAAATGACATTGTTTTTTGTCTGTGTATTTGACAAGAAAAGATATGAAGGGCTATGGGTAGGTGTATATAAAAGAGTAGAAGTGCAAGAGGTGAAAATAATGAATTGAAATGCAAAGAGTTTTGTTTTTACATATGAGGAAGGAAAAGTCTTGAAACAATAAACCAAAGAAAACAATGAATATTTATTTTTTTAATTTGAAAAGTCTTAAAACATTGAATCAAATGAAACAAGAAATCAATATTTAATTTGCAAAGAATGCGTCACATGGCCGAACCTTATGCTCCCTCACATGAGGTCTCTCTTTTTATATATATTGATGACTGATTTTACTAAATTTATTTACAATGTCAAATTATCCTAAACCAAGAAATTAAATAAGAAGGCATATTATTTCCATTGTAGAGCACAAAATCAATTCTATTTGGGCAGAATTCTAATCTGACTTAATGTAAAAGGCATATGATTTCCATTGTAGAGTACAAAACCAATCCCACTTGGACAGATTCGTGTAAAATCTGACTTAACAGGGCACACTAGGTAAAACCAAGCAAAAATTTGAACCATCATGCGACAAGTAGAACTAGATTCTTTGTAGTAACCACAAGGTTGAGTTTTCAATATAACATCCTTTCCTTCCCCACTGGCTAGAGTTTCTAGAAAGGCCATTGGCAAAGCTTGTGCCACCACTAAAAATAACTCGGGTGTTTGTTTTTTGCCAATTTCCATCCGGATGTCAAATTTAACACTGTTTGGTTGCACCTAGGGAAAGGGAAGAGAAAGAGAAACGAAAGGAAAGGAAAGGAAAAAGGAAAAATCTTCCTCTATGTGTGTTTGGATGTAGGAACAAAAGGAACGGAAACAAATTCTTTCCCTTGTTTGGTTTTCAAAAAAATGGAGAGTAAAATAAGTATTTTACTTTTATACCTTGAATATATAACTAGTAAGAAGAATACAAGGCATATTGTAATTTTATAATAAAAGTTAAAATAACCCCAAAATCCCTCTCCTTTCCCCTCTCTTTCCACCCAATTTGGGCTGATAGCAAAAGGGTTGCCCCCACAGAAATTATATCACTCCAAATCAACCCTCTCTTTTCTCTTCTCCCATCTAATCAAACTAAGGAAACTAAATCCCTTCTCTTCTCTTCCCTCTATTTCTTCCAATCCAAACGTAGTGTAAGTGTAAGAATTTAGACTACAACAAAAGGGAAGAACTTTCCTCTGTCCTTGATATTGCTCCCACTGATAATTTAAAGAAATACTTGATTACCCCTATTATTCACGGGAAGGCATACGTGCAAATTGGAAAACATAACTGCTCTTCCTAGCTGGGTGAATTACTCTTATGTCCTTGGTGATAAATTATGTAAGGTAATATGCAGCATTCCTGAAAATAAACTTGTGATGATCTATAGGATCTGGGTTCACTGAAAGCCTCTTAAGAGGGATGGGTTATATATAATAGCGATGAAAATCTTTGACTAATCCTGGCCCGTTGATATAGTGATCAGTTAGGTTCACAAGGGATCAGTAAGAAGGGCAGAAAGTTGGGCACTCAGATTAGGAGGCTCTCCAATTGAGATCGAACTTCCAAATGGAGATGTCTATAATGACAAAGGCAGCTATCCAATGGCAATGATGACATTTAAAACCGGTTCAATCGTGATACTCAAATGAACTGGCCCATTTGTCTCATATCCCACTTATATTCACTTAATCATTCGAAGTTGTGACCCTTTCATAAGGAACGAATTCCTGTTGCTTCAAAAATAGACTTTTAAAACTTTTCTTGACCCTGTTTTTCTACTCTTCTCTTCAAGATCAAAATCCCACTTCAGCAAGATTTATTATGAGTGAGAAAAGACTGATAAATAGCATATTGATTCTTCTTGTCTTGCTTAGGAGAATAGTATGAAAAGGATTAGTTGGATATCCAAGAGATCAAGGTAAGAATGGTTTCATCTCTAAAACGTGTTCGTCTCCAACACAGAAATCTGATGTTGGAAAATTTAAGCCCAAAAAAGGCGGCCATAAATCCACTGTCTTTTATTTTATATGTCATGATTTAGTCATTATTATGTCTTGAGTAATTTAAAAGGTTATGTGACCAGCATGTGACTTTTAATGAAGTTGGACAATTAGGATCTAATTGTTAAATGTAAGTGAAGGGCTAGGATTCTAGGGTTAATAACAGATACTATGAATACTCTTTTGAGCCTTTCATAAAATTTCAGATTTAAATATTTCTTGAGCTCTTTAAGCCTAGAAACTAGAAATTGATATTTGATTGTTCCAACTTCAATCCTATTAAACCCTTCTTCTAGGCTAGACCAAAGTTCTTGTCACCACCTCACATTCACTTGAAAAAGTACTAGTGTCATGTATTTAATGGGATTGTGTCACCTAACTTTTATACATTAATAAATAGGAATACTCAATAAAAACTGTTAAATAATTTTCTAAAGGGATAATTACACTTTGCCCACCTGTGGTTTGCCTCTAATTCTATGTACCCACCCGTGGTTTAAATTTTGACACTTTGTCCACCTATGATTCTCACTGTTACCCAACCGTAACCCACCTCTCCAATTTCCGTTACTCCAACACAGAAAAGGTAAAAACAGAACCCCACACGGATCAAAACTCACTCTCTCCCAAAACTCACTCACTCCCATCCAACCCAACGAAGATCCACAACAAAATCCACATAGATCGGAGATGCAAGCACATGGGACGCAAGTATTGACAAATCAAGATCCTCATAAGCAAGGTACCCATTGAGATATACATTGAAGTACAACAAGTTAAGTGCACAACTAACAATATCACAGAAATGCAATCGAACCAAGTATTGAGCACCACCTGAACCCACTGGAAAATTCCAAGTGATGTTAAACCCTGAATCCAAATTTGTGTTTTCCCTATTCATTTCTTGGGTAGTCATATACACAGCATCAGGCCCAATCTCTTGACTTGCACCTCCAGGTTTTTGTTTTGAAATTTAAATTTCAAACCCTCTAATTTTGATGAGAAAAATCACTTCAAATGCGTCTAAATTGTGTATGAAGGTTAATAATTTGAATTTAACCTTCTTCAAATTAAAACTGACACCATACATTCTCATCTTCTTCTTCTTCTTCTTCTTCTTCTTCTTCTTCTTCTCCTTCTCTGTTCTTCAAATGTTGGCCATCGGTAATTTGTTGACTTTTGGTGGGGTTCCAATCAGATAGAAGGAGGTCGCGATTGAAGACCGGGAAAACCGGACTGATCTAACCGTCCAACACGACCACGTCGTCCTCAGCTTTACAAACGGGCACGAACTCAAACTCCTCGTTTTCCTCGAACACTTCCTCATCATCTTCCACAAACGGACACTGACCGTCTATCCATATACATTACATTTCTTTCATTTATTTTATTTCTGGGTCAGTTTCTTACTTATTGGTTATTTTTGGCTTAAATTAAAAACCACTTCAAATGGTTTGTAAATTGTGCAGGAGGATTAATAACCTAAAGTTTCTTTTTTTTATTTTTTGTGGGTATTTGCTTAAATTAGAAAATCAATTTGAAATTCAGAAATTTGGATGTTTTTTCATTTTTGGGTCTGATTCTCACTTCCTGGTTATTGGGTTTTTTTTTTTCTTTCTTGGATTTAATTTGGCTTTGTTGCTTCAGATTTACTAAGTTGTTTGAAGAAGCACTTGACACATACTAGCATTGCATTGCATTATGTAGGATCTTCGTTGGGTTGGATGGGAGTGAGTGAGTTTTGGGAGAGTGAGTTTTGATCCATGTGGAGTTCTGTTTTTTACCTTTTCTGTGTTAGAGTAACGGAAATTGGAGAGGTGGGTTACGACTAGGTAACGGTAAGAATCACAGGTGGGCAAAGTGTCAAAATTTAAACCATGGGTGGGCATATAGAATTAGAGGCAAACCACAGGTGGGTAAAGTGTAATTATCCCTTTTCTAAAAATCTCACCCTTAATCAGCAACTAAATACTTGCTGAATTTTTTAACTTCACTTGATCGATGAATATGAATTTAATTCACCAATTTATGGTGACTTGGGTAGAGCCTTATCTAAAACAATATGCAAAATAAATATACATTTTGCATCTCTAGAGTAAAAATCTCTATATGGTGCCACATCAGAACTCAACCAAAGTTGCATTTAATTTTATTTATTTTTTATTTAGAAAAATTAACAGGTGGCAAATTATAGCAAAAAAACAAAAAACCAGCACAACTAGTACTAGTTGGTAACTGCATTTTTATACAGAATTTAGAAAGAATATATTGTCAATAAAGCAGGAAAGCACCAAAGACCAAATGCTTGCTTCTTTGTTATCATAGACAAACCTAACAGAAAACATCCTTATATCTCAAAATTCCCCTTAATTTAATGTACAATCAATACAGGATTGCCAAAGATCCTCGCAGCAATGAGCAGACACAAGGAAAAACAAAAATAAGATATATTTGAATAAATAACAAAAACTACAGATTAATAACTAACCATCATAGCATGCTTCTCAAACGGTGTCTGATGATGGAAACAGCTTCTCCAGCTTGTTATTAGAAAGGATCTTGTTGGGGTCCAATTCCCTTCGTGCTTTATTGTATGCATCCACTGGAAAACGCTTCCTTAGCCTTGCTTGGAGAGCTGCAAGCTCTTCTTTGTCCTTTGGAACCTGTATTGTGTGTGGATATTTGAATTAAGAAGCAAATCCTTGTAGGGAGAGGAATGCTAGGATTTTTGTAGGAACCAAAAGATCAATTCAAGATTTAAAGATGTATTTCTTCCAGACTTTGTTTGGGTGGACAAATGCATCGAGTGTTTCTATTTTACTTATTTGACTGATATGCTTGATAGATGTAGTTTTTATACTTTTTAGTTATGTTCGTTCTCTCACTTACCTTAGTCCATGTCCTGTGTGCCTTGGCTTTTTGTATTGATTTTTTCTATCAATGAAGCTTATTTACTTATCAAAAAAGAAGAAAAATCCTTGTAATTTAACACCCTCTTGTTTCGACAGTTGGTTCACCAAGATTAAATCAGTGCAATCCTTTGAAGAATCAAACTTGATGAGCTACTCAAAGGTATCATGTTTTATACATTTTAAGTTGGTTCACACTACTAGACTTGGTGGAATATCAAAAAGTTTGAAATAAATTTAAGCCAGACAAAAAGCTCATTTCCTTCCTAGTTACCATGTGGGTGACTCTTCATTATTTTAAATAAGTCAAAAGTGCAGTTTTTCCATGATCTATTTAGTACCTCAATCTTAGCCCAATGTTCATAAGCAGAATACCGATCCCACAATCGTGACTGGGTCAGATGCCGGTAGAGGAAGAACTCTTCTGTTATTTCCTTTCTCTGGCGGGCATCCATTGTAGGCAGGTACATGATAATTCCAACCTGATGCACAATCAAAAGTACATTGACTATTTTTGTTTATAAAAAGTAAAGTTTCATGCCACTATATTAAACAGGATGAAACATCACTTAAACACCACTTTTTTTATCGGTCAGTTTAACCCCACAAATTTAGTAACAATTAAGTATATTATAACAAAGAATGTTAAGACTTAAGATTTCTGTATGATTGGATGGCTGCTTTAGAAAATATTACTTACTGTTCTTTCTTTTTTTGAAAAGTTACTTGTTCTTCTTTCTTAGAATTACTATATAATTTGAATTTGATAGTGTAACCTTCTTTGTATCTTTGTGTGTGCTCCATCCAAGACTTTTTTCTTTAAGTCGAAATAAGGAGGCCTCGGTGGCTGAGTTGATGAAGTTCCCAAATGGTGTTCTTTTTTGGGATCTAACTTTTAGAAGATATAGCGAAGATTGGGATTTGGAATCTTTCTACAGTTTAATGTCTAGAATTTATGGAGCTTCTTTGAAAGGAGTTGGGGACGATAAGATGTGTTGGAAACCTGCTATGAGAAAAGGTTTTGCCGTTCGTTCTTATTACTAGGTGCTGACAAAAAGTTTCGACCAGTCTTTCCCTTGGAAGACTATTTGGAAGTCTAAGGTCCCCACTAGAGTTGCTTTTTTTGTGTGGACTGCAGCTTTGGGGAATATTTTGACTATTGATAATCTTAGGAAACGGAAGATTTTGATTTTGGATTGGTGTTGTACGTGTAAAAGAAATGGGGAATCAGTTGACCACCTCCTCATCCATTGCTCTATTGCTTTTGATGTATGGTCAATGGTGTTTACTCTGTTTGGCATTCATTGGGTTATGCCGAAAACAGTGGTGGAACTGTTGGCTTGTTGGCAAGGAAAGTTTGGGAGGCATTGGAATTCTGCTATTTGGATGGCTGTGCCCCATTGTTTAATGTGGTGCATTTGGAGGGAGAGGAATAACCGGCGTTTTGAGGATTTAGAGTGATTAGTTTCTGATCTTAAACTCTTCTTCCTTAAGACTCTTCTGGATTGGGTTATAGTGTTTGGCTTTCGTTCTTTTTCTTTAGTCCATGGTTTCATGCACTTTTGTACTTTATGCACTTGATTTGTTTTTGTCCTTGATGTTTACTTCTTGTATACTCGGGTGACACCCCTTTTATTTTAATATATTTTTATTGCTTATCAAAAAAAAAAAAACCTATTTCTTCGTTAAATTTGGAGACCTGAAAGTTCAATAATATTTTAGGTTTATTTCATAAGTACTAAATTTCAGAAGGAGAGAAGGAACTGGAAGTGTAATTTGTCCATTTGATTGATTCCAGAAATATTTACAATCTATTGTAATTTTGAACAAGGCCAGTTTATGGTTTACCACAAGTGAACTTCATGTCTAAGCAATGTCATAATATTTTGACAAATAATCCTCACCCAGATAAGATCAAGAAGACTCTTGGATTCAACTTACTGTTCAAACTCTTAAAATTTTCTATTGCAGAAGGGTCAAAATCTCAGCTTGTCAAGAAATTGGAGTCATTCTAGACAGAGCAGACTGTCAAAATATTTAAACAATGTAAAATTTAGCTTTCAGTTCCCAGTCACTCACCAGTAAGACATCTAAGAGGTATGAAAATATAGTAATATATGCAACAGACTACAACTACATGACATTATATCACCAATTTATGCATCATCATATAAATTGCAACGCTGCCCAAAACCTCAAAAAAATCTCAAATTGTGCTGAGGGTATGTTCAAGAAGAGTCAAAATTTCAAAATATTACAAAATCAAACTGGAACATTTAGGCACGGATTTTAAGAGAGCAACGGCCACCCCAAAGCCCTCCTTTTGTATGATTTTTCAGGAAAAAAATTCTACAATTCAAACATTAACCACACCATACCAAGTACATACATTTACTTCACAAAATTTTAAATGAACCCCCCCACACCCCCCCCCCCCCCCCCAAAAAAAAAAAAAAAAACAGTTCCATATTAACATAAAACCAACATTCAAAATTAAGAAAGATAGAAACAAATGGGGTTAAAGCAAAGATGCAATTGAAATTTTACCCATGAGAATATATCATCCTCTCCAGAGCTTGAAGCAGGACTCATGGAACTCTTGCTGCGAGCTGTCCAACGCTGCTCTATTGGTGCAGGTGCAGGTATATCTTGCTTCTCTATGAGCTGCTTCAGATCTTCTAAGAATTCAAGGTCTTTCATGCTTGGCTTGGCTAGCGTTCCTGCAGGGAAACATGTTTCAGAAACCCACTGTTGGCCACCACAATCAAAGCCTAATATTTCATCACTCCATCCCACTCTGTATCCCTCTGACTTCCTCCAGAACTCAGCCTCGGCTTGATTGATCTTTATAACATAGTCCTTGTTGAGAGGATCCATCGCAAGTAGTTTATCTCTCAACTCTGTAAATGATAGCTCATTTATGTCTGGTTCATTGCCGTCTGGAGATTCAGTTGTAATTTTTCTGCAAGTAACTAACGTAAGCAATTAATTGACAGAATCCAAGTAGCACACAATAGCAATGCTAACATGTAAATAAAATTGACAAAAAGATGACAATATAAACATATAGAACAGCTTAGCTCAAGCTTTTTTTAAACAGACAAACCAATAAAGCTGCAAACTGATCTATGCTCTTCTAGTTCAGATTGTGATTGGCTTGTCTAGCTGCTCGCTTCTATATTAATCAAGCTGAACTTGAACAGAAATCCTTTCTAATTATTTTTTCAAGCCAAGCTTTCAAATATTAGATAGCAATATATCTATATATCTCTGAAGTGTTTTCTTCAAATTGTCATGAATTCTTAGAGACTTAGTTGCCAACCTTACCAGGATAGTTAAATGAGAAGTTACTAAAAAAAATTGATAAGTGAAAAAAAAAAAAAAAAAAAAAAAAAAAAAAAAAAAAAAAGATAAGTTATAAAATTGATTGCAATTTAGTTTACACTCTTAACCCAAATCATAGTAGGTAGTGATTCAAGGTTAGCAAACTTAACCAATGTGATCAAGAAAAATTTTAACGCAAACTCACAAAGGAAGGAAACAAGCAATCATCCATATAAGAAATTCTAAAAATTCCTATTTTCTCTGACTAAGCCAAATAACTTCAGCACTCTTCCCACATATATGATCAACTACTCTCTCTAAGCCATTCACTAAGGACTATATTAAATCTCAGCAAGTAGAAAAGATCACATCAAAATAAAAGGAGAGAAGCAGTAAAATCATCACTTATGATTCAGACTCAACAAGCTAGAATAAGTTTTCTTTATTACACATTAACAAAAGCAGACACCAGCTTTACCTGTATTTCTGGAGGGATTCCTTATAGAGATCACGAACATGCTGTATGGCTTCATCACTACTATATTTGGGTGTGAACTTTGGGGGACCTCTCCACTTTGAAACAGGATTGCACGTCACAACCACAACAGTGTCAGTATATGGAATATGTAGGTACTTCACATGCTTATTGTCAGATAGCAATTTCCTGCAAAAGGAAAGAAGCGGGAATATTAGTTGGAGAGTAACAAATTTAATTAATTGATTATAAATTATGCTACACACACACACACACACACACACACAAAAAAAAGGCAGAGAGAGAGAGAGAGAGAGAATATTCCATAAAGAAAGATGAAATAAGAGAGCATAATGCCTCTGAACCTTATCACAGAAATAGAGGTTGTTTAGCACCAGCCCACAGCCATCATAATAATTCAATTTTGTGATGCACAACTAAACCCTAGGTGCACTTCAAAATTCTCATTTCACAAGTCATCACAATAATATAATCTTGTACTAATTGAACAAAGCATTTCTCCAACACTTGCTCCAGATTATTTCACCTTTCAATACATCATGGTAAAGTCATATGCTCAAAAGTACTAGATTAATTATTCAAAGTACTGCTAGGTCTCAATCATTTAGTTGCTAGTTGCAAGCTATATCCACAAACTATAATGTTCTTACAATGAATGAAAGAAAGAATTTGCACATTAAACAGGATGGTGATTACTTGTGGTTTTTCTTGATTTCTTTCACATTTGAGACAATTGTGTGCTCCACAAGCTCCTGTCTCTCAACACATTGGATTGTGACTTCAGCTACCACACCAAGAGCGCCTAGACCACAACGAGCTAAATAAAACAGCTCCGGATCTTTCTCTTTTGAAACCTCTATTGTCCCCTTGGCAGGAGTTACCAGTTTCATGCTGATGACCTGCTCATCAATGGGAGGCAGTCTTGCACCAGTACCATGTGCCCCAACCTAATGACATGTAAATTTTTAAAAAGCTTAGAACCAAACTACTAAAAAAAAAAAAAAGGACATACCTTACTGCAATATGCTTTTATAGACTAACTACTTGTCAACTAAATTCTGTCTTCACCCCCTTTTTTATTTTTATATTTTTTTTTCTTTTCTTCCTTGTTTTATCACCAGAAATTGCAAGTATGATGTTGACAATCTCAAACTCTATTCTGCATAGCAGTGCCACAAAATTATAACTGCTCATTAGTTTCAAACTCTGATGTTCAAAACACAAGTACATTCTTAATGATGAAAGACAACTACAAGATTCCTATGAAAAATAAAGTCACCATAGGCTCACGTTCTTGGATTTGCATTTTCAAGAAATAGACGGTATACGAAAGTTTCCTGAGAATAACATACACACACACACACACTACTGTAAGAAGATAAACCCAGTCTGTATCAGAACCAGGGCTAAAATATATGCACAGACAGATGTGAATCGCACTCTGGTGTGGTTAGGTAGCCACATGGGGTGGGGCTTTGGAAGCACATCAGGATGGGATGGAGCCATTTTGTGTTTTTCATTCAGTTTGAGGTGGGAAATGGTTCCCAAATTCTATTCTGGAAACATCATTGGGATGGAAGTAAAACATTTCAAGGCAGATATCTGGAGTTATTCAGATTTTTTAGAGATAAGAGATGCTTGGGTTTCAGATTATATGGAGTGGGTAAATGATAAAGTACATTGGAAACCTATGTTTACAAGAGAGTCACAAGACTGGGAGTTGGAGTCAATGGTTCAATTCTTGGATGATCTGTATGCTGCACAGGTTACTGCTAATGCTTATGATAAATTGGTTTCAATTTCTTCTTCCAAAGAAGGATTTCAGACAAAGAGCTATTACAGGGTGCTTCAAGCAGGTGCTGAGGTCACTTCCCCATTTCCTTCGAAGTGTGTATGGAAGTCTATATCCCCTCCTAGAGTTTCCTTTTTTGGTTTGGGAGGCAACCCTAAGAAAAATTTTGGTGACTAACCACTTCTGGAAGAGGGGTTTTGTTATTGCAGATTAGTGTTGTTTATGTAAATCTGATAGGGAATCTGTTAGTCATCTATTGCTGCATTGTCCTTTTGTTTCTGATTTGAGGGTGATCATTTTTTATCTAGTTGGGATTGATTGGGTCATGCCAAATTCTGTTGCCGCCATGCTGAAATCTTAGGATGGAGTAAGGGGAGGTCAAAGATGTGTGAAAAATTGGAGGGAAGTTCCGGCATGTCATAGTGGTGTATTTGGAGGGAACGAAATAGTCACACGTTTGAGGGAAAGAAGCTATCTCTGTCAAATCTCAAGTTTCTCTTTTCAAAGACTCTATTCGAAGGGGCATCACAGTCTCTTACCCTCTCTATGTACTCTTTAATGGAGTTTCTTGGTCCTTTATGCATTTGTCATTGATACAAAGGCTGTCATATTTCTTGCTATGTTCTTGTTTTCAATCTGCTTTTTTATTTTTTTTAACTTTTAGTATACTTTCTGTATACGTTTTTATCAGTTTTCTAGGGCTACTTTGCAAACTAGATGTTGAGAAGGCTTTTGATCATGTAAACTGGAAATTTCTTATGCAATTGCTAGAACAGGGTGGGTTCTCTGCTAAGTGGAGGCTGTGGATTTTCTTTTGACTATCTACAGTTCACTTCTCTATTCTAATTAATGGCTCTCCTTGCGGGTTTTTTGAGAGCTCCTAAGGGTTGAGACAAGGTGACCCATTGTCTTCTTTGCTATTTGTCTTGGTTATGGAAGCCCTTGGAAAAATGTTGGATAAAGTTGTCCATGAAGGTCACATGTCAGGCTTTAGTGTGGGTAATTTTTTTTATTTTTTTTATTTTTTATTTTGATAAGAAGCTTTAGTGTGGGTAATTTAGAGGGAAGATACTTGGCAGTGTCTCATCTCCTTTTTTAGGACGACACTCTAATTTTTTGTGATGCTGATCTAGATCAGATTTTGTTTCTCCGTATGATCCTTATTTGGTTTGAGGCGGTCTCTGGTCTAAAGATAAATTTGGGCAAGTCAGAGTTGGTTCCTGTTGGTGTGGTGCATAATTTTGACTTACTGTTGAATGTCCTTGGCTGCAAGCAAGGTACTCTTCCAATGAAATATTTAGGTTTTCCTTTGAGAGCTAAATTCAAGGATAAGACAATATGGAACCCAATTCTGGAGAAGATGGAACGGAGATTAGCGGGATGGAAACGTTTGTACTTATTCAAGGGAGGTAGAGTCACTTCAATTAAAAGCACTCTATCTAATTTACCCACTTATTTTCTATCTTCATTTCTTATTCTTGCTATTGTGGCTAACCGAATTGAGAAATTTCAGCAGAATTTCTTATGGGGTGGCATTGGTGATGAACCCAAATTTCATTTGGTTAAATAGGCTACTGCTTGTTCTCCCATTTCTTCGGGTGGCTTCGGGATAAGGAAGGTAAGACTTTTTAATGAAACTTTTCTTGGGAAGTGGCTATGGAGATTTGGGATTGAGAAGGCTGCCCTTTGGAGGCAAGTGATAGAGGAGAAATATGGCAGCATATGGGGTGGCTGGTGTACTAGGTCTGTTAATGGTCCATGTGGTGTTGGTTTGTGGAAAAATATCAGTCGGGAATGGCCTTCTTTTTCTTGTCACATTCTATATGATATTGGGGATGGTTCTAGGGTGAAGTTTTGGCAAGACCGTTGGTGTGGTGAGACATCTCTTGCAGTCAGCTATCCAGAATTGTTTAGATTTTGCTGAGATAAAGAGGCAAGTGTGGCTAAGCTTATGAAGTCCATTAATGGAGTCCTCTTTTGGGATGTAAGTTTCTTTAGGGGTGTGCATGCTCGAGAGAGGCTATGTCAGGTTTCATGGATACCATATACGGTTCTTCAATAAGGGGGTTTGGTGAGAATAAGATATGTTGGAAACCTGATAGAGATAAGGGGTTCATGGTTAAGGATTATTATAGTATTTTAGTGGTATCTAATGACTACTATTTTCCTTGAAAAAGTATTTGAAAACAGAAGATTCCTTCTCGAGTGGCTTTCTTTGTTTGGACTGCTGCTTTAGGGAAATGCTTAACAATTGACAATTTACGAAAAAGGAAGGTTTGGATATTGGATTAGTGCTACATGTGCAAGTGTAATGGTGAATCAGTTGACCATCTCTTTCTTCATTGTCCGGTTGATATGGATTTGTGGTCTATGGCGTTTGGTTTATTTGGAGTAAGTTTGGTTATGCCTTGTGGTGCTTCTAGCTTGTTGGCAAGGTAGGTTTGGTCGTCATCGAAATGGGTATAAATGGTTGATTGTTCCCCATTGCTTATTGTGGTGTCTTTGGAGGGAGAGAAATAAAAGGTGTTTTGAAGATAATGAGAGATCCATACCAGACCTCAAGTTATTTTTCTTTAGAACTTTATTGAATTGGTGGGCTGCTATGCGAAACCAATCATTCTTTTCTTTTCTTGATTTCCTAGATTCTTGTAATTTTTGTTCTTGATTTGTTTGACCCCTTGTGCAGTCCCTGTGTACTAGGGTGTTCCATTTGTTGATAACAATAAAACTTATTACTTATCAAAAATTTATTTTACTATAAATTCAAAGGCTTCTCTTCTTCTTCTTTTTTTGATAGGTACTATGAGTACTATTATTGATGAAATAATAAAAAAGTAACATACAATGTGTTCATGAGAATGAACAACAGCAAAGCACAAACATAAAACAAATAGAACAGCAAACAGGAAACTAATGCTCCTAGTTCTCACACGCTCTACAACACAGCTAATGCTCTTCACACGATCAATCATTCTTTTTAAACATGAATAGTTCCATAAGTGAAAAGGGGCACTAACATCACATCAGTGTGTTTCCAGAGTTGATGACTAAAACACATTCCTACGCTGATAACCCAGCTTTTCTAATAGGAGATCCATTTCTTTCCCAAACCTTCCATTATATTAATAGAATGTGCCAATACATTTTCCAATACATTTCCTCATTCTCACCTTCAACATGCATTTGCTAATACCTCCATTTCCTCATTCTCACCCTCAACATGCATTTGCTAATACACATGTGCCAATACTAAAAGTAAACAGCTGCTAACGAGAGATTGTACAAGTTGAGAATCTGGTCAACTTGAATACATTCTTCCTACCACAACAAGAAAAGATATACAACGAGCAATCTTTTTTTTTTTTTAAATAAATAAATAAATCCTTCAATTTCAAGCACCATATAAGTCAATCCTGGGATGTAGCTTTTTCTGAAAGCTGATTTTAGGAAATGTTAATTAAAGTATAGTTATACTTAGAAGAAAGTGAGGCTTTAAAACTATAAGATAGAAAGCCAAAAAAAAAAAAAATGTAGCCAAACAGAGACACGATCTCCCACCAAACATGCAGATGAATGAAACCAACACAAACCCAATAGGTGAAACATAAGAAAGTAGCAACCTTTAATTTTTTTTGAATTGCCTTCAATCTCAAGCAAGTACTATATAAATGAATTGAAACATTAAAAAAAACACTCATTTCCCACCAAACCCAACACGCAAATAAATCAAAACCAACACAAACACAAACCCAATACCATAAACAAGCCCACCTGCAAAATAATGAAACCTCAAAAACACTCATTTCTCACCAAAACCAACATGCAAAAACTAACACAAACCAAATAGGAAAAGCATAAGAAAACAGCAAACTTTTTTTTTTAAAAGGCTACCTTCAATCAATCTCAAGAAAGCAATATATAAATGAATTGAAACCACAAAAACACTCATTTACCAGCAAACCCAACAAGCAAAAATATATGAAACAAACCCAAAAAACCTTGATCCCAGATAAACCCAAAAAACCAAAAACAATCCCACCTGAACAATGCCACCAATCTGCTGCTCTCTAATGGAAGCAAAATTCTGCAAAGTAAGCCCAGAATCCTTAATCCCATCAACCAATTGCTGAACCCTTATCCCAGCTTCAACTCTCACAGTCTTCTTCCCTTTATCCACTTCCAAAACCTTATCCATCAACGCCAAGTTCACCATCCCAGCTCTGGATAACCCGATCCCATTCGGGGAAAGCCCCGACCCGACCGGCCTAATCCGGGTCTTAGCTTTATGAGCTTCCTTAACCACATTCTCCAACTGCTGGAGATTCTCGGGTTGGTGAAAAACCCGGGTTTGGACCTCGTGGGTCCCGCTCCAGTTGGAGACAGTGTGGAGATCGTCGGGCAATGGGGCGTAGCGGAAGAATTGGGCTTTTTTGTGCTTGGCGTTTTCGGGGAATGGGAAAGAGTAGTAGGTGGCGACGCCGCAGAAGAGGACGAGAGCTGTGTAGCCGAGGTATCTGCGGAGCTCTGAGGTGGTGGAGGATGCGATGGGTGTTGGGGTTGGGGTTGGGGTTGGGGTGGTGGTGCAGAAGGGGCGTCTGGATGTGGTGGCGGTGGTGGTGGTGGTGGTGACGGTGGTGGAGGTGAGGGGTTTGAGGAGGTGGTGGTGGTGGAGAGAAGAAGGGTGGGAGCGTTTGAGAATGAGAGCTCTGAGCATTTTTGTGAGTGAGTGTGTGTGTGTGTGTGTGTGTGGGGTTTAGGAGTGGCTTCAGGAGAAGGGGAGATGGGTTTTTATCATTTTCTTTTGTTGAGAGATTCCTGTAAAAATTGTGCAGTGACCGTTTAGCATTTGTTTAAATTTGTGTAGTGTTTTATTTGGTATATTACACTAATAAATATTAAATAGTGTCTCTTAAAGCTTTAAATTTGTATTTCTCCACAAAAAAAAAAAAAAATTTTGGATTTTGTTTTTGGAAAACTGAAAGAGTTGAGATTTTTTTTTTTTTTTTTCAAGTAATACTAAAAAGAGCTTCCTTTCTAAAATTTATAAATAAATAGCCGAATGCTTTATAGCTGAATTGACACATTTTCATGTACTAAGTACTTAGAGTTCTAAGAGGAAAAATATTCGAGTTGCGAGATTAGCAGTATATTGTAATTATTTCTAAAAAAAAAAAAAAATAGAGAATTTGATCATGGACTTAAAAACCCTTTTTAGTCCTAATGAAGTTGAATCCTATGTTACTTAAGTGAGTGTCCCGAGTTTGGTTCATATGGAGAGATGTCACCCTTTATTGTAACTACTTGTTTTTCCTTCCATGGTCAAGTAAGGAGAGAAGCAAAGTCATGAGGGCCTAATGAAGGAGGAAATACACCATATATGAGGTTCATCTTCATATGAAAGGGAAGAAATATACATCTGATGCATGATATACCTCTTCCTAACGAAGTCAAAACAAATTTTAAAATATTAAAATTTTATTACTAAGAATATTTATAAAATAAAATAAATTTGTATTGCTATAAATGTACTTTATTATTAAAGTTTCAAAATTTTTAAAAATATTATTTTCATCAAAATTTTATTATTAAAGAAATTTATAAAATTAAAAAAGAATTATTGCTATAAATATTTAAAAAATTTCCATTCAAAAATGCAATATCACTTAGAAAATTCCTTAAACTCACTAGTTGGTAATTCATAAACTATAAATGTGTACTAAATCTTCCTAATATATTTGAAAAAAGGAAATTTCGGTGTTGCAATATATTTGTGTTTTTAATATGCTCTCCTCTTTCTTTCATCATTAGTATACCTAACGAAGGGAGTAAAGAAGGAAGAAATTTTCGAACTTTTTGCCAGGTTGCTGTTATTTTTTATACCAAGAAAAAGTTTGCGATCATTTATTTACGACATATATATATATATATATATATATTTTTGAGAAGATTTATTTACGATATAATTATTGGAAGTAAAAAGAAAAGCGTAAATGCCTTTTTCTTCAACTTGGCAGCTTATATCTTTTCTCTCTCTCTCTCTCTCTCTTTAAATAAATTTTTGTTGTTATAATTTATTTAGAGGAAGGAGACACTGAGGGAAGGTCACATTGTCAATTTATTGAATCTTAAAAGATTCTTAATAACAATTATTATAACCTTCATAGCGTGCATTTTTGTATTTGTTAACAAGTCTCTTGATAATCACGTGTAGTTGTGGGTTTTTTCTTTAAAAAAATTATTATATAATAATTTGACAATAGAATAAAGATTTGAATCTTAAATATCTCAATTAGAAAAAATAGGAAACTTTGGGTCCGTTTCATTGGGTGTTTTGGAAGCTTTAAAAACGAGTTTTGAAAACTCAAAATTCTATTTTGTAACAACAACTCTTAATAACTTTTTTACAAACACTCATTTTAAACCAAAAATATAGTTTTGCAACAGTTTATATAAACGTACCTTTTATCATAGAAGAAGATGATAGTAACCTATGTCATATTTAGTACTAGAGCATTTATTCTCAAAATAAATCTTAAGGATATCCTTATCAATCACAAATCCAAGTCCACACACAGCTTAGACAAAATAATCCAGTTCAAACAACATACATTTCCTAATATTTCTTTGGTCACATTTATTGGATATTGTTAAGAATCCAATTCCATAATGTAACATAACAACATTGGAAATTTACATGATCCATGCCATATTGATCAACCCCATGAAAATGGTAAATTTCCTAGGTACAACTGTCATAAGAACTGCTATAGATCACCACCTAGCAACAAGATTATGCTATAGGATCCTAGGAATTCTCAAATTCACAGAGTTGGATCTACATCCTCTGGTTCAGATTCTGATTCCTCATCTGCTGAAAAGAAAAGTTCATCATCTGAATCAGACTTCTCCATTGCAATAGGCTTTTCTTTATCTGACATAGGCTCCTCTGCATCATGTTCCTTTGTTACACTCTCTTCCTTATCTCCAGGAGGCATCTCTTTCTCAAATGAACCATTCTTCTCGTCTTTACTTTTTTTTCTGATGACATTATTTTGGTGCAAAACTGAAGAAAATAATAGGAGACATCGTGTTATTACTATTAGGCAGCAGGAGCACTTGCAATTATTTGAAGATGTGCATGCAAAATAAGAGAAACAAATTTTAAGAGAAAAGAAAAAAAAAATTATAAATAGCCAATTACCTTGACCAGTGTTCTTTGATTTGCCGCAGCCCATGACTCTCTCTCTAAGAGATAGACACACAAGTACACCCAAATAGTGATTGGAGCTTTAAATAGAGGTTGGTTCTTGATATGGTACTTTCCCTAGGGTAATGATATGAATATGATCAGTGGCATTCACAAATCCAATTAGGCAAATTTATTGATTCATATTTCATGCACACCTGGACGTGCTATGCACATGAAGAGAGATCGAACGCTTGGATTACAGTGGTTAAAATTAACAGTACCTTAGAAAATTAGCTATCTGGAAATGTGCATAAGCATATTATACCTTAGTTTTAAATTTTTTGTTTTATTTGTCACTAAACTTTTAAATTTGAGGATAACATAGGGATATTTTTGTGATTTTATTTTATTTATTTATTTATTTATTTTACAAGATAAAATTTATTACCTAGCCTAATCTAAGTGTATATATATGTGAAGCTCTTTCATGGAGACTTGAACCCCAGCCCTACACCCCACATCTCACAAGTATTTATACTTATGAAGTGACCACTACACCAAAGGTACGAGGTGGTATTGCTCATAATGATCTTAATGGTGTATTACATTTTGCGTATAGTACTTTAGCCTGAAATTTGAAATTTAATTATGATAGGATAATTTTGTCAAATTTTAATATGGGTAGTGTCAACAGACATCGCAAGGTATCCGTTAAGAAACAACTTTATGTCAATAAAATCAACTTTTTATCAAATTTTTGACCAATTTTATAGGATATAGAGCCAGTAAAGTCAACTTTTTAAACTTCACTTTCATTTCAATATTATTTTCAATCATTTCATCCATTTATACTAATTTTTTTATTAGATAAACCCCATAATAAATCGTCCTTAACGTACACCACAAACTGCCTGTTAACATTCCCCCTTTAATATTATTTCTCTCTTTATTATACTCATTAATTTGTAGGTGTTAACATTCCCCCTTTAATATTATTTCTCTCTATATTATACTCATTGTAGGTGACAAAACCAAGGAAAAACCTCTGCCATCCGTGGCTTCCACACTCCAGAGACCATTAAGACACCCCCATTTCAACAAATCCTTTGTGTATGTTATTTGTTCTCACTTCCCAATCCCAGCACCTGTTACAAGGGGCGAGCAAAAACAGCGAGTCATCCATATTAACATTTAACAAGCACAAAAACTCATCAAACACTACACTTCTAGTCCATCTTCACCATCCTGTCTCCTAAAATCTCAGCCACAGTTTCCTTCTCTCCCTCCAAGCACCTCCTCTCCTCCCTACATCCCAAACCCTCCAGAGTCCAGATTCCCCAAACACTGAAACACTCCCCACTCCCACAACCTCATCCTCCTCTCCCCAACCCCTCCCTCCACCACAACTTGCGCCATAGACTTCAAGAATCAGGAAGGTTTTTAGAACATACTTTGTATGATGACTGTCTATTATTTGGACAGAATTCATTGTATTTTACCAAATTTTGCGGAGAACTAATTAAAGAATAAATGGCTACTGTTTAGTGAAGCATCATCCTGTAAATCATCCAATCCATCATTTCAAATCTATGGTTGAGATCAAAACCAGAGGTTCAAAAGAATTATAACAGGTGAATGTTTTTTACCATGGTTTTATGATGGATGCACTATGATTACCTAGGTTGAATCCAGGATGGGTTGTTTAAACAAACATGTAATCATAGAAAATTTTAACTGTTTTAATCAAACATGAAGAGTTACTAAATATCTCTCAACATAAGTTTTGATCAGAAACAGAAAGCTACAGGCTTTTCAAGAGGAGGTACACAATACAAGGGAGCATTCTGTACAGAGAGCGTGTATATACATAAGATTTGCAACAACTCAACGGCAATCCAATTTCATGGACCTCACTGTCTACTCCTTAGAATAACTAAACTATGACATATACTCCCTTGCTGTCCATCTCTCTTCATACCTCCCAAATGAGTAGGCCATGGAAGGAATTTCAGCCAAGTGTGAAGGGTCTGGTTCAATGCCATAGTCTGTTAGTGGTCTATGCTCAAGAATGTCATCATGGTTTTTCACAAATTCAGGAATCTCGACCTCTGCCTTCTTAATATCTTCCCAAAGGTACTGCAGGCGGCTTACATACTTGATTTTCCAATATAAGCTACAAACAAAAGGAGAGAATATGAAACAAAAAATGCACCCAAAACCACTGATGGGCATAGCTCAAACACGGATCTAATTTGGAAACAGCAGTGACATGCATTGAAGATATCAAGGCCAGGGAACCATGCATGTTTAATTTTATTTGATAATAATTTGGGACTAGAAATTCTAAGGCCATTTGCAACACCAGAGTTATTTATGCATATTTCACATGTTAACTACCAAATCAGAAAGCAATTCACTTGTTGTCTACATGCTAAAGTTTTAGTTTAAGGCTTAATATGTATTTCAAATCAATTTCAAGTAAAATGGATACTGGTAGGCATTTGAATGATTTCTAATGGCCTGAGAGACATAAGTCCCCCAGAATTACTTCCTTTCCATATTCTATCATCATCAACTGCAGCTCACCCAACTTTCTAGGACTGTTACTTTACAAATTACATCAGCATTGTTGTATGACTTGCAGTTATTGATTTACGTGCATTAAATAAATAAAGAAACAACAAAACTTTTTGCATTCAAATAATAAATTTAAAATTTCAGAGACCTTTGTAAGTATAAGAATATGGAGTATTGTCTAGCTTAGAACATACTTTTTTCACAATCTCTAACATGAGACCTTTTTACTTTAACAAAATTGGCTAAAGAATTAGACCATGGCGATGCCCATGCAACTTGTAACTTTTAATTCAACTGTGGCCTGATATCAATAAGCATATTGCATACTTAAGTCTGATGACCATCAGAAGTCAACATTCCTAATTATTTAAAACATGCCCTACTGAAAATTTAAGTATAATGCAGAATTTTTTGGATAAGTTGTTCAACTTTTTCTCTCAACTTATAAAACAAGGTTGTGTTCCAAATCCGGATATTCCAATTTTAAGCTATCCCCATTGCCAAATAATTTTATAACATTCATAAACAAAACAAAACCACTCACCCTCCACTAAGGAAGAATCTGCCAAGAGTGGCAAAAACTAGTCTTGAGCGAAGCCCAGGGTGAATAAAATAAACAGTTTGAAGCCTCTCCTTGATGTTTGAGGGAAGTTCTTCATAAATCCACCTCAAGATAGTCATTCCAGGGGAGTTGTCCTCCTTTTGCACAGTACTATGCATGTAAACAATGCAGAATGGCCCTTCTGGCACTTCACTGCATATTTTGTGGAAAATATACTTCTTCAGCCTCTCTCCACTCACAACCACAGCTGCTCCATAAAAGAAAGAGGCATCTCATTAGGGTATCAAATAATTAAAATATGTCATTTAGAAAAAGGTTATCCAACAACATTAGGAGATAAAACTGCCCAAACAAGAAAATTTTAAGTTTTTAAACTTCTTATAGAAACAGGAGATACTCTCTTACATCACTCATGGCATACAATTGATTTTATGAAAAAAAGCCTTGTTTTGAATGGTACGATGTGAACCACCACAAACATCTACAACACTGCCCCCACACTGTATGTATTCATCAACAAAATCATTTTAGCTGATAAATTAGTGCTAAGGTATAAAAACAAAAGCTATGGAGAAATAAATTAGTAGACATGGGGGGACAGCAAAAATTAATAACCAAAAGATATCCATAAGTATGGTTTCTATAACTTGAATGTAACATACACAAAGAAGAAGTTGAGGTGGTTGCAGCTAATATGATTAGAAACAAAAAATAAACAGGAAAGTTGCATTCAAAGTATTGTAAGACAATGGGAACAAATCATGAAAATATCAGATTAATATGGCTATAAGCCCAAACATTCAAAGAATGTTGATTATTCAAGATGTAACATGCGTTTAAATGTAAGTACCAGTAAATGAGAATGATAAGAAAAATAAGCAGTGACACAAAAAATCATTGAATAAGGTAAAAATCAATTGGAAACAAAATGATAATAAATAAACAAATTAAATATATATATATATATATATATATATAATCAAGAACTTAGACTGCAACAGAAAGGAAGTGCTATAGGTTCAATGTGAAGAAGTCACAACTCACAAGAAATTAGATGGAAACAAAGGGGTCAAAACAAAAAAGAGAGGAAAATGAAAGAGAAAAAAAACAAAGAATGAGGTGTAGAGAATAGATTCATATCTTACAACTAATCTAGAAAACATTGATGAGAAAATCATACAGCTGCACCCCAAGATAGTTTTTTTGACTGAAAAGAATCTGTACAGCAGCCCCCAATATAGATTTTTATTTTTTTTTAATGAAAAGAATTCATACAGATGTCCCCAAGTTGTTCGAAATTTATTACTTTATTTAACTAGTATTTGAATATTATAGAAACATCAGATAATCCTTTCCATAAGTAAAAATATATTGAACTTAGGTGACAAATTCCTGTAAAGAAAAGTAATTTCCAGGTACCAGTTTCAGCCATTAAAGCAATTAACAGAACAAAACACGAAAAGTTTTCAACATTATCAAGAGAACGCTAGGTGCTCTCTCAAGTCCTTCACCATTGTTTAGAGTTTCTCATAAGCTTATAATGTTGATCCATCTCCATATGCCATAACCATTTGTTTAGAAAACTTCAACATTGAACCTATCAAACACACTGTTTGTGTCTCGGGAATATGGAGAACTGAACAGAAATCACACAAATGCTGCAAAAGAAAAAGCTCTCAAATCAAAATTAGTCAGCTTCCACAAAAGACCACATAGAACCCATTTCACTAACGAATCATTCAGATAGAACCAAACAAACCCCTTACCTGATTAATCAGAACTTAAGCAAAAATAAACTATCTTCCGTATAAAGCATGAAAACAAAACAAACCCAGATGCCAAATAAACTAAAATTTATTCCCAACATCACTTAAATTCGAATCAAATTACAACACCACAAAAAAAGAGGCTTTTTTTTTTTCAAAACCAACAAAAACCCAGTTGCCAATCTAGCTCAAATTGCTTAAAACAATAAGAATCAATATCAATCATCATATAAAAACAAAAAATGGATACACAAATTAAACAAAACCAGATAACAAAAACACAAAAACGAAGTGAAGCAACAAGCGAGAGAGGTCTTAGTCATGTTTGTTTACCAGGAAAGTATTTTCCCACAACACGGAAAATGCGGTTGCCGTGTTTGTCTGAGCCTTGGAGGCGAAAGAACTGGAGGAGATCGAGATCGGAGAAGTCTTCCTCGGGAAAGAGGTACTGGTCAGAGCAATCAT
Organism: Quercus robur; assembly: GCF_932294415.1. NCBI lineage: Eukaryota > Viridiplantae > Streptophyta > Magnoliopsida > Fagales > Fagaceae > Quercus > Quercus robur. The sequence goes on along the minus strand of NC_065540.1, from coordinate 43,269,100 downwards.
GCCAGTTCTCTTGCTCTTCTTCTTCTTCTTTGTCTCCTTGACCGTGAGCCAAGAAGGGTCGAGCATCTACGCCAAGATCAGAAGCCAGGACCAGCACCGAGAAATCGTCCGATGAGGCAGCCATTTCTGCTTTCTTTCACTGTCTCGCTTTTTTTTCTCGCAATTTGTTTTGGGAAGGAATAGGATTGTGGGCGAATCGTACGTGGAATTTGCACGTGTGGATGCAGGTTAGGCTGAGAATCGTACGTGGAATTTGCACGTGTGGATGTAGGTTAGGCTGAGAATTCTGTCGAGAAATAGTCCAAATATTGAGAGCGAAAGCTCGATAACTTTTCTTTTAACCTTTAGAGTTTGCTCTTAATGATAACTATTTATCATCATTATCATCAGATAAAAATACCAAATAGTTTTTGGTGTAGATAGAGATTGAACTCTAGATCTCTTATTCAACTATTAGAGACTTTTATCTTTTTGTATATCTATCCATGGTTTACCAAAAAAAAAAAAAACATAAAAGCACTCCTATCAACTATCAAAAAAAAAAAAAAAAAAACACTCCTATTAATGTGTGTATGATAGAAAAATTTGTTAAATTTATACATTTAAGTCTAAAAATTACCTCTGAACTGGAAGAAAAAAAAAAGCCTAAAAACTACTCAAATTAGTTAATTTATAAATGTGTATATTTACATTGTTATTATAATAATTATATATATTTACATATTTACTATTTACATGCAAATTTATTTTTTTTATACTTCTTTATTCATATACACAAAATAGGAAGAGATCATTTAAGATAATAATAATAATAAAAATAATAATGAAAAAAAATTTAATTGAAATATCGTGTAAAATAGATTATCTAATATAAGTGTTTTTTAAAACCGGTTGTATAAAATAGAAAAAGTAGGTTTTTATACTAAAATATACATAATTTTTTTTTATATGAGCATTAGAATAGCATATTTATAATCTTATTTGTGCTGGTTTGATGCACTAATCAAACCTGAGCATAGCACTAAATCAACACAAATAACAACAGGTTTTTAACCTTACAAACTTAAGCATAGCACCAAATCAATACAAAACTTTTTTTTTTTTGAGAGTGTACAAACTATTTTATTAGTAAATGAACCATATACTAATTAAACAATAAGACCATATCATATATATTAAATATAGGTGGGTTGGATCGGGTTAGGCAGATTTTTGAATTTGCTAACTTGCATCCGACCCAACTCATCAACTCCTAAAAACCAACCCAACCAGCGCGAGTTACGTTGGGTTGAATTGGGTTGCTTTTAACAAATTGGTAGGTTGGCTGTACACCCTTAATTGTAATTTGTATAGGAATCAAAATGTATTCAAAATTGTGTTGAACTTCTTGTTGAGAAATTAGTGAGAGACAGTTGTTCAAAGTTGGGGGAAATTGAGTTTTTGCATCTATGAAGGCCCTGTACTCAACCTTCAAGGTTGCAGACACAACTTGCAGCCAACCCCCCCTTTAAGAAAAACCCTGAAATGAAGTTCTAAAAAATAAATTTTGACATAAAGACATGTGACACATGGTTTAGGTATATTAGATCTTCGTGTAAAGGTTAAAGTTGGTTCCTAGACTTGTAACCATGTGACAACTCATTTCTCCACCCTAACCTCTAAGTTAGTGGTGTATTCTTAGGTTCATGTTTAGGATGAATTCACACAAGCAACATCTAAAAGAGTTATTTAATTGGCAATGTCAAGAAGAGTTTAATGGAACTCACATGACTATCCACGATTATTTTATTTTTATCACATTAAATTCTTTGGAAGATTGTTTGTTTGTTGACATTAGAATGAGCCTCCAATTTGTACAAGGAAAATTCGCCATGTTTGTTAATTAGTTTGGACTTCTTTGATTACCAAAAAAGGGACTAAGGATGGAATGAGAAGAAACCTACAAAACAATTAATCCTGACTCCTGATTATTGTTACCGTTAATGTTGTTATGTGATTGAAGCCCAATCCTCCCTTGTGTGCTAATATATCTTGTGCGAGCCCAATTTTCCACAAAAGATTGAGCCTTGTGTTTGAGCTCACAATTTACTTGTTTAGTGGGTTTTGGGTATCCTATAATGGGTAATTCCTAGGTAGGCTCGTTGAAGTGTCTAATACAGAAACTAGCCTCTCTCTTTTTCTTTAAAAACTCTCTTTCGTATGCTCGACTATTCTCTCTATCTTATCTCATCAATGTCTAACCCTTTTTCCTCCCTTTCTTCCTTTATTTATAGCTTGAAGATAGTGGATTGAGTTATGATTGCCCTTTGATACCACTCGTGTGAGTGGGATCCAATTTGATTATTCTTGACAAAAATATGCTTTGTTGGGAATAGGAGCTATGACATTGGGACTAGTGCTGGCCGTCGAAATTTGCTCGGCAGCGGAGTCCCCCAAAGCACTTCTGGTCTGTCAAGGTATAACCAAGCATCATCGATGTACCTACTAATCACAAAAATCGTCATGTCGTCCACCGAACTCCTAAATGATGAGCTGATGCTTTTGGGCCGCGTAAGGGTTACCCATTAGAAATGGTGGGCCCTAAGGGCAGGTATTGTTCATGGGTCCACTTAAGTTTGGGCCTAGGGAAAATGGGCCCCTTGCTGTATGTTGTACATATTTTTAACATGAACGATGAGTGAAAGCGTGAAAAAAAGAGTAAACAAAAAGGTTTACATGGTTTGGGCCATATATGATTTATATACTAGAAAACTCAAAATAATCATAGGCTAACTATAAACTAACCAAAGGTTAATTTTGTTGTTCTACAAATACATGAGCCTACAACCGATTTGGGCCTCTCAGAATATAATATGTTGTATATGTGGTTACCATAATATTGTAACTATATGTTTATAAACATCCAAGTTTTGTATCTCACGTAACAAATAATATATAGCTACTTTAATTTAGCATGACTATTGCTTTAGTTGAGAGAGAGAGAGAGAGAGATGTGAAGGCATATTGTACTTTCCCCCCCCCCCCACCCCTTCGCCATAAATTTTAGTTCCCACTAAATTTTTCCTATTCTCAAAATTTTAATGGGACAAATTCTTAGCCAATAGTCATCTAAGGAGAAGTCTTGTGAAGCTTGGGTGACACAATTGTCTCACACAACAATTGAGTGTCACCCAACCAAGCAATATTTGTTTTGGGTTAAACATTAGGTCTGCCACTCAACTTGGAGTAACTATATATTTATACTATTATTAAGAGGGGTTCAGTTAACAGCCATAAGTTATTTGTTAATGAACAATTTTAAGAAAATTTTGATAACATTTTTATAAGAAATATAAAAGGTTGTCAAAAAATCTTTTTTTTTATAAAAAATTTCTAAAATTATTTTCCAAACTAATTATCTTAAGATTTCTGTTAACTTTTCTCTATCAAGAGAATAGAAGTCATGTTATCCACTTTTTATACTTTCCAACACCCCCCCCCCAAAAAAAAAAAAAAAAAAAACCAAAGTAAAAGTTATTTATCAACAAGACAAAATAATTAATTAAAGATACAAAAGTAAAATTGAAAATTTTAAAACTATTCAGTATCTATCAAATTTTACTCCCACAAAACATCCTCACATAAACATCCACGTAATGGCTTACGATTACAAACAATTTTAAGAAGTGATTTAAAAAGATTTTAACCATTAATTTTCAATTGTATAAGAAATAACTATTTATTTCTAATAAAAATCAGCCTCTTATGCTCTTATAGCACTCGTTTAATCTAGGTTGTAAAACTTTGAGACACTCGTGTCAATCAAATTTATAGTATTTTTGTAGATGACCACTTGAAGAATTTAATTTTATATACCATGTCATTTTTAAATTTCTTGGCAATGTCTCTAATATTTTATTTTACAACACTTTAAAAATAGGATGAATTCCTGATTTTGAGATCTTCAGGATTCAAATTAATACAGTTGTCTTCACAAAAAAAAAAAAAAAAAAAAAAAAAAAAAAAACAATATAGTTGTCAGCTAATCTTTGTTATGTATAGACCATAGAGCATGCTTGAATATCATTTTCCCTATTCATAATCACACGTATCAACATTTAGACTTTTTTTTTTTTGGGGGTGATAAAAGCTAGAGAAATGCTACATCCACAATCCATAATTTGTTGTAAAAATATTATGAACATATTATTTCTTTAAAAGTTATGTCCATAGAGTTTTATGTTGGGTTTGATTAAAAGGTACTTTTAAGACAATTGTTAATAAATAATTTTAGAAAAATTTTAACATCAGGAGAAATATAAAAAATCATTAAAAAAATTACTTTTTCTTTTTCTATAATTTTTTTTTTAAATATATCTTAAACTAATACTCTTACACATCTATTAATTTTTTGGTAAAATGTTATTTTGGTTTCTAAACTTTATCAAAAGTTTGGTTTTCATCTCTAAACTTTAAGAAATTCATTTTTCATTTCTAAATTATTAAAAAGTTCAGTTTTCATTCCCAAAATATTGAAATTATTTTATTTATGTCCTTAAATTTTATTAAAAATTTGTTTTTCATCCTTAAAATATTGAAAAAAAATTATTTTTTTATCCCTATTTTTGTCTCTAAACTATTGAAAAAATTCTTTACACAGTATAGAGATAATTTTTTTTTTTTTTTTTTAAGTTTAAAGACCAATTTTTTTTTTTTTTTTTGACAAAATTGAAAGAGCAAAATAGTAATTTACGCTTAATTTTTTCCCAAATTGAACTCACAGAAGAGGAATGAGACCGCCTCATCAAAGCCGCACTCACAGTCAAGAGTCACAAGTCACACCATTAATCCATTTTTATTAATTTATATTTTCTCTAGGTAGCAGATAAATTTATTTTTATTTTTATTTTTATTTTTTTGACAGTAGCAGATAATTATTTTATGCTTGGAGCTGTATTATTTGAGAATTCACGTAGACCCACTTCCGTTTGTCGTTGAGAACGGGCCACATATGCTTTACCATCACCAGATCTCTTCTTAGATTCCCTTCTTATTAGCTTCTGTAAGTTTAGGCTCCGAAGTTCAAAAATGCTTCCTTTTCTATCTGACTGATCTCTCTCTCTTTAACTCAAAGGTAAGCCATCCGCTTTGTGTATTATGTTTCTTTTGATTAATAGATTCAATTGTTGCACTTCTTTGTAGAAGTTCTTGTGCTTTGTACAAAAGTCCAGAAACTCTGTATACCCTTTTCAGTTTCACCCCGTTTTGCTTTCCTTATTGCTTGGAGTCTTGCAACTATTTAGTAGTGAATTGAGTTCCACTGCAAACTAGTTAATGTTTATGTAATTTCAAAACCCGGGCTTGATCTTACTTGGAATTGTGATATTCCTTGGACCCAGATTGTCTTTTTAGGATTTTTTCCTGACCCAGTTAAGATTTTGAGGAGATATCTTGAACCCTTATTGGAATTTCATGGATACTTTACTTAAAACACCTAACAAGCTTGAATTTTTTAACCCACTTCATGGCTTTTCTGAAAAAGTTAGCAATTCAAGCTCTTCAAAGCTTCAAAACCTGGAGTTTAGATTTGGTCCCAAGAGGTCTCATATGAGATGGGGTAGGAGTGGTTGTGTTAAGGCTAGTGGTAGTGCTCTCTTAGAGCTTGTTCCTGAAACTAAAAAGGAGAATCTTGACTTTGAGCTTCCTTTGTATGACCCATCAAAGGGCCTTGTGGTGGACCTAGCAGTTGTGGGGGGTGGCCCTGCTGGGTTAGCCGTTGCACAGCAAGTTTCAGAGGCAGGGCTTTCAGTTTGCGCGATTGACCCGTCGCCCAAATTGATTTGGCCCAATAACTATGGTGTTTGGGTGGATGAATTTGAGGCCATGGACTTGCTTGATTGCCTTGACACTACCTGGTCTGGAGCTGTTGTGTTCATTGATGATCAATCAAAGAAGGACCTTGATAGACCTTATGGAAGGGTTAATAGGAAGCAGCTGAAGTCGAAAATGCTGCAAAAATGCATATCAAATGGCGTCAAGTTTCACCAAGCTAAAGTTATTAAGGTTATCCATGAGGAGTCTAAATCTTTGTTGATTTGCAATGATGGTGTCACAGTTCAGGCTGCCGTAGTTCTTGATGCGACTGGCTTTTCTAGATGCCTTGTTCAGTATGACAAGCCCTATAATCCTGGTTACCAAGTGGCTTATGGGATTTTGGCCGAGGTTGAAGAACACCCATTTGATGTAGATAAAATGGTTTTCATGGACTGGAGAGATTCACATCTGAACAACAATGTGGAGTTAAAAGAGAGAAATAGTAGGATCCCCACTTTTTTATATGCAATGCCCTTTTCCTCTGACAGGATATTTCTTGAGGAAACTTCCCTAGTTGCTCGGCCTGGAGTGCCTATGGAAGATATCCAGGAAAGAATGGTGGCTAGATTAAGGCACCTGGGCATAAAAGTGAAAAGCATTGAAGAGGATGAGCGTTGTGTCATTCCAATGGGTGGGCCCCTTCCCGTGCTCCCCCAAAGAGTTGCTGGAATCGGTGGTACTGCCGGGATGGTGCACCCCTCAACTGGGTATATGGTAGCAAGGACTTTAGCAGCAGCTCCAATTGTAGCGAATGCCATAGTTCAATACCTTGGTTCTGATGGTCTTTCAGGAAATGACTTGTCTGCTGAAATTTGGAAAGATTTGTGGCCCATACAAAGGAGGAGACAAAGGGAGTTCTTCTGTTTTGGTATGGATATTCTCCTCAAGCTTGATTTACCAGGTACAAGGAGGTTTTTTAATGCATTTTTCGATCTAGAACCTCACTATTGGCATGGATTCTTATCATCTCGACTGTTTCTTCCTGAGCTTTTAGTTTTTGGGCTTTCACTATTCTCTCATGCTTCTAATATGTCTAGAGTAGAGATTATGGCAAAGGGAACTGTTCCTTTGGTAAACATGATCAAGAACTTGGTAAAGGACAGTAGTTAAGATGACTGGGAATTGGATATCCATACATTCTATGCTAATTGTATTGATGTAGCTGCTCCTTAAAGTTTACTTTCCATTGCCTATATTCTCTATACCGTAAATATGATGACCTGCTGCTGTGCTATTGCTATTACTTATCTCATGTGCATTTCTTAGCTTGTGGTGGTTCCTTGTGCGAGATGAGCCAATGTCTGTTTTTTGTTAAGTGTATTCATACATGTGAGCAAACATTGTTTATGTTTGATGCCTTCACATCAAATGAGGCTATTTTTATTTGTTGTTGTTTGGATACCCATTTTGTTGAGTAAAAGTTCTGTTATGCGATTTGAAGCCCATCACATTATTTTAGTAACAGCATTGGAAACAAGTCAATAAAATCAATTGCTTTTACCATTTATTTTTTCTCTTCATTTTTTTTACCTTTTTTGCTGGAAAGCCTACATGCCTCCTCTGTTTCTTGGCTTCTTAATTATAATATTTTTAGCACATTATTGACTGTGTAGTTCAACCAAACAAGATAAGAAAGACAACCAGAGTCTGTTTCTTTAATGTTTAATATACATTCAAGATCTTACAAACTCAAGGTTTCATCTTAAGTTGAAGAGAGAAAAGAGGGGGGGGGGGGGGAGATACATATTGTAGGCCCGTGTACTCTACAACAATGAAACTAATCTTAGGTTAGTCTAGGGTAAGCCTAGATTTCTTTAGTATATAAACTTTACATTGGACTCATTATAATACAACTTGAATAGAAAAAATGCGTGGGTTATAATTAGGTCAACTTGTAAAATTTTTTGTTATTGAATAAAAGATTTGGGGTTTGAACTTCGTCTGCACCATACACCAAAAATCAGTTGATATTTTGGCATGATGATAAAAAACAATCATTATGAAGTAGACTCTATAAGTTGAAATTCTATTATGTCTATCAAAAAGAAGAAGAAAAAAGAATAGCAAAGATGTAGTCAACTAGTTGTTAAGGGCTTTTTCCTGTGGATGTAGGCTGTCAAGCCAAACCATGTCAAATATTTGCTTTCACTTTTCTCTTTTCTCTCTTTCAATCACTTCAATCACTCAAACAACTATAACAACTATGAAATAAGAAAGAAATACCACGCATGACACAATCCAACTCTTGTTTTTCTTAGACACGCTTACATAATTTAAGAAATTACATACATTCTCTTGACTTATTTAGACTCACAAGATTAAAGCAAGAAAAAGTGCATGACATGGCTTTGGATGTACCTTAGGCATCCCATGCCTAAGTGTCATTAGAAAAGACTGAAGAAACTCTTCAGATACCATTTATTTGGAAATCATGTATAAGAGGTATAAGAATCTGTGCATGCAACAGCAGCACAACAAATTTTCAGTAATGTTTATCATTAAGATACTATGGATAAGTTACCTCAGTAGCTGAGTGAAGTTGGCTTGACTGTGAACCAAGCTTGGATGACACTTAAAACGAGCTCTAATAATATGCCAAAAAAGGCTGGAACCGACCAGGGGCTATCGAAATAGTCATGATAGAATTGAAACGTACAACTCAACAATGTTTGATGGTGCTTGTGGATGTCTGCTCTTACAGCTGAATATATGTTGAGGTTTGGTACCAAGTTGGTGCCAAGCTCATTGAAGAGTTTAGCCACTGCCTGGTCGCTGCCAAGGAAGTTGTGGAGTATTCCCGCTTTCCTTGGCTCCATAACATGGTCAGCATGATTCATGAGTGAATTAAGGAAGCATATGTATCTCAAAATTGCTGTCAAAGTCCAGACACATTTCAAAGGCCATCAAGTTGAAGAACTTTTGCCCTGTTGAGTTGTCCACTGAAATCTTAGGAAGGTTAAGATATCCAATGAAACATGAAGGATTATAACAAATGTCATTTAAGAAGGTAGTTTTAGGCTTCAACCAGATCCCTGCATTTTTAAGGTCCTTCAAGTTGTGATAGGATTGCCAATCCTGCTTCTTTGAATTGTTTGTGCTGCTGTTATTAACCTATTTTAGATTATCCAAGAGAGTTGTCCTCAGAAGGTGGAGAAGATGGATGGGCTCTGACTCTCCATCCATTGACAATCTTTGTTCATGCGGGATCTCCATTGAATGAAGGCTCTCCCCTTTCTTGCTTTCTGCTTGATGTGCCTCTGATTGTCGATGGGACAAGCTTTCAATGAAAAACTTAATCGATTCCTGCAACTCTTTTTCCTTCACACTCAACCTCATCAACCATTTCAGGAGACAATAAGGAAGTTGGTTCTCTAGCAAAAACAAATCCTGTTGTCCAAGGGCTGCACAGTCGTTTTTTATGTTCAAATCTTTGAACTTGTTAGTAGAAGCACTGTATATGTATTGTAGTATTGCACAGCCATCCACAAACAAAATCCAAGTGAGGGCCTTATCCGGATAGTCTTTCGTCGCCTCCTCCTGATAGCATTCCCTCAGTTCCCTGATGTTGTCCTCAATCTTCTTGTATAATTCGTCTATAACCTTGCCGCAATTTTTGATGAACTCAGAGGCCAATATAAGCTTGTACTTCTCTGCTAGCTGGTATTTTGGCTTGCCATAATGGATAGGACCAAGTGATAGCGCTCTTGGCTCATAGTACTTCTTGAAACCCTTGTTCTCTCGCTGCAGGAATGCAAACCTTTGTATAGTTTGTATCTTTGGTGTTGCGGTTGGAGATCTATTGTTTGCATTTTCTCCTGCTTCCCTTACCATTTTAAACATTTCCTCCAAGGAGGGCAGTGATTTGTATTGAACTGCTCTGCGTCTGGGCATTGTCAGCGGCAATGACAGGTTGGTCTTGGCTGCTGTTTGTTTCACCAAGCTTCTCTTCTAACAATCTCCCTCCAAAGCAACTTAAGTTCTTGTTCTAGTATTTAATGCATGCTTGATGATACTTCGAAACTTTGGTTTGAGAAATTTAGGACGGTTGCTTTTATTCTGAAGCAGCAATATTTTATAACTTGGTAAGCATGCAAGCTTGGAATTTAATTTACAAGATATGTAGAACAAAAATATAAAAGAAAGTGTTACTTGCTTATAGCTTTCATTTACATTGCGCAATTTTTTATGAATAAACTATTGCTAATGGCTAGCTTTATGTCTTAATTATCTATTGAGCAAGCTAGGTATTTAGCATGCTTGATTTCATGTAAATCTTTGCTTTTGTACTAATATAAAAAATCTAACTTATTTTCACCGTCAGTTTATTATAGTTTTTTTCCCATAAAAGAGAGAGTTCACTATAGCTTTTTAAAACCATATTTGTTTCATGTGCGGTTGTAATTTTATTCAACTTAATTTTTGAAGAAAATAACAAATAAGCTGTCCCAAATGAATCCTACTGGGATAATTTTTTCCCATAAAAGACCCCAAAATATATATATTTTAAAAATGATACAATAAAAAAAAGGCTGGTTCCTTCATAGTATATTTACGCATAGCAAGTTTGATATTGTACACAATTTTGCAATAAGATCAAAACTGAGCTGGGGGATTTGATTGGATATGGGTGTCTGTATGGGGCAATTATGCGTTGGTAAGGATTCATTTAGAAAAGAAGATTTCGGTTTTCCCTAGTCAAAAGACTGGGTAACCCTAAAAAGAGTTATATTTTTGACTTTTCAAATTAATTACTCATCTAAGAAGAAAAAACAAATTTAATAATTGTGAATTTCTAAAAATCGTTTAGGTTGCTATAGCATGCGACGTGTATGCATGTTTATTTCTTTTCCTTGATTTGGAGTCTGGACCTTTGAAAATTAAAATTTTTAATTCATTAAAATTTTTCTTATCAAATACCCGTTAAAATCAATTAACATTGACGCAACAATGTGACTAACTAGGGATGGCAATTTATATCCAACCCGCGGATACTTGCCCGGTCCGACCCTAATGGGCTGGATTTTACCTGGTCCGATAAAGAATAGGGTCGGGTATGAGTTTTTAAAAAAAACCCGAACCGTGTCCAGGTTTTATCAACAATCCGGCCCGAAACCCGGACCCGGTTTCTCTGAAATTACAAAAAAAACCCTTATATATATAATTGTAAACCCTAACCCACCTACCTCTCATTTCAACTGACGCCTCACACGCTCAATCTCTCTGTAAGTCACTCAAGAGCACTCTGTCACTCCGTCTCAGTCTCACAGCTTACACACTCACTCTCAAGCATCGCCGTGGCGCCGCCCAAGCTCCCTTCCTCTCACCGCTGGTCCCGTCCCCACTTGATGCCACCACAAGCCGCCGCGAGCCACCATCTGAGGCAGCTCTGTCTCTTTCTCTCGCTCAATAGCCAGCCCCAGGTTAAGCCTCCATGGCTGGACCCAAACACTCTTCCCTCTATCTCTAGATCTAAAACCCAAGGCCGAAGACCTCAAGCTCTCTCTCTCTCTAATCTCCAACTCAGGGCCAAACTCTCTTCTCTCTCCATTTTTATTTTTATCTTCTTCTTTATATTTATTTTTTGTTTGATCCGAAATCTCCTTCGTTGGTTTGGTTATTTCTGGGTTTGAGGATTGAAAATGTGATTTTTTTTTCTAATTTGGGTGTGCTGTGGAGATTTGAAAAGAAGGGGTTTTTGGGATTGGTTGTTTGGCCGTGGGTTTGATGTTGAGTTTGGGGCTTGTTTCAAAAAAAAGCTTCCTTTCTGGTTGGGCTTAATGGGGCCCGGGGGCAGGTTCGGGCCTCGAGGAAAAAATTTGTTTAGTAGATGGGTTGGGTTTGGGTTGCGAGTCTTGGCCTGCGGGTCGGGTCTGGATATGCAAAAACCCGGCCCAAACCCGACCTGTTGCCATTCCTATGACTAACATTGACGCAACCACATGGTGAGCACAGAGTGAACTATTCTTTCGCCTTTTACTAAAAAATCAATTATCATTGTAGGCTCAAGTCTATCTAAATGATCTTCTTCAACCAATTGAGATGTCAAAGTTCAAATTCTCCACTAGTTATTGAATTATAAAAAGAGACTTGAGGTCCGTTTGGATACTGCTGAAAACTGAAAAATATTGTAATAAAATAATTTTTAAATGTGTGAATAGTACCATAAGACCCATTTTTAATGAAAATGTTGTTGAAAAGTGAGGTTTGTGGGTCCCGTAAATAGTGCACAGACCCAGTGATTCGCTGAAAATGGTGAGAAAAGTTAAACTTTGTAACTACTGTTCATGAAGAGTGCATGAACAGTAGCTATATAAGTCTCACAAATGCGTGAAAAAAAAAAAAAAAAAGCAAAAAAGAAAAACGCTAGATGCAGACGCGCTGGGTTTTTCAGTCCAATCCAAACATAACCTTGGTATTTTTTGAACTAAACTTATAATTTTAGTGCAAGAAGTGGTTATTTTGCCCTTGAGATGCCAATTTGATGCGTATTATGTGTTTTTTTTTTTGGAGAAACATATCAAAGTCTTATAAACCAAAAAAATAGGTAAATTAGTTGTTACAAGACTACTAATGTCAAGAGAAATAGACTCCATCCAAACTAAAAACAGAGAAGAAAACCTAGCTTTCTTTGCTAAGGCATCTGCAACAGAATTACCTTGCCTAGGTATGAGAAAAACAAAAGCTATATAAAGAGTTGACATAAGACATACTAATCTTTACTAAATGACTAAAAGCAGAATGAAACATGTCACCATTACGAAGAGAACTAAAGACAATTTCAAAGTCTTTTCATAATTGATTTCTTGAGACCTACTTCATGGACAAAAAAGGACTGTTTGTTATGCTGCTAACATTTTAAGAACTATATCCATGGTTTTAAAAATCGGAATGGTTAAAGAATCGGGAAAGGGTGTGGTTCTCGGTTTTTCCCGGTTCTTGACCAGTTTTTACAGGTTATTTCGGTTTTACCAGACCGATTCTAGGTCCGGTTTTTAATGTTGCCAACTTGCCATAACTTCCTCTTTATAATTTGATGCGTTATTATGTGTTAAGCTAAATTTCAATTTTTTTTTTTTTTTTGGGAAAGGCTAGCTTTCAAGTTAAGTGATGGCATAAAAATGACATTTTGCCCTTGGGTTTGGAATTTTCAGCCAACAAATTGAATTTTTCATTGGTAGCAAAATAGAATGTCAACAAAGATAAGCGGTTGTTTGCTAGACCTAGGAGAATCCATATTATTTTTATTTTTTAGATACTATTTGGATTTCTAATTGAGATAATTCAACATTTCTTTTTAAGTAACAAGTTTTATCTAATCATTTCCTTCATTCACTTGTCTAAAAATGAAAAGAAAAAATCATTGAATTTTTTTTTTTAATACAAGATAGAATTTCTACTCTAACCTAATCTAAGTGTATATTTGTGTGAAACTCCCTTCTGGATATTTGAACCTCGACTCTTACCCCCCACACCTCACAAGCACTTATACTTGTGGAGTGACCATCGCACTAAGTAGATGCAATTGGCACCACTTTTGTACAATGACAAGAATGTGGCATTAAGTAGATGCAATTGGCAATGGCCAATGCAACTGCCTTGCATTGTTCTAATACTATTGTAGAAAAGAGGACAAAGACAGTTGTTTGTATCTATTGGCGTCAAAGCGTTGCGGTGGTTCATCAGTCTCGGTTCATTGAAGTGTTGGGACTTCAATCTCACACTCTTTTATTTTATTTTATAATTCATTAGTTATAATGGGAGGAAAGATTTGAAATCTGGATTTTTTTAATACAAAATAGAAATTCTACTCTAACCTAATCTAAGTGTATATGTGTGTGAAATTCCTTCCTGAAGATTTGAACCCCGGCCCTTGCCCCCCAGGAGTGGAGTTAGGGGGGTCGAGGGGGGGCAATTGACCCCTCTGACTCCTCTAAAAGTTTCTGCACTCTACTTGTATCATGCCAAAAGTTTGCTTCTTTGCCCTACCTGAAATAGAAAAGAACAAAACACACTCTACGTCCACACTAACAACTACAAACTATCATTGGAAAATAAAAAGCAACAAGACACTCATTGACACTATTGATAGCATATCTCTTTGATTTTTATTTTGACCCATTTACCTTTATACCCTTCTCACTAAGTAAAATTGTTTTATTTGGTTATTAATACTAATTAAAATTTTCAAATTAATTGCATTTTTAATACTGTCTTTTAATTTTGCCCCCCTTGAACTTAAATTTTGGCTTTGCCACTTACATCCCACAAGCATTTATACTTATGGAGTGACCATCGTACCAAGGTGACAACTAATTGAGTTATAAACCTCTTCGCTTCTTCTTCTTCTTTGTTTATTTATTTATTTATAATTTTAATTAATTTTTTATTA